>NC_044325.1:135603534-136853534 GCF_007399415.2 Gopherus evgoodei | reverse complement strand
GAACAATGGTTTTAGATGGTCCACGGTGGGTAGGAATAATGGGATGAAGTGATGGAGGAAGCTCTTCCCAAGGAGCTCTGTTAGGCTGAGGTACAAGCCCCAGGGTAAATGAGGGGAGCACCAAAACGGAACACCAATTTGGACCAATAGGTTTGGAAGATGAGCTTTTTAATCAGGAAATAAATCAGTTTTAATTTCATTGTACATGCCTAAACCAATGAAAAAAATCTTCCCATCGATAATCGAAGTTTAGAGATGGGAAAATGTGGCAGAGAATTTAGTAGAGTTTGATTTAAGCTGATTTCCTTTGTATATTTTGACCCACGATGTTGACATCTGTGTTTAAATAGTTACAAAGTGTTAACTGTTTGCATCTCAGCATCTACCATCATTGCATTATTGTCTAATTCCCTCTCCACGGCCTGATCTCCCCACCCCAAAGTTTCCCACAACTGTGAACATTTAAAATAAATTGAAAAAAAAAGCTTCAAAATGAATATTGATATTATCCACCGATCTTAACTGAATTCTGCCAAGCTTAATTATAAAGAGACAATCCTGCGCTGGCAGGGACTGACAAAGGACTAGACAGGCTAATGGCCTCCTTCCCATTACTGTAGTCCTCAGAAGTCACCAATCGCATTCCTTACAATAGGGCTCCGGGGACTCTTTGGGCCCCATTTACTCCAACAAAATGAACACAACAGACTCTACCTCAATCCTTTTCCTTTCAAACCACCTGCCAGATTCACCACTAGAGGAGACCGTCCATTGCTGACTCATCCACTTGCCAAGAACACGCCTCCCCCCCGATGTCTGCAGAGGTCTGAAAGCAAGTGGTGGGTCTGAGAGGTTACTGCTCTGATGGTCGAGTGCCATTCTCTAGGAACTACCCCAGTCAGGTCTCCTCTGCTACCACTATGACTCATCTACTATCCACAGGCATGCTAGACGCTCGGGCCTGGCAAGCCAGAAAAGGGTATGACCAGTCCGCCATACGTTCTTATCACAGATGGATCTAATGGGCATAAAGTCTGCAAATGGCTGAAAGACCATTGGCTGGAATTAGTCTCTGCCCTCCCTCCCCTGCAATGGCCACTTCTGGGTAACCACACTGAATCAGCTTTGGCCCCGGAATGCACTCCCTGAAGTGGGGCTGATACAACTCTGTGGGCATATGCCAATATATGTCAGAGGGTGTAGGACCGCAGGAGGGCCCCCTTGGTGGGGGTGGCTCTTTGGGGCTGTGCTGCACCTATCCTAGAGAGCGAAGGCTTGTACCTCCTGGGGACAATACCTCATGAGATGTGCCTTTTAAAAGCACAAGACACAAGGAAGAGTTGCCTCTGGAGGGGTACGTCTCCTTACAATGAAAATCCACCCCAGGGGACCTCAGTATAACAGGCATGAGTCTCTCCATGTTACACCCTATGCAAAGCTGAATGATTAGAGTGGAGCCTCTTCAGGCACTCCTGTTGCAAAAGCCCAGGTAGTACCCCAGCCCTGCCTGATCCTCGGGATCACAGGGGTTAATGACCGACAGAGCAAGAGAGCCTCCGGAACAGACATTTCCAGGAGTCACCTGCTCTGGTACCTGCCAGCAAGGGCTGCTGCACTAGAGACCAGCCCCGGCTCCACACCACCAAGCGAGCAGTAAGTAGGTGAACTAGGGGCTAAATAGTACTATGCACCAGTCCAGTGTATCCAGACACCGTGCAGGGTTCTTCCACCTCTCTGGACCAGTTGCTCTCCGGAGACATGAAACACAAGTCACTCATCCTGCCTCAGGCTTTTGTTGAGCAAAAGCTTGCTACAGAGTCAGAGCACTGGACAACTATCCCATTAAGAGACTAAAGCTCATTTCACTTGTGATCCAAACTGGATTTGAACCCAGGTCTCCAGAGACGAAAGGCTGAAGCATTAAGCTGCTGTGCCCCTGGAACCAACTCAGTGAAAGGGCTAATCTCTCACAAGTCAAAGATTTTGCTCTATCCCATGTTTCAGGAGCAGCTTCCAGCAGGAGGGAGCTGTTCAGTGAGAAGGCTTTGATCTTAAGGGCTAACAGGAATGAAACCCAATCAGGGCCTGTCACTGTGTGAAACAGACAGACATTCAAACTAGCATGTCTGTTACAGCACGGACTCCATACTGTATGGGCGCACGTGGACACAGAGCATGAGGCCCTATGGCATTTTCAACCGTAAGAGACCAGCCCCATTACCCACCGGCGATGGACAGTGTACCAGAAGTTTTAGACTAGTCCTGCACTCAGCCAGGCAATTCACTCGACTCTGCCTCTAACTCAGCCGATCAGAAACAGCAGGGGCTTGGGGCCATCGTGCACCATGGTGTCACTATAATAGCACTTACAGAGCACTAAGTTACAGACTAGCCAGGGGCCTGCTCTCAGCTGCTTCCAGGACACAAGTTCGTTCCATTTGTGGATATTTACATAGGAAAGGAAATTCACTAGGGCAAAAAAACAGCAAGCCCCTTTAGGCTTCGTGCCATTGCTTCCCCAGACCCTTACGCAGAGCACAATCCTGAGAGATGCTGAGCACTCTCAGATCCCACTGAATGCAAGTGGAAAGGACTTAGCCCCTCACAGGATCAGGCCCTTGGAATCAGACACTGTGTCGCAGGTACTGATCCAAAGCCCAGTGAAGTCAGAGGAAGTCTTTCCATTGACATCAGGGTACTTTGTATCAGGCCCTTCATGGGAGTTTGAAGATGCGTTGAACCTCACGACAGACTAGCCATCCCGTTCCTAATAAGGTTTTCTAACCCCCTATGTTTAAAAAGCAGCAACAAAAGCTTTTGTGGGGCAAGGAGCAGTTTGACTTTAAACATTCTCCTGTGAAACAGTGAACCCAAACAAGACAGCAGAGACTAGAGAACTGGCACTTCAAGTGCAGATCAGACAGTAATGAAACTGACCAGCTAAGAAGGTGAAACTTAAAAAAAGGGCAGACCAGCAGAAGTGGGAGAAGTCAGTTCATGTTTTCAAAGCGCTCTGGTTGAATCAGCTGTGGCTGCATTAGTAACACGGAGCAGCAATCTTATTTTTATTTATTTTTTTAATTTAAATGGAGTCCCTTTATAGCTCCCATGTTCGGGCGCTGAGTGAGTGCCAGCTCGGAATTCCAGCCTGAGAGCAAGAAAAATTCAGTTATGGGTTTAAGCAAAGCCTCAAAACGAATAAAAGGCTCCACTATGTGGAAAACGACAGCCGGATTAAGCACATTCAAATGTAAATACACCCTTGGCACTTTCGCCTCTGCTGAGCCCTGTATGTTAGGTGACTAAAGCCAATCCAAAAGGATGAGAGAAGTGGCAGGAAGGGTAAGGTGCAGCTCTAGCTTTTTGCAGCAGTTGAATAGCAAAGAGATCCTCTCCAGCAAGATTAGCTTGTCTGATCCTAACAATTCAGAACCACTGCAGCACCACCTCGAGGAGCAATTGCATGTTCTGAGCATCAGATGTCACTTACCAACATGTTCGGAGAGGAACACGACAAAGAATGGAGTGACCAGGTCATTAATCCCCTGGACGTAGCCACTGGCTGGGTGTCGGATGGCCCAGATAAACAGGATTCTTTCAAAGATCTATGAAAAGCAAGGAGGAAAGCCAGACACCTGTGTTAGCCAGGCCCAGAGGAGCGGCAGAGAAGCATGCATGATAGGCAGATGGGGCATGGTGGGGGGGAGGGGAGAGCTATCATGGTTTGGCAGAGCCATTCCTAGCAGCAACACTGATAGGATAAAAAGCAAGCTAAAGAACCAGGACTCCCTTGGGTGTATATGAAGCACAGATCCCCCTCTCAACCCAGCCCATACCTCCCCAAATGTCAGCGTTAGTTTCCTTGGTGAGTGAACATGGAGCCTGAGTTTCTAAAATCCAGATGCAGCCCTGGATGTGGTGTCAGGCCCTTCCAAAGGCCAGGTCGAGCTTTTACAGTATTAACAGAGCTGTCCGACTGTGCTGAAAATTTCCAGAGCGGGTTACCCGAGACGTTCGTCTGCACACAAGCCTGAGCCCTTTAACTCGCAGCACTGTTAGACAGCTCCCGACTAAGCCAGTTTCCAGCTGTGGAACGTCCAAGTTAGATGCCAGGCTGCTGTGTCTCTCTGCTACAGTAGCACATCCTTGTTATGGGCCCCAAAATAGTTCTACAAGTAGGGCACCCCAGGGCTCTTCTGATTTCTCGGTGGGTCACAGAGCATGCTGGAACTGACTGCATATAGGCTTCTTCTGAAGTATCTGTGCCTAAATCCCATGCCCTCTTCTGGCATGTCAATAGCCTGTGATCTGAGAGACACTAGTGGGAAGAGAGATGTCAGGTTCCCGGTGCTCAGAGCTCTGCCTATGGGGAAGTCCTTGAGTTCCTCCTACAACATACTCCAGTGGGTCCTCTCAGGAAACTGGCGGACCAAGAAGTCTGCCTGAAGTGCAGATCAGTTCAGTTGCATCTTATCAAGCTGCTTGTACATCCTAGCAACCCTGCTAAACCTTCTGTCTCATACAACAGAGGCTGGGATTCTCATGCCAGCTCCCACAGGGAAAAGCCTTGCACATCCAACTTTGATGGCCAGGCTTTAATGCAGCCTACTCTGCATGATGGCCTTGGGCTAGTTTCAAATAGAACTTCAGATTTTTGACTAACTCTGAGTTACCTTTAGCGAACTATATTTGTGCCCTTCATAATTGGAGCTCCTGATGAGCGTCCCTAGAGCAGATCGTTAGCCTTTAAAAGAGGGCTCCAAAAGGTTTAAAGCAACTTTGCTGATAAGTTGCAGGACACATTAGGACTAGTCTATGCAGGGACATTTACCCACAGAACTGTACTAATATAGTATTACTGCTACAACCCTCCACTCGCACACACTTATTCTGGAATCACAGGAGCTTGGCCCAGGTTAGCCTATGATTCTTTCAAAGCACGACAGAGTCCAATCGTGGTTTTGTTCCTTCGAAAGAAGAGCCCACACCAATCACACGGCAAAAGGGACTGGATGTGCCATCCACCAGCCAGAACACAGAACTGAAGGTACAATCAACATGTTTGTGGTCAGATGGATAGAGCACTGAATTGGGACACAAGAGACCAGGGTTCTAATCCCAGCTCTGCCAATAACTTGCTGTGACCTTGGGCAAATCACTTCCCCACTCTGTGCCTCAGTTTCCCCCTTTGTCTTTCTATTTTCTTGGGGGCAGGCACTGTCGTTTACAGCACTCAGCACAAAGGGGACCCGGTTGGGATGCCAACGATTCCCCACCTGTTCTACCCAGAGGAAACACCCAGGCTTGTGCAAGATCCCCCTTTCCATGGGGTGCTGGTGTCTGAACAGTGGGGTGGCTACATTAACATCCAACATCCCCCTCCAAACAGATGTAGGAAAGGCTGATCCTAAAGTGCATATTTGAAAGGACGAAGGCCGGCCCTGGGTGGAGGTAAGCCCCCAAATCCAGATGACTAGATTAACTCCACTGGGCCCTCACAGCACAGAATAGGTGCCCCTAGCAGCACACCCCAAAGCCAGATGGGCCTGATGCCCTGGGTGGAACGGAAGAGTCTCCCGCTAGAAGCCCTTGGTCACCAGCAGGACTTGGCCTGCCCCACTGCGGGGAAGCTAGAGACTCGTCCCGCCTCACCTCCTGGACTAGCGGCTGCTGGAAGAGCGGGATGAGAGGGTTTGTCCTGGGAATGTCGATGTGAATCTGAAAAGGAGAGAGGCAGAGCAGGTTAGACTCGCTGACCTCGATGGTCAGGACAGGGGAGGAGAGGGAGCTGTGATTCGCATGTTGAGGCACTGATGGAGAGAAGAGGCCGAATCCCTCAGCCACCCCTAGGGACAGAGACCTTGCTGAGAGGCAGAGGGAAGTGTCAACTCCAGCCCCCACCGCTCAATTCTGGGGAAGGAGGGGGAGCAGCTAGAATGTCAGGTGCCTTAAAGCTAGCGATCGAGTGGCAAATCCAGCTGGTGAGAACCACTGACGCAGCTGATACAGCCACTAACGAGGCAGGACAGGGGCACTACCCCCTGCCCTCACTGGGGGAGAGGGACTCCACCTCGTACGGCTTTCCCCAGCTTTAGCTGCTGTGATCCTATGCGGGCCAGAGAGCAGCGGCAAGCACAAGAGGCAGAATGGGGAAGAAGGGCAGCATCATGGGGGGGCGGGGGAAGGGGAGGCCGGGTGGCAATGGGCTTTACCCTTGGGCACAGGGACCAAAAGGAGGAAGAGCAAGGCCCAAACCTGCCGGTAGGTGTCCTGATGATGCTCTTCATTCCTGGAATCGTAATACTGCTCGATGAAGCCGAAATACTCCTCCTGCTTGCGCTGTAAGGTCAGCTTCCTCCGCTCCTTGTTCGCAGGGAGATAGCCCTGCAGCAGAAGGCAGCCTGTCACAGTAGGTCCCCTTCCCCTCTCCCTCCTGCCCTCGCCACCGTCAGTTCCCTGCAATCCTGCCAAGCAGCAGTTTGCCCAGGAAGTGTTTCCAACCTGCATGCAAAAGGCTGGAGGAGGGGAGATCTCTAGGGCTTCAAAGTTCCCAGCACATGACCTCTGATATCCTTCCTGCCTGACCCCAGGACAACCTGCCAACACCCCGCTGCATGAGAGTTCATTGTTTGTTTCTACATGAAGAGCTGAAGACAGCGCTGGGTGTGACTATTTGTCAACTGTTCTTTAAAGCTACAGGAAGATACCGAATGGGCCTGTGAAGCAGCAGGTAGGGCTGCACTCCAAGCAGGAGGCAAGACTACACTGAGATGGGCGTTCAGATCATGCGGTATACGAAGGCGCTGGATAGCACCAGTGTGTTAGCTAGAGCCTGTGAGGTCTTGTGAGGAGAGGGGCTGATGCGGAGAAAATGAATGCGTAGCATACGCAAGAGGAGAGCTCCGCTGAGGGAGAACTCGTTGGCTTTAACACAGAGGCCAAACAAGCAAAGGGGGTAGGAGCCATACTTGTATTTTAATGTAGCTTTTGCTAATGACTGTGCTGCTCCCTGCTGCCAGGGCATGCCCATTTCAGGGCATCCAGCAGCAGCCTCAAAGCGTGGGGGTTTGAAGGTTAGGAGTATCAGCTCTCCCCACGTTCGCTGCAGGACTCCTTAGTGGATTGGAGAACTGGCAGCACTGAGACATCCCACCCGACTCTGAAATCTGTGCGACTGCGGGGAGGGATTTTTAAGCATAACAGATGTTAGCCGTGCAACTTAAGGCACTGCTGAAAGGTGATCACATACTGTGGTGCTGAGTGTGATAAACAGCTATTCTATGCTATAGAGTCCTTTAAAAAAGGGAAGAAGCCGAGCAGGGAGGCTCTCTCTGCTGGAAAAATTAGGCCATTTTAGATCACAAAGGAGCAGCGAATGAGACAGGCGAAAAAAATAAAAGTCTTTACAGATTCCCCTTACGGGGTTGTCCCAAGGCCACTCGATGTGGTTGGTGGGGTCCCCGTTCTGCGCACTATCTGCATTCACATGCACCAGTGTACACCTCAATGGCATGCTAGTGATGCTCTCAGACCCTGCTGCTGGTTTCTGTAGCTGGAGCCAAGTACGACCACGTCACCTCACTGAGGTCCCTGCCCTCCACCCATCTGGGAGTTCAGGCCCCTCGCTTCTTAGGTGCCTCTGTCTACTCCTCACGTTCTTGTGCTTTCTCCTCCCACCAGTCAAAGCAGCTTCCCATTCTCCAGCCGATAAGTGAGCCCCTCCCTAAAGCCCATTTATTCCACTGAGCCTCCTGCACAGAGGAGCTCTGCACCTGGAATTCTATTTGCCCAGGTGAGACTGCAGGCTCCTCAGGGCAAGGCTCTCCGTTCCAGTCTGCCATATACCTTTAAGGTGTCCTGCAAAGAAGAGCTTGGATTCTTTGCTGGGTAGTATATAGTGTGGCCTGCACAGGAAAGGGCATTTTATAACTAAGGAACGGCTCCATACTCAAGGCCATGTCCCACTAGGGAACTGAGCAGTCCCGTGTCTAGATGATCATACATGGATCTGCCCCTGGGGCCATGCACTGAGAACCGATCGGACCTAGTTCAAGGCACATAGGAGCATTCATGTTCATTTGCACGCCCATCTCCACGTACATGTCCCCGCGAGGGCCTCTGGGCTGTGCTCACCCTCGGGCTCCCGCCGATTGCGGTGCCAGGGCGGATTTGACCGTGTCATGCCGGGTGTTGCTGCACCCGGCTCCGCACGAGGCTGCTCAGCCTTTCCCCAGGAACCCCTGGCCGCAGCAGTCAGCACTCACCGACAGGAGTCGCCATGTCACGGGCCGGACCTCTCTGGGCACGCCAGGCCAGCTGCATTTCCTCAGCTCATCTGCAAACGGACAGTGGTGTCAATGGATTAGATCCTAGGTGCGTCCCAAGTGAGGTCCCCGGGTAGGCAGAACTACACCTAAAAGGAGAGGAAACCCCAGTCTGCTCCTGCAGGCTCCGGATACTCCGAGCCCCCAGGAAGGCTCCATGTCTCTGATGCCTGGGACACAAGTGCAGAACAAGTGGAGACCTGATCATACTCGTTGATAACATCAACAGGAGACTGCAGCTGATAAGGGTATAGAGCCCAGCCCAGCAGAACCAGCCTGCAACAGAGCCCCGCCCCCTCAGCAATCCCATCCATCAGCCCAGTGGCACTGTCCCACATCTGCTGGCACAGAAGTGCCCTCATGACCCACCCAACTAGCCCTGTGCTCACCCAGGTCCGTGTTGAGGCTGGAGAGGAGCTGCCGAAACTTCTCCAGGCGCGTTTTCTCCCGCACTGTCATTGGGGGAGCCCCCGACGCGTTCTGGTCGGAGATGCGGGCAACGAGTGGAATGATGGGTCTGAGTGGGAGGGACTGCTGTTTGTGCAGGGCGTTCCGCACGCAGGCATCCTCTGGAAGAGGGTTCAGAGAGTTCGGACAGGCTGTGAGCAGGAGGGTGGGGATGTGGCAGTGTGCAGTAGCAGTTAAAGCACAGGAGTGGGGCTCCGGATATCTAGGTTCTACTCCTCATTCTTCTACTGATCTGTGCCTCAGTTTCCCCATCTGCATAACAGGGATAAAGCGCTCCCTCAAAATTTATTCCCTCACATTTGTACAAGTGCTTTGGGAGCCTCAGATGGAAAAGAAGCATCTCAGGAGCCCCCAGACAAAGGAGAGTCCCCCCAGGGTCAAGCTGCTCTCTAATCACTGGAAAATGCTTGGAAAAGTTTATTGATCGAGTGCGCCCAGGCACCTGCTGAGATCCCCACCCTTAGAATCGGAGCATTTTAGGCCAGAAGGGCCGACCAGATCACCCAGCCTGACCTCCTGTATGGGACACGCCACCTCTCCGCCCCCAGCTCCCACACACTAAACCTGAACCAAAGTGGCACAGTCCACAGGAGACTGGACTGTTCTATTCCACAGGCAGAGAATAAGAGGGACAGAGGTGCACCAGTGCCCAAAGCCCCCATAATGGCAGGGAATTGAATATGCGAGAGATACCCAGATAATACTGGCAAGTGACCTGCCCTCATATGCCACAGAGGAAGGTGAAAACCCTCCCATGGTCGCTGCTGATCTGACTTGCTGGAAAATTCCTTATCGCCCCCCATACGGTGATCAGTTAGACCCTGGGCATGCAAGTAAGAACCACCCAGCCAAGCACCTAAGAAAGAGAATGCTTAGTGTCACCCCAGAGTCCTGGCCCTCCCCATCTGGTGTCCCATGTTCAGCCCTGGCCAAATCTGATATTTCACAGGAAGAAGACCAAAAAAAACCCCCAAAACAGAATACGTTGGGGGAAAACATACCTTCCTGACCCCTGCATGTGATGGATGCCCTGAAGCATGAGATTTTGGGAACATAAAACAAAACAAAAGGAGACCCCAGGGCTGCCAAGCCCTGCACTCTGCCATCACGAGCAACCCAGCCCTACAATCCCACTCACACATTTGTCCAGCTCTCTCTTCAAACTAATTATATTGTTTGGCCCCCACGCCCACCCACACAACTGCTAAGTCTCCCATCATTCCAATGACCATCTCACTGGCTTTCCCCCACCCTGTACTACATCCACATTCCCACTGTTGGGGAGCCAAGCATCCCCGCTTTGCAGTAGCAGCTCTCACACTTTCATAGCATGAACCACTGATCCAGCCTGAGGAAGTTACAGCGCAGGAATGGGATGCCAGGAGGGCTTGATTGCAAACCCAGCAGCCAGGATGGAACAAGGCCAGCTCCCTGCAGCTGTTCTTCCATCACTTCCTCCTGATCGACCTTTTCCTCTCTCTCCAATGTTCGTCCTTGCCTTCCTTCCTCCCTTTCGCATTCAGCATGCCGGCCCACGCATTGACCAGCACTCCTCAGCGAGCGAGGGGGCTTGGCAGTCCCAGGGAAGCTGACCTTGAAGGCTACCCCACCTTGCCTCCTTTAGCCTACCAAGCAGTCAGAGGTTGAACAGAAATGGAGACATTACGTGGCCTATGATGCCACTTGGTGGCTGCACTCATCTGCCAGCTCCTTTTCACATGGTGAGTATTTAGCTTGGCATTTTTAGGTCTAGTGGCAGAATGGAAGGACACATTTACATGACCTCATAGACTTTAAGGCCATGATCACCTAGTCTGACCTCCCGCAAATCACAGGCCACAGCCACTTCTGGAATCGACCCCTAACCTCTGGCTGAGTTACGGAAGTCCTCAAATCATGGTTTAAAGACTTCAAGCTACAGAGAATCCACCATTTACACTAGTTTAAACCTGCGAGTGACCCATGCCCCATGTTGCAGAGGAAGGCAAAACCCCCACAAGGTTTCTGCCAGTCTGACCTGGGGAGAAATTTCTTCCTGATCCCAAATCTGGCAATCAGTTAGACCCTGAGCATGTGGGCAAGACCCACCAATCAGACACCTGGGAAAGAACTCTCTCTAGTAACTCAGAGCCCTTCCCATGTAGTGTCCCATCACTCTGCAGCCTCTGACGATAAAACAATCACATGCCTGGGATCAGACTAGAATGCAGCACTGACCTGGCAAGACACCTAAGCCAGAGGAGTTAATCTAACACACCAGGTAGAGCACTCAGCTGCGCACTCAGGCCAAGATCAAGGCAAAGCATCCCATCAGACTCAAAGGATCACATTCCGACCTGTCCCAAGTGGGCGTGGCTCCACCAGAGCTCTATTCGCTTAGGAAAGGTCTGAATTTGGCCCAGAGAGTCCAAGAGCAGCACGTGGGGTCCTGAAGAGCCACAGGCAGAGCATCTCTGACACAGCTGAATCAGATGGCCTGGATTTGAGGCACTGGAATAGAATGGAGGATCACCTGGGCAAACCAAGGCTTTGAAATTAGTAGCCGGAGGCTGAATTCTGCAGTCAACCAATACAGCACATGGGAGCTAGCTTCAAAGCTAGACAGCTAGGATAGCATATGAGCAACAGATTGGCCACTGCCTCTCTTACCAGGTGATCTAGCCAGCTGGGCCTCGCTGCTGGACTTGATGACCTTGCAGTTGGTTGGCATCTCGCTGAGAGCAGACTGGGCCCGTTCGGGTTTCACGCGCAGCTTGCTGTGGTTCTCCAGCACCTGGGCTGCTGTGGCCTTGGCCACTTTAGAGTTCAGGGTTTGGAAAGAGGAGAAGTCTTCGTCTTCATCATCGCCGATGTCCCAGGCGTCACTGGTGTTGCGTGCAAACTCGTGAAAGCTAGAGGCCTTCTTATTCTTCAGGGGCAGCGCATTGCCCTTGGAACGTTCCTTAATGAAGCTGGGAGCCAGGGAAAGAGGGTAAGTGCCACAGAAAGAGCCAACCCCAAGCTTCTTACTCCTCACACAAGACCATTCCATGTACCCTCTTCTCTTCCTCCCATGGTACAATCCCTTCCCCTTCCAAATACTTCCTTCTCTTTGCCTTCTGGTATACCCCCCCAATGCCTCTTCATCCCACGGTACATCTCCTTCATAGGCATGAGCTAAGCAACGCAAGAAATCCCTCCACGCAACCCCCATGGCAAGTAAAACGCTGGAAGGCAGAACAGAGCTGGTACAGTCTCAACACAGGGAAGGCCAATGTCCCAGCTAACCGTTCCCATCTGGAAGGTGCTCAAGTCTATCTACTCTGCCCAGCAGGGCAAAGGAGAGGAACTGATTCAGCTCCAGGCTGCATAAGGCCACTCCTAGGTTTGCAACTGCCCCAGCTGCATACAAAGAACAGGAAAAATAATGGATACTTTCAAGCCAGGGAGAGGTACAGGAGCAGCTCTGTGCTCATGTGCCAGCCAGACTGGCCTGCTGAGGATTTCAGACACAGGGAGAGCGCTCCCACTACCTGCAAGCTCCAAGAGTCAAAGTCCACCGTGATAAGGGGCCAAAGCCAGGAGATAAAGTCTCCCTTTCAGTGCTGGGGAAATGTGCTAACTCGACATGCCAGGGCCGAAGTGCTGCCCGTTCATAGGGCAGAGACAGCAAGGGAAGCAGCAGAGATGTGGTTCCCACACACATGCTGCCAGGTCCTCTCCACTGCCCAGGAGGGATCCCCTCTAAGAGCAAAGGGAGCACTCAGTCACCATTGCCCAAGAAATCCTTGGTCTCTCTGCTAGGCAGTGGCTATGACAGTAGTTCTATGATGCGTACTCCTTGCTACAAAGGCGAGGTCACAGGCTCATGTCACACAAGCCATCAAACAGCCATCAACTGGGAACGTGGGCCAGAGTCAAACAGAGGCCCTATAGGTGCAAGGCTTCAAGGGAATACAGGGACTCTGGAGAGCCCCTGTCCAAAAAGGGACAGAGAACTTCCCAGCAAAGCAAGCCCTCCAATGGAAACAGAGCCGGAGGAGGGGGAGGGGGTGGCAGGAGATGCGGCACTTACTTTTTGGTGAGCCGGGGATCCAGAGGAGGATGCTGGGCTCCGTAGACAGGTTGAATACTGCAGGGAAAACAAAAGCCACAGATTTGCGAATAATTGCCTCAGCCTCTGACAGGGTCACATTCCTCAGCTGTTCTTGGGAGCCGTAAGCAACTTCAATAGGGTTCAAAGCCTTTGCTCAAAGAGCCACAGTCAGCTCAAGGTTTATTCTTTCTGAGAGCAGAAAAGACACTGTGAATGATCAGCTGCACTGTGGCTCAGCCTGGCTGTGTCCTTGATTCATTGCGCGAGTATGAATCTCAGTTTCCCTCACCTGTAAATTCAGGCCAACAGTCACCTACATCAATGGGGCATCAGAGGCATAATTTGTTATTCCTTGAAATTCTTGGATGAAGCAAAGGGCAAAGTATTACAGCCAGTAGCATGTTCGTGTCTTGGAGAGAAAGATGTGGGTTTGGGCTCCCCACCAGGTGCTGGGCTCACAGTCATTGCTGAACAGTGCAGAAAGTTACGAGGAAAACACTGCACCGAGAGGCGTGATTGGAGCTCAACTCCTAGCTTGGTGAAGGATGCTTGGGCAAGTAACTTCACCATCATGTCTTGGGCTTTCTACCTGTGGAACAGACTAACACTCCCCTCATTCAAAGGGGGGCAAGGATGCTATGAAGCTCTGAACCGCTATGCAATGAGGCCTAGCCTTCACAGATATTAAAAATGAGGATATCGCTAGTTTCACAGGCAATTTAAAGATCCTCAAGGCAATTTACACAGAGCTGTAGGGCATTCATAGAATATTACAGCTGGAAGGGACCTCAGGAGGTCATCTAGTCCAGCCCCCTGCTCAAAGGACCAATCCCCAAATAAATCATCCTAGCCAGGGCTTTGTCAATCCTAACCTTAAACACCTCTAAGGAAGGAGATCCCACCACCTCCCTAGGTAACCCATTCCAGTGCTTCACCACCCTCCTAGGGAAAGAGTTTTTCATAATATCCAACCTAGACCTCCCCCACTGCAACTTGACACCATTACTCCTTGTTCTGTCAACTGCTACCACTGAACAGTCCAGCTCCATCCTCTTTGGAACCCCCTTTCAGGTAGTTGAAAGCAGCTATCAAATCCCCCCTCACTCTTCCCTTCTGCAGACTAAACAATCTCAGTTCCCTCAGCCTCTCCTCATAAATCATGTGTTCCCGCCCCCTAATCATTTTTGTTGCCCTCCGCTGGACTCTTTCCAATTTTTCCACATCCTTGTAGTGTGGGGCCCCAAACCGGACACAGTACTCCAGATGAGGCCTCACCAATGTTGAATAGAGGGGAATGATCACGTCCCTCAATATGCTGGCTATGCCCCTACTTATACAGCCCCAAATGCGGTTAGCCTTCTTGGCAACAAGGGCACACTGTTGAACATATCTAGCTTCTCATCCACTGTAACCCCTAGGTCCTTTTCTGCAGAACTGCTGCCTAGCCATTCGGTCCCTAGTCTGTAGCAATGCATGAGATTCTTCCATCCTAAGTGCAAGACTCTGCACTTGTCCTTGTTGAACCCCATCAGATTTCTTTTGGCCCAATCCTCTAATTTGTCTAGGTCCCTCTGTATCCTATCCCTACCCTCCAGTATATCTACCACTCCTCCCAGTTTAGTGTCATCTGCAAACTTGCTTAGGGTGCAATCCATGCCATCCTCCAAATCATTAATGAAGATATTGAACAAAACCAGCCCCAGAACCAACCCTTGGGGCACTCCGCTTGATACCAGCTGCCAACCAGACACGGAGCCATTGATCTCTACCCGTTGAGCCCTATGATCTAGCCAGCTTTCTATCCACCTTATAGTCCGTTCATCCAGCCCATACTACTTTAACTTCAGTCCAAAGTTAGCCAAGATTCAGTCTAGTTATACATGTCCCCAGCCCACTCTCCTGCCAACATCCAGGCCTATTGCTCTGTCTGCCTCCACACCAATGCTCTGAGAAGCAACAGCATTCCTGGAGGATAGTTCTCTATATAACCAAACCCCATCCCTCTGTGCATATGTCACGTACCTTATTTAACAGCTGGGCCCATTCTCAGCTGGTGTAAGCAGACCGAGCTCCACCTGAGTCAATGGAATTGCAATCGCTTTCACCAGCTCCGGATGGAGCCCAGAGGCACAGGGGGGAGAATGCAGTCTGGCTGCAGCTGGAGAATGTGCTGAGTGCTGGGAACTATCTGGCTAGGGGAGGAGGCAGGCGGCAGCACAGGTACAATGTGGCAGGAGGGCGAAACACAGGAGGTGCAGTACAGGCACAGGGCGACAATGGGCCCTAAACCCAGGAAAAGTAATGGGTGACAAAACCCCTCATGGGCTTTCCTTGCTGCATCAGCAACTCCCATCTCTCAGCCTGAAGCTTGAAAAAGACTAGCTGTATTTCTCCAGTAGTGATAGGCAGGGAAGGAGTCTGCTGGCTAATTAAGGTAGAGCTGTCAGGACAGCCATTAAACAGAGGTGGCTGTGTTGGTGGGCATAGCGAGCAGACTAACCAGGGCAAAATGAGATCAATGCTGCTGGCAAATGACTCATGTCAGCTTCTTTCGGAAGCCAGACAAGTTGTTTTAAAACTTAATGTGAGTTTTACAAAAGCTCACTCCTCTGTATGCTAAAGCTGATCAGTATCATGTGTGACACCAAGAATCCACATGCTCCTTCTGGGAGAGGGTCCTCATTTACACACAGGAAGGGCACTGGGAAAAGACTGACACAGGAATATTGGAGTCCCCTTTGGGAACACACCACTGGTCCCTCAAAACTAGAATCCCGCCTCAGGCTGGCTGTGGTTGCAAGCAGCTAATGCTCAGAAGTACAGACCTAAACTTTTGAGTGCATGCACCCAATGGGAGATACCTTAAGGGGGGCAGGAGTGTCTGATTTTCTAAGCAGGTCCCTTTAAGCTGTCTCAAGGCAGACACCCAAAACCAGAGATAACCCAGATCACTAGTCACTTCTGAAAACGTAGGCCACAAGCCTGGGTTATTTTCATATGAACAGCTAAAAATGTCATTGGTCAAGTATTTCCCAGCCCCCTTTGGGACGCTAGCTGCCGTATCCGATGTTGGTTTCCTGCAGCAGTGAGTTCCACAGGATGACACAAAAGCAGCAATTCCTTTGGTTTGTTCTGCTGTTTGTTTCACTGGCTGAGCCTTTTGTCCTTGTATTACAGGACGATGTAAAGTGCAGAGTTAGGAAGAAACACAAACACTCCCAAGGACAAAGCAACAATGGGATTGATTTCTAGGGTATGCTGGCGATTTCATGAGCTTCCGCTTTAAAGAAAAAACCTTGTTTCCTTAGATGGCCATCCCCGGCCAGTAAACCAGGCCATAACACCGATAAGGACCAGCTGAGGACACTGCTGACTTCCCCTAACTGGGCTACTTATAGAACTGCTGAAAATGACTACAGTTAGCTCTAACTTTATAGTGGTTGGAGTTTTTGTAGAGGTGGATAGGAAAATCTATGTAAAAATCAGCTTCAAGAACCATTCACATGTATAATTTGCGTGAGCCAGCCAGAAATATAAAAATATACAGAACAAGACTGGAAACAGCCTAGCATCCAACATGGGACTATTGAAAAGTAATAATACTCATTCCTCAGTGTCTGATCTTGTTCCCATTGGCTTCAAAAGGGAGGAGGATCCAATCATTAAGAAGTCCCCTTCCTTGGAGGACCTCAAACGTTTTCATGGAATGTTCAGATTTCATTTCCTTTTGATGCCATTTACTTTTTTAATGCAAAGGCTTAGCTAGTGAAGCTAGTGTGATCAATTCCACTTTTTGCATCTAGTTAGTTCCATTTGCTTGTTCTCTGCTCCACTAGTGAAAGGCTCTGAGTCAACAGAGAGGTGCAGTGAATAGGGCACTGGGTCAGAAGATGTACGCTTTGTTCCCATCTCAGCCACCATCTAAGGTCACAAAACTGCTCAGGTCACTTCATCTCTCTGTGCCTCTCTTCTCTCTCCCACCTTTGTCTATTTAAGTTGGAAGCTACTTGGGGCAGGGCTTCTCTCACCGCAGTCATGTACAGTGCCTAACACAATGGGGACCTGACCTCAGCAGGCCTCCAGGGTCTACTGTCTATAAACAGAGAATAAGGTTGCTTGGGTTCCCACTGCCACAGCAGAAAGTAAAAAACAAAAAGCCTGTCAGTGACACTCAAAATATTTAAAATTTTTATTTTCATTAGGCTTTGCAATGCACATTATTATTAAAACCCTAAGCATAGTGCCCAAACTTCCCAGGGCCCTAGAGAACCTCTCTCTGTAGAACAGGAAACCTGAACACCAAGCCTTGGGCAGGAGAACAAGTGAAACTGACCAATCTTGTTTCACTGAACAAAATCCAAGAAATCAACTAGGTTCATTATTCCCACTGTAATCATTTATGGTTATTAGCAAGAAAAAAAACCATACAGTTTCTTCCACATGTTTCTGATTTTTAGTCACCGTGACAGCTGTGACCTTTCAATACTGATGTGTCGTTGAACCAGCCTGTCTAATCTGAGAGGCCGTGTGGCTTGGTAGACTCAGTCTGGGATGTTGCCAGCTGGGTGACAAAGGGCAAGTCACTTCACCTTTCTCATGCCTCAGTCCCCCCCTGCACCCTCTCCAACACCCCAATTTCTAAAATGGGAATGATATCACTCACAAAGCACTTTAAGATCTACAGATGAAAAGCACTATATTTGAGAGATTTGGTGGATGAAGAAAACACGAGTGCTTATCCAAACTATCTCCAGTCCCTTCCAGGGTGATCAGCATAGAGGGAAGGAGCCAGCAAACACACAGGAAGAGATCACAGAAGGTTTGGTTAAGCAACTCTTAAATAACCTTAACCTCCCTGAGGCCTTAAACCTAGCATCTTCTGCTTCCTCCTCTACTATCCACTGACCTGCCAAGTATGACAGCATCAAAATGGGGGTGATTCAGAGCAAGGATTTAAGAACAGAAACATTCCCACCTTACACTGATAGATTTGACAGAATATTAGCACACTGGCCTGCTGGGAGAGAGCAATAGTTTATCCAGTGCCCTATGAAGTTTGAGTTTCTTGTCTGGGCTGGTTGGCTCCTAGTTCTTTCCCCAAACCAGTTTGCCTGGTTAAGCTCTCAAAACTTGAGCTCAAAGTGGTTAGAGATGGAAGAGATTTGTTATCTTAGAAACCACCCCTCTACACAGGCAGGCTGTTGACTCCTGATAAAGAACGTACCAGATAGGAAGATTACACTTAAAGACACGAGCTTACACATTGTGGAATTTATTTTCCAGAAGAAAAGGAGGAGTTACGGGTTACGTATGCAGCTTCACACCCCTCGCCCCCTGCCCCAATCTGAATTGTCCCAACAACCTGAGTTTGGGCAGGGACAGCAAGTGAAAGTGAGAGCGCATTAGAAAGAAAGAAAGAGAATTAACTGGCCAAGCAGGATTTAAAGCCAGCTAAGCATTTCATAGGCTGTGCATTTGCACACCAGGAGGGCATTGCAGGGTCAAGATGAGATTGGGTGGAGGAGGGGGAGGTGGAAACCGTGAAGCCGATATGAACTGTTAAGACTTTAACCTAACCTCGGAATACTCCTCACAGGGAGGTGGGTGAAACTCCCTAGTCTTTTCCCTTTCTCCTGGGGATTTGTTTTGTGTTTTTCTATAGGAACCTTCCTCTCAAAACCACATGGGAGGAGCCAGCTCTCATAAATCTATTTTAATGCAGTGGTTCTGCATTTCTCCCTCCAAGTAAGCATCCCTTGCTTTAAAGGAAGCAGCACCATGCTACTCCCCAGCCAGAGGAAATGAGGTGGGGAAGATGCCCCTACAGAGTGTCATTGATGCTTTTTGAGGACAAAACCCTCAATGGAAGCAGAGTTTAAGGGGAGTGCAATGATACAGTCTCATGGAGTATGCAAGGACACTCATTCTGCTGTTTGCTTGGGGGCGAGGGGAGGTTTTGCTGTTCAAGGAGAAGCCTTCAGGGAAGTGCGTGACCCTGCAGGGATGAAGGACTTCTGCTTCAACATTTGCAGGAGGGGGGCACCGTATGCCCCCCAGCTTTGAAGTTGCCCTTTGGATACCTAGAAAGCCCCTCTCCACATTGCCTCCTACCTGTCCCACTCCCAGATGTGGCGTGAAGGAGAAAGAACTCACTGATTCCTCACCCCGCAATATCCAGCCCAAATTGTTCCTCTTCATGCTTGGCTTCCCCCACTGAATGGAGACTTGGGGGGAAGCAGGTGGACAGGATTTTAGTTAACCAGCTCCTACACTCCCTCTTTTGTCACTGGCTCTCATTCCCTTGCAGGAGTTGCATGGGGGCAGGGATACAGATTACAGGTACCCACAAATCCATGTGGGAAGTAAATCCCATTCCCAGGCAGGTCCCCTCCTCTTAAGCCCAGACTGGAGATGAACATCAGTTCATCAATTAGTCGGGATCAAGCAGGAGGAACATAAGAGGGGTCGTCATCCTTCTCCCTCCCTGGGCAAACTGCCCAACTCCACACGTTTGAGCTGGGGGAGGGAGAGAGGGGTTGCCACCCACAAAACACTAATTAACGGCCTTCCCCCCATTCTCCCAAGAAATAGATGGAAAAGTGGGGTGCCCCCTGCCCAGACTGGGAGGTCACCACTTGGTATCGATAATTGATCAGAGGGCAGGGAGAAGGAGTGTGTATAGCCCACTCCTCTGCATCCCACCCCAGCTGGGCTGAGGGTGTCACCGATTAACTGGTGCTGGGACCGAGCCTGGGGGGTGTCACCGATTAACAAGGACTGAGCCAGCGGGGTGTCACCAATTAGCAAATACCGAGCCTAGGGGGTGTCACTGAGCCCGCGGGGTGTCACCGATTAGCAAGGACCGAGCCTGGCGGGTGTCACTGAGCCCGCGGGGTGTAGCCTAGGGAGTGTCACCGAGCCCGCGGGGTGTCACCGATTAGCCGGGACCGAGCCTGGGGGGTGTCACCGAGCCCGCGGGGTGTCACCGATTAGCCGGGACCGAGCCTGGGGGGTGTCACCGATTAGCAAGGACCGAGCCTGGGGGGTGTCACCGAGCCCGCGGGGTGTCACCGATCAGCCGGGACCGAGCCTGGGGGGTGTCACCGAGCCCGCGGGGTGTCACCGATTAGCCGGGACCGAGCCTGGGGTCCGGTGCCCCCAGCCGCACTCACCTCCCCGGCAGCTTAGCGCTCCGCTTCCAGAACTGCTTGCTGCTCTCGGCGGCCATAGCTGGGGCTGGGCCCCGGCCGGCTCCGGTGGGACGAGCAGGGGCGGCAGGTCCCGGAGCCGCGGGCCGAGGCCGCTTCACCTCCTCCCTTCGGAGGCCCCGCTCCCAGGCTCCAGCGCCGCCATTTTGGATCCGGGAGGGCAAACCCCGGCCATTGGCTTCCTGGCTCCACGGCCCCCGGCTCGGCCAATCCTGAGCCGGAATCCTACCGGGTCGTGAAGCGAGGAACTTCGGAGCCGGGCAGAGGGGCGGGACCACGAGAGGCGGGAGAGACCATCTGCATGCAGAGAGGAATAAACCATTTCCACTGGAGGGATGGAGGAGTGAACCACCTCCACCGAGGAGGGGGGAGGGTTAGGTTAATCATCTCCACTGGTTGGGAAAGGGAGAAACCACTCTGCTTGAGAGAGGAGTGGAAGAATATGTAAATCTTCTGCCTTGGGCAGGAGGGGTAGAGTGGGTTAAACTATTTGCGCTTGGAGGGAGTTACACCATCTGCCACTGGGGAGGAGAAGGTTAAACCATGGTCCACCATGGAGGCGGTGTGGAGTGGATTAAACTAAGGAGTGGGTAAACCATCTTCACAGGGGGAGGACAGATGGAAGAGGGTTAAACCATCTGCACTGGGAAGGAGGGGGTGATGTAGGATTAAACTATTTGCTCTGGGAGGGAGTGGATGTCAAAGGTCAGGGGCACCTGCTGGGCCCCCTACAATTCAAGTCTAACCAGTGTTTCCATATCACCCCCCTTTTCAGTTGCTTGTAACTTTGCATTGCGGAGTCCTGAAACTTTCCCACTCTGGCCTGTGCCCAATGACAGAGTTGGTTTCATTTATTTTAAGTTAAATTGGTCAGGAAACATTTCTGACACTTTCAGCTGAGAGGAAAAGGAGGGGAAGCACTTTCTCAATTAGCATAAAAACGTCTTCGATGTTTCAAACAGTTCTGAGTGGTTTGGGGCCGAATCCTGGATTGCATCAAAAAACACAACTCCCAAGTTGAACATGTGCCTTTTGGAATCATGGCAGAAATCCACCTTGATTTGCCCAACCTTAAAAAAAAATCTTATTTTGCTCATGCAAATGGGATTACACAAGGAAAATGGTCATACAAATCTGAAAACTTGTAAGGCGCTCAGTTATCCTGGTGATGAGCACAGTATATACAGATAGGCAAATAGAAAAATAGGTCAGGTAGATGGGTATGCATGGCAATTAGATAAACAGACATTCTCTCTTTTTGTGAAAATGTATAGAATTTAATAGAAATTCCATCGTGTTTTTGAACCATCCTATCAAATACAATAAATAATTATAACCCTGCTATAGAATTCTGTAGGATGGTAAGAACAGAATTCACAGAGATCAGCGGTGCCCTTTCAAGCCTAACCCCACTTTCATCTACACAGAAATCACACTGACCCAGGGCTCAAACCCAGGGTCCCAGGGCCCTCCATATGTGCAGGGTCTGAGCCAGCGTCAAGTCAAGACACAGGGGTTCAAGCCCTATTGCTTTTCATTGTGGATGCAGTCCCACTGGACTGGGAGTCCACCAAAAGTATCCCACAATCCCAGGGGATGACTTTCTGTGTCCTCTGAACCATCAAGTTTGGTGAACAGCCAAATTTTCCCACAATGCATCATGAACAAAGGGCTAGAGTGGCCACATTTTGGGATGTCTCTAGGAAGTCTGGGATATGGGTGGTTGGAGTCGGGCCCACATAATGCAGTGTAGATGCTGAAGCCCCAGGTTGGGACCTAGGGTTCAGCACTTCCTAAACTGGGGTTAGCAATGAATGTAGATGCTCCAGCCCTAGGTTAACAAACCCAGCATCTGCTAACTCAAGTTCTGCTAACCCTGGGTTTATATTACAGTGTAGACATACATCATATGCTCTGGTTTTTCATCTGAGTCCCTGGAACACCTGGGATGGATGTGTCTGTTGTCTCAGTGAAGGTTTTCCCCCTGCTTGTTTTTGTTTTACATTAGACATTCAGGGTTTTTTTTTAACCCAGAAACGCTCTTGGAGATTGGAGGGCTGTTGGCCTTGTAGAATCTATGGAACTCAAACATGGGAGAAACACGTGGGACATCTTTGTTAAAGATCCCACACCTTTCCATTGAGGAGTAGAGAAGAAAGAGACACTTCATATTGCACAGTTGAGATATCCAAAGAGTTATCCACCAAAAGCAGGAAGGAACTTTCCATTGTTGCTATTGCCAAGGTTAAAAAACAAGCAGAGCCATACCTCCCTCATCATCCCATGCTCCATGCACTCCCCTTTTTTATCTAAAGGGGGAAAATCTTCTGAATGTGAATGTGTGGTACGAGTGACGTGTTGATCTCCCCATCCCATCCTGTGGAGCGGGGGTGCGAGTACCGACTATAGAGCTGCTGGCGTTTAGTTTTTAGGTGGGTGTGGGCTTTGTGGCTGCTTCTCCAAGGAGCTGATCAGCCAGGGTGGTTACTCCACTTGTGCTGAATCTGCTGTTGAGGGAAGGGAAGAAGGCTTTCTGCTCTACGGAAGAAGTGAAGTTAGAGGCTGTGCATGGGATCCTGCAGCAAAAGCTTGCCAGCCCCAAGGAACTTGCTGGGGTGCTGACTTTACTCTGGCAGTTCCTACATGGCTCTGGCTGCCTCCAGTGGGGATGCAACAATTGCCAGCCATGCCCACTAACAGGGACTTGAGCAGAGAGGCCAGTTCCTAGATTGGACCATCCTTCTTCTCTGATGACTTCAGATCAGGACCTTTGTCCAGGACACTATACTTTACCATTGTCCAGCAAGTAGTTCCACATTATGCAATTTCTTTTCTGTCTCAATTTTATTTTCCTCGCTCCCTCTCTCAGAATAACAACAACAAAACCCAACACCTTAAACATTGCATTACAATCTCTGTGTCCATGAAGAGAACACAAATGCTGCAAAGCCAGGCACCCAATGCCAGGGCATGCCAAAGGGAACGTTTTCCAGGCACTCTTAACGCTGTCCCTGGCCTGGCTGCATTATTGGCCAGCTTTTCAAGCCTGCAGCACTCACAATTGGTGCCAAAGTTTCCTGAGAGCTCAGCTCCCGTGTAGACATCTAAGGAGGGGGCCAGGTTTGCAGATGTGCTCAGCGCCTGGCAGCTCCCATTGAGAACCATGGCCTCTGCTTTTGGGTGTCTAAATGGAAGCTGAGCTACTTTGAAAATGGACCCTGTCATACAATGTTTAATGACATGATTCCCTTGCGGGAGCTCAAAGCCTCTGAAAATCAGGTCCTAAGTCTCCCAAGGTGGCCACTTCTGAAAATTTGGACCCAGGTTTATTTCCCCTACCTCGTTTTGTAAGTAAAAGAGAAGGGGTGCTTTGCCTGCTAAAGCAAAGAGCTGGACGCTGGGCCTCCTGGGCTGTCTGTCATAATCTTCACCTGTGCACTGGCCTTGAGTTTGTTCCTTTGAGTCAATCAAGGCAGCTAAGACCTTTGTGAAGGCCAGTCTGGACCCTCCCTAAACCAATGAGACTCAGACTGAGGCTTGCGAGCTGCGGGTGATTCTTTAATGGGTCTCCTGTGGCTCTTTGCAGCACATGACGTTAAAACACTGTGTGATTGAAAGCCAATCTAAGTTATTAACCAGTCAGGATGCTTTTACTATGTTATTAACTAATTGAGTTATTGACTTGCACTAAGTTATTAATTTATTTGCCGTGAGAATAATACATATATTTCCCCATCATTCACATGACTGTGGCTCTTTTGGGTAATGTTGATTGCTAATTTGGCTCCTGACCTACTGAGGTCTGAGTATCACTGCCCTAAACTTTTGTTACAGGCTTATAAACTCTGTGGTAAACAAACATTTGCAATTCTGGAACATGTATTTGGGGAGCATTCAAACTAGCCTGTGCAGACATATATTAATTGCCGTGAGATAATTAGCAATCGATTTATTCAAGGTTAAAACTCAAGTGTCAACTTGTCCATCTGACTGTGGGCAAGTCACTTCCCCGCCTTGTGGCTCAGTTTCCCCATCTGTAAAGTGGGGATAATAGTACAGACCTGTGCCCAGAGGAGTCAAGAGGATTCCTTCAATATTCTCAAAAGTGCTGTGACGCCCTGAGAAGGAAGGTGTTCCAGGTGGGCAAAATACTGTTATTTGTGTAAAAATTCAAGAAGAGAATGGGTCTGATTCTCCATTTCTCTGCACCATGCATGGTCCCTTACACCAGGGCTATGTGAGCAGAAAGTCAGTATGAAATGCTGGCAGGCTGCTTTGCTTGCATTGTTTGCCCACTGTGCGTGAGCCGGAATGATTTACACAAGGTGTAAAGTGAAGGAGAATGGCCCCCAGTGTTTCTCTTTAACATTCAAGTGAGGCGAGAAAGTGTCTTTTTAAAAGTTAGACAGGGAGTCCTAGGACCAGATTTTCTAGGGCTCAGCAGACACGACTGGGGTCAGATTTTCAGAAGAGCCAAGCACTGAGCACATGAAAATCTGGCTCTTTGTTTCTGTGCCTAAATGGGTCATGCTAACACCAGAGGGCAGTACAATTCTACAGCTGATAAGAAGCCAGGGCATCTACACCACTCTGCATCATACACCTTACAGAGCTTCTCTTTTCTCCTAAACCACCCACTCCCTTGGTGCCAGCAGGAGCCCAGCTGGAAGTGGGCCAAAGACAAAGGCCAACTTTCGATTCTGAACAAGACTGAAAGTGAAGGGACAAGAATCAGTTCTCTCTCCTGTGTCCAGCCAAGGAGGGGAAGGAACTTAAAGCCAAGTGAAAATTGAAAGTTAATTTTGTAGCTCCCAGCTGCAGTGAGATCAGCCCCTCCAAGGCAGGGGCAAAGTGGGGGGCACGCGTGCTGTCTCTTGAGTCCTATCAGAACAGAAAGGTTCAGAGTTTCATACTTCCATAGCCTTTAAAGTCAGAGGGGACCATTAGATTACCCAGTCCAGTGAATCTCAAACTTTTGTACCGGTGACCCCTTTCAGATAGCAAGTCTCTGAGTGTGACTCACCCTTTATAAATTAAAAACACTTTATATATATATGTAACACCATTATAAATGCTGGAGGTGAAGCAGGGTTTGGGATGGAGGCTGACAGCTTGCAACCCCCCATGTAATAACCTCGCAACCTCCTGAGGGGTCCCAACCTCCAGTTGAGAACCTCTGACCTA
The DNA here is from genome assembly GCF_007399415.2 of Gopherus evgoodei. Taxonomy (NCBI): domain Eukaryota; kingdom Metazoa; phylum Chordata; order Testudines; family Testudinidae; genus Gopherus; species Gopherus evgoodei. The sequence continues at coordinate 136,828,275 of NC_044325.1, read as the reverse complement.
GTCTGACTTCCTCTATATCATGAGTCCTCAACTTTTTTCTTTCTGAGGCCCCCACAACATGCTATAAAAACTCCCCGGCCCACCTGTGCCACAAAGATACAAAAATAAAAAACTGGAATATTATTTTTGTTTTACTTACTCGGTGTGAAACTCGTTGCTGGTGCTGAACCACAGGCTGGGTGGCCTGCTCAGGTAAGTAAAGGGGTGGAGGTAGCACTCCCTCCCCTGAGTCCCGCCGCCTGGGGCAGATCCCCTTGAAACCTGCTCATGGCTACCTAGAGGGCTGCAGATCCCTAGCTGGGAATCACTGCCCAGAGAATTGCAGTTGCTCTTGTACTGAGCCCAATAACTTGTGTTTGGCTAAAGCTTGTCTTCCAGAAGGCACCCAGGTCTGATTGGACAACATGAAGAGATGGAAAATCCACCCTATCCCTTGGCCGTTTGTGCCAATAGTTAATCACCCACATTTTAACAAATGCATGCCTTATTTCTAACGTGGCTTGTTCCTAATGGGACAGGTCCTGATCCGTGACAGGGCTCACAAGCACTAGCAGCAATCATCATTGTGATGTCTTACATAGAGGTCAGCCTGAGTCACTACCCCCCGCCTCCAAATCCCCAACATCTGGCATTTGGCATCTCATTTGCATAAATGGCCCCTCTCTTTATAATGGGCTGGAAAAGACTTAAGATCAAAACGTATCCCCACCAAAGATTAGGCTGATCAAAATCTGCAATCAGCTTTTGCAACTGGAGCTCAGCTTTCTCTTCCATCTGGTTAACAAACTCACAATGCACCATAACACAAATCACCGAGAGACAACACAGCTTTGCTCCGATAGCAGAGGCACTCAGAACCCCTTTGCAAATCATGAACGCTCTAAACCTCACAAATTCACAATCAGCAGGAGGTCAGATCAATATCACTAATCCCAGTTTGCAGAGGGGGAAACTCTGGCACAGCGAGTCCAAAGGTCAATGTTTTCTAAAGTGGCCACCGACTTGGGGCACCTCCAGGTTTGGGACACCTTGGCGCCTGATTTTCAGAAGCATGAACCATAAGTGCAGCAGAAGCCAAGGGGGGCTGTGAATACTCAGCATCTCTGCAAATCAGGCATACTTACTGTGGCCCCGGGGAACTGAGCCACTCTGAATCAGTGGACATGCTTGAAAATCTAGCATAAGTGCTCAGGGTCTGTCCCAACTCCCACTGAAGTCTGTGGAAAGATTCCTTTTCATGTCAGTGGTCACTGGATTAGGTCCTTCACAATCCATCTGTTCCATCCAGGCCTCAGGATAGAGAGATAGAGAAAATTCCCTCTCTCTGGGAATTTTACCTCTGGCTTCTCCACAGATTGGCCCCACAGGCTTTGTTCCTTGGGAAAATTGTTTGGGAACAACTCAGATGAAATCAGCCCTAGTTACAAGACATTCCCCTCTTCCCTGATGGGCTAAGCCAGCATCCCAATTAGTGCCCCCCAAAGGAAGGTGGTGCTCAGGTTTTAACCCCTTACTTGCCATCTTGCCACTGGGCGGGAGAGGAAAAGTTTGACTTTAAGGATTTATTCTGCCCAAATCCTGGTTTTCCCATGAAAGCTGAAATGCACCCCAGGGCAGAGGGCCCGCATGGGCTAGATCGGCAAATGACTGCAAGGACAGATAGTCAAGGACTCAGCACCTGCAGCTGGGACATGGTTTTCCAATGAGCTCATTCAGACACCTAAGTAAGAGTCAGATTTCAGCAGTGCCCAGTCCCCAGTTTGCAAACGTGTCGGAAAGTCCTGCCCTTAAGGCCTATTTTGAGGACTTAAGTAGTGCCAAGTCCTCGGGCGAATGTCACTCTAAAATGATAGCTATGGAGTCCCACTAGCATGTGCCAATGACGCACATAGAGGAAGGCATGAGCCAAGCAGGACAAATATAGGGCAATACACAGACTGAGGAAGGGCATGAAATGCCACCTGCTGCCTGCGGGGACTGGGTATTCACTCAGTAAATAGTTAGCAAGCTGAGGAAAGGCACCAATCAGCAAAGGGGGAGCCAGGATCCAGCTTTCTGAGCACAGCTCCCCATTCCTGTGTGATGTGAGTTAGGTGGGGTTCAGCCCAACTCCCAGCAGCCAGGTATTCACCTCACACAAGCACCACAACTGGCAGCGATTCAGGCTGACTGGTCAGCAGCCTCAGCGGAGAAGGCAAGGCCCTATTGAGAATAAATCCCTGCATCAGGCCCTCCACAGCTGAGTCTCATTGACAGAGCAGGATGGGGGGAAGCTGGCCACGGGCCAAAGCAGAGCAAGAGGGATGGGAGAAGGTCCCCATTAAAAGAACCAGAAGTCCTAGAGGTGGCTCCAGCCCTCAGCTTGAAAGCCTCACAGAACCATGAGAGCGTTCGTCTCCAGCTCAGGTCCGTCACTAGTAAGCACAGAGCAGGGAGGGAATACTACAAAGTTTATGGTAACGCTGCTTCTGAGGGTAGCCATGGTCGGGAGTGATGGGACGGAATAAAAAGCGTGCGAGCGGTTAGGGAGCTCCCATTGGAGTCAGGTATTTACGGCTGGGGGTCGGGCTTATAAGAGCCAATGTAGGGAGTATTTTGGGGAGCTGGTACTGCTCACTCAGTGTGGCACGGACGGGGTATGCTAGACCCGTTTGTGCTTTCAGTGCCGCCGGTAGAAACCTCCAAGCGAAGAGGGGCTCTGGCCTACATGCAGTGTAAGGCGAGAAGGGTCTGGCACAGTGCGACGCCAGGGAACTCAAGAGTTACTCCAGGCTCACGCTGGCCCAGGGTTTGCATTGAGAAGACTTCTGAGACGAAGCTGACGAGACACGGTCCAGGAGCTAAGGGAGCGCGGGTGCGAGTGAGCGCACGTCGGCTCATGATTATTACTTATTATTGGTACTGTGGATGGGGGCATGCCCAGGGAGCACGGCCCCCATGTGCTAGGCGCTGTACAAACACAGTTCCAAAGGCTGTTTACTGCTGAGGGCTCCAGCATAAAATGAGAGAGAAAGCCAAGACCATATAATACTGAGGCTTTATTCATTCCCCCCAACATGTACTGGTCTCCCTCATCAAGTACTTCCTGCCAGTAGAGTTCCCAGATATTAACCTCTCCACAATGTCATCCTCTGATGCCCTCTACTGGGAAGCTGTCTAGCGCAACACTCTCAGATGCACTGGTACTTATGTTGTCCATAAATGCCCAGGACGCCTTTGACTGGGCTAGAATAAAGCATTATCAGGCTGTCTTATGTTGGATCAGTGCTGGAGTGGTGTCGGTGCCGCAAAGAGCTCATCTCTCCTGTGATAGCAGCCCCCTAAAAGGCTCCCTGAGGTGAATAGCAACCTTTGTCAAACAGCAACTTTGTTCAAGTTTGTCTGGGCCTCAGTTCCTCACTGGTGACCTGGGGCTAATTGTACTGTTCCTCTCTCCCACTCATTGCTGCTCCATCTATTGAGATTGTCAGCTCTCTGGGAGAGAGGTTGTCTATTGTGCTTATATATGTACAGCACCTAGCCCCACATACACAACACAAATAATAATAATAATAAAGTCCACGCAAACAGACTCACACAACCCTGATCTGAGTTGGGGCCTGTAGGCACTCTCATTAATGTACCCTCTGGTCTGGAGATCACAGGGGATGGCGCTCTTTGGCAGAAGGGTTGCAATAACACACATTAATTAATAGATTTCCATTGACTTGGGTCTCTTTGGAATCCATATACACCAACCTAGGATGGCCTCCAAATGTATTTATTTTTTAAAGAGTAGAGAGGGGGGAATGGGAATTGATCAAACCTGACTTTGATATACATTCTTTTTTAAAGTTGCAATAAAAGCCACTTGTATGTGGCTGTTAACAAGTACTCTGCAGGATTGGCCATCCAAACCTTGCAGCTTCCCGTTAAGACACAGAGGCAGAAAGTGAAACTGACAAGGCTAGTTCCACTCTCCCAGCTGGAAACATATGCAGTGGTACAGAGTTATTGCGATTTAAAAAAAAATTCATCTGAATTTTTTCATGCTTTCAGGTTATTTTAAGTATGGATTGCTTATTATGGTATGATGTGCTGCACAGAACATGTAGAAAGTTCTAGCATGCCCAGCCCCAAATGTTCAAAAGTCACGGCTCAGGCCCCAACAATTATGAGATTGGCTTAAAAATCATGTTTTTTTTTAATTAATAAACATGGGTTCTTTGTCTTGCCTTTAGGGGGCACTTGGGTAATGTTTTCTGGATTTTCTCCACAACCATGAGGGCTAGAAATGTTTTTTTTTAAACAGAAGTTGACATTCTCACCAGTTCACTTGCCTCCAGGAGCTGGGGCTTTAAGAAAAAACACCAAATGTTGCAAGTATCACGATAAAATGATGGGAGTTGACAATGCTGCCGCTCTTGCCCTAATGAACCTACAATCTAAGGCCCTGATCCTGAAAATACTTGAGCAGGTACACAACTTCGCATTTGTTTAAGAGTTTGTGTGATGGGGACCTGAATTCTTTTTGGATTCTTTTAAGGGAGGAAGCCAAACAGAGTCACACCCCATCCTAAAGTATAAGATCCAGGGCTGGTAGTAATGCATCCCTGTCCCATATGGAGTCAGAGATCTCTTCATTGCCTGAACAGGCCAAGGAAGTACTACTGATTTTTTGGCCCTGGACACAAGTCCTCTCCTAGGCCCTTGTCCTGGGTACTGGTCTCCAGCAGGGGGAAGCAGCCACCTTTTGCTGGCTCTAGGCAGGTGGATAGTTTGGTTTCTGCCAATATCTGGGCCAGGTGCCTTCTGTTTGGCCATAGTTTCTAACTGTTAGATTAGCCCATTGTTACCTTTTGTTTTTTGTTTGTTTGCATCTTCCTCTGAAGCATCCGGCACCGGCCGCTGTTGGAGAAAGGCTCCTGGACTAGATGGACCTTGGTTCTGATTCCATCTGGAAATTCCTATGTTCCCTTTGCTTTATAAGTTCCTGGTGAGCTGAGTAGTTGGAGGAGTTATTCCTTTAGCAAAGCAGGGTCCCCATGGGAAGAGCACATGGTCTCTCAGCCATTAGTGGCTAAGATCAGTGGCATTGTAGGTAGGCATCACTTCCAGACAGTGCAAAGATATTGCAGCCAATCCATCCACCAGGTCCCCTCCCTTTTCTCTCTCAGCAGGAGGTAAGTTAGCCCTGACCTGCTCACTGAGTCTAACCTTTGAGAGGCTGGAAATGCCTCCTGTTGGTGGGCATGAAAGATGGAGATGAAATATAAAGGGCTACTTCCAGATGTCGCCATTCAAAGAAACTTCTCTTGACACTGATGGGAGTTGGCTTGACTAAAGCTCCAGGCTTTGGCCCTTTGAGTTCAGTGGGAATTGCTGGCAGCCATAGCCTAGAAATCTGGCCAGAGCACCACAATGGGAGCTGCTGAGCACTGAGCTAATTTGGTCAACCTGCCCCAGATTGCAAGTCCTGTTGGGCTCTTGTGAATCTGGCCCTGAGCTCTTTGGAAAACGTGGTCTGCAGATTTCCAGGACAGCTGTGGGCGCTCACTCACCCTGAGGAGTCAGCCTGCAGGCTTGGCATTGCACCTTTTCTCTTAATTTATTTTATTTTGCAATGCTTTGTTTAAAACAAAGTTCTGGGCCAGTATAGAGCTAGCTCAAGGGGCCTGCAATCTATAGCTGAGTGGTCACACTGCAGCAAACACTTGATTCAACATATATTTGGTGATTTTAATGAAATAACAATAAAGACCTCACTCTAATCTAGCACTTTTCATCTTTAGTTCTCAAAGCGCTTGACGAAGCACAGTATCATTATCCCCATTTCTCAGGTGGGGAAACTGAGGCGCAGAGAGGGATGTGACTTGCCCAAGATCACCCAGCAAGACAGTGGTAGAGGTGGGAATAGAACTCAAATCTCCTAAGTGCTCTATCCACCAGGTTGCACCGAGGACGCCAACAGCTGTGAGAGTGCTAGACTATGTTATTGAGATTAAAATAATGAGGAGGCCGATCCAAGGGTTTAGGCACCCTAATGTCATTAATTATTCGGTAAACACAATTCAATTTAATCGCACCACCATTAAAATCAGTTCCATGGGAACTCGAGCAATCAACCACCTGTCCCTTTCACTGTTTCTAAAAGGAGACTAGGGTGGCCCCCCTTTAAAGCTGGCAGGTCTCTCAGTTCAGGAGTTCTGGAGCATGGCCTGTCATTGATCAAGGGGGCTGGGAGCCCTTCTCTGCACTCGAGGGTTGGGGGAGGTGGAACATGGTGAAGAGTGCATAGGATCATGGGGGACATAACCAAGTTTTGGTTTAGTAGGGATCTTGGTGAGATGGGGTTACAGAGTGTGTGTGTGAGTGTGGCATGCAGTTACTGTGTGTGTGTGAGATGGGGTTACTGTGTATGTGTTTGTGTGTGTGTGAGAGAGAGAGAGAGAGAGAGAGAGAGGGTTAGTGTATGTATGTGTGCACACTGATCAACTCTCCTCCTTAGATGTTCCACATGATGACGTCCCCTGCAGACAATGTTTTAGCCTGATCCTTTTCTTTTCCAGCACAGGCTTGAGTTCACTGCTCTTCGTCCCTAACACAAGCCCCGCCGATGTCTCTCCTAGCTTACCTTTCTACTCTGTAACACTCCTTCAGTTTCCTTGGCCAGCGACGTTGCCTCTGGAGAAAACATGATGATCATCTTGTGCCCGGGGGGGTTCTGTGGCATGTCTCCCAAGGCTGGGGCCACTGTAGCTGCTGTTTACATGATCCTAGTGACCAACATGTACCTGATCTTCGAGGTTGGCCACTTGGAACGAGCAATGATGGACATGGCACAAATCAAGCCCTTCAACTTGACCAAAGTGGGGAAGATGCTACCGTATTGCTACTATACAACCATCACGCTGGCCGTCATGACCTACCCGGTGTGTGTCTTCCTCATCTACTCAGTCCACAAGCGGCTCTACATGGGCATGTTCGCCTATGTCACATGGATCATCTTCTATGATCTGGCTAATTGTCTCGTCGTGGCCCTGGCTTACCGGGTCTCCAAAGAAGCCTGGTTTTCCCTCAGCCCCCTAGAGTGGTTTGGGCTGGCCACCAGGATCCCCATGGATTGCTTCTGGCTTGCCTTCGTTGTCACGTATGCCCTGATGACTATTGAAAGCAAAAGGCAAGGAAGGATGTCGCTCGGGGCGAGGCGGATAGTGTCAGAACCGCCCAGGTTTAGGTTGGGCTCCACTGCTAGGAAAAGCGTGTGAGGGGAGGTATTGGAGCAATACATTGGGCCCTATTTTCGTAAATTTCCTACTGATGGAGATGGAAGACCATTACCTGTGTAATCTCCTTCCTCTGTTGTGTAATTCAGTGTTTCTCTTGCTGTTGCTGCATTTTCCAGGCTGTGAGTTCAAGTCCTGAATAAATACCCCAAAAGCCCATGATTTATATTTGTGTTTAAGGTTTTCCCCCTGGGTTTTATTTTGCATCAGGAAGCCAAAGGGCATGGGAGTCAGCAGAACTGGGTCTATCCACAGCTCTGCTACTGAGTGACCAAATGACCTTGAGCAAGTCATGTCATCTCCCTCTGCCTCAGTTTTCTCATCTGTAAAATGGAAAGATATTGCTGTATAGTATATATGTAAGGCCCTTGAAGCTTGAGGGATGAAAAGCCTGACATAAGGCCAGATTCTGAAAGATACTTAGGCATTGTGGGGCTCAGCGTTGCAACACCTAACTGATTTAGGAGCCTAGCTCTCATTTTCAAAATGGATTTAGGTGCTTGGGACAGCTGTAATTTATGATCAGGGTATCGTAAGAGCCCTGTAGCAGATGTTAGTGAGAGGATGCATTCAAGTAGACCATGGCGCAGATCTTTGGCATCCAGCCTAACTAAATCGTTGCGTGGTTGTCTTGTAAGAGTAAACAAATACAGCACCGCCCTACTGACGTAACTACAGCAACTCCTCTACATAGGACGTAGGCTGCCACAAAGCTATTTACTTCACTTCCCAGGAAGCCCTTGCTTTTGAGCAGCACCTCCTGTAGGATAGTATAGGAACTGAAGCTTTGCCCACAATGTGCAATTGCGCTGCTATAGCCAGGCAGAGTGAGGTTAGCGAACACAGGTGCAAGGCCAGACTGCGGGTGCACCTTGCTTTGCAGAATAGCCTCTCTAAAAAGCACAAGAACCTCTGGGGCTGCCAAAGTGGAGAATAGTGCCAAGAGGTTTTGTTGCATCTCTGTTGCCCATCAGAGCTCTTGACACTGTGTTGGGGACATTCCCCACCTAGCTGCCAAGATTTTGGAACAACTGAAGAAGAGACTGGCTTCCAGAAAATGCAGGCCAGAGCATGCTGGGGCAGGACTTGGCAATTATTACCTAATGCTGGCAGAAGCTCCAGCTATCCACCTAAGCTCAAGCTCATTCTACCCCCGGGGTCTAAGCTCATGTGGCTAACACTAGCCTCCACCAGTACCAAGATGTCCACACTGCTATTTTCTAGGGTGCTCCCAGCTGCAGCGTAAACATACCCATTTAGGTGCCATTGACTTCCCAGGGCTTCAGCACGTTTAAATGTTTTTCTGAACCAGGCTCTTAGATGGATTTAACTCTCAACCTCAGTGAGAGTTATGCCTACCTGACAAAGGGCCGAATTAGGCTCTGTTCTCTCCTTGGTACTTTGTGCCATTTGGATGTCATGGCTCCCTGACAGCATTTCCCTCCTACTGAGCTGGCCTGGCTGGGAAATAGACATAAGCTGCAGCAGGAAGCATAGTGACTATCAAGGCATCGGTCGCTGTGGGGCTTGACACTCTGATCTTACTTGGCCTTTCTGTGGTGAGGTTTCTAAGAAGTGGAGTAGCAGTTGAGCAGTGTTTACGGGAAGGAGGGAGAGCCTGCACTCAGCGGAGAGCACTTTGCTTTGATACTGTAACTGCGCCCGGCTAAATTTCACTCACTGTGAGACTCATTTGCTGCTATAAACGTGTGAGATGGACTCTCTCGAAATAAGGAGCTATAAAGTTTGTTTTGGTCTAGCACAAGAGCCTGCGGTTGAACGAAAACCACAGAGCTAAGTAGTCCCCAGCCTTTGAAGACGTGGAGCTGAGCTTTCCTGTTCAGCCCACCTACAAAGAGAAATTAACTCACTAACACCTTTCCTCAAAGGGACCTGCAAGGGCTGTACAGAGGGGCTCTTTATGGATGGGGAAACTGAGTTATAGAGCAGCAAATGACTTGGCACAGGGTACACAGCAAGGAAGTTGCAGTGCAGGAATAGAACTCCTATATCCTGCTGCTCATGCTAGTACTCCAGATCCATACCTAGAAATCTCTAGGCAACTCCAGCGCTTCCTTGGTGGCAGGCACCTTGCTGGAGATTAGCAGCAGCAAATGGGTAGTGCACCGAGAGGGTAAAATATTTCCCCAGGAGGCTACAACCAACAGGGTTTTAAAAAGAAATGCACTGTGCAAACAATGCTTGCAGTCATTGCTCCATCTTTTAACATTACACAGCCCCACACTTGAACCAACAGCCTAGGTTTTAGACAACGCCATGAATATTACAGCTAGGTGGAGCATGCTGTTCCATTCAACCCGCAGGCAGACACCCTGAAACGTAAGTTAAAGAATAGATCCTAGCTCCACCAGCGGAGTTTTAAAGTTTGCCTCTTGGTATGAACAGTAACTTGTGCAGTACTGAATCGAACAGCAGTCGCATGCAACATGTGGGAGCTTTAGTTTAACGAGAGGAAGCCCAGCATGTTTGTGCTGAAGAGTGTGAAAAACGACCGAGTTCTCCTAACCTGGACGCCAACAGCCCCCCTGACTCTGGGCCAATCACAGCCTGGCTGCTGATGGTAATAGTACTTAACAAATCAGACATCCGTAATAGGCAATTTTTAACAATCCCTTCACAGATGTGAAGCATTACTGCCTCCAGAGCCTGCCACACAGGATTGATGTTACTGAAACACACTGTGCCCTGGCATTGATGGTCAGCATCCAATGTACCATGTGCATGGGTAACATACTGCATCATCAATACAGCGCTGATCTTTACTGCTTTATTCACATATCACTAGGCATGAATGGAAACAGTATGTAGATATTTTGTGCCTCGGCCATACACATTTGATCTCACAATTCAGTGAAGAGGGCTGCCAGAGATGGCCAGAACCAGGACACTGGACATGGACAGTGCACAAGTTCAGATTCAACACTAACAGCTGACGCCTTTAACGGGTTGAACCAAAACGCTGTGAGTGACACAGCTTTGAGGATATGTGAATGCAAGCTTTGTGGTTTTGGCTGCTATCTCTAGCTGTAGTGCAGGCTGTAGCTTACTCATCTCCTGCTCTGAGAATCGCATGCGTTAGTGGTGCTCTGGGCGTTCCGATCACGTTATGAAGGGTCCTGAGTTTCGACAGCACCGCTTCTCTGCCCTGTGAAACTGGCAGTTTTACTCCACCCGAAAGAGAAGAGGTCTCAGGTTAAATCAAGTGATTCATTTTTATTTAAAACTGCATGTATAAAAAAAATAGGATTTCTGAATTCCCCTGTACAATATTAACTATTAACAAAAGCAGCAGACTACACACTGATTACATATACAGGCTTGACAGTGTTGAAGTCCAGGGTACCTTCCCCGACAGCTCGGCAAAACCAGTGCTATATACACATGCGCACGTGATGTCCCCCTCCAGCCCAGACAAATACCCGTGGAAATGCCTTTAAAACAACTGAACACACGCGTGCAAGAGGAACACTGGCAGCCAGAACTATTTACAGACAGCTGGGAGGCGGTCGGCCACTCCACACAGTGGTGAGACATTAACAGAGCATTCTAAGAAGGGAGTGCAGTCGGGGGGGAGGGGGGGAACCCCAGTTGGAAACCAGCTCAGCAGCTATGGAAGCCAGGCATGGGCTCTGAACCCACGATTCATAAATAAATAAATAAGTTATCCTACAGGTTAGGACATTTTCCTTAAAAAACAAACAAACAAACAAAACAAACAAAACAATAACCCAACCCCCTGAAAATAAGTTAAAACAAAAGAGTAAAAATGTTACCATTATAAACTACAATCCTCTGTACACCAAGCTTCGCTCCTGTATAATTCTGTACACATTTACAGCTCTATTGGGTTGCATTGTTTGTGCATTTGTGAGGACGCCTTGGCTTCTGAGGCTCAAAGCAAAGAGCTGAGGAAGGAAAGGTCCCACTAACAGCATACCTCGGAAACAACTAGCCAGGGTGCATTGGTTTCACCCGCGGCTGCTTCTCACCTGTTCCTTAAGAAGGGGAATATAAAATAAACCCAGGTGAATCTTGGAGAAGCAGAGGTGTAGGAAGATTCAAGTATTTCCCCCAGCACAGCCCAGATCACAACTGAAGGCACTCAGAACACGGTGACACAGTGAATAAGACAGCTATTCAAATCTGTACCTTCCCTCCCCCTCCAAAGCCAGTTTCCCCAAGAAAAATGTTCTTGCTAATTCTCTGGTCCTCACTCAGTTCATATTCCAGGACTCAGCAGGTCAGGGACACTCATAGATGTGCCCATAAGACATCAAAAAAGTCTACTGGCAAGACATCAAGTAAGGCAGGACCTAACGAGTTCAAGACCAGTCCACCTGAGATGGATGGTAACCTCCAGCCTCTCAGAAGATTCTCCAGTTAGCTGAGCTCTGGAATGAGATATGAATGTTCCCATGTAACAGGCAGAGAGTCACTGGTGAGAGTTTTCTTTTTACACCCAATGGATGAGAGGAGCTGCTATTTGCCAGACTCCTGAATTAGACTGTGCAGGTGGATCTCTGCTGTTTTCTGTGGCAAGAGGACATCTTGCATCCAAGAATGATTTAGAAGATCTTCAAAGGATGGCCTGTCGGAGGGCCTCAAGGCCAGACACCATTTAATGAGGTGCTGGCACTCTGGGGAGAGAAAACAAGCAGTTAGTGAGAATGCGCTGCCGAGTAATGTCTGTGAAGCCTACAAGCCTCCCTATTTTAGCATCTGCAAGTTTGCTTTGGGATCTGCCTTTCTTGCTTCACAGGACAGATTACCATGGCTGTGGCTAGGTGTGGTTTCTGAGTTACCCTAGTACGTGGGTGAACCAGCTCCCATCTTTGGAAGGAGACTCCGAAAATACACAAGGGACCAAATTTGCAATGCAAGTCCATGAGCAGCCCATCCTCCCCTGCCACTCATACCCAGGTTAAGAGCAAAAAAAAATCAACTGTCTCTTCCCCAGTGAAATGATTAAACCTGAGAGCTACTTGGTTGGTTCGATATATTTTGTCCTTTCCACTTTCTGTAAGACTGCTTCAGCAGCCAGCTGCAGTAGCCACATTAAAGACCCCAGCAAGTGGCAGGAGAGTGAAGTGCTGAAGTGAACTGCCACAGTGAGCTCTGAAGCAGCTGTCTAAGGCAGAGAAGACAGCGGGGTCCCCAGCACTTTGCTAGGATTCAATAACATTAAACATCTCATTGAGTTTACGACAAGAAGGGACCACTGGATCACAGAATCATGCCTTGCACGTCTCACTGTTTGCATGAAATGATGGCAATGCACTTCTATGGCATCATATTATCGCTTTGTCAGTGTGGCATTCAGGCTAAGCAGCTGTTTGCCCAACTCTAACACAACAAAGTAGAGTACTCACCTGGAGAGACCCTCTGTCGGAAGTAGACCTGGCCCCTAATAATCTCCTCATCGTGTTCAAAGGGGATATCCCCACAGACCATGTCATACAGCAGGACCCCCAGAGACCAGACTGCTGCCGACCTGCCGTGATACCGGTGATAGCGGATCCACTCTGGGGGGCTGTACACTCTGGTCCCTGTAGAGAAGATTAGAGGATCATTGGTTAGGAGAAATATTTCATCTTTTACTCTAAGTAGAGGAAATCAGAGCAACCAGTTATTAATTATTTTTTTCAGGTGTTATCAGGATGGTTTTTAAGAGACCAAGTTAGGAACTTCAGCCTAAAATTTAGGCTGCAATATCTTAATATTAACTTTCAGCCCAGTTTGATTGGGATTTAAACCCCCAGTAGTTTCAGCAATTGCAGTGTTGCGCTAGGGCACAGACTACAAGTGAAGCAGAACGAAATGGAGTGCAAATAAACATGTCTTCCAGCTGCAATACAAGCCACAATAAGGAACAGGTTTCTTAAGGCCACTGTTATCCTGACTTTATCTGTCAATGTAACCATTTCTCACTGAGGTAAAGAGAGAGGCAGCTTGCAGATGATTCAGCCCATGATGCCCCAGTGCAGATGGAGCATTTGGGGAGGGGCTGAGGCCTTGTCTACTGCACTACAAGGAGCCCTGACAACCTTATAATTCTTTCTACATAAAAGGGTTTCCTTGCTTAACCCAAAGAAGGGCAGGTACCTTGACGAGTTTATTCCTTTTTTTGGCACTAACTACTGTTGAGTCAGCCAGGTATAAAGCCAGCCTACTCCAAAGCTGTGGACAAAGGTTTGTTGTATAACATCAAGGGAGTTAGTACAATTGTGCGTGTGATAATTGTGCTTGGAACTCGGATTCCACCCTGCTTCTGGCCTCTGCAGATGCTTACGCCCTTTGCCTTTGTTGTATTTGATCTCTTCCCTTCTGGCAGGAAGAGGAGACTGAGGTCAGAGCTCAGGCTGGTTCCTGGCCACGTGACTGTTGTTTACAAACTTTGAGTTGTAAAAAATAACTTGATGTCCACCAGGGGGCACCACTAGCTTGAGGAATTGTGCAGAAGAGAAGGTGGCTGGGAGGGGCAAATCCGTCATCAGCCGTTAAATTAAAAACAAAAAATGCAGCCCGGCAGAAGCAAAACAAACCCCCAACAACAAACAGTGATTTTTTTTTTTTTTGAAAGTCAACGGCCTACCCTGAATAAGCCTTTCCCGGTCAGGAAGAATGCTTGCCGTCAGAAGCACAAGGCAGCTCTGGGCATTTGTCCCCCACGCAGATCCCTGCACCCCCGCTTCAAGGTCAAACCCTCCTCCCTGGGTCTGGAGCTCCCCCCTCCCCAAAGATTTGACTCAGGTGCCTTTGGACAGCAAAGAAAGGGAGCCAGCTGTAAGCAGATCTTCCGCAGATCCTATTTCACAACATTCATCTCGTGACAAAACGCAACTTTCCAATGAAATGAATAATTTAGCGAGATGGCGGAGACAGCAGCTTCTCTTCTTGATCCACTCCCCACACTGATGTCCATCCATCCTCACAGAAAGAAACTGTACAAGAGCCCTCTTCTTTATCCTTGGGGTGCGGGGGGACATCCCCTCCTCCTGCATTCTAGCTGCTAGATTAGGTTAGGATCCAGCATCTAAGCAGCCATGGCTGCAGACAGGTTTAACTCAATCTTTCCCCATCTAGGAGGTGAGGCAGATCCTGTTTGCACCACCCTGGGAGGGTGGAATACCAGCCAGATCCCTGCTGAAATGCTACAAATATGATAGAGCTAGAGAAAACCAACCCATTGGAACCGGAGTCTAACTTTCTTCTCTCGTTGGTAACAGGGACTCCAAAGATTGATGCTTGTGAGTTCACACCCAATATCTGCCAAGTGCCCCCCGCCACTCCCTATGTGACACGGGCAGCTACCACCAGTGCCTGCGGTTAACACCCAACAAAAGGGCAAACATTTGTGAAAATGCTTTTTGGATACAAGGCAGGGAAGAAAACCCCAAAGGTATTAAAGCTGCAGATCACACAACAGTATATTTAGTAAATGACAATGGCAGGAGGAGGAAGGAACAAAACATTCCCTGGCTGGGAAGTTACTGATCGTTCACAGGCAGGGAACAACCCATTTCAGAGAGGAATTTCCCTGGCTTCCCTCCCTACGCAGATAAAATAGAAGGGGATGGAAATAGACACTCACCATCAAAATCAGTGTACACTGTGTCCTTGAGTAATGCCCCAGACCCAAAATCTATCAGTTTCAGTTCCCCGCTGTTCAGATCAATCAGGATGTTCTCGTCTTTGATATCCCGGTGCAATACCCCACAGCTATGACAGTGCCGAACCGCCTCCAGAACCTGGCGGAAAAAGCTGCGGGCCAGCTCCTCAGGGAGAGCACCCCGCTCTGTGATGAAGTCAAACAGGTCCTGCACAGGATCCGGTCGCTCCAAAACCAAGACGAAGCTGTCCGGTCTCTCAAACCAGTCCAAGAGCCGAATGACCCCCCGGAAGCCCGAGCCCACTTTCTTCAGGAGCAAGATCTCCATGGGCACTCTGCTCCCGCCAGGCTGCACAGAGACAGAACGGAGATCTCCATCAGAGGCAGGCACATCGACCCACAACGTCAAGAGCTACCTGCGACACCGGCTGCAACCTTAACTACAGAGCCATGACCATGCAATGCAGAGCCACAGCAGCTATTCCTGTCCCAGACACTTACCAGCTCCCCCCAGTCAGAAATCC
Organism: Gopherus evgoodei; assembly: GCF_007399415.2. NCBI lineage: Eukaryota > Metazoa > Chordata > Testudines > Testudinidae > Gopherus > Gopherus evgoodei. Next base: position 136,812,856 of record NC_044325.1, on the reverse strand, counting down.
GGTCCCGGGCCACGTGCTTGATGGCTACCTAGAACACAAACAGAACCAGACAGGCAATCAGAATTAGGTCAGGGAACCCCGAAAGAGGGGAGGCAAGCAAGGGACCAAAGAAAGGGATGCAAGATGGTGGTTATGCCAGGGCAAAGCAAAGGAGATGTAACTGGGTAAGAGACGCAAAGGTGGAGATCTATAAAGCAGCGTGCATGGGGAGCGGGCTGCAGGGGTGGGGGGGTCACTGTCCAGGCTCTACTCACCGGGGCGCCGTCCGACAGGCGGGTGCCCGAGTAGACAGAACCAAATCCACCACTGCCCAGCAGTGGGCCCACCTGGTACAGCTTCTCCAGGGGCTCCTTGTCCTTCCCTGCAGACAGAGGCACAGACACCGGGATCAGACCAGCTGTGTCCTCAAAAGACCCAGCCAACCCTCCAAACCGGAGCAGCCCCACATCCGTCCTCAGAACGACCTCCCTCCCCGAACTGGGCCAGACTCGCATCCCTCCCCGGACCAAACTGGATCAGACCCCCATCCCTTCTCAGACCGAACCCCCTAAACCGAACCAGACCCATATCCCTCCCCGAACCGGATCAGACTCCGCTCTGAACCTACCCCTCTCGAACCGAACCTCCCCACTGCCCAGCAGCCCAGGGCTCCTCCCGAACCGCCTCCGGACCGCTCCGGGGCACCCCACTCCAGAGCCACCCCCTGCTATCGATCCGAACCGAACCGGGTCTCACCTGGCTGTAGCTTGGCCGGGTGCAGCTCCCCGCCGGACCCGGAGCACAGGTGGGCCAGCGAGTTGATCTTGGAGAGCAGCATCCCCGCCCCGTCCCCTTGCTCCAGGGCCGGGACCGGGACCGGGACCGCCCGAACCGAACCGGGCGCCAGTGGCTCAGCTCGCAGCCCCACCGGGTCGGAACCAAGGGGGTGGGGTCCGGGCTGGTGCGGGAGGGGCGGAGGCCGGGGGAAAGGGGGGGGACGCCAATGGGAGCAGAGCCGACGAGGCTGCTCCACTCGGTGCCGGGCTCCCGTGTGGCGCCGGCTCCCCCAGCTCCCGCCGCCAGTAGTAATGGGAGGGAGGGAGCCGGGGCAGGGGCGGGCCGGGGACAGCCGGGGGCGGGGCTTCGGCCCGGGGCCGCCCCGCCCCCAAACGCGGCCGCAGCCAATCATCCGCGGGGCCCGTCCTGCCCCTCCCGTCAGAAGAGAACAGGCAGACTAAAGACGTGGCGGGAAGGAAAAGGCGCCAAGAGGGGGGAGGGGTCGGAGGAAAGGGGAGAATAAAGGAGCGGGGCGGGGGGAGGGGGAAAGACTGAGGGGGATGGAGAGGGGGGAAGAGGGAGGAGTAGCCTGAGGAAAAGCGAGGGAAGACAGCAGGTGGAAGGGGCAGGGGGAGGCAGGGGCAGGTGGAAAATTTGGGAGGGGAAAATACCCCCCCTTCAAAAAAAATCCAGCAGAAAATGAAACCTAAAATAAACTAACACCCCCACCCCTGGCTGGGCCCCCTGAGATCAGTGTGGTTACAAGCATCTTTCATCCTGGATGAACCCAGAGCACTTGGATCTTTGTTTCCTCTGCCTGTCTCTCTGTTCAGATTGTAAGCTCATCAGGGCAGGGACCTCCAGTAGGTTTCTGTACAGCTCCTAGCACAATAGCCCCGCCTAGACACTTCCATAATACACATCATAATCCAACCACACCCATGCACTCAGCTCTGGAGCGGAGGGTGCTGCATTCTCAGGAAAGACAAAGGAGGGGATTTCTGGTAACGCCCCTTTTCCTATCACTTGGACTTTGGGATCTTTAATGTCCACCCTGACCAGAAAACCACTGGAATTTTCAGATCTCATCTGATGTAGATATTGTAAACTAACTCAGTGAGGTCTGATTCTGCCCTCACACCAATTTGACACTGGCACGGTTCTAATTATTTCACTGGAGTTACTCTCTTGATTTACACTGGCGTAAATGAACTCAGACTCATACCCTTTATCTTGTGTGTGTGTGTATGTAAAAATAGGACCCATGTATGGTAAATAACATGGCACTGAGTTCCTTTGACTGCTTTAAGGCAGTGTATAACACCTCACACTCGTGCAAGTAAAGATTTTTGCAGCATGTTCCAATAAACGTGCTTTTTTAAAAATGTCACTCCTTCACTTATATTGTCTGTCTCAGGCAGCTCTGAAGGAGAGTTGTGTTGTGTGCTGTTATGTGTATATTGACCTAGAGCAATACAAATACAACCTTTCAATACTGTCAATTCAAATTTGGCCCCAGCATTTTTATTTTGGATAAACAAGCTTTTATAAAACCTAAAACCAACAGAAATCTCTTCACAATATTTGTATTTTAAACAAATTCAGGTAGGAGTAGCTATATTTAAAACAAAAAAACCTTTCCCAGCAATGCTTGCAAGTCAAAGGCTGCAGCAACCTGAAAGTGAAACTGACTATAAACACAAGTGAAACTGACTAAATTCCATCATGTGAGATAAGTGCAAAAAGATGAACAAAGCACAAATGGTAAAAAATAAATACGACATTAAACATGTTTTCTTGCCTTACACTTTGTGTAGTTACTGACAACTGTGCAAAGTGGGTGTAAAATTATTAAACCAGAATTCTCTATTCACCTTCTGTATGCTCATTGCCTATAGGTTTAAATGATGGCATAAGCAAGGCAGTGGAGATGCAGGCTCCTTGTATTAAGTTATTGTCCACACTTTCAGTTCTTCTATTCTTCTAAACTTATAAAGAGATAGGTAAGGGGAGATATGATTGAGGTCTATAAAATCATGACTGGTGTAGAGAAAGTAGATAAGGAAGTGTTGTTTACTACGTCTCATAACACAAGAACTAGGGTCACCAAATGAAATTAAGAGGCAGCAGATTTAAAACAAATAAAAAGAAGTATTTATTCACACAATTCACAGTCAACCTGTGGAACTCCTTGCCAGAGGATGTTGTGAAGGCCAAGACTATAACAGGGTTCAAAAAAGAACTAGATACATTCATGGAGGATAGGTCCATCACTGGCTATTAGCCAGGATGGGTAGATATGGTGTCTCTAGCCTCTGTTTGCCAGAAGCTGGGAATGAGCCTCAGGGGATGGATCACTTGATGATTACCTATTCTGTTCATTCCCTTTTGGTCACCTGGCACTGGCCACTGTTGGAAGACACAATATTGGGCTAGATGGACCTTTGGTCTGACCCTGTAGGGCCATTCTTATGTTCTTATACAATATAACTATTTCAGAGTAGTACACCCAAAGCATTATGGTCCAGATTTTGATCCACTATTCCGGCTCCTCTGTATAGGGTCACCAATTGTGGTTGGATGAATTTCTGGAGGTTTCATCATATGACATAATCTTTAATTCCTGGAGACTCCAGGACAATTCTGGAGGGTTGGCAATCAAGCTCTATATTGCTCTGAACCAGCTAGGAAGCCATCTTAACCAGCGCTCTGGGAATTTCTCTTTTGCAGAGAGAATCTTTGGATGGGATGACCCAGTCTAGTGGCTCGGTGCCTGCCTGCCCTTTCCCCTGGAACCCTAGTACCAGAAACGTGGATAGGGGGAAATGTTATACCAATTTACAATAACCAAGACATATGCCAATATTTCCTCTTTCGCAATTCTCCATCAAAATGTTATACCAATAAAATAAAAACTAGCAGGATCTTATTAAAGGGGATAAGAAAAAATGCCACATTTATTGCGAATACAGAAAGAATCATAGTAAGCAGTCAGTTGCAAAGTATAACATTCCATTCCATTTCATATTTATTTACACCTTTATACACACACAGGTTCTGCAAGGTTGTTATCATAGTTACAAGCCTTAGAGTTGCTCGTGCCAAGCCACTGGCCAAGTGGCCTGGGCACGAGGATGGAGCCGAGTCTTGTCAGATGCACATCTGATGCTCCTGGAGGGTGATTGCAGAATCAGACTCAAAGTTCTCAGTTTTTAGTTTGTCTTTATAGGAATTCAGCCTTATTCAAATCCATAGGGTTTGCTTTGTTATGCTGTTTTTACCTTTGAAGTGATAATTAATCACTGTTTTTACATTTAAAATGATAGTCCATCATGCAGATGGCACAGCAGTGATGGCTAGTTTTTATATTATTGGTATAACAAAAAGTATAGCTGTGGCTTAACCAGGGGGATCAGTGTTGCCTAACGGAGTATTGAACTAGCCTCAAGAGACTAGCATTCAATTCTTGACTCTACCACTTGCCTGTTGAGTGACTTTGGGCAAATCATATCCCCTCTCTGTGTTTCAGTTTCCCAGCTGTAAAACAGGAATAATGATACAAACTTCCTGTTTTGAGATTGCCGGTGAATCTATGAAAGCACCCTCTGGTCCAGCTATTCTTAGCATTAGAATGGCCCTAGTAGGGGTGGTAAGCAGCCAGGTGTAAATTAGGTTAGAGCATCTCTCAAAGGACAGGACTTCATAACAGATTTTGCTTTTGGTTGAAATGTCTCATTTTTCTCAGTTGCAAGGTGAATTTCACCTGGGGAATTCTGTTTGGCTGATTTGAAACCATAGCCATTTCACACAATGCATTTAACTTGATAACCTCTTATTCTTCAGTATCCTCTTACTGTTCTCTCTCTCTCTCATTTTTTTTAAACAAAAAAGATGATGATATAACCTGTTGGTTGAAGTTTTTACATAAAATGCACAAGAAATTCCAAAACGCTACAGCTGCCCCATCGACCATAATTTGGCCACTGTACACAGAGCTCAAAAATACTAGATTAATGCAAGGAGTTCAAGTTACATTTGTCCTGGAGAACCACCGTTTAGAATTTCCCCATTTCCAGTGGAAGGAAATCAGGATGGAGAGGACGTTGATAGAGGAGTCACTGTAAAATTGAAAGGTATTAGAGCCAGGTATGGTAGCCCCATAAAAAGAATTGACTGAAACAGTGGCAGGTGGTAGATAGAAATGAGAACAGAGCTTTGAGCATCTCCACGGAGGAATAATCTACTGTCAGCAGAGCAGCCACCAGGGATATAGAGAGGTTGGAGGAGTGATACCAGGTGAGGAAGAAGCCAGCAACACCAGTGTTTTCTTCAAAGCTTTCCAAGGGGAGAGTGTCAAACAGTGCAGTGGCTGTAGGACAGTGTTTGGTAGGGATAGTGCCTCCCCGTACAGAGAGGAAGGATGGGTCAGTAGTTAGGGCACCGGCCTTGCACTTAGGTCAAGTTGCTGCTTTCCTGTAGACTTCCTCTGTGACATTAAGCAAGTCACATAAACCTAGATCCTCAATGGGAGGAGGAGCTTTGAGGAGCTGGGCCTTGCTTCCCCATCCGTAAAGTAGGGATCATGGCATTCCCCTCCCTCACCAAACTGTTGTGAGGATAAATACTTACGTGATTAGAAGGCACTCAGCCACTGCAGCAATGGGGTGGGGGGAGATACAAGTACCATGGATAGACTATGACAGTGAAGTTAAAACACGAGTCCCTGGTTTTGTAGGCATGGGATGAAATACGGTGGGAGCAGTTTCGTCAGGTGCTGCTCTGGTTCTGTGGGAATACAATTGCTCTCTTCCTGGTCTAAATCCAAAAGTACTTCACTTGCAGTACTGAAGAACTATTTGGTAATAGGGTGGGATCCATGAAAGGATTTAGGTGCCTAAACCCCCGATTTAGGTTCCTAAGTCTCAGTTTTGGCTCCACTGTGATTCACAAAACTCCCCCAGAATGCTGCAGTTGCCTAAACTCTCTTGGTACCTACATTTTTCAGGATAAAAGTTCCCCAGTAAATGCTAAAATAGTCATCGGGGGAGGTGGGGAAGAGCAAGGAAAAAAACTCTAGCCCAGCGGTTCTGTCACCCACATGGGAGACCCTGGGTCCAGTTCTGCCTCTTGTGGCCATTTTCCTTAGGCAAGTCCCCGCCTAGTGTGCTGGCTTTTGTGCACTGCATTCTAAGGCACCTCTCTCTCCCCATCCATTGTACAGGGAATCTAGACACCAAACTCAGCTATGTGGATCACAGCATTCCTGCATTTTCTGGGCCCCATGATGCTCAGTGTTGCAATGCACAAGTCCCTTCACGGATCCCACCCATAGTGCCTGTCAATGCTGGCATCATCAACACAAGCCAGACCCCTTTTGCTGCCTTGAAGAAGTCAGCTTGGATTGGCTTTGGGTGTTATTGTAATTACATCATTGCTTCCTGATCCACACACAGATTTTTCCCTTTTCTAGTAAAAGTGGAGATTCCAGCTGGGAGTTCTTGATCAACAGCCTCTTTCCACAGAAGTCGCTGGCTGAGATGCTTTGCTGAGTTCCAGAGATAAGATAAATAATTTACTGGATGTAGGGTTCTGATTACTCACTCTATTAGCATTTAGAGCAAAGAGCTTCAGCCACTGGGAGCTAAATTATTACAGATGAAGCCCATCTGGGCTCTTTTTCCTGAGAAGACCAGGGAGCTCCCAGCACCCACACATACTTGTGGAATGAATTGCTTAAATCTAATGGGTTTTACTGGAAATTCTGGTGAGCCTTGTTTTCTTTTATTATTTAAAAAAACACACAGCTGCTCAGGCTCCTTGCTGAGTCAAAACAAAACTCCCCAACTGATTTTCAAAAAGTACACAGACTCCAATAGTTGAAAACAGAGTTTCAGTCTCAGACCCTGTCGTTGTCCTAAGAGAGAGATGGTACGTGGCAGACCAGCTTTAAGAGTATTTTCAAGTTGAGATTAAATATCTTCCTAGCACTGAGCATCTCTTCTTTCAAGAGAAATATGTTACCATATACAAAAGGGAAACAAATGTTCACACCACTTCTACAAGTGGACTAACAAGCAATTATACGCATAACAAAAGGGCCACACCTGTAGCTGCAGCACAGATTATTATAATTATTTGTGTTGTCATAGTGCCAGTCAGGGACCAGAACCCCACCATGCTAGGTGCTGTACAAACCCAGAACAAAAAGACCATCCCTGCCCCCAAAGTCTACAAACTAAATAGAAGACAAGTGACGACTGATGGAGACAGACAGGGGAACCCACGGAAACAATGAGGTATTATTGGTCAGCATGACAGACCGTGATCTCTGAGTGCTAAGCGTTGTGGAGTTTTTGTAGACATCACAGCAAAGGAGACACCCCCCTATTCCAGGAAGATATAAATACAAGATGTGGCACATACTCAGACGGGATCAAGCTAAGAGGCATGACAGTGAGCAGCGTGATAAACACACGCTTCCCACCTTACACTGTTCGCCAAGCACTGTTCGCCAAGCATTCAAGGCTGCAAAAGAGTTTCAATGTTCTGTTTTCAGCTTACTCAGAACTTTCTGAAACATCCTCTTGTGCAGCTGAAATTTTCTAAGCTTGGTCTCCGGCCAAAGGTGAAATATTTGTTGCTGGAAAGTTTGAGGAAAATCTGTTCAGCCTTTTCTTGAGTGATGCAAGGCTGCAAAAAAACCCTCCCAGAGCCCTGTCTCTCTTACTGCTCACGCCCACAAGTAGTCTTGCGCCAAGCAATGGGACTACTCTTGGGAGCAAGCGCTCACAGTCTGCCCCTAACCAATTACTGAATTCCTTACAGTGATGACGAAAGGTCCCAAACCGACGGCCCTAGAAATGGAGGTTCTCTGTTTACAAACAGAGTGGGCGGAGCAACCAGGCAAGCTTTCCTGCCAAAGTGCCTTGATTCTCACCTGCAGGGACTTCCTCTAAAGAAAGGCGAGGAGGCTGTACAAGCAAACCCCTCTGTTGAAGCTGCTAATCAGGGCCAAATGTAGCAGTGCTTCTTGTAACATGGACTCCTAGGGCCAAATCCTCAGATGGTCTAAGTCAGTCTAGCTCTACTGATGTCAGTGGACCCAGAGCAATTTACAGCATAGAGGGTCTGGCCCATGCACTGGTGTAAATGATGTTTCACAACAGCTTTGCCTGTCTATGCTAAGAGATTGTCCCATTGCAGCTACCCTAATGGTCCCCCAATGACTGAATCTGGGGGATCCTCCCCAGTGTAGACAAGACTTTGGAAGTGGACTGAGTCCCACACTGACTTATTTCACGTGGTGGCAGCTTTCTGTCCATATTGACTTGTGCTGGATTTAAACTGGCGATCTAGAGGCGAAAGGATCCATCTCCCATCACCAATGGCCTAAGCTAGCCATGCTGGACCAAGATAGCATGGGGGTGCATGCAATTACTTGGTGTCAGTTTGTTGCTGGTGGTTCAGGCCTATCTTTCTCTCGTCAGCATGTTCCATGAGGGAGTAGATCCGTCTCCCAAAATGGGCTAAATTGTGTGTGAAAAGCCTCATTCCGCCGAAACCAAGGTTTGCATGTTTGTATTTAACCTGGCCCTGATTCCAGTCCCTGCTTCCCTGCTTGAGGCGATTAGGACGTGTCAGATGTGAAATAAATGAATGAATAAATAAATAAACAACCAAACAAACACTCCGGCTCACTATCTGGTGTGTGCTTGGCTGGTAGGGTAACCTAATTTTCTGGTTGATTCCAAACTGTCCCCTCCTGCCCGCCAATCTGCAATCAGGATAAAAGCTGCAGAGGATGTCAGCCTCTCAACACCATCAGCATCTGTTCTTGCAGTTTAGCACTTCTGGGGGACACTCAGGCCTTCAACCAGGGTAATTTACTGCCAATTTCAAGCAGGCCCTGCTATGGCAGCGGATGGAAGAGTCTTCCCTGGGCTTCGAATCAGTGCGGTAGCCAACGGGGATGCCCTAAATCAAGGGTGGTCCGCTTGTGTCTGTCTGGTTGTTCCCGGCTCTCTCTCCATCTCCAGGCCAAATTCAGCCCTGGGGAAAGCGGCTGTCGCTCCAGTGAAGAAGGCAGCGTTTGCACGCAGCAACACCAAGGCTGAATTTGGTCCCGCTGTCTGAGAGGCGCTCACATTTCTCGCAGAGCAGACTGGGAGAGTAAATCTTAGACAGTCTAGGGGGAAAAAAAAAACAAAAAAACAAGCAAGCAGGAGAGGTGGGCGTGTCGGCAGGCTTTCCCGGGACCTGGCAGTCAGCTCGCGCCTCATTCTGTCTGCAGCATGGTTTGTCGGCACAGGATTGCACAGTGCATTTGCAACGTTTTTCATTTTGTGGTCTGGTGACTGACTGAGCCAAGCACCATGCAGACATCAAAGGATCAGTCCCCAGCCCTGCAAATAAGCCCTCCAGCTTGCAGTCTCTTCAGCTGCATTCCAGTCGAACCAGGGCTGCCTTGCATGATAATCAGGTCTAATTGCCGCTTTATCCCTTGATTGTTGTGCTGGGCCTTTGGAGCTGCAGTGTCCCTTTCTCAGTTTATATTTTTGTTTCCTCTCTCTCCCGCTCTCCCTCCCCCCCCAGCCCCCGCTCTTTATATCCTTCAGTCTCCAGATTTTGTCATTATAATTAGCAAATAGGTGAAAATGGTTGGTAGCAGAGCTGGGCTTTCTAGTTCAATTCACTGCACACAAATAACTGGAATCGGCTGTCAGACAGGGGCTTGCACGCCATGCAGTGTTCTGGACACCAGAAGGATTATTGCTGGGCTCACTACTGAGGACTGATCTACGCTACAGTTAGGTCGATGCTTCAGTGTTGCTCCTGGCGATGTAAGTTGCCCACTACCCCTGACTTAATAAATGCACCTCCGTGAGAGGCGTAGCGCTTAGGGTGACGTAGTTAAGGCTGACACTGTGTTACTTACGTTAGCTTTAGTGGCCTCCAGGAGGTGTCCCACAATGCCCTATCATGACCGTTCTGGTCGCTGTTTTGAACTCTGCTGCCCAGCGGCCTGGTACACACCCCTCCCCTTTTAAAACCCCGTGAATTTTTGAAGTTCCATGTCCTGTTTGCTTGGCATGAAGAGCTCACCTAGCAACTGCCTGGCTGACCACGCCAGTTCTGTACTGCAGACCCACTCCCGCCTGGCGTACATAGGAGGTGGTGGATCTCTTGAGTCTGCGGAGAGTGAAGAGGCTGTGTGGGCACGGCTCCCATCCAGCCGTAGAAACGTTGATATCTACGAGCAGATTACTTGGGGCATGAGAGAGAAAGGCTACAAGAGGGACCCACAGCAGTGCCGTGTGAAAGCCAAGGAGCTGCGGCAGGCATACCAGTAGGCAAGGGAGGCTAACAGTCGCTATAGCGTGGAGCTGCAGACACGCTGCTTTTACAAAGGGCTGCATACCATCTGATGGAGACCCCACCCTTACCCCCATAGGTACCTTGGATACTTTGGGGGCCCTGGAGTCACAGGTCCCAGAGTGAACAGTGAGGAGCAGGTATTGGAGGAGAAGGAGGAGGAGTATGGGGGACAGGTGACTGGGGAATCCAGTGATGCAGCAAGCCAGGACCTGTTTTTGACTCCAGAGCAGTCAAGCCAGTCCCTACAGTCCAGCATAGTGAGCCTGATGCAGGGGAAGGAACCTCTGGTAAATATGCAGTTTGCTTTGATATTGCAGGGACACAGCTGTTCATTTACTTTTTATTAATCATGCTATAAGAGGTAACGAAATAACCAACAGAGGTAGAGTTGCTATCTGCTTCTCATTCCCCTGTACAGTTATGCAGAGGGGGCATTGGGATGTTCCATGAATCCTCCATAGAAACCTTGAGGAAACTTTCCTGAAGGTAGTCTGCAATCCTCTGCCAAAGGTTTCTGGGTAGGCCTGCCTTATTTCTTCTTTCTACCGTGATAGGACACTCCCATGCCAGTCAGGAAATACTTCAGCAGGTACCATTGCAGCACACAGGCTAGCAGGATACGGACCCCATAAGACCTGTTCACTTTCAACCTCACTTACCTTCAGGAGTGAGATATCAGCTAAAAATCACCATTGCCTGTGGAAAACAGTGCTAGTAGTCAGTTCAGTCGTCCTTGCCACATATACTCATGCCTGTGAGCTCCCCCCGCCCCACTTATTGTCCCAACTTGCCCTCTCCTTGCCAGGCCGTACTCACCCTAGCTGGGACTGCTGCCGCACTCTATGAATCCCAAGTTGAAGGGAGAATGTAGCACTTGTAACTTGTGTGGATCAAGGGGAGTGAGTTCAGTATATCCAGTTCCCATTTGTCTTGTGACTACACTCACAATAATACCTCTATGCCTTGTATTTTTTGCAGCTGGAAATGTGGCCTTGAGGATCTCTCCATTCACACCGGCGGAGCAGCTCAGCCAGATAAAGAGAAAGAAAAGGACATGACATGACATGATCCCAGAGATCCTACAATCCTCTGGTGCTTCGGATACCAAGCACAGGGATTAGAGGATCATCCTCGCGGACCAAATGGACAGGGATGGAGCACAGAGGAGAAAAGCACAGGAAAAGGAGAGAGACATGCAGTGGGAGATGCAAGCATGTTGGAGACTCTTGTTGACCTTCAAGTTCAACAGGACTCCCTCTGCAGCCCATAGAAAACTGCCTTTCGGGACTCCTTCCCCACTCACATTCCACCTGGCTTCCAGGGCTGCTGTACTACCCCTACCACTCCACCCTGGAGGAGAGTAAATCACAGCCGCACATACACTGACCTGTGGGGGACACAGTTGGTGTACGTGTGTTTGAAATGAGAGTGACTGTTCTTTCCCCTTCCAAGGTTCTTTCCCCTGTATTTATAAAGTTCCATTCAGTTACAAATATGTCTGTTCACATGGGTTTGGACTAAATGTCTATTTATGGAAACTTAATTAATCTTTATTAATTCACAGCATATGCTGGTGGGGGCTGACATCATTCACAGATAATAGCAATAGGTGCATTTGCAATGTTATGTTACAACACACACAGAACACTCATTACAAGGTTCATACCGGGGGTGCAAAAAAACAATGCCAGGCCGAGCACACTACAGCAAAGGAGTCCAGCAGAGCTGGCTGTATTTTAAAGAATCCTTGTTGAGGTTGCAGGAACAAACCATCCCAATGTGTAGAAAAAATAGTAAATATGGCAGGCGACCAGCTTGGCTTAACGGTGAAATCCTTGCTGGTCTTAAACACAAAAAAGAAGTTTACAAGAAGTGGAAGACTGGACAGATGGCCAGGGAGGAGTATAAAAATATTCCTCAGGCATGCAGGAGTGAAATCAGGAAGGCCAAATCACACTTGGCGTTGCAGCTAGCAAGAGATGTTAAGAGTAACAGGAAGGGTTTCTTCAGGTATGTTTGCAACAAGAAGAAAGTCAAGGAAAGTGTGGGCCCCTTACTGAATGAGGGAGGCAATCTAGTGATAGATGATGTGGAAAAAGCTAATGTACTCAATGCTTTTTTTGCCTCTGTCTTCATGAACAAGGTCCGCTCCCAGACTGCTGCACTGGGCAGTACAGAATGGGCAGGAGGTGATCAGCCCTCTGTGGAGAAAGAAGTGGTTCAGGACTCTTTAGAAAAGCTAGATGAGCACAAATCCATGGGGCCAGATGCGCTGCATCTGAGGGTGCTAAAGGAGTTGGCAAATGTGATTGCAGAGCCATTGGCTATTATCTTTGAAAACTCATGGCGATCTGGGGAGCTCCCGGATGACTGGAAAAAGGCTAATGTAGTGCCCATCTTTAAAAAAAGGAAGGAGGAGGATCTGGGGAACTACAGACCAGTCAGCCTCACCTCAGTTCCTGGAAAAATCATGGAGCAGCTCCTCAAGGAATCAATTCTGAAGCACTTAGAGGAGAGGAAAGTGATCAGGAACAGTCAACATGGATTCACCAAGGGCAAGTCATGCCTGACTAACCTAATTTCCTTCTATGATGAGATAACTGAGTCTGTGGATGAGGGGAAAGCAGTGGATGTGTTATTCCTTGACTTTAGCAAAGCTTTTGATACAGTCTCCCACAGTATTCTTGCTGGCAAGTTAAAGAAGTATGGGCTGGATGAATGGACTATAAGGTGGATAGAAACCTGGCTAGATCAACGGGCTCAACAGGTAGTGATCAATGGCTCCATGTCTAGTTGGCAGCCAGTATCAAGTGGAGTGCCCCAAGGATCGGTCCTGGGGCCGGTTTTGTTCAATATCTTCATTAATGATCTGGAGGATGGCGTGGACTGCACTCTCAGCAAGTTTGCAGATGACACTAAACTGGGAGGAGTGGTAGATACGCTGGAGGGTAGGGCTAGGATACAGAGGGACCTAGACAGATTAGAGGATTGGGCCAAAAGAAACCTGATGAGGTTAAACAAGGACAAGTGCAAAGTCCTGCACTTAGGATGGAAGAATCCCATGCACTGCTACAGACTAGGGACCGAATGGCTAGGCAGCAGTTCCACTGAAAAGGAACTAGGGGTTACAGTGGATGAGAAGCTGGATATGAGTTGACAGTGTGCCCTTGTTGCCAAGAAGGCTAACGGCATTTTGGGCTGTATAAGTAGGGGCATAGCCAGCATATTGAGGGACGTGATCATTCCCCTCTATTCGACATTAATGAGGCCTCATCTGGAGTACTGTGTCCAGTTTTGGGCCCACACTACAAGAAGGATATGGAAAAATTGGAAAGAGTCCAGCGGAGGGCAACAAAAATGATTAGGATGCTGGAGCACATGACTTATGAGGAGAGGCTGAGGGAACTGGGATTGTTTAGTCTGCAGAAGAGAAGAATGAGCGGGGATTTGATAGCTGCTTTCAACTACTTGAAAGGGGGTTCCAAAGAGGATGGATCTAGACTGTTCTCAGTGATATCAGATGACAGAACAAGTAGTAATGGTCTCAAGTTGCAGTGGGGGAGGTTTAGGTTGGATAGTAGGAAAAACTTTTTCCCTAGGAGGGTGGTGAAGCACTGGAATGGGTTACCTAGGGAGGTGGTGGAATCTCTTTCCTTAGAGGTTTTTAAGGTCAGGCTTGACAAAGCCCTGGCTGGGATGATTTAGTTAGGAATTGGTCCTGCTTTGGGCAGGGGGTTGGACTAGATGACCTCCTGAGGTCCCTTCCAACCCTGATATTCTATGATTCTAATGCACATTACTGTGGCTTATTATTAAAATGGTCTTTCAAAGCTTCCCTGAGCCGTATAGTTCCCCACTGAGCTCTTCTTATAGCCCTGATATCTGGCTGCTCAAAATCAGCTCCACCTCCACCCTCTACCCCAGCAGAAACTTGCCCACTTTGCTTCACAGATATTATGAAGCACACAGCAGGCAGCTATAACCACTGGGATCTTTTTTCATGGAGGTCTAATCTCATGAGTAGACAGCACCAGCAGCCTTTCAAATGGCCAAAGGCACATTCAGTTGTCATTCTGCACCTGCTGAGCCTGTAGCTGAAGTGCTTCTTGCTGCTGTTGAAGTGGCCAGTGTACAGGTTCATGAGCCATGGGAGTAAGGGGTAGGCTGGGTCTCCCAGGATTATTATTGGCATTCAACATTCCCAGTGGTAATCTTCTGGTCTGGAAAGAAAGTCCCTGCTTGCAGCTTTCTGTACAGACCTGTGTTCTTAAAGATGCACCTTCCCTGTCCATCCTGCACTGATGTCGATAAAACATCCCCAGTGATTCACCAGAGCTTGCAATACCATAGAAAGATATCCCTTGTTGATGTATGCTTTGGCAAGGTGGTCTGGTGCCAAAATAGGGATATGCATTCCATGTATTGCCCCACTACAGTTTGGGAACCCCATTGCTGCAGAACCATCCATCGTGTCCTGCACATTGCCTAGAGTCACAATCCTTTGTAGCAGGATGCGATTAATTGCTGTGCACACTTGCATCACAGCAACCCTCACAGTGGATTTCCAGCTCCAAATTGATTCCTGACTGATTGGTAGCAATATGGTGTTGCAAGCTTCCACACAGCAACCACCACTCGCTTCTCCACTGTCAATACAGCTCTCATTTTGGTGTCGCTGCGCTGCAGGGCTGAGGCAAGCTCCATACACAGTTCCAGGGAAGTGGCCTTGCACATCTGAAAGTTCTGCAGCCACTGCTCACCATCCCAAACCTGCATAATTATGCGATCCCACCAGTCAGTGCTTGTTTCTTGGGCTCAGAACTGGCACTCCACCATCTGCAGCTGCTCCATGAATGCCCATAACAACTCTGAATTGTTTCTTTCTATGTCCCACAGCAAGCTAGCCTCCAGGGAATTATCATGTTCCCCATGGCTCCTCTGGCGGTTCTGCAAATACTGCAGGATCAGGCGCCCTGTGCTCACAATGCCCATACAATAGCGCAGAGCTGTGCAGGATCCAGAGATGGCGGATGTGCGGGTTTGTGGGGCTTTTGAGAAGAGGCGCGAAATATTATGAGATACACATAAAATTATGGGATGGAGAAAACTTCATCATGGAACATTGAAACCATGTTCCCAGTCACTCCTGCTCAACTTGTTTGCCTCCAAGAGGCATTGCAAACCCTTTCCAAAACACCCTGTGCTAGATGGTAGCGAGTTGCCCAGTGGGATAACTACCCACAGTGCACAGCTCTCTGCATCGACACAAGCGCTGCCAGTGGGGATGCGCACTGCCAACACACGGAGCGTAGTATGGCCTTGCAAAAGCGATTTACTTACTGCAGTGGCTGTATGTCAACATAACTTAGGTCGACACACTTTTTCAGTGTAGACTTACCCTAAGATCAAGACTGAAACAAAGATTGTCAGCCAATGCAGGCGTTTAGATGTGTCTGCATTCCCAATCCCCTGCCATTCCAGAGTGGATGGGAGTCACAAAATTCACTTTCGCATCACCAAGAAGGGAGGAAGCCTGGGCTAGTGACTAGAGCAGTGGCCTGCAAAGCCACAAGGTCTGTGTCCTGCTCCTAGAACTGCCGCTGACTCACTGGATAATCCTAGGCAAAATCATTGTTTGACTCTGTGCTTCAGTTTATCCACCCGTAAAACCGGTTACCACTTGGTGACTGTATAGGGGTGTTGGGCGTACATACGTGGGATCATTTTGAGTAATTTGAGCGAACACACATGTCTGATTGTAGGTTATTTCTGGTCCTCAGGAACATGTGTCACCTTTTTAGTGGACCAGCAAATAAAGGCACAAATACCCCCCCCCCAACACACACACCACAAGGTGTGTGTGACAACTTCAAAGTCGCACATCCCCAGCACTCGTGAACCCCAGAAGCAATGAGGCCCAGATCCATGGGACCCATGGCAGTTAAGGGCCTAAATACCCTTGAGGACCTGGGCCTGAGTTAATCACTGAACCCCATACACCCTTTCAGGCAATGGCCAACCCACTTTGCACCTGCAAGGACACAGACCAGTGATACCTGCTACAGTGTGTTGTGGTGGCTGCCCTTGGTCACCTGTTTGGACTCACTGTGACCTTGAACAAGTCATTTCCCTGCTCCACCTTTGGTCTGCCCCTCTGTACAACGTGGCTAGTAATATCTCCCCAACCTCACGGGTGGCATGCGGGTGAATTGTATGCAGGCGCGTTTTCAGACCGTCTCTAATTACTTAGATTGCAAGTCCTTCGGGGATGCGACTTGTCTCTTGGTTTGGGCTTTGCACGGCACCTAGCACGGTGGAGGCCTGGGCCAGGACCGGGATCCCAGGGTGTTACCACCATACAAAGAAGTCATCACAATTAGGGGTGCCCAATGCAGAAACCTAAGGCCTCATCGGTGGAGGGGTTGAGCGCCCACAGCTCCTACTGACTGGGACAGGAGCTGGGGGTACTCAGCCTTCCAAGAGACACGCCTAAGCCTCTCCCTTGGCTCCTGAGAGAAAGGGAGACCTCCCAAATCAAAATGGATGCTTTGGAAAAGGGTTGTGGCCTCATGGCCTGAATTGCTTCCCCTCCCCCAGCTTCCCCAGGAGTAGGTACTTCTCAGGCTCCTGCCCTTAATGTCCTTTGAGACCTTGCCACAGTGCTACCCATTGGCCTACGAACGGGGGTCCTGGAACAGACCTTCCAGCCTCACGCGAGAGCAGCCTCGGGGTACAACAGCTCCTCTCCCATGAGAACCTGGAGGCTCCCCACTTGTGGAAAAAGGGGAGCACAGCTGGAGCACCCTGGCCTGTGGGAGATCCCTGCTATGTGGGAGAAAAGCCCCCAGCGTGGACCACGGAGCTTTGGGTTGACTTTTTTACCATGGGCTTTTTGGGGAGTAGGTGCAGCATGTGGGGAGGGAGCAGTCGCCCTTGAAGGCAAAAAACCATTGCTAATCTGCTTTGTGAATGGAGCAGCATGGGGGGCTGGAGAGGGGGAGATGGGAGGGGGAGGGAGTTACATGCCTGAAATTCCTTTATCTGGGTGGGCTCTTTCTCTACAGACTCTCAGGATGTGAGAAATGGAAGATGAAAGACGTTGCGTTTCCACCCTCTCGGGTTACAATGTCTAAAACAGAAAAGGCTGGTGGAAGGGGGTGGGGGGCTGCTGCAGGGAGACCTGGTTTGGGAAATGCCACAGGGAGAGAGAGAGACTGGGTAGTGGAGGGTGGAGGGGAGGAGGCTGCTTGGGCTTGCGGGGGGATCATGTTTCACATCACATCAGAGCTGTGGAATTTCCTCTGGTCTGGGGGTGCCTTGCTGAGAAGGGGTAGGCTGGGATTTTAAGGGGTTTTAGGGCTAGCTTGGGATAAATAATAGCCCAGAGGCAAATGATGAAGAGTGTTACTAAGTAACTGATGTTTACAAAGCTAACCCTCTGGCAGAGCAATGGGGCGAGAGTGGGGGTGTGAGCATATCTGTGTGATGTGTGCATGGAACCCTGTGACAGAGCAGGGACTGGCTGTGTGTGTGAGGTATATATAGCACTTCCCTTACAACCAGAGCTGGAAAAATAAATCCCAGCCACCCTCTGGTTCCTCTAATGCAACCGCTTTCTCTGCTTGAGGAGGACCCAAGCATAGGTGCTGGAACTGGGGTGTGGCAGCACCCCTTGACTTGAAGTGGTTTCCATTGTATAGGGGGTGTACGGTTTGGTTCAATGGTTCTCAGCCTCTCCCTCCCTCCACCCGTACAAATTGCTCCAGCGCCCCTGGATCCAAGATCAGATCGGCATTTTCTCAAAAGTACCCTTTCTTCGGATCTATCTCAGGAGCAGTTGTGTCCAATTTTCTTTATAATTCTGCCACTTGATCATGTACATTCTAAAGTCAAGCTGCATTGCTCAGCAGCAATAGGTCAGGCAAGTCACATGGGCATGGTTTCTGCCCCCCTCCTTGGCTGAGGACAGGAGCTCTGCCAGCAGGGATATTACTGCCAGTAGCTACAAAAATTGGTTTTCCCTGACTGTGTGTCCTGGGCTGCTTGGAGGAGCCAAGAAGAGTGCAAACACTGGCTCAGTGAGAGATCTTCAAAAATCCCAGCAAATATTGTCAGAAATATTTCTGCATCATTCCCTCAATGTTACACAAGATACAGATCCCAGTGCTCACATGTGGAGTGGGCGTTTGGCCCAGTCTACCCTCATTTTAAATGAAATTCGGGAATCACAAACTGTATTAGAACCATCTTTAAAAATCACAAGCCAGCCGGTCAGCTGGTGGAAACTTGGCCTACCTCCACTAACACTCATTGATACCAGCTAAGAATCTGGCCCCACTTTCTAGACTGGGTTTTCACCGTGTTACACCCAGGTTTGCAAACCATCTGGAAGAGGCAAATTATCACAGGAGCGCAGCTTCCACTTAGGTACCAAAATGAATGGACAGATTGGAAAACCTGCCCCCAAAGGGTCACAACGCTCAGAACAAAGCACTTCTGAAAATCTAGGAGCCTAAATGGGAGCTGAGGCCTGTGTAAACTCTGACCTCAGTGGTGGGTACTGAGCCTTGCTGTGCTAAACCCGGGTTAACACATTTTTTGTCATCCTTGTTATGAAGCAGTGTTGGCCTTAGGTATGTGAGCAGGACTAAAGGGTGATGTTACAACACTGTCTTCCAAACCAGATTAAACAACCAGCCTTAAACAAGGTCAAGTTCTTAGGCTGTAGCTACATTAGACTTTTTTGGGGGGGAAGGTTGCGCACATGTGGAAATTTACCTACAATTGCGTAGGCTTTGGGACAGCTCTAACATGGATCACCATTGTGGGCACTAGGGCATCACCTACCCCTTCTCAAAGCAGTTGCAGAGCACACAGCTACCTGAGCGCTGGCTGCACTAGCCCAGAGGGGACTCTGGGAAAATCCCTAATGTGGGTAAAGAATTCCCCTCCCCCTACTCACAATGGAAGACTCCACCCTTTGGAGGCACTTCCCAGCCCCTCTTAGCGCAGGATCTAAGCACCCTGCAACCGCAAATGTATTTCACAATACCTCTGTGAGGAACGAAAGTGCCATTATCCCTATTTTATAGATGAGGAACAGAAAGACTGAGGCCACAGAGTTGAACCTATACATCCTATGTCCTAGGCTAGTGTCCAAACCACCGGACACTCTGTATCTCAGAGGAACACCCTGCACTCCCATGTTAATTCTTATAATATGATTGTGCGGTATCCAATGCAAAGTTTGTCATGTCAAGTGTCTTCGGAAGGCTTATGATGCACTGACCATTGTTATTATAATGATGTTATAATAATGTTATAGGTTGTAATTTCATGTATATAGTTATGAGGCTGAAAATGTGTTCTTATGGCTTAAAACAAGCTGAGGCAAAACTTCCAGGAAAGGAGGGGCAGTTCACACCTCATTGAGGCATGTATGGGACAAACCCAGCCCAGCCTCATAGGAACAAAGGACACTGGCCTAGGCAGCAACAAAGGATCTGTTGGACTCTTGAGTGAGTCATCCCCATTCCCTTGGTCATTCAGGGACTACGAGGAGGTAATGCTCACCTGAACCTAAAGCAGGGGGAAAAGCCAAGAGGGAAGAAAAAACATGATAAAAGGGAGAGATGTTTACCATGCTCTTCCTCTCTCTTTCACCTCCATCTGCAGACACCACCACCAAGCCACTGAAGCATTGATCAAAGGGGAGAGCCTGGCTGAAGGGCAACCAGCCAGCCTGTGGTGAGAAGCATCTAATTTTGTAAGGGCACTGAAAGTGTTAAGATCAGCTTAGAATGCATTTTGCTTTTATTTCATTTGACCAAATCTGACTTTTTGTGCTTTGATTTATAATCACTTAAAATGTATCTTTTGTAGTTAATAAATTTCTTTGTTTATTCTACCTGAAGCAGTGCGTTTGGTTTGAAGTGTGTCAGAGACTCTCCTTGGGATAAGCCTGGCACATATCAATGTATTTGTTAAATTGATGAACTCATATAAACTTGCAGTGTCCAGTGGGCGTCTGGGACCAGAGATATTGGCTAGTGTCATTCGGTTGCACAGTCCAAGCCCAGGCTGGCCAAAAGTGCTCACTCACGTAGCTGGGAGCAGCTGACATGCCAGAGGTTGTGTGTGAACAGCCCAGGAGTGGGGGTTCTCACAGCGGAGCAGGGTAAGGCTGGCTCCCAAAGCCAAGGGCTGGAGTGACCTAGCAGATCACACCGGTCCAGATAACACCAGGGGAACGTCACACGTCCTTCCTGAACATCAGCAGCGGCAGAGGTTGTGACAGAAGCGCTGGCATGGATGCCATAAAACAACTCCTGACTCCAATCCAGTTCAGCAGCAATGTCTTACCCCCTGTGGTCTATAGGGGTTGCCACGTTCTGGACAGGTCACTGTAGGTCTCTCCCCTTCCCACCCATTCATCAGATGCGTGTTTGTCCTGGGAGCAGATAACGAAGGCCCCAGGGCACAGCCCATGCAACTAGCGGAGCAGCAGGACTTCCAGGCACTTGTGTCACTCAGACTGAGCCAGCCAGTGGGCAGCAGCATTGCCAGGCTAAGCTCGCTCAGAAGGATGCCCTTCGTGGGCCCCAGCATTGCCAGGCTTCATCCATGCAGGAAAGCTTGGCTGGTGAGGATGGCGACAGTGCCAGGATCAGGACTGGAACGGCAGCTTCCCCATGCCGACGGGTTCCAGGAGCAAGCCTGGGGGCACGGGGGTGAGTGTGCCAGAAGCAGGTGGTTTAAGGCCGCAGTGAAAACCAGCTCAGAAGGTAAGTGGTTCTCCTGCTTCTGTCTCCGGCCAGTCATTTTAAGCCAGCACCGTGTCGTTTCAGAAGCAAGCAAAGCCCTGAGTGAAGAACGTTCATTTGGGCAGGCAGGTGCCCTGCATCCAGCTCCACCTAGTCCCAACCTGCAGCACCTCCTGCTCATCCCATTCTGGGCCTCTTCGACGCCGGAGAGGGAGGCTCCTCTCGGGGGAAGTGGAATCGGCCCAAGGCACATGGTGGTTGTGTGGCAGCCGCTGGGATTAATGTGAGCCCCACATCACTTTCACTGGGGCCAGAAAGCTGGGATCTGAACGAAGTCTTAGGAGGGAACAGCTCAAAAGCCCCTGCACTGTGTAATGGACCTTCATACCTAGGATGTGCTTCTCTGGGGTGATTTGCCCCAGGCTTCTCTTTATTAATTGACTTTATTTACAGGCTCCACTCAGACTAATGACATGGCAACCCTAACACAGAGCACGGCTTTTAGGGGCTTTTACACATGTCCACACCAGCAGCACCGCATTCACTCAGCGCTAACAGGTACTGGGCCCCGCCAGGGGCAAGACACCTGGGGGAGCGGGACGGATAAATGGACTGACCTTAACTGAGAGACTCCTTTGAAGTCTCTTTCTTGCCAGACCACAAGCCAAAGGAGCTGCATAGAAACCTACCCCTGGTCCTAGTGATTATCCCTGAGCTCACAAGGGAATGATTTCTTCCATCCTCTCATGCAGTTCGCAGTGATATATCGATAGTGGTGCCCAGTGCCCTTTGCTTACAAAATGCCTGGATTCCTCAGCAAACCAGTGCCATTGCTTCCCTATTCAAGCATGGCTCATTTGCCCCATCCAGGGACTCCACAGGGTCTACACTCTACTATGAACCTCAGGGCTGGCAAGAGGATTTCTGCAGCCAGGCCTTAAAAGTCCTGGGCTCCCTTACCCTGGCTCTAGGTCTGCATCTCGCTCCTGGCCTGTCCCTTTCACATTATTGTTTGCATTTCCCCACGGCATGACCCAGAGAGTCCCACTTTTATGCCAAGTGGGGGCGGGGTGTCTCAAGTTCTTGGATATTAGGGACAAAGGACATAAATCAGGGGCTGCCAAGACAGGAGGAGGAGAAATGCTGATTGTGCGCAGCATGGTTTAGAGATCAGGAGTCAAGTGCGCTTCCTAACTCTGCCACTGACTTGCTGTGTGACCTTGGGCAAGTCCTTTCAGTGCTCTGTGCCTTGGTTTCCCTGTTTCTAAAGAAAAGGGATAATAATACCCTCCCCCTCATGCAGGACTGATGTCATGGAAGTGCCTTGAGATCCTCGGATGGGAAGTGCTAAGGAAGGGCAGAGGCTTAGCAATAGGCCTTAGCTACACTGGAAATTAGCTAGTCACTGAAGCAGCTGCAACCCTGCATTCCACCTAGTATAGAGCAGGAAAGGTGTGATCTGTCCCCATGCAGCTCCCCCTGGTCTCAAGCTCCACTGGTGCAAATAGCATCATTGCTTGCCTGTACTGCGGGATTCACATGGGCACAGCTACACCAGAGGCCGGACGTGGGGCTAATTCCCAGCGTAGCTAAGGCCTTAAATGGAGTCAGACTCCAGTACAGCTGAGAGGACTTGCTGCTGCTCTGACGTCCGTTGCTCTCCACAGCCTGTAAAAGGAAACGCCTCCCCGGGGACTGAGAAGGGAGAGTCTGGTGCGGAACACGTCTTTGTCCTGTGAAACCTGAGGCACTGGGGACATGGCGCCCTTGACACAGTCTGTTCCGTGGCACCTTCATTTCCGGGGGCACATTTGTTTGGATGGCTAACGACTCGGAGGGGAGGTCGCTGCCGTTTGCCCTGGATTTCACTCACTGCATGAGTCTGACTGAAGACCCCAGCACTGGCCTGCGGGGGGTTGTGGGACCTGGTGCACAGTAAGACAGGCAGGGACCTTCCTGCAGGTGGGGGAGGATTTGGCACAGGGCTGGCCGGGGGCAGGGTGCTTTGATAGAATATTACTGGAGAATTGGAGCGACCGGGGAAGAGGGGGATCAGGGTGCTGAGGGCAGGACAAGGGTTTGACCAGTTTGAATTAGGTGGTGGGTAGGGGGCTGGCAACTGGAAGGGGGGCTTCAAGCCACTGGGGAGAGGCCCTCCCCCCTGAGAAGTGCAGAGCCCAATGCCAATGCCGCAGGTGTCCAGCCACGCACTGAATGTGCCGGTGCTCATCAGGTGCAGAGAGTCTTCTCCCCTCTCAGATCCAGGCTGGGTCAGTTTGCACTGTGCACAGTTGATCTTGCATTGAAACAAAAGGGAAGTGGGCCTCCCGGCTCCCAGACCATAAGACGTCCATCGTCTGCGATTGGTGGGAAATGATGTAATGTGCGGGGACCCCGGAGCGTCTGGGATTGGTGGGGGGGTGCTGTCTGTGGTGGCTGCTTCCTCTCTCTGAACCTTGACCTTAGCAGATGAGCTGAGATCAGGGAAACATTTTACTCATTGTGAGATCAGCCCTTCTATTTAAAAAACTCCACAAGTCACACGGCATCCCTAGAGGAACACAAGAGCACTTGTCTCTGGCTGGCAGGTGACCCTCTGATGAGCTGCCTGGCTTTGATCCTTCCAGAAGCCACTGCCCCAAGTGGAATTCCAGGAGTCAGTCAGGATGGCCATTTAAGGTGCTGTCCTTGCATCAGATTAGTCGCCTTGTTTATCTGTTCAGGGAGGACTGAGGGTGGGAGCAGTGGGGAACTCACTAAAGGGAAAGCATCTGCACAGTCCACTGCTGCAGCCTCACAGGCCACATTTTGGGGCTGGACTCCTCAGGTGGCTTTGGCTTGTTGCGCTCCCAAAGCAAATAAAAACATGTTACATGGGAGAGGGGTGTTAGAGCAGAAGGCTGGGATTCCGGACTCGTGGGTTTGAGTCTTAGCTCTGGCAGGAGGGTGTGATCCAGTGATTAAAGCAGGGGATAGTGATTCAAGACTCCCCTGTTCTGTTTTACTTCTGAAGGTAGTGTTACCTAATGGTAAGAGCAATCTGCCTGCAGATCTGCCATGTAACTCTGACAAGTCACTAACCCGCTCTGTTCTTCTGTCTGCCCATATATAAAAATGGGGCATGAACCTTTACCTACTTCACAGGGGGTCAATTTCACAAAGCGATCAGCTGAAGAAAGAAAATGGGATTTGGTCAAGCAAAGCCTTGTTTTTTTTATAATTTCAAACTGTTTTGTTTGGGTTCCAACCTTTGACAACGTTTTAGTTTAAATCAACTCAAATTTCAAACCAAACAGTTGTTTCAAACCCCAAAACAAAGCTTCTCATATTTTTTTAAAAAGTCACATGGGTCATTTCAACAATTTCAAAACTTCTTTTTTTTTCCCCACAGAAAACTTATTTGAGTCAGGCAATTGATCAAAACAGATAATTTCCCACGAATGGTTTCGATGAATCAGCATTTACTGATGGAAAGAAATGTTCAGTCAGAATTTCCCAACCAGCTCCGTTGTCGAGTGCTTTGCGAGGTACAAAGAACCATACTACACTTTTCTTTCTGTTGTGGGGATGGGAGAGGCTGGCGGATGTTCAATGTTAAGTAATGGAGGGTATTAAAATGGGAACGGATCTCCAGGGAATGGTTACACAGGAGATTGCCAGCTCTGTGAAGCTGAGAGAGGCAAAGGACACTGGGCGTTTGACTGTATCTGGCTCCTAATCTTAACGTGGGGCAGCTGTCTACAGCGTGGAGGTGGCTGTAGACAGCTGCCCCATATCCAGGATCAGAGAAAAATCACAGCAACGTGAAGTAAAGTCATCAGCCAACATTTTTCATAGGGATTCTGGGGGATTCCATCTTTGGGTCCCTCACACCTTAAAGAGGCCTGATTTCCAGACAGCAGGTGCTCATCACTTTCTAACTGTCATAGGCCCAGCCACCTTCCCCACACATGACCAGTGGTGACCCTGCAAGCAGTCCTTGCCTCAGTTTCCCCTTTAAAGGGCTTCTTAAATAACCTCCACAAACAGACTTTGCATCCAATATCACCCACTCCTCAGGGTCTGGTTTTATTAACAGATAAGTTCAAAATAAAGTGCTCAAATCCATCTGTTTACCCTCTCATTGGGTCACTTCCAGGCCTTCGCTGCCTGTATTCTCCCTCTTGAAGTCCCAGATTTCTCTGCTGGAGCCTGCTCAATGGCATGGCACGGCACGGCACGGCACGGCACAACCATTCCCCCCTCTTTCTACAGCTTCCTGATGCTTTTTATAAGAGAATCAGCTCAGGTGTGCCTCCCTAGGAGCCAGGGCTCTAGCCCTTAAAGGATCCAGTCACCTTGTTGCACTAAAGATCAGGCTCCTTTACAGCATCTCAAGCTGAAATCACTCGTCACGTTTGCAAATCATGCGGGCGCTCTTATAAGCGTGAAAAGCGTCACTGCTTTCCAAAGACTCTCTGCTGTCTAAAACCACATGTAGCCTGTCCTCTGAATGGAAATGACCCCTCTGGTTGGTGGAAAGGTGTAGGATCTGAGTGGTTTCAGGCTAGCAGGCAACGCTTTTCGTCTGCAACCAAAATGCACCCTTAGGCTTCAAGGATCTGTGTAGGGTCCAGCCGCTTGGGGCAGCGTGCTGTGACCATCGGAGCTGGTGCTCTCACAATGTCTCAGCAGGGCTGCTCATCCTTCAGCTTTTTGAGCATGGTTGCCCCTAACAGGGCCCCGGGATGGAAGGTGAATGAGGAACAAGGATACTGAGGGGAGCGAGGCCTCCAAAGTCCAGGGACGGCTCTAGACATTTCACCGCCCCAAGCACGGCGGCATGCCGCAGGGGGCGCTCTGCCGGTCGCTGGTCCCGTGGCTCCGGTGGACTTCCCACAGGCGTGCCTGCGGAGGGTCTGCTTGTCCCGCGGCTCCACCAAAGCCACAGGACCAGTGGACCCTCCGCAGGCATGCCGCTGAAGGCTGGCTGCCTGCTGCCCTCCCGGCGACCGGCAGAGTGCCCCCCGTGGCATGCTGCCCCAAGCATGTGCTTGGTGTGCTGGGGCCTGGAGCCGCCCCTGCCTAAGTCACAGGGACTCCTCCAAAACGATACCAAGCCCTGCTCCAGGGAACGGTGCCATTTTGCCTCTTTCTGTCACCTTTGATCTGAGCATCTCACAGCACTTCCCAAACAGTAACTGAGCCTCAGGAGGCCCATGCAAAGTAGGTCGGTAGTATTACCCCAACTTTAGAGATGGGGAAACCGAGGCACACAGCGAGGAAGTGGCTTGCCCAGAGCTACACAGTGAGTCAGTAGCTGAGCTAGAAATGGGACCCAGGAGTCCTGGCTTTCAGCTCCCCCCTTTAACAGCTACCATGTTTCCTCGAGCTCTCCCCTTCACGGCATCTGCGCCTTTCAGAAGCCTCAATCTGGCCCAGATGGATTGTCTCGGGAACAGCTGGGCAACCAGTGAGATAGAGGGAAATGTGCTGCAGTCGAGGGGAGCTGGGAATGCAACCCCTGCCCCTTTCTCTCCAGCCCCTAACGGGCACAGAATGTGGGCGGGTCATTTGTCACTAGCTGTGGGGTCTATCGCTGGCTCTGCCCCAGCCTTGCGGTGTGACCTTGGGCAAATCATTTAGGGGTGGACCCTGCAAGGCGCTGAGGGCTCTGGCCCTGATCCAGGACCGAAGAATGTGCTTAACTGTACGCATGCGAGCAGTCTTGTTGACATGATGTGCTTAGCTGGATCGGGGCCACCATGCAAGGACAGAGAGATTCCCTTCCCTGAGGTCAGGGCATGCAAGCCTGGCTCCCGCAATCAGAGCTGCATGGAGACTCTTGTGCCTGCTCAGAGTCCCAGTGAAGTTAATGGGGATCTCAAGGGTCTGCTCGCATGGATCCAGCTGCAGGATCGAGACTGAAGGGCCCAGTCCAGGCAAACACTTGCAATCGGGCAAAATGCTTCCTGTTGGGAGCAGTCTGGCTTCCCTGTTTGCACCCAGTGCAGGAAGCATGCTGGGCAGGGAGCGATTGCCTAGATGGGAATGGAGCAGGAGGGAAGGTCAGCAGGAGGGCACATGTGCTGGGCCAGACCCTCAGCGGGTATAAATCGGTGTAGCTCAGGAACCACGGAGCTGAGTTTATTTGCAGCAGCAGAGGAGACGGAGTGCTGCTGGCTTACACCTAGTGAGGATCGGGTCCTGGGAGTTCAGCCAGAACAGATCCCTTAAACGATGCAAGATTTTTCAGGGCAGCACCCAGAAAACTGGCTTTTTATATTTCAAGCCATTCACAGCTCTTTGGAGAGTTAAAGGGGAACTTGCTTTCACGGCTCCATGTGTCTCTGCAGGCCCTGAGCAAAGAATTGCCCATTCCACAGGTACATTCCTTGCATTCTTCTGTCCATGTGTGCTGGAGAGAATGCTGACCCCTGTGACCATGGGAAAATGCCTCTCTCTGCTGTAGGGGAAGGCAAGGGGTCAGGAGATCAGACATTAATTCTCTTTCATCTTTTCATGGTCCTTAGCAGACACATCCAGCCTGGGCAACTTGGGAGAGCCCCTGGAGAATCAAGGGCAGAAGAAAGCATGTTTCATTCATGATCCACTTCTGCAAAGGTGGCTGCCTTGCACTGGGGCTCAGGACGAGAGAAGAGTGACTTTTTTGGACACCCCTTTTTTTCCACTGAAAAATTCAGGTTTAGGTCAATGGACTTTACATCAAAGCATTTCTGTCCGAAAAAAGCTCCGGCCAATTGAAACATCCTGAGGGTTTCTAAAGGAGACGTTTTAATTTTTCCATTTGAGCAGCTTTTCCTTTTGAATTTTCCTTCTTTTTATTTTTAACAAAAGGATTAAAAAAACCCCCAACCCTTAAAAATGAGATGAACCGCATGGAAGGTCATTCAAAGCCCATGTCTGTTGAGTCCTGGCCTCCCCCTGTATTGGTGCCCAGGATATATTGGCACATCTTGTCCAGAGATGTGATTCACATCCATTGCCTGTTTTCTCAGCCACGGATCGAGATCTCCTTGCCCGCCTTGGAACTGAATCTGCTTCCCTCATGGAATCCAGGGTACGCTGGTGATTCTAGGTCACAGAGGTGGCACAGAATTTGCCTGCATGGCCCCAGTCCTCTCCTCTCTCCCATGGCTAAGTGCGATGCACTAGAGAAGAAGCAGTTCAGTGCATCACTCCCGGAAAAGCTGACGCCAGCTAATCATGTTGCAGACAAGCACACTGAGCGCCGGCTCAGCTGCCCCTGGACAGCTGCTGCTGCTATGTGATATTTCAAGCACCTGCCTGGCCCACATTCTCCCCTTCTGGCCCATTGGACGCAGCCTTGGCTGGTATGCAGGAGAACTCGTGCCTAATTGTCCGTGCTTTGGAAACGGGAATCCCAGAGTTCACTGGGAAGCAGCTACGGTGCCCCAATGGCGTGGCTGTGACCTCCACTTGCTGGGACAGGGGCTTGGCGGAGTTAGAGATGAGCTCCAATGCGATGTGGCAAGTCATTACCAGGCATGTCAGTGATCACGCCGGAATCCTCTAGCCCGCACGGGCCCAGTGATGAATGATCTGTGGAAACAGCTTCTGAAAGCCAAGAACTCCCCCCTCCTGGGCCGCTGTGACTCCCTGCAGGCGGAGGTGTGGCTGTCATGCTGGGGATTCAGGCTGCAAATCGTGAGGTAGGCCCTGAAAGCTGAAGCTAGCACAGGCGGTCTTGGGACAGGCTGGCTGCACAGATAGCTTCGTCCCCGAACAGAGAGTCCTGGCGCTGCGGGACCCTGGTTGATATGTAGATGACCTCGCTGCAATTGGCTCCCGCTCTCCGTTGCCAAAACAAGACTATTCCCCAGCACGGTTTCCTAGCTACGAGGCGCTGTCATAACAGCCGCTTGTGCTCTGGAGATCAGTGTCTAGCAGCTACTGGATGGAGCCCACATCAGGAGATTCAAACCCAAATATGAAAGCTGGGCGCGCTGCCATCGCAGGCAGCAGAACCATGGAGAGGGGGCTGAGCGTGTCAACCGCCCACCCATTCGGCTGGCATTATACCAGAGGCAAGACAGTCAGATGCACAAGCGCCAGCCGCCCTGAGGGAGGGCTCTCTTCTTGGGGCTCCCCTCAGGCGGGAGCAGGGTCGTCTGGGGAGCCCTTCCCAGCACCAGCTGCTCATGCTCCCCGCTGTGTATTTATCCTCATCATTGCAGAGGTCTCCCACCTGTTGCACCAGGAGAGCTGCTGCTGCTGCTTTGGTTTTCAAGGAAGCATCATTCCGTGATGGGTGGGGGAAGCGGGCAGTGCTGCAGCGTTTGATCCATGCCTTCATGTTGCAGGGCTGGCTGGGCCCAGGGATTCAGTTCAGCCTGTTGCAGATCTCTGGCCAGATCGAAACATCAGCAAAGCTCAGGGCTGATAATCATAGAAATGCAGGCCTGGAAGGGACCTCGAGAGCTTATGTAGTCCAAGCCCCTGCACTGAAGCAGGACCAAGTAAACCTAGATCATCCCTGACAGGGGTTTGTGCAAACTGGTTCTTAAAAACTTTCAAATGATGGGGGTTCCACAGCTCCCTGGGAAGCCTGGTCCAGAGCTTAGCTACCCTGATAGAAGATTTTTCCTAAAATCTAACCTCAGTCTCCCTTGCTGCAAATGAAGCCCATTACTTCTTATCCTACCTTCAGTGGACATGGAAAATGACTGATCCCCATCCTCTTTCCAACAGCCCTTAACATATCTGAAGACTGTTATCAGGTTCCCCCTCAGATTTCTTTTCTCAGAACTAAACATACCCAGTTTTTAAACTTTTCCTCACAGATCAGGTTTTCCAAACCTTTTAACCTTTTTGTTGCTCTTCTCAGGACTCTCCAATTTGTCCACATCGGTCCCAAAGTGTGGCACCCAGAACTGGACAGAGGACGCCAGCTGAGGCCTCATCAGTGCCGAGTGGGACAATTACCGTCCATTTCTTGCACACAACACTTCTGTTAATACCCCTCAAAATAATATTAGCCTCTTTCGCAAGTACGTCACACTGTTGACTCGTATTCCATGTGTGATCCACTGAAATCCCCAGATCCTTTTCAGCAGCATTACCCCCAGCCAGTTATTCCTTATTGTGTAGTTGTGCCTTTGATTTTTCCCACCTGTGAAGTACTTTGCACTTCTTGTTTTTGAATTTCAGATCAAGTCCCTAATTTATGAAGGTCATTTTGATTTCTAATCCTCTCCTCCCAAGTGCTTGCAATTCCTCCCATCTTGGTGTCTGCTGCAAATTTTATAAGCATAATCTCCTCTCCATTATCCAAATCATTAATGAAAATAATGAATAGTACCTGACCCAGGACTGACCTCTGCAGGATCAGGTACTATTCACTTAATACATGCTCCCAATTTGACAGTGCACCATTGATAACTACACTTTGACTATGCTCTTTCAACCAGTTGTGCACTCACTTTATAGTAATTTAATCTAGATCTCATTTCCCTAATTTGTTTATGAGAATATCACGTGGGACTGTGCTAAAATTATGATATAGCATGTCTACTGTTTCTCCCCACTAGGCCAGTAACCTTGTCAAAAAAGAAAATTAGGTTGGTTTGGCATGATTTGTTTTTGACAGATCCATGCTGGCTATTCCTTAATACCATCTTATCCTCTGGGTGCTTACAAATTGAGTGTTTAATAATTTGTTCCAGTATCTTTCCAGGTATCCAAGGTAGGCTGATTGGTCTATAATTCCCCAGGTCCTCTTTGTTCTTCTTTTTAAAGATAGGTTCTATGTTTGTTCTTCTCCAGTCCTCTGGGACCTAACTCATCCTCCATGAGTTCTCAAAGATAATCACTAACAGTTCCAAGATTGCTTCAGCTAGTTCCTTAATTACCCTAGGACGAATTTCAACAGGCCCTGCTGAATAGAATACCTCTAACTTATCTAAATATCCTTTAACCTGTTCTTTCCGTTTTGGCATGCGTTCCTTCACCAGTGTTGTTAATATTAATTGTGTTAAGTATCTAGTCACAATGTATCTTTTTAGTGAAGACAAACAAAATCGGCATTAAACATCTCCACCTTCTTGATGTCATCAGTTATTAGTTCTTCTTTCCTGCTGAGTAGAGGGACCTACACTTTCCTTCATCTTCTTTTGTTTCTGTCTCGCTTTGGGCTGTTTGCAGGTCAGGAACACGAGAGTTAAGCAGGGCCGGTGCAACCACTAGGCAAACTGCCCCCCTGCGCCACGCCAGCTCCTCCATGGCTGGGGATCGCCGCCCCTGCAAGTGGTTTGCTCTGGCTCTCCAGTGGCTCCAGAAGGTGGCTCCTCCCTGCTAAGCTGCTGCAGCAGCCCAAGCCTGGCAAAGCCAGTGAGTGGACTTGGGGTGGTGGCCACCAGGGTGGGGTGGGGAGGGCTTGTGAGGGGGCTGTGCATTCTCCAGGTGAGTTCAGGGGGCGGGGAGGTGGGAACCTGGTCTGGGGAGCAGGCCCTGGGCATGGCTGACCCCTGGGCAGCCTGGCTCTGGGGTCTATAAAGGCTCATTGGGATTTGTCCCTCAATGAACCGATGCGGGGGGAGGGGGGCAAGGTGGAAGTTTCGCCTAGGGCGCAAAATATCCTTGCACTGGCCCTGACTAAACCTGAGAATAGAAAATGTCAGTCACAGATTTTTTGATGTGCCCTGAAGTTTGTCAGACATTTAGTTGCAAAAACTTTGTAGTAAGGGTGAGTAAACTGTCTTGCTGAATACAACATTAAATATTATGGAATACATGATGCAGCTCTTCTCTGTTTTACATTTTCTTAATTAGTATTTCTAAGCTTATTTTATATTTTAAATGTACTCTGAAGCCTTCATAAAGTAATCATTCCAGATTACTACATATTTAACTCACTGAAACAGACATTATTTTAAATAATCAGTCACAGTGGTTTAGTGTGTTCATAACAATGTTCATTGCTTTTAGAAAAAAGTGTGATCTCCATAACAATACACGTTTATGAAATTTCACCAACTTTAAAAAATCTGTTTCCAAAGATTTTAGGCATAACAAATGATTTTATATCTTACTAAGGTACTGATTTTGCTGGAGGGTTCTCTTAAAAGTCAGATAGTCAGAAGCAAAGAAAGGGAAACTCTTTGTCCAGCTATCCAGAAGCAAAGAGCTTTAAGAGCTCTCTTCAGTGGGAGGACAGTGAAGGGAGAAATGGATAGACAGAAAGGACAGGAAGACTTTGGAAGTAAGTATTTTTAATATAGTAATTAAAATGTGTATGTTAGATAAGGGTGGTCTTTTGAAGAATTTATTTAAAAAAAATATATCTGAAGAGCCAAGCATTTAAGACTAAATATGATTGTGCATCTAAAAATCTACGCAAGGATTTTTGAGAGATGTGATTTTATAATCTTCACCAACTCACCAATGAAATATTTTTAAAGCAAATTTTAAACTAAGGTCCTGTAGAGTAACATGTTCTGAGTAAATATTACAGTCATGCACGACTGTTTTTGTCAGTACATTCAGAAACTGACAGTCTGTACCTGGGGGTTGGCAAATGCCTGTTAAATGGCTTCATTACCCCTTGAATGGCTCTTTAACAGTGTCAGTGTTGTGCTAATAGGTCTGGCCGGCTGGAGGCTTTTTCCTCTTTAAACTACTAGATCCCCTTCCCAGGAAGACTTGTAGTCTGCAAGAAGGGTCAGAACAGGGATAGGAAAAGCAGGAGTGTGGACACTAACACCCAGTGGTGCCCCAAATTTTCAGGTGTCCTACCCAGCTGCCTATGCCTAAGGATGGCCCTGGGCAGGGCCACCTAGAGGATTCAGGGGGCCTGAGGCAAAGCAATTTCAGGTGTCCCTTCCATAAAAAAAAATGGCAATACTATAGAATACTATATTCTCATGGGGGCCCCTGCGGGGCCCGGGGCAAATTGCCCCACTTGCCCTCCCACCGGCGGCCCTGGCCCTGGGCGCTCCCAACCACTTGGTGTGTAGGCAACTGCCTAGTTTGCCTAGTGGTTGCACCGGCCCTGGCCCTGCCCACCTCTCACATGGCCTGCGGGGGAGACATCAACTCTTCCCCCTTTGCAGGAACATCTGGGTCTCTGATGTGGTTCTGGAGCTGCAGTGTACTGTGTTGGCCTCTTCCCCGATGGGGAGTTTGCTGTTGTATGTTTAGTGCTGGTGAAAGGTGACAGATTGACACTGCTGGAGACTGGGGTCCCCTCATCATCCCCAGAGAGGGACATCATGGGCAGAGGCTGGGCAAGTTCCCCCTACAGTTCCCAGCCCATGAATACACCTCCGTTGAACTATGCCTCCTCTTTATGTTTAGAGCTGAGTCCAGCCTAAATGACTCCTTGAACCTTTGGCCTCTCTGCTGCCAGGCTGCCAACAAAAGGGTCAACCCATACCAGTCGTGGGGGTGGATTTGGGATGTGGACACCTGGCCGCTAGGATCAGGGTTGAGAACTGCCAGACTCGTTACATATAGGCCTTGGACAGTCGCTCATCCACTGGGAACTGGCCTGAGACCAGGAGCAGCTGTGTGTTTGTATTTGGACAGGGCTATTTCTCTCACTCCCTGGTGCCCAATCAGGTCACAGGGTTTGCTCTCCCTCCCTTTCGTTGCCTGCCACTAGCACAGACTCAAACCCTGGGAAATCCAACGTCCGGCCAGCGTGCTGGCTGTTCCCCCTGCTGCAGCCCATCACGCTTTGCCGGGTAGCGGGTCTTTATGTCCTTGGCGGGGGCTCTGCGTCTCCAGCTCAGCAGCCGCAGCGCTACTGTCTGTGCCTCGCGGTGCGCTGCATGTTGCCCAGACCCCTGTCTCTTCACACACATAGGCTGTGGGGAGCTGGGAGTTCTGCTGCCGGATGGACACCAGCTTCCAAGGAGGAGATGCAGATGCACTTTGCTAATCACCATGTGCTAGGAGCTTCCCAAACGATTTCCCTGCCTGGCTGCATTGCCAGAGCCTTTGGAGTCAGGGCTGCTTTTGTATCTGAGTGCAGGGCGGCAGGGGAGCTGAATTTCTCTGTTTATAAAGAAAGAGACCTTGTGCTGGATTTCTCACTCAGCTCCACTCATCCAGCTCAGTTCTGACTTTTTCCAGTCCCAGAACCCCACAGAGCTCTGCCAGTGCCCCTCAGTCCTGACCCCTTGCAGCCCGAACACTATAGTCTTGCCACCACCTCTGCCAGTTCACCTGTCCTTGGACATGCTTCTCTACTGTGGTTGTTCTCACCCAGTGATGAGGGTAGTGGAGGCGAACTTCCCTGGATATGGCAGCACTGACTGGGGAATCACAACTCAAGAGGAAGCAGTTTCCACAATCCCAGCTAAGCCTCTCGTGATATGAAAGCCTCAGAGTAATACTGATAGAAATTCCATTCCCAACTTGTCTCCCACTATCCCCAGGGCTGGCGCTTCCATTTAGGTAGCCTAGGCAATCGCCTAGGGCGCCAGGATTATTGGTGGGCGGCATTTTGCCGGAGGGGATGGCAGGCAGCTCCGGTGGAGCTGCCGCAGTCGTGCCTGCAGACGGTCGGCTGCTCCCGCAGCTCCGATGGACCTCCCGCAGGCACCACCGTGGCAGCTCCACCGGAGCTGCGGACTAGCGGACCCTCCGCAGGCACGACTGCGGCAGCTCCACCGGAGCCGCAGGACCAGCACAGGGGGTGGCGAAATTGCTGTGCGCCTAGGGCGCTAAAACCTCTAGCGCCAGTCCTGACTATCCCTCACACACACCTACCATAACCAGACTGCAGGCTGATACCAGCTGCACGTTGCCTCTCTCTGCCAGCTGTGCCTTGACAGCAGGTGGGCCCAGCATGAGGTAATGCTGGGTTTTATCCGCTAAGTATATAACAAGCCACGTTATGATGATCTACTCAGACTAGGGCACCATTATGCTAGGTGCAGTACAGACACATGGCAAGAGACAAGCCCTGCCCCTAAATGCTTACAAACTTAACTAGACAAGACAGACAAGCGTGTGAGGGGAGAAAGGGCCAGGTGACTTGCCCAAGGGTACACAGCAAGTCAGTGGCAGAGCCAGAAATAGCGCCCACGCTGATTCCTAGGCCACTGCCCTGACACTAGGGCACCTTGCTCCCCAAGGATAATTGTTTCTAAAAATCTCTCTTCTGGGGCAGGGAAGAGGATGGGTTTCTCTGTCTCACAGATTGGTTTCATGTCCCTAGGGAGGCTGGCTTCTTCCTTCCCCAAAAAAGTCTGGGTGGGGTTCACATGTGGCCAGAAAGGGGAAGAATCAGCCTCCCCATGAGGAAGCCCATCTGGGCAACATCAGGGAGGGGCACCTGGGGACAGCATGGTAAAGTGCATGCAGGGACAGGATGGGGCTGACGCAGGGCATGCCAAGCATGCTCCGGCAGCTTGCCTGCAGAGAGTCCGCTGGTCCCTTGGCTTTGGAGGAGCCTCTGCAGGCAAACCACAGGAGGCAGCCTGCCTGCCGTGCTTGGGATGGCAAAATCCCTAGAGCCGCCCCTGGGCTGATGCATGGCAGGAGGTTGTGCAAAGTGAGGCAGTACGAGGTGTGGCCCAGTTCGTGTCAGCACAAAAGCTAGGATGAGGAGATGGAGGAGATGGGAAGGGGCGTCTCAGAACACGAGGCAGGAACATATCGAGGCAACATCAGGGAACAAAATATCATGGCAGCATTGGAAAGTGGCACATCAGGACACAAGACGAGGATGACGAGCCATGTGAAAACCCCATTAGGAAGATGTGTGGGGATCTTGGCCAGTTCCTCATGGAGATTACTGCCCCCAGAGCCTGCCCCGGCGGGTTTGTCCATGGGGCACCAAGATGTGGGCCCAGGCCAATGGAATACCGTTGCATCCTTTCACCCTAGCCATCACCTGTGTGCTGTCCACGTGGATCATCAGCTCTGCCTGTCCTACTCCAAACCCGCAGTTACAACCAGCAGTGTGAATGGGACCCAGCTTAGCCATGGCTTGGTGACTGGGCTAAAGCCATGGGCTGTGCAGGGTCCTGACTTAGTTATGGGGATGTGGTTAAGATCTACCTACACCACGACCCTTGCGGTCTTGTAACCTCTGGCCCACAGGGCCTAAGAGACCTCATCATCAGGACATTGCCATTGGAATTGCGCTAACTCCTAGGGGCCTCACCTGAGGTCAGGGGCTCACCATACTGGATGTTACACACAGGCCTCATAAGAGACACGCCCTGCCCCAGAGTGCATACACACTGAATAAAGAAGTCAGGCAAAGGGCAGGGAATCTTTGTTCTGCGTTTGACCAGCCATAGGGTCCTGGGCCAGGACTGGGGCTTCTAGACACCACAGTAACACAAATAATAAAGACCAGTGATGGGTTGAGTGCCTTAACACCAGCTTCTCTTTCTTCTCCAGAACAGCCTCCTGACTCTGCCTGGTCTTTCTTAGTTCCCTCTTACATCCTCTTGGCCACCCCCACTCCCTCACCCCCACCACGCTGGAAGCTGCAGACTCTTGAGCCCAAATTACAGTCTCAGAAAAAAACCTGCACCAGAGCAACCTGAGGAGACCTGGCTGGACTGACGTCAGCTGGAGCTTCCTCTCCTCTGGACGGCTGTTCAGCATTGGTGTGTTCCCCTAGCTGCACCCGCCTGGCAGCGCATGCTCCAGAGCTGTCTGCATCCCACCGGCTGGCTTTGAGAGTGGTGAGATTTGATCTCTGAGGGGAGGCTTCGTACAGGGAAGCGATCCCACCACAACGCGGCCTTCTCCCCTGGATTTGTTCATTTGGCTGGTTCTCAGTGGTATGGCGCAATGAGGGAGTCCATCGCACACGCAAGGCACATGGTCAAGCAGGACTAACAAGATCAAAGATCAGAGGGATAGCCATGTTAGTCTGGATCTGTAAAAGCAGCAAAGAGTCCTCTGGCACCTTATAGACTAACAGATGTACTGAAGCATGAGCTTTCGTGGGTGAATACCCACTTTGTCGGATGCATCACCCACGAAAGCTCATGCTCCAGTAAGTCTGTTAGTCAATAAGGTGTCACAGGACTCTTTGCTGCTTTTAAAAATCAAAGATGAATCCTCAGTTTGTTCCCAAGTCATAGAAACACATCATTAGTCACAGAAGCTAGAGATGTATGAGACCCACCGGATCGTCTCAGCTCCCTGCCCACGCAGGATTGCCTCTTTACCATAGGGAGACAAGGGATAGATTCTCACCTGAGGTAAGCTGGTGCTGCTGGCTCACAGGCTTGGGGGATCTGTCCTACTCCTGAAAAGCTAAACCACAGGACTTCCACCATCTCCCTCCGGAGATGCCACTTTACAGCCTCAGAGACCTCCTGGTCTTCAGCCTTTCCTCTCCTGACTGCCAGTTATAGCTGCAGGCTACAGAGGTGGATGAACCTTCTCCATCCTATGTCCTACCTGTCCACACCCTTCACATAGTTACCATGCTTCCCCCTCTCCATTGCCATTTCACTGAGCTACGCAAATTTAGCTCTTTTAATCCTTCTGTCATGTTGTTGATTTGAACTGGGACCATATAGAACACGGTTGAAACCAATGTCCTGTAGTGGCACCAAATATTGTATAAAGGAGATCAAATGAGGTGTCTAAGACAAGGTTATGGTTTGCTGGTTATAATTATGCTGTCTATATGGGTATATCAATTTTGTAGTTGTAAGTTATGAATATTGGCTCTATACTGTCTGTATTTCAAACTTATGCTATGCTTCTGGTAAACAACCCAGACAAGCTGGTGTTAACTCTGCTTAGCCTGCTTGATGGCCCATTAAGGACCATCAGCTATACAACTGACCCATAGAGAGAAGGCAGATATGCCTTGTAACTCAGCAAAGTATGCAGGAACTTGCTCATGTGACTCCAAACTCCATTTTGCTGTAATTTTACACAGTAAGGAGAAAGAGGTGTCCTTACACCTGGAAGAAACTATAAAAGGCTGATGCCTCATCTCTATCTTGTCTTAAATCCTGCTTCTTACTTCTGGAGGGACTTTGCTACAAACTGAAGCTCTGAACAAAGGACTGTTGATCCATTCCAGCTGTGGATGTACTCCAGAGACTTGATTTGAACCTGCAGTTTATTCCATCACTGCTACAAGCCTGAACCAAGACTTTGCCATTACTGTATGTAATTGATTCCATTTAACCAATTCTAGCTCCCATCTGTATTTTTTCCTTTTATGAATAAACCTTTAGATTCTAAAGGATTGGCAACAGCATGATTTGTGAGTAAGATCTGATTTGTATATGGACCTGGGGCTGAGGCTTGGTTCTTCTACTGGGGTATTGGTTTTCATAACCATTTGTCCCCATAATGAGTGGCACTGGTGGTGATAATGGAAAACTGGAGTGTCTAAGGGAATTGCTTGAGTGACTTGTGGCTAGCCAGTGGGGTGAGACCAAAGTCCTCTTTGGCTGGCTGGTTTGTTTTGCCTTAGAGGTGGAAAAACCCCAGCCTTGGGCTGTAACTGCCCTGTTTTAAGCAATATGTCCTGAATTGGTACTCTCATTTGGGTCCAGCCAGAACCAGCACCGTCACACCTTCCTCCAGCAACCAGATTATTTCTGGGATGAGTGGGAACTGAACACCCTAGAACTTTGGACTAGGGGTCTGGTTCTCCTCTTACCTTGGTGTAAATCAGGAGTAACTCCATTGGGCTTGGGTCTCCTCTACCAGTGTAAATCAAAAAGTTAGCAGAGTTGCGGTGCTGTACAATTAACGCTAGACTCAGGCCCCAGAAGTTCACGCTTTGGGCCCATCTCGCTTTATAAATGGTCAAGTCCCCAAATCTTTATTCAGGCAGAACACCTGAATTTGTGGACCAAGGGAAAAACACGCAGGACTTGGCCCACAGCTGATCTGCGGCGAAGACCTTGGCATAGGGCTGCCTGAGGGTCGGAGGGACTTTTGTAAGTATCTCAGGGAAGGGCGACACTGCAAGCTGGGGGCATGATTCCCAGCTCGAGGAGATGTCGCTGCGCTAGCCTGGACGGTGCTTGCATGCAAAAACTAGAAGGCAGCCGTGACAAGCACGGGACTAGCTACCCTGAGCTTGCGCTCCTCTGAGACCACTGGTACATACTCACCCTCCTGCTGCTCGCGCAGCTAGTTCACATCGAGCTAGCGCGGGTATTTCTCCTGCAGCTGGGAATCACTCTCCCTCCCCCCAACTCAGACATACCACGCCTGGCCTGGAGCACTGCTGGCAGTAGGCAAACATTAAAGAAAAACACACCTATTCATTGTCCTTGCTGACTCACTTCTATAGCAGCCTCCACACACCTAGCTCCTTCCATCCCTGGCTCGCTTCCTGTTTGCTGTTAGGGTTTGCAAAGCCTCCTCTTGCAACCCTCTGACCTCGAGAGGATGATACATAACCTGTCACCTTGTCCTCATTAGTTGTGATGTCTGATGAGTTTCGAAAGGGCCCAGCATTCAGCATCTCCCACTGTTCTCAGCAGGGACTCAGAGGCATTGAGTGCCCCCTACGTGCTCCATTACAAGTCTTGGTTTATACCAGCACCTCACATCTATGCTCTGGACTTGGGATGCATCTTAAAGCTACCGCCCTGATTCTCCTCTCACACAGCCCTAACGCTGTTGATTTCAATGGCGTTCGTCCCGATCAACTCTGGGCTGAGCAAGAGGGGCCTCATACCTCACGGAGTTACTCTTGATTGCCTGTGGGTGAGTGAGAAGGGAATTAGGCCAAACGATGTTACTCTGGATTTGCACCAGGGTGAGTAAAAGGAGAATTAGGCCCAGTGTAGCATCCATGCCTGCCAAGAGGCTCCCTGGGTCATATGATCGAAGTGGTATCTTCGGGCCCCGCCGAGCAGATCCAACCACTCGTTGGCTTGCACCATGTTTACCTTTGCTTCAGCATTGGTGAGTCCAGATAGGAAGTGTGAGTAAATACAAAGTTTTGGGAGCACATGCTGCTGGGTCACATAGTTTCCCTATTAACACACATTCCTCTGCAGTGCATACCAGCGGCCTCATTATCAGCCTTGTTTGTTTGCTGGAAAAGGGTGGTAGCAGAGCGGTGACCCAATACTTCCTTCCTTTCCTGGAAGCTGTGTACTGACACCCTCCCGCGCTGATAACCAGCCGCTTTCACAACACAGCACAGAGCATGGGTTTCACAGGGCGGGGCTGGCTTTGGGATCCTTTCCCCGCTGCTCGCCCCAGCGCTTGGCCCCGGCTGTGTAGGTGGCTTCTTGATCAGCAGCAGAGATGGGCCGGGAAGAGTTTTTCTGCTCCAGATCTGAATCAGGGCTGATGGCACCGAGGTCTTGCCGGCTGCTCTGACTCTGGCCTCGAAAGGGTGCAAATCTGGCAAGATCATCTTCTGGGCTCCTCGCAGTTAGACCTGGCCAATAGCCTCCTTCTGGTTTGGGCTCCAACTCACTGGGGCTGTGGGGTTTGGCTCTGGGCATTTCGATTCAACCCTCATGTCTATCTCTCTGTCTGAGTTTTCATCGCTGGAGGGTCTGGGCCAGGCCCTCAAGTGGTGTAAATTGGTGGGACTCCATTGAAGTCAATGCGGCAATGGCTAATTTACGCCAGCTGAGGCTGTGACTCTCGGCATCTCATGAGAAGGAAGCACTGACAGCTCTCGCGGGCTCAGAGAGGGATGTTTCCACAGCAGTCCCGTGTCGAGATGCCTTTTCCTAGAGCCATGAGGGCTCCTGGCTGCAGCTACCCTAGTGGAACCAGACTGGAGTGAGCAGGTGCAGCACACACTTGGGAACACTAGAGGGTGCTGAGGCAAGGACTCCAGAGAACTCCACCAACGCGTGTGGATGTACACCACCTAGCAGTGCACAATGGGGCTGCGGGGGGTAGTTCCTTGGTGGGCTCAGTGCCTGAGCTGGAGGCGGATTCACCCCAGGGAAAGCACTTCACCCTCTCAATGCCAGCACCTGTCATGGACACAGGTCTGGGAGGAGGCCCCGCAGTGGCTATGGCTCCAAGCGCAATGCAGTGAGGCAGCCAAGTCTGAGGCCACCTAGCACTCGGCCACGGGTGCTGCTGGGTGGCGAGGGAGTTAGTCCAGGCCCGGCTTGATTCTGGGGTGGGAGATCCAAATTCATATGTCGAGACAAGCTACATTGCCTTGACATGCAGATTGGTGCTTGTCACACCTTAAAGGGGTTGACACTACAGCTGCTCATTTGGGCCGAACTGCTGTCCTAAGTCATTGCCTGAAGTGCAGGACCCGGCTCTGCTCTGACACAGATCGTTGCCCTGCACAGCCTCCGCTTTGGGGATCACATAAGAACATAAGAACAGCCCTACTGGGTCAGACCAAGGGTCCATCTAGCCCAGTATCCTGTCCCCCAACAATGGCCAGTGCCAGGTGATCCAGAGGGAATGAACAACACAAGCAATCATCAAGTGATCCATCCCCTGTCGCTCATTCCCAGCTTCTGGCAAACAGAGGCTAGGGACTCTATTCCTGCCAATCCTGGCTAATAGCCATTGATGGACCTATCCTCCAGGAACTTATCTAGGTCTTTTTTTGAACCCTGTTATGGTCTTGGCTTTCACAACATCCTTTGGCGAGGAGTTCCACAGGTTGACTGTGCATTGTGTGAAGAAATACTTCCTTTTGTTTGTTTTAAACTTGCTGCCTATTAATTTCATTTTACGATTCTTGTGTTCTGAGAAGTAGTAAACAACACTTCTTTATCTACTTTCTCTACACCAGTGATGATTTTGTATACCTCAATCATATCTCCCCTTAGACATCTCTTTTCCAAGATGAAAAATCCCAGTCTTTTTAATCTCTCCTCATACGGAAACCATTCCATACCCCTAATGATTCTGGTTGCCCTTTTCTGAACCTTTTCCAATTTCAATATATCTTTTTTGAGATGGGGCGACCACACCTGCACATGGTATCTCAAAGCACTTCAGAGACATCCACTGCTGCCTGGTGCGTTAGGTATCAGGAGCCTAATTTCACAGGTGGGGAAACTGAGGCACAGAACTGGGACCTGACTTACCCAAGCTCACAGAACAAGTCAGTGGAATAGAACCCAGGAGCCCCAGCCCCCCATCATGTGCCCTGTAGCCCAGATTACTGAGCAACCTTGAGTGTGTTTGTCTGCACAGTCCCCCCCGGAGTTAGGGCAGTGCTATTATCCCATTTTACACAGGGACAGAGAAACAAAGTGATTTGCCAGGAAATCCATGGCAGAACAGGGACCCAAATCTGCGTCTTCCTAGAACCCTACCCCCTGACCAGCCTTCCTCTTGCCTGACGGCGAAGTCAGCCTGACCCTTAGCCCTAAGCTACAAGCTGATCCTTCCCTTCTGAAAGGGGGACTGTACAGGAACATGGCTCGGCCTGCTGAAGCACCCATCTCAGGTGGAAGAGCAGAAGCATGAATGAATAGCTACAGGTGTATGATAATTAAGCACCTACTGACGCTCCTTTTATTGTTATTACCTGTATTATTACTGCAGCTGGCTTGCCTGGTGATGGCTAAGGGTGTGTTAGCATCTGCCTTGTGAAACTCATCATTCAGCGGTTTATGTAACTTGGCTGCAGAGTGTTCACTCTGGGCTGGAACCTGCTTCCAAAGCTTTTATGACTTAAAACCCCAAAATGCCGCCGACCTCTTACCTTTTCCATGTAGTGGATGCAGAATGGTAGAGGGTGCTTTGGGGAAGTTTCACAGAGAGCCTCAAATCTGAAAACAGACACTGGTTCTTTTAAAAAATAATCCAGCTGGATCAAAACTAAAAGTGGCCATCGGAGGGACATTCAATGTAGCGAGTTTGGGGGGTTCTCAGCCCTGCTCCATTGGGAACAGCTGTCCACACCCCAAAACCGCTGAGACAAAGGGTACTCAGGGACACGTTGGGTGCTCGGCTCTTTGAGAAATCTGGCTGTGACTATAGATGCAGAGAGACCTTGAACATCTGGCCCTGAGCAATTTGAGACACACAGAGGGGCCAGGAATGAACAGGCTGAGATCCCTTGAGTCCCTGGTCACCCCCGGCAGGCAGAGGTTGAGGCAGAACAGTAAGATGGGGTGGGTGGGGTTTACACTGCTGCTACCCATGCTGGTGTGTGAACAGCTAAAGCCCAGCCAGTCCCTCTATTTCAGGGCAGTTATGGAGGAGGTCAGAGGAGATGATACAGTGGTCCCGTCTGGCCTTACACTCTATTAATCTTTCCCCGTGAGCTTGAGGCAAACAAAAGACATTGATCTTTTTTTTAAAATAGCAGAACCTTAATCAGTGATACAGACGAGTGACTGTATGTGTGCCCCAGGTACGCCAGTGACATTGGAAGCCATCTATCTTGATCCCTATGCAGCTCATCTTATTTTTTCGTGTTCCCATAGCATCCAGAGGCCTCCAATGAGGTCCGAGACCCATTGATCCAGGCGCTGAGAGACAGTGACTGATCCAAAGAGCTCATAATCCTTCTCACTAGTATCTGAGCATACCCCCTCCATGCTGAATTTTGCAGCAGGTGGTATGGGGCACGGCCTGCTGTATTTTGCAGGAGGGGAGGGGCATGGGGCGCAGTATGCTGTATTTTGCAGAAGGGGGTATGGGGTGCGGCATGCTGTATTTTGCAGGAGGGGGTATGGGGTGCAGCATGCTGTATTTTGCAGGAGGGGGTTATGGGGCACAGCGTGCTGTATTTTACAGGAGGGGAGGGGTATGGGGTGCGGCATGCTGTATTTTGCAGGTGGGGAGGGACATGAGGTGTGGCATGCTGTATTTTGCAGGAAGGGGGTATGGGGCGCAGTGTGCTGTATTTTGCAGGAGGGGAGGGGCATGGGGTGTGGCATGCTGTATTTTGCAGGAGGGGATCTTTGGCCCACCCTATATCTAATCCCCACTGTCTAACTGTGACAGATATCCCAGCCTTTCCTCTTCTACCTCCAGGCGGAAATAGCAGGAGACTTGTACAGGGGCCAGAATAATTAACCAGAGAGCAGTTAAAGGATTTAGGGCTGAGAGCTGTTTAACCATGACCTGCAGCCTCCCAGCGACCTATCGAACCTGCTGGGATTTCTGTTGGTAATCACAGTCTATTGGTGGGAGGGGCCTGAAATGGATGGATTGTATCAGCCACTCTTTCCAGCTGGGCTGCTTGCTCCAATCTGGCCTGCATAATGACATGACCCTAGGCATGGCAGGATTGATTTGAGCTGTCAGATCCCTTCCCCCTGGTGGTGGTGGTGGGGGAGTGTCTCTGCCAGGATGCCCTCTGAATCTGCCTTTAGACAGATGGAGCAGTAAGACGCACCAGTTATGTCAGCCACCTTGTCCAGGTCATTCAGCACTGAAGGGGTTAAAAGATAAGTAACTGCAAGAGAGTCTAGCATAATAGGAGGAGTAAGAGTCTGAGAGTCAGGACTCTGGGGTTCTGGTCCCAGCTCTGAGAAGGGAGGATGGTCTAGTGGTTCGAGTCTGGCAATGACTCTGCCATTGACGTGCTGTGTGACCTTGGGCAAGTCACTTTGCCCCCTTATGCCTGGGAGGGCCGAAGCTCATGAGCAGAGCTACCCCCTGTTCAAATGTTCAGGGTGACTAACAAGGCCCACGGGCGATGGTTCCTGGTTCACGGCTGCCCGAAGAAAATCTGAACCTTTGTGACTTCTCCTTATCTGGGCTTTGCAGGGAGGAAGTTGGCAGGGTGGATTCCATTGAGGAAGGTAAACAGAGAACAGGTGGGAAGACGTGCTCTCTCCTGAGCTCAGTTCAAATGCCCACTGAACCTTGCCAATGGACCATGCTGGGTTTGCACAGCCAGCAGTGGCTTATCTGCCCTAAGATGCCTTCCCTCCAGAGCAGGGATTTTCTAACTCTTCAGGGGGGTCACGA
Organism: Gopherus evgoodei; assembly: GCF_007399415.2. Lineage (NCBI taxonomy): Eukaryota > Metazoa > Chordata > Testudines > Testudinidae > Gopherus > Gopherus evgoodei. The sequence goes on along the minus strand of NC_044325.1, from coordinate 136,768,112 downwards.
GGTTATTAGTTGGGGGTCGTGAGTACATGCACGAAACAGAGCACCTGCTATGAAATATATCATTTAAATCTAGTATTGTAGAAAATTACACACTCCTTTCCGTTGGAATGTCATGTATTTACTGCAAAGGTATTGTCTAGGGATAATGTTAGCGAGTGTTGTTCCTGAACAAAATCTTTATTTGGATCAGCACCACTTTAAGGAAATTGGAGTCTGGGGACTGTCTATTTTGTGTGCCCGGTTTGTTGTCGAGACTAAAAAGGTGGGACTGAGACAACACGAGAAGGCTTGATTGTTCAGCCGCTGAAGAGGCACATTAAACCGCAGACCAATGAGAACATGGAGATCGGCAAAAAAAGAAAAAGTAATTTTATAATTTAACAAGCAGACACATAGTCTAGGGTGGTGCTGGGGGGGGAGGCTTGCGGGGGCTATAGGAACCCAAAATTTGCTTTAGTCATCCCCCATAGCCACCCCTCCCGGAGCATATGTCAAACATTATGCAGAGGGAAGGGTGGCATGGTCTGACATGGCCACCCTTACTTCTGCAGTTCTGCGCTGCTGCTGACAGTGGCGCTGCCTTCAGAACCAGGTATCCAGCTAGCAGCTGCTGGATATCTGGCCACCCAGCTCCGATGGCAGTGCCTGCCTCTAGCAGCAGTGCAGAAGGAAGGGTGGCAATGGGGTTCTAGTAAGTCTGCTGTGAAAAGTGATAGTGGCGTTAATTTACGCCCCGCCCAGTATTAAACAGCAAGTATTTAAAAAAAAAAACTTTTCTACTTATAACAATAATTCAACAAAAATGACATGCTGCATGGTACATCTGAGGGCATGGAGAGGCCTGACCTATATACTGAGGCCCAACTTCATCAGATCTTGGATTCAATTGCCGGCCCGTCTCTGCATTTGCACGTGCTAACATAACACCAGTCTATGCTGAGCCCAGAACCAGCGCTACCAGCCAGCCAACACACAATTAACAAATGACAGAGCTGGGGAACCTGGCCTGGTGATCTGAGCACAGGGCAGGTGGATGGGAACTCCGGGTTCCAATCCCAGCTCTGGCACTGACTTACTGGGCAGGGCAGATTGCGGCCTGGTGCCTCGGTTTCCCCTTTGAGCCTCTCCCGGCTCAGCTTAATTAGCTTGCACCTGCATGACGCTTTGATGATGCCCCACGCTAAGGGTGATTGTAAAACGCCCCGGTGTGCTCAGCACTCGTGGGCGCCTGCAGCAGGGAGAGGCGAGTGCTAATGAAATAGGTACTCCTTGGAGACACCCTGGTCTCTTATTGAATAACAGCGACTCACAACAAACCCTCCCAAACAATAGCATGAGTAACACAGTTAGGAAAGAGGGGTGGGGAGGGGGCGGAGTCCTGGCCTGGGTTGTACACAGCCGAACACTCTGCACAGAGGCAGTGGGTGGGACATAACTTAAGTTCATTGACTGTTAGCCTCCGCTCAGGCAGGGGGAGAGAAGAAACTTGTGGGGAAACTAGTATTCATTCCTCCCCTTGGTTTTTTAAAAACAAAAGACTGGCAGATTTAGAGTTAATGCAAGTAGAGGGGTATTAGCAGCTGGTGGAACACGTGTCTGTTCTGGCACAGAGCTCTGCCCGGGCACCTTGCAATGAGCCCTGCTTTTCTTGCCCGCTCCCCCCACACCCTGCCCTGCAGCTGTAGCAAGGTGCTGCTGTCCTTATGTGCAACACCACTGCTCTTCCGGTCCTGCTCCCTCCCACGGCTCTGGCGGGGAACCTCAGCCTAGACTTTCCCATCCCCGTCATGGCCCCCTTGCCTCCAGCGACGCACCCTCAACCGGACGTGCCATCAGCTCCGTCCTGATACAGATTTGAACTCATCATTGAATTCAGACTCACCACCACCCCTCGGGTGGGTATGTCCGTGCCGTCCCTGCGCTACAGCTGGGGAAACGGAGGGCAGCTATCTGAGGCTGGGTGGGGGGAGGCAGGATCCTGCTACACAGTAGGTGAGTTTTGTGCTGTGAGCTAGTGAAGAGCTCAGAGGATGTAATTCACCATGGAGCAGAGGGGACCAGAGCAAGAGGCTTGTGGTAGGGTTGCACAGAATGGCGGGAGGAATGACCATGCAGCGGGTTCCCTGTATGCCCTGAGCACATCACTCTGCCACAGATGGGGCAAGGATCCACGTTTATCCTGATCCCGTGGCCGCAGTGCTCCCAGTGCAGAGACTGTAACCACCAGCAGGGGATGGGTGGGCCTTGTGCCCTGGGATGGTGATTTTGCCCTGGACGCCCAGTTCCTGAGGTTTGAAGGGGATGAAGTCAGTTTCACTCACAGGCCCCTGAGCTCCTGGTTCGACTCGAATAGCAAGAGGGACTGTGCTGTGATGCCATGAATAGCAATTGACGCAAAAGCCTCCCACTAGACCCTGAGTTTCTGCAGTGTCCAGCCATCTCTCCCCTCTGAGCCCAAGTGCTGCCTCACCCTTTCCAATGCATGCAGAGGAATCCTTTCCCTCCTCTCTCTGCCCGCCCAGTGATGCTGGGAGCCGGGCTGCTGCTGGGAGAGCTTGAGTGGAAAGAGTTGTGCCAACAAGTTTTCTGTCTTCTGTTGAGCTACAGAATTTATTACCTAGATGGGAGAAGGAGCAGAGGGGTGAGCGGGAGGACGTGTCTCTGGGGCTGTCAGCTGCCAGCCCTGTGGTAGGAGCCCAGCTGTTCAGAGATGGAGAATTGCTGATTGTGCTACACGTGAGAGCTGGTGCTTCCAGCCTGAGTGCTTGGCAGTGATTTGGATGATCCCTTTTGTGCCAGTCGGTGTGGACTGTGTGTCGCACAGCCACATTCAATCCCCATCAGAGTCAGTGGTGTTTTGGGCCTGATCCTGATCCCCAGGGCTGCAGTCGGTCCTGGAGGGGCTCAGCACTGCTCATGATCAGAGTCCTCTTGGCATAGCTCCATTCCTGTTGTACGCAATTGCCCCCCTTCCCCTCCCCCGGGAGGGGGGTCATCCTGGTTGTGTTAAGTCCCTTTATGGAGAATTGCAGGGTGCTGAATCTCTGAGCACCTTACACCCTGCAGGCTCCACCCAGGTGATCAACCAGAGTAGGCAAGAAAATGCTTGTGCCAGAGATTTCGCTAGAGTCAGGCTCATCTATACCACCAAGGCAGCTTATGTCAACCGAACTACGGAAGTGTCCACATGGACATTTCACTCCCTCTACGCTGACTTAATAACTCCACCTCCACGAGCTGTGTTGAGTCAAGGCCGATGTAGTTAGATCAATGCAGCACCAGTGTAGACACTGAGCTGCTTACTTTGACTTTCAGGAGCTGTCCCACAAGGCTCACGTAGACGGTACAATCAGTGCCAGTGCTCCTGGGGAGGACGTCACTGCCGACACAAGGAGCAATGCACAGACATGCACAAGCAATGCAATGACTGCGGCGGCTGTATGTTGGGTTGACTCTATTTTGTAATGAAGACATGGCCTCAGATGTGCATGGAGAGGGGAGTGTGGGTCCTTAGAATCATAGAATATCAGGGTTGGAAGGGACCTCAGGAGGTCACCTGCCCAAAGCAGGACCAATTCCCAACTAAATCATCCCAGCCAGGGTTTGTCAAGCCTGACCTTGAAAACCTCTAAGGAAGGAGATTCCACCAGCTCCCTAGGTAACCCATTCCAGTGCTTCACCACCCTCCTAGTGAAAAAGTTTTTCCTAATATCCAACCTAAACCTCCCCCACTGCAACTTGAGACCACTACTCCTTGTTCTGTCATCTGGTACCGCTGAGAAAACTCCATCCTCTGTGGAACCCCCTTTCACGTAGCTGAAAGCAGCTATCAAATCCCCCCTCATTCTTCTCTTCTGCAGATTAAATAATCCCAGTTCCTTCAGCCGCTTCTCATAAATCATGTGCTCCAGCCCCCTAATAATTTTTGTTTCCCTCCGCTGGACTCTTTCCAATTTTTCCACATCCTTTTTGTAGTGTGGGGCCCACACAGTACTCCAGATGAGGCCTCACCAATGTTGAATAGAAGGGAATGATCACGTCCCTCAATCTGCTGGCAATGCCCCAACTTCTACAGTCTAAAATGCCATTAGCCTTTTGGCAACAAGGGCACACTGTCGACTCATATGCTTCTGGATTCTATCCCCAGCTCCAAGAGTGGAGTGGTGAGGTGGGAAGCAATCTAGTGGCTAGAGCTGGGGATTGTGAACCAGGATGCCTGGGTTCTATACTCAACTGCCTGGCTGGGCAAATTCTGCCTTGCAGATATGCACAGAGAACACACCTCTGGCCAGCAATGGATAGTGGCTGTCTGAAGAACAAACATGTGCCACAATGTGTTAAGAGACCAGAGTCATATGGGAACAGAGAACCTGCTCCCATTGAAGTCAATGGCAAAATTCTAGTGGTCTTTACTCAGAGCAGGAATGGGCATTGAATTACTGCTGTTAGGACAGGAAGCTATTAACTTCTCTGGAGGTTATAGAGCTATCTTGCTTGCCACGCACAGGGAAACAAAACCTCTCTCTGTCCTCTTGAAGCCTTCTTAAGGACACTGCCTTTCTGGAGAAGAACATGTAACTGCTTGGTTGAAGAGGGAAACAGAAAACGTAGGAATTTCAAGAGTGGTTCTGCAAGGTTATTGTCACACGGTCTTCCAGGGCAAATGTGCTCAGTTTACAAGCTGCCAACCCTACAAACTCACCCTGGGATCTGAGAGGCAGGATGGATTCTTTCCTTCTGGGCATCACAACCTCAGAGGTCAGAGCCAATGATCGTAATGGTCCTTAAAAATCTACAACTCGCCACTAATGAGACATGCTTACCCGGATAAACCATGCCCTCAGTGATGCCTGTGCCTTTGCGCTGCCTTCGCGGCCCTGCTTCTGTCAGTGGCTCTGCACAGGTGTAGAGTGGAATTCACTTCCCCTCCCAGAAGGGCTCGGTAGGGCTGAAAAGAGTGAAACGTTAGGGGCTGCAGACCTGAGTGAGCAAGTGGATGGGACTCAGAGGAAATGCATTCAAGGAGCAGCGTTATTTTTTCAGAATAGTGCTGCACTTTTAAGGCACCGGCTCGCTCGGCGAGACACACACTGGGCTGGATGCCTGCGTGGAGGATAAGGAGTGCACCACTCGGACATGCTGTTCTTTAGACCGGCCAGTGCACCAGCAGCCTCATCATTAGTGAATTGAATCAGCAGAGGCAATGGGCTGGCATGGAAAATGTCTTCTCCCGCCCTGCCAGCTGAGACTGAGTCACAGAGTGCAGCTGACTCACGAGCAAAGGGCTGCTACACCCTCCCTTCCAGCCTTTACAAACCTGCTGCTCCTCCTGGCTTCTCAGCCTGCATTTGATCTCTCATGGCCTCTCCAGTCAAGGGAAGCTAAGTCCTGGGATTGGCCTAGACATCACTTTCAGCCATCCACCCATATGGCAGCGGGGGGGCGAGGGCTTTGATACTCTGACATTCAGTTAGAACTATATGGGCCAGCTCCTCAGCTGCTGGTAATCAGCACAGCTCCCTTGCCAGCACTGGGGTTACCGGGCTCTCCACCAGCTGAGAATCTGGCCCTGCGTGGTGTATAATGATGGTGCCAGCCCTCACACAGGTTGGCTCTTTTCCGGAGCTGCTGACATTTCATAAGCAATCATTCCTCTGAAACTATGACTGCATTTATCCCCTGAATCCCCAACCTGCTTGGGACCCTGTGCAATAATTTCATAAACTAAATGCATAGAAACAACCATCTGATAAAAGCCTCCCTCCTTAGCAGCGTGTGGAAAAGGCCCATTAGAAGGAGAATACTAAGGCCCAATCCAGCTCCCACTGAACTCAGAGCAAAGACCCCCAATTGCTAGAAACAGAGAGATCAAGGTGGCTTTGAATGAACCTGGCTATTTACCAGCAACCCTTGCAATCCAATCCTCACACACCCAACCACCCTGCCCCTCTAACGCAGGAGCACCTGGACTTTTCCATTCTCAGGATGAGATGGCACAAACCAGCATGTGGGAGCAGATGGAAAAGCAGCTGCATTACAACATTTGTGCCTAGCTGGTTATGTGCACTGAGCATCTCTTGGGGAAAGTAATTATATGTATTGATTAGTTCTCCTAGGAGCACAGGAACTGCCAGACGAGACCAATAGTCCAGCTAGCTCTGTATCCTGTCTCTGGCAATGGGCTAAGCTGGATGCTTCACAGGAAGACATAAAACCTGCACAATGCACCCAGTTGTTCAATAGTATCCCATGAAGAAGGAGCATTTCTTCCTGACCCCCCATTTGTCAACATCATATACCCTGAAGCATGAGCATTGGGTGCCCTGGTAAATCCACCCTAGCTACTGTAAGTGCGGATGCTATTCTCATTCATCCCTTATCCTTTTTTGAATCTCACAAGCTATTTGCCTCAGTAATATCCTGAGGCAGGAAGTTCCAGGGGTTATTATTAACTTTTTTTAGGTATTTTACTCATCTTTGTAATTGGATATCACGATTACAATCTCTCTAATATCACACTGCCGTTTGTTCAAACTGACTGCATCCCTGTGACATAGATCTGCCCAGACATGTATGTTATTACCCCTGTGTACAAACATCTTCTCAATATTTTACCGGAGGGGGTTACGGGTGGTCTCTAAGAACTCGCTGGTCAGCATGATTATTGTGAGAGGTTTGTACAGAAAATAGCTTGAGAGAGGTGCAAAGTGCTGAATTCTAGATTTCAAAACCTGAGGAAGTGAAACTTGTGTCCTGAGGCAAGGCAGGTTCAGGGCTAACCCAATGGGTACTGAGAACAATGGACATCTCTGTAGCCAGCCTGAGCCCTGTGTTTACGGTCTGGACTCGGTGGAGACTTGAGAACTGACCAAGTCAAAAGAACCCCAAGATAAGTCTTTTGAATAGGGGACCTCCTGGGCTAATTGATAATAGAAACTACAAGAGATGAAGAAAGAGCATATGTTGTTATCCATTATGGAGGAGAGACTCCACCAGTGGGAGTGTCTCATGCAAGGTGGAGCCCAGCTTTCTGGCCTGGCCTGGCCTGGCCTGGGCAGTAAGCTGTAACCATTGGGTGAAAAATACCTTATTAGACAGCAAAGTAATTTGTTAATAAGTCTAGGCTAGTGCCTGCATTTCTGTTTTTCTTTTACTTGTAATCGGATGTTTCCAATCCCTTCTACTTGCTTTTCTTTGAATCTCTGTCTCCAGCTCTGTTAAATAAATGACAATTGTTGAACTGGGGCGCCAGGCTTCCATTGAGGCCGTGGATCGGTGTCCAAAAGACAAGGGCCTGGGCACTCAAGTGTGACAACCTGGGGTGTGTCAATTGCTAGCTTGGAAAAAGAGTGGGCGTTGCAGAGCTCGGAGTGGAGCACTTGTGTTGCCAGCAGCCAGTGGCTGGGGAGAGTTTCCTGGGGTGGGTACAGACTTGTCTCCCTCCTGCTGTGAGCAGGTGGTAGCGATTCACCCTGGAAAACGGCAGTTGGCCCTGAAAAGTGTCCCCATCACCTGGCAGAAACTTTGCACTGAATTCCATCTGGCACAGAATTGCCCAGTTACCTGCTGTAGCTAAACCATTCCAGAGCTTCTCGTCACCCTCAATCCTCTGCATGGACCTAAAGAACTGGTCAGAAGACATTTTTGCCACCTCGCTCTTCATCCCCATTCCAGGCTTTTAATCAATATATTGAACAACACTGGTCCAAAATCTGACTCCGGGAGCACCACTCTAGTCTCGTCCTTTTCATGATCGTGCCTAGTCCTATTTATAAGACGGCTTCTAGGGTACGATCTTCATTTGGAGTATATCAGCATTGCTCAGCCACTGGAAATTTATATAACACCATTGACTTTAGTGAATCTATGCTGATTTACAGCCAGCTGAGTATCTGGCCCTTCGTCTTTACCTCTCGCACTGTATTTGCCAAATTTCTTTAGCAGTCTCCTGCCCTTGGACTTCATACAAAGCCTTTGGAAAATACAAGTGAATGATACCAACCTGCTATTCTTTCTCTGCTACTGAACCTGAAGAGGTTCTGGCACTAGGGGGAGCCCATATTGTGTCATGACTGTGCCACAAAGGATGAGAATTTCAAAGGAAGAGGAGGAATTTTCAGGGTTCAGGGGAAGTGTTTCCTTAGTCCAGACCTAGTGCTGGATTCTGGAAAAGCCACATGTAAGTCAGACCTCCTTTACAGTAACTTTTTGCTGCTTCAACCAAAAAGCAGGAAGAAGAATTGTTTAGGTATTTATTTATGCAGCCCTGTAACTGGATATGCCAATTTACCAGCACAAAAGAGATAATATTACTTATCACTTCAATAGTGCTTTTCATATTAGGATCAAACACTGGACAACATCGTTATCCCCATTTCACAGAGGGGTAAATTGAGGCATGGAATGGGCCACTTGCTGATTAAGTGGGAGAGCCGGGGACAGAACTCAGCTCTGCTTAATCCAGTGCCCTGGGGCATGCCTTGCTGTGGTGAGTTCACATCTCTCACACAGATGTGGTACATGGGCTGACACTCCAAGTGCAGGAACGGATGGAAACAACATGTGAAGAGAGCAGCTGAAGTGGGTATAAGGAAGCATCTGGGATGCAGATGCTAAGGACTGGGGGTCACAATTCCAAAGGAGTCAGAACAGGCAACAGAAATCTGAGCTCCACAAGACACATATCCATCTCCAGTGCATTAGCCTCATTTCTACTGGGGGGAAACTGAGGCAGAGAGAGGTGTCATGGCGAAGAGTCCGAGCTGGGATGATTCCTAGAGTCCAAGCTTCATAGCAGGAAGCAATGTGATCTAGTCGGACCTAAATCCAGATGAGAATCCAGAATTCCCTGTTTTCAAACTTCTAAACCATGTTTTGGCCTCCGTCCCCCTCTCACCAAACATCCCGGAGGACCTGGTTCTGCAAAGCACCTCAGGACACGCGTGAATCACATGGACTTTGGGTATTAAGCACGTGTTCAGGTGCTTTGCTGAATCAGGTCCCAAGTGCAGCCAGAAAACATTGTGGAGAAGGTTGGGTTTTATGCCTCCTTTGAAGTGAAGTCATTAAGCACTTAAGATCTCTGACTCAGACCGGACAGCAGAGCTGGAAGCTAGTAAAATGCTGTTAATAGTGCAGTAGGCCAGCTAATGCTAAACCCACAAACAGTCACTCTCATCAACGAGATGCACGAGGACTGCGTCTTGCTTGTGCCACCAGCCGCCCACGGGATGTCACAATCCAGACATGATAGATGGGCAGGACAGAGAGGGAAGAGATGGCTCCATCACAACACCACCAAACTACAGTTCTCACACATTTAAGGTGCAGTCACAGTGGTGAAGAAGGAGGGATGCCTAACCTAAGCGTGCTCTTTCCCCCTGTCATTTAGAAATACCCAGCATTAGCAGAAACAAAGAAATCCCAATATGCAGCATTGTTCCAGCCCTGAAGGATCTGGCCCTATATTCCGTCCAATGACGCCCTGCCTATTTACACCAATAGGGAATTTGACCCAAGTCCATATATTCCCTGCCATATCGTACCTGACTATTAATTGACGCTGGAATCACTGGGTGAAATGATCAGGAGACCTGGGTTCTGCGCCTGGATCTGCCACTTATTTGTTAAGTAAGTCACTGCCCCTTCTGTGCCTCAGTTTCCCCCATCTGTGAAACGGAGAGACTGATCCTTGTCCAATGTTTGGTGGGCCTTTGTTATGCAGGATGATCACAGCGGTCCCTTCTGTAATGTAACTCCATTTGGGAATTAGGTGCTTATCTACCCTTGAGGATCAGGGCCTGAGACCCCTTGATTGACGTGTCTCAGGTCAGGCTCCAGTGCATGGGGATAAATACTGCAAAGGTACAGAGGGGGAAAGTCCTCTACCCTCACAACTTTTTCCTATTTGGTTGCTGCCTCCCCTTGGCGTGTTCTTCCTCAGCTTGTGGTAGCAGCAACTGGGAGTCACTTTTTTCAGGGCGATATTAAAGTCCTGAGGGTTTTGTTTGGTTTCCCGTTTGCTCTGCAAACCCGTCCAGTGGCTAAAGCACCAGCTTGCAAGTCAGGAGAGCTGGATTCTGTTCCCGGCTCCTCCACTGACCTGCTGCGAGTCACTTTGGCCCAGTTCCTCAAAAAGTATTTAGGCTCCGAACCTCCACGGAGGGTCTGGGTCTTCCTGTCTCTTCTCCCACTCTTCATGTGTCTTACCTTAGATTGTAAACACTTTGGGGCATTGTCTCTTACAATCCATACCTGCAGCACCCAGGACAATGGGACCCTGATGTCAGCTGGAACTTATACTGTCATATAAATAACATGTAGTAATAATTAATCCAGAGCTGTGCTGACACTGGGGCCACTGAAACATACCGGGGGTAGGGGGCATTTACGGCTGCCTGGAGGCCTCCAATCCTGCATGACGCTGGCTCAGCCAGGGAGCTGGGGGCACCTCTCAGGATCAGGACTATAGGTTTTTTGCTTGTGTTTACTGTGTCAGAAAGAGAAGCTGGAAATTCCCCCCCGGTTTAATTGGAAGCCGGTGCTGTGGGTTTGGCTTTATCCGCCCTCCTCCTCCTCCATTAGATAATGTCTCGCTGAAGCCACGCTCTGCAAGCTCACAGCATTCCAATCTGCTGATCCCAAGTGGCAGCCGTCTGGGGCACTGCTGTGTGAGCGACTCATGTGCTGATGGGGCAGATACAATAGACCGCATGGACTCCCACAGCCATGCCTACCCCAGTGACGCTCCGCCCCTGCTTCCAGCCTCTCCCCAGGCATCACACAAGCAAACTGCAAGATGCTGGCCCTATAATATGCCGGAGGATTGTGGGGGACTGACCCAAGCATGGAACATGACTTGTGTCTGGAATGCAGGACCATCCCCACAATGAGCGATGAGCAATCAGGGCTACTGCTGCTTTGGGACTGAATAGGAACTGTGATGCAATTGGAGAGCAGGAGAAAGAGGCTGGGACCCTGCCGGGGGCATATGGTTACGAGTGTCTCATCTCGATGCTCAGTGTGGGCTCCCGGGCACGTGGTGGATGGGAGCGGGGGAAAGAATCGAAAGATAAAAACAGCGCAGGGGTGGGGATGGCCCATGCACAGGTGAGGCTGTGGCCTACTGGTGATGAGACGAGGAATGTGAAAATGCTGAAAAGTGGCACCGGGGGGCTCTTGAGTCTGCTGGCTCTTAACGATTCCTGGATTGAATGTGATCAGAGAAAGATGCTTCTTGCCTCCCACCACTAACTCCTAGCCCTGCAGTAACCTGGGATCTGAGAGCCATGCTGGGATCTCTTCTTTATCATCAGCAGTATGGGCTGCGCAGCATCAGTAAGGCCTGGAGGGATATCCGTTCAGAATTTGGTGCCCTCAATGGGTTGGCTCAAGAGGGACTCTCTGGAATGCAAAAAACCCATGTTTCTCGGTGGGCTGTGAACCCCCAGGGAGGGAAGGGGCGCCCCCAAAAGGGAGGCTGCTAGGACACGTGGTGTTGAAAAGTTTATTGCAATCTAAACAGGGCTGGCCAGACTCTGGAATTCCCAGGCCAAGGGCAAGTGCAAAATTTCCAAACCAAAATTTCACTCTGTCTAAGGCCAGAGCCTTGCATGTCGAGATTTCCCGTGGAGTGGGAATTCAGAAAACTCGTTCTGAAAAAGAAATCAACCCCACATTTCATGGTGACTTTTTAAAATGAAATTGGGAAGGGTGGGTGGTTTCCAGGATCCTTGCCACCGAGCTGGGAGGCCTGCCTCAAGCCTGGGCTGCTTAATATTTCCAGGTGGAGAAGCAGGGAGCCTAGAAGCCGTAACAGCCCTGGTTCCAGTATTCTCCACCAACCTCTCCCGTTACACCCCACTCAATTATCTAGGCTTAACCTTTTTTTTTTTTTAAACTCCTACTTTTATAGTAAATGATGAGGGGTCATGAACATTTTTGATATGGAATAAGGGGGCGTCTAGATGCAAATGTTGCCAAATGTGGCAGGAAAGAATCTGTGGCTGCTGCCCAGGAAGGAAGAGGTTCTAGCTCACTCTCCCCTAGCTGGGTCTGCAGGCTAACGGGATTGAAAAGCAGAAAAAGTCCTGGTCACTCAGCTCAGCAGATCTGTCTCTGTTGAATGCTCAGGACACAGATCCATTGGGTAAGAAAGCACCACCCAGCCCACACGTCCCATAATACCTGGGCCCTACGTAATAGAGCTCTTCCACAGTGTAATCTTGATAGACTGTTTCCTGTAGTGGGTGGGCGTATCTGCTTTTGAACGGCAGCACAATCTTGAAAAGCAAAACAACAACAACAACATCGCAGACCAGGCAGGCAGGTCTGAGCAGATCTGATTTCCGTGAATCTGGGCCTTCAGCAATATTAGGTTCACCTCTCAGCTGTTGTCCAGTCCAGGTGGGGAACGGGAACTCAAACATTCAGATGGTTGCACTGTCACTGACTGCAGAGCAAGTGCCTTGGCAGACAGGACCACAGGGCAATAAGGAACTGATGGCTGGCATGGTGCCTATGAGGCTGGTGGGGGAAGCTTGATGCTCTAAACAGCAGCATTTGCATACCTAAAGCTTGCCAGAGTTAGAGGTTCAAATACCAGCCCTGGGACTTGGACTATCATCCTTCTGAAATACACAGTAGATAACTTATCATGGAGTTTACAGGTATGGGTGAGAGAAAGAAGTGGGACCTGTAGGGAATTAATGTCTACAGATAACGTGTGGTTAACAGTCTCCATGGTGAAATGCAAGCTAGCTAATTATTATTATGGTAGGACCTACAGACCCCAGCTGAGATCAGGGCCCTATTATGCTAGGTGCTGTACACAAAGTAAGATACAATCCCTCCCCAAAGTGCTTACTATCTAATGGACAAGACAGACAAAGGTGGGAGAGGAAACTGAGGCACAGAGAAACATCATGGAAGTGACTTGCCCAGGATCACCCAAAAAAATCAGTGGCAGAGCCAGGAATAGAAGGCGGGGCCCCTGACTTCCCATCCAGTCCCTTATCCACTAGATCACATGACACCCCCCCCCAGGTGTTGTAAGGGACACAGGAAAGCCCTTTATTGTTATTATTTCACTTGGTGGTACCTCTTTTAGAAAAGCAGCTTTCTTCCAAAAAAGGGAGATTTTTTTTTAAGTGATTGACAAGGCTGACAAGAGTTCTCAGGGTGGGAGGGAAGAGGTGAGAGCTTGGGGTTAAAAAGGAAAGCTGATCATTTACGAAAATGAGGAAACATGGTAAACACGGAACTCTAAACAGAGAAAGGGAAATTTACACACAGAAAAAGCTTTTGGGGAAGAAGGTTACGATGGCAATATATAGCAATAACACCCAGCTCTTATCTAGGGCTTTTTGTCCATGGATCTCAACGCATTTTACAGTATCATTATCCTCATTTTACAGGCAGAGATACTGAGGCCTGGATTTTTAAAAGAGCTTAGGGCCTGTTTTTTTCAAGCACTCAGCACCCACAATTGAGGCCAGATTTTCCCAGGGTTCCAGCACTCAGCCAGCAGAGTACCCAGAAAATGCAGTGGCTCCTGGAGACCCCCAAAATGGCTGAGACCTGGTCTTCATGGTGCTAGCAGGCCACACACACTGGGTAAGTGACAGTCCTGCCCTGAAGAGTTGACAATGCCAACAGGGGTCCGGGGAAAATAGAGGCACAAAGTGACATTCCCAAGGTCACACAGGAAGCCAGTGGCAGAGCCAAGAGTAGACTGCAGCCCCCTGAGTCCCAGTGTAGGCCCCTATCCACTAGACCACACTGCCTCTTCAACGTATTCAAGAAACCTGTAGCTCTCTTTGGAGAGAAAGATGGAGCATGATTTGGGAAGAAATACAGAGGGGAGTGGCATGCTAGGAGGGCTGGATGCTCTGTCTTGTTCCTCTTTTCTTTCCTTAATAAATAAAAAAAAAGGAAGAGATGGAAATTGACAGGTAGAAAAGATTAGAGATTAGGTTCTTGCGAAGTCTGGAGAGTCAGGGCTCACCCTGCAAAGCAGCGAGCAATCCGGACTTGGGCAGACCACCTTCTACTCCCTCTGCAGGCATTGGGAGCCCTGGGTGCACACACTAAGCCAGCTGGGATTCAAGGCAGAGCTTGGCTTGGGGTACAGGTGCTCAGGTTAGGGTGCAGCGTCTGGGTATAAGGTCCTGGTGCCTTCTTCCCACCCCAGCCCCTGCCCAGGCTCGGTCTTTGCTCTTCCTGCGCTTGTCTCATCTGCCAGCGTGGCTATCTGGGCTGTGAATTTGGTACCTGTGGCTCCCTAGAGCTGCGCAGTGAAGCCCCATCGCAGAGAGCTCACCTGCTTCCCATTTCACTGTGACAATGCTCTGCTGTGAACCTCCAGAAAGTGCTCCCTGATCTGCACCGGTGTGAGCAGGAGCTGGGTCTGCTCCCTTCACTTATCCAGAGCCCCCTCTGCCCCATGCAGCGAGGGGCTGTCTCTAGCCAAGCCCCTCTGCCCCACGCTGGGAGGGACCCATCTCTTTCTTAGAGTGGCCGCCCCATTCTGTATTGTACTGACAGATCCGGCAACAGGAGTGAAGCACAATAGGCAGCTCATGCCATGTTCGCCAGTAACAGGCTTCCTGGCCTGGTGCTAGTACAGAATCAAGCAGGAGCACGGGACCAGCGCTGTCCAGGCCTCGCTCGGCTAAAACCATCTAAGCAACATCTACCGCCAGCCCCCTTTGTACAGCCCAGAGCCCCGCCGCCCCGGGGACTGAGGATCTTCCCGCCACCCCAGCCCCAGCTCTGCTGTGTGTTCTCTCGCACGGGTGGGCGGTAACAATGCCAGGCGGAGGATCCTGGCTTCCAGCGCTCAGGGGAAGTTTGTTTTGAGAGGGGAGTTCAGGGAGAGTGCAAGGAGCTGGGTCGATTGTTAACGGAATTTGCTGCGCCGGGGCTACTGCCTGCAGTCTCTGACCTGACAGGAATGTTGTGACTCAGAAGGGAAGCATGTCAGCCTCCAGGAATCTCTGATCAGCCCCTCATGGGGCATTGCCTCCCAGTCTCGCTGCTGGGGAGCGAAAGGCCTGGCAGAAAGAAGGGAGGAAGTGACCATCCCCCGTCCTGCTCTCCTCCATGAGGGCAGCTCATCAAGATGGCAGAGGCTTGTGGCTAGGCACGGGCTGCAGGGATTTGCTTCAGAACTCCACCCATGCCCATGCACGCCCGAAAAGCTAAAAATGCAACCAGAGACTGCTAGGCCGAGCTGGGCAAAATCTGAGCCCTCTTTGAAAAGTCAAGGCCCCCAAACTGCAGAGGGCCCCCCCCAGGTAGAATAGTGCCATGATGAGGAAAATCAGTGTGGAGATCAGATTGTCATAGAGGTGCCCATCACCACAGCATCTGGGTGTCAACAGGGTGCAGGGTTCATTTCCCTCCACATTTGATCTTGGTGAATCAGGGATTTGTTGGTTCACTGGGGAAAAAAAAATATTGTGAGAAACTACTGAACTGAAAATGATTTTTTGGGACATTTACAATGAATTGAAAAGTAAAAAAAAATCATTTCAAATGAAAGTGTTTTGATTGTAAGCCTTTTAAAAACATTTCAAGGTGAAAAAAAATAAAATTCAAAGGAAAACTTCAAATAAAAAGTGGATTTGAATCAAAGGTTTTGATTTTTTGTTAGGTTTTTCCCGACTGAAACAATCCCGCGAAACTGACACAAATTTGCCAAATCTGCATTTTTTTTCCTGGAGAAAAAAGGGTTTTGATTGAAAAATTTCACCCAGCTGTGTGTCCTCTCTGCTGCCCCTTAGGTCATCAGGCTACAGTTTTAAATTGGTTTCCTCCTCCCCTTCTGCTGCTCCTCTCTTCTTGACTTCAATTTTTCCCTCCTCCTTCTCTGCTGTGTTGGGTTATGGTTGTGGGGAAGCCCAGTGAAAGAGGGAAGTTTTCTGCTTTGATCTGAAGGCCTTGGGATCAGTCATATTTCCACTGGGAACCAGTCCCGGATCCAAGAAGACCCAGTCTCCGGCTCTCATGAGCATTGCTGGAGGCAGACAGCCTGGTGCTCCTGAGAGAGATTACTACTGAGGGACGGTGGTGGTACAGAAGACCGGTGGTGCTCTCAGACATAACATGGGCAGGTTCTATGGAGGGTCCTAGAGACTAAACCCAAGGCTGGTAAGGTGGCCTGGCATTGCATGGGGCACCAGAGTAGCGAGGCTGTGCAGACCTAGCTGAAACTTTAATGCCTGCCTGTAGTGACTTATGACAGTCCAACTTAAGGCCAAAGAGGTCTGAATCGCTGTGGCCATATCTGTGTTTGATCAGATCTGGGGCATTGATGGAGGATGGTGTTTTTAAATGACCATTGTCACCTGTGCATGTCCAGGAGCTGCAAGGAGTCCAGGAAATTGCTGGCTGGTTTGATTGTCTAGGGCCAGGCCCCACCACTGGAGAGTGAACAGTTTCCTGGTCTATGAAGCGTTTCCCTCTTTGCATCAGCATCACACCTGGGTTCAGCACCAGCCGGCTGCCTTTCCTCCAGATGCTGACCCCAGCCAGGCAGAGGGGGAGCTGTGGGATGGTGCTCTTGGCAGAGGTAAAGGAAATGGAGACCCATGTTGTAGTTTTCCCCGAGTGGCTTCAGTAGCCCTTAAAGAGGATGTGAGCATGGTGAGCACTCTGGAGGAAGGGGAACAGTTCCCTGACACCACTCTCCCCCTGAGAGGAAGGACTGGAGCCTTTTCCGAGCTTTCCCTGCTTTGTCTCTGAGGCAAGACAGGAGAATCCAGTGGTCATGCCTATCAGATGCCTGAGACATGCAGGAGAACACGTGTGGCGGAACTCATCCATCAATGCTATCAGCACTCTCTCCATTCCAGGAGCTTGCCTAGATATTGGCAGTGGATGGGTGTGTTTGGAGATGGCTCTGCACTAGTCTCTCAGGGATCATGCCCCAAAGCAAGCAGCGTGGCATCGGTTGACCGTTGGCAAGGTCTCCTGGGTCCAGAGTGGATTTCTGGAGAACAGCCCAAGCTATGACCCTCTTTACAGCTGCTGGGAGGCTCCCCTCTCCAAAAGTGGTGTTGGCAAAGCCAGGCTTGTATATGCTGCTTGATCTCTTTTGCCAGCCAAAGCAGGCCTGGGGCTGATCCCAGATGGCAGGGGGACCACTTGGAGTTTTCAGCATTGCTAGAATGGCTTCCTCCATGGACCTGCCAAATGCTGTCAGGTGGGGAAGTGAGAATTAAGAGTTATGGTGGCTCATACAGAGAGCTGAAGTGATTTCCCCAAGGTTCTCACCATGGTTCAGATCTCTACCATCTTCTCTTCCTTTCCTCTGATATTTTCTGGGAAGGCTCTCTCTCCCCACCTCACACTATTCTTCTCTTTCCATGAGGAAAGAGCAATAGCATGTTGCTGGGCCACTCTTCTGTCTCCAGCCATCCGCAGGGAGGGAAGCTTTGGCTGCAAGAGGAGTCTTGTGTTGCGCCCTACTGGGGCTCATGCTGGTGGCATGATGCGACCCAGTCTTCTGGCTAGGCACTGATAGAAGATGGTGTTTTGGGTGGCTGTCATTATCGGTCTCTCCAGTAGCAGTTGGAAGTCCTAGGGGGGATGGCAAGTGCCATAGTGTGAGGCCTGGTCCCAGGCCATTCCACTCTGAGCTCCGTGAGCTGCTGCATCTCCCAGCTCCTCCCTAGAGCAGTGGAGGTTGCTGAAGGAAGAGGGACTCCAGCCTCCACTCAGGGACTCCTCCCCAGCTCCTACTGGAGGGGCTGACAGGCCCGATGACAAGTTCCTCAGGAGAAAGGCAAAGCTTCCCAAGGACCATGGGCTTGCCCTTGAGTCACACAGGCCTCAGACGGGGGCACAGCAGGGGAGAATAGCCACAGTAGGTACATGGGGAGCATGAGACAAAGGAATAGGTCACCTTCAGGGCCCACCATCCACATTAGCCTTCACTCCACATTTGGGAGTCCAGCTGTAAAACCAATTCCAGCTCAGCTGGATTCTAGTGTCCCGGTTTGCCTCTC
Source organism: Gopherus evgoodei (assembly GCF_007399415.2). NCBI lineage: Eukaryota > Metazoa > Chordata > Testudines > Testudinidae > Gopherus > Gopherus evgoodei. The sequence continues at coordinate 136,750,101 of NC_044325.1, read as the reverse complement.
CCAGTCCCCTTTCAGATGCTGTTCTGCTGGGGGAACATAGGGCCCAGGGTTCCACCCTTGCCATCCTGGTGGCACAACCCATCTCAGAAACCACTTTGGTTGGCATGGTCTTTAAAGTGAATGTAAACACAGGGGGCAAACACAGAAGGGGTCTCACCCAGGCCCAAGGGATACAAGGTAAAAGTCACTCAGTTGTTCCTTTCCCACATGTGCAGGATACAACAAGAGGAATGAGGTTTCTCTTGTGATGTAAGCACTGGGCTGGGACTCTGGAGATGTGGGTTCAATCCTGGCTCTGCCACAGACTTCCTGTGTGACTGTGAGCAAGTCACTTAGTTTCTGTGTCTCAGTTTCCCCAAATGGGGATAACCATCCTTCTCATCACTCACCCTGTGTCTTGTCTTTAGACTAGAAGCTCAGTGAGGGGTGCTGATTCCAGCTGAGGCCCTCTAGGTGCTGCTGGAAGAGAAGAGTCAGCTTCCTCTGACTCAAGGCAGCAGGGTGGGGGCAAGACAGAGACAAAAGCACATGGAGTGGGGGTGAGAGACACTGTTCATCCTTGGGGTGACTTGGCTTGGCAACAGGGGACCATGTTGATGCGGTTGCTAGGGCGATGGGGTTGTGCTAGGGAGGGGTAATGGGAGGAAGAGCTGGTGACCTCTGCATGTCAGAGCCAGAATAGTGCGGCTGGAGGTTAAAACAGCAGCAGGCATTTGCCTGGGTGTGTCAGTGCTGTGTGTGGAGAAAAAATGGAGAAAGAGATGAGTGTGCCTGGCTGGTCACTGCTTCTCCAGCTGCTCCTCTCCTCCACGTGGAGGGGCTGGATGAGGCATCCCTGCCTTCCCAAGCCAGCTCTTTCCTGCCTTGGACAGACCCCAGCAAGGCCTCGTGACTTCTGTGGTATATCAGACCTAAGCCAGAGGGCAGGGACCCTTGAAAACTGCAGCAAACTGACACCATCAGTAGCCCTACCTGGGCATTCAGAAGGTACCGAATTAGAGCTGATTTTACTCTATGTCAGGGCTTTTGGTAGTGAGAAAGGACTAAGAAGAGGCCCCGGGTGGGAGAGGGTCATTGGTCACAGCTGTTTTCATCAACAAGGGTGTGTCTTGGGTTCTAGTCCCAGCTCTGCCACCAGCCTTGGGCAAGTCATTTCCCTGCTCTGTGCTTCCGTTTCCCCATCTATAAACAGAGGCTAAGGACACTGACCCTCTCTTGTAAAGTGCTGGTAGATCTCTGGACAAGGAGAGCTAGCTCATGTTATAGTGCCTTTGAGCTCCAGGTCCCAAACACCACTCCACTTGAGCAATAATCCAGACATCACTTCCCTCCAGTGCGTTCGAGTCAGCCAATAGATGCCAGAACCTGTACCCTGCTCTACTTGTGGGATATCCCCCCGTATCCTACCATCTGAGGCTAGGAAGTCCTAGGGTTTCATGTTAACCTCATCGGACCTTCAAACCCTTCTCTTGCTGAGACACCAGATGTGGGAGAAAGGCATCCAGGAAGCCTGCCTGCACCTGTTACTAGGTTTCCTTGTACAACGCAGAGCTAGAGGACTGGCTGCATCTCGAGTTGGTCACATAAGCAATGGGTCCGTAGGCCGGTACTGTAACACTTTGCCCAACAGGAGCTCTTCCCATCCATGAACTCAAAGCCCTTTACAAGCATTAATGATTTTTGTCTTTTACAGATGAAGGAAACTGAGGCACAGAGCCACAGTGACCAATCCCAAGTCACACAGTGAGTCAGTGGAAGGAATAGGCTCCCGGTCTAGGCATAGGGGCAGGGATCCATGTCTAGATGTGGATTCTATTGGCAGCTCTGCCACTGACTTAACGTGTGACTTTGAACAGATAGAGGCTCCGTGATTGTGGAAACTGCCTCAGCTGCCGGGTGAAAAGGCGATGAACTCACTGCTGATCCCATCGGTCCTGGGAGTTAACAACAAGAAAATGAGGCTACCATTTGTTACATGTAATACAGTAACACCGCGAGGCCCCCACTCAGACCAGGGCCTCACTGCTCTAGGTATTGTACAGACCCACAGTTCCCACTTGAAGAGCTCACAGGTGAGAGAGGAAGGGTTAGGATCCCCATTTTACAGAGAGGGAAAATGAGGGCCATATGAATTGCTAAACTGGCTCAGATTCCAAGGCCACCCAGCCCAGTATCCTGCCTCCACCAGCGCCAGCTCCAGAGGAAAGCGCAAGAACCCCACAGGAGGCAGATGTCAGTTACTGCCACACAAAGTGTCTCCTGCTAAAACCGGGGCCTCATTTGCACACAAGCTTTCTCTGCTTTGGTTAAACCAGTGTGGACGCTCCCCTTTCAGTTTAGTGTCAGCCTGATCCCAATTGACTGACGTGAATGGAAATAAGCCTGGCTTTAAACTGAACCAGGCGAGTTCTTCATGAGCAGTTTGGAAATCACACCCGTCGTTAAAATGATGCAACTCAGCAAGCCTGGTGCGATTAAATGACTTTTCTAAGGTCACCCAGGAAGTCTGTAGCAGAGTTAGGAGCTGAAACCAGGAGTTCAAGTGTTAGGCCTTGAGCCCCACCACATCCCCCATTTGTTGAGTGATGCTCACATTAGCCATCCCACTGCTGCTAGCTTAGCTGCACTGGGCTTGGAACATGTTTCTCTTCTTGAGATTTTCCCTAGTCTGTCCTACGGATTCCCCCTCACTGCCACCCCACCCCCCCATGTTTCCACGCGCACCAACCACACGAGTCCATTCCCCGCACCCCCCCTACACTTCCCTGGGGGGTGGGGCTGTGAGATGGAAGGGGCTGCAAGGGCCATTTCCCCAGGAAGGCAGGGCTCTCTCAGCTTTATCAGCTCTCTGCAGCTTCGCACGCTGCGCTAGAGAGGAGAGAAAGGTTTTTCCCAGTGGCAGCTTATCGGGTGGCCGCTGCTTTGTTTGAGCTCGTGTTCCAATTACAGATGGAAATGACATTCGAGGGAACAATTGGTAATTCTCAGAAGATTATCAGAGCCCAACACACTGTTCAGAGGGTGGGGGAGGTGCAAGGAAGAGTCCAGACCTCTTGCTCTGTACTGGGCAAAGCCCCTGGCATAGCAGAGATGCTGGCTGCATCTCCTCCACTACTCGGCAGGGGATGCTTGGCAAGGAGGCAACGGCCCCATTTCAGGGTGCTGCTCCTTACCCAGCCACAAGGAGGGGAAGTCATTCGCCCAAGGAGCAATGGATGGATGGGCCTAGCCCCATGAAATATCACTGTTATGTGCCACTTACGGAGAGATGGGCCCTCAGTCTGGGTCCAGATCTGACCTTTGCTAGAGTTAGGAAGGGTCCGGAAAAACAACCAACAAGGAATCTGGTGGCACTTTGAAGACTAACAGATTTATTTGAGCATAAGCTTTCGGGGCTAAAACACCCACTTCTTCAGATGTATGAAATGAAAGTTACTCCATACATCTGAAGAAGAGGGTTTTTACTCACCAAAGCTTATGCCCAAATAAATCTGTTAATCTTTAAAGTGCCACTGGGCTCCTTGTTGTGTTTGTGGATACAGACTAACACGGCTACCCCTTGACACTTGACACCATGTGAGGGGTCCAGAGCACTCATGCTGCTGGGCCCATCACGGAGAAAGAGGATGGCCACACAGAGCTGGGGTGGGATCCACATGCCCCCAGGTGACAAGCGTGGCTGTTCTCTAAGCCGGTGGCTCTCAGCCTTTGTAGACTCCTGTCCGCCTTTCAGGAGGCTGATTTGTCTTGTGTAGCCCAAGGTTCACCTCACTTAAAAACTACTTGCTTACAAAATCAGACCTAAAAATACAGAAGCGTCCCAGCCACGAGTTCTAACAAATCACGGACGTTCTCATTTGTCCTATATAAATTGTGAAAAATCAACAGGAATATAAATATTGTACTTACAGTTTGGTGTAATACTTGAGCCAGTTTTTCACTTGGGAGTCTTGTCTGAAGCCCAAGCTCCAGGGCTGAAGCATGTAACTGATCTTTGTGGGGCACCCTGTGGCATGGGGCCCTGGGTGCTTGGCACCCCCAATGCTGGCCCTGCACTTGTGATCCCCCTAAACCCATCACAGAACCCCCTGGTTAAGAAACTCTGATCTAGATGAGTTGAGTACTGCTGGAAGACCTCTGAATCTCCCCTAGGGATACATAGACCCTTGCTGGGAACACTGCTTGCCCTTGTAGCACTGACAGATTTTAGCTAATGCACCCTAAAGCCCTTTGTGAGGTGGGGATCCTCTGCTGCACAGGCAAGTAAACAGAGGCCCAGAGAGGGAATGTGACTTGCCCAAGGGGCAGAGCCAGGACTAGAACTCAGAAGCCCTGATTCCCAGGCCTTTTCTCTACTCCCTCCCAGAACTGGGCACAGGCCCCACTCATCCTGTCTCCTACAACCCACTTGGCTGTGGGTGACCCCTTCCAGTCCTCCCTGCTGCCCCCTCAGAGCTGGTCTGAGGCCAGGGACACGCTGGAGTGGGCGCTTGGCAGAGTCATGCACTGGACAGACAGCTCAGAGGCATGCTTGATACGTTGCGCACAGAGGGGGACAGCAACTCAATGCTGAGCCTTGAGCTCCCCCTCTGGCATTGGGACCAGAGAGGGAGGAGACATGCAGCCTGATTACCCCCTACTTCCCCAATCTCCTTCAGCTTGGGGTGCCAGTTCTCAGGGAACAATGAGGGCCACAGGCCACTGCCAGAGCCACTTACAGAAGCTGCCTGCAATGGAGAGCAGACACCCCAAACCTTGCAATGGGGAAAAAAGGAAAGAGCCAGGCAATCTGGTGGTGCTGGGCCATATGCGAATCTAGTGATCAGCAAAGTCTGCAGAGGCAGCCCAGGGGGCAGCTAAGGGAGCGATGACAAAGGGGACAGCCTGGATACCAAAGGCAGCGAGGTTATAGCTGGTGTGAACATAGTAACAGCCAGATTGGGTCAGACCGAGGTCCATCTAGACCAGCATCCTGCCTTCTGATAACGGCTGATGCCAGATACATCAGAGAGAATGACCAGACCAGGCAATGATCGAGTGCTCCATCCACTCCCAGCTTCTGGCAGTCAAAGGTTTAGGGACACCCAGAGCATGGGGTTGTGTCCCAGTCGCTTGGGCTAATAGCCACTGATGGACTTGTCCTCCAGGAACAGATCTTACGGTTTTTTAACCCAGTTATACTTCTGGCCTTCACAGCTCCCCTGGCAATGAGTTCCACAGGTTGACAGTGCGTTGTGTGACAATATACTTCCTGGTGTGTCTTTTAAACCTGCCGCCTATTAATTTCATTGGGTGACCCCTAGTTCTTGTGTTATTTGAAGGGGTAAATAACACTCCCCTGTCCACTTCCTCTACACCATTCATGATTATATAGACCTCTACCAGATCCCCTCCCTCCCACCACGTTGTCTCTTTTCCAAGCTGAGCAGTCCCAGTTTTTTTAAAAATGTCTCCTCACATGGAAGCAGTTACATACCCCTAATCATTTTTGTTGCCCCCCGCCTCTGTATTTTTTGCCAGTTCTAATACCTCTTTTTTGAGATGCGGCGACCAGAACTGCTTGCAGTATTACAGCTGTGGCCGTTCCATGGATTTATACAGAGCCATTATGATATTTACTGTTTTATTATCTATCCCTTTCCTAATGGTTCCCAGCATTGGTAGCTTTTTTGACTGCTGCTGCCCGTTGAGCAGATGGTTTCAGAGAACTATCCACAATGACTCCAAGATCCTTCTTGAGTGGTAATGGCCACTTTAGACCCCATCATTTTGTCTGTCCCTGGCTCGATCCAGAGGTTGGCTTGGCCCATTGTAGATGCAAGAAGCAGCCTGGGACATGTGGATCCAGGTCCTGAGCTGAACCTGTACATCCCCAAAGCTCAGAGACAATGGAGAGGATGTAAGTTTCAGGCCCATTACAGAGATGGGGCCAACCAAAAATATTGGGCCTGATTCTTGCCCTTGCTTGTGAATCTGGAGTCATGCAATGGGGTTACCCTGGCCTCAAACTGATGAGTGCATGAGGAGATCTGGGCCCACTGGATTTGCATGCAGCTAGACCCATAAGTTATATGGGGGGTAGAGGAGGACACAGTGGGTTTTAGCTGTGGTCCCTTTAATCTGGGGTACAGTCAAGTCAAAGGGGAGCCGGGGAACAGGCAGGCAGACTGATCAACTGCCTGCCCTAGAAGTAACCCAGGTTCCTAATCGAGGACACAATTAGCTCCCATCTGCCCCACACCTAGCTGCTTATGCTGCTTTCTTCAGCAATTGTGATGGGGGGGCACCCCCTCCTTGCCCCAGCTCCTCCTCCTTCCTTTCAGCACAGCCAGCCTGACGGGGAGCTAACAGGGGGATCTGCTGTTCTGCGCAGTGGGTTTGATGGATTGGGGTTGCTCCTTCCTTGTAATCGCTGGGGAGTTGCTCACTTTACAGCTCTCCAGGGCACCGATAAATCCATCTCGGCCGCTCTCGCTCCAGCAACAGAGATGCTTGAGCTTTAAGGTTAATTTTAGAAGCAAGTTCAAGGTGCACCGGGGTGGAAAGGCAGCGGGTCCAATGCTGATGAAATCTATGAAGGACAGAGAGCACGGAGTCATGGAGTCTTCTGAGGCATCGCTGATGGATAGTGCATGGCTGTGGGGCAGGAGGGGATGCGAATGCCGGGGAAGGGGGCGGGGGAGTGCTCTTCTGGAGGGAAGGAGCAAGTGAACACAAGCTTTCAGCACCCCAGCTCTTACTGTCAGTCTCTTTCCCCTCTTGTGCTCATCTGCCTGGAAAACCAGGTGACAACTTGGAGGTTTAACATGGCCTGAAGACATCAGGCAGCCAATGCCATTGAATTGGAACGTCCCAGCCTGAGAGCACCCAGGAGCCACTCTTCAGACCAGATTTTCAAGGGCTCAGCACCCACCACTGGAGACGGATTTTCCAGTGAGCTCAGCTCCCTTTTTAGGCACCCAAATAAGGGCCCCATTTTCCAGAGCGCCCAGCTCTGGCTGTGACACCGATGGGCAGATTCCCCCAAAGATCTCAGCATCGAATGGGCTGAGCTTGTTTGAAAAATCTGGCTGGTTCTTTAGGGGTCTGAATGGGAGGGAAGCTCTTTGGAAAATCCAGCCCTTAATGATTTTCTGATGGGCCAGAGAGACCATTATCTCCTGCGCACAGGACTTTGACTGGCTGCCAGGGGAGCATCTCCCTGCCTCTCTTGCTCTTCATTTTCTCTTCTTCACTCCCTCGTTCTCTACAACAGGCTGAGACCATGAGATCCTATGGGGAAGGGGTAGAGTTCTCCTAAGTCCTCTGGCCTGCCTGGCACTCCTGGGCCCTTCCTGGTCTTGGGGAAATGTCAGCATGTCGATGGGAACAGAATTGCTCCAGAAGCTCTCTCCTTGTTTGGAAGCAGCTGTCAATAACTGATGCTGCTAAGTACATGGATGAGGGATAAGGAGCCCTGATTGTTTTAGAGCACATTGAAGAAGAGAGACTGATAATGGTTTCCTGGAATCCATGAAGGGAGCAGCTGACGGGAGAGGCGAAGGCCTCCCAGGTGTACTAACGCTGAGAGGTCTCTGATGGCAGCTGCTTTTTATCGTTACTGACCATTACAGCCATATTTCTGCGGGTGTCCAGCACCCACGCCTGTCTCTTCCCCAAGAAGAGTCTGTCACTTTCATGCAGAAAAATGCATGGGATTATTTAAGTGAGTTTGGCGCTGGTGAAAGGTGATGGATCAACAGCCCTGGAGTCTGGAGTTTAGCCACAAAGCCAGCTGAGCTTTTCCTTTTCATTCCAGGGGAAAGGGAGTTCAGTCCCCCAAGTCATGCCTTGCTTTTTGCTGACAAAGCGGCTCCAAATCCACCGGTGGGTTTCGTGAGGGGGGACCTGTCCACCAGCAATTACACCGTGCCCCTCTCCACACAGGCCACTGAACAGGCAACAGCAGCAGCCACCTTTGGTGACCACTAGCCTGAGCCAGATTGGAAAGGTCACCAGTTCCATCTGGAACTCCTGGTGTCCTAGCAGGGCCCAGCCACATGTTCCTAAGCCACAGCAGCCCCCGGAGAGTCAGCCAAAGATCCTGAACATGCTCATGGGTGGCAGTCCATAACTCACCTCGATGCAGGACGGAGACTTGGGTTCCCTCCTTATTGTGATCTGTTTGTATTGAACTAGAAGGCAGAGGGATGCAGTACGCCCAGAACAAAAAAACCCAGCCCCTGCCCTGCGGCACAGAGGACAGTCAGGCAAACCCATCTGTCTGCCCAATTGATTAGCTCCCTATTTGATTACCAGCGACCCAAACCATTCATTCTCAATGCTATTGTAACAGCAAGAGCTACCTGATGCTTTTATGACACCTAACGTTTACTGTTATTGGGTTCCCATGGAGGCAACATTTTTCCCTGCTTTGTCATACCAGGGAGTGCTCAAATGTGCAATAAAGTTTGTTACTAGTGTGCTTAGGGCTGGAGTTTCCAAACAGCTCAGCTCCCACTTCGGCCCTAAGATAAAGAGCCCAGAAGTGACAAGGCCCAGCATGCTGGCTGTACATAGGGTACTGAGCTGTGTAGAAAATCCAGTCCCAGCTGTAGGTGCCGAGTGCTTGGAATCTGGCCCTAAGTGTCTGGGAACAGCCAGCAGGAGCTTTACCAACCTCCTCAAGTTTCTGGTGCTGCTGCCCAGAACCGGTGCTTCACCTTAGCTTTTCAATTGCAACATCTTTATTGGCGTCACAGCATCTCCAAAGGTTGCCAAAGTTAATGCATCAAGACTTCAGGCCAAAGGTCGAACTCCGTTAAACACTTGCAACACCTCTAACTTCACTGGGGTTATTTTATATTTTACTGCAACATCTCAGAGCCCCGTCACGGACCAGGATCCCACTGCGTGAGGGGCTGTACAAACAGAGAACAAGACGGTCCCTGTCCCAAAGAGCTCCCAGTTCTGCACTGCCTTGCTTTGGTGACATTTTATGCCTCCTTTGAACCGTCCTAAGTGATGACACAAGTTGCAGGGCAGGGGAAAATCCAAGCCAATGCGCACACTCAACCTGGGCAAAAACACAGCCCTGTATATATTCCTCAAAGGTTTGGTTAGATTGTTAAAGGAATTTGCTTTGTCTCTGTTTATTTTGCTAGAATGTCTGCAGAAACAGAACACTCACACCTTGGCTGGCAGGCGTGACTGAGGGAAGAGCACCTTATTAAATGAATGCTCTTGCAGAGTGAATTCTGAATTCAGACCCTTATAGAGAAGGGCCTACAGAACGTAGCAGAAAGTGATGGACTTTCTATAGTTTTTTATGGACCATCCTAGAGATCTGAAAATTAAATCCCTACTACAGAGTTCTGTAGGATAGTTAAATAAACCCCAGAGAAAGGCAGCACAGCCTAGTGGATAGCACATGGGACTGACTTTTAGGAAACCTGGGTTCTCTTCCTAGGTCTGGTCAAGGTCACCAGCAACTTCCCTGCCTCAGTTTCCCCCATCTATAAAATGATGCTGACCTCCTCTTGTTGAGATGGATGGATGAAAAGCACTAGATAGTACTATAGTTTTAGAATAATTTGTACAGAGCCCTAGACAATTTCATTCCTATTTAATTCTTTAGGACTTTTTCCATAAAGGTAATTGCAGGTATTTGCATCAGAAGTCTGATTCTAAGAAGGACACTTATCCAATCAAGGAACAGAAACATCATGTGACCCACATGTCCAACACTGAATTTTTGCAATGAACAGCCCCCTGGCACCATTCACAGACTAGGAGTTTCTGGCAACTCATTTCAAACGACCAGTCCATACAAGACAAATCATGAGCCACTCCGTGAACAGAAACTGATCCAGTGAATTCATCTCACACAGCACCAGTTCTCATTGGATTGGTGTCAAGATCTAATTTAAGTACTTTCCCCCACCTCCCATTACTGTTAATTACTTGCAAGGCTGTTAGGGAAAGAGACTAGAAATTTGGTTCAATAGAAATGGGGGAATGTCCTCAAGCACAGGGCTTCTAGTCAGTTTGGGCAGAAGGATAAAAAGTGTAGCCACCACAGGAAACCCAGAGTGTGTCCCTCCAAGCATGTCAAATTACAGGGTCAACTTTGCCAGCGTGGCTTGTCAAGACTCTACAGCTCTCCTCATGCTCTGCAGAACAAAAAGAGAGCTTGATTTAGTAGTGAACGACCAGGCCTGGGAGTCAAGACCTCTGGGTTCTGTTCCCAGCTCTGCCACTGGCTCACTTTGTGAAGGTCATTTCACTTCTTTATATTGCAATAGCGCCTACATGCCAGACTGGGGCCCCCTTGTGCTTGGCGCAGTATGATGAAAAGACGGTCCCTGTGGCTTCAATGGGAGTTGTATGCCAGCCCCATTGGGGCCTCTCTGAAAGTCCTACCCTGTAGTGGGTGGATAGGGCTTTGGGATCCCCACATGGCAGGAGAATTCAAGATCTCATCCTTCAGTCACAGCATGAAAAAGTGCCCCCATTTAATTAGATTAGGGGGAAAATATTCCCCAGTGGTGTCGCGCCATCACGATGTAACATCCTCAAGTCCCATCGTCCCACCGTTACTGTTTTCTCCTCCAGCAGGATAAGATAGGAGAGGTTGTAACCCCAAGCGCATAGAACTAAGTAAGGAGAGGAACCTTTTAATTACACAGTAACTATTGACCACATAAGTGCTTCTTAATCACAGGGTCTTATCTAGTTACTCCTGCCTCATACGCTAGAGGGTTATCATGAACACAAGCTACATGGTAATTGATCTTTGATTTTCATATTGCTAATTTCCTGTGAGTTATATGGTAACTCTCTGGGTGATTTCTAAGGCATCTCTGGGACTATGCAGTTACTATGCTCTGCACGTGTGTTGCGTTAGCCAGTAGTTACTCTGTTGATGGTGGACTGTTATTATACAACTATAGATACGGCAGAGCTCAAAGCCCCATTAGGTCCCAAATGGTGCATCTCCTAGAGACCACTGCAGAAGTGTTTCCTATACTTGAGGTCTTTACCCAGTCTAGCTTTAAATGATTCAACAATGGGGCTTCCACTTCCCTCCAATGCCAATTCCAGAATTTAATAGGTGATCTTACTAGCAGGACCTTTTTCCTCCAGGGATATCTGGCCTAACATTTCACTTGGCTTAATTTTGTTCCCATGCTGTACAGCAAAGGGCTATGGCTGTGGATTTAGTCAGGGCTTGAGCCTCCTCTCGCTTCGCCTGGTGTCAGTCAGTGGTATCTCTGTGGAGGCCAGTGGAGATATGCTGGCATGACAGTGGGGGTCAGGGAGGGAAGAATTAGGCCCACGGTGTCAGGTTCTCCCCTGCCTTGTGGTTTGAGTTGGCATTCACACCAGTACAAAGTGAGTGTGAAAAGCTATGCCAGCATGAGTCAAGAGTTCTCATTCAGGAGCATTTTACACCTCCTTTGCACTGGTGTGTGTGTGGACATGACACGTGCAACACAACTAGGTCTTGAGAACTGATAGATAAACAGGCACAGTATCCTGTGAGTCCATTGTGAGTTACACCATTGCTGCGCTTGGGGGCAGATTTACCTAGGGTACTTATGTGGATCCCATCACCAGAGCCTCTTGAAACATCTCTAATGTATTTACGCTTCACAGCATCTCTGAAGTGGGGGAGCATTGTTATCCCCATTATGCAGGTGGGAAAACTGAGGCACAGAGTGGTTCAGTGATGTCCCCAAAGTCTCAGATGGAGTCTGTGGCAGACTAGGGAACTGAATCCACATCTCCCAAGTCATAGGCTAGTGCACTGGACAATCCTTCCTTTCTTGCTGGTTTTAAGCCCCATTTGTGCTCCTTTCCTTCCAGGGCTTTAGAAGAGCCAGGCTAACTTCTGTTTTAAGTTAGAGCAGCCCAGACAGAAGACATGCAGGGCCCACAAGCCTCTCCCCTGACACAGCCCTCACACTGAGGGCTGGGAGCAGGGCCAGCGTAGAGCCTTTGCACTGCCTGGGGAGGCTTCCTGCACAGGGGGATTCTTAGGCAGCCTTATTTGAGCCTTAGTGTAACTAACAGTCAAGGTCCAATATGTGTATAGGGGAGGGGGTCTCGTCTGCTCTTGTGCAGCACAGATGCGCAGCTAATTTCAAAGAGACACAAGTCTGCCCCCTCCCCTTGCAAATGCCTGCTAAAGCGTCCAGCCCCTGCCCCCCGCCACCGCCAATCTCCCAGCATCCCAGGTAGAACAGGCTGCCAGGCTGGGGAAGATGAGTGATGGCTCTGCCAAGGAGGAGCAGGGCTGAAGGGAGCAGCTGCTTGAGGGATTACTAATGAGCAATGAATGACGGGAAATGTGAGGATCAATTGAAACAAAAGAGTTCAATAGTAAGAAGAAACATTTGCAGAGTAATGAGAGTCCATTTCTCCAGCCGGCTGTCGGAAATACATCCTGTTAAACATCCATCAATTATCCCAGCTTGCAAATGCATTAAGGTAATGAGGAATTATCCATCAAATACACTTAGACCCTCTGCCCTCCCTCTGCCAGCCACCAAGGAAAGAGCCACTGCAGAGAAAGAAATGTTCTTAAGGAGAACGAAATTGCAAGGAGGCAAAATGGTCCCCTGGTTTCTCTGTGGAGCTTGAAGCAAGCACCTGGAGACCTTATTTGGGGGGGGATGCTCTCCTGACTTGGGGTGGGGGTTTCCAGACTGCTCAGGGCCAAAGGTTCATAGGCTCAGCACCCACAACTGAGACCAGCATTGAACAACCAAGATGCTGGACTCTTCTGGAAACCTGGCTGCTTGTGTCAGCTCTTCAGTGTCAGCAGAGCTGTGTGGGGAGATAGCTCAGTGGTTTGAATATTGGCCTATTAAACCTAGAGTTGTGAGTTCAATCCCTGAGGGGGGCCATTTAGGGACCTGTGTCAAAAATCTGTCTGGGGGATAGGCCCTGCTTTGAGCAGGCGGTTGGACTAGATGACTTTCTGGAGGTCCCTTGCAACCCTGATATTCTCTAAAAATGACAGCCCTGCACTTGTGACTAACCTGTATCCAATGGATGGTTTTATGTCACAGACCCCTAGAGGCAGGGCCAGCTGTAGCAGGGATTCACAGGTTCAGCTGCATGCATAGAAATCATGAAACCCAGGGTGCAAAGACAAGCTGTAGGGGCAAAGGGGGAAGCCACGTTCACTTGTGTGTGAGAGAACCCATGTGTGACTGTGTGTCATGGTGGAGCTGCTCCTGGCCATGCTGCTGCAAGACGCTGTCTGCAGGCAGAAGGGATACCAGCAGCAGGGTGATGGGCTTCTCCCAGCTCTGCCCAGCCAGGTCCAGATGCTGAGTGGAGCCACCTCCCCCACTTTTCCCCAGGCAGGGTCTCTCTCACTGCCAACAGGGCACCCATTGAATCAGGAGGCTGCCAGGAGGGGAAATGATTTCCCTCAGATCCTACAGCCAATCTGCAGGCAGATCTGGGAACAGCACCCAGAGCTCCTGATCCCCAGTTCTAACTATCCTGCAAAGACTGCTATGCAATGGCCAGCAGAAGTCCAAACTCCACTGATCTTCCTCACTATACCGAGGCATACAGCAATGGATTGATCCAGCATGTGCCGCATTTTGGTGATGAACTACTTCTTTAGGGCAGAAAAACCAGAAGATGTGCCAAAATACTGGCAAGGTGAATTTGTGGTCATCAGAAACAAACTGGGTAATGCAGTGATGCAGCCATCTGTCCCTCCCAGATTTAAAGGGCCAACTCTCATAAGAGCCTGGTGAAGAGTGAACCTGAAGTGAAGAGTTCAATGGTAACTGGATAGCCAAAAAGGGCACAGTTCTGGCTAGTGGTAAGACAAGGGGCTACATTCCTAGCTCTCTGAGGTCTGAGAAATCCTGGCTTTTCTTAAAAGAAGCCTGAAGCCTTAGCAATATTTGTCTCTCATTTATTGTGCAGTGTTAGGGTTCAGCCAGCACAGATCCGAACCTAACTCCCACATGGGACCCTGTTGAAGTCATGAGGCTCTGCAGGGTTCAAGGCCTTGTATTGGGAGATTCCGGAGTCCTGTCAGACATAATTTCCTGCCTGCCCCACTGCCTACTCACAATTATACACGCTGCCTTCCACACCAGAGGTGGTTGCATTTCTGTAGTAGATGAAGTTGTTCCCTTGTATAGTTTGTAATGTACTTGGGCTTCTTGGGAGATGAAAAGAAACTATAGAAATTAAATTACATTAGCTGCTTATGTAATAATAATAAATCAAATGCCTACCTCTCACAGAGTGCTTTCTAGCTGTAGATCTTAGCAGCACTTTACAAAGGAGGTCGGTATCATTTGCCCTATTTAACAGATGAAGAAACTAAGGCACAGAGGGGACACAACTCATCCAGTATCATATACTTTATTACTGATTATCACAGTGGTCCTGTGCTTACATTCTGGGTGGCCCAAAGGGTCAGGAGGACCAATTAATCCCTGCAGTAACGCCATTGAAGCCAGTGGAGATGCACCAGGGATGAATCAGGCCCAAGTCTTGCCGTGCAAAGCACTGTAAAAATGCAAGGAAGTATTACTTGTATGCGTCATGCCGGTAGCCAACGTTCATTTGAGGACACAACTCCGGAGAGTCCAGATGTTCAGAATGGCTCAGCCTAGTGCCTGCCTGTTGGGTGCGGAGCTATTTGGAGAACCTGGCTCTGGTTCACGTACTTAAATGGGGGCTGAGCTCCCAAAAACATGGGCCTGAGCTCTTCTGAAAAAATCTGCCCAGACCTGAGAGACCACCCCAGATGGAACCCCAGAGACAGGTCACCAAAGGCATCCAGGACTTGGGGAACAACTGAAAACACCAGCCAGGGAAGTTTATTAGCCAAAGAAGAATAAAAGCATTGAGAGGGGAGAAGGAATGATGGTGCATGCCTTAAATAGCATCACAAATCAGAGCAATAGAGCCTGCTTATCTAAGGGGAAAACTTCAGATCCAATTTCAGCTGAGATGCTGCACTCGACTGAACCAGACAGAGCAGGGTGGGGAGGTTGTCAACACAGGGCTCTGGACAGGGCTGGCGCTACCATTTAGGCGACCTAGGCAATGGCCTAGGGCACCAGAATTTTTGGGGGGTGCTATTTTGCCGGGGGGTGGAGGGGTGGCACACAGGTCTGGTGGACCTACTGCAGTCATGCCAGCGGACGGTCCGCTGCTGGAAAGGCTCCAGTGGAGCTGCCGCAGTCATTTTGGCGGACGGTGCGCTGGTCTAAAGGCTCCGGCGGACCTACCGCAGGCATGCCTGCGGCAGGTCCACCAGAGCCTTTAGACCAGTGGACCGCCTGCCGGCATCACTGCAGCAGCTCCACTGGAGCCTTTCCAGTAGCGGACCGTCCGCTGGCATGACTGCGGTAGGTCCACCGGACCCGCGGGGGGCGGCGAAATGGCCGTCCGCCTAGGGCGTCAGAAACCCTGGCGCCACTCCTGGCTCTGGGAATTGGACAGGAGCCCCAGCTAAAGGAGTGTAGATCCAAATCAGAGTGGTCCCAAAGCTCAGGCACAGGGCTTGGGAGCAGGTCTGTCTCTACCAAGAGTGGGATCTTTACTGCTTAAGCCTTCCCTTGCTCAGGAAAGGACGGACAGTGACCTGGGACGCAAGAGCGCAGAGTCCCGTTCCCAGCTCTGTCTCTGACCACAGGCAAATTCCTTAGTCTTCCTTTGCCTTGATTCCCTGATAATAATTCTGTTCTATCTTTTCACTCTTTGGGGCAGGGACTGCATCTCACTATCTTGCACTGATCTCGCAGTCAAGGGCTCTCTGACTAAATGATCAGACTGGTCCCTTCCAGCCAGGGAATCTGTGAATGCTACCCTAGTTCTTCTATTCATTTTCCTGCTTCATGACATTACAGTCCTTGGCTAGTAGCATCTCACTCAGCTGGCATCTCTGCACTGAGGCTCCTGCAATGCCACCAAAAGCAGGTTGGTGGCTGAGGGTAGGGGAGAGACACAGCAGGGGCAGGTGAGAAACAAAGAGCTGGTCTTTGGGCAGATCCCATTTTTAATCCACAACGGTGGTGGGGCAGGGATACAGAGTCAGTGGGGCCCCTCGCACTCTGCTAGCTTCACCCCTGAAGCTGGCCCCTGGGAGGAGTTGGCCCACCACACATGATGCGGGCGGAACTGGTTTTTCCAGCTGGCCCCTTTGTCTCTACCATGAGGTAAAGGCCAGGGAGACAGAACACCCCTAGCTCCCACAGAAGTCAGGTCTCTAAGGTAGGGCTGAGGCATACTGGGAGGACTCTCATGCTGCTGCTGTTGTCATGTAGCCGTTTTCTGTCTAGGCACTTGCCTGGTCCCTACCCACGTCACTTCTGAGCACCTTACAGACATCACCCCCTGGGAGGCAGGGAAGTATTATCCCTTTACGATAGAGATGGGGAAACTGAGGCTCAGAAAGACTAAGTGACTTGACAGGGAGTCTGGGGCACTGCCAAGAGCTGAACCCAGCTCTGCCAAGTGCCAGGGTGCACCTCCACTGCAAGGGAAGGGAGGTTTGTAGCCAGGGTAGATATATTAAAGGGTATCCTTAAATCCAGCCAGCCCTGGGAACAAGAGTAGTGTAGCCATGGCTAGCCACCAGAGAACATCCGGGGTCCCCAGCTGGCTTATACTCAAGCAGTTAGCCCATGCTGCCACGACTTTCCTACTACTGTTACCCATGCTAGCTAGATTAAAGCTAGCTAAGGACTTCCTCCCCATGCTGCGATCACACCTTCGCCTGCAGCGTAGGCGCCTCTCCATGAGATCATACTGCCTTTGCTTTGGAGGAGCTGCCAGGGTGACTGCTGCAGCTGGCCCGGAGGTTCCGAGTGACAGAGTCTGTCTGCACAGCAGGCGGGAGGCGTCACCCCCGGCACAGGCAGACAGACAGACGCTAGCTCTGTTCAAGCTATGACAGCGAGGCCGTGACAGCGAGGGCTATGGCTAGCCTCCCCAAGTGCAATCCCATCCACTCCTCTGGGTGTGAACTAGCCTAAGCCACCCCCTATGCCACCATGGCCACACTTTTGTAGAGCCACCAGGCATGCATCTACCTGAAGCGGGAATTACACTTCCCAGCTGCTGTGAAGGCATGCCCATAATGTGGTCACTCTGGATCCCTAGATAAGGGCGCTGGAACTCCCCTAAGTGGGACAGTCCCAGGGCCCATCTAATCCTGTGTCCTGTCTCTAACCATGACCAATGCCAGAAGCATCCTGGGAAGGGGTTAATTCCTTAGAGTGCGCCTGTTGCTATTTGTGCAGTGCAGATAGGATGACCAGACAGTAAATGTGAAAAATCGGGATGGGGTGGGGTGGGGGGGTAATAGGAGCCTATATAAGAAAAAGACCCCAAAATCAGGACTGTTCCTATAAAATCAGGACATCTGGTCACCCTAAGTGCAGACACACACCCCCAGCTGACACTCCAACTCCTGCCTGACCCCAAATAGAGATGAGCTTATGCCCTGAAGTTCAAGCTACCCAGTCTGCCATCATGAATCTTATTCCTCTAACTCTCTGAGGATGATATGCGGGTATTTAGGTGTGTAACTCCCCCGTGCTTTGAGATGAGAACAGGGGCTGCTTGGATGTGCAGCTCCCAGGGCACGTGGTGGGAACTGTGCCCTGCTCCGCTCTGTTGGTTGATTTCCATTTGAATCCGGAAGAGTGATGGGCCATGCAGGCACTGCCAGCAAGAGGCACTCGCAGAGCTGGTATCTTCAGAGCGGCTGTCTGATAAGCCCCGGCAAGATACACACGCACAAAAACACCTGCGTCACCAGCGCAGAGGGAGAGAGCTGTGCAGTGGGCCCAGAGCCAAGGCATTGCTATGATTTTCAACTGTGCCAGCAAATTCCATCCCAAGCGGGGCTGCCGGCTTCCTTTTGTTATTATATCATGGTAGCACCTACAGGCCCCACCTGAGATCAGGGCTCCATTGTGCCGGGCCCTGCACAGATACAGAGGACAAGACAGTCCCTGCCTCGTAAAACTTGCAATCGACACGGACAAAACAGCCAGAGGAAGAGTTCTTATCCTGTATCGGGCACTACTGCATCCTTACTCTGGACACAACATTAAGGATCTGAGGAGCCAGCCAGATTCCAACTAACTAACTCCATACAAACATACAAGGCCTAGTTACGTATAACAAGCTGCTGTTAGGTTCTGGTGGCTTCTGCACTGGAAATCAGGCGGGAAGCCTACTAGAGGGCCATTTGAAGTGAGACCACCCAATTCCTAGACACTACAGGAACAGAGGCCCAGAGAGATGTGTCTAGGGTGACCAGACAGCAAGTGTGAAAAATCAGGACGGGGGTGGAGGGTAATAGGAGCCTATATAAGACCCAAAAATCAGGACTGTCCCTATAAAAAGCGAGACATCTTTTCATCATAGATGTGTCATGCCCAGCGTCACACATTAAGTCTATGTTAGTCCCCACTCACTGTCTTCACCACAGAACCATCCTTTCTGCTTAGTGCCAGGAATTTCATTTTGGAAAGACAAGGAAGGCCAGGGGTGGGAGTTGCAGCTCCGGCTCGGTAAATATCCCAGAAACCGCAGTTGTCTCTGCAGGTGCATTAGATGACGCAGCACAGAGTAAAGCCAAGTGAGTTTCAAGTTTCGTTCCCTGACAGCCGGTTAGTTTCAGTTTTGTATCAATACCAGTTAATTTCCATTTTCTTTAAGCGCAGGGTGCTTCCGCATAGATCCCAACAGGGGTGGCTTTGCTCTGTGCTAAGTGAGGGAGCGGGGGCCATGTCTGTAATGTACCATACAGTCTCAGCGCTATCCAAACAAAGATTGGTCCAAAATTCCCTCACTTCTGTCACTGCGCTGCACACTTGAAATGTCACGGCAACAGCATGGATGGAATTCAGATCTTTGTTTCCCAAAGCACCACTTGAACTAGAGGAGAATCCCCACTGGCTATTAGCAACATGGGGTCTATGACACACAGTTGAGTAGTTTGGATTCCCTCCAGCAGAGGTGCACAGATGCACAAATTATGCATTCTCCCATCACTGTGGGAGTCCCATCAGAGGTAGATAACCCACCTCTGGGCTTGGCCATCTCTCTGAAGTGACAGAGCGCATGAGGTGCCCTTGGGGCTCTCAGCTCCAACCTGGGGAGAGGCACAAGGAAAAGCAGCCATCAGGAACACGAGTTGGGATGATTCTCCTGCTGCTAAAATGCATCACCCAGACTCCTCCCCCTCTTCCCTCCAGCCCTCCCATAGGATTAATGGACTCTTAGGCAATAAACAACAAGCTGGTAACTTACAGGCCCCACAGAGAGAAATGACCCCCTGCCCATTCTCTGAGCTTTCCAAAAGCAATGAGAATCCACAGGAAACAGACAACAGGAAGGATTCAAACTGGAGTGGCCACTTTCACTGGTTGACATGGGTGAGGGAAGAAACTGCCCATTTTCTCCTAAATGGTCCCCAAAAGCTGACAAGAGGAGCAGCCCCATCCCAGTCTAGTCTCTGAGACAGAACCCCTCTCCACACACACACAGGCAGCTGTGGAAGGAGCCTGTGGTGATGGTCAATCAGAGAAAGTCTGAGCTCTAGCTTGGTCGTGCCACTGATTCCATGTGTGTATTGAGCAAGCCTCTATTCCCCTGGCTGTAAAATGGGGCTAAATATACTGCCCCCACCTCACAAGCTCAGGTCTTCAGCATCTGCGAGGTGCTCGTTTGCTTCAGTGATGGGGCCAGGTAAGATCCCTAGATAGATGTCCCCTTGCTGAGGAGGATTATGGTGCCTGGACTTGCCAGAGGGGTGTTCACCTGCTCTTCAAATGCCCCGTCCCAAGCTACAGAGCTCTCCATTCCCTGCTCTTCACCAAGGTTGGAGTAACACTATTTGTGAGCTAGACAATACCCCACAGGCATCTGTCCCCAGAGCAATGGGGAAGGAGGCAAGGTCAATTCCCTGCAGCTTCCCCTCAGTTAGCAGCACCCCAAGAACTAGGAGGTGGGAAAGAAGATCCAGCAGGGACAGAGCTGACCCCCAACTTGCCAGGACAGAGTCTGCCTTGAACACCTGTTGGGACCTGGGGGTTTTTAAAACCCTTTCCAGGGAGATGACCGCACTGAGCCCTTGATTTTTTTCTACACGTACAGAGTGTCATTGCAGTTCAGGGCCCGGTGCCTGACTGTACTGCTGATCTTAAATCATTTAGTAAAGGCCGGTAAATGGCCTCAGTGCCTTCAAGCATGAAAGGCAAAGCACTCACCACCCCCTTTCAGCCTGCTCCCTGAGTGCCCATCTCACCGCATGAAACCTTTTATGTTACACATCCCTTCTTAGCCCACCACTTCAGAGAGCCCTGGAGTTCATCCCCGTCTCCTCTGCCATGAGCACTCTACACAATTGCTCACTGCATTTCTTCCCATGTACAACATCCTCCTTTCTCGCCCCTACAATGCCACTGTTGAGGGGTGGCAGGTCAAGTTTCCCCCACCACACTCGTTGGTCTGTGAAAACGTGCAAAACGGTCTCATTTTCACTGAAACAGGCCTGGCTTGAGGTGGAATTTTCACCAAACCAGGAGCAATTGCAAAGGTGCAACAAAAATGCAGGAAAACACGAATGTTTCAAAATTCTTTGCAATGGTCTCACCCCACACTGCGCCCTGATATTATTTATGGGAGGCAGCATGGCCCAGTGCTTAGGGCCCTGGACTGGGGGTCAAAAAACTTGGCTTAGATTCAGTTAACATGCAGATATGTCATCCACTGTTGTCTGAAGGGGAAGGCAGGGTGAACAGGACCTGGCTGGCTGGGGCTGGGGTGGGGTGTTAGTATGGGATCCCTTCAGGGTCTCAAGATGCTGGCTGGGGGAAGGGAGGGTTAGCATGGGATCCCATCAGGGTTCCCGGGTGCTGGCTGGCTGGGGGCAGGGGGTGTTAGAGTGGGATCCTGTCAGGGTCCCCGAGTGCTGGATGGCTGCAGGGGCAGGTGGGGGTGTTAGCATGAGATCCCGTCAGGGTCCCTGGGTGCTGGCTGGCTGGGGCGGGGGGGGGGGAAGGGGGTTAGCATGGGATCCCATCAGGGTCCCCAGGTGCTGGCTGGCCGGGGTGGGGGTTAGCATGGGATCCCATCAGGGTCCAGGCTGCTGGCTGGCTGAGGGGGTGGGGTAGCAAGGGACCCCCATCAGGGTCCTGTAGAAGGGTCACTTGCCAGCTGGTGCACCCCTCATTGCTGGGTACTGCATATCAGCCTCAGACTCTGGTACTATCCATCCACAGCCACTCCAAGCCTGCGGTGGTTTGCTCTTCCTCACCACTCAGCCCTCCACACACAGACCCCAGAAAAAACCCCACAGCCCAAGGGCTTTATGGCAGGTCTTCAGCCCACACTGGGCTCCTTGCCCCCTTGCCTCAGGAGGGCTTTCCATCCCCTTTGGGCTCCAGGCCAGGGACTCCACACTAAACAGCTAAGTCTGTTCCCTCAGGCTCACTGCTGCTTCCCCATCCACTTCCTACCTTCATCTGCCTCCAAGTCCATCCTGGGAGATTCCAGCTCCTTGCACCACTTCCTCCCTTTTTGTAGCCAGGAGAGAGCTCTCCTTAGCCTGTGTTGGGGCCTTTTATCCCAACTGTTGCTAGTCAAACAATTAGCCACAGATGGGGAGGTAGCTACTCTGTCCATTAACCCCTCAGTGGCTGTTGCTGCTAGGGTCTCTACACTCCATCTCAGGTCTGGCTATGTGAGATGGGATCCAGCCAGGGCTCCCAGAGCTGGCTGAGGATGGAATCTTGCCTGGTGCTTGCTGAAGGGGTGGAAGACACAAGCCACCTGATTCTGCTCTCATGCTAAGGTAAAGATGGAGTAACTTCACTAAAGTCACTAGCGGCTCAGTGGCATAAATCAGACCAGAGTGAGGCCTGCTCTGCTGTAGTCTCTTTCATGCTTTGTCAGGAGCTTTGCTACAGGTTTCTGCAGCTTTCCCTCAAAGAGATCTCGCGTCCATAATGGCTCGGAGAGATGCACACACGTCTATCTGTTCTCTTCACCATGGCATGCCTGGCGTCTGGACTGAATGCTCGGCATGGCCAGGGGTATGACCAACTGCTGGTACCAGATGCATGATGCCCTCAGTGTTCAACCATTAAATGGCACAGCTGGGATGGTTGATGCATGTGATGGCTTTATCAGATTGAGCTAGCCAGGTCCAGACTGTATCTTTATCACCTCAGGGGTTTACACTCTTCTGAGAAGCCTGGAAGAAATGTTATCAGGTAGTTTAGAAGTCCTAATAGACTCTGAACTGATTGAATATCTTTAGGTGTGGGCATCTGCTGTATTGCTAGGACCTTATCAGGGTCAAGTCATAGCCTTTAGGTCAGTCCATGTTCCATGTATGGTACATAAGAACGGCCATACTGGGTCAGACCAAAGGTCCATCCAGCCCAGTATCCTGTCTTCCCACAGTGGCCAATGCCATATGCTTCAGAAGGAATGAACAGAACAGGGCAATCACTGAGTGTTCTGTCACCTATCATCCACTCCCAGCTTCTGGTAAACAGAGGCTTGGGACATCCAGAGCATGGTGTTGCATCCCTGACCATCTTGAGTAATAGCCATTAATGGACCTATCCTCTAGGAATTTGGCTAATTCTTTTTTTTTTAACTCAGTTATAGTTTTGGCCATCACAAAATCCCCTGGCAAGGAGTTTCACAGGTTGACTGTACGTTGTGTGAAGAAACATTTCTTTCCGTTTGTGTTAAACCTGCTGCCTATTAATTTCATTGGGTGACCCCTGGTTCTTGTGTTATGAGAAGGAGTAAATAATGTTACCCAAAATTGGGTCAGCTAGTAAGCGTAGGGAGGACTAATGACTTACCAGAGTCTGGCAGAAAGCAGCACGTTTATTATACTGATAGCTAGGCTCAAAAGAAAGGGGAGAGGAGGGTTTACACTCACACTCGCATACTCACGCTCCCAGGACACGCACAGCACTGGAGATGTCAGGATCCTTCAAGGTAAGTGTTCCACAGCGCAGCGATGGATGGTGCGATGAAGGTAAGTCTTCCCAACGTGGTGAACCACTGGCCAGGCGGTCCGGGTGAAGAGCCTTTACAGGAGGTACAATCTTGTGAGTGCACTGCTGAGCACATGGCCCCCTTCCCCTTTTAAGGACCTGCTCCTCATGGCCTGCGACTAGAGATGACTTGGCCGTGTCTGGTTGGTCAAACTCCACCTTGGGCAGTGTCCATGCAGTGTCCATTCATTGGGTGTGTGATCGCTGCCTAATCAGAGTGCCAGACACCTTGTCTACCTGGGAACTCTTCTGATCTTCCAGCTGCTCAACCAGCCCATTCATCCCACAAGCATTCAGGGAGGAGGGGGAAGGATGAAAGCCATTTCACAGGTATTCAAAGAGGGAGAGGAGACAAAGTGGGGGGGGGGGGGGAGAGAAGAAGGGTAACAGACCTTTTGAGCATAGAAGTTATACAGAGCATACAGATCACTACAAAGCATACACTCCACCCAGTGCATGGACACTGCCTGAGGTGGAGTGTGACCACACAACCAATACAGATCACTGCTGCTCCTACAACAAATAACACTCCTTATTTACTTTCTCCACACCAGTTATGACTTTATAGACCTCAGTCATATCTCCCCTTAGTCATCTCTTTTCCAAGCTGAAAAGTCCCAGTCTTTTTAATCTCTCCTCATGCCGAAACTGTTCCATACCCCTAATCAGTTCTGTTATCCAGCTCTGTACCTTCTCCAGTTCTAATATATCTTTATTAAATATATTAGAGCGCCTCAGGGAGCATCTAATGGAAAGCGGGCTCTGTGGGCAGGGTCTGGCTCCAGGGAATGTCGCTGGCCAGCGCCAGGCTCCTTTGGGGGAAAGGCAAGAGAACGTCAGGGGCACAGCTTGGAGCAGTGCTGGCCGCCCTGCCTGGGGAGTGCCTGGCCATGCAGAGGTGGCCTGTCTTGGGGAGCAGGGCAGGGATGGCTGCCGGGCAGCCAGACAGCACCCTGACTCCCACAGTGCAGAGAGCCAGGGGCCCTAGTGGACCAGGCAGCTCCCACCAGCCTCCAATCCACCGGCTCCTGAGAGCGGATGCCTGTTTTCTCTGTTCTAAATGGAAGACAGAAATCTGGGCGGGGGTGTGATCCCATGTGCACCTCCCACCCTGCCCCCTTTTTCTGCCTTGGTAGCTTTGCACCCTGGGCAGCTGCCCCTGGTTACAGCACTGGTTTTGCACAAATTTTGGTGTATTTTTCCTTGTATTTTCATGCTTTTCCCTTGCATGTTGCCTCTATATAAATCCATGGAATGCCCACATCTTAAATACGGTGTGCAGATGTGGTCACCGCATCTCAAAAAAGATATATTGGAATTGGAAAAGGTTCAGTAAAGGGCAACAAAAATGATTAGGGGTATGGAACGGTTTCCGTATGAGGTGAGATTTTCAGCTTGGAAAAGAGACAGCTAAGGGGAGATATGATTGAGGTCTATAAAATCACGACTGGTGCAGAGAAAGAGGATAAGGACGTGTTATTTACTCCTTCTTGTAACACAAGAACTAGGGGTCACCAAAAGAAATTAATAAGCAGCAGGTTTAAAACAAATAAAAGGAAGTATTTCTTCACACAACGCAGAGTCAACCTGTGGAACTCCTTGCCAGAGGATGCTGTGAAGGCGAAGACCATAACAGAGTTCAAAAAAGAGCTAAATTCATGGAGGATAGCCAGGATGGGGAAGGATGGTGTCCCTAGCCTCTGTTTGCCAGAAGCTGGGAATGAGCAACAGGAGATGGTCACTTGATGATTCCCTGTTCTGTTCATTCCTCTGGGGCACCTGGCACTGGCCACTGTCAGAAGACAGAACACTGGGCTAGATGGATCTTGGTCTGACCTAGTAGGGCCATTCTTGTGTTTTTATGAATTAGCTCTGTGTTTACTCCACTTATGCTCTGCATTGGGGAGTGAAGCTGTCCACTACGGTGCACTTGTCTATAGCTCTTGCTAGAGTAGTGCGGGATCTCTTGCCCTTCTCATTCGAGTTCCTGCATCTTTCGTCCCGACCGCTAATCTCTCACAAATTAGTTCACCTTTTAAGTTTTGATAATTGCTTGCATCAGCCATTTTGTGCAATTTGGCACTATACTGATCTATTGTTTTTCTGAATCCTTGATTATGCTTGTTGAAAAGATACCTTTCACCTATGACATTTTTGGTGGGTTTCAAATGCTTTGAGGATTTTGCCTGGGTGCTCCTGGTCTGCTGCTGACGTACTCCGCTGCTGTTGGAGAATGCAGCAACCTTTGCCCATTTCAGCTTGTGGTGAGCTCATTTTGTTTTCCCTTTTACCCAGTCCTGTTGCAATTCTGTAGTTTTCCCATTGTGAGCGACAGAATGCCCAGTTGCTAAACACATCCCCTTTCCTGTCTATCTGCCTGGGGACAGGAATCTGGTAAGTCACGGGGTTACTCTTTGGTTTTGGAGTTGTTCTTTTGCAGTATTCTTAGTGTCTGATTTCATGTACCTGTGGGAGCTTGACACTGTGTTCAGGGTTCAAGCATGAGAGAAAGCCAAGACAGTGCAACATTCAGGCTTTATACCATCCTCCACATGCCCTGTCCTCTCTCTCAGCAAGCACCCCCTGAAAATTCTCAAAAAGTTTCAGCCATTATCCTATATGCATAACACAATATAGCGCCCCCTGCTGGGAAACGTTCTACCAGATACTACCAAACACGTTTCACTTCCTCCAGCCTCAACAGCACTCGAGTTCCAGCGTTTGACCTTACCACAGTCTGATCTGAGCATGAGGCATGTGATTTCCTTGGGGTTAGACGAGGTGACGGCTGTGGCAGGATGTCTTTGAAGGCAGCATGATCTCACATGCTGTGATGCGGCCCTGAGGCCCCTTCAGGTGTTCGGGAGTTGATGAGGGCGAATACTTTAAAGTTGAAGGTTCAGCACAGGGATCCTGGCAAGGGGTTGCCAGGCTGGTGCTATCCCAGCATGGGAGAGCACTGCGGGCAAGACCTCTTAAGAGCTCCACGAGGCCATGACCCTGCCAGAGTTAGATGGGCGAAGAGGGAGGGGTCCCCGAGGAGATATTTGGTTCTCAGAGCCCACCTGGTGATGCGGCTATTCCCAGGGGACAGCGAACCCTTGTGAGCAGCGCCCCAGCTCTCTTGTCTGGAACATTAACCATGATGATTCGTGTGGCCTCACGAGAGTGGCAGCCTTGTGCAAATTGCTCAGAGCAGGGGAGGGCCAAGCTGCTGTGATTATTCAATGTGGAGCAACCCTGACCTGCTGACAAAGGCAGAGTTATTTTTAAAAAGCAGCAAGTCAGCGGATTTTTCCTCAGCAGCTTGTGCCGCTGTCGCCACTTAGGAGAAATCAGCCCCTGGAAACTCTTATCAACCAGCTGAATAATGGGGGTGGGGAGGGGGGGCGGCTTGTGAACCTGTGTCCCTTCCCGTCACACTGGGGTCAGTTAGCACAGGAAGCAACACTGCACTGCAGCTGACCTGCCTCGTAAGCCGCTTTCCCGGGAGAGAGCTCTCTTGACATCTGTCCCTCCCAGGAGCAAGCGCCTCCTACGCCGATGCCACACTGTCAGAAGAATTCACAGCCTGCTTTCCAGGGCTGTTTATAGCCAGTGTTCCCTCCTCCGACTGCTCCCTGCCAGGGAGTGGTGGGGAGTGCTCAGCACCTTGCAGAATCGGGCCTTAACGTGGGGTTTGCCTGGCATGTTGCTCTGGCTCCTGAGAAGAGGAGGATGGTCTTGGGGCTAAACCATGTCCAGGCAAGTTTGCCCAGGTGCTGAGGCGGCAGTTTGTGGGCTGTGGGGGACACTGTGTATTCTCCACTGAGTACCCCTGCTTCAGTGCTTCCTGGGAGGCTGTGCAGGGCCACAGGATCACCAAGATGTAATAACGTCCTCTCCACTCCTCTTCTTTTCACCATCCCATCTCTGTCTCACCGCTGGGCCAGGCCCTGCAGCCAGGGCTCCTGTTGAGGTAGCATAGAACAGGAAGGGCTGGCTCTGCACCCAGACCTGAGGTCCCCCTCCAGTAGGGTTATACCTGTCCCGCTGCAGCTACATCACACCAGCTTTGTGGGCACAAAGGGGCCTTAGGGCAGCAGTGGATAGGCCTGGGAGTCAGGAGAGCCAGGTTCTGTTCCTGGCTTTGCCACTGAGTCATGGTGGCCTGGGGAAAGTTGTTGTGCCTCAGTTTCCTCATCTGTGAAATGGGCCTAGTGAAAGAAAAAGGTGGGAAACTGAGGCACAGTGACTTGCCCAAGGTCAGAGTGAATCAGTGGCAAAGGTAGGGAGAGAACCTTACCCGAAAGCTCCTGCTTTAGTCACTAGACCGTATTCCCCTCCCGGTGCTAGGCACAGAACCCAGGAGCCCTGCCTCTGACCGACCCGGCTTTCCAGTAGACCATCTGTAGGAAGGAAGCGTGTCTGGGAGTCAATAAAGAGTGATGGTGGAACTCCCGCAGGGTTAGAAGTTCATTTCAAGCTGGGAGCTGAGGTTCAGCTAGGTCCATATACTTCTCCCCCATCCCTCCGCCAGGCCCAAATGTGCTTGAGTGTCATTTATTGCCATGTCTCAGTGCGTTTCTTGTTCAGCAAATGAAAAACGACCCCTCTCTTTAGTGACCTTTAGCAGCTGGGGAAAGGCCCCCAATTGCCACAGCCCGGGAGCCTGCAGGTCTCTGTTTATGCACAAAGCAGGTTCAGCATAGGCAACGGGATGGCCACACCAGGGTGCCTGAAGGGACCCAGCTCTAGGAGGGAGAAGAGAATTTTGTCACCATAGACAGAGGTGGTGCTAGCCCATTGGCAGTGCTAAACAAGAATATCTTTGGGGGGTCCCCTCACCCCCATTATTCCCACGAGCCAACAAACATACCAACACATGACTTACTAGTACCCTTGTTCAAAAGTCCATGTTAAATAAGATGAACTGCATTTTGGGGAAAATACCCCTTTTGCTGCCTGGAGCCTACACAATTGTTTAGTGGCTTACTTCTATGGAGTCCTCCACTTTCCTGCCAGCAAAGGGGTTTGATTGGTGCTGATTGTGGAGGTGGGGTTTATTCTGTGAACATCCATCGAACAGGGATTTTGGTCCCGACGTTTTGCCAATGGGGCTCCCCAGTAGCCATGAGACACAACTTCCCTGTCGTTACTGACTGGAGGCTTAGACGCATGGCTGGTGGAAAGGCTTTCAACGGAGCAGTTTCCCGTCAGAAAAGGCAGTTTTGTCAAAATCAAATGTCTCATCGCATGTGTTGATTCTGGCAAAGTTCTCAGCAGGAGAAAGTCGAACCAAATCATTTGACTTCTCAGTTCTATTCAGTCTCGACCCCCAGGTTTCATTTTGAGAGGATCACAACATTTTGTGTCGGCTTTAGTGTTTCATTTGTTTGCCTTTGATATGATATTAAGCCCATAATTTTAAGCATGTTATATTGATATATATTTACCATTATAGACGTGTATTTGATATTTTATTATTAAGTTTTGACATGATGAGAAGAAAACAATTTGATTTTTCTGAAGCGAAGTTTTTCACAAGGTAAATTCGGAAGGAAATCAAATTCCAAAATGTCGGCATTTCCTGCAGAACAGAAATTCTGTTTTCCAACCCACTCTGCTTAGAAGTGAAACGCTCAGCCCGCAGGTTTCCATCTGATGTAACATTTGTCTGGCTTCATCTTAAAGCCTGGTGCCCGGTTCCTAGGCAGAGATCTTGTTACAAGCCACCCGTAGCACTTTCACTCCTGTGAGGACCCCGCTAGGACCCCAAGAGCTGCTTTATTTTTATTGCCTAGATGTGAATTAATACCTGTTTCCTGAAGCTTTTATGGTTTCCTTCCAAATGGCTGCTACGCCAGGAGAGATATTATGTTACAACGAAGATCGGAAGCAAGGAAAAAATCCAGGCTCTGGATTCATTTGACTCAGTTTCCATCCCCTGCATTGCCTCTTCCTCCTCTATTCAAGAACCAGCTCCCATCCCACTTCAAACTTTCCCTTATTCCTCCTCCCTGAATCCCTTGTACAGTTTCAACTGGATATGCGACTATTCACTTAGTCATTCTAGTGGTGTCTGCAACAGGTCCAACTGAGACCGGGGCCCATCTGTACATACACAGTGTGAGATAGTCCCTCCTTCAAAGGATTTTACAATCTTACCTGGCATGGCAGACAAAGGATCAGAGATGGGAAAAAGGCACAGGGAGATGAAATGACTTGCCCAAGGTCACCAGCAGATTGGTGGCAGTGGTGGGAATAGAATCCAGGTCTTTTGACATCCAGCCCAGTGCCCCAGCCGAGCAAGAAATTACGTTCCAGTTCAGGGTCAGGTACAATCCCTGCCCTGAAGATCTTACCATCTAAACAGATTGAAGTTGGGAGGGGAAACGGAGTCACAGGAAAATGAAATAATGTACCCAAGGTGACACAGCAGCAAAGTGCCAGAGCTGGGAAGAGAACGTACATCTTCCGAGGCCTTATCCACTCCTAAATGGTTGGTGAGAGTAGCTGTGCAATGTTAAACAGCTGCTGTGTTCCACCTCAGAGGTGGCTGCATTTCAGTGGTGGCAAGTGACTCTTCGTAGCTAGGCACAGTCAGACTCAACAAGGATTTAGACAAATGGGATGGGGGAATGTGAGAAAGGAGGTTTCAGCTCAATTGAGTGACTTTTCAAAGGAAGAGGCTGCTCTTGTGAGGAAGGCAATGGGCTGGAAATGCTGGGGTTCATTTCCCAGCTCTTCCTTGCTTTATTCCTGAGTAGTTGGTTAGGCTGGGATTTGGAAAGAAGCCTATGGTATTCAATGGGATTTAACACCAAATCCCAGCCTTAATCTTTCAGCTCTTGATCTGTAAAACAGGAGTAAGTACACTTCTCCTGGCTGTCTTGTCTATTTTGATTATAAACACTTTATCTCTCATTATGTGCTTGTGTTGTGCCTAGTGCAATGGCTCCCTGATCTGGGTTGGGACCTCTGAGCACCACAATAATGCACATAATAAGATTTGATAGACAGTATTCTTCCCTTGGTTAACTGGCACTCATCTAAGTGAGATAGGGCTGTATACAGCATTGACTCTGGGGAGCTGCAGGATGGAGATCGCTCTATGTGCTCTATTATATTGTGATGAAATGATTCATTATGAATTATAACCTCGGCTGTCAGGTGTAGAACTGTGTGTACGCCGCAGAAGCGTCTCTGCGACTGTTTGCACACTATTTCTCTGACAGTGTTTGCACCTTTTCTTGCTCTTCCCAGGAATGGTCCAGCTAACCAAGCGACAGGCAGGGCTGCTGGTGAATTTCAAATCTGCGATCATCACAAATACCCATCAGGAGTGTTGTTTGCTATGGGGCAAGGGTCAGTCACCCACCACCACCAAGTTTTCAGAGGTCTTTATGCTCTGTGATGCCTTCCATTCCCCCTGCCCCATCTGGGCAGGACATAATATAATCACATACCATGTTCTAGAGGCTGACACAACTTTGTCCCCCCACCCCCTGAATTTTTCTGAGACCATGCCCCTGCTTTCCATGCTGGAAACCTGATCTCTTCCATTCAGGAAGCAGAATCCATGCCATCTGACCTCTGTATCCAATCAAAACAACTCGAGTAACAAAAGACTCATTTATGATTTTGTTCATTGTTATTTCTATTACGCTAGTGCTCAGAGGTCCCGCTCAGGATCAGGGCCCCATTGTGCTGAGTGCAAATGAAGGGCTGATCGTTTAGTTGTAACGCATGAGCTATTGACCAAAGCATAGGACTGAAGGACTGCAGCTGTACGAGGCTGCTTGACATTGCTTAAGTCTCAAGAGGTCTTAATGTAATTCATACCCGTTTTAAGTTCCCCTTACCTGCCAGAGCAGTGGAAAGGGGCTGTAGCGTGGGGTATGTTTTCACTGCACAATTAACAGGGGTGATCAGCATGCAAGGCCTGAGCACCCAGGTTAGCCTAGCCTGGGGGGTGAGCAGCCCCACTGCAAAGCCCCACTACCTGAGCCAGGCCCGAGTTGCCCCAGCCATGCTGGCACTGGAGGATGGCTGGGGCATAGCCAATGGTTCTTAGGGCTGCACTATGTTTTGCCACCCCGTGAATTCTTTCGCAGTATGTTGTGGAAACACTCATCTGTCCCTTCCCGGCCCCTGTACAGAAGTGCTCTTAGCCTCCAACCAAGTAAAGCAAACCACTTCTGGCTGGCCTCGCTGATCTGTCTCCAGTCTCAGCTCCAGCGGGAGTAAAGGCATAGATCCAACTCTGGTCCAACTGCTGACATTCACGCCATGCTGATTGTGGAACCAGGAGGCAGCCGCAGGGCATGAGACGGGAGAATCAGGCCCACCGCAGGCAGAAATTACTTCTGCCCAAATTCAACAAGGTACTTAAACACTTGCTTAACTTTGAGCAGGTGAATAGTCCTACAGAAATCCAAAGGAGGATCGATCACCTGCTTAAAGGGAGGCGTGCTCAAGTACTCTGCTGAATGGAATAATCCGCTGTCAGCAGAGAATGTTGTGACCTGCCTGGGGACGAGGCACAAGAAGGAAAAGTTTGTCCTGAATATTCAAGACAAACTTTCTGTCCAACTCTGCGTCTCTCCTCTCCCATGGGCAGGCGCTGTTCGCTCCAGTTTTGTAATAGCAGTTGCCAAGCAGATGGTTCTCAGGAGGAAATCCTCTCTTAGGGGTTTCCTCACTTGACCACACATATGGTAATGCAGACTTCCCATCCCTTGGAGTAACTTTCACTGCACAGCTGACTTCCTCTCTCTCTGTGCATATCAGCACCCAGCCCAGTCCAGCAAGGCACTGGAATCCAGGGACTCAGCCAGCCGAAGATTTAAAGATTCCCCTTTGCAGAGGAGCACATGAATTGCCAGACTGGATCAGACCTGAGATCCATTATCCAGTCCAGGGTCCTGTCTCCAGATACTGTCCAGGACCAGCTGCTTCATAGGAAGATGCAAGAAACCCATCAGAAGGCAGCTCTGGGATAAGCTGCCCCGAGGGAATGTTTCCTACTGATCCCCATTACTTAGAGGCTGCCTCATGCCCTGAAGCATGAGAGTCGATAGCCCTTCCAAATCTCTTGGGTTTTTAAAAAAAATCCTTATAACTCTGGATATTCTCATCTTCGCTTTGTAGTGGATCCAGAAGACCAAAAGAATTCCTGTGTTTTCCCGCACAGACACTCTGCTTGTAACATTTAAAATTCAGGTCTTGCCAGGTCTCGTTTTCTCAGGGAGACTTTATAGAGGATTGGCAAAGTTGTGGATTTTTGAGATCACCTGATCAGTCGAGGAAAGAAAGAAAGGATTTTTCTTCCGACTGTTTGGGGGTTTTGTTTACTTTTGTTAGTGCCTGTTTAACTCAAGCAACTATGGTTGGGAGGAAAACGCTCCGTGTTAAAGATTCGATACCCCCGATGGGTCGGTTAAGGACCAAGGAAAGCTCCCGTCCAGGTCTCTAGTTCTCCAAGGAGACTTCCAACAAATCCAATGGAGATATGCTGTTTCTGAGGAAGAAACTTTTTATTGGGGCTGGGGGGGGAGGGGGAAGTGGGAGGCGGGATCCCACCCTTCAAAGGCATTTGTAAATATCATAAAGAAGCAAAAAAAGGGGCAGAAGCCCAAATTTGGTCCAGTTCTGTGCATGCCCCCCCAGTATAAGAGCACCCCCCATGAATGTATTTATACGCACAACCCCCAGGAGGCAGGGAGGAACTAAGGCATACAGGGACTTTCCCAATCTCTGAGCAGTGCCACAACAACAAGACCCCCGTCACCGCTGTAGATTGACTTTAAGGGTGTGGGGGAAAACTGGCCTCAAAATTTCTCAGCACAGAACTCTATATTTTCCAGAGTGATTCAGAGCCGGGTCCATCCTCTCCCTGCCAATGGCCCCTCATTACTTATAGGGTACAGGCAGCACGTTGGCCCCACAGCATGTTAGAAGTCACTTGAAACTTATCAGATTTTCCGCTCCACTGGCTTTAATTACATTGAACTCCCTGAATGAGGTAATGGAAAGAGCCCCTCCCCTTCCCCGTCCTCTATCCAAGCCCCCTCCGCAGTTCAGAGTGGCACCAGGTGTTTATTTACCTTTCCCCAGAGCCAGCAACGTGTGTAAGGTTAACCTCCTCCCCCCGTGGATGCCGTCAGCTGACTGGCTCCACACAGGACTGCACAGAGGCTAACGCAGAACAGATCGGAGTGGAGGAAGGAATGCAAGGCCGAGAACAAACCCAGCCTTGCTGTGCGATCCGGGGCCCCTGCCATGCAGCCCCCACCCAGCGGGGCCAGGGCACAGTTCAGCTCTTTATGAGCGACCCAGACTAAACACCCCCACCGGCTTCATCAGAGGTAACAAGCCCTCAGAACGCATAGGGTGACTGGCTGCGTTTTGTCTCTGCTACACTCACAGAGCCAGGAGAAGGGGGAGCTGGGAAGGTGGCCGACAGAGAGGGACCAGAGGGATGTGTGATTCCCGCCAATTCCCTCGCTAGCAGAGTGTTGCCAGACCAGCCCAGAGGCCATGGCTTGGTTTTATGCAGCTGCTCAAGGCTGCTGGGGGACAGGCCTAGGAAAGGTGACCAGACTCCGGGGAGGGGGCACTCACACCAGGGTCATTCTAGAGATGGGCCGAACGCCACGAAAGTTGTAGAACCCAAACCTGGACTCCACATTTTCCAACTGGACACTCTCTGTATAACAGGCCAGATCCAAACAACCCCACATGCCACAGCTGGAACCATATGTGAATTTTGCAGCTCAGAGCCATCCCTGGGCATTATAATCCACAATAAGCACTGATGTTAGCTATCATGCAGGAGGGTAGAGGGCTTTTAGGCCCAGATCCTCAAGGGGTTTTAGGAATGAAAGTTAAGAACCTTTAGGAATCTGGGCCTTAGCTCTTTAATTCTGCCTGTTTCAGATGCCTGCCAGAGAGCCATCTGGGACCTGATCCTCCTTGTACGTCAGGACTCATTTCACTGAAGTCAATGAAGTAAAACTGGAGTTCGTGAGAGGGAAATCCGGCCACACTGGCTGTGAATCAGAGCTGGGGAACTCCTGGAAGCTTGGGAGGCTGGGTTTTGATAAGCAGCAGAAGCTGAGATGCTTCCCAGAAGCGTGTCTGGATTAGCAATCTGCTCTGGAACCTATTTCTGGAACCTCACGGTGGGATGTTTGCACCAGATTTTGGCCCCTCGGGGTCCCAGACAGGAATCAGCATGTGAACATGAAAGGCAATGGAAGGAGGGATGAACAGAACTTTTACAAACTTCCAACATAGGATCGCAGGATTATAGATACGTAGGGCCGGAGGAGACCTGAAGAGGTCATGAAGTCCATCCCCCCATGCTGTGGCAGGAAACCTAACCTAGACCATATGCTGAAGATCAGAATTATAGGCAGTGATCCCAACTGCTTCACACTCCCTGTGAATAGGGCATCAAAGTTTGAGTCCTTGTTGACTTGTTAATGTGGAGGGCAAGGATGATCTTGAAGTTAAAACACAGGCCTCAGTCCAGAGAATTTAGGTCAAAGCTAGCCAAAGATCAGAGCTACATCTGCACAGCTCCCACCCCGGCACACTGCCACCCCGGTCCCCTTCCATTCGTGCTGGGGTAACTGCCCTGACCACACTTACGGCAGTGGCAGGGGGTGAATCTTTCCCCTCTCTAAAGCTCTCTGCCTCCTCTGCCAGATGTAACACACCACTGCCCCCGCCCCTCCGTGCCCAACGAGCCACCACGTGGAGGGCAGCGTGGCAGATGCAGCCCATCACACAGGAGGCTCCTTTGGGCTGCAGCAAGCTCTGACATCTGCCTCTACTGTTTTATTCACACACACCTGTCTCCTCTGTAAATTAGCTACGTATGCAGTCACATGGCTCTGGGACAGGCCTGGCCCTGACTGAGTGCTCCCTTCTGGTTGCTGGCTGCTGCTGTATCCAGTGGGATCTAAAGAACTGGACTCCTGGGTTATTTTTTAAATCTCTCTTTCTCGGCAACAGAGCCAGGTTTCCATGGCATTTCCTGCAGCCCATGTGAACTGCAGTAGGGCCTCTCCCAAATGCTCCGTGCTTCTCTAGGGCCTTCCTTTAAGTTCACAGATGGGGAAACTGAGGCACAGAGCGGGGAGGGGATTTACCCACACTCACACCTGGAGCCAGGAGTCTAGACTCACCATCTCCTCTTCTAACCAGTGGGCCAAACTTCCATTCCATGCACATTTCTGGCGAAGATCACATGAATCGATTCATAGATAAGACCAGAAAGGAACATCTAGTCTGACTTCCTGTATCAGGCAAGCCCCAGGACTGCCCTGAATTAATTCCACTTTGAGCCAGAGCGGCTCTTCCAGAAAAAACATCCCAACTAATCCACCGCGACCCTTGTGAAGGGTTGCACTGGCTGAGGATCCTTGCTGTTAAAAATGTGAACCGTATTTACAGTCAGAACATGACTAGCTTCAACCTCCAGCCACTGGCTCTTGTTAAGCCTTTGGCTGCTAGGTTAAGGAGCCCTCTGTTATTAAATGTCCATTGCCCATGTAAGTACTTACAGACTGTGATCCAGTCACCCTTTAACCCGCTCTTTGTTAAGCCCCATAGGTTGAACTCCCGGCACCTATCACTGTAAAACACGGTTTCCAATCCCAGAATCATTCTCCTGGGGTAGATGCTGTGGGCCACACGACTACCCTGCTGGTGCCCTCCTGTCCTGGCTGCAGCCAGGTGCACACGGGCCTCGTTGGGGTTTGTGCTCTCCTTTTCCGTGAACGAATGAGGGGACCAGCCTTTCTTTGCCCCTTGCTGCAGGGATCAGATGCTGGATGCACAGGGCAAGAGCTCATGGAAACAGAGGCCACTGGTCAAGCTAAAAGCCTTTACAACAGCTGATAATCTTGGGGCTCCCACTGGGCATCCACTGTCATGCCAGCCCTTCTTCCTCCCCAGCATCAGAGCTCTAGCCCCATAGGTATTTGCATGGGCTTATTGCTTGTATAAGGCGATTACTGTTACACCCCCGTCTGCCCGCCGCTCCACTCCCATGGGTGACCTCTAAATCAGGGCACCTGATCTGTGCAGCAGGGCATGAGCTCTGCAGCAGGATGGCAGGCTTCTGGGACCATAGCCAGCCACTCGGGCTAGAGTTGGCTCCAGGCGGCACTCCTACAAGCTGTTGTGACATCCTCTTCCTGCAGCCAAGTAGCCTCAGATGGGGGTCACCATGGCTCTGAGCAGCATCTTACTAGGCGTGAGCAATCCCTGTGACCGAAGACAAGTGGGTAAAGTGCTAGGCAGTGCGAGTGAGGGCAGGGGCATCTCTTGGAAATGCCCCACTGATTGGGGGCAAACTCATCAGTGCCAGGAGCTTTTGGAAAGGTTCAGTTTGCAGATGATCCTGCAAAATGAGCCCTGCTTCATAAGGAGCGTCTCATCCAGGAGGCTCCTGTATATATAGGGCTCATTCATCCAGCCACTTTGCATTTCCAAAGCATGGTGCAAACATTAATTAACTCCCCCCCGCACGCCCCTGGGCAGGATGATTAGCCTGGTTGCTTTAAAACTGATGAGGAAACTGGGACAGAGGTGAAGCAACTTGCCCAAGGCCATACAGTCAGTCAGCAGCAGAGCTGGGAGTAGCTCTCCAGAAGGGACCCAGGTCTCCGGTTGGTGGGATCCACTGGGAGTCTCACCTTTTCCCATCCCCCACCCATAGCGCTGCTGAAGGGCAAGCCGACTGGTGGGAATGGGAGGTTGGCATCACTGGCCAGTGCCTCGGTAATCTTAGATCTCCTTTCTTCCAAGCAGGAGCAATGGACTTCTCCTGCTGGGACACACACACCTCTCAGCACGGTTACTGTAGAAACGAAATGAGCACTGGGATGGCAGAGAATCCCAGAGCTAATTAAGGTAATTACAGCTTCACACCAGCTGCTCCTGAGGTCCAAGGACCTTCTGTAACTTGTGGCAAGTATCGGCAGCGTGGTGGGACTTTTTAACTCTGTCTTTGCTCGCCTTGTCTGAACCACAGGCAAATGCAGCGGAGGAGCAAGAGGACACGGCCTCCCCTCCCTCTCCCCAGCTGGGCACCAAAGGACCAGGAGTTAAGTGCTCATGGCTGTGCCTTGGTGCAGCCCCTTGGACTTCATAGGGCTCGCATGGGGCACCATGTGCTGGTTGGTGTCCAGTGTGAAGTCTGGGGATTGGCATGCTGGGAAGCTGGAGGTTGGTCTTTGTTGTGAGAGCCTTGATTGGAAGCTCCCATCTACCTCTGGCACACAAAGGATGAAATCCTGCTGGCCCCACTAGCTCAATGGCAAATCTCCCGTTGATTTCCTCCCAAACCCTCTCCTCCTCCCCACACTCCATAAACATACTAAGATGATACCCCAACTGCCAGGAGCTTTCCAAATGCCTGAGGTAGGGCACAATATCCTTCACCCACAAGAGGCCCAGCATCGCTTCAGCTCTGCTCATTCATTCAGTGCCATGGTGGGAACAGATGCTAATCCCGTGTCCATCTGGAAGCTGTGCACAGCTCGTCATACACCAGCATCTGTGATTATGTGACTTAACTGCTGCAACCAGTGCAGGGACTGCCCTGGAAAGGCAAGCATCTGGGTGCACATGCTGTCCATGCAGAAATAGATTTAGCACCGGCTGGAGGTCAAGGTGCTCCAAGGGTGTGCGATATGCAGCAGCAGGGGATTCTTGCACCAAGCTCCCAGTTGTTGCTTCCAGCTGTGAAAGCCTTTCCAAGAATCTCAGAAGTGACCCTAGCTGTGCCCGACCAAGGCGAGCTCCACCTGCTGGAGGTGGGCAAAGGGGAGAGGGATGGAGTGAGCCAGCTTTGGAGGAGCAGGCTGGCACTGGTGAGAGAAGAGGAGCCCAGCCAGCCAGCGGCAGGTCTGTGGCCAATGTTGAGTTGTGTTTGTGGAGCTGGACCTCAAAGGCAGTAGGAATAACAACAGCAGCACCTTTCCTCAGTAGATCTCAAAGCCCTTCACCATCTTTAATCTACTTATCCTCACAGCAGCCAAGAGGCAAGGCAGGGCTGGGCTATTATTGCCATTGTAGAGATGGGGAACTGAGGCAAAGTGACTTACCCAAGGTCATACAGGTAGGTAGTAGCAGAGCAGAGAATTGACTGCAGGTCTCCCAAGTCCTAGGCTAGTGCCCTAACCGCTAGACCATCCTTCCTTACTGGATGGCCCCTCTCCCCTTGATACATGCTGCAAGTGCTTTACAACAACAAACAGCTGTCACACAGCGTGATGGTGAGTAACAGAGTTGTCAGTTTGCTGGCAGTTCGGATACATGGACAAAAAAATGGTTTAGGTAAAAAAAAATGTTCCCCCTCCTTTGTAGAGCTGAGCCCCTCATACATTCGGCTCTGCTCCCCCAGGGTCACAGGCCATTGCCCTTCCTAGCACCAGACAAGGCTGTCCCAGCAAGGTGTGCCCCACCTGCACTGCTAACCATGCCCAGGGATAGGGCTGCTTT
Source organism: Gopherus evgoodei (assembly GCF_007399415.2). Lineage (NCBI taxonomy): Eukaryota > Metazoa > Chordata > Testudines > Testudinidae > Gopherus > Gopherus evgoodei. The sequence goes on along the minus strand of NC_044325.1, from coordinate 136,711,534 downwards.
TGGTCTTTCCTGGAAGAGTCCTGCCCCTGAGAATTTGCCGGCCCAGCACTAGGAGCTCAAAGCAAGGTCTCCATTGGCTGCACTGGCCCTGTGCAGCACAGCTCTCAGGGGGCCAGGGGAGGGGTGAAGGGATCTCTGAACCAGGCCTGACACGTTAAAGGCTTTGTGGGCAGAGCCCGGGGGTTTGGATTCTGTTTGCTGAGGAGCCAAGGGAAGAGGTGAATCACAGGTGCAATGTGGCCACAGCAGCCTGGTGTGGCCACAGGTGGAACCAAACTCAGCCTGCTTGTGGTGGTTTCACTTGGCCCCAGTGTGGAGCAGGAGGTGGGTAAGGGGCTAGAGCCATGCTAGAGAGGGGGCTGCGGGAAGCTCCTGGCTGCAGGGGCAGCCACTGCGCAGCCGAGGGTGCAGCACCCTGACTGTCTGTGTCTTATGCAATAAGACGCCTTGGGGTGTGGTGATGAGGTCAGCCAGTTTCACTTCACCTAGGGCGGGGAGGCAGCTGGGCAGCCTACCTATGCCAGACCTTACAGAGATCAGGGGGAGGTGGCAGTATCACCACACCCTGCCATGCCTCACTGCCGCCTTCACTCTCACTCACACCCAGAGACACACCCCTCTGCACACACGCACACACACGGCCATTCCAGACTTGCACCATGCACACACCCTGCATGTACCCCCACACCCTGCACACACATCCCCTCCATACACACATGCCTATACAGACCCGCAGCCCACCCTACACATCTCCTCCATACACACAACCTGCATGCACCCCCGCACACCCCCCACACATCCCCTCCATACATACCCACCTGTACAGACCTGCACTCCACACAGCCCTTCCATACACATACCCTGCATGCACCCCCACACCCTGCACACACATTCCCTCCATACACACATTCCTATACAGACCTGCACCCCACACATCCCCTCCATACACACACCCTGCATGCACCCCCACACCCTGCACACACATCCCCTCCATACACACATTCCTATACAGACCCGCAACCCCCCCCATATCTCCCTCATACATACCCGTCTATACAGACCTGCCCTCCACACACTCCCTCCATACACACATTCCTATACAGACCTGCACCCCACACATCCCCTCCATACACACACCCTGCATGCACCCCCACACCCTGCACACACATCCCCTCCATACACACATTCCTATACAGACCCGCAACCCCCCCACATCTCCCTCATACATACCCGCCTATACAGACCTGCCCTCCACACACTCACTCCATACACACATTCCTATACAGACCTGCACCCCACACATCTCCTCCATACACACACCCTGCATGCACCCCCGCACACAAACCCCACATCCCCTCCATACACACTTTCCTATACAGACCCGCAGCCCCCCCCACATCATGTCCATGAACACCCACCTATACAGACCTGCACCACATGCACCCCTCCATACACACACCCTGCATGCACCCCCACACCCTGCACACATCTCTTCCATACACACATTCCTATACAGACCTGCACCCCACACATACTGTCCATGCACACCCACCTATACATACCTGTGCCACACACACACCCTCCACACACATACCCACCTATACAGACCTGCACCACAAACACACACATCCCCTCCATACACACATTCCTGTACATATCTGTACCCCCCTCACATCCCCTCCATACACACACACGCCATACACGTGTATGCACAAACACTTGCCACTTAATACATGCATAGACACAAAACTATACACGAGTGCACCACATACACACGCTACTTACACTCATGCACACACAGAGTTATACAAAAAACCCACACCCTATTATACAGACACACTAACTCTCACAAACCCTCCCCTCTGTTTCTACCCTACACAACGATTTTTTTTGTAGAGTCACACCACATCCCAAACATTACATTAAGCCTTTTCTAACAACAAAACCACCAGGCTACACAGAGCCATGAGCTTGACACCGTTACCTCCGTCTTCCACTCCCTCCCTGCTCCCCGCATCTCAGTGGGGTGGCTACACCGGCTCTGGAGGTGTAAGCCCAGCTATCTTTGCTCTCTCTGATTGGGCTAGCATGCTAGAAATAGAAGTGTAGCCTCAGTGGCACAAGCAGCTGCCCCGAGTACATCACACCTTGTCTGTGGCCCCATGAACTCGCAGGGCTTCCTTGTCAACCTCCTCCTGGCACTGACCAAAATGGCCACCTACAACCGCAGGAGAAGGATGCTGGACAAGGGGGGGGCTATTCCATTCCTCCCTGATCTCACACATTGTGGTGGAGTTCCTCTTGGCAGCATCCGCTGGCTCCCTAGACAGTTGTGAGGAGCAGTGGGTGCTGTCCAGGGTTCTCTGCTCGGTATCCCCCTCTGGGTCCCTAGTTTTGAAGCTGTAAGTCACTCGGCCTGGAGTGCCAGTGCTGGTCACCTGGTCCTGATCATTCTTCCACCCTGGGCTGGTATTTGGGAACATCTAGATCAAGATCACGACCGTGTCTCCCCATTTATTCTGTGGGGAAACTGAGGCATGGAGCGGTGACGTGACTCATCCAGCGAGTTAATGGCAGAGCTTGGAATAGAATCCAGACCCCTTGACTCCCCAGCCTTTGCCTTATCCGCTGTACAAAGCATCCCCTGTCAGAGTTTATGCCTCAAATCACCCATCCAATCGCAGCTTCTCCTGCCATAACTTGCCACCCCAGCACTCCTCACATGTAAAGGCCTGATGTTCAGAGGGCCGGACGGATGGCTGCAATTCCAGCTCGAGTCGTTGGGAGCTGCGGCTGCACAGCACTTCCGAAAAAAAATCAAGCCTCACCTAATTACACCACAGAGCACCCCTAGGAGGCAGGTAAATGGTGTCCCCATTTAGACAGGCAGATCGGGGCAATGTCAGAGCCAGATCCCTGAGGTTCTTGGTGCTCCAACCTCTAGGAAGTGTTCCCCCGATGCTTTGCCCATCCTCTGTCTTCTCTGATTCCACAAGGGGCTCAGCTTGCAGAGGGATGGAGAAATCCCTCTGGGAGAAAGGAAAAAAAGGAGCTTCCCCACCCCTTGCCTGCCCTGCCCAAAAGCCTGCAATAGGCCATCCCTGCACCAGGGCTCCATTAGCACATGATTGGGGGGCTCTTTTTGTAGTTCCAATGCAGGGATTTTTTCCCATTCCTTTGTGCCAGGCTCCAGCTGAGGTGCTGTGAGCCAGGCTTGGGAAGAAACCAAGGCCAGATTTAGGGCCTGCTCCGCGACCAATCTCTCGATTGTGAAAGCATGGGAAGATCTTTGATTGCAGTGGGTGTTGGAGCAGGCCCACAATCAGGACTAGGGGGCTGGGCAAGGGCTGTGAGTACTAGACACGGCCTCAGGCAGTAGAGTTCCACCAACTCCAGATCTGAACTCCCCCACCCCAAAGCCAGGGTCCACAGGTTGGGCTGTCAGGTAGCCACAACGTTTGGACCTCAATTCCAACCTTGCGCAGAGCTTAGGGGTGCCCAGACCCAATGGGTTTCATGTGGCATCTTGCCTGATGAATGCTGGAGCTCAGAAGGCAGAGAAGTTCCGTTCAGATCTGAATTGGCTTTCACACTAAATGTTAGACGAGCTTCCCTGAGCATGCTGATCCAACCACACTTAGTGTGGACAGATAAGCAGGACAAACACTTAGTTGTGCCAGCCTGGAATATGCTACTACGTGGGCACCTGGAGCTCTGTAACAGGTCAGAAGCCAGATGGGCACAGCAGGGCCTGCTAGCTAGCTGCTCAGAGGGCCCATAATTCTTATGCCCTGGCTGCAAGGTACTATGGGTTATCCAACTGGCCAGTTGCATCCTGGGCATCACATCAGATCAGCCCAAGCGTCTCCAGTCTGTGTGCAGTGCTGTAGCTGGACGAATGTCTCCCTTTCCAGCCATCTCACCCTCAGAAGGCAGGGGAGGGGTTGGCAGCTGGCAGAGGAATTCCCCAGGGGTCTATAACTCAGCTCCATGCAGGTTTGTGAAATGTTATTACCTAGCAGTCCCTTCCCACAAAACATGTTTTTGAGCTAATTCCCGTCACCCGTCTGGGGTGGGAGCCAGGGGAATGTGGCCAAACATGTTTGTGCAGAGAATAAAACTGCCCATTGCATCACGGTGCTGCTGAGCGCAAGGGGCTGCAGTCTGTTTACTGGCCAGAGATCCCGGCCATCTTGAAAGCAGGCCAGGAATCTGGAAAGAAACATTGTGTTCAGCCCATGTGTGTGTGTGTGTGTGTGATTCATCCCTTACCAGAATGCTAATATTTATTAGCAAGGCTTGTTATCTGGCTGGGAGGAAATGCCAAGGTGTCCCCAGCCAGCTGTCCCATCGGGCAGGAACAGTCCCTGCTTTTCAGCAAGGAAGCTGGCATTTTTTCCACGTGGTCCCTCCAAAATATCCCCTCCTGCTCCCATGGATTTCGCCTGAGTTAGAAATCACTGTCTGTTTTATCCTCCCCGGGTGTCCCTGTTTGCCCTGAAATGTTGGCAGGCGTGGTCCTGGTGGGGTGGTGCAGACAGACAGATGGAGGCACACGGAGCTAATGGGAAAAGATAGACGGGGGACAGATGCACAATTGCATGCTACTCCTTCCCAACAGGCCTGATTCTCAGTTGCATTGGAGCCTTTTTGCACCACTCCGCAGCCACAAAGGGACTGTAAAGTAAGCGTAACCAGTTACCTGGGAATGTTCCCTACCACTGTAGAGCCAGTAATTACTCTGCTCCATCCCTCCATCCAGGCCCAACTTCCTGGTGCAGAAGAGAAGGGCTTTGTGGCCAATGCTTCTGCAATTCTCAACAGCTGGAACTGCGCCTCACGGTTATAGGCAGCTGGACACAAGTTAGAGCAGCCTTGAGTCTGCTCTAATTTACACTGGAGGCCTGCAATGTCTGTGCAAGGCTGCATCCATGCCCAGTGCTCATTCCAGGTGCTTTGCAAGTATCAGCTGTACCAGTTGGTTAAGATGCCTTCAAGAGTAAGGTGACCAGATATTCCGTTTTTAAAGGGACAGTCCCATCTTTTGGGACTTTTTCTTATATAGTGCACCTCCAGTCCTGTTTTTTCACAGTTGCTGTCTGGTAACCCTGTTCAAGAGGGTCTTGAATTCAAGTCCATATGAAGCGGTGAAGTCTACAGATTGGATCAGACCATTGGACCATCTCATCCTGCTGACCAATGCCTGATGGATCAGAGGTGCCCATGGATAGTCTCCTGCAGAGCTTCCTTGCAGAGGGTCCAGTTCATCCTTGCCCAGCAGCTTGGGTGGTCATTTACACCAGTGCTGAGTGGTGTAAAACTACCAGATAAGGCCTGGTTCAGCAAAGCAGGAAGTGTGGGCCTCCCTTTAAGCATGTGCACAACAACTTAGATACTCAGGTGTTTAAAATTAAGCATGTGCTCCATGGGGCCTCAGAGTAGTAAGATTTTTCACTGGTGTTGCACTCCCTGTGTGCCAGCGTAAAAGACCGCACGAAGTACAGGGCAATGATGGGTGGGACCTAGTATCTCTATAGCAAGGATAATAACATCGGAGTCTCACTGATTCTGCTTCCTTTTTGCATCAGAGCATTTCAAGGTAAGGAACAACACCGTGGACACAGGCAGGAAATGCTTCTGTTCCAAACCAAAGTGCATGGGTAGCCCCTGGTATTTCCCCGGGTGGCCACAAGGAAATGCAAAGCTACCGATGTAACCCCAGGGAGCAGGTGTGGTTGGCTGACCCCACATCAAACCTAGACAAGATGAAGAGCTGTGAGGATGCACCATCCCCTTTTCAGTTGGGGCAGGGTCCTTCCCTACAGTCTATCAGCTGGTGCTTTGTCCTGTCTAAACGTAGTGGGGTTTCCACAGCTTCCAAGGGACTGGTCAGGAAGCTTTTTTTGATCCCGGGCCAGATCCTCAGCGGGTGTAAGTCAGCATAACTCCATGGATCTCCACCAAGCAAGCTCGACTCAGCCCAGTTGGGCACCTTGCCAAGTCAGTCTAGATTTCCTTCATCTTGATCCGATTCCTTCACTGCTGGTTCTAACTCAGCCCACCTCCCACCACGCTCACCACTTCCTCTCCCACCATTAAGACACTCACAAACAGTTTTCATATTCCCCCTTAGTCACCAGTCAGCCAAGCCAGCTACATTTAGGCCCTGTGGTCTAGTGGCTAAATCACTGTCCTGGGACTCAGGAGTCTATTCCTGGTTCAGCTGCCAGGTGAGTCACTTCCTTACTCTGTGCCTCAGTTTCCCCATCTGTAAAATGGAGATAAAGATACTGACCTCCTGTGTAAAGCACTTGGAGACCCACTGATGAGAAGAGCTGGGTATTAATGTATGATGACTATTCATATTACAGTAGCACAGAGAGGCCTACTTGAGATCATGGCCCCATTATGCTAGGCCCTGCAGACACACAGCTCAAGAGATGATCCTTGCCCCAAGGAGCTTCCAATCGACATAGACAAGAAGGGGGCGGGGGGAAGGGGACGTGACTTGCCCAAGCTCAGCAGGTCAGAACCAGGAATCGAACGCAGATCGACTGACTCTCAGTCCGGTGCACTAGCCAAGGCCAGAAACCATACAGACTCAGTTACAACCCTTCACCACTGTTAATGCAATATCCCAAGAGGGTCTGTATCAGAACAGCAGACAATACCTCAGTGCACCAAATCCTGCTTTTGCTATGCAGACAGCCGAGGGCAGATTTTGCTCCAGCTTCTGTTCAAGCCAATGATTTCCATTCCATCGGTGGGAGCGGGAATCAGCTGAAGCCCTCTGTGTGTGTGTGGGCAGAAGGAAAGTTGAGTGGAAAAGCCTGCTGCAGAGACCCTACAATAGCCCCCACAACCCATCACCATTGGGAAGCTGCACCCATCTCTCAGCTCTGCCAGGTGAGGTGAAGAAATGATCCTGCAAACCACATCAGACCTAGAGAGAGCAGGAGACGGAGCCTGTCCCCACTGGGAGCTACCAGCCGCGTAGCATTGGAAAAGGAGAGAATTTGAAGTGGGGGGCTGGAAATTCCCTGCCTTACCTCTCTGCCAAACAGATCAACCTGAGGGAGAAGGGGAGAGGACAGCTCTGAACTACTTCGCTGAGTTATTTCCAGCCGCGTTTCCATCTGAAGCCTTGTAGCGGGTCAGGGAGATGAAACCAAGGGCAATTCTGAGGGCTCCCAGCCCCACGCTTGCAGCCAGGCTGGAGGGAACCGGAGAGCAGTGGGGCCAGCAGCCCCATGGGCTATTTATAACCGGGTCTGCTTGATGGCTCCTGCTGTGGACGCGGCTGCTGGAGTTATTTTTAGCAGGCTGCAGGGGAATCTCGGTGCTGTCGGCGCAGGGTGATGGGGAGCGGAGCGATGCGATACGCCAGGCATTTGAGCAGCATTCGGCCGGCCAAGCTCTGCCCACCTGCGCCCCTCCAGCCCACTCTGGAGAGCTTTCCAATGACTCCAGCAGGGAGCTCCCCTCCATCATTCAACCCCGGAAGGGCAGCAAGGAGAGGAATGCGTAGGGCTCTCTCTCATCACATCCCACGGGGGACCGCTTAGCCCCATGGCCCTAGCCCACTGCCCCATCTTCCAGCATCCCCATACTGGAGTGAATCCATCCCCTGGCATGGGACTGCAGCATTGAACTACAGGCCTGTGCTCCTACCGAGGCAGGTCTGGGTGGCTGTATCCCCCCTGCCCCACAGTGCCTGGAGATGAGTTGACTCACCTGAGGCACGCCCCCTTGTGGTTGGGCGTGGCATGGCAGATTTTTCCTCTCCAGCGCCTCGGCCATCTGGCGAGGTCCTAGTTTAGTCCTGGCCCTTCTGGACTAACAGCAAGTCCCACAGTGTCCATACATCTGGTCCTCGCACACTCCTCTCAGGGCTTTAAACCCTTCTTATCCCCTAGCAGCAGTGGGCTTAACATCACCTTCTCAGTGGCTGGTCAGGGAACCCAGGCACACCTGCTCCACTGGGCTCCAGCCCAGGAGGCCTAGGGCAGGGAACCAAGCTCAGCTCCATTGGAGACCTTGCCACTGTCTCCCTGGGCTCCTCCCTGCCACTAGCCTGTCTTCAGGCCTTTTTCCCTGCCCTTTCCTGGACTCTTAGGGCTTGTCTACATCAGAAAGTTGCAGCGCTGGTGAGGGAGTTACAGCGCTGCAACTTAGGAGGTGTACACATCTGCAGGGCACCACCAGCGCTGCAACTCCCTGTTTGCAGCGCTGGCCGTACTCCCGTTTTGTCTCCGGTGTAGAGGATCCAGCGCTGGTGATCCAGCGCTGGTAATCAAGTATAGACACTTACCAGCGCTTTTCTTGACCTCCGTGGAATAAGCAGGTATCCCAGCATACCTGAGGAAGCCTCTGGTAATCAAGCTGGTCTCCTTCCCTGGCTTGCTCTCTCGTTCCCCGAACCCCCGAGCAAGCAGGTCTCCTTCCCTGCGGTTTGCAGGGTGGTTCGGGGAACGCGAGAGCAAACCGCGGCGAAGCTGGTCTCCTTTCCCGGTTTGCTCTCTCGTTCCCCGAACCCCCGAGCAAGCAGGTCTCCTTCCCTGCGGTTTGCAGGGTGGTTCGGGGAACGCGAGAGCAAACCGCGGCGAAGCTGGTCTCCTTTCCCGGTTTGCTCTCGCGTTCCCCGAACCCCCCTTGAAGCCGCCCAACAGCGCTGCAGTGTGGCCACATCTAACACCACTTGCAGCGCTGGTTGCTGTAAGTGTGGCCACTCTGCAGCGCTGGCCCTATACAGCTGTACTAATACAGCTGTAACAACCAGCGCTGCAAAATTTTAGATGTAGACATGGCCTTAGTTCCTGCCGTTGTGTCGGGCTCAGCCACCGGAGCTTGCTCCAGTCCCGTGGCTTCCAAATATCTTCCCTCCCTGGGCTGCCTCTCCCACTGGAGGGGCCTTCCTGTTCCCCACAGAGCTCCTCCACCCCCACAGCCCCCTTCTGCTCCAGACTTTCTCTCTTTAGAGCACCACCCAGCTCCTCCTCAGCTGGGTTTTATCTTTAATTAGGCCTGGCCTGCTCTCCAGATACAACCAAGAGGGTTAATTGGTCCTATTAACCCTTTCACTACCAGTGCAGGGCAGCCACCCCATCACAGTGCTGTCCATAACCCTCAATATCCCAATACGGCCATATCCCTCACACCCTGGTGCCAAGGTCTTAGAGCACCTGTATCCCTCCTATTCCTATACGTCCCTGTCTCCAGTATCCCAGTGTGCCCATATGGCTGTGTGCCCGCATATCCCTTATCTCTGTGTGCCCACATCCTCAAGAACCCTGTGTGCCCATATTCCCCATGTGCCTTTCCCCATATACACCTGTATATGCCATGTGTTTGTAACTCCTGGCCCCTCTGTGCCCCCCACATTCCCGGGGGTCTCCCCCACATCACTATGTGATGCACCCCTATCCCCACTACTCCTTTGTGCCCACTGCCATATGTGGCAGCAGCAAGCTGGAGGCATCAAGCAATAAACTCTTCCTGACCTGCTGAGCCAGAGGATGAGGATTTACAGCTGAGGGGGAATGAGCTCTGGCTGCCGTTGCTCTCCAGACAGGAAGACATTAGCCTAGCTGCACTGTCTGCATTTCTAATAGGCCCCTCTCTCTCCCCAGCAGCTCCCAGTGCAGCAGGGAAATCCTTGCAGAGGAGACTTCGAGGAGCTTAGCTCTGCAGGCTCCACTTGGAGGGGGAAAGAAACAGCTTCATGAGCCCGACCTTCGCAGGATGCGGGGCCTCTGGGCTCTGCCCTGCCTGGGGCTGCTACCCCACAATACAAAGGCAGGTGGGTCAGCCTCATGCCATTAGTCCAGCAGCCAGCATGCAAGGGTGGGCTGTACCTCTTCCTGGGCACATATGTTCAACTGGATCTCTGGCCCTCTCATATAAACACACCCCAGACACATGCACCTGTGCTCATTCCCTGCTACATTCCCTTTCTCACACACAGACACATCTGCATATATGTATTCCTCCCAAGCATTTTCACCTAAAGACAGATTCCCCCTTCATTCTTTATTATTACTGTCATCTATCTATCTATCTACCCCCTACACCGCATCTATCTATCTATCACTATATTATCATACGCCAGACATTCACATATAAGTATACAAAAATTTCCAGTTATCCTCACAAAACTTCACTTGTCTCTCTCTCTCTCTCTCTCTCTCTCTCTCACTCTTACACTTTCCATAAGGGTAAATGGGATGAACCAGGTACCTACAGACCAGTTAACCTGATATCGATCCTGGGCAAAATCATGGAAAAGCTGATATGGAATGTGATCAGTAGAGGATTAAGGAACGGGAGCATAATTAATGCCAATCAGCATGGTTTTATGGAAAATAGGTCTTGTCAAACAAACTTGCTATTTGTTTTTTTCTGATATTACAAATTTGGTTGATGATGGTAGCTGTGTTGACATAATATCCTTAGAAAGCATAGGATTTAATAGTCCATGACATTTTGATTACAAAATCAGCATTATACAAATTCAATGTAGCTCATGTGCGATGGATAAAAAAACTGGCTAACTGATAGAGCTCAAAATGGGGACAAATCTCACATGGGGTATCTCTAGTGAGTTCACAAGGGGATTTGTCCTCAGATTAATGTTATTCACTATCTTTATCAATGATTTAGAAGAAAATATAAAAACACTGCTGGTAAAATTTGCAAATGACACAAAAACTGGTGGTATGGTACATAGTGACGGGGGACAGGTCAGTTACACAGGCCAACCTGGATTGTTAAGTCAGATGGGTTTTAATAGAGCTAAATGTAAGATCAGACGTTTAGGAACAAAGGATGTAAATCACACCAACGAGACTGCTTACTGTATCCTGGAATGCCGTGACTCTGGAAAGGACTTTGAGGTCATGGAAGATACCCAGTGGAACACGAGCTCTACGATGCTATGCTGCAGCTAAGAGGCCCCTGTTCCTTGGTTGTATAAGCAGAGGAATCTCAAGTAGGAGTAGGGGGATAGTATTACCCCCATATATGTCATTAGTGAAACCATTACTGGATACAGTGTTCAATTGGGGGGTCAATACGTCAAAAAAGATGCTGACAACTTGAAAAGGGTTCCAAACAGAGCTCCAGGTTGCTTCAAGATCAGGGAAACCTGCCTTCGAGTGAGAGACTGAAGAAGCTCAATCAGGGGTCAAGGGGTGACATGATCACCATCCACAAGCAGCTGTAGGGGAAGTGATTTCTGATGGTCGACGGCTCTTTAATCTAGCAGGAAAGGACAGCATGAGATCTGGGGGCTAGAAGTGGAAGCTAGACACATTCCTAAGAGGGTGCACATTTTTAGCAATGAGGGTGATGATTCGCCATTTCCTGCAGCTCCCCCTGTGCACATACCCACCTCTTCCAACTCCCTTCCACCTCCGGCTATGCCTGTCCCTGCACATGCACTCACAAATACAACCCCCCTCACACCCATTGGCTCAGTGCTTTCAGTCTCCTGTACGCTGCTTCCCCTCTCCCCCCATGACTGTCTCTGAGCAGCTCCTGGCTGTGCAGGCTGAACAGGCCGGGTTGCAGATTAATTAGCTCAGGGAAGCAGGCGTGATCCAGGGCAGTGTGGCAGATGCACTGTCCAGATGGGTGAAGTGCCTGTGTTTGTTCCCCCTTCCCCAGGAAGCTGCGCTTTCCCTGAGAGCCATCCCTGCTATTTGCAAAAAGCCTCTCAAGAAAGCAACCTGGGAATGTTTCCAGCCCAGCAGCCCTCTCCACCTGCACAGCCTTGCTGATTGCACTGGGGAGGCCTGGGGCCAGGTAGGCTGAATTTCCTGCATCCGAGCGGGGTGATCCCACTTCCCTGCACTGCAGCTCCCTGCCCCACTAGCAGCAAACACACCTGCCAGGATCCCACAGCATCACAGCCACAGCTCTGTGAGCTCCCCTGCAATAGGATCTGCTATAAGTGGAGGTGCTGCTAGCACAGGTCTCAGGAAGGCGAGTACTTTATCCCATGCAGTGACACCCCAGAGCCTACAGGGACATCAACTCAGGACAGTGACACCCAGGGTGGACCTTTGTGCCAGGCAAACTACACTCTACATTGTCCAGAACCCCTCTTCCAAACAAAGAGCACCCACAGCCTGCAGGGCCCTTATCCCAGGCCTGCAACACCGCAGACCGTGTGGCATCTATTTCCCAGGCTGGGGGCATCCCGGGATCTGGATCCCAGCAAAGCTTTTTGATCCCATCCCCCGCCCTGCCCCGGTTGGCAAGTCAGCGTGGGCACCCAGGAGGCGGTAGCCCAGGTAATCCACGTCCACCGTGGGCACCTGACTGGAATGCAGAGGTGTGAAGTGAAGTCCTCCTGTTCAAGGCAGTTTCACAGTTTATTTTACACCCTATTAGATTCCAGCTGGCAGGAGCGCTCCCTATAAATATACATAAGGGCTCATTTACATGACGGTTTATTTGGAAGCGAATTCCACAGCTGCCTGGCAGCCAGCTCTTTTGCAGCAGGTGAGAATTCTGTACATACATGTATGTGGGGCGGGGGCGGCGGGGAATGCTGCAGAGAGAGAGAAAATCCATCACAGGCATTAGAAGCGGATTCCCTGATTGATCCTGGGCTGCCCTGATCTGAATTTTGCTGCAATTTGCACAAGGGAAAAAAATCCCCTTGTTAGACAGGGAATAGATTCAGGTGAGAGGCAGGATTGCCCCATAGTTAGGGAGTGAGAATCAGGGCTCCTGGGTTCTATCCCTGAGTGAGTCCCTTTCCCTGCTCTGTGACTCAATTTCCCATTTTGTTAAATAGGGAGCATCTGGACAGCTACAGATGGGAAGCGCTAAGCATTTGGGTGTTAGTAATATTATTATTACTATTTACCATGTGTATTACTGTAGCATCTAAGAACCCCAGCCCTGGACCATGTGCTAGGGGCTGTACAAACAAACTCCAGGATGGTCTCTGCCCCCACAGAGCTGTTTCTCTTCCTTTCTGAACATAGTGCCTCTGGAAGCTGCAGCCTTGAGAAAGGAGCACATGAAAATCATGCCATGGTAGCAAAGTATGGATTAGTAGAGGCAATATGGTCTAATCATTAAAGCAGCAGGCCCCAGGACTCCTGGGTTCTATTCTTGGCTTTGCTGGGTGACCTTGGACCCAGATTCATAAAAGTAACTAGGCTCCTAACTCTCATTGATTACATACCCTTGACTAACTTCCACAGCCCTTTGAGGGTCTGGGTCTCAGCTCCATGCCTCAGTTTCCCTCTCTGCGCCCTGCAAGTAATGCTATCTCCCTACCTTGCTGGGCTGGGGGTTGTGAAGCTTAAAGAACTGCAGAGCACTTTGAGAACCTCTCAGGAAATACAAAGCAGGACTGGGGGGGCTGTTATACGAGCAAGGCCAAGCTGTAGGATGATGGGCTGGTGCTCTAGCGCTCAGGACACTCTCTGCCACAGACACTCTTGGGTGACTTCGAGCAAAGATACTTATTTAAGTGCCTAACAGGGAGCAGCTGGCAGCTGAGCTCGTGGTGCGGCGAGGGGTGCGGTGATGAAAACTGGACCCAGCCCTCGTTAAACTCAACAAAGATCTGAGGCGGTGGTGTTTGGATCCAGCACTAGATTACAGCTCTGGCTTCAAAGCCAGATCAAGGCTGGAATTTTAGTGACAGGATCTGAAATGTCATGAGCTATTCCAATCGGCTTTCTGCTCTACGGTGGTTTCTCTTCAGAGCAATGTGGTCTAGTGGATAGTGCACCAGACTGGGATTCAAAAGATGCCTGGATACTAGTCCCAGCTCTGCTACTGGTCTGCTGGGTGACCTTAGGCATGTCACTTCCCCTCTTTGTACCTCAATTTTCCCACCTATAAAATGGGGATGATGCTGATCCCCTTTGTAAATCATTGAAATCGATGAGTGAAAAGCAGCTACGTAAGACCTAAGTGTTATTATTACATCGGGCTCCATCCAAACTGGATCTGGAAAACAGGGCCCACACAGTGCTGGATCCACAACCAGAACCAAACCCCGCAGGTCTGAGTGTGAACCCGGGGAGCTGAATTTTTCCCTCTCTGAAAGTCAGTGCAATTGGGTGGGATGATCCAGAGCAGAGGTTCCAGGTGGGGCCTGGCTCTAACTGGTGGGCCTGAATTGGCTCTCACTGATGCTGGTGTCAAGCCGGAGTCGCTCCACCAAAGGCAATGGGGCAACACAGTGTAAAGTCAATTCAAGAGGAGAATCAAGTCCATAATATCCATTGTGTCAACCACAGGTATCACCTAGATTTTGGGCTGAATTGATACCCAGGATCTTTGAGTAAGGGCCAAAAACGGAATGGTGACTCTAACCCAGGGCCCCCTTGATGTGAGGGGGATGAGGGTGCATAGACTTTTACAAGGATCCCACGGGTCAGAAACATTCATGATAGTTCACCAAAGACTGCCAGGTGAGGTCTTTATCAAGAGCCACTAGCCCACCGGTCATCGTAATCCTTGCAAAATGTATGTAGAGATAATATTTAAGGAGTTATGTATCTACACTGAAAATTATATTCTTCTGGCCTTGGAGTTAAGGGAGGTCACCAGGAGAGGACACACCTCAGAGATTAGATAACAGACACCTATCTGCCTCTCTGGTCATTTGTGTGTTGTGTATCTTATGACTCACAACATAGATGTATTTGCATACTGAGCCGGAGGAAGGGGTATGCAAGAGGGGAGGCAAGCAGGGGCATGCCCCCAATAATTGTCAGGGGCATAGAACTCCTCTGGCCCCGAGGCGGTAGGGGGGGAAGGAAGAGTGAGCTCCTGGGGCTGGTGGGGGAGGTGGGCACAGAACCCAAAGGGGTCTAAGTTAAACAAGAGGTTCCGAAATCTGCCAAGAAAAGGAAATCTACGAGACGAAACAAACAGGAGGGGATGGGGTCCTGTTTATGTATAAAGACAAAGGATGGGAGCAGTGTATCTTGGGGTGCAAAGGACAGAAGAATCCTTTCCTAGGAGGCAAGCTGACAGTGCATCTTCCTCCAGAAAGGAGGGTCCCAGTCAACTTGGCTGTAAAGCACTGCAAGGATTTGGGGTGAGCATTCCTCTATGAGACACGGGAGCATCTAGTTATGTAAGTCTAGACTCTAGAATGTGTGTTATGATTTTATTTTATACGTAACCCTCTGTGTCCAATCTGGCTACTTGCTACTACTCGAATCTCTGCATAGTTGTGATTTCAGGCCTCAGTGCCGTGTGATAAGCAGAGCAGCGATCAGAGGTGGGACTGGTAAGCGGGGCAAACTGGTTCTCCGGAAGCAGGGAGTCTGTGAATTCTGTGAGCGGCCAGTGGAGGCTTGGAGTGTGCCTATTGCTAACCTGTAGAGTAATAGCAAGGCCTCTGAGACCTAGAGTGCGGGTTGCCCAGGGTCTGTGAAGTTGGGGAGTTGACCCAGGCAGACACAGACAAAGCTTCCTCCCAACCCTGCATACCCCTGGGAAGCATCACAGAGACCACATGGCACCAGATCTGAACCAAAACCCCAGCCCAATATTGTCTCTCTCCAGGTACATCACAGCTACACCTAGAGGCACTCATGACCCCAGTGTGCAAGGCACTGCAGAGACACACTTCCTCTCCCAAAGAGCTTCCAGGCCAGACAGACACGACAGCCAACTGGTATTACCAGCTGCATGTCACAGGTGGGGACCTGAGACAAGTTTTCTGCAGGGCTCAGTGGCTGAGCAAATGGCTGTGTCTTCAGAAGAGCTCAGCATCCTGGGTGAAAATCCAGACCCAGTCCTGGGTCCTGAGCACCTGAAGACTGGGCCCTGCTCAATGTGCCCCAACTCACCCAGGGGGCCTGTGACACAGCTGGAAATTGATCCCAACTCTTCTGAAGCTTAACCATGCAGCCATCCTTTCCTTTTGCCCAGGAGCAGGGACTTGGGTTTGGTCCCCTCTCTCCAACGAGTGACTGTTAGCCAAGATCTGGGTCTCGGAGCCCTAAACACTCCCTGTGTTCTTGCCCAGTCAGGCCATGAGGTCGCCGAAGTCCCTCTTTCCTTCTCCCACCGTTGGAAAGGTTTTGTGTTAGATTCAGCCCTGCAGCTGGGAGTACGTGGCCTGAATTCTGCCTGGGTTTGATATTAATGTGCCCTGATAGAAACGTTTGAGTCCTTCTCATGTTTATATCATGATTATTAGCTGAGTCACAGCTGGGGTGCTGCTAATTAAATGTATTTCTTAATTAACAAGATCACAGAGAAGGCACGCCAGCCGGGTTTGGCTTTCAATCACTGTTGACAAAGACAGCTGCTGCCAGACTGGGGGTGGCTTCTGTTGAAGACGCAGTGCTAGCCCAAGGCTGGTCTGGCCAGGATGCGGGCCATGTGCTGATGGGTTCATGGAGCAGACGTCTTGGGCCAGGGAGGGGCTCCTGACTGGCTTGCCCTGCTGCCTGGTTACTATGTCACAATCTGAGCTGACACAGTGCGGGCGGGACATCAAAAGCTGGCTGCAGCCCTGCCCAAAGCACCTCCTGGCCTCTTGGTAACCAAAACATGGGCTCGGATGCCAAATCCTGGCCCCAGACACCTCCAATCCCTCCATCTAGAGACTTCCCAAACCCTGCACCGCAGACCCCAAACTTTCACCCCAGAGACCCGCAAACCCTGCACCCAGATATCTCCAAACCTTCCAATTGCAGACCCCGAAATCTTGCACCTGGAGACCCCCAAACCCTCTATCTAGAGACCCCCAAACCCTGCATCCAGATACCCTCAAATCCTGCATCCAAACACCCCCAAAGCCCTGCACCAAAGACTCAAAAACCCTCCACCTGGAGATCCCCAAACACTCCATCTCAGACACCCCAAACCATGCACCTAAACACCCTCAAACTTTCACCCCAGTCACCCAAAACTTTCCAACCTCACTGTTAACAATATACACCTTATTTCCAGTCTGAATTTGTCTACTTTCAACTTCCAGCCATTGGATCTTGTTAGACCTTTCTTGGCTAGATTGAAGAGCCCATTATTAAATATTTGCTTCCCACGTAGGTTCTTACCGACTGCGATCAAGTCATCCCAACCTTCTCTTTGCTAAGATAAATGGATTGAGCTCTTTGAGTCTCTCGCTATAAGGCAGATTTTCTAATCCTTTCATCATTCTTATGGCTCTTCTCTGAAACCTCTCCCAATTTATCAACATCCTTCTTGAATTGCGAGCACCAGAGCTGGACACAGCATTCCTGCAGCGGCCGCACCAGTGCCAAACACAGAGGTAAAATAACCTCTCGACTCTGACGTGAGAGATCCCCCTGTTTATGCCTGACAGTGCCTGGTGAGAGCTCCACTGATCTCTGTGCCTGGGGCAAGGCCTGGATGGATGGGGAAGCTGCACTGTGTACAGGGCAAAGCACAGGGTAAAGACTAGGGGATTTTATGCTGCAGCCATTATAAGCCACAGGGAAGGGAGGGGAGTGGATCAAGGGATATTCGCCCCTCTGCAAGTCAGTGCAATGGAATGAATGGACATACCACAGTACCATTCAGTAACAGCTATTAATACTCGAGTATGCTCCTGCCAGCTGTGCTGCCTTGGGGTAGAGCTGCAGCATTGTTCTTTGCCAGCAGAATAACCCCATCCCCAGCTGTTAAGCGGGGGAGGGAGGGAGGGTGGCACAGAGTTTATGGGCCATCTCCCTTCTGCTTGCTGGATCCGGCAGCACATGGAGCCCCTCTGCGCTTCCCAGGGATTTTGGTGTGCTGCAGGACCGTGTGCTGCACAGTGGGATTAGCAGGGTTTGCCTTCTGGGAACTGCCTCTAATTCGATTTGCCTTGTTTTCTGGCTGCAGCCTGGCTAAGTGATTGAAGTGTCTCAGTCTGGCTGCTTGCGAAGCAGGCCGCAGCTCTGCCCGTAGTCCCCCCCCCGCCCGCCCCCGCCTTCCCCCGCAACTCATCAGCATTCGAGTCACCGAGCGCCATCCATGCCAGGACACGCTGCTGCAGAAACAGCTTCCCCCCCGCCCCCACCCAAGCGCCGGCACGACACAGACTCGCTGCTCGGGCATGAAAGGGGCAGGCTGCCAGGATCTGCCATGGCCAGGGGCAGCTGGTCTCATCCTCGACAGCCTCGTGTCCAGGGAGGAAAGGACAGAGTCCCCATGGGGACAAAGGCTACAGAGAGAGACTGTCACAAAGGCTGAGTGTAGCTGGGCAGCAGTGCCCCATCCAAGGGTTTGTGGGTGGCCTGTGTGAAGTGAATTTGCTGGATCTCAGTCCATTGTTAGCACCACTTGCCACCCCTCCCATCCCTTGCTGGGCATCTCAGAGGAGTTGGGCTGTGGAGAGAAGCCCCTTAGGGGTTCCACAGGCAGGGCAATGCAGCTGTGAGTGTGTACTGCCTCTGCCAATGGCAAACTCTTTGGAAATCAGCTGGGGGATCTCCCTGTGAGCCAGGATGATGGGAGCCTGACTCCGCACAAGGCTGTAGGCCAAACACTGGAGGAATGATGCACTGTCCTTTAGGGGGCGGTTTATCCCCAGGGGAAGGTAGGTGGCACCAGGCAAACATTCCCCCCAGCCTCGCAGCACTTCCTCCTCATCCCCGCTGCATTCCAGTGATAATATTATACTAAAAGGTGCATCGGCCATCCATGGATCTCAAAGCACAACACAAATTAACCTTCAGAGGGGCAGGGATGCATCGTTATCCCTAGATGGGGAAACTGAGGCATGCCAGGAGGCAAGGGGCATAGTGCTACTGTGCTGACTAGCACCTGGGGATTCCCCAAATGAGAGGGGAATGCCCATGCGGCAGGGTACACTGGCTCTCCGGCTACTTGGCCGCTTGTCTCGGAAGGACTCAATCTTTCAACAGCAGAGGGCCCAATTCTCAGGCCTACAGTCAGGGCTGCTTATGTTGCTCTGGCAAGGCCTTAAAGTGGGTGGGAACAACCCTCTAGAGTGTCCCCACTGTGTGGGGTGGGGATCTGCCAACCGGCGTGAAACTAGGGAACTGGTTCTACATCCTGGAGTGCGGGGAGCATGCTGGGGTGGGGAAGGGGCCTGGCCATAATGCACTGCTGGTTCCCAGAGCCTTTGAGGGGTCGTGGAAAGCAGGATATATGTCAGGGACTAGAATATGGGGCACACAAGATGGCTTAAAGCTGCCTTTCCTGTCTCTTTCCCCAAGCACTTCCCCTCCCCCCGTTCACTGCCCTCCCAAGTGCAGGGGTGCGTTCCCTAACGATCAGGGCCTGAAAGACAATGGAGTTTACCTAGTCCTGGAATGGGCAAAATCAGAACCTGGAATCCAAATGCCTCTGAACTCTAGCTCTGTTGTGAGCCCCTGGTCTCTGCTGAAGCTGGTCCAGCTCAGACGAGCTCAGCTGGCTCAATCACTTTTCCCAACAGTGCCTATAACCCCCAGCAGCTGGGTCTATTTCTTACCTCCCTTCTGGAGTGTTTTCCCTCGGGCGCTGGCTGGTTCTGCCTGCCCCTGTGCCTGCCCCGTCTACTCCCCCTCGCTTTTCCCTGGCTAAGCACGGGGCAGCGAAGGTGGCGGCACTGGGATTTCTCCCCTCGGTTGGCAGGCTGAGCGTGTCCTGCCATGGAGAGATGCCTCGATGGAACGCACACGCCCAGGGACAACATGATCACCATGGGAACTGCCTCCCTTGCTTGCTGGCCTTTCACTTTGCAGCCTCTGGCCAGGCACCTGGTGGGCATCTCCCTTGGTCCTCAGCTATGCTAAGGCTCCTTTACTTTGCCCGGGCAGTGCAAAGGGGCCTTCAGGGTGGGAACAGCCCACTGGGGTTCCCTCCTGTGTAGGGGGCCTCCCCAGCCAGGTAGGGCTACCAGCGTGGGAGGCAGGAGGGGGTGCGGCTGGGATGGAGTCCATAGCTCCATGGCTTTTCCTTGCTTCTCAGTGGAAACCAGCACATAAGTTAAAGAAGCCCCGAAGCAGCAGACTAGGGCTGAGACTTTCCTGGGGAGTTTGAATCCGAGAGTCCAGCTCTTTGCAAGATGCCGAGGGCTACCATGACTCCCTCCTGCCTTCTTCCTGCTCTAACACCTCCCCTCGCAGCATACGAGACCTCCTGCCTCCCGCCTGCCCCCTCCCTAGCATCCTGTGATTAGGGTGACCAGACAGCAAGTGTGAAAAATCGGGACGGGGTGGGGGAGTAATAGGAGCCTATATAAGAAAAAGACCCAAAAATCGGGATTGTCCCTATAAAATCAGGACACCTGGTCACCTTACCCATGATGAGCACCAGCGTCCTCTGCCTTGGGATTCTCGGGCAAGTCACTTTGTTGCTCTGTGCCTCAGTTTCCACCCACAGATCTCAGGGAGGCTAGCGTTTCACGAGGTGCTTTGAGATCTTTGGCCAGCAGCTGTGTTTGAAGGGGAACAGCCCCCAGTGGAGACAGCCGCCCCGGGGCATTGATGGCCTTATGCCAGGGGTGCCTTTGACCTGGGTAATCTATTATTTAAAGTGCTCGGGGCGAGCAGCAGGCCGTGAACGACAAGCCCCCATGAGCCGCACAAGGCTGCGAAGCAGGGAGAGAATTCTGCTGCCTTTGCAGTTTAAACCTGCACTGCTCCCTTAATGGAGACCTGGCCATCCCCCCGCCCTCCCCTCCACGAGGGCCGCAGGGCTGCCTGGGAGAGAGGCTGAGCAGGTATCTCTGACTCCCGGCGGCTGGGTGAGGGCAGAGGCACAATACAGGGCTGTCCTGGGGGTTCCATGACTCCTCCCCTCGGCATCTCCGCGGGAACCTCCATTGATGGAGACAAAGGCAGCTGCTCCAACCGGTGGGGAGGAATTCTTCAGAACCTGGCAGGGCCGGGGGGCCAACAGTCCTTTCGTGCCAGGGATTATTTGATCCTAAGCGACGGTCCGCCTCCCCTCCCCCCCAGCCCCTGACATCCCTCCAGAATAAAAGCTTAGAGTTGACTGCCGAGGCAATATTCTCCAGCCTGGACCCCCCGCCCAACTTGGGCACATGCATGCACTAGTTGTGTGCACCCACCCACTCACGCACTCTGAGAATGGATGCGCATGCACACCCTGAACACATACCCACACTGACGGTGCACACAGAGCACATGCCTGGCACACAGACATGCCTGTGTACATGCACACATGGTGCACACGCACGCCAAGCACACGCCTGGCACAGACACCCATGCCCACACAGTGCACACACAGCCACTGAGCACAGGGCCTTCCTGCAGTGCAGATGCCCATGAGCTAAAACACCCCTGAGTCCAATCTTGGAGGAGCCCTGGCTGCTGGGAGCTCACCGGCGACAATGTATAAAGCTCAGCCCCACCAGGCCCTACCTCCCCTGACACCACGGGAAGCACTGGCCAAGGGGTGCTCCCAGGCCCGGCTCCTCTGGGAACAGTGGGGGGAACTCTACACTGGCTGCAGCCAAGCCTTTTATTCTTGTAACAGGCCCCTGAATGGGGAGCTGCCAAGCTGGTGCCCTACTCAGTGTGAAAGGGGGGGTTGATGTGGCTTCCCAGGCGGGCAGGGCATCCCAGCCCGCCAAGTGGTGACACAGTCACAGGATTCCCAGGGAGAAGGCCACACAGGCTCCCTGTTGCCTCTGTGTGTGTGTGAGGGGCTTCAGAGTCCCTTGTCCTGCCCCTTGGATGCCTGTGGTCAGATGGGGTCAGTGATGGCTTTAGGACTGCACGGCTTTAGTAGTGGAGTCCAGGCCAGGCCAGTGCCCAGGCAAACACCAGGTTGGGAACTAGAGAGCCAGAGAGAACCACAGGGTCTGCCCGCATCCAGCCGCCTCAGTAAAGGATGCCCGTTATATTCACTGCAGCTGGAATTCAGCGTAACTTCCCTTCACCTCCTGTCACTGTTTTCACCTGCTTCCTGCTCAGGCTCTTGGGGAATCCTGTTACCCTCATGAAAAGCTGGGGAGAACCCTGTTGGTCAGGGCAAGCTTTCCCCTTTGCCCAGCAGGGTGAGAGTGGGAAGGGGCTGGAGGCAAAGCAGGGTTGGGATGGTGGGGAGAGAGGCTGCATTACAGTCAGAAGGTCCCATCCACGTAGGGTGATCAGATGTCCCGATTTTATAGGGACAGTCCTGATTTTTGGGTCTTTTTCTTATATATGCTCCTATTACCACTCCATCCCTGTCCTGATTTTTCACATTTGCTGTCTGGTAATCCTACATCCATGACTGCTGAGGCCAGGAAGGGACATAGGGAGACCCAGCCGGTGACACCATGTGTGTTAGCTCACCTGGGAGCTGGAGAGCCAGAAAGACCCTACAGCCTCCATAAAGAATCCCCTTTACATTCATTGCAGCTGACTCTTCCTCCCCACCCACAAGGGGTAATTCAGGGGGCTTCAAACCCAAGCCATGTTCATGCCAATGCAGAAAATGAATAGCCACTGCCTGTCGCCACCCCACAGGTATAGCCCTGCTGCTGTGACACAGAATCACCCCTCTGTCCCAGCATCGCACAGCCTCTCCCTTGCATCCCCTAGTCCCCATCACATCTGCCTGCCCCCAGCTTGCATGGGAGGCTATGAGGCCCCCCGTAGGGAGGCCCACTGGTCCCCCATCTCAAACAGGCTGTGTGGGTGGTGGGGCTGGCGGGGAGGCATGCAGGGGAAGGATGCAGGAGAAATAAGGCAGCTGGTTCCTGGGGCCACGTGAGTTCTTCCCCTGCCCATGTCACTTTTGCACAAGAACAAATGAGCCAGGATAACCTAGGAAGAGGGTTCGAAATGGGGCGGGCCCTGGGTCAGGGAGGTCAGGCTGTGGCTGGGGAGAACATTCACAGCATGGCAGGGAGAGGCAGAAGGAGATGCAGCAGACCCATCAACACCAGGGGCTGCTCCAGATCTCAGACTCAGGGTCAGGTAGAGAGGCTGAGCGGGCATCTCTGACTCTAGGCTGCTGGGTGAGGGCAGAGAAGGGGGAGCTGGAATCTCAACCCCTTTCCCCATGGCACGACAGGGTGGGTGAGCGCCAGCACGTGGAGGCCTGAAGCATCTAATGTCAGTTGCCGTTGGTGACGGGAGCCTGGACTGGATGGCCCATTGGACTAGGCGGTGGGCCAATTCCCATTCTCCGAGAGGGCGTGTTTGCCGAGCCTGCTTTGGAAGCTTCTATTGGTGTTGATTTTGTTTGTTCTTTAATGATCTCTGTAAAAGCTCAGCGGCGCCCTATAGAGCGTGACCCCTATCAAACACAGACTTCTATAGAGCACAGCCCAACTGAGAAGAGACCTCTGTTGAAGACAACCCTGGTAGAATGCAGAACCCTATGGAGCAAAGCCCTATAGAGCACAGCCCCAGTGGTGCACAGGACCCTACAGAGCAAAGTGCCTATACAGCACAGGCCCCTGTGGAGCACAACCCCTCTTGAGAGCAGGCCCCTATAGAGCAAATCCCCTATAGAGCACAGACCCATGTGGAGTACGGCCCCTATAGAGCAAAGCACCTATACAGCCCAGCTCTCATTCAGCACAGGCTCCTATGGAGCACCACTTCCATGCAGGGCAGGCCCCTATGGTGCACAGACACTTCAGAATGTAGGCCTCCCCCATCACGGACTCACAGATTGTGCCAACTCTTGGCCCCGTGTGGTCCGTGGGGGGTGCGCCTTTCAGTGAGACAGCCCTTCTCGGGGGTCCGCTCTCTCCCGAGGTTGGCCCCTCCACCTCCTGGAGCCGCACATCTCTGAGCCTTAGCACATCTGTTTCTTGCCGTGGGCCCCCTCAGGGAGTCCACTTGCTCTGGACCCCTGGGGCCTCCACCTCCCTAAGGGGATGATGCAACCCTGTTCTCTAGACCGGAGTGACTCTCAGCCAGCGTAAAACAGGAGGGTTTATTGAGTGTTGAACACAGCACAGGAAACTCTCCGGGCCTCAGGCCTGGCCTCCCTCAGCCCAGCACATCCCAATCTCCCCTACATCCAGGTGGGCTCTGCCTGCTCCCTCTCTCCAGACCAGAGACCCCATGCTTTCCAGCTGGGCATCTGATATCCCTGGCCCCAAACCCCGCCTCTGTCCATTGTCTTCTCTCCAGGTAAACAGGGTCGTAAACTGGGTGTCCTGGGCCTCCTCTCCTCTTACCCCTCTGGCTGGAACCAGCTGCTTAGGTCATGGGGTCCTCTCTCCGCAGCCCATTGTTCTCCCACTGGCCAGAACCGGCTGTGACTCCTGAGCTGCATCTCCGGGTCACCGGGTCACCAGTCGCTGGGGTCTCCATCCTCCAGGCCATGGACTGGGGTCCCAAGTTCCCTCTCTGGTCCTCCATAACAGCAAACTCCCACTCCCCTCACCTCGTTAAACCAGTAACACCCGGAGACACCGAGTCCCTCTCCCTCTACATAAAAACCATTGGAAAACCATGAAAAAAATAAAAAAAATCCCCCACTTCATCACACCCCCTTGAGATAGTTCCTAAAGGCCCCTTTCATAATGCAGCCCCGGTGCTCCCCTTAAAGCATAGGCCCTGTTCAGAGTGCTGGGCCCCCCATGAGGAGTATCCTCCCCCTCATGGTGCAGCTGGCCCCGCCCAAGAGCACAGCCCCCTTTAAGAGTGGCTCTCCTCCCTCTCAGGCCACGGTTCGGACCATGCGGCATCCAGCCCAGCCGGCAGCACCTGCTAATGCAGCAGCAGAGGGGAGGGAGAGCGAGCGGAGGCAGGGAGCCTTCTCCTGTCCTTGGATGAACTCCGCGCTCACTCATTAGAGATGCCTCTGCCACCGCCTCCTTGGGAAGCTTCTTGCACACAGGGATATTTTTAGTCTCTGCTTTATACCCAGAGCAGGTTCTGCGCTACTTTCTCAGTGTAAAACAGGCTGTCAAAGGAGCTGCCAAGGCAACCCAGCTGCAGTTCAGCCAGTCTCCTCCAGCTGGGGACCCGGAATGACCCCTGCAGCACTCAGCACCCGGGAAATCTCCCAGCCCCCCCATCCTCTGCCCAGCCAGGAACAGGAGCAGAAATCGCAGCTGAAGCGTGGGAGCCAAAGCAATCTCTTGCTCAGCCCTATAACGCCATCAAACCCAGCCTAGATACAGCGCAGGGGGAGGGACGGAGAGACGGGAGTGTCTGGGGATGGACTGAAGGACAGATAGAGTCCGAGGCCAGAAGTGCCTGACCTCCTGTGTAACACGGGCCAGAGAATGTCCTCAAAATAATTCTTAGAGCAGAGCTCTGACAAAACCAGCCAATTTTGAGCTAACAATTGTCAGTGATGAAGAATTCACTCCAATCTGTGATAGATAGATAGATAGATAGATAGATAGATAGATAGATAGATAGATAGATAGATAGATAGATAGATAGATAGATAGATAGGCAGGACCCTATGAAGTATCCCACCAAATACCCATGGTTGTTACAGCCTGAGAATACCAAATCACAGCCCCCTAGGCAGCATGCTCCTTGGAAACCCCCAGTGGCGAGAGACAGCACCTCCCTGCCAGGCCTGAGGGTGGAGACCCCACTGGAAACACAGTAAAATGACTCTGAATGGGCAGCTGTGAGGACCATGGACCCGCAGCAGAAGAGCCTTCAGTGTGCCTCGTGCTGTCTAACTAGAGAATGGGCTGCAATCAGAAGCCCTGAGGTGGGGCTGGGACTCCCCGCTGTCTTTGGAGATGGCAGGAGGGAGTGACTGGGGGGGAGGGGCCAGCTCGCTACATGAGGGAATACTGAGCTCAGGTGGCAAGGTCGGGATGGACCAAGTGCACAAAATGGGGGTCCTGTGGCTCGGGATGCCCTAAGGAAAGTGAGGGGGCCAGGAGAGAAGGAGGCTGCTGCTGTCACCAGGGCAAATCCATCTCACTATGCAGCTAGGCCAGGAGGTTTCTGTTAGATGCAGGGCACCTAGTGGGGCTAGGAGCTTTGCTGTTTGTAAGTACAGACTGGATGGAGGGAGCCTGGAGGATGCAGGGGGCCTAGGGTGCATGGAGCTGCACATGGAATCTTGTAAAGCCTGGGTGTCCACGGCAGCACTGGGCAAGTGGAGGGGCTGGTGGGGTCTCAAGAACTACCAGGGGGCTCGTGGTGCAGGCTGAGTGGAAAGGCTTATCTGGAGAGCAGGTGGGTTGGTCTCTGCTGGAGATCAACGTGTATCAGGGCCTCTGGTTCCCTGCTGGGGCCCATGGTTAGTCTCTGACGTGGGGAGTGGGTTCTCCAGTCTGCTTCTGAATTTGATTAACCTCAGCAGGGACTGGCCAGATAAAAGGGGAAGAGGGCTAGGTCCTCCAGGCCTGGTGCTCTGGATTCGAGCCATCCCCTCCATCCCACAGGAGGTGGGGCAGGACACCTGTCACACATAGCCCAGAGGACGAGCCCAGCTGCTCTCATCCCATCCTCCTCATGCTTCTGTGATAACCTTCCCATACCTGGAGGAATGGGCATGTTTTCCCAAGTGGTACCTGCATGTGTGCTGGGTATGCTCAGTAAGGGGCCCTCCTCACCCCTGGAGCTCACCCTCCCCCATACCCCAATCATCTTCATCTTCAATGCACAGTTCATCTCTTGACCCTGACTTTTCCCAGAGGGTGAAGGGAGCTCAGCTGACTCTGGCTGGTGGAGCAGAGAGGGGGCGGTGAGTTTTGGCTGGGTTTTTACAATATGAAATGCTGCCTGATTTGGACTGTGCACCTGCCCTGGGGGATGCTGTGAGGACCAAAGTGCTAAATAATTTGAAGTGTTGCTGAGGCCTGGATTCTGCCCCAAATTTCTCTGCTGCAGAAGTAGATGGAGCAGCGCCACCTCCTGGCCGGAGTGGGCAAGGAGAGAGGGCGTAACCCAAATGTCCGCTCCTCACACAAACAAACACACGCACACGCCCATGGATGCCAAAACAAATGCACATGGCTGCACACAGACACACAATGCCCAGATCTAAAGAGTTGCACACAGGGACAGCCACAAATGCCCACCCTAAACGCGCTCACACACACAGACGTGTGCATTGCTGTATGATCCCATGCCCCCAAGCCCCATCACACCAGGCTAAATTCAGCTCTGGTGTAAACAGCGTGACTAGATTCCCGATTTTATAGAGACAGTCCCGATATTTGGGGTTTTGTCTTATATAGCTGCCAATTACCCCTCACCCCCTATGTCAATTTTTCACCCTTGCTATCTGGTACCCTAGGTGTAAATGGACACAGCTCCTTTGATGCAGATTACACTAGGCCTGAATTTGGCTTTTGCTGTCCTCTTTCTCTAGTTGCAGGATTTCCCACGTGTCTCATCCCTTCTGCTTTCTCTGGTCACTGGGCCCCATGAACCGGCCCTGTCCCCTGCCCATTCCCTGCTCCTACAGTCTGGCTAAGGAGGCAGCTCCATAGTGGGATGAGCAGCTTGTAGGGACTGGCCCAGCAGAAGAAGAGGGCAGTGGAGAGGATTTGCAGAAGGACCTGCCACTCAACAAATCTCCAATTCCCCTCCCTCGCACCCGTTTTATCAATGGGTGGCCAGCTCCCACTTCCCCAGCGTGACTCGCCTCGCCCTGTGGGTTTCACAATGTGTTCTGGTCGGCATTTACAAGAAAAGGCCTGGGGGGGAGCAGCTGGGGGAATTCCAGTAAGTGGCCTCGAGCCCTTCCTTATTCTCGAGAATAGGAAGTTGTTCGACTTCTCCTTGGGGTTTTCAGTTTCTGCTTAATGAGGAAAGAGGCCAAACTGCTCTGACCACTTCTCTCCTCTCCTCCCCCCGCCCCGCAGCAGCAACAACGTGTTCCACGCAGTCCCGATTATCTCTCCCCCTGCCTCGCACTATGACCCGAGCCATGCTTTGACTGGCAATGCTGCCCCGGGAAGCATCCCTCTCTGAACCCTGCCGGGGTTTTCCCCTGCTGGGAGCACAAGCAAGCCCATTGGGTGCAAACAGCCACAGCAGGCCCATTTCCCAGCCACTCCGGCAATGACGCTGTCCCAGGGCTGCGGTCTTGACTCCATTTGAACGTGAAGCATCCTTGGCATGTCAACAAACAGCCAGGTGGCCAGCTGGAGAGGGGAATGCAGGGCCCTGATGCACGAATCAGGAGGATTTTTGCATGGGGCCACCTCGGACAATTCAGCCCAGCCTGCAGCCTCAGCAGGCAGGGCCGTCCTTGGCAGAGGGCAGAGGGCATGAGTGGGCTGAGAGCTCATGACTTGAGCCACCGAGAGAAGCAAGGTGTCTCCTCTTTATGTCCTGGCTTGGGCATGTCCCAGACCCCTCTCTCCTGCTCTGATGCAGCCTCCCCAGAACATGCCAGTCCTTGCTCATGTTCCCTGACTACAACCCCCTTCCCTTGTCCAGATGGCTTGGGCCTAGTGGAGTGGCACACACACAGTCAATGCCTTCCATCTCCTCCTTCCCCCCAGCCCACAAAGGCCAGGGGCACTTGCAGCCCAGACATTCGCCTAGCCTCAGCTGGGGGTTTGCCATTTTGCATTCCAACCAAAGACACTTGGCCTTAAAAACCTGAGACCTTTGGAGTGGAAAAAGGACATTCCACCCACACTCCCCACTGCCCTGGGCCAGGGACAAAACAGCAGCAATTCCTACATGAAACGGAGCAACGGAACCAACGCTGGGCACGTTACCACAGCCCCATGGCTCTCAGGGCCCCGATCCTGATGTCAGATCCCCTTGTGCCCATGTGTGGAGAACAGCCACAGACAGCATGTGCCTCAGCAAAGGCCTTAACAATGGCCTCCTACCCAGAGATCCCTTCTCGGTTTGCATCTTCCAGGCAGTGTGTCAATGGGACACCACCTGGGCATAACAATCCATCTGAGCAGACCCCATTGCAGGGTGGGGCCTGGATTTCTGCCACTTCCTCAGCCTAGAAACTGGTGCAAGAACCCGAGGACATCCCCTCCATGTTCCGCCCCAGGACTTTGGAGCAAAGGCTGGGTCCCAGGGAAACCCCTGTTTTGACACTGAGCCCAGTGCATGCCGGGACAGGACTTGTGGATTTTAGTGTGGAGACCCAGGCAGTGAGGAATGGCTCACCAGAGCTCCTAGTTCTGTATCTAGTTCTCGAGTCTTGGTGCTTTGACGGAAGCAGCTCCCGGCAACACAAGTGCATGCGCAGCAGGGAAAATGAATGATAATGAAGGGTAACCAACCAGCCGCTTCCCTTGTCATTTACAACTCGGGATGTTTGTGTGACAACAGGGGCTGGGCTGCTCAGGTTCGCTGTTCATCTGCTCCAGCTGCCTGTTCTCCACCTGGAGCCTTCGTCAGCCATGTGTCATCAGCACCATCTCCATGGCAGCTAATTACAGGAGAGCAGAACATCTTCAGGTGCAGACCCAACAGCAGGAAGAACAGGTGAATCATCAAGGATCTTTTCTTCACTCAGCTGAGTTGCCCGTTTGAATCCACAGAGGGCCTGGGACCTAGTACAACTCTTGATTAGCAAAGTTTCACCTTGATGGCTTCTCCTGCTGGGGGTTCCTTATCACGTGACATGGTCCCTTCTGGGCTGCGAGGCCAAGAGCTGGGATGGATTCCACGGAATTCTAGGTTTAAACCACAAGCCTCTAAATGGAGCAGCCTCTCCCCCCACCCCGCTCCTGGAGATGTCTTCCAGTAACAGGAAGGGCTGGTGGCTTGATGCTGCTTCTGGGACAGATGGTGTTGCCAAGAGATTAGCTAATATGTTCTGGCCTAAGGACGCCAGGCGGGGGGCGGGAGGGGTAGAGCTGTGGGTTCCTGGCAGCTGTGCACATCTGCATCTTGGAACAGGCTGTGAATTGCTCCAGTAACAGCTGGGAGAGCATAGGCATGGGGGGAGGGGGAGAAGGAGAGAGGGTATAGCTAGAGGCAGGTAGACCTGGGAGGGGTGATGGGCTGCAGGCAGGAGAAAAGTGGGGCAAGGCCCCCAGAGGATTTCAACACGCGTTGCAAGCTGCGGGAGTCGGACAGAACCAGTCGGGAGGCTGCAGCAGGGCTATCCCATGGTTCCCTGCTCCCATTGCAAGGCGCTGGCATTTGGTTCATCCCATCGCCTCTGCCATTCTCTGCTTGCTGCTCCCCCTGTCTCTCCTCCCTGACGTGTTCGCACCCCGCCCTGGTTTCTCTGTATCCATTCCATCTTGACTGGCCCCAGTCCCTCCAGTGCCCCCACCCCCAGTGACTGGGAGGATGGCCATGTCCGTCTCTTCAGTGAGGGACAAACAGGCTGACTGCCCTACGGGAGGGCAGCCTGTGGCTGTGCTACGGGCTTTACAGGTGGCCAGCTCCCGGAACAGCCCCTCCCATCGGGGCTGTACAGTGCCAGGCACGTATTGGCTGCTACTGCAATAGTTCCCCCTGGCCCGGCCCTGCCCTGCCCCTGGCAGCTACAGGACCCAGGCAGGGATCAAACTGTAAAGCACGAGGAGTGGGATGAATGGATGGATGTAAAAATAGAAACAGGTTGACCTTTGCTCGGACACAATTTCTGCAGTTTATGGGCCCTGGGTAAACAGGAAGTCTGTTTACAAGGTGCCCATTCATGAGCCAGCTAATGACAGCCTAGCCCTGGGAGCTTGTTTTGTTTCTCTCTCACACGCAGAGAGATGCCAAGCAGGAAGTATGCCAGGGGAGATGCTCCAGCTATGCCGTCTTCCCCGACTCGTTAACACTCCCTCTCCACCCACCACAGCCAGGGGGGAGTTTCCTAGGCTGGCCAGGGGCTGAGGCTTCCCTGGTGCCTGAGAAGTCCAGGGTGAAGAGAGAAGGGGGGTGGGGCCCATATATTGGGGAAGGGGGGCACGGGATGCAGATGGCAGGGGAGGGCCAGAGGTGGAGGAGCAAAGTGGGGCAGGGCGGGGCTGGCAAGAGTGGGGCATCTCAGTGGAGACCAAAGCCTGCCTGGGCCGTGGAGAATGAGCGTTCCCCTCTCCGGCCCAGGGGCAGTGCGTGCGGGCACTAGCTGTCTCTGCAGAGGTAGCTCTGTATGACCAGGGTGGGCGGGCTGGGGGCCATCCATGCTCCACCAGCCTGGGAGCAGGGCCCAGGAGGAACCACCACCTCGCTGCGGTAACGGCCCACTCCTCTTGCACCAGGGCACGTTACAGAGCGCCCACCCACCACAGGGCCAGGCTGCGGAGCACGGGAACTGCAACCCGGTTTGGCCTGGACCTTCACCCCCATCCTTCAGCCCTTTCGCTTTTCACCCATCACTGTCCGCAAAGGCCCTGACAACACTTCTGGGCTCTGCCCTGCTCTGCTTCTGGCTCTGTGCTGCCCCCCGGTGTGAAGAAGGCGCATTACAGACCTTCTCCCATTCCCCATGCATACAGGAGTTCTGTCTTCTCTCCAGATTGCCCTGATTTCCAACCTCCACCTTAAGTGAAGCTCTAATTTCCTAGTCTGGTTACCGGATTCCAGCCCTAACAAGGACGAGTCAATCTTTGATCCCTCTGTGCGATCCTGGGCTCCCAGGGACTAATCATTCCTGGTCCTGTATGTCCCAGAGAGGTCACAAAGCAGCTATCATTTGCCCCTCCCTGACTCGCTGGGATAAGCAAGGAGGCTGATGGAACATAAGAACGGCCATACTGGGTCAGGCCAATGGTCCATCTGGCTCACTATCCTGTCTTCTGACAGTGGCCAATGCCTGGTGCATCAGAAGGAATGAACACAACATGGCATGATCCATCCCCTATCGTCCAGTCCCAGCTTCTGGCAGTCAGAGGCTAGGGACACCCAGAGCGTGGTGTTGCATCCCTGATCATCCTGGCTAATAGCCATTAATGGACCTATCCTCCAGGAACTTATTTAATTCTTTTTTTGAACCCTGTTATACTTTTGGCCTTCACAACATCCCCTGGCAAGGAGTTCCACAGGTTGACTGTGAATTGTGTGAAGAAGTACTTCCTTCTGTTTGAAGGAATTCCAGGCCAGGCATCTTCTTTCTCGGGGTAGGTCCTTGGGTGAATGTTTACAGATTTTCCTAAAACTGTCCTCTGCCTACAACCAGGGCTGGCTCTAGGTCTTTTGCCACCTCAAGCAAAAAAAATTTTGGCTGCCTCCCACCCCTGGGCTCTCACTCCCCCACACCAGTGCCCTCTCACATCCCTTGCCGCCCAAGCCCTGGGCTCTCTCTTCCCCCCCACCTGCACCCCCTGCCGCCCCAGTGCTGGGCTCTCCACCCCACCCCATCCGCACCCCCTGCCACCAGAGCACTGGGCTCCCCGCCACCAGTGCTGACTCCGCTCACTCCCCCCTCACCTCCAGCCAGTCTGGTGCTGGCAGGATTGGGATAAGCAGCAAAGCTCCTGGGCTGCACCCCACCCTCTATGGCGCCACTGCTGCTGCTGCTTCTGGCCACCCTGCCGCAGCCCCTGGGAAGCTCAGGCCGCTTCACCCAGCCCCGGCTGCGGTGCTGGGGGGTGGCCACCCTGCAGCACCTGCAGGTGGCTCCGTGCACCCAGTGGAGCGGCCCCCAGCCAGAGTGTCCCCTGCTCAGAGCCCGCTCGGCCCATCCACAAGGTGCGAGCACTGCTCCCCCGTGGCGCGAACCGCAGCAGCCCCAGGGTGCCCCCTGTGCATGACACGCTGCTGCTGCCAGGGCTGGCTCTAGGCTTTTGCCACCTGAAGCAAAAAAAAAAAAAAAAAAGATGGCCACAATAGCGCCCCTGAAAATGTGCCACCCCAAGCATGTGCTTGGTTTGCTGGTGCCTAGAGCCGGCCCTGCCTACAAGCAGCTTGGCACTGTTCAGGCAGCTGGTGTGCTATGGCCACTGCTTGTTCTGCTGATTATCACTGTCTCTCTCTTTCTCATGCTTCTCGTTCATTGCATCCACCTATTGGCGCTCATCTTATACGTCCATTGTAAGGTCTTTGGGACAGGGGCTGTCTCTTTGTTATGTGTGTGCAACACCTTGCATAGTGGGGCCCTGAACATGGCCCCTAGCTGCTACCTTAATACGCAGACTAATGACCTTACCTTTGTCTTGAAAGAAAATCAACACTTTGCTCTCCTCAGCCCCTCTCCCATAGGCTGGCTGTCACAGCGAGTTAGCACCATCCCTACCTGCTCAGCTCGGCATTGCTGAGCTGGTTCATATTGCAAACTTGTCACCCAGATGACAGCAGCTGCTTGCCCTAACTCCAGGTCTCAGGAGAGGTCTGGTGCAGTTGGCTGGCTGGGATTGAGGGACAAACAGGACTACAATCCCACAGGGCATTGGGGTGACCAGACAGCAAGTGTGAAAAATCAGGACAGGGGGTGGGGGGACATCTGGTTACCCTAGAGGGTGTGGAAGGGCAGGAGAGAAGTGCAAGGGGTGCCACAGGTCAGGACTGAGGGGCACTTGTAAAGGTGTGTGGTGTCCCAGGTGTGGAAAAGCATGTGGGCTGCAGATCGGGCATGACTCGCAGGAGGTACATTGATAAAACCCTAGGAGGTCCCAGGAATGGAATAGCAGAGCATGCTGCAGTTCAGTTTCAAGGGGGACTGCGGGAGATATTTGGGGGTCCCAGGACTGCTGCAAGTCAGAATTAGGGTGCATTGACAGAGCAAGGTGGGGAGCCTAAGACAGAAATTGCAGGAGTAGTTGGTCTGGAATAGAGTGTGTTGGCCGAGCTGTGGGGTCCCAGAACTGAACTAGCAAAGTGTTCTGCAACTCGGGCCTGGTGGAGGTTCACTGGCAGGGATGTGTGGGGTCCCAGGCCAGGGACGGTTGCAGGTTGTGTAGGCATGCACTGGCAGAGCCCTACCTTGGTACATGCACAGCCCCTTTCCCCACACTATGGACATGGAGAGCGGTACCAGAATCTCCATCACACCAGCCTGGGAAACTCACCAAGAAAGTAAGACAAAGTAAAGGCTTGAATGAAACTGCGCTTCATCACCCTTGAGGTTTGTCACCACTATCACTCCCTTTGTGGCGGTGCTAGAAAAGTTTAAGATCTCCTCCCCCAAAGTAATGTGAATAGAAGTCACATCTATTAGATACACCTAACACAGCCAAGTGCAGCAGAACAGTTAGGTTTTACTGCTCTCTGGTGGCAACCGGTGGAATGACGGATCACCCATTAGAACTGCAATTCTACCAGTGCTCTCAGTGGAAGATGAGAGGACGAACTGGTTGGGAATTTTCCAGTGAAATGTTTTTCACTAGAAAACGCCAATTTGTCGAAACCAAAACTTCTCCTGGGAAAGGAGCAGTTTCCACGACTTTTTCAAGTCGAAGAAAGAAAAAAAGGAAAACCGTTTCAAAGCTGTCACCGCATTTCATTTGGACATTTTCAAAACCAAAAGTTCTGGTTTGAAGCAGCTTTTCATTTGAAATGCAAGCTAATGATAGTAAAATAAAGGTAAGAAGATGAAAAAAGGTCCACAGTGGAACCAAACATGCCGATTGACCTGAACCGATTGCTTTTGGAGGGGAGCGGGGGCAGTGGGGTATTTTTTCCTCCTTCCACATTTTTGGTTTACAACATTTTTTAAGATTTCAACTTTTCATCCCAAGTCAGGACAGGAAAATGTTTTGATCTCTTGAAAAACTGTCACAGGACGGGAAACCTGGTTCCCATCCAGCTGGAGTGGCTGGGTTAAGCTAATCATGGGAAGAACCTCTTGTTGTGACCCCCCATCCCCATCCCCTCTCTTCCCACTTCTATTTGGTCATCCAATTCCACCCCCCCAATACCTCCCCCACATGACTCTCGCAGCACCTCCCTCATCTCAGCCTCCTTCCTTGTCTGTTTCCCCAGCTTCCTCCAGCCCATTCCCCTCCTCCCACCATCTCCTCCCATGAAGAAGCAGATGACTAATTGGCCAAGAGGACTGCCCACTGGGTCCTGGGGCAGTTATCAGATCCTCTAGAAAGGCTCTGCTCATGGATCCAAATCCCACCCTCCTGTCACATCTGAATTTTGCAGATGGCTCCTTCTGCACGGGATCCAAACTCTGCAGCTTGAGCCGTCTTTGCCTGAGACAGAGGCTCACTGGCCTGCACACCTAGCTAGCCCGCCCATCTATCTAGCACGGCTTACAATTGCCGTGTAGACACAGCGGCATGGGCTAGCTACCCGTGTATAAGTCTGCCAGGGAGCCTGGCTATGTACTTGGATTGCTCGCCCATGGTGCCAAACAACACTACTTTTTACTACTTGCTGCAATCATGCCTTCCTCTCCAGTGTAGACATACCCCCAGACTGGGCAATGGGAACAGTAAGGACTATGC
Source organism: Gopherus evgoodei (assembly GCF_007399415.2). NCBI lineage: Eukaryota > Metazoa > Chordata > Testudines > Testudinidae > Gopherus > Gopherus evgoodei. The sequence continues at coordinate 136,676,370 of NC_044325.1, read as the reverse complement.
TGCCCTGCCTTGATAGACCTCAAAGCAATTTACAAAGGTTAGTAAGTACCCTCATCCCCACTGCATAGATGGGGAAACTGAGGCACAAAAATATCCAGTGACTCGCCCAAGTTGACATCAAGTGAGCGGCAGCACTGGGGATAGGATTCCAGGTCTCCTGAGTCCCTGTCACTTTGCTGTGACCACTAGATCATGCTGTCTGAGCTCTCCGACATGAAGGACTGGAGTCATCCATAGACAGTCTACAAGAGGTCACCGAGAGCCCCAATCACTCCAGGTCATCAAATGAGTCATCGTCCTCTTCCTCCTCTCCAGAGAGATGAGCATTGCCCCTGGCTGACTGCTCCATGATCTTCATCCAGCGCTGCTTCAGCTCCTCCGTCTCTGCCACAAATGTGTAGGTCTGCTTGGACTGAACCAGCTGGAAGAGGTGACGGTGGTCACTCTGGGGAGGCTCCTTCACCTGGTAACCCAGCAGAGGGATGGAGGTGTGGGCCTTGACATCCTGGACGGAGGGAAGGACAGTCAGGGGCTCAGGCTTGTTCGCATCAGCATTTGCTCCCTCCCACCAGTGGAGACAGCCAGCACCAGCTTTAAAATGCACAACTCAGCTGAATTGCCAGGCTGCTGTGGCTCGAGCAGGGTCTTAATACAAATGCAATAGGAGAACCAAACCCTCGCCTACCTGGGGTGCCGCATACACATACAGCACCAGGGGGTCATCCTGTGGGATCACGAACCAGCCCCGTGTCCCCCCTTTCCCGTTCTTATCCAGCAGCTGCAGGAAACTGCACATCAGGCTCTGCCCCGAGATTTCCGCTGATTCTTTCTGCCAAGAAACCAACAATCCCCCTTTATAATCCTTCCACATGCTCATGGATTCAGACTTCCCCTGAGGCTTCCTAGTGAGCTAATACAAAGGCAGAGTGCAGATTTGACCTGTGGAACTCACTGCCACATGATGTCACAGAGGCAAAAAGCTTAATAGGTTTCCAAAGAGAGCTAGGCATTTGTGTCTACCCATAGTAGAGAGAGTAATGTTTTAGAACGGTTATAAACCCTCCTGCTTCAGAGCACAAGCCAGCCATTGCTTCAGGTCAGGAAGAAGCATCCCTCATAGGCACTTTAGTGCATAAGCAAAATTGTCCACTATAAAGGTTTCTTGCACCTTTCTCTGAAACATCTGGTTCTGGCCATTGTCTGAGATGAGACAGAGGGTCTGATCCAGTATGGCAAATCCTATGTTCTCACAGTTTGTCTTCATAAAGCACCTTTTATCCTCTAGGGTCCTAAAGCACCTGGCAAACCGATGTACAGAGTCAATAGGGATTGTTTCACCCACGGCTGAAATGCACCCATCTCTGAGGTGGAAAGCAGCAGCTGTTTAACATGACATGGCAACGTGAGAGCTTTGTACAGGTTGTGGAAAATCCCATTTTTGGTTGAGAGGGGAATGAAAGGCTGGTAGAATGTAACAATCCCTGCTGGAATATGGCCTGAATGCTGGGTCTAACATCCCACCTGTTAAACACTGCCTGAGAGTTTTAATAACCATGATCGAACAGCACCTTGGATTGATGTTTTTCATCCAAATTCTGGAACCTGGACATCTCATCACCCCTTAGTGCCACATTGGTGCACGGCATTCAGTACTACTAGGAGAGTAGAGTGCCGCCTAGTGAAGCAGCAGCCCATTACTGGACACTCCCCAGAGGTCTCCCATCCAAGCACCCAGCCAGCTAGACGCGTTTTAGCTCCTGGGACGCACAGTACACAGGGGGACCGTGGAGGATCATGACCCTGGGGTTCCAGGAAGGTTGCTGCACCAGAGAGTGCCTGAAATCACTGCGCTTGTTTCTCAGCCATGCCATGTCCCCCAAGCTTCAGATCCAAATTCGGGAGGTGGGTTTGCATCTGTTACCATGTCAAAGAGGGCTCTGAATGAATCAAGAAGAGCAAATCCAGGCTGTTTTGAGGAATATGGAGAGGGCAAGTGCCCAGATCTAACCATCTCGCTGGGAGCTAGTCTGGAATGGATCCTAAAGTGAAAGGCACCTTACTCTGTTGGAGCGGGTCTGAGCCTATCCCATTAGCAGTGGGACAACCGCTGCATCCCTGTTTGTGTGTTCATGGGCACACACACGTCTGTGTATCTGTTTGCCTATGCGTGGATATTCACAAATGGGTGCAGTCGTGTGTCTGCAGGAGCACATGTGTATATTTCTGTGTTCAAATGCATGCGTACGTACGTGTCTGTGGGTACATACCTTGAAATACGTGGTCACTACTTATGCTAAACAAGCCATTCCCTCTTGTATCGAGCTGTGACACTCTGAGCCAGTTTCCCAGACCGGAAGCAGAGCTCTGTGTCGTTCAAAAGCTTGTCGCCCTCACCAACAGAAGCTGGTAAGTAAGATATCGCCTTCCCTACCTTGTCTCTGCACACATGGGGCCATCAATGGGTGTGAACAGTCATATGTGGCCATGTCAATACAGGTGCACGTGGGGGTGAGGGTCTGCGTGTGAGCGGTAGTGTCTCTGGGTGTGGCAGTGTCTCTGCCTGGGTCTGTTCGTGTGGAGATTTGTGGTGGCAGAGGTGGATTTTTCTGCGTCAGCCTCAGTTCAGCACCATGGACAGAACATTCTCCTTTCCCCTGGGAAGTCACAGCCAAGGTATGACAGCCAGGAAAGGCTTGTGGGGTTCGCGACTCACCCTAGGAGTGGAAGCCTTTAACATCCAGGGCTAAGACAGCTCCAAAATGTGAAACACTGGGTCACACCACCTGCCATGCAACCTTAACTCCAGCCCAAGCAGCCGCAGGAGGGGGTGTGCAACACCACAAGCCAGCAAAACCCAGTGATCCAGGAGGGACAGTATCAGCCACCCCTTCTCCCCATCAGGAGCTCACAAGCCTCACAAACCCCAACGTGCAGTAGATCAATATTCCTGCCCTCCCCTTATAACTGGGGAATCTGGGGCACTCAGAGGTAAATGGCTTCATGTATAGAGATGGGAAAACTGAGGCACAGAGAGGTGCTTGGCCTGATTTCTAGAGGTGCTAAGCACTCCAGACTCTCACTGACTTAAACATGGCTGGTGATGAGCACCAGCAGCTCACAGGTGCCCAAGGCCAGTGGCAGAGGCAGAAAGAAAGCCTAGGACTCCCGCCTGCCAGGCCCCCGCTCTAATGATTAATCCATGTTGCACCGTGGATGGGACAAGCATGATCCCTGCGTTTGTACTGCAGGGAACACAAAGGCAAAATGCACACACACCCCCTGCAGATTTGTGGGCAGACGGGCCCAATGAAATCCCCTGCTCAGGGCTTCCCAGAGGCAAGGGGCAGTTCACTAAAGCACCCCACTTGGTGACCGTCACAGCAGTGTGGGAGTGCTGTGCCTGACATGAACCCAGCTGGGCTGACGTAGCCGCGGACTCCTCTGCAGAAGGGAGGGAGCAGGCCAGAGACCCCGGGGTGGGAAGTGGGCGGGGTTGGAAAGGGGCAGAGATAGATTGCAGAGCAAGAGGCCTCCCTGGCTGCAGCCTCACCTCCAGGATCCCCTTGTGCTTCCCCTCTCGCTCCTCAGGCAGCAGATGCCCCGTCAGGAAGATGTAACACTCCAGGCAGACGCGGTTGGGCCGGTTCCCGTCGTACTTCAGTGGAACTCTGTAATCGGAGCACCGGGCGCACACCACCTGCCCCCCAAGAGAGATCCTGATCAGGGGCAGGGAGGGGGCTGAGCCAGGCACTGTGGGGCCCTGACGGACAGCCCCCACCTCTTTCCCCACACCACCAGTGAACAAGCAATCTTTCGGCCCCTGGTGGGGGATCCCTGTGAGGAAGGGTTTTTCCTTCTCCTGGTGACCCTTAGCTGCCCCCACCCCACACCGAGGGGCTTTACTCTCCCTCCTCTGCCCACTCCAAAGGGCAGTGTGTGACCTCTGCCTGTGCAGGGGGCGGGGAGCAGATCCCTCGCTGGCCCCTCCAAAGGGCTGGGCCTACAAGGAGGCAGTGGGGTCACTCACGTAGCCACAGGCCCGGCAGTGGTGCCTCCTGCGCGTGATGGCATTGAACGGCTCCTTGCAGCGCATGCACATGGTCACCAGCTTGTCCCGCACCCACTGCGGGGCCCGTCGACCCAGCTCCTCTGACTTGAACTGCGCGGGGGAAAGGAGAGAGCACGGCTCGGTCACCTCGGTGGAGCAGAGTTGGGATGCGTCGCAGGGGCTATGAAGGGGACTCTCTATTGAGGTGGCTGGACAAAGGCAGATCCTCTGGGTTTTTCTAGCTCCCAGCCTGTGCTGCCTAATGTCACCGCAAGGGGTCTCCTGAAATCCTGGCCCAGATTCAGCCGTCATGAAAGGAACCTGATGACCATAATGCAACCTCTCTCCCCGCTAGCCCACCCTTCCTCTGCCTCCAGCCGTTCTCTGCTCCTATCCCGCAGGGCAAAGGGGAAAGCTTGCCCATCCCCACAGGACTTCCCAGCTCTTCAGGGCTTCATGAGGGTAAAAGGATGCTCTGAGAGCCTTAGCCTGGAGCAGCTAGTAGCCACAGGACAAGTGGGGGGGAAGCTTACAGCAAATTCCTGGTCCTCCCCATCAGGCCTGTGAACTGCTGTCTTGAAGCTCTCACTCTGCTTCTCTTTCTTGGCAATGGCATCCTGGAAGGCCTGAGGAACAAGGGGGGGCTGGGGGTTAGGGCTGTCATAGCCCATCCCAATGGCAGCCCAATTCCATGAGCAGCTGGTCTCAGGCCAGTTCCTTGTGGGAGTGCAGATACCACCTCCACTTTTGGCACCAACTGGCCCCTTTGGAGGCTGCCACAGAAGAGACCATGGATTGCAGGGGCCACGGGCACTTAAATTCTGGGCCCCGGCACTACACCTGATTAAGTGGGGCTTGGCCAGGGAACCAACGCAGGATTGGTGGGGGGTGGACTCCTCCCCCAGAGAGCAACACATCAGCGCAGAAAGCCACCACACACTCCCAAAGCCACCCCTTTGCACTGCCACAGAGGAGATCAGCCTGGAGCATGGCTCCATGCCACCCCACGGATGCAGATCCCAGCACAGTCCCTCCACCGCCTGCCCTGCCCGTTGCAAACCAAAACCTGCACGCAAGGAACTCATCCCACCTGCAGAGGCAGAGCAGGGATTGGGACCCACAGGAGGAGACTCTGTACCTCCATATTTAAAATCACATGACTTCCCCCATCACCGCCCCTGCCAGGGACCAGGGGCTCTGGCGCGCAGTCGTACCTTTATCCAGGCGTTCATCTCCTCCCGTGACCTGTGCCAAAGGGGAGACAGTGGTTAGAGCATGGCCCTGGCTCCTCAGCTGGGGCTGGAGGAAGAGGGCCCCTCGCTCCCTTACCTGGCTTGCAGTTCCAGCGACCGCTGCTTCCCTGAGACCAGGAAGGAGTGAGGGAATTCCACATCCTTCAGTACCCGCACCTGGAATCCGGGGAGGGACATGGACATTAGAACTAGAGCCAGAGGCAGATCAAAGCCTACAACCCAACAGCCCCCCAGCCCCGGGGAAGGTCCAGTCTGGGCCTCCCTCTCAGCTGTACAGACACCCGGTGGCTCTGAGGACTCTAAGTGCGTATGGTCTATGCCGTGGCTCTAAGTCCACGGATTCAGAGCCCAAGCACAGGTTGAACATGCCCCTATGGACCCTGCTGACTGTGGCTCCAAAGAACTCTTTGCCTGCTCTCTGGACGTAGCTCCAGGAAGGCCTGCTCTGAGGGCTTGGCTACACTTGTGAGTTACAGAGCATTAAAGGAGCCCTGGGTGCACTAGCTCACTCCCTGTCCACACTGGCAAGGCATGTAGAGCGCTCTGACTCCATGGCTACAGCGCTGCTGGTACTCCACCTCGGCGAGTGGAATAACGTTTGCCGTGCCCCTTCTGGAGTGCCGCGGTGCCAGTGTGAATGAGGCGTTGCATTACTGCACTCTGATCAGCCTCCAGAAACGTCCTATAATCCCCTTAAGTCAAGTGGCCACTCTTGTCATTGTTTTGAACTCGCTGTAGGAATGCAGATATGTCGTTCGAAAGCTCCGTTTCTGACAGCCGGCTGCTTCTCTGCTCTGAGACAAAGCAATCATTAGTGTGGAATGCTGTGTGTGTGAGAGAGAGGTGGCGGGGGAGGGTCTGCTGACGTCTGAACTTACAAGACAGCATGCTGACATGCTCTCAGCCCCCCCAAAATCCACTCTCTCTCCCCCCACATACACACCACACACTCCCTGTCACACTCCACCTCACCCCACTCCCATTTGCTGTCACTTGCATGCTGGGATAGCTGCCCATAATGCACCGCTCCCAAAGCCGCTGCAAGTGCCGCGAATGTGGCCACACCAGTAAGCTTGAAGCTGTCCGTGTGGACAGACTGCAGTGTTTTCCCTACTGCACTCTACAAAGGCTGGTTTAATTCAAAGTGCTCTACATCTACAAGTGTAGCCATGCCCTGAGTCTGCAGGGAGCTTCTGTACGTCATAACAGTGCAGGCTTTGATCTTAGATACTGGGAGCTAAGCAGGGTCACACCTGGAAGTATTTGCATGAGGGATGTGAAAGGGAGAAGAAAAAACCCCCAAGTGCTCCAGAAAGTAGAGTGGGCAATGCAGCAGGAGGCACTCTTCCCTCTGTGTCAGCAGTGCGTGTCGTGCTACCGGGGAGGTGCTCTTTCAGGTGAGGTGGAAATTCAAGGCCCTGGTCGCTTGGGAATGTTTTCACAAGCGTTAGACCAGCTGCCCTGGCCAAATCACCTTCTGCTTCCCTCAACCCCTTCCTACTACTAGGATGATCCGAGGAATGGAAAACCTGCCTTATGAAAGGAGACTCAAAGAGCTTGGCTTGTTTAGCCTGGCCAAAAGAAGGCTGCGGGGGGATATGCTTGCTCTATATAAATATATCGGGGGGTTAACGTTAGGGAGGGAGAGGAATTATTTAAGTTTAGTACTAATGTAGGCACGAGGACGAATGGGTACAAACTGGATATTAGGAAGTTTAGACTTGAAATTAGACGAAGGTTTCTAACCATTAGGGGAGTGAAGTTTTGGAACAGCCTTCCGAGGGAAGTAGTGGGGGCAAAAGACTTATCTGGCTTCAAGACTAAACTTGATAAGTATATGGAGGGGATGTTATGATGGGATAGTTTAATTTGGGCAATTGATCTTGGATTATCACCAGATAAGTCTGCTCAGTGGTTTACGGGGAGATGTTGGATGGGATGGGATGGGAACTGAGTTACTGCAGAGAATTCCTTCTTGGGTGCTGGCGGGTGAGTCTTGCCCACATGCTCAGGGTTTAGCTGATCGCCATATTTGGGGTCGGGAAGGAATTTTCCTCCAGGGCGGATTGGCAGGGGCCCTGGAGGTTTTTCGCCTTCCTCTGCAGCGTGGGGCATGGGTCGCTTGCTGGTGGATTCTCTGCAGTTTGAGGTCTTCAAACCAGTTTTGAGGATTTCAATAACTCAGTCCTGGGTTAGGGGTTGTTATAAAAGTGGATGGGTAGGGTTCTGTGGCCTGCCTTGTGCAGGAGGTCAGACTAGATGATCATATTGGTCCTTTCTGACCTATGAGTCTATGAGTCTATGAGTCTACAGTTTCCACTGGACACAGAGTTGTTCTTCACTTCCTGTCATACAGTGTTGCTGTGCCCTATTAAACAGCAGCCATGTTCTGCCCCAGAGGTGGCTGCCTTTCAGGGTGCCCTGGGGGGAAAAGCCGTTCCCTGTATAAATGTAAGCGATAATAACGTGTGAGGGTTGTCTGACCTTCATGCCCTCCACGTCGATCCGCCAGCGCACCTGGAACTCCGCCCCCACCTGGATGACCTTTGGCACGCAGAACAGCAGCATGTTGTTGAACTGAATGAGGAAGCAGATGTGAGCCGCTGAAGGGGACCATGCAGCAATGGTATACTGAGCACGGGCAGGGCAGGACCGGGCCACCATCCTCTGGCAGCGCCAGTCAGGATCTCCAGGTGCCCAGAGCAAATGTCCAACTAAACAGCGTTTGGCAGCACATGCTCTGGATCTACAGGTACCAACGCTGGGGGTGGGGAGTGGGGTTCAAAGGAGCCTATGGAGTCAGGTGCTGAAATCCCAATGGAATTGGAATTGAGTGCTGAACTCATTTAGGGTCTTTCAAAAATAATCAGCCCAAATGGCTCGTCTGCTCTCCTCGTCCCAACACCCCCCGCACTCCCCCCAAAGACAAGGGATTTCCAAAGCACTGTCTGAGCAACCAAAGGGTTCACTTGCCTGGGGGACCAGAGGCTCTAGAAGCAAAGGGCCCAGACCTCCATGCTTTGCCCCTTATGGGGCCATTTATCCCTGGACATGGTGGGTGTCCAACACTCCCAGATCTGTACAGTCCATGCATCCGGGCTGCTCTGGACATTGGAACTGCAGCAGTGGGGACATGAGGCTCACAGTCTCCAGCACGACAAAGCCTGCAAGTGGTCAGGGTTCTCTGTTCTCTCTCTCCCCTCAACCCTGTCATCTTCCATTGATCCTCTGCCCAGAAACGGCCTTCCACTTCATAGTGCTGCTGACCCTCTCCTTTCCTCCCCCGCCCTCCCACCCCGCCTCGGCTGGCCCAGCCGCCCTCCTACCAGGAAGAGATACTTCTCCGATGTGTTGTTGTTGCGGAAGGAGATTTTCTGAATGGGGCCCTCCTTAATGAGCTCATTGGAAGGGTCGACGATATCATCTTCCAGCCCCAGCCTTTGATACACCTCCCATAGGTTCTGCAAACGCTCCTGGGGAGCCAAGAAAACAGAGGAGGGTGAGGGAGGAAAAACACTGGGTGGGGGCTTATGCTGCAAGGTGCTGATGCTGCAAGATGCTGCAAGGTGCTGAGCCTTACCCTCAGCAGCCACTGACCTTGGGCTCCATCCTAGAGGTGCTGAGTGCCACGACTTCCTTTGTTTGTCTTAGGAATCGGCAGTGCTCAGCACTGTGCAGGAGGTACTGAGAACTCAGCAGGATTGGGCCAATGGAGAAGAGGAGGAAAAGGATCCAGTGATGGGGAGAGGGAGAAAAAACACCCCAAATCTACCACCTTGGCATTCAATGTCTCCTCCTCTCGCAGGAGGATCTCTAAGGAAGAGGTTGGACACCCCAGAACCAGGGCAGGTTGGGTTTCTCCTTCACTTCGGTCAGAGAACTACAGCCCTCCCCCGATCTGGCAAGGCAGGATGTCTCCCTCCTCTTCTGGTCACATGGAGCTGGCCACTCACTCCAGACAGATGGGAGGGGTTGGATCTTTCTGGATCAGCACATCTGTTTCAGACCCCAGCTCAAGCAGGTTCCTCTTTCTCTAGGAACAGGCGGCTCGTGCCTACCTCAGAACGCAGGGGTTCCATGTCTTAGCACACGGCCTGCACAGGCTGGGCTGGGACTGATTTCTCCTTAACCCATTCTGAGAGCAGCTTCCAATACTGTCTACACAGAAATCTGGGGTCAGATCCTCAGCTGGTGTAAACTGACCTGGCTCCACTGAGTTATACCATCTGAGGACCTGAGAATACAAGGATGCTCCAGATGCAGGCTAATGAGCCTTACAATGTGGCTGCCCACACACTCCCTATCACTGCAGCATAAAGGCTCATCCACTGCCAGTTTTCTGAGCCAGAAGCAACCGCTATACACCTGCAGGCAGAAACAAGTGTTTGCAGTGTTGCTGCAGCAGTGCTGGTCCCAGGACATTAGACAGACAAGGTCTTGCGACCCGAAGAAGAGCTCTGTGTAAGCTTGAAAGCATGTCCCTCTTGGCCACACAAGTGGGCCCAATCAAAGATACCATCTCACCCGCCTTGTCTCTCAGAGACCAGTGGGACATTTACATACCAACTGGGAGCAGCACGAGGGCTGCTGGGAAATAATAGACTTCAAGGCCAGACAGAAGCATTCTGGTCTAATCTGATCTCCTGCATAGCACAGGCCAGAGAACATCATACAGTGATTCCTGCATTGAGCCCGGCACTTCCATCGTAATACTTTGCATTTCCCTATTGCCTTCCATCCGAGGATCTCAAAGCACTTTAACCACCATTAATGAATCAAACCTCACAGCCTCAGGAGACACAGCTAAGGGATTATCACCCTCTTTGACATATAAAGAAACTGAGGCACACAGAAGGGGAGCGAGGTCACATAGCAGGTCACAAATAGAATCTCTCTCTCATGATCCCAGTTCTGCTTTAACCGCTACACCACGTATTCCCTGATTGCCTGCCTGGCCTCCTGGGAGGCAGGATGGTCAAGCTGTTAGGACACTAGCTTGGGACACAGAGGATCAGGACAATTCCCTGCTCTGCCACAGACTCACTGTGTGACCTTGGGCAAATCCCTTAGTCTCTCTGTGCCTCAATTCCATCTGTACAAAGGGGATAACAGCCCTGTCTTGCCTCCCAGGGGGGTCGTGAGGAGAATGATCAGGAAATGCTCAGATATTGCAGTGATGGAGGGCATTTAAAGACCTATGGTAGGTAGGGTTTGGGCAGCCCTGTACCCATAAGACTCTCCCTGTTCCAGCACGGGCTCTTGAGAGTCGAATATGGTCAGGGTGCTCTCTGTTACATATGTGGACAGCGTCTTGCACAGTGGGGCCCTGGTCTCTGGCTGGGGGGAATCTAGGAGCTAGCACAAGACAAATCATAAATAACAGCAGCATGAGGGCTGGTACTCACCATTTCTGCAATGGCAGCATTTGAGTGTTTGGCTGCAGAGAAAATCATTTCCAGGGCTTCTGCAATGAGACCAGAAGGGGAACAAGGGCTTAGAATCCCCAAAAGGACTAGGTTGAGGGAGGCGCCTTTCATTTTCCCCAACAGTACAGTGCAGAGACGAATCATAGAATCATAGACTAGCAGGGTTGGAAGGGATCTCAGGAGGTCATCTGGTCCAACCCCCTGCTCAAAGCAGGGCCAATCCCCAACTAAATCATCCCAGCCAGGGCTTTGTCAAGCCTGACCTTGAAAACCTCTAAGAAAGGAGATTCCCCCACCTCCCTAGGTAACCCATTCCAGTGCTTCACCAGCCTCCTAGTGAAATAGTGTTTCCCAATATTCAACCTAGCCCTCCCTCACTGCAACTTGAGACCATTACTCCTTGTTCTGTCATCTGCCACTGCTGAGAACAGCTGAGATCCATCCTCTTTGGAACCCCCCTTCAGGTGTTTGAAGGCTGCTATCAAATCCCCCCTCATTTTTCTCTTCTGCAGACTAAATAACCCCCGTTTCCTCAGTCTCCCCTCGTAAGTCATGTGCTCCAGCCTCCTGATTATTTTCATTGCCCTCCACTGGACTCTCCCCAATTTGTCCACATCCTTTCTGTAGTGGAGGGCCCAAAACTGGACGCAATACTCCAGGTGTGGACTCATCTGCGCTGAATAGAGGGGAATGATCACTTCCCTCGATAATGCTCCTACTAATACAGCCCAAGGCTGCTGAGAATGTGGGTGTCTCACCACTGCCCTCTACTGGATGGAATCATAACTGCTCAACTTTGTGGAGTGGCTGGGGTGTGCCGCACTGTGAATTCCTGGGAGGCTACAGCCTGGTAACAGGAATACCTTTGCCTCCAGGGCCATCGGGGATTGCTATTCCTGCTGATGGCCCCTTTGCTCCACCTGAAGTCAGTGGGAACCACAGAGGCTGAGAACAATCTGACAATCAGAGGTGTCTCAACCCAGGAACCAAAAATCACAGCATCTTGCACATGCTGGCCTCATCTCTCTAGCAACAGCCCTTCCACACCCTGAAGAAGACAGGCTGGAGTCAACACACTCAAGTGACGCTACCGAAGACAACGTCGATCACTTGGGTGATTTGACTTTACGGAGCTAAACGCTGGTCCCCGGCACTAGACAGGTCCAGGAAGTAGGTTACACCTGCCGTCTGATTCTCTGTGTTCTTGCTACTGAATGGGCCAAGGAGAACATCACAAGACATTTGGAATTGTGGTTAGCAGCACCAGTTCTAGGGCATCCTAGCTAGTGAACCCTGGTCTGAGTCACTTCAGGTCTTCCAGAGATGTCCACTGGAGGGACTGTAGTTGTCCTGCCCCTTTATCTGAGGATCTCAAAGTGCCTTGCAAAGGGGTATAAATGTCACTACCCACATTGTGCAGAGGGGCACATGCAGAGCTACCACTAGACCCCATGTCTCCTGACTCCCAGCCCCACAACTGGCCTATGCCCCCAGGGTGAGCTCTTACTCTCTGCGTCATGCCTGTCTGGTGATTCTGGAGGTAATTTCCGGACATAATCCTTCAGCAGGAGTTCATAGCGTGGGATCCTCTGTACCGGCTCCAGCATGTGGTGCTGCAGGGTCAAGTTAGCACAGACTTCCCTCTTCTGGAAAGGGACAGCAAAGAACCAAAATTAGAGAGACACCCACAAAGTGGAAGTGCAGGCTCCCCGCACACACCCTGACCCGCCTCAGCTCAGCCTGGAGGAGCCTGTTTGTGTGAAGGGGCTCCCCCACGAAACATGCTGAGCATCAAAGCCAAGGAGGCCAGGTGGGTCTCAGCCTCTTTCCAGATCTAGTGGAGCGTCACCTGAATGTCCACAATGAGCTCCTGGAAGGGTGGGGACTTCTCCCACCAGGTGGTGATCAGCTCAACCGCCTTGTCGAAGTTCTTCACGTACTCGCCGTACATCTTGAGGAATGGGGCTAGCTTCTGGATGACATCTCCAATCCTGGGATTGGAGCTCCTGCCGGCAGAACCCAGAAGATCAGCACCCCTGCCAGGTCAGCGGAACGAGCTGCGGAAGCTGCCCAGAGAAACTGAATAGGCTTTTCACCTGCCACTGACTTAGCAAAAGGCCAGAGGAGGGATGGGGGCTGAATGGCTCAGGGGCGGGGTTGCATTAAGAGTCATTACACATTTCAGACAGTGTTTCAATGGATCTTCAGCTCTCATCCCTCTATGTCAGAGCCAAGCACCCTATGAGGTTCTGGCTCAACCCAAAACTGAGGTAATGTTGCCTAGTGCGTAAAGCACAGGACTGGGACACAGGAGACCAGAAGTCTATTATTGACTCAGTCATTGGCCTGCTGGTGACCTTGGGTAAGTCACATCATGGCTCAGTGCCTCAGTTTCCCCATGTGTAAAAATGGGGGTAATGATACTGACACTCCTTTGTAAAGTGCTTTGAGATCTATAAATGAAATAGGCTATTAAGAGCTAGGTATTTAATAATAACTATTATTATTAATCACTCTATCTAGCTGCTGAGTTATCAGTGTCTGGGGAGCTGGGAGGCTCTGGGAATTGGTAATGGGAAACAGTGTTCCACATCTGGATTGCTGGCCTTGGCTGGTAGTGAGTTATCACTCAGTGTTATCATCTGAAGACTATTCAGTGGCATTGGGGAGCTGAACTGGTGGCATCAGTTGCGTTTCTAGAGGACAGGTATCCATGGTACTAAAGTCCCATCACAACTGACCCTGGACAGGACCTGATCTAGGAGTCATTGGACTTCCGAGCTCTGCCACTGATCACTGTATGGTCTTGGGGAAGTCACTCCCCCTGTGTCTCAGTGTCGAAAGTCTCAGCAGAGAGGCCAAGGGTGAAAGGGTCATGGAGACTGAACAACCTTCTCATGCCTAGGATTCTATATACAGCGCAGGGTTGAGAGAGAGATAGTGTGTCTCTGTGTGTGTACATAAAGCTGACACTGCTACTGTCCATGTTCGATGAGATTTTGGCAGCCCTGGGGAAATAATCTGGCACTTTCTACAGCATTATAAAAAAATTAACTCCCGTCAGATTTGTTAACTAACTGTGTGTGGAGGCCAAAATGTCAAGGGGGCTTCAAGCACCTGCAAATAAAAATAATAATGGACAGGAATCCAGTTCCCTTACTCACACTGAGTAGCACTTGACTCCATGAGTCAATGAAATAAGGTCACACTCAGCATGAGGAAGAGTATCAGCATCTGGCTCAAATTGTCTTGAGAAAGTGCTTTCCAGCACACTGGCTTGCAGAGGAAACCGGGATCAGCATTCAGGTTTGATCGTAAGCCCCAATTCCCCCCCAACACCCACCCCTTCATTCTAGGAATAAAACCCAGACGTCCTGGCTCCCCCAACTCACCAATCCTCCATGCGTTTCTGCAGCTCCGGCAGGAAAAACAGGGCATGGAACTGGTAAATGGAGGAGATGTTGGAGAAGATCATTTTCACCACGTCCTCCGGGATGCTCTTCCCACTTCTGGCTTCCTTCATCAGCTCTGTAAAAAACACCTGGAAAGACACATTCCCAACTGTACAGAATAGGAAGGGGCAGTGAACATTTCTGCTGCTCCTCTGCATCCTGAGTGGGGAGGCTTCACTCCACAGAGGAAGGGAATTGAGAGGCTCCTTTAGAGACAAACAAGCAGCCTGGGGACCATATGGCTCCAGGTGGAATAGTGTCTAGAGTGGAAGGACACTCAGAGCTGGTCCTAGAAACAAAAGGGCTGGGAAGAGAGGAATGGACTGAGAGGTAATGGAGTGTTCCAGGGAGAAATGCAGGGATGCTTCAGGGACTAATGGGGACAAAGGCACTTCCTGAATGGCGATGCTACCAAAGAGGCGTGGGGCTATCAGGGATACACTGCAGGGATGAATATAGATCAGCGGCGTAGGTGTTTCCCTAATGAGCGAAGGAGCTGTGCTCCCTTAGGAGGTAATCAGATGAGCTGGCCTAGGAGCAGAGATGTCCTTGAGGCAAGGTAGCATGTTCCAGGGGTGACAGTGGTGAATGGTTGGGAGCAAAGGGGGCTATGTTTAGTTCTGAGAACAAAACACGGCAGAGGGGGTGGGGGGCAGTCTGGTAACAGTCTTCAAATATGTGAAGGGCTGTTAGAAAGAGGATGGGGATCAGTTGTTCTCCATGTCCACTGAAAGTAAGACAAGAAGTAATGGGCTTCATCTGCAGCAAGGGAGATTTAGGTTGGATATTAGGAAAAACTTTCTATCAGGATAGTTATGCTCTGGAACAGGCTTCCAAGGGAGGTTGTGGAATCCCCATTGTTGGTGGTTTTTAAGAACAGGTTGGACAAACCTCTGTCAGGGATGCTCTAGGTTTACGTGGTCCTACCTCAGCACAGGGAGCGGTACTAGATGATATCTCGAGGTCCCTTCTAGCCCTGCATTTCTGTGATCCTATCAGCGTACGCACCCAGGCATCCATAAAGTGACTGCTCTGGGCCTGGGGTGTGGTAGATTCCTTTTGGTTGCTCAGCCTGGGGTGCAGAGACAACTTGTTCAGCCTGGGGTGACACACTGAGATGAAGAAGTGTCTTCAAGGAACAGGGTTACAGGCCTTAGGTACGTAACAGATAGTCCCATCAGATCTTTGTGCCTTACTGTTAAGGCAAGCGGCCTCTAGGTCAGTGGTTTTCAAACTGCAAGTCGCGACCCAGTACTGGGTCACGGAATGGAAGGCACGGGGTTAGAGCGGCACCGGTCAGCACCACTGACCGGGCCATTAAAAGTCCCATCGGCTGTGCTGCCTGGCTGAGGCAGGCTAGTCCCTATCTGTTCTGATACCGTACTGCACCCCAGAAGTGGCCAGCAGCAGGTCTGGCTCATAGGTGGGGGGCCACAGGGCTCTGCACACTACCCTTGCCTTGAGCACCAGCTGCGCACTCCCACTGGCCAGGAACCACAGCCAATGGAAGCACGGGGTGGGTGGTGCCTGCATGTGAGAGCTGCACGGAGCCACTTGTGCACCTCCGCCTAGGAACCGGACCTGCTGCTGGCTGCTTCCACGGTGCAGCGCAGTCTGCAGTGCCAGGACAGATGGGAAGCCTGCCTTTGCACCCCTGCTGTGTCACTGACTGGGAGCTGCCTGAGGTAAGCCTATACCCCAACCCCACACCCCAATCCCCTTCCCCAGCCCTGAATCCCCCCAAACCTGGAGCACCTTCCTGCATCTCAAACCCCTCATCCCCGACCCCACCCCAGAGCCTGCACCCCAAGTCCAGAACCTTGACCCCCTACTACACCCCAATCCCTGCCCCAGCCCTGAGCCCCCCCAAACCCAGAGCCCCTGCCTGCATCCCAAACTCCTCATCCCCAGCTCCACCCCACAGCCCTCACCCCCAAACCCCAACCCTCTGCCCCAGCCCTGAGCCTCTTCCACACCCCAAACCCCTCATCCCCGGCCCCAGCCCAGAGCCTGGCCCCCTCCTATACCCCAATCCCCTGCCCCAGCCCTGAGCTCCACCAAACCCAAACCCCTCATCTCTAGCCCCATCCCACAGCCCTCACCCCTGTACCCCAACCCTCTGCTCCAGCCCTGATCCCTTCCCACACCCCAACCCCCTCATCTACAGCCCCGTTGGGTCACAGGTATCAACAACTTTCTTCAACTGGGTCACCAGAAAAAAAGTTTGAAAACCACTGCCCTAGGCCATTGGGTTCTTACTCTCCAGCCCTGTACTGAACTGTTTGGGTCAAATGGCATCAGAGACCGGCTGTTACTTCCTGACCTGGTCCAGAAGGTGAAGTCGATTGACGTAGGCTTGCTCTGTTTCCAACAGCTCCAATGCAATTTTCTTTTCTTCAGGATCCTGCGTGTACGGCAGAGGGAAAAATGGGTTTGGTCAGGCAGGTAGGAACAATGGGCAACCTGACAGAGGACCAAAGCCAGCCTCGGTGTAAGTCAGTGGAGTTTTTCCAGATCAGCTTAGGGATGAATGTGTCCCAATGGTCTAAGGCAATTCCCCTTGGCATTCCATAGGCCATATATGTGGCATGAAATCAGAGCAGTCCTATTATTCATTAACACATCAGAGAGAAAAGGAGAGGAACTGGTGTCGTGTGGCTAAGGGGTCTAAGCATCTACCCCTGGGCTCCCTGAAGACAAGTCCAAATGCCAGCTGGGCTGACTCAGCACGCTCGGGGAGACAAGCTGGGACCCCTTTCCACTACATTTTCAGGGGGGAAAGGTCTTTTGGCTAAAACTTTAAAAAACAGCATCCTGCCTGCTCTCTATGGATATTAAAGAGTTTGAGGTCTTTTTAGTAAGAGCAGCTGGCTGATTTCAATGGGAATTAGACATCTAAATAGCTTTGAAGTTCAGGGACCAGGTCTCTCCCCATCCTGCCATGCTCAGGGCCACGTTAGCAGGCTTCCATTCTGATTTCTCTCCCTCCCAGGGACTGCTGTTTTACACAGTGGTTTTCATGCCATTACTCCAGGCATTAGGCTGACCTCATTATCAGCTGAGTGGAACGTGGAGGGATCTTAACAAACGCATGAAGCAAAAGTGCCTCCGCTCATACAAGATCCATGTGCCTGTATTTATTTACAGAAGCTGCCCCAGGACAGATGGAGAAAGCACACTCGGGTTGGGAATCAAGAGATCTGTGCCTCAGTTTCCTCCTTGGTAAAATAGGGATAATGATACCAAGCTGCGGGGGAGGGGAGAGGTGCTCTAAGGGTTAACTCACTGTGGTTTGTAAAGTGTGTTGATATCTAGATGGGAATAACTATAGAAATGCAGGACCAGATCTTCAGCTGGTGAAAAGCACCGTAGCACCATAGAAGTCAACAGAACTAGGTTGATTTACGTTGGGCCCGCAGAGTATTACTGTCTTATACCCAGGGTTAATAAGACTTTGCTTTTTTGCAGCACCAGTCATCCAAGAGCTTCCCGCACTGTACAAGCCCTCACCAAGAATTAAGACTCAAAGCTCCCTTCGATGCAGCGGGTAAAGTATTCTCCCCATTTAAGCTGCCGCAGGGCTCCCCAGGAGCCAGCGATCGTTCAGTATGTTTGAAAATCTGGCCTCTTCTCAGAGTAGCCTCTGTCTGGATTTTTGAAAAGCTCAGCCTTCCTGGGGAGGAAACTGGGACACAGAGGGGTGAGGTGACTTGCCCCAGGTCATACAGAGAGTCAGTGGCAGAGCTGGGATTCGAAACCTACAGTTCTGCCTCTCCAAGGTCTCTGCTCTAACCACACACCCTGGGCTGAGCCTCAGGCTTCAGTGCTTCACAGCAGTTCATTACCAAGCTATGACTTGTAGCTTCACTGCTATTCTGTTTGGGATCGGCGCCATGTGCACTGATGGCCATCTATGAACAATAACCATCAGTACTGGGGGCTAATAGTGTATCCCCTCAGTTAGCCTCCAGCATTTAAATACCCCCCCGGGGAAAGAGGCACTGAATGACCTGGTTCCTGT
Source organism: Gopherus evgoodei (assembly GCF_007399415.2). Lineage (NCBI taxonomy): Eukaryota > Metazoa > Chordata > Testudines > Testudinidae > Gopherus > Gopherus evgoodei. The sequence goes on along the minus strand of NC_044325.1, from coordinate 136,658,170 downwards.
TGCCTCCTGGGCTTAACTCGCTGCCTGGCTGGGAATCCACTGGCTGCTGACTCCGCCAGTTGCTGCTGTTGATTTTGCTCTTGAAGGAACTGAGACACTTGACGGTGAGCCCTCGCCGGCCCTGTGGCGGGTTCTCCTCCAGCTCCTGATGCTGGGGTGGCTGGATTGCCCTCAGGGGAGGCTGGTGCCCCTCATGTTGGTTCTGCAGCTCTGCTCTGTCCCCTCTGGCCTTGCTCGGAGCTTCCCTGCCTGCTGTGGGTGGGAGCGCAGATGCCGTGGAGTTCGGTGCTACTGGCTTGGTCAGGGGCTGTCTTGATTCCTTGTGGGGACTCTGGCAGGGTTTTTCTGCCCTAGGATCATGGAAACAGCACAGCATTCTTATTCCTCTGGTCATGGTCCAGTGCCAGCCTCGATGCCCTGTGCAGCCCACCGCTGCAGCCACCAGTGATCTCACCTACATGGGGCAGGGGCCAAAGGGGTCGCTGACTGGTGCAGGGCACCTGTCACGTCTGCTCTGCCAGGCAGGACCACCCAGAGGATTCAGGGGGCCTGGGGCAAAGCAATTTCAGGGGCCCCTTCCATAAAAAAAAAGTTGCAATACTATAGAATACTATATTCTCATGGAGGCCCCTGCGGGACCCATGGCAAATTGCTCCACTTGTCCCCCCTTCCCCCCACCCCTGGGCAGCCCTGGGAAAAAATAAATATTTAAAAACCTTCCGCATCTCGGCACAAACCCAGTTTTGAGAAAACTTCTTTTCAAGTCACCTTTACAAGGTATCACTGGTTCTCAGGATCAGCTAGTGCTAAAAGGCACTAAAGCTCATTAAAAGGGTTGGACAAATATTTTCCGTCAAAACTTTTTTTGGATCGAAAACTAGGGTTTTTTAAAAAGCAGAAAAAAAAATCACGGACAGTGTCTGCTTTCCTTCAAAATTTGTTGTGGTTTTTTTAATTGAAAAGCTGAAATTAGCCTGCCAAAACCTGAATATGGTTTGGGGTTTCAGAAGCATGTGGCCAAATATTTGCTGCTTGCTGTATTTGATTGTTTAAAGAAACAATAAAAAAATTCTGCTTAAAAAAAATCCAAAACTTTTGAACCACCTCAGCTTGTGACCAAACGCCTAAGCCCATCCAGTCAGAGATTTTTCCAGGTTTCTGATACTCTGCTGGCTTCCTTGACTTATAACTGTCTCCATAACTTTGGGTTCATTTAGCTTAGAACATAAGAATGGCCATACTGGGTCAGACCAAAGGTCCATCCAGCCCAGTATCCTGTCTACCGATGGTGGCCAATGCCAAGTGCCCCAGAAGGAGTGAACCTAACAGGTAATGATCAAGCGATCTCTCTCCTGCTATCCATCCAAACAGAGGCTAGGGACACCATTCCTTACCCATCCTGGCTAATAGCCATTAATGGACTTACATTCATGGAGGTTATCTGTTTCCTAGAGACTGGCTCCATGGGTTCCCTCACAAACTGGAGACGGTTACTGTGGTTTTGTCTTTAGTATAGCTTATGTACATACTCCATGAACTGAGCATTTGAGCTTGTTCCAGAATCTGGGATGAACCTATGTTGTGAAAACTGAAATTCTCAAAATAGCACATGCATGTAAATGGACACAGGGTGCTAAAATTAAATTAACCCAGGGGTTCTCAAACTGGGGGTCGGGACCCCTCAGGGGGTCTTGAGGTTATTACTGGGGGTTGTGAGCTGTCAGCCTCCACCTCAAATGCCGCTTTGCCTCCAGCATTTATAATAGTGTTAAATATATTTTAAAAGTGTTTTTAATTTATAAGGGGATGGGTCACACTCAGAGGTTTGCTATGTGAAAGGGGTCACCAGTATAAAAATTTGAGAGCCACTGAATTAACCCCTCTGGAGCCTCGGGAAATGCAGGGGAGGTGGGGGGGGTCTCCCTTGGTAGGGTTGGGAAGGAGGTAGGTGGTGTAGGATATTGCTCTTCTCATGTGATCCCTCCCCCATGGAAAAGATAACAGCTTGGCTCTTTGTGTTAAATAACTGTCTGAAAGCTTCAAACTGCTGAATGAGCTTTAGGGTAGGGAAGGCTATGCCTCCCCAAACAGCCTGGCCCTGCCCCCTATCTGACCCCCATCCACTTCCTGCCCCCCTCAGAATCCCTGACCCATCCTTCTCCTTGGCCCCTCACTGCCCCCCTGAGACCACCTCCCCAACCACCACCCCGGGACCCCACCCTCCATCAACCCCATCTGTTCCCTGTCCCCTGACTGCCCCAACCCCATCCACCTTCCCCCACCGAGTCCTGACAGACCCCCCGCAGTCCAAACCCCCCTTCCCCGTCCCCTGACTGGCCCCCCAGAACCTCTGCCCCCTCCCTGACCCTGGGACTCCCTGCCCCATATACAACTCCTCCAGCCCCCTGCCATGCTGCTTACCCCCGCCTCCCCCCTCGACCTGAGCCTCAGCGCACTATATCTAGGAGTGGCCCTGGACAGCACTGCAGGGCGTGGCTCCAGCGGGGCCTAAGTTCCCGCTGGTCGACCAGGAGCTCGCAGCCCCACCCCCTTACCACGCGGCTCCGAGCGGGGAGGAGCTCAGGCCCCGCCCGAGCCACGCCACTTTAGTTCTGTCCAAGGCTGCTCCTGGGTTACCCCTGCCTCTCCCTTCTCTCGGAGCCTCAGCGCGCTGTGTCCAAGAGCTGCCCTGGCCCCCAGACAGCGCTGCAGTGGCCTGGCTCCGTCGGGACCTGAGCTTGCAGCCCCGCCCCCTTACCATGTGGCTCTGAGCGGGGCGGAGCTCAGGACCCGCCCAAGCCAGGCCACTTTAGCTCTGTCCAGAGCCGCTCCTGTAGGTGCTAAGGGTTGGGGGAAGGCGGGGCTGGAGCCAGAGAATTCTCGTGAGGGCCCCTGTGGGGCCCGGGGCAAACTGCCCCACTTGCCCACCCCTTTGGGCAGCCCTGCTGCCAGGGGAGGCAGAGATGACTACTGTAACCCAAAAATGTGAGCAGTACAGGCCAGGGAGGGCATGAGACCTGGCTGTTGGTTCATCACATGCCCAGGGCATGGGCAGCTTTGGCCTGCATCTAGGACATCCTGACCATTCCCCAGCGGGACCCAGAGGGCAGAGCAGCAATGGAAAGGTTTCCCCAGAGTTCAAAAAGCAACAAAGAGTCCTGTGGCAGCTTATAGACTAACAGATGTATTGGAGCATGAGCTTTCATGGGTGAATACCCACTTCGTCAGACACATGAACCCGGAGTGTGGTTCACTTATAAAGTTTGTGGCCAGTACCAAGCCGGGAGAGGTGGCTTTGGAGGATAGGATGAAAATTCAAAATGATCTGGATAAACTGGAGAAATGGTCTGAAATAAATAAGATGAAATTCAGTACGGACAAATGAAAAGTTCTCTACTTAGGAAGGAACAATCAGCTGCACACATACAAAATGGGAAATGACTACCAAGAGAGGCGTGTTGCGGAAAGGGATCTAGGGGTCAGAGTGGACCACAAGCTAAACATTATATGAGTCAACAGTGTGACACTGTAGCAAAAATAGCAAACATCGTTCTGGGATGTATTAGCAGGAGTATTGTAAGCAAGACACAAGAAGGAATTCTTCCTGCTCTACTCCACGCTGATTAGGCCTCAACTGGAGTATTGTGTCCAGTTCTGGGCACTACATTTCAGGAAGGATGTGGACAAATTGGAGAAAGTTCAGAGAAGAGCAACAAAAATGATTAAAGGTCTGGAAAACATGACCTATGTGGGAAGATTGAAAAAATGGGGTTTGTTTAGTCTGGAGAAGAGAAGACTGAGAGGGGACATGAGAACAGTTTTCAAGTACATAAAAGGTTATTACAAGGAGGAGGAAGAAAAATTATTTTTGTTAACCTCAGTGGATAGGACAAGAAACAATGGGTGTAACTTGCAGCAAGGGCGGTTTAGGTTGGACATTGGGAAAAACTTCCTAACTGTCAGGGTGGTTAGGCACTGGAACAAATTGCTTAGGGAAGTTGTGGAATCTCCATCATTGGGGATTTTTAAGAGCAGGTTAGACAAACACCTGTTAGGGATGGTCTAGATGATACTTATTCCTGCCATGAGTGCAGGGGACTGAACTAGAAGACCTCTTGAGGTCCCTTCCAGTCCTACGATTCTATGATTGTAGGCCCAGATTAGGGTGACCAGACGTCTCAATAAAATCAGGACTGTCCTGATATTTAGGTGTTTGTCCCACATCCCGACCAATCTTTGGTCAGGACACAATTTGTCCCGATATTTTGTTCCACCGGCAGCACTCACCTTTTTTTTTTCTTGCTCCGCCGGCACCCCCCTCCATGTGTCCCGATATTTTCTCCCTCTCATCTGATCACCCTAGCCCAGATACACCCTCCAGCAGGCCAGGACCCACTCACATCCCTCTCTGTAGACCATCCTTCCTCCCCCCAGTTGTATAAGTTCTTGTAACTCGCTCATTGCCAATGCACCTCCTGTGTGTGCACACATCTCCCACAAGCACACACCTTCATCCACATACTCTCTTCATGCCAGCAGGGCCTGCACCTTTTTAGGTGTATATGCAAGAATGCACACACACCCTCCCATGTGCACACATCCCTAATGTGTGTGGGGGGAACAGCCCACTTAGAAAGACATTCTCATGCATGCACATCCTTGTACACACAGCCTAATGCACAAACTCATATATGCACACACTTTTGCACATGCAAACATAACCATGTACACAACTCCATACATGCACATGCTTTCATGACAACCCCTTATGCACACGCTTCACACATGCATACACAATGCCTTCACAAGGGGACAGCAGGAGCATGCCTGCCTTTCTCTCTAAAGCTGCTGGGTCTTCTGAGGGTCCTTCCTTCAGACCTTTACTCTAGAGAACATTTGTACACCTAGTATTGTGCACTGGTGGGAAACTTCTCCATTTCTGTGTGCATTCTCAGTTGTGCTTATCCCGGCTAAACTCTTTTCTCTGTTCCACAAATGGCCATTTACATTTCATTTCCAGCTTCTCCATCTCCCAAACAAACCGCAAACCCCACTTTTATTTCCTCTTTCAAAGCATAGCTGGAGATCAACAAAAATTTGCCACAGCAGCAAATCTGATGAAAAGATCAAGCAATGAAAGTGATCAAGCCCCAGCTACATCACAGACCAAATTTGGATCTCAGGAACAGCTGCACGTGGCCAAGATCATGCAGATTCCAATGCTCAGGACAAAGCATGTGAGACCTGGAGACAAAGCACTGTCATTTGAGGAGATCTTGCTGTAGAATAAACTTCCTGAGCACACTGGGTGAATATGGAGTCTAACTTTCTTTAGGAAGCTGGAAAAACTTTCCTCTTTGAAAGAGTCTTTCCGCCATCAGAATGCTACTCACAGCCCTTGACAACCCCTTCTACCTCTAGCCCCCAACCCTGATGCCTTCTCCTATTTCTACATTCCTGCCAAGCAAAGAGAGAAATTTAATCTAAAAAACTCTAACCCCAAGCAGAGTTTTGACCTTGAAATAGGAACTGTGCCAGCCTCGATGAAATCCATTAGGTATTTGGCTGTTGTTACTGTTTTTACCTGGAAGATTCCCAGATACTATGGTGATGGGCAACAGGATAAAACTCTAAAATAAATAGAAAAATACAAAGCCAGGCATGAGCTGTGCTAAGTACCAAACTTTCCTCTACACCTACTTATGTCACTGCTGGCATAAAGCCACAGAGATCACAGTAAGTCAACACAGAGAAATGAATCAGTTCAGAAAACTGCAAACCTATCTCAACAAGATAATTGAAACCATTCAACGGCTGTACCTGGGCAAAAGATTCTCCTCTGCCAATATATTCTGACTGATCTGTAGTGAAACCAAGTTCAAGGACACTGAACCATGATATGTGAGTGAGCTGCAAAATCTTTTTGTTCAGTGTCTGTACAGCATCTAACACAGTGGGGTCCTGGTTCATGACTGGGGCTTCTAGGCATTACAGCAGGGGTAGGCAACCTATGGCATGCATGCCAAAGGCAGCATGCGAGCTGATTTTCAGTGGCACTCACACTGCCCGGGTCCTGGCCACCAGTCCAGGGGGCTCTGCATTTTAATTTAATTTTAAATGAAGCTTCTTAAACATTTTTAAAACCTTATTTACATACAACAATAGTTTAGTTATATATTATAGACTTACAGAAAGAGACCTTCTAAAAACATTAAAATGTATTACTGGCACACGAAACCTTAAATTAGAATGAATAAATGAAGACTCGGCACACCACTTCTGAAAGGTTGCCGACCCTGTATTACAGTAATACATATTAATCACCATCATCATCGTTAACTCTTATATAGACTTCTTCATCCACAGAGCTCAAAGCATTTTATAGAAAAGGGAAAGTATCAATATCCCCATTTAAAAGATGGCAAAACTGCGGCACAAGGAGAGGAAGTGACTTGCCCAAAGCCATACAAGGAACTGGGGGCAAAGCAAGAGGTCTCCTGACTTCTCATTCAGTGCACTATCCATTGGACTGCACTACCTTTCTGTCTTCCAAATATTCTGAACTGTCACATTATTTTACCAGGCAATGTTGCAAACTGATAGGGTATCAAAAAATGAACATAATCTCTAACTGAATATATTCTGTTCCCTATCTTGGTGTAGGTTTCTTAGGCACATGTGCAAACATACCTGGGAATCAGATCACTGCAAATAACAAACTGGACTATGGTCTTAGTAAAGTTCTGAGTGGCCAAGTGTCCACATCGAATGACAATTAGTTCCTGCCATGACTATTAGTTCCTATACTGGCTGTGTCAGTGGAGAGGCTGCGGACTAAAAGCCACAATTGCTGAACTCCCTCTGAGCCACTGGCCTGGTCTCCCAAGGGCATGGTGGAGGCATGTTGGCAGGACATTTTGAGGAAAACAGGCACAGCATTGCCCTGGCCCTTCCGTGACTGAACGGAGAACTTTTGTGACGCTGCGGCATTGTGGGGTTGCAAATCTGGCACCAGTACTAAAATAGATATTAAATGAGCAATAATAAATCAGGGTAACCCTGAAGGTCCTGTGCAGAACAGAATATTCCCAGAACTCACTGTGGGGAGAGGGAGAGTGGGGACTGAATTGAGTTCTAATGGTCAGCAAATTCACAGACTTCCCTTCAGCCCCCGTTCTCCTTGAACCTGTCTCCATCCATCTCCTGCTTGCTGAGTCCTGATTTGCACTTAACATAAGAACATACATAAGAACAGCCATACTGGGTCAGACCAAAGGTCCATCTAGCCCAGTATCCTGTCTACCGACAGTGGCCAATGCCAGATGCCCCCGAGGGAGTGAACCTAACAGGCAATGATCAAGTGATCTCTCTCCTGCCATCCATCTCCATCCTCTGACAAACAGAGCCTAAGAACACCATTCCTTACCCATCCTGGCTAATAGCCATTTATGGACTTAACCATCATGAATTTATCCAGTTCCTTTAGCAGTCAGGAAACTTTCTCCTTACCTAGGATCCTCAAACACAGCCACAAGATTAAACACGGTCATTCGACTGCCTCGTTCCCCCTCCATCAGGCTGGCTCTTGTGACTCAGAATTGGTCCCAGTAAGCCAGGTAGGAAAGAGCTGCAGAGAGACCAAGACAGCTCCCAGATACGTCTTCTGAGCCTCTCTCTCTTTCTGTCTTTAGATGTTTCCGGGATATGCAAATTTACTTGGCTAGGGAGATTTGTGAGAAGTGAAGACAACCTGAAGTTCTTCTTGTTGTCCAGGGAGTGAGAGCCTCTTGCAAATATTATATGGGTTGGCCTCAAAAGGAAAAGTAAAGAGGAAGTAATGCAGGCTGCAGCAGGGAGGAACTATGTGAAAACTACTGTGCACTGAAATAGGTCCAGTGCAGACATGACTTCAATGTACATCTAAATTAAACCAGCTGGATGGGTGACCTTAATTAAGTAAAGTAGACCCTGCAGTGCCTAGCCAGTGTGTGCAAATCTGTAAGGAAACATACAGTAATAAACCAGTTTGCCCCTGGTGTGTCAGGCCCTAAAAACATGCTAGTATGTGCAGGTTATCAGAAACCCAATGATAATATGCCAGTGTGTGCCTGGCAGTGGAAGATCCTACATTAACAGGCTACTGTGTGAATGCTCTGGGAGACCCTGTCATAAAACACTTGAATATACATGTATCAGAGGGGTAGCCATGTTAGTCTGGATCTGTAAAAGCAGCAAAGAGTCCTGTGGCACCTTATAGACTAACAGATGTATTGGAGCATGAGATTTCGTGGGTGTTCACGACGAAGTGGGTATTCACCCACGAAAGCTCATGTTCCAATACGTCTGTTAGTCTATACGGTGCCACAGGACTCTTTGCTGCTTTGAATGTACATGTTATCAAATGCCCTTCAATCACTACTTAGCACTGTGTGCATGGCTATAGAGAGACCCTATAATATCCCATTGCATGCACATTATGAGAGAAGCATGAGTATGTGTTATGAGAAACCTAGCAATAATATGCCAGGGGTCTGCATGCTACAGGAGACTCTCTTATAACACACCTGTGTATGTATAGTTTGTACTGTGAGTGCTGCCATAACTTGCAGGTGCACCCTGTAGTCACATGTTATGGGGGAGGATATAGAATCATAGAAGTCTAGGATTGGAAAGGACCTCGAGAGGTCTTCTAGTCCAGTCCCCTGCACTCATGGCAGGACTAAGTATTACCTAGATCATCCTGATAGGTATTTGTCTAACCTGCTTTTAAAAACCTCCAATGACAGAGATTCCACAACCTCTCTAGGCCAGGGGTTCTCAAACTGGGGGTCGGGACCTCTCAGGGGATCACGAGGTTATTACATGGGGAGTCACGAGCTGTCAGCCTCCACCCTAAACCCGGCTTTGCCTCCAGCATTTATAATGGTGTTAAATATATAAAAAGTGTTTTTAATTTATGGGGGGCGGGTTGCACTCAGAGGCTTGCTATATGAAAGGGGTCACCAGTACAAAAGATTGAGACCACTGCCCTAGGCAATTTATTCCAGTCCTTTACTATCCTGACAATTAGAAAGTTTTTCCCAGTGTCCAACCTAAATCTCCCTTGGCGCAATTTTAGGTCATTGCTTCTTGTCCTATCCTCAGAGGTTAACGAGAACAAATTTCTCCCTCCTCACTGTAACAACCTTTTATATACTTGAATCCTATTGTGTCCTGCCTCGGTTTTCTCTTCTCCAGACTAAACAAATCCAGTTTTTTCAAACTTTCCTCATAGATCATGTTTTCTAGACCAGTGGTTCACTACCAGGGGTACATGTACCCCTGGGGGTACGCAGAGGGCTTCCAGGGGGTACATCAACTCATCTAGATAGTTGCCTAGTTTTACAAGGTTGAGAGCCACTGTTCTAGACCTTTAATCATTTTGTTGCTCGTCTCTGGACTTTCTCCAATTTGTCCACATCTTTCCTAAAATGTGGCACTCGGAACTGGACTCAGTACTCCAGTTGAGGCCTTATCAGTGCAGAGTAGAGTGGAAGAATTACTTCTTGTGTCTTGCTTACAACACTCCTGCTAATACATCCCAGAATGATCTTTGCTTTTTTTGCAAGTGTCACACTGTTGACTCACATTTAGCTTGTGATCCACTATGATCCTTAGATCCCTTTCCACAGTACTCTTCCTAGGCAGTCATTTCCCATTTTGTATGTGTGCAACTGATTGTTCCTTCCTAAGTGGAGTACTTTGCATTTGTCCTTATTGAATTTCATCTTATTTTCTTCAGACCATTTCTCCAGTTTCTCCAGATCATTTTGAGTTTTAATCCTATCCTTCAAAGCACTTACAACCCCTCCCAGTTTGGCATCATTTGCAACTTCATATGTGTACTCTCTATGCCATTATCTAAACCATTGATGAAGATTTTGAACAGAACTGGACCCAGAACTGATCCCTACAGGACCCCACTCGTTATGCCCTTCCAGCATGACTGTGAACCACTGATAACTAGACACCCACTTTGTAGCTCCATCTAGGTTGTATTTCCTTAGTTTGTTTATGAGAAGGTCATGTGAGACAGTATCAAAAGCCTTACTAAAGTCAAGACAGACCACATCTACTGCTTCCCCCCATCTACAAGGCTTGTTACCCTGTCAGATAAAGCTATTAGGTTGGTTTGACATGATTTGTTCTTGACAAATCCATGCTGACTGTTATTTATCACCTTATTATCTTCTAAGTATTTGAAAATTGCTTGCTTGATTATTTGCTCCATTATCTTTCTGGGTACTGAAGTTAAGCTGACTGGTCTGTAATTCCCCGGGTTGTCCCTATGACTTTTTTAAGATAATCGCTAATGGCTCAGATATCTCCTCAGTCAGCTCCTTGAGTATTCTAGGATGTATTTCATAAGGTCCTGACAACTTGAAGACATATCACTTGTTTAAGTAGTTTTTAACTTGTTCTTTCCCTATTTTAGCCTCTGGTCCTACCTTATTTTCACTGGCATTCACTATGTTAGACATCAATTTGCTACTAAACTTTTTGGTGAAAACTGAAACAAAGAAGTCATTTAGCACTTCTGCCATTTCCACATTTTATGTTCTTATGCCCTTAATAACTTCTCTTTGAAAAACTGCCAACGCTCTTGAACTGTTTTTCCCTTTAGACTTGCTTCCCATGGGATCTCACATACCAATTCCATGAGTTTGCAAAAGTCAGCCTTCTTGAAATCCATTATCTTTATTGTGCTATTTTCCCTTCGATAATTTGTTAGAATCGAGAACTCTCTCATTTCATGATCACGCTCACGCAAGCTGCCTTCCACTTTCAGATTCTCAACCAGTTCTTCCCTATTTGTCAAAATCATATCTAGAAGAGCCTTTTCCCCTAGTAGCCTTCTCCACCTTCAGAAATAAAAAATTGTCTCCAATACATTCCAAGAACTTGTTGGATAATCTGTGCCTTGCTGTGTTATTTTCCCAACAGATGTCTGGGTAGTTGCAGTCCCCCATCACCACCAAGTCCTGTGCTTTGGATGATTTTGTTAGTTGTTTAAAAAAGCCTCATTCATCTCTTCTTTCTGGGTAGATGGTCTGTAGTAGACCCCTACCATGACATCACACTTGTTTTTTATCCTTACGCAGAGACTTTCCACAAGTCTGTCTTCTATTGCCAGCTCAACCTCAGTCCAATATATACATCTTTGATATATAAGGCAACATCTCCTCCCAATAACAAGGCAGTGGGTAAAGGTTCTGGAAGGACCTACAATAGCACACCGGTGGCCACATGATATGGGAGGGCACTACAATAACAAGGCAGTGGGTAAAGGTTCTGGAAGGACCTACAATAACACACCGGTGGGGACATGATATGGGAGGGCACTAGAGTTGCCAGGCATCTGATTTTTGACTGGAACGCCCGGTTGAAAAGGGACCCTAGAGGCTCTGGTCAGTATGGCCAACTGCGCCATTAAAAGTTTTGTTGGTGGCACCGTGGGGGCCTATCGCTAAGGCAGGCTCTCTGCCTACCCTACTTCCACGCAGCTCCCGGAAGTGGCCACCAGGTCCCTGCAGCCCCTAGGCACATGGGTAGTCAGGGAGGCTCCACGTGCTGCCCCCACCCTGAGGGCCAGCTCCGCAGCTCCCATTGGCCAGGAACCCTTCCATCTGCCAATCCCTTCCCCATCTGCCAAACCAGGGTGAAGCTCATTGGGAAACCAGAGTGGGTCAGATGGAGAGAGGGCACTTCCCCCCGCTGGCCACGGGGTGGTGCCCTTATGCCCCACACAGCACAGCTGGAGCAGAGCCCCACTTTATTCAAGCCTGGAGGTTCTGGGGGTTGGGTCCAGAGCCAGCCTGCCCCTGCCAGTCTCTGACTCCACAGGGGATGGGGCAGTGTGTGCCATGCAGCAACCTGGACTCTGCTTCGGGATCTTGCCTGGATGGGGCACAGGGGCCACCCACAGCTCTCGGGGGGGGGGAGGGGCTGGCTCATCTGTGCCAGCAGCAAGATGGCCGGGGGTGAAGCCCGTTTCCTTTCCAAACCCCGGCCCCCAGCCAAGGGAGGGTCTGCACGAGTCCCTGAGCCCTTAGCACCAACGGGATGTGATCTGCCCCAGGGGGCCAGTCTGGGGAGCAGGCTGCCCCGCAGCCTCTGTGTGTGGTTTGCTTTGCTCCAGAGCCCCACCAGCAGGCCCTGGCAGCCTCGCGGGGCAGGATCTGGCTTCATCCTGGATCACCCAGCCCTCGCCCCCTGCTGATGCCCTTTCTCTCTCCCATGGAAGGGGCCTCATTAAACCCGTGGGCAGTGCCAGGAGTGCCTGGACTGTCCCCCTGCAGTGCAGCTCCATGGCAAAGGGATACTCCAAGCCTGTTTTCTGTGTGGATGCCACCAACGAGCTGCTCTTCTCCGGATCCAAAGGTGCGTGCCTTGGGGGCGGGCTGGCTGCTGAGCTCTGGGTGTGATTGCTGGGGAGTGAGCTTGTTACCCCAGGGAGTGGCTGAGCCACCCCGAACTGTGGGGACAGGCCACAAGCCTACTGCTCGGACGGCACCGGCCTGCCTGAGAGCCCCAAACACAATGAGCCGGTGCAGTTCTGGGTCCCCCTAGCCGAGGGCAGCAATGCTGCATGAGTCATTAGGTTGAACAGCCGTGTGATGACATCCATGAAGCGAGTTGTTGGGGCCTCTGCCCAGTTCCTAGTGACTGGATGTACACCTCCAACCTGGCACTAATAGACCCTCCCCCTGTCGGCAGTTCTGGAATGCCAGGGGCTGGATGGGTCATGAGGACTGAGCTCCCGTCTTGCCCCTTGACTCCTTGGAGCAGGGGGAGGTAGCGGGGGCGGAGGGAGCTGTGGGGGTCCTCTGCTGAGAACAGGAAGGTCCTGCAGCATCATGTGCTCCCGCCTCCTCCTGCAGACTGGGGCTGCGAAATGTGGAACCTGGTGACGGGCCAGCAACATTTCTAGACCCCAGTGAATCAGCCCCTCTCTGGTGCCCAGCCACAGACTGAGATGTCTCTTTGCCTACAGTCCCTCCCCAGACCGAAAATCTGACTGGTGGGAATGTGCCTGGGCTGCCACTCAACATCAACTCCAGGCCAGGGGTGGGGTTTGTGTCGCTCCGCCCTTGGTGTGGAGCGGGCACGCCTGCTGGTATGGGTCTGGCTGGCTGTTTGGCAAGGCACCTCCCTTGGGGATGCCCTCGAAAGCTGCTGCCTGGGTCACCCTTGCTGTGCCATTGCTCCTGGTTTGAAGGGCTGAGGGGCTGAGAGGGGGTCTCATCCTGGCACCACTGGTACTGCATGGGGCCAGGAAGTGGTGTTGCTTTGCCCTCTAGATGGCTGGGGACAGACAGTCTCCAGCCTTCTAATCAGTCCATAATGGATTAGATCTTCCATTCCATACAATGTAAATTACCACCCCCCACAAACCCAGGTCTCTGCCTTGAGGCTCACCTGTTTCTGTCTTTGGCTTAGCTCTTTGGATCAGGTGATCTCCAGAAACACCTGTGCCGGGACCACAACCTGCACCATCGCCAGCGTACAGGGCGAGCACCAGATCAACTGGATCGCGCTCAACCCTGTCAGCACCATGCTCTACACCGCTGTCGGGAACTCTGTCTGCATCTGGGAGCTCAACAGGTCCGGTTGGGGCTAGCTTGGGCCCCCAGGCGATGGCAGCTCTTGTGGGGAGGGAGACAGGTGCTGTGTAGGCAGAGGGAGCAGCTGTTCTGGGCTGGCCCTGCTCCCTTCCGGCTGGAAGTTCTGTTACTGAGGCAGGGGTGGATTTGGCCTGGGACTATTGGCCTCAGTGCCAAGGCTCTTCAGAGGGAGCCCAGAGCCAGAATCCCAACGGAGGGGGAGCAGGAGGGTGCCCCCTGGCATAGACAGGGTGAAGGGCCACAGCCAGGACTGGCACTGGAGGCAGCTGTCCTAGCACAAACCCCAAGCAGGTTAGTCTGTCTGCGCTAGGGCTTCGCTTTACAGCAGCTGCTGGGGCAGGTTCTTGGGGTAGATGATCAGGCCCAAGACTGAGTGAAAGCAGGACCCAGCGCTGCAGCCCTTGGAGTGACTGGCTGGTGCACTCAGCCCTCTGACACCGCTCCTGAGCCCAGCTCTCCGCCTCTAGCCCAAGACCAGGATGGCAGCCCATGGTACCCAGGGACAGGGTGTGTCCAGGGACACTCCATGCTTAGTGCTTCAGAGCCGGAGGTCCCAATTCGAGGGGGTGATGGAGCCCTCTGGGGCTGGAAGAGTCCCTGCTGGGAGCCTTGGAGACTGGGCCAGTGAAAGGCCTGCAGGAAGGAGTGCCTCCTGCTGAACGTGCCCCAGACCCTGACGGCCCCAGCTCCTGCTTGTAGGTTGCAGCCTATTGAGAAGCTGATGGGCCACCTCAGGCCCGTGATGTGTCTGACTGTGAACCAGATCGTGAGCAACCATGACTTGGTCGTCACTGGCTCCAAGGATCAGTATGTCAAGGTACCCTGCAACCCTCCCTGTCTCCCACTCATGGGCGGCACAATAGGTTATTTTTACTCACCCTTCACCACAGGGGCTTTGCTGATAAAAGCATCGAGATTTCTCTCTGGGCTCTTGGCCCTCACGGCTCTGCTGAGGGTGCTGATACAATCCAAAAACTTCAGTTTCTGGACCTCGTCCTATGCCCCACAGAGATTAGACACAAACAGGAAGGCTAGCATGGAAAGGAGCTGCCAGTGGGAGATGTGTCAGAAAGTTTCCCTCTTACTGCTGCTCAGGCTTTGATGTGCCGAATGCCATTCTTCTGGCAACAAGAGTGACTATCTGGGGAGGGCAGGCAGCTCTGTGTGAAACTGGACCAGAGAGGAAGCAGATCTCACAGGGGCTTGATAAAGTGAACATCTGGCTGTGACACCCTGACACCCCAATATTCACCACTGTTATGTCATTAGGGTATGTTTTGTACAAAGTACGTATTGTAAGGCATTCTAAAAGTCTTTATCTGCTAGACATTAATGCCTCGTTAGATTGAATGTGCTATCGCTGTACGTGAAGTTATGAAGTTCAGCTATGTATGTGTTCCTGAAACACATTGTGAGGTTCAAAACAGCCTTTCAGGTACAACAGTAAAAAAGTCAAACAATGGCTTACAGAGAAAATGGACACAAACAGCAGAGTTACCCCAGGAACTGTATGCAATAGAAACCTCTCCGAGATAATGCTACACAATGGGAACTGTTGGACACAGGTCACAGCAAAAGAGTTTTCTAGCAAGTGGGAAGAGGAGATAAAAGGGGGAAATGACATGGGGGGGTGGGCACTCTCACCTGGAAACACCTGAGGGACAAAGATTGAACTATGAGAAGTGATGGTCCCAGGCTGGAGAGAGAGAGAGTCCCAACGTACGTCTACACTACGGGATTATTCTGATTTTACATAAACCAGTTTTGTAAAACAGATTGTATAAAGTCGAGTGCACGCGGCCATACTAAGCACATTAATTCGGCGGTGTGCGTCCATGTACCGAGGCTAGTGTCGATTTCCTGAGCGTTGCACTGTGGGTAGCTATCCCATAGCTATCCCATAGTTCCTGCAGTCTCCCCCGCCCCTTGGAATTCTGGGTTGAGATCTCAGTGCCTGATGGGGCAAAAACCATTCTCGGGGGTGGTTCTGGGTACAGCTTCACCCCTCCCTCCGTGAAAGCAGCAGACAACCGTTTTGTGCCTTTTTTCCTGGGTGAACTGTGCAAACGCCATAGCACAGAAGCATAGACCCTGCTCAGCTCAAGACGGCAATTGTGGACATTGTAAACACCTCGTGCATTCTCGTGCAGTCTATGCTGAACCAGGACCTGCAAAACCAGGTGAGGAGGAGGCGGCTACGGCAGCGCGGCGACGAGAGTGATGAGGACATGGACACAGAATTCTCTCAAACCGCAGGCCCCTGCGCTTTGGAGATCCTGATGGTAATGGGTCAGGGTCTAGCCATTGAACGCCTATTTTGGGCCCGGGAAACAAGCATAGACTGGTGGGACCGCATAGTTTTGCAGGTTTGGGACGATTCCCAGTGGCTGCAAAACTTTCGCATGCGTAAGGGCACTTTCATGGAACTTTGTGACTTGCTTTCCCCTGCCCTGAAATGCCAGAATACCATGATGAGAGCAGCCCTCACAGTTGAGAAGTGAGTGGCGATAGCCTTCTGGAAGCTTGCAATGCCAGACAGCTACCTGTCAGTCGGGAATCAATTTGGAGTGGGAAAAATCTACTGTGGGGGCTGCTGTGATGCAAGTAGCCAAAGCAATCATTAAGCTGCTGCTACAAAAGGTTGTGACTCTGGGAAGTGTGCAAGTCATAGTGGATGGCTTTGCTGCAATGGGATTCCCTAACTGTGGTGAGGCGATAGATGGAACCCATATCCCTATCTTGGCACCGGAGCACCAGGGTACCCAGTACGTAAACCACAACGGGTACTTTTCCATGGTGGTGCAAGCACTGGTGGATCATAAGGGACGTTTCACCAACATCCACGTGGGATGGCTGGGAAGGGTTTATGACACTCGCGTCTTCAGGAACACTACTCTGTTTAAACGGCTCCAGCAAGGGAATTACTTCCAGACCAGAAAATAACAGTTGGGGATGTTGAAATGCCTGTAGTTATCCTGGGGGACCCAGCCTACCCCTTGATGCCATGGCTCATGAAGCCATACACAGGCAGCCTAGACAGTAGTCAGGAGTTGTTCAACTATAGGCTGAGCAAGTGCAGAATGGTGGTAGAATGTGCATTTGGCCATTTAAAGGCGCACTGGCGCACATTACTGACTCGCTCTGGGCTCAGCCAAATCAATGTCCCCATTGTTATTGCTGCTTGCTGTGTGCTCCACAATCTCTGTGAGAGTAAGGGGGAGACCTTTACGGCGGGGTGGGAGGCTGAGGCAAATCACCTGGCCGCTGAATATGCGCAACCAGACACAAGGGTGATTAGAAGAGCACACTAGGAAGTGGTGCGCATCAGAGAAGCTTTGAAAATGAGTTTCATCATGGGCCACGGTACGGTGTGACTGCTGTGTTTGTTTCCCCTTGATGAACTGCACCCCCTTGATTGACTCATTCCCTCTAAGTAACACACCTTCCCGCTTCGATTCCAGCTTGCTTTCTAAGGAAATAAAGTCACTATCGTTTAAAAATCATGTATTCTTTATTAATTCATTATAAAAAGAGGGAGAGAACTGACAAGGTAGCCCGGGTGTGGTTTGGGAGGAGGATAGGAGGGAAGGAAAAGGCCACTAAAAAAATTTCAAAGTAATGAGAGCCTTTTGGTTGGGCTGTCCACGGGGGTGGGAGGCTGGGCTTTTATACTTCCTGCCCCGCCCCTTGACTTCTGGGGGGCGGGGACAGGCAGCAGTAGCTACGCCCACTGAGGCACCTGTGCTGGCTTGTCCCTCTCAGGCGTGGCGGGGAGGGGTGCCTCCCTACACACCTCGCCCCCTCAAGGCTGGCTCCTGGGCAACAGGGCCAAGCTCATCCATACCTCCCAGGCGGGAAAGGAAGTCCACGTTGGCGTGGTCCTTCCCAGCCCTGTGGCGGATGGTGAGGGCATAGGGCTGCAGGGCCAAGTACCACCACTGGAGTCGCATGTTATGGTCCTTCATGAGGCACAACCATTGAAGGGCGGAGTGGTCAGTGACCAAGGTGAACGGGGACCCAAGGAGGTAGTAATGCAGGGCGTCACAGGCCCACTTCGCCACGAGGGCTTCCTTTTCGACCACTGCATAGTTTCTCTCTCTGGGGAACAGCTTCTGGCTGATGTAGAGGACCAGATGCTCCTCCCCATCCACCTCCTGTGAGAGGACAGCCCTGAACCCTACTTCCGACATGTCTGTCTGCAGGATGAATGGTTGCTTGAAGTCAGGGCTAAATAAGACCGGCTTACTGCAGAGGCGTGCCTTAAGCGACTGGAAAGCCTCGTCACATTCAGGGGTCCAGCGTACTTGTTGTGGGCTTTCCTTGATGAGGAGCCCCATCAAGGGGGAGGCCATCGCCGCAAACTGGGGAATGAACCATCGATAATATCCCACCAGCCCCCAAAACTGGAGGACTTGGCGTTTCGTGGTTGGCGGAGGACAGGCTGTGATGGCCTGAACCTTGTTCACAAGAGGTTTCACTTGCCCATTTCTGATGGTATACCCCAAATAGGTGGTCTCATGCCAGCCGATGCGGCACTTCTTAGGGTTGGCCGTTAAGCCAGCTGCCCGCAAGGACCTTAGGACGGCGGCGACCTTTTCTAGGTGGGTTTCCCACTGCCGAATGTAGATGACTGCGTCATCTAGATAGGCTGTGGCGTAGTCCTGATGCGGTTGGAGGAGGCGGTCCATCAAACGCTGAAACGTGGCAGGTGCCCCATGAAGGCTGGAAGGCATCCACGTAAATTGGTATAGGCCAGTCGGAGTGGCGAACGCGGTCTTCTCCCTGGAGGCCAGTTCTAGGGGAATCTGCCAATATCCCTTGCTTAAGTCCAGGGTGGTATAGCGGGCCTCTCCTAACCGGGCCAGCAGCTCATCTATTCGAGGATGGGATAGGCGTCGAACTTAGAGACGGCGTTAACGCGCCTGAAGTCAATACAAAACCGTTGGGAGCCATTGGGCTTGGGCACCAGGACGACTGGGCTACGCCACTCGCTTTGTGAAGGCTCGATCACTCATAGGTCTAGCATAGCCCGCACTTCCTCGTCGATGAGCCGCTTCCGGTGATATGGCAGGGGTCTGGTCGCAGCCCGAACCACCACCCCCGGCTCAGTCTGAATTTGGTGGTGTACCAGGGAGGTATGTCCCGGCTGGGCCGTAAAGGTACGGGGGAACGCTTGAAGGAGGCAGTGGGTTTGCTCGAGCTGTTCTTCTGTCAGTGTCTCCCCAAGCTGTGGTCCCTCAGGGTCTTCAGTAGGGCTTACCTGGGGTCTGAGCTCGGGTTCCAGTGGATAGGGACTGATCAACAGACCGTCTCATTCCCGCCAGGACTTGAGGAGTTTGATGTGGTACTGCTGGACCTTTTTCCGCCGGTCCGGTTGACGAATCTCATAAGTAACAGGGCCCACCTTTCGAACCACCTCATAAGGGCCCTACCATCGAGCCAGGATCTTGGACTCACTGGAGGGAGGAGGAGTAAGACCCGATCTCCCAGTTGAAAGTGGCAGGTTCGCGCGTCCCGGTTGTACATCTGGGCCTGCGTTTCTTGGGCGGCTTTCAAGTTTGCTCGCGCCAGGGTCCCAGCCTGTTTAAGATGCTCCTGGAGCTGGATCACATATTTTAGGAGCCCCTGGGTGGATGATGGGGTTTGCTCCCAGGTTTCCCTCATCAGGTCCAAGAGGCCCCGGGGTCGGCGGCCATACAACAGTTCAAAGGGCGAGAATTTGGTCAATGACTGGGGGACCTCTCGTACCGCCAAGAGCAAGGGCGGGAGTAGCTGGTCCCATCGGCAGAGGTCCTCCGGGGGGGAATTTCTGCAACATGTCCTTCACGGTTTGATTGAACCTCTCCACCAACCCATCGGTTTGGGGATGATACACCGATGTCCGCAGCTGCCTGATCCCCAGGAGTTCACACACCTTCTGCAAGAGCCGCGAGGTGAAGTTGGTCCCCTGGTCTGTGAGGATCTCCCGGGGCAAGCTGACGCGGGCGAAGACCTTCACCAGTTCGCCTGCAATGGTGCAGGCGGTGATGTTACGAAGCGGAATCGCTTCGGAGAATCGGGTGGCATAGTCCAGCATCACCAGGATGTACTGGAAACCTGCAACACTCCTGGGAAAGGGTCCCACCAGATCCATGGCCACCCACTCGAAAGGGGTCTCAATTAGTGGCAACGGGACCAGCAGCACCTTGGGAGTTCTTGCCGGGCCAGTCAACTGGCAATCCGGGCAGGAGTTACAATTGTCCTTTACCTCCCGGTGTATACCCAGCCAAAAGAAGCATCCCAGGATTCTGGCTAGGGTCTTCTCGGGGCCCAGATGCCCAGCAGCCGGGACATCATGGGCCAATTTCATGAAAGCCTGTCGATGACATCGGGGCACGAGGAGTTGAGTCCGGGGTTCCTTGGTGTGCGGGTCCCTCTCAACCTGATACAGATGGTCGTGTCGCAATTCAAAGTGCGGCCACTGGGCTGCCTGGTCTGGATCGAGGATGGTCCCGTCTACTGCGGCCAGCTGCTTGTATGCCCCGCTGAGGGTGGCGTCAGCTCTTTGATCCCAGCAGAAGTCCGTGGGGGCCGAGGGATCTCCCACTTCCCCCGGGGAAACATCCTCCCTATCCTTCATCTCGACGGGGAAGTCGGGTGTCTCCTGCTCATCCTCCTCAGTTTCTGGGGTCTCCCCCTCCAAGGCTGGTCCAGGGCCCGGGCCGCCTCCGGTATGTCGGCGTAGGACAGCCGGAAACTCGGGCCAGTCCCGGCCCAGGATCACTGGATATGCCAGCCTGGGTGCGAGACCTACTACCATCCGTCGAGCAACCCCGTCTATTGTCAATTGGGCCCGGGCGCTGGGGTAAGGCTGTATGTCGCCGTGAATGCACTGTAGGCGGATTTCCCCCAGGCGTGCATCTGTCTGGGGACCTAAGTGTTTGTGGATCAATGTCTGTCCGCAGCCTGAGTTGAGGAGGGCCACGGTCGGGTACCCCTCAACAACCACGGGCACAGTAATCTTGGCCGTCTGTGGGCACCAAGCACGACCCTCTGCGGAACAGACCTGGCCAAAGGTGCACTCCAGCCTGGGGCAGTCCCGCTGGAGATGTCCTGTCTCGCCGCAAGAGAAACAGGGCCCCAGGTCGGTTCGTTCTGATCAGGGCCGGGTCCTGGAGGAGTCCCTAGGGGGGCTCCAGCAGGACTTCCGGGGTGCAGGAGTCAGGGCTTGGACCGGCCGCGCAGGTGGTGCTGCAGCCCCGGTGGGCGTTGCCTTCTTCTCGGGGTTTGGGCATTCCGTTCCTGGTGGGGTTGCTCGACCAGCTGGGCCCACCGGTGCTTCCGCTGCTAGGAAGACCTCCATCAGGGTGACAGCAGCAGTCAGTGTTGTCAGTCTATGATGGAGGACCCAGGCCCTTCCTCGCGATGGAAGGATGTGGGTGAATTGCTCCAGGATCACCTGCTCGGCTAGCTCTTCTGACGTTCAAGCTGCAACCACCGCCGGCAGGTCTCCCAGAATTCCTAGGCCACCATGCGAGACCGGGCCCCGGGGAGTGGGGTATGTCAGGCTCCTGAACTGCTGATGGAAAGTCTCCGGACTCACATCGAGGGCATCCAGGATAGTGGATTTCACCTGACTGTAGTCTTGGGCGGCCTTGGCAAACAGGCCTCGGTAGACTGCCTGAGCCCTTCCTGTCAGGTATGGGGCCAGGATGGAGGCCCATTGGTCAGGGCTCCACCCTGCGACGACCGCCACCCACTCGAAGGTGACGAGGAAAGCCTCGGGGTCGTCGCCGGGGCCTATCTTTGTCAGCCGGATCGGTGGGCTGGGGCGTGGGTGCCCCTCGGTGCCTCCCGCCTGGACCCCTCCTTGTGGGGCACGCTCTGCCGCGAGCAGCTGGAGGCATTGCAGCTGGAACTCCTGATGCTGCTTGACCAGGTCCTGGATCAGCTGGTGCTGTTGGGTCCCCAGCTGCTCGACGAGCTGCTCTGCTGCTGGAACTAGGCGGCCTGCTGCTCTTCTTGCTGCCACAACTGAGCTGCTTGCTGCCGCTCCTGGCTCTCAGTCAGAAGGACGACAAGTTGTGACATGTCCATCTTGCGGGGGGAGGGGAGCTCTCTCCCCCACAGCCCCTCTCTCACCAGAGTTAAGAGTCCGCACCCACATCCTGGGCACATCTTTCCCCACTTCTGGTACCACATGTAAGAGTCCGGGGCTGGGGTTCGTCCCTCTCAGGTGCGGCGGGGAGCCAGGGCGCCTCCCTACAGGCAGCAATCTGTCCAGGGCCGAGAGCCCTCAGCAGGAGCTGAGCAAACAAATAGTCTCTAAATAAGGCAGAGTCCCGGCCTGGCAGCAGGTGCCGGGTAAGCACGGAGTCTATAAGCCCGGCCCTGAAGCAGGGTGGGGCAATAGCAGTTCAGGCTCAGCTCCTTCCGCAAGAGCCTGAGCAAACACAGAGTCTGTAGGCCCGGCCCTGGAGCAGGGCAGGGCAATAAGCAGTTCAGGCTCAGCTCCTTCCGCAAGAGCCTGAGCAAACACAGAGTCTCTAGGCCCGGCCCTGGAGCAGGGTGGGGCAATAAGCAGTTCAGGCTCAGCTCCTTCCGCAAGAGCCTGAGCAAACACAGAGTCTCTAGGCCTGGCCCTGGAGCAGGGCAGGGCAATAAGCAGTTCAAACAGTGAGTCTATGAGGCCCAAACCTTGGCTCAGGGTGGGCAACCAACGGGTACAGAGCTCAGACTCTCAGGCAGAGGCAGGGCAGCAGTTTAAGCCGTAAGTCTATAAAGAAGGCCTCCTCAGGCCAGGGAGAGGGGGAGTCTGCCACCCTTGGAAGGGTGGCAGGGGGAACGCAGGCTCTCCCATTCCACTGCTTTCCAGCCCGGGGCCCTAGCTGCGGCCAGGACGCGCTGCTGTCAGTGGGGATCCTGGCTGCAACACACTGACATGGGTTCAGGCTCTTCGGGAACCAGACCAGGGTCGGCTACCCCCAGGCCACTTCCGACCTCCCCTTCTCTAGGTACCTGTCCTTCGACGGCGTCGTCCAGCGGGTCCCAGACCATGGGTTCCTCAGGATATCGGGCGGAGGGAAGCTCAGGCAGCTCCTCGGGATATCAGGCGCATGGAAGTTCAGGCCGCTCCTCGGGATACCAGGCGGAGGGAAGCTCAGGCCAGCATTCCTCCAGGTAGTGAGCACAAGGCAGGCTGGGCCCAGCAGGAGCTCAGGCCCCAGCATCTGTCCTCTCCCGCCATCTGCAGCCAACTGAGCGCTGAGGCTGAGCTTTTATACTTCCTGTCCCGCCCCTTGACTTCCGGGGGGCGGGGACAGGCAGTGGTAGCTCCGCCCACTGAGGCACCTGTGCTGGCTCGTCCCTCTCAGGCGCGGCGGGGAGTCAGGGCGCCTCCCTACAAATGCTTATACTCTTTCACGGTGAACAACACTATTCACCTTACATGGCACATGTGATTTCACTACAAGGTCACATTTTGCATCTTAATATTGAGTGCCTGCAGCTCTGGTGTTAGAGATCTCACAGACGCAGGTCCAGGCAGCAGAATTCAGCTTGCATCCGTCCATGTTAAGCCATTGTCTTTCGGCTTCTGCAGCCTTAATGTACACAGTGCCCTCCTTTCCCAAATACCAAGCAAATCCTGTTCAGTGCTGCTTCTTTCCTGTTAACATGCAGCAGCAGAAACCACCCCCACATCCAATTCTCTGGGATGATCGCTTTACCCCTCCCTCCACAGCATGGCTGGTATCATGGAAGATCACTGCTAAACACCCCCTTTCCCCCCCGCACCGCGTGGCTGGTAGCAGGGAAGATCCCTGCTAGCCAAACGTGAAAAAGCTCAGCGCCAATTCCCTCCCCCTCCCGCTTAGCTACCTGCAATGAAGGATTTCTTTTAAGCAACAGGCAAACAGCCCAGTAGGAATGGCCATGTCTGTCCCCTTAATTAAATTCCTGAACTTCAACTAGGTTACCATGAACGATATCACTTTCCTGAGGATAACACAGCGAGATAAAGAACGGATGTTGCTTGAAAGCCAGCAATCACCGGGACCATACGCAGCTAGGCTTTGTCATGCAATGATACCAGATTACTTGCTACATGCATGATGTGCTCAAGTGTCCTACCATAGAGGACAGAATAAGGCTGCCCTGCCCAGAAACCTTCTGCAAAGGCTTTTGGAGTACCTCCAGGAGAGCTTCATGCCTAGACTAGTCACGAGCTCCATCCCCAGACATGTTAACAGACTTTTCCAATAACTGTACTGGCTGTGAATACATCCAAAGTCCTCAGGGCAAATTAATCATTAAAAAACGCTTGCTTTTAAACCATGTTTTATATTTACAAAGGTACATACATTCACCAGAGGTTGCTTCCATGGCTTCATTGTCTGGGCTAATGGCTTGGGAGGGCTGGGAGGGTAATTCCGTCTGGGTGAGAAAAAGCTCTTGGCTTTTGGGGAGAACGGAGTGCTGTGTGCTCTCTGCAAGCTCGTCCTCCTCTTCCTCCTCCTCATCTTCCCCATCCACAGAATCCTCAGCCATGGCTGAGATTACCACCCGCACCTCGGAATCCAGGGACAAGGGTGGGGTACTAGTGGTGGACCCCCCTAGAATTGCATGCAGCTCAGCGTAGAAGCGGCATGTGTTCGGCCCTGCCCCAGACCTTCTATTTGCTTCTTTGGTTTTCTGGTAGGCTTGTCTGAGGGTATGGCTACACTTGAAATTTCAAAGCGCTGCCGCGGCAGCGCTGCGGGAGCGCTGTGGTGGCAGCGCTTTGAAGTGTGAGTGTGGTTGGAGCACCGCAGCGTAAACCACATCCCTTACGGGTGTAGCTTGCAGCCCAGCGCTGCGGCACTGATTACACTGAGGCTTTACAGTGATGTATCTTGCAGCGCTCAGGGGGGTGTTTTTTCACACCCGTGAGCGCGAAAGTTGAAGCGCTGTAAAGTGCCAGTGTAGCCAAGCCCTGAGCTCCTTAACTTTCACACGGCACTGTACTGAGTCCCTGGTGTGGCCTCTCTGCATCATGGCCTTGGAAATTTTTTCAAATGTTATTTCAATTTCATCTTTTGGAATGGAGTTATGTTAGCACTGAATCCTCTCCCCATACAGCGATCAGATCCAGTACCTCCCGCGCGGTCCATGCTGGAGCTCTTTTTCGATTCTCAGGAGACTGCATTGTTACCTGTGCTGATGAGCTCTCCATGCTGGCCAAACAGGAAATGAAATTCAAAAGTTCGCGGGGCTTTTCCTACCTGGCCAGTGCATCCGAGTTCAGATCGCTTTCCAGAGTGGTCACAATGGCGTACTGGGATACCGCCCAGAGGCCAATACCGTCGATTTGCGGCCACACTAACCCTAATCCAACATTGCAATGCCGATTTCAGCGCTACTCCCCTCATCAAGGAGTACAGAAACCGGTTTAAAGAGCCCTTTATATCGATATAAAGGGCTTCGTTGTGTGGACGGGTGCAGGGTTAAATCAGTTTAACGCTACTAAATTGGGTTTAAACGTGTAGTGTAGACCAGGCCCCAGCCTGTGTAAGAAAACCTGGGAAATCCAAGCTGCAAAGCCAAGGCAGCTTGTGCCTTAAGAATCTGCCCGCCTGTTTCTCACTCAGGATGAGCATTTGCTCATGTAGCTCCTGCCTATCTAGCCTGTGACGCTCAGTTTGTCTCTTGTGTTTATTTACTCAGCCAATCGGCTCTGCCCGTGCCTGGGGCGGAGTGAGCCCCGGGCTCGTGCAGCCACCAGGGCGAAGGCTGCGAGCTCCGATCCTGGCGCACGAGAACCCCCAGGGGGCAGCAGACTTCCTGCGCCGCGTCCCCAGGCCACGCCATCTCCGCCGGGCGGGACGCAGGGAGACGTCACGACGTTACGCTTCTGCCCCGCCTCTGCCTCGTCACGTGCGTACGTGCCCCGGCAGTGCGCGCGGGTGGCCCCAGCTGGCCTCGGTGCCGTCGTTACCGTGGGGATGGCAGCTGCCGCCGCCGCTCTGCCTGGGGGTCTCCGGGCCCCCCCCGCCGGCCTCGAGGCGGGGGGCAGGCCGGAGCCGGTGGAGGGATCCGAGTGCCTCTTCGTGGTGCTGGGGGCCGGCTTCACGGCGCTGAGCCACCCGCTGCTCTACGTCAAGCTGCTGATCCAGGTCCGGGGCAGGGTGGGGAGCCCCGAGATGAGCCCGGGGGGAGGGGGCGCCGTGGGGGAGACCCGGGGCGGGTGGCCACTGAGCCACTCCGCATGTATCCAGGGGGAGCTGGGCGTGTGGCCGGCGGGGGGGCTGAGGGGATTCCGGGGCGGGGGCTGTTGGTAGGTGCGGATGACGGGGGAGGGCTTCAGACGTGAGTGACCTTGGGCTGGGAGACGTGGGCTGCCCGGGGGTAGTGGTGCAGGGGATCCAGGGCATTGCAGGAGCCCTTTGTGCACAGGGGTGGGCCTGGAGCATTTTGCAGGAGTGCTGGGTGTGTGTGAAGGATTCAGGAGCTTAGGCTGTCATGGGAATTGGGCAAGGGCTTGGGCTACCGAAGGAGAAACGGGCACTTTGGGGACTGCATGATTGTGTGAGATGGGGGTGTAGGGCTGTTCTGAGGTGTGAGCGGAGAGAGTTGATGGTGCTTACATTGAGGCTGTGCAAGGAGTCTTGGAGAACTGGAAGGTATGGGGGAAATAGTCTTAGAGGTCAGAAAAAAGAACAAGAGTACTTGTGGCACCTTAGAGACTAACAAATTTATTTCAGCATATGCTTTCATGGGCTACAGCCCACTTCATTGGATGCATAGAATGGAATAGAGTTCAGAGTCCAGAATTTGGTACGTGCCATGTACAAGTATGAGAAGGCTGGAACATGCACAAGTTTCAAAGCCTGTTGCATGCTTGGGTTTCTACATGTATGTTTGTGGGACACTGGTATGTCTGGGAGGGACCATGGCATGTGTTTGAGCTGCGTAAGGGTGAAAGCATTGTTATGTGCTATGTGGAAGGGTTAATAGAAGAGTTGAGTGTTGGGCAGTCTGTGAAACATAAGGAAAAGAGTAGGTCTTTCCCATTGGGTCACATTGAATATGGGTGGAGTCTAATGCCTGGGCTATGTATCAAAAATACTGCTTACTCAGGAATGTTTGTAACACTAATACTGGTGTCTTGGCTTGCTAGGGTGCCTACATTAATGGGGTTGTTTGAGAAAAAGAGATGAGTTTCTTTAAGCATTGGGGGTACCCTGGGGGAAGGTGTTTGTGTATGAAGGGGGGAGTGGTATCTTTACACTAAGTTTGGTATAGATTGGAGATGTGGAGGAATACAGCTCTGCTGTAACACACGGTACAGATGCTCACATTCTTGTGATCCAATGGCTTTGTGGGGAGTCCTTGTAAGAAGTGGATAGTAGCTGACTGGTGTTTCTTTTGAAGGTCGGGCATGAACCTCTACCTCCAACCATTGGGAGAAACGTGCTGGGAAAAAAAGTATTATACCTACCTGGCTTTTTCACATATGGTGAGTATATCTTAGTAATAGCTTGAGACCATATTCTGAAGGGGAAGGTGTGAGAACTGCCCATTTAGGACCTATTTAAATCAGCTAAAGTGCCCACGTTCTCAGTCCCGGTTACAATACAGTAATGTCCTGATACAGCTCTGTCTTGTCTCTGCATACTCCGGGTTTCTGTGTCTCATGCTTTGGCAACACTCATACACAGTTTCTTTTTCTTGCTAATGATACTATTGAGTTCAACTCCAAGCAGAGATGGGACCTGAAATGTTTTGGCTGATTGCTGCCTCAATATTTTAGTCAAAGCTTTTGGCTAGATCTGTGTAACAGTTGTTGGAAGGAAGAAAAAATTAGTTGTTGGGAAGAGCTAAATCTTAAGCGCACCGCTGCAATTTACTAAACTGTCAGATGTTTGTAATTTTACTAACGAGGTGAGGTTGAGATTATTATGGGGGTGGCTTTACATTAAGGTCTGCTCTACACATTTAACCATCACCTAACTCTATTCCCTGGCCCACTTGTCACACTGTTCTGTTTTGTAGCGCAGGTGGTGAATGTAAATGTGGCTTATAGTTGAGCTAAAACTTTGCGATGAAGGATTTAGCCTGGTTTAAGGGACAGTGAAGCACCTCTTTACACTGCAAAATATGGACGTGTTGTAACTTGATCCTCTGACCTGCTTGTTTGTAGTGTAGATAGGGCCTTAAAGGGACAGAAATACACAAAAAAGGAGTAAAGAAGCAGGGGAGGGGAAGATATTTGGAAGAAAAATATATTTAAATTTCTCTTTAGAAGTGTATCCGCATGAGAGAGATGTGGGAGTCATACACTCATGAATCCTGCTCCCGGTGCCATCAGTGAATTTCTCTGGCCTTGGGCACATTTCTTTGCCTCTTTTTTTAAAATGGTCATAATACTTGAGGGGCAGGGAGAGATGAGTGTCTGTGTAAAGCTCTTTTAAAATGAGAGGGCAGAAATGGATGGGATCCTGAAATCTGACTTGAAATATCTGTTAATGAATGAGGGAAGGAATACAAAATGCAGTAGCAATCCAAGTCAGTAAATTGAAAATCTGTTCTTATGGCTCTGGAGATGTTAGGCAATGGGAGTTCTACAGTGTCTCTCCTTGTTGTCAGATGGTTTATTTTCATAATATGTTTGCAGTGATGTGGAGAGTGGGAGAGTCTTGTGATTTAAGGAATCCATCCCATGTGCCACTAAGGAACAAACAGCCTTGTAGAAGTGGGTGGGCAGGAACAATCTGTTTTAGTGCTCAGCAGATATTGAGTCTCATTCACCTCAGCTGTAATTCCACTGAAATCAACGTTGTTACACCAAGGATAAATTTGATGCACTTGTTTTTCTTCTTTTCCTAGCAGTCAGCTGTTCTGTGTAATGACTGAAGTTTTATATAGGACTTTATTCAAAGACCTTAAAGACCTGAATAAATTATCATTCCTGAAATCTATTTTAAGTACTTATTTGGCCCCCATTATGGGTGCTTCACAAGTTTGAATGTATTTATCCTCACAGCATGCTTGTGAGAGGGAAGTACTATTATCCTCATTTTACAACTGGGAAACTGAGGCACAGACTAAATGACTTGCCCAAGGTCACATAGGAAGTCTGTGGCAGAGCAGGGAATTGAACCTGGGTCTCCCCTCTTCCAGGCTAGCACCTTAGCCGTCCATCATCTCAAACTAAGCCCTCTGGGCTGGAAGGAGGAAGAAACCCTATGCAACAGATAAGGGATTCTTCTCTCCCTGTCCTGATCCAATTAAAATGCCTTAACTCTTTTAGTTAGGCAGAACGTAATCAAGAGGTTTATTAGTCTAAGACATCAGAGGTAATGCTCCATCTCTAGCCAAAGGTGGTGGTGGGGAAATGCTAAAGTTTCTTTGGCAACTAGAAACAGCTCAGAGCTCTTTCACATCCCATCGGAAGCTTCTGTGGGTCACTTGAGGTGCTATGCTACATCATTTCAAGCAGATGCTTTAACGTGCTTGAGTCCTAGTGCGGTTTAGATTGGAAGTTGGGCTGCAAACTGTTGTGTTCGATTCCCTGCTAACAGGATGATTCGTGAAATGACACCAGTATAATGTTTTCTTACCTAGCTAGACACATTGTGGAAGTGGATGGGAAAATGGGCCTCTTTCGTGGCCTTGCTCCTCGAATCCTCTCTAGCACTTTATCCACTGTCACCCGAGGGACTGTGAAGAAGGTAAAAGGGCAAGTTTGTTTTTTCATAAGGGGCCTACGGGGTCTAAAACTACATGATTTCACAGTGTTGTTGGAACGGAATTAAGTAGCATGTACATGTTGTTATGGCCACATCTGTATGTGGAGCATTAAACCCACTTTTTTGTGTGTGTGCTTTGCTGAGAACCAGTGAGTTTGAGTCAGCTCTAAAAATTGCTTGGAAGCAAAAGGAAACAGCTTTAGCCTCTAGTGAATTCTCTCTGGATGTGCCCATCATTACATCGGTGATTCTTCAGCTGTTTATTGTGTGGATGATTTTGTGAGAAGAAAGTTTGTGCACCACCTCCGCTCCCTCTTTATCCCATCCTCCTGATTATCCCTCCAGTGTTCTCTGTCCATGTGGCTTTATGGACCACTGCAAATAGTCCATAAAGCCATACATGTTGGTGATTCTCCTGGACCATATTTTGAGAACAGCTTATGAAGTTATGAACAAGTTGCTTTAAAAACATCTGCATGCTCAAATTGTAGCTAGTAGGAGCTTGTCTGCAGTTAAGGATCAGTGGTATATGAAGGGCTGACCCCAGTAACCTTAAAGTTCCGTATCAGGCCTGTTAGTCTTATCATTAGGGGAAGTTCTAAATTTGACTGAAACGTTGTTGGTTTCACCGTCAGCCCCGAGCACAGACCAGTCATTGTTCACTTCTGTTTTCAGCTGCTGTGAATTTCATTTATTTTTTTCTCCTCCCATCCCAGGTCTTTCCTGTGGAGGACATGGAGCATGTTTCTAACAAGGATGATGTGAAGACTTCTCTCAGAAAAGTGGTGAAAGAGGTTAGGAGCATTTTCTCCTCATTAAACCTTTATCAAATGCAGGCTCTGAGAGCAATCTCAATGTATGAATATTGCATGTAAACAAATAACTTGGAGAGCTCACAGTGGAGACAAATACCCTAGAGGCTGAAAACGCTGGGGGAAAGTATACATGGCTGCTATGGGTGAAATTGCTCGGAAAAATACATAGTGAGTACCAAGGTATTGACACTAAACAGGAGTGCACCCTAGGACCTAGCTATTAAATATTTCATACACATATTGTTGAGAAGTTTACCATGAGCAGCTTAATGTTGATAAAGCCCTATGAGTCTTTTAAACTTGTTACCTTTAATAAGAGGAAAGGGAAAGATGTGAGTGCCAGTTTTTCACTCAATATCCAGGCCCTCAGCATTCAGGAAACCAAGGAGTGAAAGAGATGACAGATGGAAAAGTAGATCAGGAATGACAGTGACCGAGACACAGCCTAGGAGATGACCAGGCTTTGAATGTTTTGGGTCAGTGTACTAACACCCTTGTGGTAGGAACATGGTACTTCTGTGATGTTTGTTATTTGTAAGCCTCTTTTGGGCCCACTCCTCTGGCTTCAGAACATACTATGTAATTCAGCAATATTAAAATTGGCATAGGAGTTGTGTGTGAGAAACAAATCAGTTAATTTAGCCCTCTGAAAACATTTTCTCATGGCGGTAGCTGATCTCTTGTAGCTAGGTGGTGATTGTAGAGTCAGTTGCAGTGAATAGGCCTGTTCCTTGTAACACGGTTAGCTTCTTTGCAGCTTTTAATGTGGTATGTTTTTTTCCAGACCTCTCATGAGATGCTGATGCAGTGTATGTCCCGGCTTATCTCGCATCCCCTGCACGGTGAGTCGTCTTCTTCTGACCTGTTACCTGCTCTTGATTTAAAAGCTTATCCCTTTGCCTACCCTGAGATATGCTAGATAGCCAGTTCTAGTCACTGATTTCATTGTGCTTGTTTCTGACTTCAAAAAAACAATTATTCAGATTCATAGGACTGTAATGGACCTCGAGAGATCTTCTAGTCCAATTCTCTGCTCTTATGGCAGGATTAAGTAGTTTCTAGATCAGTGGTCCCCAATGTGGTGCCTATGGGGAGCATGGCGCCCGCCAGGGCATTTATGTGCGCCCACCTAGTGCCCAGCAGGGGAGAGAAACCGTGGCACCGCGCCTGCTGGGGACAGAGAACTCCGGGGCTGCGGGCGCCAGTGTTCTCTGTCCTCCCGGCTTCTCTCCGCGCTGCCGAGAGCTGGTGCCAAAAAAACCCAAAACACAAAAACAAAACAGAAAAACCCAAACCACTCCGACTCTGCAGAATGGACGGAATACCGCCCCGTAGCATGTGCTGCCCCAGGCATGTGCTTGCTCCACTGGTGCCTAGAGCCGGCCCTGTATGTGAGTAATTGTTGGCGCCCACCACACTCTTCTGAAAACATGAATGTGCTACTGGCCACAAAAAGGTTGGGGACCACTGATCTAGACCATCTCTGACAGGTGTTTGTCTAACCTGCTCTTAAAAATCTCCAATGATGGAGATTCCACAACTGCCCTAGGCAATTTGTTCCAGTGCTTAATCCCCCTGACAGAAGTTTTTCCTAATGTCCAACCTAAACCTCCCTTGCTGCAATTGTGCCCATTGTGATTCCTAGCATCTGAACCCATAAGAAGAGCATGAGCTACAAACTGATACTAGGAGAAGAAAGTATTCCGCATCCTAGTGATGGGATATTCAGAGCTTGGAGATGAGGCTGTCTCTTACAGCTCACTTGGTAGCTTATACTAGGAGTTTTACAAATATAAAAGTATAATTTAGGCAGGCCAAAAAAAGAATTTGAAGAACAACTAGCAAAAGACGCAAAAACTAACAGCAATTTTTTGTTTTAAGTACATCAAAAGCAGGAAGCCTGCAAGGCACTTGGATGATCAAGGTGCTAAGTGAGCACTCAAGAAAGACGAGGCCAATGCAGAAAAGCTAAGTGAATTCTCTGCATCAGTCTTTGCTGAAGAGGGTGTGAGGGAGATTCTCACACCTGAGCCATTCTTTGTAGGTGACAAATCTGAGGAACTGTCCCAGATGGAGATGTCAGTAGATGAGTTTTTGGAATAAATTAAACAGTAATTAATAGTCACCATGACCAGATAGTTTTGACCCAAGAGTTCTGAAGAAACTCAGATATGAAATTGCAGAACTACTAATTGTGGTATGTGACCTATTGCTTAAATCAGCCTCTGTACCAGATGACTAGAGGATAGCTAATATAATGCCAATTTTTAAAAAAAGCAGTTCCAGGCCAGTAAGCCTAATTTCAAGTTTAGGCAAATTGATTGAAACTATAGTAAAAATAGAATTATCAGATGCATAGATGAATGAGATTTTGGGGGGAAGAGTCAACATGGCTTTTGTGGAGGGAAATCATGCCTCACCAATCTATTGGAGTTCTTTGAGTCAACAAACAATTGGACACAGGTGATCCACTTCTTATGAGTTCTCCTGCTATTGGACAATGACATGGAATCCATCAATGCTTTTAGGGGGTGGTTGGGGAGGACTAGTTGTTCACTATTCTCAGGATGATGGTGGGACACTGTGGCTGATGGTATCATTTCCACTTCCCAGACCAGATGCCTATTCATTTAAAAAGTCGTTGAGCTTAATTTGCTGCCTTGTTTCTTTTCTTACAGTAATCTCGATGCGCTGCATGGTCCAGTTTGTAGGTCGGGAAGTCAAATACAGGTAAGCAGCTCTGGCATTTGTGTTGGATGTTTAAAGCACAGGACTTGGAGTCAGGAGTCTTAGGGTCTGTTCTTCCTTCCCTCAGAATGGAGGAGCTGAAATAATAATGCACGAGGTTGTACCGTGACTGCACAGCCAGGAATCTAACTGAAACCTGTGCTTTGTCTAGGAGATGACTGGTCTTGTAGCCAGCAGTGTTGTGCAGGGAGTAGGGAAGGCTGGATTCTGTTCTGTTAGCTGTGTCTATTAAGTCCAGTATCCCGTCTCTGGTTTTTGCCAACTGTTGTAATACGTCTACCTGATTACGCAGGTCTGCTCATAGGTGCACTCCAATTACTTTGGATTTTTCCTTGGATCACTGTCCTGACCAGACTTTGAAAACAGCAAGGAGGTGAATTGGGCTGAAGGGCTGTATAGTTCACAACATGCTGCTCCTGCTGCTTGTCCACAAGCCTGTTGCAGAAGGACCATAGTAGAGCATTGGCTCCACTGTGACGATTGTAACTTTAGAAGAACCATCTAGGATGGTCTAGTGGTTAAGACAGTAGCCTAGGAGTTGAGAGACCCTGGTTCAATTCTTGGCTCCACAACAGGCTTCCGTTGTGACCTTGGGCAAATAGTTTAGTCTCTCTGTACCTCAGTTCCCCAGTTTTACAATGGGATAATAGCACTGCCATGCCTCATAGGGGTGTGTAAGGGTATATACTGTATGTTAAAGATTGTAACACATTTTAAGACCTACTGCTGAAAAGTGCTATATAAGAGCTAGGTGGTGGCGGTTACATTTTCATCCCAAAAATGTAATAGGCTCCCAATACTGGTCACTACATCTGTGTTTAAATAGTGATTTCTAGCATGCCTTCCCCCAGTTCCTCTCCTGAGAATCATGCTAGAGGGAGCATGCTAAAGACGTACCATAGCACAGTTACAAGATGGGTTTCAGAGGGAAAACAAGTCTTCATGCTCATGATGGACAACAGACTAGAGCCCTCCAAGCCACAGTGGTTAAACACAGCTGGAATTAGCACAGTTCTGATCCCAGTGTGGACAGAGCTCTGGATTGAACGTGAACTGGTGGACAGTTGCAGAATTGATGGCTTTCTTTCATACACACACACACCCCGCAACCCCAGTCATAGGATTATCCCAGGAAGGTGGTGGTCCCAGCTGTGCATGCAATAGAATTATTCCCAGGGAATGGGGGTGGTTCTCTCTGGTGCTGGAAGATATCAGAGGCATTTGCAAGGATGCTATTGCCCAGAGATCATGAACAGGGTTATGCACTCCACTTACTTATAACTGTTTTCCTCTCTCAACAGTGGTGTGTTTAGCTCCATTGGCAGGATTTTTAAAGAAGAAGGGATCTTGGGATTCTTTGTGTACGTGAGTCTGTTTAATTTTTGCATTTTATTCCTTAATCGCAAAGCGTTAGGGGAAGCAGTCAAACCTTAAACATCAAAAAGCCTGTCTCAAGTCTCTTATCTGAAACCTCATTGCCCAAGTGACTTCCCTGTCGCTGGAGCATTGAGTCTTTCCTTTGTGTGAGCACCAGTTTGGCCTGTAGGTTTAGGGGAGTGTACATGCGATTCTCAGTTTATTCAATCAAAATTTCAGTGTGCAAGGGAAACCCTCTT
Source organism: Gopherus evgoodei (assembly GCF_007399415.2). Classification (NCBI taxonomy): domain Eukaryota; kingdom Metazoa; phylum Chordata; order Testudines; family Testudinidae; genus Gopherus; species Gopherus evgoodei. Next base: position 136,623,620 of record NC_044325.1, on the reverse strand, counting down.
TTATACATTTCTTTGATGTTAGGTCCCAGTGATGTGAAGGGACATTTAAAGCACTTGTTTGTACAACAGATGCTAGTGATAGATCAAGTGCAAAAATGAAAGAGGTGCACTATTGAAATAAAATAGTTAAAACATGGCAAGAGGTACATTTCAAATGCCTGACGCACTCTGGGTTGGAATTAGCAGTGCTTCACATTGTGAGTAGATTTGACTTCGCTATAGCAATGTAGAATTCTAAAGACAATGTTGTCGAAATCAAACAGCGGTAAAGCTCAAAGGTGCTTCTGACCTTGTTATGAAGCAGGATGAATTGACAATGTAACAAAAGAGGAAGTCTGGCAGATAATTAAGGGTTTAAGCCAAAATTTCACATTCCTCCCCTTTTCATATCTAATAACAGTCACCTGCTGCTTTGATTAGCAACAGTTGGGTAAGTCGTCTTTTTTTTAATTACATCAATAGTAGTGAAAATAGTGAAATAGTCTCTAATTGAAACTGCAAGAGGGGATTTTGGTCAGGAGGCTTTTGGTGTGGGAATTCCCTGCCCTGGAAAAGTTAGCCAGCACATTGTGGTTAAGATGTACTACCTGATTGTAAATGAGCCCAGGTTGTCATGACTGGGGTTTTGTCCTGCTTTGAGCAGGGGGGTTGGACTAGATGATCTCCTGAGGTCCCTTCCAATCTTTATATTCTATGACTGTGTTTCTCAACCAATCATTAAATGCTGGTAATAGTCTGAATTCTCAAGTGAAAATGGTCTGATGCTGGGAAAGGCCTATTTAGTTGGATGCTGGGTCAGGAAAACACTGAAGCACATGCTGAACTTCTGGAACACAATGGGGCTTTAATCATGTGCTTAAGACCTATTGAAGCATACACTTAAACACTATCCTGAATAGAGATACTTTCCTGAATCAAGGATTTGGTCCCAGCTATGTACTGTATCGCATCCAGGTTTCAGTTTTAACAGCTTTTGGCCTTGTCATATGGCCACACGTCTCCTCTAGGAGCTTTCCCATGCTTCTGCTGTCTCGTTGCATTCTTGCTCAACAGTTCAGCATCCGTGTGTGTGTGTGTGTACTTCCCCCTTCCTGTTTTTATGCCTCTTTCCTTGCTCACAAATTGCAGGTTTCTCCCCTGCCTTGAGTCCATAGCCCTCCTGCCTTTGGCGGCTAACGTAGAGCAACGTGAGGAGGGAGCTCATCGGTTCTGTTTGCCATGGGGATGGGTCTTGAGGTCCCGTGGTGATGCAGCATTGCAGTATCTTATGTTGTTGGACATGATAAGAGGAAGGGGAAGAAATATTTGAAAGGAGCTTCAATCACTTAACAGGGCCATAGCCATCCATGCGAAAAAAAAGTGTGTGAGTCCCTGCGCAGCAATACCTCCCTGATGCTCTCTGTGACCACGATGGGGAAGCTGTGTCAAAGCACAAACAAAAATAGGGGGTTATGGCAGGTGTTTCCTGGCAAATGTTGTACTACCCCATCAAATGTTCTGTACTTGAGAAGATTTAAAGACCGTTCAGAAGAGTTTGTGCAAAATCTGTGTTCTCTGCTGCCCCCTGGTGAGGGGAAGGGCTCTTGTAGCAGGGTCTCTTACACCTACTCCCCTTGGAAGGGAGGGACAGATGTTTTTGGTAAAGGCGACTGTGAATAGAAGACTCCCAGCTGGACTCCTCTGCCTGATTGCGAAGGCTGGAAGTCTCAGAAATTCTTCAGCTAAACACCAATTCCTCCCACTGCTCCCTCTTCAGATTATCTGGCTGGTGGATTGGAACCACATTGAGCCTAAGAAGGTGGTGGTATTGGGGACCGCAAGCCCAGAAGAGAGAGCCATGCTTCCCTTTAGCTCTATTCACGTTCTCCTTTCATTAGAACTTGTACAGAGAGATGCAGGCACTAAGAAATGCTGTATGAAGAAGCTGACCGTGCTCCCTTCCCCATATAAAATAAACTCTGTTGGTAACCCATTTAAATTTAATAGCTCATAGGAAGTGCGCCAATGCAAATCCACTAGCACTAAAGTCATCAAACTCAACTGGCTATGAGTTGCATTTGGTGGTTCCATGGAGGAAGAATTCCATGTCCTCCTTATTCTGCTTCTATCATGTCAGTAGTACCCTGCCTGCGAGTGTGACAGGCTGATCATTTGATCTCTCTTCTCCGAAATGAAGTCCTTAAGCTGTTAAGTGAAAACCGCTGAGCAAAGCTGATCTTTCTCAGACCTGTTTGGAAAGCTATACCTGATTCTCTCTTAGGGCAGTAGGAGTTCCAGTGCTAGTCCTTGCATAATAGATGTCTTTGGATTTTGATACGTCATGCAAACTTTTCCATCTCTGACTGAGTAAGGATAGTAACGCATTATGGTTCTTACCATAAATGTAACCGAAGAGATTCGGCTCCGTACAAAGAAAATGGGGGAAAGGTCTATTTACAAAAGCAGAGACCCAGTAAACACTACTTCCGGACTAGTAACAATGTCGAGAATCTTCCCTCCTTCATTAGCATTAAGCACAGCTGCATTGTATTTGCAGCTATTCAGGGCACTACCTTCCAAATTTTTCTTGTGAATTACTATAGAGAGAATATTTTTACACTATATGCATATTTTAAAATTGTAAATTAAAGCCAAACTATCTGAAAAATTAGAACCTTCACTTTCTCTATCATATCTCTTGCTCATGCGTGCGCGTGAATTACTTCATTATATAGCTAATCCTCAGTTATATATCCCTGCTTGTATTGTTCCTCTGCAGTCTTCAAAGCTGTTCAGCCATTCACAGCACAGGATTCATTAAAAAATATAAAAACAAACCATTAATGTAAACAAGATGGACCAAACCATGTTGTTCTGTTTAAGTTTGTCTTGCTTCAACAAATGGAACAGGAAGTCTGTTTGTTTCCTGTCCAAAAAAGGCAATCTGTTTGGAGTGGGTGGGTAGAAGGGGACTGAACTTCTGTGAATGAAATGGTCAGAGGAGGCTCTGTCAAGCTCTGAAAGCCCCCACATTTTATTTACCATAAATGTTCCATTTTTGGGAGGAATATTCTGAATATCTACTTTGGTTACTGAGATAACTTCCAAAACCTTTGTCACTGAGAAATTAAAATACATGACCAATAGCTGTGAGTAGGACCTAGGCTAAGGCAATGGGCTTGTGCTCTGTTTCTGCAGACGAAGCATAAACTAATTAAGTGGCTGTTGTGGTGGAGGCACTAATGTAGTTGAGGCTGGTACACAAATAAAAAAATTAATCTCCCAAAAGCCTCATTAATTTTTAAGTGCCATTAAAAATGGGAATAGTGGAGTTCTGCTATTAGGGTACCACGAGCACTGGCCTGGTCAGTAAAATGAGAGAGAGAGGTAAAACCAAAGGTATCTGCATCCCAATTCTTCACCATTGGCTTAAGTGGAATGCTTCCAGCTGCATGGTCCATGCAGGACTGGCTGGCTGTGCCCCACACTGTGTAGGCAACGTTCTGTTACGGGGCTTCAAAGTAGCAGAACTTCAATAATGGTTCCCCCACGCTGAGCAAAACTGGCTGTACCCATTTTCAAAAGAGCCTTTAATGAACCTGTGTAGCTAAAAAGGGCTGCAAACTGCTCATCTTAAAATGGCGCTAGTGGCAGGAAAGTAGTTCCCCAAATGGTAAAAGAGACAGAGAAATCTGAAGAGGAAATAGTTTTTCCCACCTTCTAAGAGGGCCTTGTGAAAAGGCTGAGGAAATGCAGGCAGAAACAAACTTATCAACAGGAAATTATCAAGCAAAGAATCTTGCTGAGACTTCAAAACAGAGATTAACCAATGAGATGGTGCTTAAGGAAGAACAAGTAAGATGGGCTGATCATGGGATTTGAAGCCTTTTACTTATAGATCACTTGTTCAGATCCACCATAGGTTGGTAGTGGCCAAAAGGCATTGCTCAGCAACTGTTTAGTGGGCTGAGCTGACTTGGTAGTTCTTAGTCCAGTTCACAGCTATGGGAGGGGCCTCCAATTCTAACGTCTGTTAGATCATCTCAGTATGTCTCTCTGCAGTTGGAGTCCATTCCTAGGGTGAAGGTGTCAGGGGCTTTGTCTTCACTGCCAAAAGTGTTTGTTTATTACGGGATGGCTATCGGGTGTAAATTATACTGCTGTGAACAAAACCTCTTCTCCAGTGCAGAGAACCCAGGTTTCAGAACCAGCCACCGCAACTAGTACTGATGTGCACCCTTACTGTCGCTCTCAGGGAGATCAAGGACCAAATATGTGTGAAGAGAGAATCTCTACAAGGGGTGAAGAATTCAGTGGCTGGTCAGGGTTGAGGCCCATTTTTGTGGGTTAGTGAGGGAGAGGCAGGGGAAAGCTTTCATTGCTACTACCTGAGTTGTCCCCGAATAAGCAGGATTTGTGTTTTCAGGGCTGTCAGTTTGGCATATTTTATCAGCAATACATGACTTAAATATACAGTCAAGAACAAACCCAGTTTACAAAGCCCTTCTGTGGTGTTCTCTCCCATCTTAGTTGCCCAGGAGACTTTCTCTGCCTTATGTTCATGTTCTTATTCTTTCAGTGGTTTAGTCCCTCACATCCTGGGAGACGTGGTCTTCTTGTGGTGCTGTAACATCCTGGCTCATTTCATCAACACCTATGCCGTGGATGACAATGTAAGTGGTGATTCTGTTGAACTGGAGCAGCAGGGGTTTTTGATGCCTTAGCTCCAGCATCAGGTGGTTTGTAGTCAGACCTTAAAATAGAGGGGTTAATGGAAAGTAAGGTGCGTAGAAATCAGTGGGCTTCGGATTAGACCCTAAAAGAGGGATGAAGATGTTATGTTCAGATCGGGGTCCAGTTTAGGTTGAGAATTGGAGGGGAAGGGGTCAGGCTCAAGCATGAATTGGGGCTGGAGTTTGGGTTCATACTCTGCCGTTCCAAATCTTCAGCCTAAAATGGTGTGAACATCACAAGCTCAGCTGCATCTGAACTAGAAAATGGACCCTTTTCATTTTGGTTTAAAACCATTGGGCTGTGTTAGATCTATTGACTCAGATGCTCGGCCTCCACTTTTACCCCTCCCTCCCCCAAATATCCTAATGGAAACAGACTTACAAGTGGTTTTGATAATTTCTTAAGCTACGTTATAGCTGTGCAAAGCAGCCAGGTTTCAGGGTACAAGACAGGTAGGAAAGTGTGATGAAACAACCAATTGTTAGAAACTGTGAATACATAGAAAGTAGAACCAGTTGGTTGAACTGTTCATTTTTTCCCCTATGTGCCCTTTACATTGCTGATATGGCATACAGAATCCTTATTCCTTAGGTTACTGGATCAAACGTAAGCCAGGTTGTGAGCAACCAAAAGTTACTCCCATGCAACCAATGACTGGTGGCCTTGATAAAATTAGGAAAGGGGCAGCTTATGTCTTAGTAAAAAGATGTCTTCACATGAGCTACTGCCATGGTTGGCTTGAAGGGTGCCCTTGCCCACCTGTTAACTCCACACTCCTTTCTTGGGTGTTCCACGTATATGCCATATCGTGGCTACCTCTGGTTTTCTGCCATTTAGTTTATTTTCTCTTGTTCAGTACACTGAAACCTCATTCTGCTAAGCTTTTGTATGAGATGGGTTTAACTTAAGGACAAAATGAGATGCTGACATCAGCTGCCTTTTCCATGACTCCACTGGTTTCTTCCTTTCCTCTCCATTGCAGTTCAGCCAGGCATCTGTGATCCGGAGCTACACGAAGTTTGTGATGGGGGTATGTAGACGGTCGGCACACTACTTCTCATCCTCCACTGTCCCGCATTTTCTGGTGTGATCGCTCATGCATAGAGGTTCCCAGGCTACAGGCGTGTGTGCGCACGCGCTATGTATGGGTGCTGCTGTGGATGTGGGTAATTCTGTGCGTCCCCCTTCCTGTTTGTAGGTAAACTGATGTAGGCTCATATCTAGTCTCCATGTACCATGGGACTGAGTATCAGAAATGCATAGGTCCCATTGACTTACAGTTGGAGTTGTGGGTGCTCATCATTTCTGTGAATTGGTTCCAGTGTGTCTCTTTCCCAATACATTCCAAATCCGAATGGGTGTGCTTTAGACCTAAAGATCAGAGTAACTTCACTAACCCAAAATGTTATAGTTTAGATTTACTGAGTAACAGGGAGACACTACCCCTCTCCTTTGACTTACTCAGTGTGACATGCAGCACCACTAAACTTTCCTCTTCTTGTATAACACAGTCAGACCAATCACGTGGCAGCTCTGTGGGTGGAAGGAGCACAGGAGAGGGGTCTTTGAGAAAAGTCAGCTCCCTGCCTGAATAAATACTAGCAGAGAGATACAACAGAACTTTCTTTAGCCAATAGCCTTTGTCACAGCAGAGGTTAGAAGTTGCCTGATGGTTGGTTTGTTTTTGTTTTTGTTTTTTACAGCACCCAAAACTGTGCTAGGCACTTGCAACCTATCCTATTGTTGCATGAAGCCTTCCTGCTTGACCTTATTGTTTCCTGCTGCTTTTAGAGTTGAGTAGTGCAGAAGGGAGCGGCTCAGTTTGGTGATTCTTGGTTTCAGATTGCTGTGAGCATGCTGACGTATCCCTTCCTTCTAGTGGGAGATCTCATGGCCGTGAACAATTGCGGGTATGTCTATCATTCTCAAGGCCTAATGTTTTGCTCTCCATTCTGTGAGACCTTTTTTCTTTTGACAGAGATCGACAGTAGTTTTCAATAATAGTCTTAACACTTGCAAATGGAACCATAAATTATATAGTCCCTTACAGGGTAAGATGCATTCTCTGTCCCAGAGACTCTTTGATCAGAAGGCACGAACAAGACATGAGACAATAGTTAAAGAGGGATGCAGAGATATTCAGTGATGTGGTCCGATAGGAATGAGAATAGAGAGGGCACTAGGGAGGTAGGATCAGAGACTGCTCTAGCACAGGGGGCAGCACCGCAAAGGGGGCGGGAGGACTGGACGATCAAGAGGAGAATCCAAGCAACGAGGGCTTCGGGGAGAAACGAGAACAAGCGAAGCTGTTTTCCCCAGCTCAGCCAGCGTTGCCACCCCGAAACACACACACTATCTTCACGTTGATTCCTCAGACATGGTAGATTGAGAATGGAGGGACAACCTAAAGGGGAATGGGAGCTGAACCTTTGCTCTAGCATTTCTGGGTAACAGCTAGTCCTTAGTGTGCAGATGGAGCTGAGGATGCAGGTTTATAGTGCCACCTTTTTAATGTGTCCCGGTAACTCAGTATTTGCACACGTCAGTTGTAATGACTTATGTAGTATGTCATGGTACTGCAATTATTATCAGTAACTTGGCCTTTAGCCTGATGCTGACACTTCAGTATTCCCACTTACACCTAATCCTGTGTGCTATCTGATGTTCTCTCCCTGCATAGTGCAGCTTGTGTCCATTCTCCTCCTTGGACCCTCTCTCTTTGCCATGCAGGTTACATGCCGGCCTTCCTCGTACTCTCCGTGTTTACATCCGGGTTCAGTGTTGGAGACACCTCAGTGCTCAGGTGAGGGTTGCAGCGGGCAGTTTTACTTAGCTGAAGTCGTAGCCAACAGCAAGATTTCCCTGGCAGTGTGGGATTGGCTGTTTTTATACTTAGGCTGTAAAGGTCTCCTGATCTGCCTAGGAGAAGCCCAACATCAGGCGCCAGCAGCCTGTCTTGTCTAATCTGCTTTGTAGCCTGTTGTTCAACACTTTCCATTGCTCTCATTTTGTCTCTCTAAGGTATTTATGACTCCCGTTACTCCCTCACAAACTTGAATGTTATCTTCACAGTACCCGGGTGAGACAGGGCAATGCTACCATCCCTGTCTCACAGATGGGAAAACAAGGCACAGAGGCAGACTTGCCCAAGATCTCACAGGAAGTGGAGCAGGGACTCAAACCGCAGTCTCTTCAGTCTAGGCTATTGCCCTCTACCCACTGGATTATCCTTCCTCATTCTGACCCTTTATCACCTCAAAGAGGAGGCCACTTGTGCAGGGCAATTTTGAAAACTCTTGTGTTATGTTCCCACCTGATCTTGCAAGCTATGCTGGGGTTTGACTAACTGAGCCTGGATGGGAGACTTCCATGGAACTTGCATCATTCAAAATAAAAATTCCATGACACTGCTTGGATTGGTAGAGGAGCGTCCTGCCAGATCCCAACTTACCTTGCGTTCAGCCTAACCAGACTCATCCTTCCTGTTGTATAGCAAGTTGTGTGCGTGTGACCCCTTGGCTTCTATAGATTTAGATATATATCCTTTATCTCGCTCTGGGGTATAACGGGGCTTTGATCCTCAGCTGAAAAGTCCTGTGGAAGGGAAAATTTATTAAACACAGAGAGTGAAAACTGCAGGCTTGGAATCCTGAGGTGAAGGAGTTCAGTGATCAGGCCAGAAGATGAGCAGGGGTCACTGATGTTATAAATCAGGACTGCGAGGGCTATATTGATAACTTGCAAGAAACGTGAGGTTTGTGCCCTGTTTGTATATCTACAGAGTGTAGCAATTGCATGGTACACATCCATGTTTGTTTCTGCTTCTCTTGTCCGTTGGACAGAAGTTGTTTGAGCTCTCTAGCAATTAAAAAGATGAAGTTCAGCTGAATCCTCACCCTTCAGTCACATGGAGGCACTGAGGTACTCCAGTGATGGGTGCTAGGAGTCAATCCCTGCTGTACAGTTCAGGGCTTAATCTTATGGCTCCCTGTTCCTGTTTACCAAACACAGCACTGCCATTGGCAAGGGGGTCAGTGCAGTCCTGGCACTTGAGAGGCTTCTAGCAGCTGTGCCGAGGAGTCTCCGCCTACCTCCCTAACCCCTCTGCTCTTCTCTCTCCTAGGGGCAGTTGTTCCGGGGCTCCAGCCTGCTTTTCCGCAGAGTGTCTGCAGCAGCAAGGTTCCCCATTGACTAATTCTGCTTTCACTTTATTAACTCATTACCTCGGCTAAAAGAAAGGGACAAATGTGGACTCTTTGTAAAGAACCCTTAAAGCCTCTTTTGGTATTTTTCTTTTACATCTGAAAACCAAGGTGCAGGAACAAGCCACCTCCTGTCCAGCGAGGCCGGAAATGAATCAGCCTGTGGAGAGCTGGCTTCTGAGCTGCAGCTGGGTTGAATTCCCTTTCTGGTGGTTGGTTTGACCATGATGTACCAGTGAGAGCAGAAGGGTGTTGGCTCTTCGGCTCAGCTTGCAGTTTTTGAGTCAGAAGGGACAGTCTGTTTGGATAATACCCAGGTGTTTAAACAGCCCAGCCCAGAGACACTATCAGGGATCCAGGTGCAGAGACAAGAAGCTGCTTTAGGCAGCACATACTTGGGAGATGTTAACTGGAAAGCAGCAACGTCTGAATTTGCCCTGCTGACCGGATCACGCCAAACCCTGGCCATCCCTTTTTGTGCCGCATAGTGATACAATAAGTGAGCCTAAGCTTCTTAGCACTCTCGTCTCCAGCCTCCACCTTAGTGAACATCCTCTTTATAAGTTATCGGTCTACTGAAGCACCTTACGTCTTAATGTGAATGGGAGTCGTCAGAGCCAGCAAGGGTTAAACGGAGGCGGAGACCAGGCTGGGATGAGGATGTTAAGTCTCATTCCTGGTAAAGTACCACCTCCAGATAACCAGTAGTATATCCTTCGCTCTGGAGGACATTTCATCAGCCAACCAGCTCCATCCTGGGTTTGAATACCCCATGTCTCCCACATTCAAACTCTTGAAGGGTATGTGAACACCAAGGACCAAGATGCTTTCCAAGGCTGTGTTATGGGAAATAACCTTATTAAATTAAAAGGAAACTGAGGCTGAGACAAGAACAATGAAGTCACAGTGAGATTAGTAGGACTAGAAGGGTCTCTCAGGGGAAGTGTTGGGGCTCGAACTAGAATGAGCAGAGCATTTTGGTGAGGATTATGCAGCTACTGCATGGCTAGGGGCGTGAGAAGAAAGACCTGACTCTAATTGTGAAACTGCTGCAATAGGGATTTAAGAATAAAATCTATGGGACTTCCTGCTGCTGGATATTACTTAGACAACTAAACTTGACACGCAAGTGTGCACAAAAAGAATATTCCCTGGCTGCTGTGTGAGATAGGATATGGGATTAGATGGACCACTAGTCTGAGTTGGCATGTGTCTATTCCCGGACTGGCCCTAGTGAGTCTCGGTGACTCAGTCAAGCAGGACCAAATTCAGACAACAGCTCCAATTGCTGCCTCTGTCAGATCGAAGCACCAATACTTGATACAGCTAGACCAGAAATGTGCCATCGTACTTCTGAGGTGCCAATGAAGAGCATTTTTTTTATTAGTTCAATTTGCTAATAGGTGAGGTTGCTACAAAATGAATTGGCTTAACTTCAAATGTGAACATTAAGTCTTGTTTATTAGCTGCTGACTAGAGTAATGGAACAAACCTAAAGCAGGAAGAGTGGAGAGAATATCAGACAGTGCATTTCATTGGGTCTCTGTGCACTTCAGAGGTGCATGTGTTGGTGTTTTGGGGCCTCATGTAGCAGAGCTCACCTGGTCGCGGAGTGGGATTTATCTACAGCTTCTGAGACAGGTTTTACCTGATTCTGTGCTGTTACTAACTACAGGCAGCTTCCCCTCCGTTTTAATCCCTGTCTTGCTCGTACTCCATTCCAAACGTGTGCTTTCATCTTCCTTAAGTGGGCCCAGAAGAGCTTTCCGGGACCACGAGCAAGTGCGTTAGTGATTGTCGCAATATTCCTAACGCACAATGAAGTGAGAGACGGCTGCCCTGTGGTGCTTTCCTGCATAGTCTGCCCCCAGGGTGGCCAGAGAAAGCTCTGTCTGGATTGACTATGGTTCCTGGAATATGCAGGGATTCATTTGGTGAGTGGGACAACCAGCATCTTCCATACCTAAGGCCTCAGGGTCCTGAGTTGTCATTACTGGGGTGCTTCACTGGTACAGATGGGCTTGTTTCACACTTCCAAGGCCTGACCGCAGGATATGTTTTGAGTGAGATGCGTAACTGAAAGGCTTTGCAGCCTTTGGAATCGCAGCTACTTCAAGCAAGAACCTCACTTCCCACCAGTGTTATGGGATCAGGCCTAGCCTCCCTTTACCCGTCCCCCCCATCATCCCTTTTATATGCTTTGTTAAAGAGGAACAAGAAATGCATGGCCATATTCTGTAACTGTGAGATTAGTTCCAGAGGATTTCACTGTACTCTAAAATAAAATTAAGAACAACCTCTCTTGGGCTTTGGGAGTTTCATCATTGTCTTTAATGTGGTGCATTCATTTATTATTAAACCCCAGGTCTGTCAGCTTTCCAGTCATCTGAAGGTTCCTTATTTAAGGTCAATCAGTGTTATTCCAAAGGGGAGTGACTGCTGGAAATTCAGATTCCTTCTGTTAAGCCTTTCAGCGACTGATGGGGGTGGTCTAGGTATACATGGTCTTGCTTTCAGTGCAGGGAGGTGGATTAGATGAACTCTCCGGATCCATTCCAGCCCCTGCATTTCTATCATTCTAGGCCAACTTTGCCACGTAGGAAACTGACTAGGCCGAGTACGGGTTGAGCAAAATGAATCCGATACACCTGAATCAAATTTAGGAGTCTAAAATACCTCTGGTGACCTGGGCTTGGGATCCCAAACACTGGAAGAATTTAGGTGTCAGTCCATTCTGGAGAGGGCAGAGCCAGCTGCAAAGTGGGGATTGGAGGTGACGCTATAGCTACATAAAGATTCCCAGTTCCCCAGAGACATCAGTACAGAGAATGGGTACCTACGAGAACATGTCTCAGAGTTTGTCGTCTCCCACCTAGTGGGCAAATGAGCAGCCAGTGTTTGAATAGTGATTCTCTTTTCTCACCTTTTACCTGGAATCTGAAGGGTGGGGCTCGCCCTTCTCTGTTGCTGCTCAGCTGTTATCAAAAGCCTTTAGCTAGGAAGAGAGATTGGGTTTATCAGCTCTCAAGTGTCTAGGAAGGAGAGAGGCCAGAAACAGGGCTTCATGACTGAGATCACACACATGGTAAAAAAGCAAAAGGTGGATCAGGGTTGCACCTAATTTTCCTCTGGCAATGGAATCCTTGTAGCTAACTACCCTTCAAATTTGTTTTAGTTTGCAAATTCAGTATGAAAGGGTTGCTCAAGAATAAAGAATAACAGTGTCTAGGCACTGCTGGATGGAGTCAGCCCTGCCCAACCATGTGTCACGGGCCTTGAACTGCTAACAGTGATTCTCTTAAGGGTAAGGGCCTCTGGCTTTTGCAGTGGAAGGCTGAGTTCTCTCCCTGTGGACACTACATGGCTGTCAAAGTCCTAGGTGATCACGGCTTTGTTGCACTAATTACAAGGAAGCTCTGATGGGCCTCTCTCAGCTGGGCTTCCGTTAGTGTGGCTTCCACTTCACTGCGATGGTGTCAAACCAGCCCGAGGTTTTCATTTAAGCACAGGGAAGCTATGAAAGCCCCAAGCATAATGGCTGGTGTCTCATTCCAAGCCTCCCACAATTGGCCTGGCTTCACTTTCTTTTCCCTTCCCACAGCCCTGCTCCCTTGTGGCCTCTCACAGCCTCCTTTCTGCTAAGAGAGTCCGAGAAGATTCTCACGCACGCAGGTGCTGTGTGAAGGGAAATAGAAGTGGTTCTGGTGGGCCCGTTGCGGTGGTGTCGAAGTGCCTGAGGAGAAAGGAAGATGCTGCAACACTCCATGCACGGAGGGTTCTCATGAGTCCCCAGCTAGCTGTAGTCTCATTCCTACTGCAGCCCCCAGGCGTGTTCCTGCAGAGTATGCCCTTAACGCAGATAGGAATGTTTGCTTTCTCTCCTCCCACAGGAGCTGCATGTAGGCAAAGAGCGGCTGATTCCTGCTTTTGAGGAGGTGGAGTCATCAGGCTTTAATCCTTCCTGCTTTGGAAGGTGGGGGGAGAGGGCGTGGCTGTGTCTGGCGCTGTTACAGCACCTGGTTGGGCAAACTGGCTTGTTAGGCATGAGGAGCCTTAAGAGCTCCTCTCCTGCTCTAGCTGTGCCTTGGGGAGCAGGGTGGTGCTCAGGCAGCAGTGATCCTGGTCAGTTTGTGCTTGACCTAGTGTGAAGGTGAGCCGTTCCAGCTCAATGCAAGCCTGGGACATTGCGAGGCGCCTGATTTGATAGACCAGGCTGGGATGGGCAATTTTAGCCGCTTGCCTTGCCTGTTATGGTTCCAGCAGCTCCCAGAGAACGCACTGTAGGGTGACCAGACAGCAAGTGTGAAAAATCGGGATGGGGGTGGGGGGCAATAGGCATCTATATAAGAAAAAGTCCCAAATATTGGGACTGTCCCTATAAAATCAGGACATCTGGTCACCCTGGTGCATTGTAAGGTGCTGTTTATGAAGGGGAAGCAAAGGCAGGCATGAGCCAGCAGCATTTTGGGTGCTCATGTTGTGTTGGAAAGAAAATCTACAGCGGAGGGGATGGGAAGAGGGGATAGAATTGGATCTCATTGCTGCCTTTGTAGTTGGGCAAAATGACTGGATCCTGGGGCATAACTGGGTATGTATATGGGTATCCAATTCAGTATCTGATGGGGACAGAGGTCTAGATCCTTGAAGATGTTTAGGCACATAACTCCTATTGAAATCAATGGGATTTAGGCATTTAAATACCTTTGAGGATCTGAGCCAGAATCTCACCCTAGATGTGGGGAAGGGTAGATGGTAGAAGAGAAGGTGCTTGGAACCTGGGAGGAGGGAGTGGGGAAAGTGATGGCAGGGCCTAGACAGGAATGGCAGACAGCTTGGGTGGATGGGAGAGAGGTAGAGGACCTTTTTGAGCATCCAGTCTCAGGGCTTTTTTCAGGCACTGAATCCTATCAAGGTGATCTTGCCAAATCACATCTAATTCATCTTCCCTTTGGGGCCTCCTCACTCCTAACCCAAATCGCAACAGAGCACGAAGTGGGTGCCATCTCAAAGAGCTTGTGGTCCAGGACCGCAAAGTCACTGAGTCGAGATGAAGCCCTTCTCAATACGTGAGTGTGCAGAACCTTGGTTCACTGGGGCTTATGCCATCGGATGTACAGGTATAATCATAATGCTACAATCAGCAGAGTGAGGAGAGGCCTCCCCAAGAGAGTATCCTCACGGGGCAGCGGGATGTTGACAAGACGAGGCCATACCATAGGTGCTCCTTGCAATCAGAAGAGTATGTGGCTTTCCTTGGATGGCCATGGCTGTTTGAGGAGGCTTTGAAGAGGCCTGAAGTGCTAATTTACAGCCTTTAGTGCTTAATTCCTCCGTTGTGCCTCCTGTTTGAGGCCAACAGTCTGGGTTCTGATCCCCTCTATGCCAGGAAGCTTGGTTGACTCATTGCTGAGACCCTTCCGCCTTGTTGGAATTCCCTTGAAAACCCAGGGATGTACTAACCCCCATGACGTAGCAATTACTGGTTATGAGCTTCCGAGTACCCTGACGTCCCACTGGCTCTGTGAGTTCTAGGTGCTCAGCATCTTGCAGGAGTGGGCTGTGCTTATATAGCACGATGAGGAGAGGAAATAAGACTGGGACTTTTCAGCTTGGGAAAGAGATGACTAAGAGGGGATATGATAGAGTAAAATCATGAGTAGTGGGGAGAAAGTAAATGGAGTATTATTTACTCCCCCTCAGAACAGAAGAACTATGGGTCACCCAATGAAATTAATAGGCAGCAGGTTTAAAAGAAACAAAAGGAAGTATTTCTTCACACAACGCACAGTCAACCTGTGGAACTCCTTGCCAATGGACATTGTGAAGGCTACTAAATTCATGGAGGATAGGTTCATACAGGGCTGTTAGCCAGGATGGGCAGGGATGTTGTCCCTAGCCTCTGTTTGCCAGAAGCGGGGAATGGGCAATGGGATGGATTACTTGATGATTCCGTGTTCTGTTCATTTCCTCTGAAGCACCTGGCATTGACCACTGTCAGAAGACAGGATACTGGGCTAGATGGACTCAGTATGGCCGTTCTTATGTTCTTAACAAGATCTGTCTTAAGCAACCGCCGAAGGGGCCAGTCATATAGAAGAGACTGATCTTCTAAATGACACATCCACAACTTGGTCAACATAAACTGCCTTGTGTTGACTTAACCATGTAGTGTAGAGCAGACCTAAAGCTCATACGAGATAGTACTGGAAACCTGGGATTCTGTCGCTTAAGCCTGGAGTTGCCTGTTGGAGCTGGGGAACAGCTCAGGTGTCTTGGAGGGGGGTGGCTGGTTTTTCTGTCAGGGTTGGTAAGCCCAGTTTGGGAATTGGGGGAAAATACGTCCCCATGCTAGAGTTGGAGGGAAACTACCCAGAACAAGTAATACCAAGCTGTGTGGTTCCTGTTAGACTTATCCAGTCCTATTGTTCCTGCTGAAAAAGACCAGCTTTGAAGTGGCAAAGAGTTTTTAGGATTTTGAGAAGGTTTAATGGATGATTATAAGGAGCCAGCCCTTTTGTCGGCTGTGAAAGCAGCAACAAATCCGCTCTGTGGTGCCAGAATAAGGAGCCGGGATGTGGAGGAGAAGCAAAGGCAGCCGCATCTTCCCATATGCAAAGCTCACTTAGGTTTGTACGTGTGCTGGGCAGTGTGTTTCTCTGTCCCTGCCTCTCTGGAGATGGAAAAGTTCCATGAGAGTTTTGTGACAGGTTGCAGGATTCCACAAGAGATGGTGAAGACCTTGTAAATGTGATGCTCGCTTCCTGGCCTATCTTCACAGCAGCTTAAAGAAGGGGAGCGGGAGCAGGGAAAATGACAAGCTTGGAACTGTTAAATATGTTTTTCCCAATTCTGCTTCAAAGCCCCTCACCATCACCACCTCCTCAAACACTCCTGCTGCCACAGCCTTTTGTGAAGGCCGCTCATGTTGATCCAGATGCAATGAGCAGTTTTCCCTCCCCAACCACTCTCTCTCCCTTGATTAAAACATCATAATTCTTTAATCTTTCTGAATCGAGTTTCTTCCTTAAAAGCTGCCGGTTCTCTTTGATATACCAAAGCGGTTCTTGTCACGCTGCCAAAGGAGGCTGGGTGGAGTGTCACATGGCTCAAACTTTTACAAGCTGAGAGAGCTGTCTCAGAGCAGGAAAACAAGCGAGCGAGACAGACGCAGAGAAATCTTCTCCCGGTTTGGCTTTTGCAAGAACGAAGGGAGATGGTTTTTTTGTTCGTTTTTGGGGGGGGAGAGGAAGGAGAATAATTTTTAATGCAACAAAGTAACGAATTTCCCCAGCTGAGTTGACGATCACCTCTGGGAAACTTAGAGGAGGAAAAAGGGGGGGAAAATGACGTCACTGCAGCCGGGGGTGCCTGCCGCGCTGCCTGTCAGATCCGAATGAAAAGAACAGGGCAATAAAACAACGGCTGCCTCTGTCTCCCTCGTTAAACACGGCGCTAATTGGATGTTAATTTCTCCTTGCTCTTCTCGCTGTTCGATTGTGAGAACTCCCTCTCTTTCCTGCTGGCAGCCTCAAGAGAGAGCCTGTACTGTAAACTCCTTCCCGCTTGTGGACTGGAATAATGCAGGCGCTGGGAATATTAAAAAAGACGAAGGGGAGGGGGGTGAATGGATAGGGGGGAAGCTGGGAGGGAGGGTTGTAATCTGGGAGTTGCACTAATCTGCACCTTCCCTAGTGATTGTCCTGGACAGAGTCGGGGCTGTAATATTTTTTTTTCCCCTCCCTTTCTCTTGTGTTTGGACCAGACTGCCAAGGACAAAAAAATCCAAAACACCCCCCCCCCAAACCCGCCATCCCGACTCACCCAACCCAACCTCGTGTCAAAACAGGCATTTAGGGGAGCCAGCTGCTTTCTCTGTGCTGCCTGGGTCACCCTTAAGGGGTGTGTGCGTGTGCGTGTTTCTTGGCTGGTGCTCTGAAGGGCATTGAACATGTCTGGTCGCTAGCATGCCCTGCGCCGGTGCAGCCGAGGGAGGGGAGTAAGTTAAGAATGGGAGTAGGGGGGATTTGCCAAGGAATGGGGTGGGTGGAGGAGGGGAGGGGAGAGAAAGACGCGGGAGGCGGGGGGGGGGGAGATGTGGGAGTAAAGTCCTACCTGGGATCAGTGCCAACTTCCTGCACAGGGTTGCAGACCCGAGGCTGTGAGAGCCCACCAGAGGCGACGCTTCTCTCTTGTCACGGTTCCAAGGCGAGATGAAGGCAGCGGGAACAGGTACAGCAGATGCCGAGCGGCCTTGTTCGCCAGGGTGCTGCTGGGTCGGGTGGTGGTTTGTATTTAAATCCTGTGCTTGTTGTTTGCTTGACTTGCCGGTGCGGCCAGCTCTGTTTCTCCAGGGCTCCTGCCTTCCGAACTGTGCACGGGGCCCACCGGGGCTTGGGTTGGAAAGGAGTGGCCGGTGGCAGGGGAGCCAGTGGATTTTGCTCTCTCCTTCTCACCCCTTGGATTAACATGCAGAAGATGCGCCTGTCACTTAGCCTGCCATCAGCGCCTGTTCAGGGATGGGTGATGGCTTTGTTCCGCGCTGCCTAGGAAGCCGTGCCAACTCTCTGACTTGGCAGTCGAGCCAGAGTGGGCAGGGTGAAGGCGAGGAAGGGAGAGAATTATTGCCGAGGCTTCCAAAGTGGCTGTAGGCCCGTTTCCGAGCACAGCAGCTTTTTCACTGTGCATCTCTCGCTCGCTCTCTGTCGCAGGCTGGTGCAGACAAAACGAAAACGTGTTTTGTTCTGCTTTTTTTGGCATCTGCCTAGCTGCGTTACCAGCCTCAGCTGCCCCCCCCACCTCCTACCTCCACTACTTAACCCCCTTTTATTATCGGCACACCCCCAGGTACTTAAAGGCAGCAAAAACCGATTCTTCCTCTGCGGTAAGGTTTTTCGCTATAGATCTCTCTCTGTTTGGGTGTGTCTCATTCTCTCTCTCCTGCTAAAGGACCCCGGCACCTCCTGAAAACCAGGAAGGAGGGAACCAGGATTTATTTTCACGCAGACGTTGGGCTGACATGCTGGGGAGGTCGGGGCGGGGTAGGGGGGAGGTAAAAACTGGCATTTTGTTTAACCTGTGTTGATCTAAAGGAAGTTTTTGTCCTTTGGGTTGTTTTCAACTGGCCTTGGGTAACTTTTCTGAGCATGGCTCTCGGAAGAGCAGCCAGAATGGGGTTGGTTTTTTTTATTTTTTGTTTTTTTTTAAATCCGAGCTATGTAATAGAGAGATTGTCCCAAGGGCACAAGGAAAGGCAGCTCCTGAGTGCTGGAATTCCTGCCAGCGTCCCTTTGTGCCAGCCTCTGCTCGGCCTTTGGCGTCTCGTTTGGATGAAGCCTGGCATGCAGGCACCGCCCATTTCTTAGCGCCGAGCTGTTAGGAGAAGGAAAGGGGGGAGAGAGAGAGAGAGAGGAGGAGGAGGAAAAAAAAAGCTGCCTCCCTCAAACTGGCCTTTCTCGAAAAAGGATCCTTCCCCGATGATTGTCTGGAAAAGCGGAGCTAAATCCAGTGGCTACTTCAACAACCAAACTATTCTCCTCTACGGTGCGTCTCTCTTGCTGGCTTGGTACGAAATCAAACCTAGCTCTTACATTTGTCTTATTTTATTTTTAATTTTAATGTTTCATTTGTCCAAATGCTCAGTTGCTTTATTGTTGCTGCAACCCTCACCCCTCCTCTTCCTTTTGCTCCTTTGGTCCTTGGGGCTAAAACATCTGCCTTTAAAAAAAACATATTTGAAACAGGATTCCATGATCGTTTTTCTTTGGCCTCCCCTTCCCCTCCACCTGCAGATTGGGCCATTTGCAGCTCTTAAGAGGAGCTTGGGGCTGGGTGTGTGTTTCTTTTCGCCACCCTATGCAACGCAGAGGGAAAATGTTGAATCATGTCGGATTTGCCATTCAACATGGCAGCCGCAGCTAACGTGGTAGAAGCTTACAATGCGGAGCCGACCCCTGGGCCCGTGCTCCTTTTCCATCATGCTGGGTGGGGTGGGAGGGAATCCAGCACAAGCTGGGGCAGAGGGGGAGAATATTTTGGGGAGAATTTAATCTGGAGTGAGGGAGGAGGAGGGAAATAAGATGGCTGGATTCTCTCTCTTCATTTTGTGATGCGTTAACTGTTTAGAAGCTAGCTCGTTTTCCATCCCTTTGGCTTGCTTGGCAGAGATTCAGGGGGGCCTACTGGGATGCAAGGTCTCAGCGGGGTGGGAGGTGCCTGGGGATCTTTCTCTGGTTTGCCCACTTGTGTTGCCCAGAGGTGGCTCAGGGGTTGTTAAAGTGCCAAGAGAAGGCGTGAGGGAGAGCGAGGCGTGTGGGAGGGATGGTTTCTGGAGCACAGTGGTGGCCTTTGGGGAAGGACCTGGACGGGGCTTTATTGAGCGGAATCTGCCCAGATAACAGAGGCATCTGGGAATGCTGGGCAGGATTACAGAGGGCACTTTGTAGAGTGCACACTGTGTCTCCCGCTGGAGGGCTCCTCCCTTTATGGGGCTAGACCCTGTCCTCCCTGGCAATTGGTGTAAATCCAGAGCAATTCCACTCCAGACTCTGGTATAACAGAGCTCAGGATTTTGGCCTGGCCTCTAAAAATCTGGCCTCTTTATGTCAAACTTAATTTAGGCCTGTTTTGTACGCAACAAAAGCAGATTGTTTCAGTGAGAGCAACAGATTCCCCCCCCACACCCACTGCGCCTCCCTCCCTCCTGAACTCTTTCTGGAAATGTTTGAAAGCAGTAAGGACATCCCTCTTCCCCCTCGCCCCCTACACCTCCAAATACATCCCTCAGAAAGCCCCTGCCGTGTGTACAGTGAGATCTTAAAATTGGCCTCTGGTTTTTCTTTTAAGGAGCATGCATGCTGAATACTAAGCACCTGGGCCTGGGTTCCCCAGCACTGCTGCACTCTTAACCAGTGCTGCATGCAGGAGCTCAGATACTATGGTGCTGAGGTGATAGAAGAACCCAAACAGAAACGTGTGAAATGCACTGAGGGTCCCTTTTAAGCACTGGAAAACTAGGCCTTTCATTGAACTAGGCCTTTCCTACAGAGACACAAACTGGGCTCTGAAAATCCCCTTTTTCACTTCCAGATTGTCACCCGCTCCCAGCAGAACACTCACCGTCTGCTCCCGAATGGGAAGTGAGGGTGAAACGATCCCCTCTTCACCTTAGGCTTGCCCTGGCAAAATGTGTAAGACACTCAAACCTCTTCTTTAAGGTAGCATTAAAATATCCAACTGAGGAAGGAAAGAGAAATGCTTTTCTGGTCCCCTTGGATGTGAACCAGTTAGGAAGCCATTGGGGAATAGTAGAATAAGGTGACTGGGTGCCAGGACTCCTGGGTTCCTCGCCCGGTAATGTACTATTTTTATTGCAATAGTCAAGTCAGGACTCCATTGTGCCAGTACTGCGTGACTGTAGATAAGTCACGTAAGGCCAAATTTGTAAAGATATTAGGCCCCTGAAGATGCAGAGAGCTGCCTAGTTAGATTTTCAAAAGCATCAAGGTGGCCAAGTCCCATTAAGTCAAACTGGCCCATAAGCCATATTCTGTACACTGCTGAGCATACAACAGGCAATTAATACATCATAAGTTTTCAAAGCCTCAGTTTCTCCATTTGTTCAATGATCTGAAGGGACACAGGATGGATCATTTTGTTTTTTGAGATGCCCCCCGATGAGAATCCCTTTAGAAGTGCTGTGGGTGGTGACTTGAGTGCTGATGACGTCCATGTAAATCGGACCCTAGAAATAATGCATTCGACTCAAAGGACAGTAGTCCAATCCCAAGGCCTGATTTGCATAAGCACTGAGTGCCCATAAGTCCAGCTGAAGGCAATGAAAGCTGCAGATGCCCAGCACCTCTGAAAAACAGGTCACTGGATTTCACCTCAGATACATTTGGCAGTCAAGGCTTGATGCTAACTTGAGCAGGAGCTAGGGCTGCTCAGGAGTTCTCAGGATCAGGCCCCAAACAGGACTTTTGGTGCCAGCTGAAGATCTGGTCTAAATCAGCCTAGTTCATGGCTTGTCTACACTTGAAATGCTACAGTAGCACATCACTGTAGACACAGCCTACGCCAACAGCAGGGGTTCTCCTGTTGGCATAGTTAATCCACCTCCCCGAGAGGCAGGAGCTAGGTTGATGGAAGAATTCGTCCATTGAGGGAGCACTGTCTGCACTGGCAGTTAGGTCGGCTTAATTATGTCACTTGGGGTTTGGACTTTTCACATCCCTGAGCAACGTGGCTGGGTTGACCTAACTTTTTAGTGTAGATTGACCAGGCCTCAGTTGAAGTCAGTGGAGCTAGGCCAGTTTACATCATCAGAGGATCTGACTCTTCAATGATAACGAGAAGGGGACTCTTAAGAGTCTCCATTCTCCCCAGCAGATTATTGTTATAAATACAGCCTAGGGGCAGGGACATTAATTTCCCAAGCTACATGAAATGCTACTCCTCCCTTTTTTTTCTTAATAAGAAGTCATGAGACCTCATCCAAAGCCCACTGAAGTTAACGGGAAGACGCCCATTGACTCCAGTGGGCTTTGGATCAGGCCCTCAGGGCGAGGCTGAGCTGGAGCAAGAAATTTCTGACGTGTCCTAAGCAAAACATCTGGCACCCCTGCAAGCGCCCTTCAGGGCTCTGCCAAGGGACGCAGCTGTTGTGTTCTATACAGCGAGCAGCAAAATAAGACTTGAGCTCCCAGACCGTGGCTAAACGATAATAATAAATTCTTTAAATTAAGAGGGAATTTGCAATTGGATCATTGTGTCTTTTACTGGCCTTAAGTTGGAACTTGCTCAAAAAGACCTTTGTGGCGGTGGTGATGGTGTTGCATTGTAAAATGAGTAAGGAGTGGGGCCCAGATGGCTGAAGGTCTTTAGGCACCTAATGCAGTGGGAGGACCAGCACCTTTGGAGGTCCCCCTGCAATTACTGCTTCATGACTGGCTCTGCTCTGCTGCTTACCTTGTCCTCACCGCTCTAGGTTTGAGCAGTGAAAAATACATTGATCCTTAAGGAGAGGCTCCCACTCCCAGGATTCTCTGCACAGCAGCACAGCCCTGTCCCTTCGGCTTGTCCGAGTGAACGGTTCTCGCGTGATAGATTGCTCCACATGGACCTTCAGCCTCCCCCACCATCCTAGGGTTTGTGCACTAGAGCACGGGGGCACCTCATTTCTTCTCTCTGCCTGATGGGCAGTGTCCAGGCTCAGCTCAGCCAAAGCTGCCCTGGAGGCACGAGGGCTTTCCGGGTCATGGGGTCCTAACAGAACTTGTGGGATGTTCCATGGGCCAGGTGGTGAAGAGTGTGAGTGACCTCCGCTGGCCTGAGAACTCATGGGAATAACATGATTGCCACCGAGGATTCAGGGAGGGTGTGTGTCTCCTTTATCTCTGCCCTGGCTTGGGCTGGACCCCTATATCCCCATTGCATACAAGCTCTGGATACAATCTGTGCCAGCTAGGGGCTTGAAGGGAGATAGGAGAGTTTGGGGCAGTGCATGGAATCTCAAGCTTTCAGCTGCAGGGACCCAAGGAATGACTTTGGGGGAGTGTGTGTATGGGGGCAGGGAGGGGGGAATTAGCTTGTCCCAACCCTGCAGCAGGCATCTAGGGGGCATTTGAAAGGAACTCTCTGGAAGAGGAAGAAGGAGAACCCTGTGTGTGCAGTGGGAGGAGAGTCCCGGCAGCCCCACTGGAATGCAGGCTGGGCTCCCATTCAAGCAGCTGGTCTCCAGCAGGCAGAGTTAATCATTGAGGGACAAATGCTAAAGAGGACTGTAGCTGCTGATTTAAGGGCAGCTATTTATACAGCGGAGTTCCCTGGAATCCACCTCAGCTTCCCCTTTGCGCCAGAGGTGCCCAGCTGGCCGACTAGCGAGGGAACAAACAAGCTGAATAGCAAAAATACATGCAGACAGAATCTTTGTTGCTCTTTGCAGCCAGCATTGCAGGCATGCTGGGCTCATCTGTCTCATGAGCTAAGCCAAGTGGGGGCCGAGATGGTAGGTGGCTGCCAGAGGTGTGCAGAGGAAACCCAGAGCACTGCAAGGCTCATGATTCAGCCTCTGGGCCTCTTCCCTCTGAGGCAGAACTGTACCAATGCACCAGTGCTGAGTGAGTTGTAAAACTGAGCTCCTAACCCCTTGCGAGCATTAAAGTTCCCGTTGTATAGAGCAAGACTATTACTTAGAGAACTGATGTTGGGTCTGATCCATTATATTCCACCTACCTTTAGATTCCCTCTGAAGTTTCAATACATTGAGGGATTCTTGACTCCTTTACTGTGCAGGATTGCTGTGCACTGTTCAACGCTTGCTATATTTTACCCCAGAGGTGGCTGCATTTCAGTGGAGGATGCAGCGCTTCCTGTGTCTTGCCCAAGGTACCTGCCTTACTCTGTACATTTGCCGACCTATGTTGAACATATTAATTGACAGCACAGTCTGTAGCACTTTGGCATTCTTCAGGGATGACGGCCAGGGCAACAGAAACATCAGACTTGTGGGAGCAGTTTATGCTCCTGAGTCCTGCAGGATGCAGGAATCCTGCAGGTTTCTTTGCCGAAGGAGTTGCTTCTGTGAATCCAGCCTGCTCCCCAGGTTTTAGGAGATGCAGGGAGGAAGGAAGAGCCATAACATGAGGCTGCAAAGTAAGGGAAAAACATAGCATGGAGCATTTGAAACTGCTGTTTGAGATTGGATCCAGGCTAAGGTTTAGGACCTAACACCCCAGAACTCTGTGGGAGTTCCCATCTGGATCTCAGCTCTGCAGCACAGGGCCCATCTTTGGGAATTATCTGAGATGGGATTTCCAGGTGAAGGGGACTAATGCCCAGAGACATGGAGGTGGACTTAGGAGGAAATCTTTCAGCTGGTGAGTCTGGAGTTCACAATCTCCCTGTGAAACTGACCCATCTGTTTGTCCTTACACATCAGCAGTGCTTCCCCAGTCACAGGCAGAAGGCTTCTTTATACTCTGGGACATTTGACCAGCACAGCTTGACATCAATAGCCAGGACACCCTACCACAGTCCAATCCTCCCCTCCCAGCCAGCAATGCTGATCAGTGATTCAGCAGCTCAGAAATGGCTTAATGAGAACTACGGCTAATTGAATGGCAGTGTCAGTAATAGTATGGCCGTTGTGAATTGCAGTAGTGACCTGGGTAAAATGTCCTCTATACCCATGAAAGAGCAGATATCCCATTTGGGGGGATCAGAATCTGCTTTATGATCCCTGAGTTGTCTTTGGGGTGCCCTTTCTAAGACAGTTGTAGGCTCTGAGCTTTCCAGCTAGTTGCTCCTTGACTTCACTCTGAGAAGTTCAAGGTGGATGATGTCATCATGTTCACCCCCCACCCCACACACGCACACCAGTGCAAGCTTGCTGTTCATCACCAGGATTTTTTAAAAGGGGGCCTAAAGTTAGGTTCCAAAGGCCTTATACTGTACAGGGGTCTAAATAAGGGGCTGCTTTTCAAAAGCAGTGAGTATCCAGCAGCTCCCATCAGGCCTAAATAATGGAGTTTGGAGCCTGTCTTTATTCAGGACTTATCTTACCCTGATAATAAAAACTTGGCATTTATGTAGCACCTTGTCAAAAGTGCTTTACAACTGCTGGGCCAGTGTCTCAGCTGGTATGAATTAAGTTAATGGAGGATCTGTCCCATTAGCTAATGATTCTTCACAACACTGCTGTGAGGTACAGTAGCATGGTGACTTCTGAAAGGTCACCCAGCCCTTCTGTTTCCTACCCCTGTGCCCCATCCCCTTGATCATAGAATATCAGGGTTGGAAGAGACCTCAGAAGGTCAGCTAGTCCAATCCCCTGCTCAAAGCAGGACCCATCCCCAGGCAAATTTTTGCCCCAGATCCCTAAATGGCCCTCTCAAGGATTGAACTCACAACCCTGGGTTTAGCAGGCTAATGCTCAAACCACTGAGCTATGCCTCCCCCCACATATTATGCTTCAGTGCTTGATTATTTATTATTTGCAGTGTAGTACATCCTAGCAGCCCCAAGTCCTGGCCCAGGCCCCTGCTGTGCCAGAGGCTATACAAACCCAGAACAAAAAGACAATTCCTCCCCAAAGAGTCGACACTCTAGGCTGAGTGTCATTTTAAACGTCCCAAGCCGTCGCGCTTCTGACATTTCCTCATTGTTCCATAATTCATACTGAAGAGGAACTGCATCATTTTCAACCAGAAACAATTTGAGGGACTTGTTATGAATTAAACATTTCACTCAATGTTCGAGGGATGCTACTAGCTTAGGCCCAACATTTAACCTCTTTTAAATCCTCTCAAAATTGGATGGGAGTGTCCTCTGGATTCTAAATTTTATCATTCTATGATTCTGATATGCACTCGTTTGTCAACAAGGGATGAACAAAAGCAAACAAAAGCTGCAGTCCTTGTTTTGCATAGGCCCTGCACTGTTCTGTGCTCTGCCACTGCTGAACTCCAAGAGATCCACCCTATTCTCTGGGCCCTGCTGACATCCTGGAGCATGGCAGGACACACAGAAGGGTATGGAAGATCAACAACATAAGAAGCACTGGGTTAAAAGCTGTCGATGTCGTCCAAACAGCTGATGGGACAAAACTGAACAGGATTCTGTGAGTTGGCAAAGAAATATAAACGACAAGCCTCTGTGAGGTTGTTATTCACAACGGCAAGGAAAGAGAAATGCAGCTGTTTTGGGGCTATGTTGTAAGTATGTGTGTTGCAAAGTGGAAGCTAAAGGTAGTCCCCTTATATACTTATTTTAGCACTACTGACTAAATTTTTAAGAACTTTGCATGCACAATGATGGAACCAGATTTTTGAAGAGCTCAGCACTTCGGGTGCAGGGCTCTTTTGAAAACCTAGCCATAGTGTCACGCTAGGAACAGCTAAGTATGTTTGAAAATCTGGCTCCTAGTTAGTTCCAATTTAAGCATCTGAGCTCTTTCAAAAATTCAGCCGTAAGGGCTGATCCATTGAAAGTTTTCCATTGAGTTCAAAGGGTTTTGGATCAGGCTGTGAGTGCCTAGTTGTTCCAACTGTGGAGTGAGGTGTCTAACTCTAGGAATTTTGAAAATTTGACCTATAAAAATAAGTTAATTCTCGTCCCTGTACAATTCTTTCAAATCAGGAGTAACTCAGTTGAAATCCATGGATATACATAACTGCTGAGAGAAGAGAATCAGGCTCTATCTCTTTTCTAGGGCCACAGACGTGCCTGACTCAAGTCCCCAACAAGGCAAATTGTCACGACTTCATGATCCATCCATCCCTCCCACTATGGCCAGTACATTTGTCCAGCCTAGATGGGGAGACCCTTGGGGCAGGATCTGTGTCTTCTTGTCTGGGAAGAGCCCTGCAGAACCCACTGGAGATCTTGACTTTCAGAGGTTCCATTTAGGATGTTTCTTTGCATGATCGAAGACCCAGCTCCAGGATCGGCCAAAAGAGACAAGGGCCACCTACGTGTGCTGAAAACTAATGAGTTAAACACCTGTGCAGCAAATACCTGAAAGCTCTTTAACTGGAAATGCAGTTTGATGGCTTACGGTTAAGCCGGTTTTAATCACTGGATGGCCATTTCTTGCAGCGGAATGATCGAGGCTGCTGTATCTGTTTTCTTCATTAACATATTAGATGCATCTGTTAGACCCCTTAAACTAGCTCTGCAAGCCAGGCATATGAAGGCAGATTTCCCTTTGAGGCACAAACACCTTTTTTTTTTTTTTGCATCTCCAAGCAAAACATTCTTTGTGATAGAAAACTAGCTTTTTTCCCCCTCTCCACCCCATGCCCACCTGTGTACAAAAACTCTGCTCTAGGGAGGCGATTTTCTCTGCAATGTTGAAGTGCAGAATTCAGATGGAATGAATGGAAAAGGATCAGTGCAAGAGTGTCACAACCAACACGTCTGCCCCTGCTATGACACCCAGTCATGGTTGTCGCGTGTTTGATTTAGATACGTCAGAGCTAGGTTATGATCCTGAGAGTTGACTCTGGACCTTAGCAGTCATTCGTAGATCTAATTGCTAGGTGACCCCTATTAGAAATCCTGGGCAGACATCCGGATGGGTCTGAGGCTGCATAGAATGTCTGATTGCTCTTTTGATGTGTCCAACACAGACCTATGTCTAAAGAAGTTTGATCTACAGCATCCACATCTACTATACATCCAAATCCAATTTGGAATGTGTCCCGCTTATTTGATCCAGGTGAAAGCATCACTCTTTCTAGCTGGTGGAGGTCTGTCTCATTTGGTGAGCTTTCTGGAAGGAAGAGAAGGAGCTGGGATTGGGAAATCATCCAGAATGGACTCAGGGCACAGTTCAGAGGCAAAGTCATATGTACAAGTTGAATGGGCTCTGGCTGTAGGCCATAGGAGAAGACCCTGAACTGGATTTCTGTGCCCAGCTGGGAGGGACCCTCAATGCCAATACCAGGAAGAGAAGAACCTCAACTGCATTTCTAGGCTCCTGTGTGATGGATCCTCAGAGGAGAGGGCTCTGAACTAGGTCAGTGGCTCAGTAAATTAGAATGGGCTCTGGGTACAGCTCTTACTTAGTAGCTTCAAGAGTTGTGGAAATAGATCTTGAAAAATGAAAACAAGATTGATTTTTCGTTTCAGGACTGGGTGCACTCTGCAGATTTATACTAGTTGGAAGCCCACCCTTGTTTGAAGCCAGTCTTGGGTTCAGAGCTTCACAGTATTTAGCACCTTAAGTGTTTTACTTGTTCAAAGCACAGTAGGGCATTAGCTAATCAATATTCCCAGCACCACAGGGAGCGGGTGTTAATCTCCCGGATGAAGTAACTGAGGCACTGATAGGCAAGGTGACTCACCCAGTAAGTCGGTGGCAGATAGGACATGGGGTGAATGCAATCCAGTCCCATGCTCAGACTGACAGACCACATTGCCTCTCTGCCTTCTCTTCACAAATGATCTTTGTGAAGACACCCTACTATAAAGTGCTGCCATTCTAGGATTCTTAAACACTCTTGGGGTGGGAGGTGCTCAAATATTACAATGAAAGGTGCTGCCATAAGAATCTGGACAGATATAACTCCATCCGTTTAACAAGACTTAATTCTGCATCCACCCATTTGTACTGTGTGAGGAGAAAACAGCCCTGTTCCTCCCTTTCTATAGGGGATGCATGAGGCATCTTCCACTGATGAAACCAATCAAGCCCTTTTGTTACCTGTCCACATGGGCAGAAGTTGTATATTACATAAACCAGAAGCAATGTGGTCGGTGTTTGTGGGGAGAGAGCATCACAGAAGAACGTCTATGCAAAGAGACACTAGAGATGTGTCCCAGAAGGCCCATGGAACCCTGGATAAGCCAGAAGGATTTAGGACAAGCCTGGGAGGGACTCCAGCAAACATCCTCACTGTGGGATTTCTCTGAATGAGATCTTGATGCCGGGGAGGCCCAAAGGCTGGACCACAAGATGGTGAGCAGCTGATCTCATTAGCCCTAGTCAGTTGCAGTGCGAATAGGGTGACCAGACAGCAAGTGTGAAAAATTGGGACACATTGTGAGGGGTAATGGGAGCCTATATAAGACAAAGCCCCGAATATTGGGACTGTCCCTATAAAATCAGGACAACTGGTCACCCTAAGTGGGAAAGACCAAGGCTGAGACTCAGGGATTTGGATCCCAGCTCCCACAGTAACTATTTGGAACTGCACATCCAGATCCCCAAAGCAGCTTTGCAAATCCAGCCCTAAGGGCTTCAGTCGCAGATTGTTAGGGGTGATAGGTATTTACTTTCTCCCACCCCAGTACAAGGTTGGGCCAGGCTGTTCCTTTCCCATTCAATTGCTCTGCTCCGCCAATCCCTAGCAGCTCCCGTCTGGCAATACCCTTTGCAGTATGTCTCTCAAAACTTGGGTGGTGAGGTGTCTGGTTTAGTCACTGCCTACCTCCATGTAAAATATTCTGGGGTTTCTATTAGTTGCACCGAGAACTGATGTGCATTGCCATTGCCTAGCTCTTCCTGGAACGAACAGGAGGTAGCTCCTAGTCACTTGTAGTGGGATTTGGATGCCTAACTGAAGCTTATTTGAAATCCCAGCCATTGTGGGCAAAGTATATTTCACTGACTGTGCAAAAGTCCCCCCAGGGAAGTGCCAAGGCAGCCTGCAGAACAAAGAGCATTGAGCCTAGACAGAAGGCTCTGGGCTCTTGAGCCAAGTGATCCTGGTGCTATTACATGCACGGTGTACAGAGCTCAACTAGCAAACAGGAGCAGCTTGGAGCCACTCCCATCTGGCCGTGTTGCCATGCTCTCAGTTAGAGGGAAACAAACCCAGTGGATCTCTGATGAATGAGGAACTTGCACCAGGTTTTATTTTTAGCCTCATTTTAAATAAAAGCTTAACAGCTGCAGCCGGGCCCAGAAGAGTTCACACTGAGGACACTTTGTCTGCAAGGCAACCTTCTCTGAGAACACGGGCTATGGGCCGCCGAGGCAGCCTCCCAGGCAACATTACCAGTGAGGGTGGGGATGAGGGTCATGAGGGAGATGGTGCATGAATGGCAGAGACAATTAGTGCTTGAGTCACACTCTGCCCCAGAGTGCTTGCTGTGTCATCAGTACAATTTAGTCCAGGTACTGTGTGCATGTACACTATAGGCGCGTGCGTGTATACACAGGGAAAGGGACAATTGTACAAGGAAGGATGCCAGCAAGAAAGAGGGTCCATGCATGTGTGAGGGACATTGAATGCATGTGTGTGTGCGTGCTAGGGTGATCAGACAGCAAGTGTGAAAAATTGGGATGGGGCTGGGGGGTAATAGGCACCTATATAAGTCAAAGCCCTTTATAGGGACTGTCCCTATAAAATCAGGACATCTGGCCACCCAAGTGGGTGCGTGTCTGCACAAGGGAGGGAGTGTGTGTGTGCCTGAGCCAGTGACGGGGCTGGAAGGTGTGTTTGCATGAGCAAGGAGAGTGTGAATGGGTGCAAGGGACGGATGTTTAACAGCCAGGCTGCAACCCCACCAGGACAGAAAGAGGAGGGCTTTTTAAAAAAGATAATAGAACTTGGCCCATGTCCTGCATAGCACTTTTCATCTGAAGATCTTGGGGGACGTTGCAAAGGTGGATCAGTTTCTTTACCCCCATTGTACAGATGGGGAGACTGAGGCACTGGGTGACTAAGTGACATGCCCAATTAACACCCTTTCTTTGGAGATTTTGCCATGGCATCTTTAAGGTTTTCAATCTCTCCACCAGGTTTTGGCATTTACAGTTGCTTCAGCCTGGGTGCTGGAGCTGATAGTTGGAGCAGGGCTCTCACCCATTCCAAATCCTGAGGGGACAGTCTTGATTCCCATAGGTTTGTCCTGCATCTTGCAAACCTAAAGACTGAGAGTTAATTTATACGGGGCTACACACGAGACACCTCCGGATCTCATTGCGTCCTTACAATGTCACGATGCGATGGGCCATTACAATGCAAGAGCAGGAGGTGAGGGCAGTGAGGGTTTTGGCAGAATCCTAAAACTCACGGCCATTGTCATTCTCATGGTGTGTCAGGCAAGCGCTGTGTTTCTCCTGTTTATGGAAGACCTCTAAGCTATGGAGGTTCAACACTTGCTACCACTCACAGTCCTCTTCGTCCAGTCGGTCTCAGAATCGCCCTTGGCTTGAGAACTGGAAGGATCCATGCCTAGGGTGAGGTCAATCTCCAGGGTGAGTTCAGTCCTGGGCCTCTGCTAAGACTGTCAATGAGGGGCGGAGACGAGTGGTGTGTTGGAGAGGTGCCTCACCCCAATTCGGGCTTCGCTCTGCACCTCTCCTGTCCTCTCTGCTGCCAAAGGGAGGGAGACTTTAACTGAGCCTGGTTTGTGAGCTATGTCCCCAGGCAGTAGACCAGGGAGTGATCTACTGGGGTGATGCTCCAGCTTTCCCCCCGTGGGCCTGTCTGTAGCGTAACATTGGACAGGTGCTCAGAATGCATCCAGATTCCCTTCTAGTGAGAGGGACAATGGTGCGAGGGCCACCCCTGCTCTCTCGGGCTCCAGTCCTTTCCATGGGCTTAGCTTGACAGCAGCACTTCACATACCCAGGCTGACGCCCTGGTAGCTATCTCACCAGGAGTTCACTTCTGTGAAAGGCCGGGCTGCTGCCTCCTCACCAGGGTGGAATAGAAAAGGAGGCATAGATGATGCATGCAACAAGTGCCTTTCCTTCATCACAGTCCCAGCATTAAGTCAGACCGGGCTCGCTCTAGCCCCAGAGAGTGCAGGGCGGCTAATGAAAGCCAACAGCACTGGATTACTTGCAAGGTCCTGGGAAAGATCCTTCTCCCGATTCCACCAGAGCAGACCACCAGCCCCAAAAGAATCTGCCCCAGGTTTATGCCCTTTGCCTGTGCCTGAGTGGGAATGTGGGGCCTTTATTTCAGGCAGTATAGGGCACTACCAAGAGGACGTGTTCACTAGCACCGTTAGGTACTTCAATATCAAGCATTGAGGGCCTGATCCCATTGCTTTCACTAGGCTTAGGATCCGGCCCTAGTTCAAGAAGCTCCCAGTAAGTGGGATGTTACTAAATACATGGCTCTGGGAGCACAGAACAGTGGCAGGTACTAAGCCAAACCATTCTGTATTGCTGCTGTATCAGAAACAATTGGTTTATTGGGGAAAACTTAACCTAGCTAATAAATGCCAGAAAAACGTTTTCCCCCGCAACTGCTACGCAGCTGGCATAAGGAGCCAGTCTATAGGTTGTACTGTCCCTATTGCCGATGAATCTCTCTCCCGAGGGCCCTTTTGCTTGCTTTGGGCTCCCCGCCCCATGCCCTTACGTGGGTGTTATTTGCACAGTTTCCTGTCCAGGGAAGTTCAGGAGTTTGACATTCCCGGGTTGATTTCCGTTCTCCTGCTGTGTTCTCATCAGGAACTTTTACACAGAGCAAGCCAGGCATCCCCTCTGTCCAGGTGGATCGACTGAGTAGAACCCCTGCCTGTGCCGACAGCTGGGGTGGGGGCACCCAGCTGACCTTGGGAATGCTGTGTTACCTTTTTAAGTTCAGCAGATTCAAGCTCAGTTGCCTATAAGAAGTTAGAAAGCTCAGGACCTGATCAGTTTCTCTGCTGCTGCTGGGCTGGATGGGCCGTTCGCTCCGCAGCGTCAGGAAGCAAACATGCAGCAGTACATCTCTGTGGAGCTTTGATTCCTGTCTAATTTATACTCCCCCGCCCCCCGTTTGCGCCTCCCCTCCCTTCCCGTCTCCCTCCCATTCCAGAGCAAACAAAATGGCTGCTGCTGGGCCATTTTGTTTGCGGTCTGGAAAGGGGAAGCGAGGATGCTGGGACTTGGCTCCTGTCAGAGACGGTGGCCATTTTCGAGCCTAACGCTTCTGTCTCTACGTGGCACCGGCTGTAACGGAAAAAAAAAGGGACCTGTTTGGAAGGAGACCAAAGTCGGAGACAGAGAGTGGGTAGTTTTGGCGTATGCTGAGCATTGAAAATGCCTAGGTTTGCCAAACTGAGCTATTGTGTTATCAATATAGCGCTACTTGGGGCATGCAGAAATGTGTGGCTGCACAGTATAGCCGGATGGAAAGGTTTGTTCGGTATATTCAATAAAGCAACCCTCCTTTCTTGTGTGTTTATAAAATACCAGCAAGTGCTATTGTCTAATTTGTTTTTGGACGGGCAGGCAGTATTACACAGGGGCTCGGTATGATTAGAACCGATCAATGCCTTTAACCTGTTGTGTGTCCTCTTGCTGTAGATGAAAAAAGGATTTGACCTTTCCTCGGATCCAATAACACATGGATTTAGCTAAAGTGATCTCTCTTGTTTGGTTTGGTTTGGTTTAGTTTAAATGCGTCCCCTTAAAAATTTTCAGCTCAGCATTATAATAGGTGAATTTATTTTAAAAACATGTCTTTCTTGCTTTTTGACTGCTAATAGTTTAGTTATTTATCATGCTGCTGGTGCGGTACTATAATAACAAGACATTTCCAGTACCAAGATGTGACCTTTAAGGTGTGATATATGGTGGAGGCGCCATGAAAAGTGGTATGCTGTGAAAGTTGAGGGGAACTTGGTGCTGTTCCCATATGTTTCTGTGCCGAATCATGGCAAAGGTGCATCCAAAAAAAGAGTAGTATGTCTGCATTTTCCCCCCCAGTAGCATGATTGTGTTTATCAGCTAACAATCACATTGCTTAGTTGGTCCGTGGACTTTCAGATCAACATATCTCAGTCCAGCAGCAATCAGATTTCGATAAGACAGGCGGTTCATTGGTTTTTGGTGATAGTATCAGCTTTCTTTGGGGGAGTACGTTACAGCCCCAGATACTTTGAAAAAGGAGCCCGGATTGAGGGCAGCACACAGAGACTTATTTTTTGAAAATGGATTTGCCTCCATATGTAAATAGCTTTGTCATAAAAGGACAAGGTGGATGGTTGCAACGGAAATGGCGATCATGCAGCTGGTACTGTATCTGCAGGCTTGGGGTGTTTAGTTCTGATTTTAAATGAAAATACTTTGGACGGTATACAACTGGTGCTTGCATTATTTGACACCGTGTGTGAGTAATGTCTGAATTATAACAATACCTGAATGAAACCTCTATGGAAAAGCTCTATAGAATTTAACAGAAAGCAATCTTCTTTCTGTATAGGGTGATCAGAAGTCCTGATTTTATAGGGACAGTCCCAATTTTTGGGTCTTTTTCTTATATAGGCAGCCACCTATCTGTCCCCCTGTCCTGGTTTTTCACATTAGCTGTCTGGTCACCCTATTTTTGTAGGATTTTCAAACCAGCATATGGACTTTAATAGAGAATTCTATCCCTCCTATCAAAATCTATAGAACTGTTAAAATAGAACAATCCATAGGGTCCCGTTCTCTATTAAAATTACTCTATTTTAGAATAAATGTCTCTAGACTTCTATTAAATGTCAACAGAACTTTGCTGGTTTCATTCTAATAAATTCTATAGAACTTTTTTGCAAGGGAGAGCAGAATATATGAATATATGGTAAAGATACTGATTGGAAGTCTAGCCAATGTGTTATCTTGGTGGTCACTCTTTATATTTAAGGCACATTTGCAAAGGGTTTCTAAAAGGTTAATAAAGGATGAGCAGATGTGATAAGCATGTTACAGATATGAATAGTACATCCATAGAAGATGATATAGATGCTTATTAACAACCTATTGGAGTCCAGAGCAATTTCTAACAATTGATTAGCCGTTTATAGAAACATCTTTTAATCATGGATGAGCCCTTTATAAATGTATCCTTATTATAAAGTGTGATCTGTTTCATTAATAAAACACGGAGGAGAAAAATTACCACAGATGCACCAAGACGGTTTTAAGAATGAATTTTAAGAATCTCTGCCTGCATTTCTCTTCTCTCTTTCCCTGTATACTGCACGTCTGATTAACTCTTGTAAGTGTATTAGTTTAAGTCACACTCTTAAGTGCGGCGTGTGAAATGAAGTTAGGTTCTGTTGCTTTTCTACACAAAGTTAAACTAAAATACTTAAGGGAGACCTGTTGCTCTCTTTAGCTAGTTTGGAAATGATCTTTTTGTCTTCACGTGGGGACAACTCCAGGTGAATGCTAGACCACGGGTTGCTTTCTATAGTCAGGTTTCTCACTCTGCTGGCATGTGCAACTGAGCCAGATCTAAATGGTGCCATGCCCAGATGCACAAAACCAATACCGTATTGTCACAGGAAGCACGGCAAATCAAAACATGTAAACAGCTGCTGTGAGTTGAGGAAATGAAGGAACTAGACACAGCAGAAGGGGCTTATACAGACAAATGATGTTACTGCAACAAGAAGAACTTCTCGGGCCGTTGAAAAGTTTGGGACTGACACTTTTTTTTCCTCTTTAGCAAAACAGTGAGGCGAATGCAATGTTAAGGGGCTGCATGCTTCCATATAGGTAAGTGTAAGGAAACAAAATGGCTGACGGGCAGCCATTTTGTGTCAATGCAGACAGCTGACTTAATGCCGATTTTTTTTTTAAAAGCTGAGGCTGGTTCTGTCCCAGTTCAGCTGTTGCTTGAGGAGATTGAAAAAGTTGTAAGAGAAGCAAGGCCCTGATTTCTTGCTGGAAAACTCCACCTGTCCCCAGATCGTTTTGGCACCGTCTCGCAAGGCCTGTGACTAAACAAAAGCTGAAAGCAGTGTCTGCTTTTAAAGCAGCTAATTTGTTGTTTCTTGGCTCTCCCGTCCACCCTCTCCCCTTCACTCAGGACTCTTTAATAAACCAGATCAGCACCTCAGACCTTCAGAGCCTTTCCTGATATTTTCAGAGCCTTTGAGGTGACCTCAGTATCTCGCCGTGCCTCCAATGTTTTCAGATCAGATCATTGACTCGTGCTCAAACTTGCCTCATATGCTGATGTTTAAAAACTCTGACGACACCGTTATGGGGCTTCTCTTAGGGAATCTGAAGTGCTGATCATGGTCAGTGGTTTATTGATCCCAAACAAAAGAAGAGCAGTCATTTCCCCCAGAAATGAGTATGCACCAAATTCTTTGCTATCCTGAGGAACTTTCTGTTACTATGGGCTTTGGGGGAACTTATTAGTATTTCTGCCCAAGTCCTCATCCCCAAATGAATTTAGATTCCCATGTATAATGCTACAGATTCCTGGCTAGGTAATAGTGTGAGTATTGAAATCTTGGGGTTGTTCCTCTCAGAAACTGTTAGATACAAAGACGGAGAACCAAACTTTTAAAAATTCATGTAGGTTTTCAGTTTGGGCTGATTCTGGTGCATTTGTATGTGCATCTGGAAGGGAAGAAGCTGGTGTCACTTCCTCTGAACTCTCTGTGGGAGAGAGTTTTCAAAACAGTGGGACCAGATTTTAAAAGGTATTTAGGTGCCTAACTCCCGCTGAAATCAATGGGAGGTAGGCATCAAAATACCTTTGAGGATCTGGACCTTAATGTCCTGAGATGCCCTGGGGGACCATCCAGTTTGCAGCCATTCAGCATTTGGAATCTAGACTTGGTATTTCCTAAAATGAGAGCAATGAAAGGGTCTAACTATGGAGATGCTTGCACTGAGGATGCAGAGATGGAAAATGTTTATCAGAGCTCTGATCAGTCCAACTGTTAGCTGGGAGATGCTAGGAAACTGGGAAATTTCAACCAATTTCTCCAGAACAAGCGACTGCTGGAATAGATGAGTTGGACAGAATATGCTGAAGGTATCTGGGCATCTTGGTGCTTGCCCACTTTTCCACAGTATACTTTCTCTCTTCCTCTGCACCTTCCCCACTATTGCTTTGAATTAACTTAACTACTACAGTAACTTACTAGAGTTGGTTGAAAAATTTTCATCAACCCTTTCGGGGGGAGGGTGAAAAATATCTTTTTGACCAAAGCAATTTTTTCCCCTGATTTGGTTGAAATTTTTTCTTTTTTCTTTTCTTTTTGTAATAAAACGCTGAAAATTTTGGGGGAGAAGGCTCTGGTAAAAATATTTGGCTTTGGGTTATGTATATATTTTTTTTTAAAAAAAGGAAATTTTATGCTGGAAACAGTTTTCAAAAAGTGATTTTTTTCAGGTTTTATTTTTTCATTGAAAAAATGAAACGTTCACAGGAAATTTAAAAAACCCACAACTCTCCACATTATTTGGAAAGTTTTCCACCAAAATAACTGGCATTTTTTAACCAGTACTATAACCTACACCGAGGGCCAGATTTTCAAGGGCTCAGCTCTCACTGGCCCACATTATGGGCATAGTTTCAGAAGAGCTCAGCACCCAATGTGCATCCAACATACTGAGCAATTCTGAAAATCTGGCCACTTTACAAAAAAAGTGCCTAAATAAGAGGTGAGGCCCAAATCTTCAGACATATTTAGGCACCTAATTCCTACTGAAATCAATGGGAATTAGGTGCTGAAATCTGGAGGATTTGGACCTGATCTCTTTAGAAAAAATGGTCTACATGCTCACCTCATCTGTTGTGCTAAAATGAGTAGTCTTTTGCTTATGCCCCAGATGTTCTTTGCCCTTCCAGAGAACTTTAGTTTGTTTGCAGCTGGCTATTGTTACTACACCCAGACTCATTAATTTTCTTTAAATCAAATGCACCCCCCAGCCAGTTTGCATCAGTATTTGGGTGGCTGGGGAATAAAAATGGTGCTCATTGTGTGCTAAGTGGAGGAGAAATACATCAAGCACTTGGGACTGGATGAAAGCCAGCATGTTTTCATCCCTTGTTAAACTTTGCCCTCCTGTGCTGCCGCCCTCTGTTATAACATTGAAGGAACATTGTAGCTTGCATTGGTGCATTCACTGGCTCTGCAAATGAGCTCTACCTAGATGTACCTGACACCAGGTACATTGGGAAGCTGCATTGTACCTGCTTATATCTGGTCTGTTCATCTAATTGGTATGCTCAGTGCCTCAGCAGATGTGTTCTGCCTTGTCTGACTTGCTCCATTTCTGTGGCCCTGCAGGTGTGTTCCAAACTCACCTGGTACATTCAGACATTGCATTCTAACTGGATAGATGGTACCTGGTAGACTTGGTACTGCAGCAGGGACATTCTACCTGCATGGATCTCCCTATATTCCGCAGTCGCCCTGATGCAGTTTACAATGGGTCCCTGGGTACCGATGGTACATTCAGAAGCACTCAGATAGTTCAAGTGGCTAAAGTTTGCAGGCAACTTAATTGCTGTCTGGGGTTCATTTGGCCTGTGCAAATCAAAGGGCATTTAAGGAAGGAGAGGGAGCCCGAGTGAGGGGCAATGCGGGCAGAACTAATGCTTTGCAGTCGCTGTTGCCTCAGTCACCATGAAGGCTGACCCTGCTTGTTTTTTCTCTTTGCAGAACCCACATGGCCCACCTCGTCCCGGAGCTGTCGCCGCCAGGATGGGCCATCACGGCCCTGTGCTGTCCTTGAGGCTGAGGTAGTAGATTGAATAGTTGTGGAGTCCTACCCTCCCTTTGAGCTAACTATACAATCTACTGTCTTTCCTAAGGAGACAGTCAGGTCATCACACAACCACCCCAGTGCTGCCTGTAGAGTGCAGCCAAGCTCGGGCGCAACCCTGTGCCAGGTTGGGGCTGTGGCACTCAGCAGGCCTCTGTACTGCTCTGTGGAGGTGAGGTAGTAGGTTGTATAGTTTGGTGGGAGGGATTTCATCCCATTTCAGGTGATAACTATACAGTCTATTGCCTTCCTTAAAGAGCAGCAAAACAGCTTGAGGAACGGCTCAGCCACAGATCTCCAGAAACATCTCCTCTTTCCAATGAGAGCTTCAGACCAGGATGTGAACAACCTCTCAACGTTCTTCTCCTGCAGCGTCCAGGGTCCTGTCATTCTGGGCCTATCACTGATCTCAGGCACAGGAATAGAAAGCCATCTGCTTCAATTAATGCCCATTCATCCATTTCAAAAGCGTAAGGTGCCAGGGCAGCGAAAGCATAGGTTAGGTGGTACATTACTATTCGATAGAGTCATCAGATGCCTGTGTTTAGAGCTCACTCTTTTCCAGGAGATGAGACCAAGCTCAGAAGGATTTGGTCCCCAACTCCAGCCCACTCTTCCCCAGAATTTTGGGGTGTTTGGATACACTGTTCTGCTCTGGGTCTGCCCTAGAAAGTTCAGGACAGGAACCAAAGTTTGAGTTTGGATCTAGGCATCTAATTTAAGACTTTTATACAGCTGGGCCCAGCTGTGAATGTTGGGTCTGGATCTGGATCCAGTTCCAAACTTAGCTAGTGGTTTGAAGGCACTGGGGACTGTTCTGGTTTTGGCCTGCAGGCCCCAACTCGCAGAGTTCGGAGCTGGATTTGGATCCAAGGGTGTCCCTTGACCGGGTTTAGTATTCCTGCCAAAAAAAATTGTAATTAATAATGATGATTCTCTATATTCACATAATTGTCCAATCCCATTTTGAATCTTGGTAAGTTCTTGGCTTCAATAACATTAGGCTGGTGTTCAGAGCTAAATGGACTCTAATAACATGTAGTAGGGTTGAGCAAATAACTGATTTTTTTGTTTTTTTTGGCCAAAACAAAGAAAAATTGTTCTGGGTCATATGAAATGTTACATTTAACACAGATCTATTTCCCCCGATTTCTGATTTTGTTATATTTTCGGGTGTTTTTTACCCTTTAATTTTTTGTAAACCAATCTAGCTAAATTTCAAAATGAAACCTTTCCAAATGAAAAGTTGAAACATTTCAGTTAAAAAAGAATCAAAATGAACCACTTTGACTTTTCAGAAAAATGTTTGCCATCGGTTTAATCAGCTAAAACTGTTTGCTGAACTCAAACTGAATTAACAGATAGCTTTGGTCACCTCAGAACTGAATTTTTCAGTGAATAAACTGTTTGACTGAAACATTTCACCCAGCTCCAGCTCAGATGGATAGCTAGCGGATAGTAGTTTGGGAGATAAATGACAACACAGATAATAAGCTGGGCACCTGCTGTATTTTCAGGTGGTGTCATAAAGCTTACTAGGAAACAAAGGTTATAATGAGGGAATCAGAATGTAAATAGAAGGAATCATCATATAAAACCCAGGCTAAGAGCTATGAAGGGAGCTCCAG
Organism: Gopherus evgoodei; assembly: GCF_007399415.2. NCBI lineage: Eukaryota > Metazoa > Chordata > Testudines > Testudinidae > Gopherus > Gopherus evgoodei. The sequence continues at coordinate 136,584,129 of NC_044325.1, read as the reverse complement.
CTGTTTGGTTTGAATCCCTGCTCCACACACCTAGGTTCTTGGTTGGGGACCGGATGCTGTTCGAAACCACAAGGATAATCACTAGCTCACAAGAAAACTTGCTGTTCGTTATTTGTAGTGATGTTCGACATTTGGTTTTGACTTAGTTGGAGAATTTCACTGAAATTTTGAATTCTAATAAAATATGAAAAATAGGGATGCAGATTTTTCCCTTCTCTCTTCCCCCGCTTAATGTATTTTTCAACTTGCTCTAGTTATTTTTTCTTTATTATTTGTCCGTTTACAAATCAGTCCTCCAATCATAGAGCAGAAACAATACCATGTGACTTTGGTGACCACTCACTCACTGTGAATAATCCCCGTGAAGGGACCCATAGACTGGGATGGGTTTGTTTCAATCTGTCCACCAAATCCTTATGAATAAAGCTCGGTGGTGGAAAACGGGACACAGCTGGTCACCGTGTTTATTTGCAATTGCTCAGTTCTACCAGGAGATAAATGGCTGAGGAGAATGAAGCACAAAGGAGTTGAAGCAGCATCTAGGCCATATCCCCACGAGGGGATTTGCTCCGAGTGCAAAAAAGGGCAAACCCCTAGGCTACAGGCTATGTGCGCTGCTGGCATGCACCAGAAGACATCACAGCTTACAGCCATTTAACTTGTCTACTCAAGGGGTTTCCCTGAGCGACTAGCCCCTGATGGCTGCAGTTGGGGCTGACTGGAGTCTTGTGTGTAAGGGAAGGGATGAAAAAAGCATGAGCCTCAAGGGGAGCCAAAAAATGGGCCTCCATGAATCCAACATTTCCTGGGCTCCTACGTGAGTTGTACTTGGCTGTTGGAGCTGACCCTGCTCTCCATGCTAGGCGCGCATGGGGATGTGCCCGTCTCCTGCCTTGGGCTCCCTGCGGGTGCCACCTGCCAGTCCTTTAGGCCAGCTCGCAGTGGCAGGGCACTACCACCTCAGCCTCTCTGGCACACAAGGGTCCTGCGTGATGAATGCCCCGAAGGCCACTTCACCAGTGCCTTGCTGCAGGCAGCCTCTCTCTGCCTGATGGTCACCATAGCAAGCGGTCTCCCCAGAAACCCACCGTGCCCTGCCCTGGAGCCGCTCACTGTGCGAAGAACCTGGAACGTTAGGCAGGGACTCGCCGAGCCCCAGAGCGCGGGAGGGGGAGCGGGAGGGAGCGGAGCTGCTGGCCGTTAACAAAAGGGGTTGTGTTCGAAGGCTCCAGCTGCCATAGCAACATGGTTGAGGAGAAAGAGGCCAAGCTGCCCCATTCTGCAGCCTGCAACACAACTTGGGGAACCGAACGCAGGCGACGAGAAGCGGTTAGTCTCCAGGAGCAGGGGATCATGAGGCAGCCTGTCCAGCAGGCTCCTTGCTGCCCGCAAGGCCTGGCTGTACTGGGGTGTCGGACTCGGTGGGTCGGTACGTTGGCTTCTCCCAGCCTAGCGTGGGATCTTGCTCCTGACTGACTATCTCTGCCTCACCCCATCTCAGCAAGCTGAGGCCTGAGTGCAATATTCTTCAGCATCTTCCCTCTGCACCCCTATGCCATTTCCCTGCCTCAGGGATGTAGCTATGAGCTTCCCCTTCAGCGTCCCTCGTCACCCCTTCCCCTGGGAATTGTGACCTGCAAACCTGTCCCTCACACTATCCCACTGCCTTTGGGACTGACCTGGGGCCTTTAAACCACACGCATACACCCCCCCTGCACCCCCCCCCACTACCCCATGGAATTACCTTGGGCTTTACAGCCTAGCTGCTTTCTGTCTTGTTCCCCTGGGAATTGACCTGTGATATGACATCCCAGTAATGTGCATCCCTGTAACTATCTGGCTACCCTTAAGAATCACTTGTCATTCTGAGCACCTCAACCTTGTCCAGCCCCTTCTTCAGCCCCTAGAAATTAATCTGTGCAAGCCAGTGTTTGGGGCGGTTGGTGACATAAGAGCCGCATGGAGTTGTAGCCTGCTCCCTGTGCAATGATCTTACTTTTTAATCTGTCAGAAGCTGGTGCATTGCCTTTGCCAAGTGGCCATCTTCAAACTCTTACCTTGGATTCCAGATAAATTTGGAATTAAAGAAACAAACAAACAAAAACCATTTTATCTTCAGTATTGCCAAGCATTCAAAAATTGAGCTAGTCCCTTCTTCTCCCTGCGAAAATCATCAGATTACCTTTTAAATCAGGAGATTAAAAGCAAACAGTGTGTTGGGGGGTTGTTTTCTAGTTTCTGAGCCTTTGAGGTTCACTTTTCCAAGCAACCAGGAGGGCTAGAAGCTTTATAGATAGATAGATTAGATTAGATTAAATATATATGAAAGCACAGATTCTCGTGTAATCACATACCTCTGGGTGTTGGTGCTTTAAGGAAAAACCAACTCTCACAAGTGTTAGCAATGCTGAATCATGTTAAAAAAAAAATTAAGACCCTAGAATTATATAGAGAGGCTCGGGATACACTTGGAAGAGTTAGCAATGCTGTGGCTCTCTGGTCAGTGGATAGCCCTGTGATCTGATACCTTGGTCTAGGTCAGGGGTCGGCAACCTTTTAGAAGTGGGGTGCCGAGTCTTCATTTATTCACTCTAATTTAAGGTTTTGCATGCCAGTAATACATTTTAACATTTTTAGAAGGTCTCTTTCTGTGTCTATAATATATAACTAAACTATTGTTGTATGTAAAGTAAATAAGGTTTTTAAAATGTTTAAGAAGCTTCATTTAAAATTAAATTAAAATGCAGAGCCCCCGGACCGGTGGCCAGGACCTGGGCAGTGTGAGTGCCACTGAAAATCAGCTTGCGGGCCACCTTTCGCACACGTGCCATAGGTTGCCTACCCCTGGTCTAGGTTGTTTTAGATGGTTATTTTGCTGATTTGCAGGGGTTTTATAACACGTCTTTAGCCTTGGCCCATGCACAGATTAAAGATTACAGGCCTGAAAGGCTCTTCCTGGATTACCCCTCTCTAGTAGCACCTGGGAAACACCCGGGTACTTTTATGATAAGCAAATGGCAATAGCTAAATCTGCATTTTGAGGGAGGACTCACTGCAGATAGGCCAAGGCTAGATTTTGTATTGAACGTGCCTCAGCAGTTGCTTTATGGGCACTTAGCCTGCATTGAGGCCACGAACAAACCAGATCACTTGGGCACCAGTTTATTTTTAGCTGATACTTAAATACCTCTGATATTTCTGATTAAATAAAGCACTCAAGTCTCTGGAGGTTTGTCCAGCAATTTACTTCAAAGTGGCCCAGTTTTCACTTGTATCTGAGCAACTGCCATCTGCTGGCCACAAGGTAGAACAGCCGGTGCCCATGAGTGACCTGAACACCTCCCCCCCGACTCGCCCGCCCCCAACTTCTTCCTGTTATGTAACTGGAGTTTTTAATATAGGCTAGTTTTCTCTTTCTTTAATATCTAGCTCAGTTCATCATGAAGAGAGCAAAGCAGGCTCAGAGGGATCAGGAAAAGCAAAAGTGATGGTCTAAATAACAACATTTACTTACCCATATTACACATCATATATGATATTATACATTTAACAGCTTTAAGCTTCAAACCATAAAGTGCAATGAAGCTGAGCCACTATTCCTGTTTGCAAAGCTGCTCTGGTTTAAATCTGCAGTCCAACTGCTGCTGGGGGAGGGTGGAATTTGCATGTAATGTCTTTATTTTAAAGACAGACACACAGACACAGACACACACCCCCTGGAGAAAACTTTGGCTGTTGCACTCTGGAGTTGTGTAATTCCGTTGCTGCTGGACCACTCCCTAGGTCTTAAAGTGCTGCCATAAACAGGTCTTGGGAGCAATACAAAGTCCTCCACTGTGGGAGTCTAGAGCTCCGTAGTACTATGGGCAATAATATAATGGAAGCCCTGATTCTGCAATTCAGGACAAAGGGCTGATCCAAAGTGCTACTGTTTTTTAAAGCCCCATTTTAAAATGAATTTGAACTTCTAAACCAATGAACTGTTTTACTTGTAAATTCTCAGAAAATCCATTCTGTATTCCACGAGTGCTCTGTGATGCTGAGTAGGGTACAGAATATTCTTTGTACGTAGCAAAGTAGCTGCATCCCTGCTTGTGGAGCAAAACTCAGCTCACCTTTAACTATGGACTGGTGAGCAGCATGGCCATAAGACACAACAGATGTACACACAGTTGTGACTATACTGAGAGGAAAGATGGGCCAAAGATTAGGTCGCTAGGCTGGGATGTGGGGGAGACGTGGAGTCAATTCCTTGCTCTGCCACAGACTCCCTGAGTGACCTTGGGCATGTCACTTAGGTCCTCAAAGGAATTTAAGGACCTAAGGCCCATTGATTTCAATGAGTGATATCTAGGGGAGTGAGGAACCTAAATATCTTTGAGGATCCAGGCCTTTGTCTCTCTGTACCTCAATTCCCCTCCAGGGACGGGGGATAATAGCACTGCCCTATTTCGTGGGGGGAGGAGGCTATGAGAAGAAATACATTAAAGATTGTGAAGTGCTCAGAAATGGTGGGAATAGAGGCCATAGAAAGGGATAGACAGAAGGTCAGTTACATGAGTGGGTCTCAACCCCTGGGGGTACGTAGAAGTCTTCTGGGGGGTACATCAACTTGTCTAGATATTTGTCTAGTTTTACAACAGGCTACATAAAAAGCACTAGCAAAGTTAGTACTAACTAATTTCACAGACAATTATTTGTTTATATGGCTCTGTACACTATACACTGAAATGTAAGTGCAATATCTATATTCCAACTGATTTATTTTATAATTATATGGTAAAAATGAGAAAGTCGGCCATTTTTCAGTAATAACCTGCTGTGACACTTTTGTATGTTTATGTTAGATTTTGTAAGCAAGTAGTTTTTAAGTGCGGTGAAACTTGACAAATCAGACCCCTAAAAGGGGTACAGTTGTCCGGAAAGGTTGAGAGCTACCGAGTTACATGTTGTGCACACCCCCACTCTCGTAATGTTCGGGGATCCTGAAGGAAATGAACGAGGGACTTTGCCTCATTCCTAGCACTACTGCAAAGAAGGGAGTGACCACAGAAGCCATTTCTCTCTCCACTAAGAAAACAGCCAAGAGTCTTTCACATGCAAGTTACCAAGCTCCCAGCCGCAGGACTCCATCCACCACTCAGTGAAACATGGTACGCTCCAGCATGATGGTTTCAGAACAGCATTTATTGAGAGCAGGACCTCATGGGGTATTGGAAACAGTGTCCCTCATAGCCAAGGGGCTATGGGATTCACTTCAGTCCCCACCTCATCAGGTAGCAAAACCAAGGGACACTATGGTTGCTAAAAGGTTCGTATCAATTGGCACCTTCCACTGCACCACCTGAGGCTTGTCGTGTAGTTAATACACCATTTTTGGAAATGTAAGATACATGGAGCAGACACGCAGAGGGGAAACAAACATGAATGCGACATACAGTGAAAGCTGCTCTATTGTAAGTCGTGCTTTCAGTGGATAACCCCAAGCAGAATTTGCTTTGAACTCCACCACACCACCTGATTTTTGCTGGGTCAGGTTCCACTGTGTGTATAAGATACATACACCACAGGCGGCCAAAATCTGTATCTAACTTGAAATACATCGTACATTTCAAGTACTCAAGAGAAGCTAGTCTAAAGTCATGCCACAAGATATAGAGGATGCCAACAGGAGTTTTATAATGAGCCACCACCGCCTCTCTAGTGCAGAAATATTTTTTCCCATGCACAAAAAAATAAGAACCATGCCACATGGAGTAACTCTGGAATGGGATGCATGCAGTGGACCAAGCAAAACTGATGAGCAGGGTTCAATTCCTGGCTCTCCTGAAGGGGGCATGTGCACTGTAGACACATTTGGTGGAGGAAGCAAGAGGAGTTTAGATAGGGTGGTACCATCCATGTCTGCACTGCCTTTCATATAGGATTTGTGGGGAAGGACCTTACAGTTCCACAAAGATAGTAGATCATTCATTGTTTCCGGTTAGGGGGAGGGCCATGAAGCACCATGCCTCCAGACTGGTGGGGATCCAGGATCTTCAGTATTAAGGAGTCCCATCTCTGAGTCAGACTGGAGTAGGAATTATGGAACTTCAGGTTAGAGTTAGAGCTTGGGGGGGAAGAGGCACCAAGGAAATTCCCCTCTCTTCACCCAGCTGCTCCTGCCCCTTTAACAGATGAGCTGGGCATTTAAAACTTAGCTACCCCCCTTTTATTGGTATCCAGGGATAGCAGGGTCTCAGCAGTGCTAGCGTAACAGAGTGGTCGGTGTGGTTTGCCAGGCACTGCTGAATATATCTGGATTGGAGTGGACTTAGCCAGTGACAAGAAGGCCCAGTAGGGGGTCTTCACCTGACTGATATGCCCCATGCCTAGCAGGGCAGCAGGACAATCAGTACTGGAGGAGAGTTTGAGGATAGGAGCACAGAGGGTCGAGGCAGACCCTTCAGAGCAGAAGGCCTGTCAGCAGGGGAGCGGCCACTAGGAAGAGAGAGAACTCCAGAAGGTTGCTGGTGGCTGAACCATTTTGCTGGTCCAAGTCTTTCTTTGTGGGGCCCGTCATCAGCTCTTCGGTCTCTCTGGCACCTGTGTGCAGAAAGGAAGGAAACCTGGAGTCAAAGCTGAAGCCACAGGCAAAGGACCGGCCCAGTTCACACTGCTCCCTCTGCGACATGCTGCCACATGGGCAAGGATGATTCATAGCGCAGGACACCAGCACAGAGTCCCTCAGAAGGCAAGACACAGCTCATGACTCTGCTCGTGGGTTAGTGGGGAACCGGCCAAATCCATGCTCATGCTTCACGAACCAGGCAGCTCAGATAGTCCCTGATAATGTTAGGGGACACAGTGCAGGGGAAGGTGCAGGGAAGGGGGTCGGTGCTGTGTGGGGGAGGAGTTTGAGGGCCAGTCTGCTATTGTTTCCTGCCAAGCGCATTTATGTTTCTTAGGGGTTGCCTATGTCCTTTACGTCCAAGACTCCCTCCACAGCTGCCTTACCTGACAGGGAGGACTTGATAGTGAGGCTGTGCCCCCCTGCAGCCTTGGAAGGTGGTAATAAGTGCAGGAGGGAGATCTCCTTAGCAGTGGCAGGTGCTGGCTTTAGAGCAGGTGGGGGTTGCTTGGTATCTTCCAAGCTGAGATTGGTTTCTAGAGTTGTAAGGCTGAAGGATGGAGGTGGCTCTGAGGAGAGGGCTGGCTCAGCTCTCACGGAGGCTGTATCAGACTCCTTCAAGTCTTCCTCCATTTCTGGAGAGGCAGTCGGGCTGAGGGTTGACTCCAGGTCCAGAAAGAGCACAGCCTCTAAGGTCACCAATGGGGCACCAGTCTCCTCAGAGTCCACTTGCATTTCTGGAGATGTTTTATGGCCCAGGTCTGAGGTGGGCTCTAAGGAGGATGTTGGCCCAGTGGCCGTGGTGGGGCTGGGCCTAGCTGTTCGGATAGGTGGCGGGTTTGTGGTGGGGGTGGTAGTGGGTGGCAGCCTTGTGGTCATGGTAGGGTTCGACCTTGTTGTGGCGGTGGTGGTGGTGGGTGCTGGCCCTAGAGTAGTGGTGGTGGTGGGGCTTGTGGTAGTGGGTGCAGGCCTCGTGGTGGTGGTGGGTGCCAGCCTTTTTTTCACGGTGGTGGGTGGTGGCGTTATGGTAGCGGTAGTGGTTGGGCTCATGGTAGCTGTGGTGAGAGCTGGCCTAGTGATGAGGTTTGGCCTTGTTGTCCTAGAGGATGTAGAGGCCTCTTCTGAGTCTACACTGGGTTCTGATGGGAGACAAAGAGGGCTGTGGGTTACCACCAGCTTCACTCGGAGCCCAATGAAAACCAGCAAAGGAGAGCTGGAGAAAGCAGGGGCAGGCACTTTCACTAGGCTCTTGGGGAAACACTCCCCTTCCCCCCGTCCCTTGGTGGGAACTGAGCTTAGCAGGTAGCCCATCAGATGCAGGGACATCATTTTTTCCGGGCAGGTCCCAAGACTACATTTGTTTTCAGATCTGATATGGGAAAACGCCACTCCTCTGGAATGGTATTTCCTGGCAGCAGAGGCCCAGGCAGTTGCTAATGGGATAGGAAGCCTTTCCCATCTGTCACCAGCATAAACATGGCCCAGGTTGGAGAACAGTGAGTCTTTCCTGTCTCCTGGTGGCTGAACAGTGGAACAAGCTGGGGGAGCTCCCAGTGATTAGAACCTCCACCACACACTGGTGTCTGCAGCAGAGATGCCAAGGACTGCATGGGCTGCAGAATGTGAAAATGATCTACCCCTAGGAGAGGGTAATGGGGGTCCCGTCAGATCAGGATGAGGCACATTGGCCTGGCAGCATGTGTGAGGGAAGCTTACTCTGCTGCTGCCTAGGCTATGCCTGCTCTGTAGACAGGGCTGGCTCCAGGCACCAGCGTAGCAAGCTGGTGCTTGGGGCGGCCAAGTGGAAGGGGCGGCACGTCTGGCTCTTTAGTGGCAATTTGTTAGTGGGTCCCTCGGTCCCTCTCGGCGGGAAGGACCGGCTGCCGAATTGCTGCCGAAGAAGCAGCGGTGGTAGAGTCATGGCGGAAGTGCCGCAGATCATGATCACAGCTGGCTGCTTGGGGCGGCAAAAACCCTGGAGCTGGCCCTGTCTGTAGATAAACACAGGACTCCAGTCCCAAGTCTGCCACTCCAGCTCTTTTTTGACAATACTAATATATACTTACAAAAAGGTGATTCACCTCTGGGGAAAGCCTTAGAATCCCGACCCTGAGACCTGGGAGAACTTTACCGGCAGGGCTGAGGAAGTGCTGGGATCCCCACATACAGCCAGATTCTGCCCCCTCACTCCTGGACTAGCACCTCATTCAGAAGATAACCCCACTGCTTTTAGGGGAATTGTCCCATGGGTGGAACCTGCCTCCCCCCAGTTCTCTGGCCTGTCCAGTGCAGACACTGGCTCCTTCAGTTCCCTTCACGTACCACAGATTGAATTCCTACACGTATAGCCCTCGGGGCACTTGGAGCACGGAGGTCCTTCCTTGTACGGCTTGCGACCCCTCACATTGCCGCTGGTAGCAGAATATGCAGATGAAAAGAGAACAGCTCATGACAACAGAGGGGATGAATCCCCTCCCCATCTCAAAAAGGAGGGAGATTTTTAATTCAAATCAGATTTTGCTAAGATATAAATCAAAGGTCACTTAAAAAGTGGGGAGAGCTTTGACTGTGCTACTAATAGCACCTGGGCTTATGAACACTGTCTAGAGGCCTGAGCCTAAGTTTGGGAGCCTCTCCATTCACTTCAGCAGTGGTTTGGATCAGGCCCTTAAAATTACAGCTGCTCAAAAAATGACCCCTCAGTTTCCTGAATGTTCGTTTTATTTTGCCTTTTTCCGTTAAAATTTCCATGCATATTTCCATAGAGGTTATCAAACTGGGAACACTCTGACCAGGTCTGACAGTTAGCCCTTGCATTTATACAGCCCCATCGACAGAGGACCTCAAAGCTCCCTATACACATCCGTGAAGTACACTGAGGTAACTCATCACGAGGAACTCCATGGAGTCAGTGGCATGACACCAGACTGAGAGCAGAATCAAGCTAATTTTCTCCATATCACGGCTGGGGAAAATGAGGCACAGAGAAAGTAACAGCCAAATTCTCCTCCTAGTGACACTGGTGTAAACCCAGGGTGCTTCTATTGACCTACGTGGAGCAACTTTAGATTTACAGCCCTGTATCTATGTGGCTTTTCATGACACACCCAAGGACTCACGGTCCAGGGCAGCACCACAGATAGAACCAAGGACTCCTCTGTCCCAGACCTGGGCTGGATTTACAAGATCTGCCTCTCTTTGTTGCCACAGGAAAATGACAACAAAGGGCTTTCTTAGAATTGGCGTCCACTCGCTACCTGAAAGCAAGGTAAGCAGAGCCTGGGGGAGGATTTTCCTTCTCAGCCTGGGGATGAAGGTTACAGTAAGTAGATGTGACAGGGCCAAGATGGAATCAAAGCAATCCTTGGGAAGCACACACTCACGGGGGATCGTAGTTGCAGACCAGCAGGTAGAGATCAGGTTCCTCGACACCATGCAGGGTTTTGCAGAATTGCATCCCACAGCCAACGTGTTCGCTGTTTGCCCAGACCACCTAAAGCAAGGGAGGAAGAGAGAAGGGTTATGTCTGTCAGCACAAGGCAGGAAGAGCACCGATGGGCGACCGTGAGACACCCTGCCTGTGAGAAGAGGTTTAGACGAGTGTGCGTGATGTCATCTGCAACCAGCATCAGCTCAGTCGTCACCAGGACTTTCTTCCCAGACCTCCAAAGCTAAAGCATGAGTCACTATAGCCTGGGCTAAGGGACCAACTCCCCAAACTAGGAGCTGTAGCAGACTCATGGACTCTGTGCATGAAGAGCACACCATTTCAGAGTTACATCTAAGCAGTCAGGCCTTGTTAGTGGTTGGATGAGAGATCCCCATCAACAATTCTTCTCTGTCCATCTGGACATAACCCACATGCTCCTGAATTATGGTGCTGTTCATTATCCAGATCTGAATTTTGGAAGAGGCCCCTGTCTTTATACTAAGCCAAATGAAAAGTCCAGATCCAAATACCCTGGAGTAGTGGAGAGTTCAAAACATGGAGCTTGACCTGGGATCCTAGTTCTGAGGCCAGAGCCCATCTGCTACAGGGACTTGAAAGCCACACCAGGCTTGCTGAGTGACCAAATGGTGCAGCATTAAAATACACAGATGACTTTAAAGACTTTTTTTTCCCCTAAAGGGAAACTGTTCAGCAGGCCTGTAATGATCACAGCAGCTCATGATGCCCACAAAATTGAGCCATCATGCAGAATAAGAATCAATTCTATCCTGTCCAACTGAGATTCTTATACTGGGCCCAACACTATGGTATCGCAGCCCCTAAACAATATTTCTACAGTGGGTCATGTCCCAAGCACAACTCCCTCCCAGGAATCCAGCCCTTCATGCCCTGTAGCCAGATACCTGGGTGTAGTGGCCACACATCTGTCCTACGGTGCATTTGGACGTGGTCAGGTTGTAGTGCTTGTGCTCGTCGTACCACTGCTCCAAGGCCACCTCCACGTCCATCTCATCGGTAATGGCAAAGAGGTTCTCACCCCGCCGGCCCCGCTCCTTGTTGTGGCCCCAGATGCACTTTGCTGCATAGGCTTTGGCAAAGGCTTCCAGGTCGGGTGCCCAGCTCTGAAACAAACACAAAGCTGCCACCATCATAAACCATGAGGCCGGGGCAAGGATTGTCAATCAGAATTGAGTCCCTCGTCACATGGATCACATGCTCTGACATGCTGAGACACACAGAACCTATCCCTTATCCAGTGGGGCCAGAGGTTAGAACCTAGAATACTGGGTTCTGTTCCCAAGCACTGGCAAAAGACTATGGCTCTCCCCAAAGTGACATTTCCGATTCTTACCATGTTTGTCGGCAGGTTCATATTACATAGCAGGACAAGATCAGAAATGAAGATTTTCAAAACTGAACCCTGCACCCATCAGCACTGGCTCAGTTTCAGAGCTTTCTTGGTGGATATGTATTATTATAATGGAAGACCAGAGAATTCTGAAGTGTGTTCACCAAGGAACGCCGCCACAAGGGCATCAAAAGCTTTGGTGGTGCCACAGATATGCCAGTGATAGGCACAGACTGAATATCCAGCAGACCACCTTGAGGATCTAGCCAGAGATTGATCCAGGTGGCGCTTGATCTGCAAGGAGGACATGTTCCTGGGATTTGCCATGATGATGATGGAGTCCCCCTTAGGGGTGCAACTGCTGGATTGGAGCCTTAAAATGTTTTACGATGGGGTTTTAAAAGGAACTCATGGGCATTAGCTGCTCAAATTCCAGTGGAATTCATTGGAGCTTAGTATCTAACCCCTTTAGTTTCCTTTGAACATACCAGCCTAAGGCAAACGTGAATATAAAATGCTGCTTGTCAATGGGCAGTAATAAAATAGCAGCAGTTCTACAGCAGCTTCCGTCCCTGGAATCAGTTCCCTGTTTTAACCAATGGGGAAACTGAGGCAATGAGCAGCATGGTGACTGATTCAATGTCACCTGGCAAAAAGCTGGGAATGGAACCCAGAAGACCTGGATCCCTTGTTGGAACCACTGACCACAATGAACAGGACAAACTGTGGGAATGCCTGGAGAGAGGGACCTGCCCAGTTCAACAGCTGTGTAAGGCCAGAGCACAGGAGCCAGCGCACACATCTGGTAACCTCATCATTTAAACTCCACTGGAGACTCAGTCTGACAGCTGCCTCCCAAGTGATCCCTCCAGTGCCCGGACTGACAACTGCTTTTTGTCCAGCTGAACTCCCCTGGGCTCCATATCTTACCTAGCGGCGGTTGCTAGGTAAGAGAGGGAGAAGTTTTTGCACAAGAGAAGCATTAAGGGGAACACTATGATGCAACTGCTTGGTATTTCATTACATTATTTAGAGGAGCAGCAGCTTCTCTGAAATCCAAGCAGCAGAGATAGCAGGGCAGGTGGGAGGAGAGCCCAGACATACAAGCCCACTGAAAGATCACGGGACGGAGCAGCAGGTGAGGAAGGTGGGTTTAGCAGCTGATGGGAGCAGGAGTGGAGTGTGATCCAATGGGGAAACCCTCAGTATTTTGCAGGGAAGGTGATTATCTTAGTTGGGGTGAGGAGGATTCCTGGTTCACTGATTCCTACGTGTCAGAGCCCAAGCATAGGTAGCAAGGATCAGAGAAGATGCAGTCACTGTTCTATCAAATTGCTCTCTGCTTACTTATAAGAGGGGCAGAGGCCGGGGGAGGGACGTGGGGATCTGATGGTGCTTTGGAAAGAGGGTAGATTGCAGGTCTTGGTGTGGGGGCTCATTATCCCCTCCTTGTGGCAGAGAGCCAGGTACCATAAGTAAAGAACTAACATCTATGTTATTTGCTTCATTAAAAAAATAAGGCTTTGGCCTGCGTATGCCCATTGTATAACCATTTCCATGGTAAACAGCTCTGCTGTCCCAAACATAAGAACAGGTTGACTACAGATGGGCAGTTAGCCACAGGAGTAGGTGAACTCAGAAGCTGAGATCTGGTTCTTCCGAAAGAAAAATGTCCTCGGAAATCCAGATGAGCAACGCAGACTTAGATGTTGGCATAGAAAGTACGCTTATTAAGTTTGCAGACGATACGAAACTGGGAGGGATTGCAACTGCTTTGGAGGACAGGGTTAAAATTCAAAATGATCTGGACAAATTGGAGAAATGGTCTGAGGTAAACCGGATGAAGTTCAATAAAGATAAATGCAAAGTGCTCCACTTAGGAAGGAACAATCAGTTTCACACATACAGAATGGGAAGAGACTGTCTAGGAAGGAGCATGGCAGAAAGAGATCTAGGGGTCATAGTGGACCACAAGCTAAATATGAGCCAACAGTGTGATACTATTGCAAAAAAAGCAAACATGATTCTGGGATGCATTAACAGGTGTGTTGTAAACAAGACACGAGAAGTCATTCTTCCGCTTTACTCTGCGCTGGTTAGGCCTCAACTGGAGTATTGTGTCCAGTTCTGGGCACTGCATTTCAAGAAAGATGTGGAGAAATTGGAGAGGGTCCAGAGAAGAGCAACAAGAATGATTAAAGGTCTTGAGAACATGACCTATGAAGGAAGGCTGAAAGAATTGGGTTTATTTCGTTTGGAAAAGAGAAGACTGAGAGGGGACATGATAGCAGTTTTCAGGCATCTAAAAGGGTGTCATCAGGAAGAGGGAGAAAACTTGTTCACCTTAGCCTCTAATGACAGAACAAGAAGCAATGGGCTTAAACTGCAGCAAGGGAGATTTAGGTTGGACATTAGGAAAAAGTTCCTAACTGTCAGGGTAGTTAAACACTGGAATAAATTACCTAGGGAGGTTGTGGAATCTCCATCTCTGGAGATATTTAAGAGTAGGTTAGATAAATGTCTATCAGAGATGGTCTAGACAGTATTTGGTCCTGCCATGAGGGCAGGGGACTGGACTCGATGACCTCTCGAGGTCCTTTCCACTCCTAGAGTCTATGAGTCTATGAGACACTAGGAGTTCAGTCAGAGACTCAAGGGATTGTTTCTAAGCTGAACCGTTTACCAAAGTTTACCAGGCTGCGGAAAAACTGCTGCTGCTGGCCATCAGGTCTTTTAAGTTCTATAATAGTAAATTTAGCATGGGCATATGCATTTCACATCTATTCATGGCAAATTCAAGACAAAGGCAAGACTCAGAGTAAACCACAATCAAGATCAATACGTTTTTCAGGACAAGATCTGAGTCAAGGCGGAAAGTGCTACAAAGCATCAAGTCTGGCTTCAAGCTTTTATTTCCAACAAATAGGATTGAATGTTCACATTTGTTGTATGCCTAAGTCATCATCCCATTTTTACAGTAAGCAGCAGCATACTTCATTAAGCCATTTTCTAAATTTCTTCAATGATTAAGAGCCTAAGGGCTTGTCCACACAGTGGGTCTGATTTCTAAAGCGTACTAATGAGTTGAGTATTAATTGGTCTGTATATAGGCCCTGCTGGTGCACACTAAAGGTTTCCTCGTGCACTTTAGTGTTTCAGACAGCACTGTATGGCTGGCTGGCGTGTCTGACAATGACATCACAGCATCACACGTTTTCATACAGCTGTACAGTCCAATCCATAAGGAGCAAGATTGCTAACAGATGTCACATAAGAATGTGCAGGCAAGGGTCCCATTGAGGACTTGGCAGGACGCTTGCCCCTTTTTTGATCCGTTTTTCATGTCTCTCTTCCTCAAAGTGTTTACTACCTTTATTGGTAGTTGCTCTCTATTCAGGTCTGGCCTTGGCTTTGTCTTTGAAATTATCAATATTTATGTCAATTAAGGTCAGATTCTACTTAATAATGTCTTTGAAGCATTTTCATTGACCACCCCTCTTGTGCTTTCCAAGTTTCAGCTCACCCTAGAAAACTGTTTGGGGGATTCTATCATTATCTAAACAGTAATATATTAAAGTGCACCAGCAGGGTCAATTCATGTGCAACACGCTAGCGTTTTGTTAGAAATCACACCCCAGTAGAGCACATTACCTCAGTGTGTAGACATGCCCAAGCCTCATTTTTAAAAAATGAATTAAGCACTTAGGCAGCTATGTCCCTTTGACTTTCAATGAGATTTAGACTCCTAGTCCCTTTTGAAAATGGGACTTAGACGTTTTTTAAAAATTTCACCCCTTAACTAAAATAGTATCAAATTAACTTGGGTTTTGTCTACACAAATGAGTTTAGTTAAATCAGTGCAAATTGTGTGTGCTCGCAAGGCCTAAAATAACCAGGTCATGATAAGAGCTAGGGGGAGGGGGGATGGTTTTCTTGTCCTATGAACATTTTTGAGAGATTGAAAAATTTTCCCATCCCGAAAACAGGATGAAAAATCAAAATCTCAACAATTTTCACATACCAAAAATCTTCCCCAAAAAATTGGTTTGGGTCAATCGAACCATTTTGTTTTTATAATTTTGAAACATTTTGTTTCAATGTTGACCTTTTAAAAATCTTCTTTTAACTTGAAATTTACTAAAATTTCAAAATGAAAAATTGTTTCAAATTGAAAAAATGAAACCTTTTTCCCCAAAAAATATTTTGGCATCATGAGAATCATCAAAATTGACTCTGTTTCTTTGACAGTTCTGGTTTTGACAAATTGACATTTTCCAGTGCTCATCAAAAAATCCCCAACTGACTGTAGTCATGATAAAGAACCAGCTTCAAATTTGTCTTTAGCCAAAGGGACAATGCTGTCCAAATACTAACACCTTGCACTTTAAGTAGCACTTTCCCTCTTCAAAACACTTTACAAATATTAAGTAATTCATCAAATGTGGAGAGTCATCTTACTCAAATCAAGGTGTCTAATACAAGAAGCAGCATCCTCTTATGATTAGAGCAGGGACTGAAAGAATGAGGCTTTATTTATAGCTTAGACACACTAGAAGACCTTAGGCACATTGCTTCTTCATGCGTTAGATTTTCCCATCTATAAAATGGGGATAGTACTGATTTGCCAAACCTACTCTGCAGGGGTGTTGTGAGAAGGAACATACACAAGCACCTTGGATGAAAAATGGCTAGTATAAAGATACCTATAAAGCCAAAATCAATGGTTGAGGTTCAATTTTATACTCCATTCTATAGATAAAAGAGTCTATCAGTAATCACAAGTGCAACACTAAGAAGAGTTCTCTGAGCTCAGCTGAGATTTTGTCATTCTGGATGGTGAATTTAAGTTTTGGTTATTTGTTCATTGCAAATTTGTTTACTACAGCCATGACATTTATTGCACATGGTGTGTAGCTTGGTCATTGCTACATGAGGAAAAAAGAAACAATTTTTACACTGGATCTCCAGCTAGAGTCAATCACATTTATGAACTTTAACTTTCAAAGTACATTTCATAACAAAGGATGTTCTTAGTTTAAGAAGAAATGTAGGAGACCCTCAGCTATTCAATAAGATGCAATAAGATACAGGATTTCTATCATACAGGAGACCTCCAGATATCCCACACCTTTCTATCATATAGAACAGTGTTTCTCAACCTTTTTGATACCAGGGACCAGCTTGCTGCCTTGATGAACTATGTGAGGGAAATCTCAGGGATTGGCATCAGTTCACGGACTGGTCACTGAGAAACACTGATATAGAAGACTCGAGATATCCCACTGGAATCAGACCCTGGGTTTCCCATGGGACACTTACCATTTTCAGCATGTCTGCAGCATGAGGGGAGACCTGGGAGCGGTAGTGGTTGTGCATCTCCACGATCAACCTCTTGTCATCATCTGTAAGGGACCAGCTCAGTTCCACAGCTGTGAGCAATAGGAGAAGGGGAGGAAGCCCAGAGCTCAGCATTGTGGCAGTCGGTCTCTGGCTTTAGCAGCCCACGCCTCTGGCAGATACATTTAAAGCACTTCCCAAAATAAGGAACACCCAAAGCCTGAGATTAGGGGAGGAAATGTATCTCTTTATTATAATACATTTCAGAGCCACAGGGAACACACCCATGTAATGTCATTGATGAAAAAGGAATGCTGCTTAAGGGGCCAATGAGTGAGCAATGCCCACTCCCTGAGAGCTATCATGTGTGTGAAATCGTGGTATTAATTTTTTCCACAATTGAAGGAGCTCCGTTTTGGGGCCCTGCTACTGCTGTAATTTCAGATTTAAAAATTAATATAACCCTTTGTGATGTCCTATAATTACTTATGTAATTACTTCCTCCCCTTTCCTTCCAGAGGATCCCCAAATGTTTTCCAAACTGAAACACAGACTAGACACAGAAATCATTTCACCTGCCACTGAAACGCAGCCAACTCTGGGGCAGAACATGGCAGCTGTTTAACAACAAGCAGCAATATTAGACATGCAGGAATTGTAATTCTAGTTTAGATTGGGGTCCCCGCCATCTTGTCCATCATCATGTCTTAGAGCTGCCAGCACCCCAGCAAGGTGCAGTGGGCAGTTATGGAATAACCTTCCCCACAGAAAGTTTCCTCCTGACCCTCATCAGATAAATTTATACCCTTAAGGAGGAGAGCTTATAGCCCTTCCCAAATGTTTTGGGTTGGACAGGCAGTGAGAAAAACCTTATGAAACTGCATAAGGAGAGGTGTTAAGGGAGAGTAGTAAAAGCTCTACGTCTTTCATCACTACGTAATTTTGACAGGTTTCCTTGTCCCGCATCATGGCATTATGCCAGTCAGAACTCTGTATTACACATCATGTCCCCGCCTTTTGCCCCACCCTCTTTTTGGCCCTATGGTTTTGGAAGTCCCTCCTACTCTTTCAGGCCTTTCCAGGGCCCTAGGTATCATTTTTGGAGACGTGTTGTCAGCCATTTTGAAAAGAATAGGATGTTTTTTGAAACATGTATTTAATTTTTTCTTACTGGAAGCAGCATAAATAAAGAATGTATGTCCTTTCCTCATTTTAAGAGGGAAATTTGCCTTTTATGCAGTGATTGCTATTCTAAATACAGTTGACAAAACAATTGCAGAGTTTTAATAACAGAGTTAAAGAATTGTTAATATATATCCATTTATACACACACACACACACACACACAACCCACCTCTCACCCCTCTTTTTTTTCCTACCCTGAACACAAACGCCAATCTTGCTCTGGGATGTTTAGGGATGTTTATGGAAAAAAAAAAAAAAGTAGGAAGGCATTAGGGAAGTTACTTGGACCTTTCTCCCTTCCATCCCCTCCTGTCCCTGTCTATGGCCAAGGGGGGAGGCCTGAATCCACCACCCAAGCCACAGGCTGTGTGTTATGCTTTGACTGCCCCATGGGGCCTCTCCTGGTGTGCTCTAGGTGCTGAAGCTTGTGGTTTGGGCGGGGTATCCAGCAGCACCCGAACCCATTCAGAATCGGCATGGCTTGTCTACTAGTAACAACATTGGTTTTGGCAGGGTCAGCTGCAGGCAAATTTTAAACTGATCAAGGACAGCTTCTCAACTCCAGGATCCCACCCACAGTTGTTCTTTTTGGAACCAACATTGGTAGCACTGAGATGCTGCAAAACAAGCACCAAGCTCCCACCCCTCTGCTGACAAGCTTGTCTCCCGCAGGCCGCATTAGGTAAGCGTGTGAGGAATGCAGCTTTCTGGTATTCAAATGCTTCAATATAGAAACATATTGTGCAGCTCCAATAAACCCAGGGATCATTAGGAACAAATAATTTTGTTACATAACGTATGAGATATAAAACACACAATGGGGTTTGTGGGTCTGATTGACTTCAGTGGGTTCTGGATCAGGCCAAATGGCTACCGTTTCCAAAAGAAAATGAGGGTGTTAGGTACCCTGATCCCACTGAAAATCAACAAGAGTTGGGCATCTAATTCCTTGGGCTCCTTTGAAAATACCTGCATTACATTTTCAAAAGTGTGTAAGTGATTTAGGAGCCTAAATCCAATTTTCAAAAGCTACTTTGCTTTTACTGATATAGCTATGTCGGCTGATTTTTTGCTGACATCGATATACCAGTAACAGCCCTAGTGTGGATACAGTTATACTAGTATGTGCCTTATACTGGCATAACTTACTTGAGTTCTCAAACAGGAATAAGCTACACTAGTATAATCACTTTTCTACCCATAACCACACCTACACTAGGGGTGGGGTTTGCCACCTTTAACTACCGTAGTACCGGTAAAGCAGCAAAGTTTTAAGTGCAGACAAGACTTTAGGATACTAAATCACTTTTGCAACTGAGATTTAGGCTCAAATCACTTACACATTTTTGAAAATGTTACCTAGGTGTAAAGACATAATAGTATCAGACTGTCAGATATTTAATGCCGTACACTGACTGTCATCAACCTACCCAGCATATGCAGATCTCTATTATACCCCCCTCCACCACTTCTGCCACCATAGCACAGGCACTGACTCCATGAAAAAAACGGTGGGTGCTCATCACCCACCAGCAGCCGCTCAGATCAGCACCTCCCACCCACCGGCAGCCTTGCGGATTAGTGCCTTCTCCTCCCTCCCAGCACCTCCCACCCACCGTGATCAGCTGTTCCGCAGCACGCAGGAGGTTCTGGAGGGGCGGGGAAGGAGCAGGAAGATGTGGGGCATGGGCAGACCAGGGGCAGGAAGAGGTGGGGTGGAGAGGAGTGGGAAGAGGAGGGGCTTGGAAGAAGGGGTGGAGAGGGGGCAGGCCCCTGGGCAGAGCAGGGGTCAAGCATCCCCCAGGAACCAAAAGGTCGGTGCCTATATGCTCAAGTATAGTCACAAAACCACGGCTCTCGCTCAGGACACTGTTTCTTTAATTAAAATAAAAGGAAAATTCACACTGGGGAAAAAGGTGCATCAATGTTTGTATTTAAATGCAAAAAGTAAAAACAATTTTAAAATTCTTCTTACGTACAAAGCTGATTTCTTTACACTCTTTACAGGCTTTTCCCAAGTATTTACAAACTTTGCAATATATTAAATTAAAATCATCCATAAAATTCACTGCATATTTACATTCTTTAACAGCCACTTGAATGTATAGTGTACATAATTCAACAGTCTTTATGCATATATCTATAGAATAGTTTGCCCAGCATACCCGAGTCTTTGTAATACATCACAATTAACCATATTACCCCCCATTTCCCACTACACAAAGAGAGAACATTAAAAATAAATCAATGCTCATTTGTTGGAATCTGCACCGCAAAAGGAAAGGCCAGCACCTCCCACGTTTAACTCAACACGACAGTCCCTCAGTCCTTTAAGATACCTGTTTTCAGGCATTCCAGAAGAGAAGAGATAGCTCTTGACAGAAACAGACAAAGAGAAGAAAGTTGAATTCTCTGAGAGGTGAAAGGTTTCTGTTCATTGCTAGCATGGCTGCTGGAATTGCTCATTGCTTGTGGCCTGATCCTGGCAAGTGCAGAGTTCTCTTATTTCCCATTGAATTAACAGGGAGCCAAGGGTGCCTCAGCACACTGCAGGATCGGGGCCAATCCTGCAACCCATCCTCATGACAGCAGTCCCACTGCAGCGAGGCAGTCTACTTGCATGAGAAAGGGTGGTAGGCTCATCTTCCTCATACCGCGTAGCGCGGTTACCATTCAAATCACTAGTAACTTGATATTCTTCTCTGTTCGTTGAAGGCTGTATCTACCGCTGCAATCAGAGATGTGACTGCAGCTTGAGTAGCCATAGCCATGCCAACTTTAACCTGCCTGGCACAGCTAAAAAGAGCAGTGAAGGCCTGGCAGCACGGACTTCAACGTGGGCTGTACAAGCCCGCCTGATACCCCGGGTATGTACTTGCATTGCTAGTCCGCGCTGAGGTCCATGCCGCCATGTCTTCACCACTATAGTTACCGGTGCTAGCTAGATTAAAGCAAGCATGGAGACGAGTACCTAAGCTAAAATTAGTGTAGACATATGCCAAGACAAAAGTGCACCATACAGCACAGCCAGTACCTCCCTCCCCTCCCATCTGAAGAGTGGGCATTTTGCAACAGCTGTTGAGAGAGAGGCTGGTAAATGCACCAAAAGCCATCTGACTCCAGTAGAATCTTACCCTAGAAAACTCTCCAGGGGTTTTGCAATGGGAGTCGGAGGTTCAGATTTGCAGCACTGCAAAATTCTCATTAAAAATCAGTGGGAACTGGGTGCCCAGATCCCCCTAGTTTCCCAGTGCTGAAATTAGCAAAGTAGTCAGACTCCTTTCTCCTGCATTCAATTACCCTGAGTTCAGAAACCAGAGCGATCGGGATAGACAATGTCTTCAATTATTGAAGACAGGCCTTAAACCAGCCTCTACGAAGTTCTACCTGTCCCCTTCCCTGGAGCAGAGAGTCTTTCCTTACAGGTGAGTAAGATACGACAGTTTCATTATCTCCAGTTATTATGGGCAAGGGCAAGTGGGCAAGTTTTGTGCCTTGACTGGTGAATTTTCACAGCAGCTTTGCAAAGCCATGGCATTCAGGGAGGCTCATACATGAAGCATTTAGGCACACAGTGAATTTCAAAAGAGGGATGAACTGGGCAAATGAGGTTGGGCCCCTGGCAGATGCCAGTAGAGAGCAGGGCAAGGTGTCAAACTAGCCACACACAGGGACTGTTTAAGACATGTTGTATGCAAAAAAGCCCACAAATGTCAGGCAACGCTGGATGCCATGGACATCCGTGATGTAATATACAGCTTCAACAACTTCATCCACTTGCTAAGATGCCTAAGTAACTGAGAAGACAGCCAGGTCACTCCACTCTGTTACAAACTCCAGAGTCACAGGAGCCGGCTAGCTGTTGGGGTGACATATAACCCTTTCTCTACCAAGTCCTTGTTTTGGCAGATGGCAAGAATAGAATTGCCCTTCCCCAGCTCTCAAGCCTGTCACTGCCTTTGGAAGTGCTGCTTCTTTTCTGGGTGGGAGAAGTTGTGTCTCCAAAACACAAATGGAGTAGGGGATGGGATGGGACCAGTTCTTGCCAGCAGTTATCAGACTATCTAGCCTGGAAAGTGTTGACTAGGAGCTGAATTGTTGACTAGGAGCATGTTGCGTCTCAGACTCACCAGCCTCATTTTCCATTGGCCTTATCAAACCCCGACAGCCCTGCCTGTACTGAATCACAGCAAGGTGCGAATACTATTTCCCTGGCTGCCGGAGACAGGGATGGACTTGAGCTAGAAACCACCAGGGCTTTGTACTCTAGTACTGATGGGGCCACATTTGGTTCTTCAGGATCTTAACAAGCAGAGTAAAATCAGCCTCCTCCTGTTTTGGGTTAGCAGCTAAGTCTGCCTTTAATTCCTTACGGCTCTTGGAAGCAGAGGAGAAAGCATACTAGAAGTGTAAAAACAAATGATGTAAATTCCAAAGGCAGTGAGGTTTGGACACGTGAGCACTGTGTCTCCCAGACACAGCTCTGGAAACTTAGGCAAAGATCAAAAGTGCACTTGGAAAGCAGATCTGCAAGCAAGACAGATTCGCCATTTTCTCTCCAACTGGTGTAACACTCTGCTAGTTGTGTTTGAGCTGGAGCGAAGCCGCTTTTATGGGAGAGTGTCTGCAGAGTAGACACAAACCACCTTGAAAACCCACTGCTTGTTAGAGAGCCTGACAGCCGATTGTCCTATTGGCTGATTTCTTCTCCTTCCATAAAGCCAGGGAACCGTGTTGGCACTGACGTGGGTCACAAAACACAGGCATTTCACAGACTGCTGACAATTTTCTTTGTAACTTTTTACAAGTCACATTCAAGGACACTTAGAAGCAATAGCAGCACTAACTCACTCATGATCTTAACAACACTGAGACCAATATATTCCCTGTGTGTGTATCTCACTGAATGCTTAATAAAAACAGAGCTAGGCACAGAAAAACCTGGGAGCTGATGAGGTAACCTTGTTAGCCTCCGAATTTAAATTGAGAAGCTGCCAAAATGTAAATAACATCTGTCACTAATGTGTGTGTTTAGGGCATGATCCTTCTGTTACTGAAATCAAGGGTAACTTGCACAGGATCCAGCCCTTCAGAGGGATACACATGCGTGAGAGTGTAGGGTGTGTGTACAATTACTAGCATAAAACCCACCAACAAAAATTAAACAATACTGTGAGTTGTGTTAACCTAATTCCCTGTGATATTTTCCTGCTAATTAAATTAGACCTTTACTGTTCAAAGCCAACTAAAATAACACCCACCATCTCGTGTTCTCCTCCACCTGTTTTGTCTTTTCCCTCTTTAGGGATGATTCTTCAAACACCCCCCCAGAGTAACTCATTAGCATTATGCATACAAGATCGTGCCCTTGGATTATAAATTCTTTTGGGGCAATAACTGTCTTCTATTTTAGTTTTGTAGAGCACCCAGCAAGATAAGGCTCTGACCTGGACTGGAACCTCTAAGCATTACTGTAACACAATTAATAAATACCAGCAGCAGCTTCACACCCATTTTCCAGCTGTTGTTAAAAAACTGCAAGAGGGTGGAATGAAATCGTTCCACTCCGTTATTTTAATTGACCTAAAGATGTTTACAAATGAAAAGATTCTTGTGTCTCATAACATGATTAACTTGCTTCAAAACAAAAGAGGCTCTCACAATACCATATGAACAAGTGAGAGAGTATGTCCTGAACCGCAGCCCGGGGCTATCACTTCAGTCTGACACATCTGTAAGCCATCTTCCACAGCAGGAACAAAGACCCTTAGGATCAGACTTGGGAGGAACGGCTGTAACTGCAGCCGGCACATGACGAAACTGATCCTCTCTAAAGGCACCGGACAAGAGAGCACAAAAGCAACAGGAAACATGCAGAGGAATCTCGGAAGGGAATCAGGAAAAAAACCAAACTAACATTCATTCTGGAGAGAGATGGAGCTTTGGGGGCTGGAAGGCGTTAACACACAAATGATTGTGGGGAAAGAAGGAACTTCCCAGGTAAACCAGATCCTAAAAGCTGCCCTCATTTAAGTCCTTCCCATACTGGCCAAGGAAAGCAAACCAGCACATTTCAAACAATAACTGCATAGTATATGCATGCAAGATTTGTGAGTAAGGTGCTGATGCAGTTTGCCTCGCCAATGTAGACAGGTGCCGAGATTTCAAAGGAGATCAGTGATTTTGAGTGGCCAACTTGGGATACCTCAAGGGAGCATGATTTTCACAGGGTGGGAGCTCAGCATTGTCTGAGAATCAGGGGGCTCAAGATCACTAATCCCTTTTGAAAATCTTAACCAGGGGTTTCCAAGTCAGAGCCAGGTGGAGATGTGGGGGAGCAGGGGTAGTGCAGTTCACTCACTGATCTGAAAGGGTAAGCTTAGGCAGTGCTCTTGCCAAAGCTCTCTGCACTCTCAGAACCTGGACAGCCATGAGGAAAAAAGCATAGGGACTACTTATTGGAACCAGCAACACTCTGAGGCTGCCATAATGCAGAAGAGCGATCACAACGAGACAAGGGGGCGGGGAGGAAAGGGTTAAACAGATTCATTTGGTATAAGAAAGCTACTGTGTGTGGTGGCCGGACTGTAAGGCCCATTCTTTTCCTGTGGCATGGAGCCAGGCCCGAGTCTGTGAAGGGGGGCTGTGGGGCTCATTCTCCTCCTTGTGAGGCATGGAACTGGATTGTGATGTGGGGGGAGGAACCATGGAACATTTCAATCATGTGTCCTCTTGACAGAGCTGCCTCAATTGGCAGGCCCAATGTTACCTCTCCCAGATGAATGCACAGGAGGGTTTCAGTCACAATTTTGCCCACTCTGGGGCTCCCTGTGAAATTCTAACAGTGCAATAGTAACAAAGAACACAAGGAGAAGCTTGTTCTCAGAAATGCAGCCGCCTGGACTCAGGAAAACAAACGTGTGCACCCCCAGGGCTTACCTGAGGGGGGTGATCCGTTCAACTGCCTCTCTCCTTAGGTACGTCCGAGGAGGGGAAGTTTTACCTCAGAGGACAGGGAAATGGTTGCTTGAAACACAAGGCCTCCCACACTGTGGGCAGGGTGGGCAAAGCTGCTTCCCTGGATGTTTCAGTTGCACCAGCTTCATCGCTTCTATACGCCCATCTCTTTGTGCCCCTTGCACATTCTTCTTGCAGTGGAGTGGACTCCAGCCTCCCACAGTTCCTAGCTAGCAGATCCATCGCAAATAACTATGGGCTCTGCTCCTCTGGAGTTAAAGCTCATCTTCCAGTAATCTGCGCTGGCATAGCCTTTGGGAAACACAACAGGAAGCAGTATGAGACGGGCCCATGATTGGTTATTGCACTGGACAAGCTCAGACCCCACTGTGATAAATATGTAGATAGAAGAGAAGTTGATCAGAGCCTCCGTTTTACATCTCTATCACAAGACAGCACCTCCAGCAGCACCGCGTCCCTCAGCACCACATCAGGGCATCACTCAGAACAGACTCAGAGGGAAAGGGGCGAGTAAGTCATCCATACCACTTCCTGCAGCATCCTGGCTATTTCTGAGTGGTTTCCTCTCTAAGCACTCACCTAACCTGCCCCTGCTCGTCTTTGGCAACGTGACATGACAAGGCTTTAGAAGGGACTTGATAAATGCAAGGCTATGAAACTCTTCTGCCTGCAGGACCTCAAGGGAAAGGAGACTTAAATGATCCTTGGAAATCAGTGGGGGATGAGAACTTAGACATGAAGTTATACAGAGTATCTCAAGGCATTTTGCTGCTTCTGCTCCAGGTCATAAACTGAGCCCTCAAAGGGGTCTGGGGAATAGTTTTTCTCTCCCACTACATGAGAAGGCTTGGCACAGTTGGTTGGGTGCAATTATTTGATGCTGGAAGTAGAGATGCTCATCTCTGTTAGAGGCACTTGGTACAAGACACAACCGGGAACAGGTGCCTGGCCCTGCTTCGGGAGGGAATCTCCTAGGTCTACGCACTGCAGCACTGGAACTCACCGAAATCCCCAGCTTCCAACTCCACTAACAGAGTCCTGCAGTGTCCTCTGCACTCAGCGGAAGGTGCAATATTCAGGGTTAGCTGGCCACTTCCAACAGCAAACATGCTGTGCAGTCTGTGGGTCTGTAACAGATAGGAAGGAGGAAAGATATAGATGAAGGAGCTTCAAAAACTCTTCCTGTCCTTTCAGGGCATGACTCAACCAGGCCAGTGGCTGATGTTAAAGGACTATTTATTACGGGGTTATCAATATGAAATCATACCAAACCCAAGACCCTGAAAGCTGCTGATGCCCCCTGTTCAGCTATACAAAGCAGCACAGCCCCACCACTCCTCCGCACTAAAAGAAAAACACACAAGAAGAGGAGGAGGAAAAATGGGCCCCGAGGTGGGAGAGAGAATGGGGCAGAGGCCCAGAGTAAGGGGATGTGCCCAGGAGCACCCATCACTGATCTGTGCCAACAAAAAAAATGGTTGGGAGCTACTGCATTAAACCAACTTCACAATCCTCCTCCTAAGTAGCTATAGGTGTGTCTACACTGCAGTTAGACACTACCAGCTGGCCTGTGCTGGCTGACTCAGGCTTGCGGCTGTTTCACCGCGGTGTAGACATTTGGGCTTAGGCTGCAGCCAAGCTCTGGGACCCTCCCCCCTTTAGGATCCTAGAAACTGGGCTACAGGGTAAGCCTGAATACCTACACTGCAATTGAACCAGTTGGCACAGGCCAGCCGCACGTTTTTAACTGCAGGGTAGACAGACCCCAAGTCAGATCCTTATCTTACAAATAGGGAAACTGAGGCACAGAGCAGTCAAATGACTGGCCCCCAAAGTCACAGTGAGGCAGGACAGAAGCCGAAACAAAACCCACCCATCCCAACTTGCTTTCCCCATGCTTGAACCATCAGACAAGAATCTCCATTTCCCAGTGTGCTTGGGAAAAGCAGTTGATTGCACTAGTGGGAGAAATGTATTCCTGTGCAGAGCACCAGTGTACAGCCCAAGCCACATGTGAGCACGTCCTGGTACATGTGGTGCATAGGGCTTACACTGACTCTCTGAACATGGGTGATTTCCCTGTGTCGAAGCCAGTCATGTACCTACACAAAAGAGGAAAGCATCCCCGTGATGGATTTCTCACCTTATTCCCTAACTCTGGGTTGCGAATGAGAAAGCAGCTTTCCAGGGAGATTGCCTTTGGGAACGCCAGCAAAGAAAAGGCAGGGAAAAGTTCCTGGAGAATCTGAGTTTTATTCAGGGCTTTGTACCTATAAAACATTTAAAAAAAAATCACTTTATGATAATACTTAGAACTTATATAGCCTCTGTCCAATGACAAAGGTCTTCACAAACATTTATCCCCGACATCCGTGAGGTTGGCAGCTACATATTATTATTAATCCCATTTTATAGATGGGGAAACTGAGGCACAGCCAGGTGTAGGCTCTTGCTTCCACAGAGTCATTGTCCGAGTTGGGATTAGAATTTATGATTCCCCAGCTCCTCGGCCTGTGCCCTGGTCACACCATTCCCTTATACAGTGATGCATCTTTGAACAGGAGATCGGATATGATGAGCCGGGGGAAAAAGGCTTCATTCTTCATCAGAGATGTCTAAGGAGTTCCCTTCCCTACGTTCCCTTAGAAAAAGCTGTTCTAAGTCGTTAATCAAATAAAATCATTATCAAAATGGGGAGAATCCACCCTGCACTATTATTAACTATCTATCTGTGTAGAGGTAGCGCCTAGGAGCCGCAGTCCTGGGCCAGGATCCCATTGCGCTAGGTGCTGTACAAACACAGAACAAAAAGTCCACAAGTTCAGAGCTACTGAAACCACACATGTAAGGTTTAGGGTATCCAAGTCTATTCACTAGGCCAGTGAGGACAAGATAGTTTGGCAGAGTGGGGGGTGTTATTTTTAAATCTCTGCCTGGTGGACTAACATGATTAATCCTTCTGTAGCCTGCAGCCAAATCACTCATCATAACATCACTCTTGATCGATAAGGGAACACTGTGTTTTCTGCAAAAAGAATCCCACTAAGCATTAACCAAAGCATAGATGCATCACACCCTTCCCTGAGCTTGCTCACACTCCCTTCCTCTGCCCCTTTCTGAGAAAGGTCCCATGACCTTGGGGGGAGGGATAGTTCAGTGGCTTGAGCATTGGCCTGCTAAACCCAGGGCTGTGAGTTCAATCCTTGAGGGAGTCATTTAGGGATCTGGGGCAAAAATCTGTCCGGGGATTGGTCCTGCTTTGATCAGGGGGATAGACTAGATGACTTCCTGAGGTCCCCTCCAACCCTGATATTCTATGAAGTCTGGATAAGCAGAGTGGAATGGTGTTTGTAAAAGTATGGTATTGCCCCTACATGGGACCCTATCACGCTCCCTCACTGTGTCAAAGCCTTGGACAAGTGTAGCGCTTTAACACAGCTCACAGACATGGTCAACACAAGCTGAGGCCCCCGTCACACTTCAAGACTCCACACAGTTATATCTGGAACATAGATGGTTTCCTTCGGACTGAGATCAGATTATGCCCAAGAAATTGTACCATGCGACCCAAGTTCAGCCTGATCTTTACTGTGAGGAACAGCACACAGAGTCCCAGGATGCAGCATTCCACATTGAGGCCAGCAGTCTCCATGGACTGCATTTCCATTAGGAGCAATGGTGGGCTAAATTCTGCTCCTATCTTGTCTCTGCCAATCAGGTGCAACCCTCAGGCTTCTGAGAAGTCATCAATACGTTTCTGAACTCGGCAAAGCTTGGGCACCCCTGGAAAAGGGTGGCATACAATTTCCATGTGTTTTCTCTCAACTCACCATGGGAAGGCAAATGGAAACATCTGTCTTGGAAGGCAGCGCCAGAGTTCAGCTGAATTCTCTTCTATTGTGATCTCTGTCAATTCCGGGTACTGGGACTGAAAATGCTTCAGTTCATCATAAGACAGATGCTGCCCTGTCTTAATAACAGCAAAAGAGAAAGATCAGCAGCATTAACCTGGCCTATTTTCTCTCCCATTTCCACTTCCGGCCATCACATCAAACAGGCGCGGCCATCTCGGCTTTGCATTTTAACAGGAAGAGCAATTAACCATTGGAACAATTCACCTAGGGATGTGGTGGGATCTCAATCACTTTAAGTCTTCAAGACTGGATGTCTTTCTATAAGAGCTGCTGTAGCTTAAACAGAAATGATGGGCTTAATGCAGATAACATGGGGAGTGGTTCTCTGATCTGTTTTATGCAGGTGGTTAGACTATATGATCACAACCCTCCCTTCTGGCATTAAAAACATATGCATTACCTTGATTAAGAGGGGCTGAGGCCTCTGGAGGTTTTCTGATAATTGTCCTAGGTCAGTCACTACCTGGAGGCTTTGAATGGCAGCGCAGCAAGAGCAGTTGGCAGGAATCTCAGAACCATTCTGCCTGCAATCTAGTCCCCACCAGTCATGGCACTCTGGAGGAAAAAGAAACATCAAGCTTTATATCGAGATGAGTCAAATGGAAAGGTAACGGAATCCAGATTATAAACTCGTTATCTCTAAACCCAACACAAAGTATTGTCAGGTTACTGATGGCATCTAAGGTTTATTAGCTATTAAGAATAATTAATCGGGCAAGCTTTGTTGGAGTAATCAATGTTGCTTTTAATAGACTCTTTTTCCTCTGGTGTTAGAAAAGGCAGTGAATTGATGTTTTTGGAGACAGGGTCCTGGGGCTGTGCATGGAAGAGCTTTATGGAAATTTCCATTTGTCTGTAAAAGTGTGAGGCACGCGGGCTAGGTTATGCCATTACTACAGAAGTTTTGAGGAAATCTGATGGGCCTTTATTATTGTGTGACTAAACTGAAACAAATCCACAAAGAAAATGTTTGGATTGCTCTTCCGTTTAAAAGACATCCAGAAGACAAAACTAAGTCGCCAGGTTTAAAATGTCCTTACTGGTGTCATTACCACCACCTTAGACTATCAAAATCTTTCGCTTTTCACAACCTCAGCTGCCTATTTGCTTTTTACCTGGCACTCAGCTTGGGCAGGTGCCACTTGTGTCCCTAAGCCAGTTTCAATTATACAGTAGCACAGTGCCGCTAGGACTTGGTTGCGGGGCTTGCAAGGGAATGGTTTGGATTTAAACAAGATAGACACTCTGCTGAAATGTATTCTTTTAAATCATCAACATTTTTATTTCTATCTGGTTATGTAATTTTTTTTTAAAAAGATCAATTTGGGTGCTGAACTCTTAGTCAATCCCTGCCAGAAAGGAGTCTGAGTTATGGGGATGATCCAAGCTACTTTGGATGGATAAACGGGCACAGAAGAGGTAATGACTGACCACAATGTTCAGGGGTCCACATATGTAAATTGTAGGATCAGGGTCTCTGCTGGTAAAAGCTACGGTCCTGATTATACAATCTGATCTGTACAGGGAGACCCTTATTTATACCTTCATGGAGTCCCAGTGAAGTCAACAGCACTCCATGTGGGTGCAGGGGATGGCCCACACACCTCAGATTGCAGGAGCAGGCAGGGCTGAGTTAAAGCAAAACAGAGCCCTACACACAGCTCACATGGTACCCCATAGACCTGCTCCCAGCCTGTGGCCCTGACCCCTCCTTGGGGTGCTAGCACATTTCAGAGAGAAGCCAAATGGAGCCAGTCTCTTGGAGCTATTGTTTCATGCCACCTGCAGACTCAGACAGACATTAGTAACACTCAGATCACATTTTCAAGTCTTTCTTTGCATCCAAGAGGGCTGGAAACATTTGTAACCAACGCTGAGATTCTCATCTCATGTAATTCCAGCAGCTGAGATCCCAGGTATGGGCTTACAGTGCCTACGCTTTAATCCGGACATGCCATAAGGGCCTTTAAGCTGTGATTTTCCAAGTCACCTGGAGGGTTGGGATGGCCAGGAACTGGATACCCAACTCCTTCAGATGGCTTTGAAGCTCATAGCCTAAGTGTTTCTACTGAACATGCAACCAAACAATTGGAGACTTTCTTAATACTAAAATCAATAAAAATAAGCAGCTCCCAAATGTGAATGAACATTGGAGTTATTACATGTAACAGGTTATATCTGGTGGGCATCATACGATGAGAAAGCATTAGATGTATTTCCCCTACCTTAGCTCCTCTCCTTGCCAACAGTCAAGGAGGTTTAAGGTTCATTGAGGGATAACAATATGGGAGGGTTATTTGGAACGATTTTATTTATTTTTTTTAATTCATGCAGGTCCCAGGCTTCAATTCTTTATTTTGTGGGAATCTGTAAGGCTTGAATAGTGCATTTCACATATTACTGCTGATATATGGACTAAGAAGGATCAGGATAGAATTCATGTTTCTCACTGGAAAACACACAATTTTTGGTTAAAAAGATATGAAAGTGTAACATTTTTATTCCCAGCAAAAGGTCAATTCCACCCCTCCACATGCATGATATTTTAACAGACAGAAGAAGCAGCCACTTCAATGGGCTGTTCCCATCCTCCCAGCTTACAAAAGAGAAAAGGAAAATCTTTGTTTTGTCAGCAGTAGGGAGTGTGAATTTAAAAACCCATCTGGTCGCTGATGGGAAACAAAGACCTGAACGATCTCATCGGAGTAACTGCGGTCGCCATTAGTATGGGCAGAGAATAATAAAACGTATCTTGGGACTAGACAACGGCAATTCACAATAAAGCAAGGTACATTAAAATAATCTGTTTATTTTGAATGCCTCTAAACACTGTCCGAGGGTGTTGTAGCCAATCGGTCTGCTGAAATTCTATACGAGATGAGAGCGCAGTAGCCTGCATGATTGTATGTTAATCAGCTCTCCAGTCCAGAGCCCAATTTCTCTTTTGAATTAGCACGGGATATTTGCATTCTCAGTTGCCCGACTGAAGAGGTTATTTATTTTTGCCATGAATAAGCCATCTAGAAAGCATTCGAGATGTATTCCCAGTGCTGCCAGTGGGGCTGGGTTGGTTTGTTTTTAATTAATCTTTTAGATTTATCGTTGAGGGTGTTAGTCTGCGCATCAGAATGCATGTGACCTGCATGAGAAGTGTGACTGGAGAGGAGGGCCAGGCCTTGCTAAGAAAGGAGGGAGTGATGAAAGGCTCGTAGACTGCATGTAGAAAGGAGGACAACACGCCTGTAAGAGCACACAAGGGATTGGAGCAGGCACTTCACAAAATATTTGTTCTCCATTTCGATTAGACGCCTACATTCCTTTCAGATTATGACTCTGTCCAGCCACCCTGGGGGATCATTGGGGTTTTAAGTGAAGCACACTGGGTGTGTGATCTGTTTGTAGATTTAACAGAATGCACCTTCATACAAAAAGGACAGACTGTTACCATAGGGCTGCGATTATATCAAGCTCCATTGCAAACTTAAAGCTGCATGTGTGCGTAATTATTCCCGGGACGAGTGGGAGTGGCTGCTGTATTGATATGTCCTACTACACATATACCTTGCAGAGGCAATGGTCTAGCTGCAACTACCCTTCCCTCCTCTGCTGTATTTTATACAGCGCACTCGCTTTTCACAGGAAGGCAACTGCTGTGCGGTAACCACAGCCTATCATGCTGACCAATATTGCCTCATTCTCACATCACTCTCTCCTGCCTGCATGTGGTATCCACCACCTGTCTTGTCTTAAACTTAGGTCTCCAGGGCACCGACTGTCTTTTTGTTCTGTAATTGTACAGCACCTAGCGCAACAGGGCTCTTATATGCTACTGCTAATGCAAACACACAGATGCAGTAACAACTTCTTTTTGAATGTTACTGTAATTAATGTAAGAGGGATTTTGGGTCAACATTTCCATGATAGAACAAGTAGTTCAAATTATAATCAGTTTAAATGACCGCCCCACCCTCTTTTACATTTCCACAAAATATCTCAGTATCTGGCCCTCTCCTCACCAAGGAATGCAACGGTCTTTAAACCGGCAGATGCACATGAATGCCGAAGCCAATAAGGGCTTGTGTGCAACACAGCTGGACTTGAAACTAAAAGGTTCTTAACAAGCTTGGGCACTGCTCCTGCAATTGGATCTGTCCGAGTCCACCCTCGTGCCTGTGTAGAACCCCAATGAAGTCAACGGCGACCCACTCACACGGAAAGAGTGAGGCCTCAGTACCAACTTGTTCTCCTTAGTCAAGGCACCGTGTTGTGGTTTAACATCAGTCAACAGCAGCAGGCTGAGACAAGGCCAGAAATCTAGTTCAGGGACCCTGTAAAGTTCTGTAGCGCCATGATGCGGAGAGCTAGGGGCAGTCCCTGACTCTGCTGAAAATGTTATGCTTGTGGAAGCAAAGGCAGCTTAGAGCTCAGATACTTAAGCGCTTCAGAATGCAACGTTTTATGTGTATCAAAACTTTTAAAGAGCTGACAGTTCACTGGCTAACCTCAGAGCCAGTTGGCCTCTACAAGCTTCCACAAGGGCCACAAAGCACCCAAGACTCAGAAAAGCTCCTTTAGGCAAACTACTGGCAGTTTATTAGGTGGACCGAAGATGAGTTCTCTGCATCAGAAAGCCTGCTTCAAAGGCAATGGGAAAAGGCCCAGTGACTTCAATGGGCTTTAGATCAGGTCCCAGCTTTTTTGCAGTCACTATTCTAGATGCTGCCTTTAGAGAAAGGGACGGCCACCATCATTCATGCTTAATGGAAAAAAGCTCCCTGCACCAAGCAGACACAGCAGTGAGACAGTCAAGCAAAGAAGCCTCCCAACCTGATTTCAGACACATTTTCTTCTGGGTTTCCTGCCTCCTCTCTCTGAATAAGTCCTAGGAAGTCTTAAACAGTAATAGCACTAAACCCACCTGATCTTGGTTCCACAGGAGTCTTTTCATTGATTTCAATGTGCTTTGGATCAGGCCCTTAAAGAGTGCTGGTCTATATGCTGGGTCTGTGTGCTTAATTTTTGTTTTTCCTTCTAAGTCTATTGTGCTGGTCAGTTTTCAATAACCACCACCCAATGCTGCAGCTTCCTCACAGGATGTGAGCTGCATTGTCAGACAGTACCAGAGCAGTGGAAATCTGGGTGGGTTGACAAATAAGCATCAGAGATCTAGGTTCCAAATCAGCTGTGGAATAAGCGTGACTAATTTTAACCCAAGACTACTCAAAGGTGAATTCAGGCTTCAGGTGGACCCCTACAAGCATGGCAAAATGACTCATCTATTCTGTTGCTTTGAGAGCCAGGGGATGATTTATCTATTCAGATTTTAGGTGCACTAGATGCGATTGAAATGGACATCTGCTGATCCTTCCATAACAACATCTGCGTACTGCTATACAGCTGCTTAAACCACAGGCCTTTCAAAATGGCTTTAATGAGACCCCTGCACAATGGGGAATATTTTGAACAGTCCAACAAATTTCTGAGAGGGTCTCCAATTTCTGATGATTGCCTGAGACCCAAGAACTCCTTACTCCCATTTGCAGGCCTATTTCACAAGTACTTTTATGGACGTCAATGGGAGACATAACAAGAAAGAGGGTCTATTTCCCTAGACTAAGGCCAAAAGAGCCATTATGGTCATCTAGTGTGTCCCCCTGCAGAGGATTTTTAATTCCTGCACTGAGCCCAATAACTTGCCGCTGAGCTAGAACAGATCCTTGGGGAAGGCATCTGATCTTGATTTAAAGACTGCAAGGGATGAAGACTCCAACTGCATCCCTAATTATTCCAATGGTCAATTGCCCTCACTGTTACACATGCACTCCATGTTTCCAGTTGCTTCAACTTTCAGCCCGGGAGCTTATGTCATGTCATTTTCTGCTAGTTTAAAAAGCCCTTCTGGAAGTAGGGATGTGCAGAACGGAGCCCTTAACCTAAAAGTAAAGTCTTTGTTCTAAATGAACCACTACTGCCATGACAGCAAAAGAATATGTGGCCAAAGTCACAGAAACCTGTCTTCATGCCTATGACCAGAATCCTTTATCTGGACAAAATACAGAGTTAAAAAACAGCTTCATTAAATCTGCAGAAGGATGCAGGCCTCATCTTGGTGTTGCTAGACACCCCATTTCTGGGCCAAGATTGAGCACGGCTAAACAAAGGCTCTCAGTTCCTCTAGCCAGCCCTGACAGCACTTAACTGCCTTTAGCCTCCATTCCAGAGTCATCGTCATCTCATCTTCCATCTGTGCTTGCCTCTAAGGACTGGTCCACACTACAGGGGGGAAATCGATCTTAGATACGCAACTTCAGCTACGTGAATAACGTAGCTGAAGTCGAATATCTAAGATCGGATTACTCACCCGTCCACACCGCGCGGGATCGATGTTCGCGGCTCTCCCTGTCGATTCCAGAGCTCCGTTGGGGTTGATGGAGTTCCGGAATCGATATAAGCGCGCTTGGGGATCGATATATCGCGTCTAGATTAGACGCGATATATCGATCCCCGAGCAATCGATTTTAACCCGCTGATACGGCGGGTAGTCTGGACGTAGCCTAAGAAACGACCAGCCAACGGCCAGGTTAGCCACCACTGCCGACTTCTAACCTCTACGCCCCCTCGTGTGGCTCACTCACCTATTTGTATTGTGTACATTTTTTTTCTGCTATCTCTACTGCAGTTTCTACATCGTATACCCAATGATTCAGCTTGCAAAATGCTTTGGGATCCATCGGGATGACAAGCACTTCGTAACTGTAAGATCCTCTAATCTGACTCTGTGAAAAGTCTGCTACCTAAGAATCTCAAAGCACTTTACAGATATTAATTAATTAATGCAATTTAGTCTCTGAGGAAGGAAGCGATGATCATCCCTTTTTTACAGCTGTGGAAACTAAGAGCACAGAGACGAAGCACTTTGCTCAAAATCACACAGCAAGACAGTGACCAAGCTAGGGCCCGAAATCGCATCTTTATTTATGGAGGACTATCCTTCCTCCATAAATAAAATGATTTTTAAACTAGGCTAAAAATTAATTCAGTCATTTATAATATAAAGTCAGAATGAGACCAAGTTGGTGCGGTAGACATCAGATGAGTTCAGAAAGGTCTATTTTCACAGGAGTGTTTATTATTACAATGGAGCACTAGCTGCACTACAGTTAAGACTGAAAGGTAATTTCTGTTTAAACAAAAGGAAGGAGGGAGGGATAGCTCAGTGGTTTGATCATTGGCCTGCTAAATCCAGGGTTGTGAGTTCAATCCTTGAGGGGGCCATTTAGGAATTTGGGGCAAAAATCCATCTGGGGATTGGTCCTGCTTTGAGCAGGGGGTTGGACTAGATGACCTCCTGAGGTCCCTTCCAACCCTGATAGTCTATGATTCTATGAAAGGCTCTTCTTAGTGCTCTAAAATCCAGATGCTTCGTGTGGGGAATGGGTAGTGATCCAAATTTGAGATCACTTGACCAAAGGGTTCCAAAGATACAGCTCCCTCACCCCAAATAAACAGCTTCTGAAAAGGTATATTCTGCCAATGTTTTTTTGCCCAGACCTAAGGATCAAACCTTGGATCTGATCCTGACACAAGGGTCTCACTCATTTGAGGGCTACCCCCAGAGCGCATGGTACCCACGAGTCCTTGGTGGGGGAACAAAATTCAGAATGTTGTTAGCAAGAATTTGGCTCTCCCATTGGGCTCTGGAGTAAGGGTCAAGCACCAAACAGATCACTGAGCATGTGCAGACAGCAAGGCTAATAGGATTTGTAGGTGGAAAACTTTCATGGCAGCTGGATAGCTTGAGGGGCTAAGTAGTAAGCCTCTGATCCCGAAGAACTTACCCAGCCAGCATCAGGTCAAGTCTCATCTCAGTCAGAAATCTGGAAAGGGTGGGAAAGCACATTGCTAAAATCTGGCTGTGTCGTGGGGGGGGGTTCATTTTGGGGGAATGTAATCAAAGTAAAGAAATGAGATGTGTAAAGCTTGCTGGCAGGGAGGGAGGATTCTGGGGAGGCTGAAGGGGTCGAAGGAGGGACACTGGGAAGGGGACAAGAGGGTGAGTGTCAGAGGAACTAAGGGAGAATGGGGGCAGAGATGCCATTCAGCCCCACATTCTCCCCTTGTGTGTGTACTGGGACCTGGGGTTCCCCTACTTCTCTAGGGGCATCTGAGCCCATCTCACTGCACCCCTCATGTGAGCAGGGGTATGGGGAGGGGCTTGCCTCTCAGGTGGTGTCTGAGCCCTGCTCCCATTCCCCTGGGCGTGTGCCAGCATTGGGGGGGAGGAGAGGAGAATGCGTCCACCTAAGGGAACCTCTCCCCACGTGTGCCAGGTTCTGTTTTATATTGTGGTAGCACCTAAGGGACTCAGGCATGGACCCAGACTAGGCACCGTACAAACAGAACAAAGAGATGGCCGCTGCCTAGTGCTCACAATCCTCATCATTACCTCTGGGTAATTTGGATATAGCTCAACAACCTTCAAAGCTGGTGGAAAGCATCTGCCAAGGGAAATCTGCTAACAAAATAGCCTACGGTTCGTTCTGGGTCAATTGGGTCAATGTCTCATGGGTCAAAGTCATGCATTTCACCAACGGGCAAGTGGCTGGTCAAAGAACATCTTTCACTCATAGCTAGAGGGACTGAATAATCATTCTGATCCAGCTGAAAATGGGGAAATAAAATCTCCAACTTCATTTGAATGGTCAGATTCACAATTCATGTAAACAAGTGATCAGAATAAGCAGGGCAATTCTGCAGCAGCTAATCTGTTCGTTGAAAGATAAAAGTTCTGGTGGCTGAAAAACTCTTTAAGAAATCCACTCCACCCTACACCTCCAGCTATGAGCAGATGCCCTGTAAGGCAGCATACACAACGCTGACTCCCAGCACAACTCGGACAGGAAAACTGCACCACCACTTTGCAATTCTACAGCTGCTTCCATCCAAGGATCACAACATACACATGAAGCTTCACAATAGCCCTGTGAGGCAGGTATCATTCACAGGTGTAGCACATCTGTGCTTCCCCCAGAAACCTTTGCTAACAAACATACGAGGGCAGGGGGAGTGGGGCGGAGGAGGGAGCCAGGGAATGGGAAAGATACTGGAGTCTTCCAAATGTAAAAATATAGCAAGTTTTCTGCATTCCACAATCCCAAAATAATGAGGCGTTAGTTTACCGTCAGCTATTTCAAATAAACAACCCCACTGCTTGAATGAGGGCCAAAGTAAAGCTGAAAAATACAAAGTCTCTCTCTACACCACCCTTCACTGCAAAGCCAGCCTGACTTCTTTTCCTTTTTTATTTTTAAAAACATGAGCCAACACATGTGTCTGCTATTATGTCTCATGAGCTTGCAGCAGCAACAGGATTCAGAGGGAGTCCTGGGGCATAGCGAAGTCGGTGCAAAAGCCGAGTGCCCCATTAGGCAGAAGTGCTTTTTGCTGGGAAGCGAACAAAAATCATCATCTGTCTGTCACCAAGGTTTGTGGTTGATGGTAAAAAGGAAGGCCGGTCCAGTGGTCAGTGCGCTGGCATGGGAGACCCAGGTTCGGTTCCTGCTCCACCAGAAAAATTCATGCCCCTGAGAGACACAGTTAAGCTGACCTAAGTCTCGGTGTAAATGCTGCTAGGTCGTTTTATCACATGGCACCATCAACCTAGTTACTGCCTCTCAAAGGGGATGGATTTACGGAAAATCCCCTTTCAGTGCTGTATCAAGTGTCTACGCTACAGTCAGTGGTACAATACTGTAGCCCTTGTAGTACTGATATACCCTCAATGCCTCAGTCCTCCATCTGTAAAATGGGATAATGATAACACTGCCCTATCTCACAGGGGGCTGTGAGGACCAATACGTTAAAGATTGTGAGGTGCTCTGATGTTACAGTAATCAGAGCCATATAAATCCTATAGACATACTCATCTGTGGGTGGCTGGCCCAGCAAAGGCTGCTCTGGAAAGGGTTAAGCTCACAGGGAAGCTGGAACATGGTTGGGAGCCAAATAAGCCTCAAGCAAAACTGGAGGTGGCCAGCCAAAAGACAAACATTGCTGTTGTACTTTCTCCCAGCTGTTCAGGGCCAGCTAACCACTCCCTCTGTGATCTGTCCCACACTTAGCACTCAACAGCACCAGAGAGGAGCTCTGTAACATTATAACCACACTTCAGTTACATTTTGTTGCTTAAACATGACAACTGTGGCAAGGCTAATTTTTGATCAGTTTCATGAATACTCTATTTTAATACATTTTTAGACTCCTCCGATCTAGATGGCCTGGTAGTCTGAGCATAGGACTGGGAACCAGGAACTTCCAAATTCTAATCTCACCTCCAACACCTACTCCCCTCTGGGGGCCGGGGAGTCACATGGGCTAATGTTTTCACAAGCAGTCTCTGACCTTATATGCTGCAGTTTTTGTGTGCTCAGCATGAGATGTCTTGGGCCTGATTTTCAGAAGTGCTCAGCACCTGCAGATCCCATTGATTTAAATCAGGGTAGAGGATGCTCAGTCAGGATCAGGCCCTAGATAAGGGTAGCTCCTCCTGCCAACATGGGCATTTCTTTCAATTTCGTGGCAGAACCACCACGGAAGATTATTTTAACCACAGAAGCAATGATTCAGGACTTGTTTGTTTCACCTCAGTGTGGCTGCCTTCACACCAAATAAAATGCAGTTGCAAAGCATGTAGAGGAGAGCATTTAGTGGACCCGACAGCAGGTAATATTAGCATAAACACCATTTGGAAAAGGATATAATCCTTGAGGTTTTCATTAACAATTTGGGGGGCAGAAAGATTTGAGAATAAAGTTCCAACCCACTGAAAATTTAAATATACACACACACACAAAAACAAAAAAACAACCCTTTATTGTGTCCAAGTGATTCAGGGACAATTTGAGGGTTCCTATGGGAAATGGAGAGGGTGGAACATATTCACTATTCTTTTCATTCTAGTATGTGACCAAAATGTGAAGCAGAAAATAAGCATTCAAAGAGAAGGTTCTTGCAGTGAGCTGGGCAGCTCAGGAGATCGCAAACGGGCAATGGAATCTTCTCCCTCAAGTTCGCTGGCTCAAATCCAGCCTGAGTTGTAACTGAAAGTTATTAACATCCCCAGATGGGCTTCTTGGGGCAGAGACTAGCTTTGTGTTCTGTATTTGGACAACACCTAGCACAACGGGTCCTGGCCCATGACTCAGACTCCTGGGACCGCAGTAATACAACAACAATCTGAAGGTTGTTTGAGGACTTGTGTGAAATGAGTTTGGTGAACTAGGTCTCAGGCCATTTCTCAGGAATCAACATCACAAAGAACACCACTAGTGGGTCACTGACAGTGGATTATCCACTTGCCCCTAGAGCAGCTCCTTCCAGGGCAGGTGTGTGGCAGGCAAGCAGGCTGCGTGAAGGAAGCTTGAGCTGACGCAGCCCAGGCTGCACCTGTTCTGTTGAGAAGGGTTCAGCTATCCACAGCTGTCAATCTGGCATCTAAATTCACATTGAAATGGGAATAAAAATATCAGAAGTATGCAGCTACTTTGATGTGGCGGGCAGGGGCAGGGGGTAGGGAAGGAACCTTATGAGAACCAGCCGGTCAGTCTGTCTGTCAAGCTATTTATATCGTGTCCATTACCATTTATCAGTTCCACATGCCCCTGGGAAAAGCACCTATCTATTTTGACTAGGTGCTTGTATGGCCCCCCTATTACCATAGTATGAGGGCCTGACAATCCTTATAATACATCCTCGCAACACTCCCAGGCGCCTGGCAGCCTCTTGCCTCTATACAGATGCTGCCTGCAATAGTGCCAGTTAGGTGGGTTTTGCATCTAGCATAGCCTTAAAATCCGTGCAAAGTTACAGTATTTAAAATTTTTTAACAACTTCTTCTCCCAACTTCCCAGAGACCCTGGTTTTCCCTATTCCCATAGGATGCCTTTCCATCTCATACCATTCACCCCAACACAAAAAGGCTGATCTGGCTCCCATTGAACTCAACAGGAAGATGCTCATTGACTTCAACAGAGGCTGAATTGGGACTTCACCTCCTTCATAGATATTTCCCACAGTGTCAGGAAACCTTACTGTCCTTTCCCCGCTCAAGACAACCGCGTACATATAAACTGCAGCATCTGAAAGTGTTTAAAAAGTATTTTGGCATTTTATTAACTAGATCAAGTTAAAAAAATTCAAAGCCTAGAACTATCTGCTGTGTTTCTCTTTCCAGCAGAGAAGCTGAGACACATTTTACTGGCATGAAGGACATTTTTGCAAGTACATGTAGGGAGAGTTAGAGAAGCAGGCTACCAATGCCAACATGGAATCAGAGGCCTCTCCTTCACCTCTGTTTTTTTGGCCATGAAATCCCAATTTGCAAGCTAGGAAATGAACAAGGGATACCATGACTCACCCACTTGGGATTCAATCAATAGCCCGTCTAGTGTTTATGTCAACGGAACAGAAAGAGACACTCAGCAAAAAGGCAGAATGGAGCTGGCATTTCAGAGGGTCCTTTTTAGCAGATGCAGGAAGTTCAAAGCCAGATAATGGACCTCTAACACAATGAACCTCTGACGCTAAATTTAAACCAACTCAGGGCAAGAACTTGAGCCTCTGCTTTACAATGGGCAGCAAGACGATCACTATCGCGCCACCTTCTCAGTTAGAATAACTGAAAACTTTATTGCCATTACTGGGTCTGGAGGAGGGATTTATCAAAACTACCCCAGGACCCTAAGTACTGCCCAACCACGGTCCCGCTGGGTCGGTGGAAATTGACTTAGAATGGAAACGAGAGCTTAGCACAAACTTTTCCATTCCTATTACGTCTATCCAGGCATTTACACTGTGTTCATCACTGTGACACTGACAAACCTACTCAGAGATTCAATGCTCTAGCTATCCCATGCACGGAACTCCCATTGACTTCCCTAGGAGTTCTAGGTGTACAAAAGCTGCAGTTATTAATCCCAGAGTCTCCTCCCAACACACTAATGGGCACAACTTGCCTGTCCCTAAACCAATCAGACCTGCAGGCTGGCATTTCAAACCTCTATTCACGAACAACAAGGTCTTCGATTTACAAAGTTACCTCCCACTTGCTTAACCAAGAATGAAGAGGCAGCATTTACAGGAAAATCCATCTATCACTGCAACATCTGAGTATCTTACTGAGCCACTTCAAGCAAGAACACTGTTTTTATATGCTGGTAGAGGGAAAGTGAACTTCTCCACCAAGAGCTTTGGTACTAGAAGAAGAAAAGAATTTGATATAAAAAGTTAATACAGAAGATACACACTGGAAACTGCTTGTGGGAATCTTATTCAGGCTAACTTCATGCTCTGGCTACTGATAAAACAGATGGCATGTAAATACGGTGTTAGAAACAAGACTAGTGCAATCACAGTAAAGTGTTATTAGTTTGGTGGAAAGTGAAACATTCAGGGGGCGTGTGTAGTTACTATCCAACTCAGAGTCAACTGTCTTTCTGGCCTCACTACATCTGTTAAGCAACAGCAAAGAAATTATTTCCTTACTCTCCAGCATGTACTTCTTGGCAATAGGCAAAGACAGCAGCCGGATGTGACCGACGAGGAAGCCCCAGGCATGGGCCCTGGAGAGAGTGGTTTCAGGTGGCGAAGGGCTATACGGCTGCATCACGAAGTACACAGTTAGCAAGATTAAGCCCAGCGTAAGCAGGCCCTGTGGGAGAAAACAGGCAAGCGATTAATTACACTGAAAGAAGGAGACGTCTTCAGAATGAAAACTTTCTCTGTCCAGGTGTGAAGAAGGGTTCTAGTGTCTGAGCTGCATGTGTTTTAACTTCCACTGAGACACCTCGTTTAAACAGCAATGCTAGTCACATACAGGTATAGACTTCTCATTCAGTTCCGTTCACTGGAGCTGTACAAGAATGAAGATAATTGGTATTTAAACAAACATCTGCAAACGTGGGGGGTTGTTTTTAAACACTTAAGTACTAACATTCTCCATCAGAAAAGCCAGGGATCTCCACGAACAGTTCTAGACTCCAAGTCTCTAATCAGATATTTTGCAGTTCCACAGCATCTTTTATGCAAGGATTTCAAAGCACTTTGCAAGCATTAACCAAGCCTCAAAACATTCCGGTGAAGTTACTTCATTGGTACAATCAGCCAAAATAAGCCCCAAAGAAATCACAGTTAGTCGACAGTACTAGGAATACAAACCAGAAGACACCCCTGCCTCACTACGCAGCATTTGTGTATTCTTGAGAAAGACAAAACAGGACGGCTTTTGATGACAAAAAAAATCTTTAGAGTCCGTTGTAGAAGAGGACAATAAAATTATATCCAGTAGTATTTTTAATAGGAAATTTCTCATCATTGTAGCAAATATCTGGCCACTCCCTACTGGAAATTGTCTTCTTACCCACCACCCCTATCCAATAAATACCCTACTCTGAAACTATGTAGCACTTTCTCGCCAAGAATTTCAAAGCACTTTCCCACCATTAAACCTCTTGAGGGGTGCATCTCCATTTTACAGATGAGAAAACAGATGCGGAGAGGTGCAAGGTCAATGGGGAGTCTGTGGCAGAGCCAGGAGTACAGCACAGATCTCGAGTCCTTACCCCGAGCTTTAAACACAAGTCCCATCCTTCCTCTATATCAATCACGCTAGGAAACTAAAGTTTCCACTAAAAGTCCTGATGTGATGAGTCTTCATTAGCTCAGAGGTGAAGCCACATTCTTTAAGAGGGGGATGCCTAGACACTCATCTTTCAACATACTGAGGGCAGTTCCAAAGCTCAGTCAACATATCTTCCTCAAGCAATCTCACTGGAGAATGGGTCAGGGATATGAACGTGGCTAGTTATAGCAAAGTCTGAGAGACTCCTCAAGAAAATCATAGAATCACGGAAATGTAGGGCTGGAAGAGACCTCACAAGGTCATCTAGTCCAGCCCCCTGCACTGAGGCAGGACCAAATAACCTCAAGCACTGTGACACCTGTTCTTTAAAACCACCAAAGAGGAGGATTCTACAACCTCTCTTGGAAGCCTATTTTACTCTTGGAGGAATTCTGCGCCACTGCACAATGCAGAATTTTGCAGGATTCCATTTCCCCCGCAGAATTGGACCTGCACAGCTGCTGGATTCTGCAGAATCCAGCTCGCAGTAAGTGGAGCACGCAGCCTGGCTAAGATGGTGGCTGCTTGCTATGCTTGATCCTCATTCTCCCAGGGATGGGAGAGGGCCCCAAAGACCCAGCTCTGGCAAAGGGTGAGGAAGGGCTGGGCTGCACCACACCATGTCCCCTGGCAAGACAGTTAAGAAGTTGGGGGTAGTAAAGGCTCTGGGAGTATTGGTGCGCGGGCTCTGGGGGAGGAGGGTGCTGGTGTCTGGGATCTGGGTGTGCCCACTGCTGGGCTCTGGGGGAAGTGGATGCTGGTCTCGGCTGAGGGGTGTCCTGTGGCTGGAATCTGTGGGGGAAAGGGGTGATAGTGTCAAGGCAGACGGTGCCCCGCGGCTGGGCTCTTTGGGAAGGGGGATGCTGGTGTCTGTGCACCCCACACAGTCCTCTCCCCTTCCCCCGCAACTGGAACTGGGTTGTTGTGTTTCTTTAACTCTCTACTCCTGGGGGAATCTTTCCTGCTGTTGTCTGTATTGTTGACATACTTGTTGACAGGTATTTTGAAATAAATTACCAAAATAATTGAAACTGGAGTGATTATATTGTTTTAACAAATAAAATATTCAAAATTTTGCAAAATTTAATTAATTTTTTGGTGCAGAATTCCCCCAGGAGTACTATTTGTGCTCAACTATTCTTATAGTTAGCAAGTATTTCCTAATATCTAACCTAAATCTCCCTTTCATCCCTACTGATGAAGCCCATTACTCCTTGTCCTACCTTCTGCAGATATGGAGAACAATTGATCGCTGTCCTCTTAATAACAGCCCTTAATATATTTGAGGACTGTTATCAGGTCCACTCCTTCACTCTTCTTTTCTCAAGAGTAAACATGCCCAAGTGTTTCGTTTTTTT
The DNA here is from genome assembly GCF_007399415.2 of Gopherus evgoodei. Classification (NCBI taxonomy): domain Eukaryota; kingdom Metazoa; phylum Chordata; order Testudines; family Testudinidae; genus Gopherus; species Gopherus evgoodei. The sequence continues at coordinate 136,539,271 of NC_044325.1, read as the reverse complement.
TTAACCCTTTCCTCATAAGTCAGATTTTCTAAACTTTTTAGCATGTTGGTTGCTTTCCTGTAGACTCTCTCCAATTGCCCACAACTTTTTTAAAGTATGGAACCCAGAATTAGACAGGGTACTCCAGCTCAGGCCTCAGCAGTGTCAAGTAGAACAGGACAACTACCTCTTTTCTTTCTCTCTCTCTCATTGGGATAGTTTGCCTTTATTATTTAATCATGGGGAAATACAAGCTTCAGTTGCCATTATGAAGAGGAAGAACGTCAAACCCTCAAAAGGCATGTATGTATAAGCGTCAACATCTCCCATCCCTGCAGGTCAGAAAGATGGCTCACCTTGTAGAGAGCCATCAAGAGAGGGTACCGGGGGGGTCCCCTCTGGGGCTCATTCTTTTCCAAGAGCTGCTTGACAAACTTCTCAATGGCTTTTTCTGACATTCCACACTGGTGTCCAGTCTGCCTCACCAGGTCAATGGTCTCCGACAGCTTGTCATAAATGCTGAGTTCGCTGGCAGAAAGTTCCATAGCCACCAGTGAAAAATCCCTGTGAGGGGATTGAACACAGTCAAGCAACAAGAAACCTTCAGAAGCTCTCCATCACTCCCCCGCGCACACACAGAGCCCAAGGCCACCCTCCACAGAAAGGTGCACTTCCTCAAGGTTCAATGAGAAAGGAAGGCAGCACAGCTACAAAGTCGGTTGTCGCAAAAGAAAGCAATAGTTCATTCAAACATCAAGGGAGTTCATCTGAGAGCAGTTAGCTGCAGCCTTAACCTTCTTTGTTGCATCTGTGCCTTCTAGGGGTCATAGAAAAGAAGAAACTATAGCCTTATGGGTCATGGGATTTAATAAGGATACTAGGCAGACAATGGAGATAAAAGGCCAGAACCTCAGATGGTGTAAACAGATGCAGCTTCACTGAAATCCACAGAGCTACATCTATTTACCCAAATTAAAGATCTGGCCCATAAAGTGTACTGCTCATTGAAGGTCACTGTAAACACTATGGAAGACAATAAGCATGTGCATTGGCCAAGCTTTCTTATGTTACAGCTTTAGTGAGTCACTTATTTTAACCGGCACATCTTTTGTTCATTAAATCCCTTGTCCCTCTGTCCTCTTCCTTGTTAAAAATAAGTCGTGTGGGTGAGTGGAGGGTCACGATTTTATTATTCAAATTCTTACAATTTAATTCCAAGGCCAGCTCCTTGTTGGGTAATGGCAATATGACATCTGCTAGCTGCAAGCAAGAAGAGTTCCCAGTAGTAAGCTCTTCCTTTACGTTTCCTTGAAACTGATTCACATATAGCATCTCTATACAACCAAGTACTGCAGTGAGAGACTCATCACAAATATAAGAAAGAGACAACATGGCTTTTGAGGGCAAAACCAAAGAGGAGTCTGGTGGCATCTTAAAGATGAACAGATGTATTTGGACATAAGCTTTCATGGGTAAAAAACCCACTTCATCGGATGCATGGATCAGGATTCCACTGTACTGGGCACTGTACAATGGGGATGGGCTGTAGAAAGACATAAGGAAATAAGCCTTTTTGGGTTATTCCATCATTAGAGAGTCACATAAAAACTTGTGAATATCCTGCACTGGAGAGGAGGGGACTGGATATAGGGCCTTCCCCTAGCTCTTAATTCTGAGCTTGGAAAATTCTATTATCCACTAGACTAGGGCAACCCAAAATCTATTTGGAGAGAGGAAGTTTAATCACATACAGCCCAGCACGGAGGGTGCTTTCCTGCATGTGAAAATCCTAGGTGTGCAGACTGTTTCAGGCTCATCCCAGGCTGAGAACAGGCTGCCTCACTTTTGTTCTCAACACCACTCAACAGCAGGAGCGGATAGCTTGTCCACGATGTCATGAAATTCCTCCTCTGGCTCCGCTCAGTCTGATACACCCCCTACAGCATTATTATGAGACCAGTGTACATGGCTAATTACACATGTATTTGCTGACCAATTGCTCAACTCATCCGGTATTTTAAAAACCACAGATCAATTCGGCAGCCTGTCCTTGAGAGCGCAAAGGGCAGCACAACACACAGTGAAGCAAATATTTTAAACAACAACTCATTTTTGCTAATCCTCCCCTCACAAGAAAAAAAGATTCAATAAATCACATTTCCTTGTTAGGCAACCAAATCTGAAATCTGGTTGTACTTTAAGTAGACATCTGAAAATGTTTCCTAGCCTGCCAGCTTTAACAATTAACTAGAACCAAGTGATGACATTTCTAGCCTCCATTCCTGCACTATCAGAAACACTAACAAGCAATCTGAAAAAAAAGATGGAATGGGATATATGCTACACCATACTGCCAGTTTGCTCTACTTCTTGTCATACACCATTCTTCATTCCTCATGCTTATTTATGACCTGATCAGGTAAATGTTTACTACAAGATGTAATTAGTTCTTACTTTTATGAGTAGCACCATTGAGTAGTAAACATTCTGGGTGGGATTCCATAGATATTTAGGTGCCTAACTCTCACTGATTTCATGGGAGTTAGAAGCCTAAGCACCTTTGTGAATTCCACCCTCATCCAGGAGCTAGCATGGGGAAGATTGGATTGTAGAGTGCAAGCTCTCCCGGAAAGGTACCTTTTCTACTTGTGTGCTAGCTGCTTTACAAACAGCTGGCTCCATAAAAATATTATTATTTTACTGACTCTTTCATTTATATAATACACTGATTCACGAACTAAGCAAGAGCCAAAGCATCTGCAGAAAATTAAACTGTCTTTGCTCAACTTTTATGATTGTTCTAGTTGCCTTGGTACTGGAACCGCAAGTGATGTACTAAATGGACTGAAAGGTCATTGGGCCTCGCTGTAGCTCCTGTATAGCTCTTTGTAGCATTTGCTGAAATGCCAGAGCTCAGTCCTGCGAGCCCTCCACATAAAGAATTCCAGTGAATTCTATGAGAGCTGTGCACAAAGAGCTTGCAAAATCGTGCACTTGTTTTGTAACTGCTGACAGCAATTCCATGCAGCAGCTCATGACAGATATCCTTACAGAAAGTGTCACATCGTGCAATTTTTCTCCTTTCTCTAGTAGCAGACGCTCATCAGTGTCAAAAAAAGCTGAGATATGTCATAAGACTAGCCCACTCTACATGAGTATCCACTATTAGGGAGCATAATTGAAGATGACACCTACAAATCGCATACTACTATTGAAAACCTTTCACATTTCCTTAACAAAAGTCAAGAGTAATCTGTGTTCTCTGCTGGAAAATAAAATCCTTTTCTAACGTTGTTTTAAAAATAAACGATGCCTTAAAAATATCCATCATTTACTCTCAGATCAATGCAACATGATTTATGAAATAAGAATGACAGATTAACTCTTCTACTTAGTTGCTATATACATGTAAGAAATAAATCATCTCTCTCTTATTCAACTAAGCCTACTAGAGAAATAATCTTTACATTTGTTTTGGCACTTTTTTTAATTGGAAAGCCATCAGGTTTACTGTTATTAATTATTACTATTATTTAGTACTTATATATGGTAGTGAACTAGTAAGAATCAGGAACCCATTGTGCTAGGTGATGTACAAACACAGCAGCGGGGAAGGTTCCTGAACTAAAGAATGTATAGTTTAAAGCCCCAATCCTGCAAATATTTATGTATGAGATTAAAGTGATTCACATGCAGATATTTTCAGGATTTGAGGTCTGCTCAAGCCTAATTTTAAAGCTGGATCAGAACCCAACCCAAGCAAAGGACAACTGGCCTAAACCCAACCTGAGAGTGTTTAGTAGACCCAAACCTGACATTTCGCCCTGAGCCTGTGTCAGTGTTGCCTCATCCTTGGCTCAGCCTGGTGGGGGCTTCCCACACCCTATGCCTAGTGCTGGCAATCTGGCCACCTCCTGCAGCAGGAGAGGGAGCGTGACTTGTCAGCACACAGGAGCTGAAGCATACAAAGCAGATTGATGTGGCGGCCAGCAGGAGTGAGGCACACAGTAGAAAAACGCGCAGAGCCCACAGGCAGGAAGAGGTGATCAGAAATTACCAGACCTGGGCCAGCCACCTGTAATCAGGTTCTGTCAGGTTCAGGTTGGGTTGCAAGGCTCTATTCAGGATCATGCCCTTAGGTTCCAATTCTGCAAACATTTAAACATCTGCTCAACTTCATGCATGTGAGCAGTCCCATTGACTTCAATGCGAATGCTCGTGCTGTAAGTTAAACGTGTGCATAAGTGTTTGCAGAATCTGGGCTCAAGGGCAATCTATTTTAAAAGAGATATTATTGGATTAAAAATAATTTTTAAAAGACAAGTATCAGGGGGTAGCCATGTTAGTCTGTATCCACAAAAACAATGAGGAGCCCAGTGGCATCTTAAAGACTAACAGATTTATCTGGGCATAAGTTTTCATGGGTAAGAAGTGGGTTTTCTACCCATGAAAGCTTATGCCCAAATAAATCTGTTAGTCTTTAAGGTACCACTGGACTCCTTGTTGTTTTTTTAAAAGACAAGTTTCCTCACCTACATTACTAATAAGACCCAAGGTTGTTAAATCTGAACAAATTTTAAAAATCAAATTTACATTTCACCATTTATGGTGTTGGTTTCCCAACTGTGCCTCACTCTGCATGAGCAATAAGGAAAAAAAAGCTAGACTTAATCCTGCACCTGAGCTCGCACAGAGCCCCTTTTAAGATCATGGGGTTTTGCATGGGGGCAGGGCTCCAACTGCAGCATCAGAGCCCTTGTCAGCATTTGGCTCTCATGCAATAGCACGCTGGATTGCAAAACACGACAGCAATAAGTTGAAAGGCCAAAAACAAAGAGACAAAACCCCTAAATATTTGCCTTGAAATTTTGCTCCTTAATTAGATTACTTCTGCTGACACCAGGTTAGCTTGAAATTTTGTTATTTTGGTACAATACTTAATTTTTGGACCTTCGTTGCCTGAAGGTACCCCCTTTAAGGGATCACTTCCCCCCACCCAGAGCTGTAGCGCAAAGGCTTACAAGTTGGTTTGTTATTGAACTAAGGCCAAGGCCTTTTCTCTGCTCCACACTTCTCATTTTTCCTCAGTTGGAGAGCAGCGGGGTAAAAAGGGAACTATGACACCCAGCAGCTGATGCACATGGGCTCCGTAACTGGGATCTGCAGCAAATGGGCAGGGTGTCCTGGGAATCTGTCTGTACCTCCACCTGCCAGGTGCACCGGGCCATCAGGGTCACCGTTCTGCCCTGTCCCCAGCACCTTCAGCGCCCCTGACCCAGGCTCCCCCTTCACTAGCCCCATTGCCCCCCTGCCCTCTCCTTCCCTCCAGTAACCCCACCCCTCTGAGGCCCCCCCTTCCTTCCTGCCTCTCTCCATGTCCCGTTACCCACCTTTCCCATCTCCCTGACCATTACTCACCCCTCCTGCCCCAGGACCTTCCCTCTGCCCCAGGACCTTCCCCTCTGCCCCCCTCCTGCCCCTCTCCTCTGCCCCAGGACCTTCCCCCCTCCCTTCCTGCCCCCCATTACCCCTCCCGGGCCGCTCCCTCTCTGCCCCGCCATTACCCGTGACCCCTCCCGTGCCCCTCACCCCATCCACGCTCAGGCCCGGCTGCTTCTGCCTCCGCCCGGCGCTTCCTGCTTCCTGCTGCCGAGGCCGCAGATTGGCCGGGACTCGGGCGCGGGGAGCTGCGCAGGGCCGCCGAGACCGCGCCCCCTCAGCCTCTGCCTCGCTGCCCCGCCCCGTCGCGTCCCCCCCGGCCTCTGCCCCGCCTGCCCCGCCCCCACCGCACTCAGTGCCCCACTGCCCCGCACGCACCGCGCCCCCCCGACCTCTGCCCCGCCCCACCGCGCCCTCTGCCCTACCGCGACTCCCGGCCTCTGCCCTGCCCCCTCTGCCTCGCCCCTCCGCGCCGCCCCCCCCCGGCCTCTGCCCTGCCCTGCCCCGCCCCACCGCGCCCTCTGCCCTACTGCGACTCCCGGCCTCTGCCCTGCCCCCTCTGCCTCGCCACGCCGCACCCCCCCCGGCCTCTGCCCTGCCCCGCCGCCACCGCCTCCTCTGCCCCACTGCCCCGCCCCACCGCGACTCCCGGCCTCTGCTCCACCCCCTCTGCCCTACTTCCCCGCCCCCACCGCGACTCTTGGCCTCTGCCGTGCCCCCTCTGGTCAACTGACCTGCCCCACCATGCCCCCCGGTCTCTGCCCCACCGCACTCTCTACCCCACTGCCTCTCCCCCCGGCCTTTGCCCCGCCCCCCCGGCCTACCTCGCCTCCCGGCCTCTGCCCCCCCCGCCCCACTGCCCTGCCCCACTGTGTCCCTTGCCCCCCTGTGTCCTCTCACCCCACTGCCCCAGCCCCACCATGCCTTCTGCCCCTATGTGCTGCCCCACTGTCCCACCTCCACTGCATCCCATCCCACTGTGCCCCTCTCACCCACCCTGTGGCCTCCCCCTGCCCTGCCACTCCGAGGAACCCACCCCCTCGCCAATTGCCCTGTCACCCACACATCTCCTACCTGGCTGCTCTGCGTGGGTGCTGGAACTACTGGGAAAAGGGGGACTGCTGCACCCCCTGGCTTGAAGTGGTTTCCATGATATACAGGGTTGACAGTTTGGTTCAATGGCTCTTAGCATGCCCACTATAGAAATTGTTCAAGCCCCCCTGCAGCTCTGCCCCCCACAGCACCCCTTCCACCCAAGTTCTGCCCAGCTGCCTTGACCACCCACAGCACTCCCTATTTTGCTCTAAGTGCTCTTACCCTGAATATATTTTTGCCTTCCCCAATCACTGTACAGCCTCACCCATTTTCCTTCTATGCCTTTGCTTTGTCCATGCACCGTCTCCCTCTATAGCTGCTGTCTTCTGCTGCTTAAGCTATTATCTAGTTGGCTACATACAGTTAAGAATGTGGCCAGTGTCTGTTGCTTTTGGCCTGTCTCAGTACATTACGCTGAGTAAAACTGCAGTCACTTGCTTCGTTGTCAACCTTTGCAAAACTCTGCTCGGAGTGCCATTTAAAAGTAAGTATCAGAGGGTAACCGTGTTAGTCTGGATCTGTAAAAGCAGCAAAGAATCCTGTGGCACCTTATAGACTAACAGACGTTTTGGAGCATGAGCTTTCGTGGGTGAATACCCACTTCCTCAGATGCATGTCCTTATAGACTAACAGACGTTTTGGAGCATGAGCTTTCGTGGGTGAATACCCACTTCCTCAGATGCATGTCAGATACATGCATCTGAGGAAGTGGGTATTCACCCACGAAAGCTCATGCTCCAAAACGTCTGTTAGTCTATAAGGTGCCACAGGATTCTTTGCTGCATTTAAAAGTAAGCCGCCACCTCATTTTTGTTTTCAGTAGTGTCCAAAATGTACTAGGCACTGTACAGATTATACAGGACCAGTCCCTATTGCGATGTGCTTACAGTCGACAGTAAACATCGTCCTAAATAGTTAACAATGTTTGTGGAAAACCTTCATAACCTGCAGTCTACCCATTTCACAGCTGATAATGTTTCAAAAGTTTAACAATGAACAAATCTAAAACGTTGACATCATTCAAACACATGTGAAAGCCAAGCAGGGCAGTGTCCATTAATACCATGTGGGGGCATCTGATCAGTACAGACTCTGGGTTTCTGTACAGAGACTGGTCTCCGTGCTTTCTGGTGGCAATGAGAAAGTATTTCCTTTTATCAGTTTTTAATTTTCCATCTTTTAAACTGTAGCTTATGGAGCAAGCAAAGGACTCTCTGCATCCAATGGATAGGGTACTGGACTGGCATTCAGAAAAGCTTGATTCTAATTCTCAGCTGTGCTGCTGGCCTGCGGGGTGTCCTTGGGCAAGTTATTTCACGGATGTGTGCCTCAGTTTCCCCATCCCTGAAGTGGGAGTAATGACACTGACCTCGTTTGTAAAGCACTGTGAGATTTGCAGATGAAAAGTGCTAGTTATTGTGCTTCATTTGGTGCATATTTTATATAACAATAAGAGTAAATAATACCTTAAACGATGAAAACAGAGAGAATTCAAGAAGTGGCTTTTTGAGACCAAATAGTTTGTGTATTTGAACTTTTGTACAATGATCTGTTAAAATGTGTCATGATCTAAGTGCTTGTTCAGTCCAGTTGTGCTCTGCTTTTAAGTAGCAGCTGGCAAAGTGGTATGGCTGCAGGCACTCAGCTGGTTTATTGTTGTTTACTATGATTTTCTGCAGTGCTCTGAAATGGAATTTAATTTTGAAAAATTTTCTGTTACTGGTAAAGTACTTATAGTAATTCTGAAAGGTTTAAAGAGACACAGCTTAAAAAGTCATATGGTGCAAGCAAATAAAATGTGTTTTCCTATGATATTATTATGACTCTGGGCCCTGATCCTCCAAACACACAGATGCACTTTATTTGAGTAGTCCCGTTTTACTTCAGTGACTCGTATGTAGGTGTTTGCATGACCCAGGCCTTATTTAAAAGTGAAAGAATTGTTAAAATGCAAAATTATTGTAATTACTTATGCTCTTTGTTAACTTTCTTGCATTTCTCTCAGCTTGGAGAATGAAAAATCAATTTGACTTTTGTTTATATTGTATTCAGTTTTGCTTTACAGTTTAGTGCTGCAATGTTTAGTTTGCCAACACATCAGCGGGAGTGATTTTGGTTAAAAATATCTTTTAATCAGAATTAATGCCATTGGAATCATTGGAAATAAAATAGTACCATTTCTCTGTGTATGATGTTTTATAAAAGTTTGGCTTTACAGATCTACATTTTGAGCCAAATTCAGCTTATCAGCATCTCTTATACAGCTCAAATATTATGCAGTTGGAATGCATTGTTGTATTTACTACCATCTAATGGAAAAACTGAGGAAAAGCAACCTTAACTAATTTAATCTTCTTTTGTAGGCAAATAAAGCTGTTTGCTGACCGATTGAAGTAGGGAAAGCGCCATCTTCCGTACATAATCCAAACAAGATTTAGGGTAAGACAAACCTCTTGTGGGCAGCTTTTGTCTACATGCAGCTGCACAGCTGCATAAAGTGAACAGATGGTCTGTTTTGGTTGATGTACACTGAGATTTTGTTACTTTCATTGTTGATCAGAATTTCCAATGTATTTGGGTTTATTCTGTTCAAGGCAATATACAGGGACTTTTAAAATAGAAATAGTTCAGATTGGCTCAAATTAAACCTGGATCTGAAGACCCCAGAGCTGGAACTGAACTGTGCTGTTAGAGTCCCTCTTTAGTGAATATTTTCCAAAGACTGATCGTAGTACTAGATACAATAATATCATTTTATAGTGAAGTGTGATAAGAGAGGACAGCCTACAAGAGGAATTATGTAAATTGGATTAAGAAAATATAGTCCTTTTATTATTAGGGCTAAGGGACAGTTGTCTTCTAGCTGGCATTAACAGTAAAGGCAACAGAAGGTAAGGAAAGGAGTTAGGGCATTATCCTGGGATTTGAGGTACCTGAGCTCATTTCCCCCCTCTGCCACAGGTTTCCTGTGTGACCTTGGGCATGTCCCTTGGGCTCAGATCCTCAAAGTTGTATAGACATCTAGCTCCCATTGAAATCAACAGGAATTAGGCACCTAAATACCTTTGAAGGTCTGGGCTATAGTCTCTCTATTCCTCAATTGCACATCTGTACATTGGGGCTAATAGCAGTGCTCTGCCTCACAGGAGAGGTTGTGAGGTTAAGCCATTAAAGAGTGTGACTTGCCCTGATACAGCACAAATGCAGGTAGAGTTTAGTGCCACCTAATCAGGAATAGGAATATACCAGTTTGGGCAGAGATGAGACAAGCTATGTAAATAAAAGGTTGTTAGAATGAATGGCAGGCAGAGGGCTCAAAGGCAGCCTTTGAAGGAATTTGTTATGTGGCAGGAAGTGAAACTGGCAACTCCATTCAGTGTGAAATTAAATTGATGCATACACTGGAACAGGGAGAGGCTGTAATTTCTGATTAGAAGAGAGATTGTTAAAGTGTCCATAATGTTGAGAAAACAGATTATTCAGCCAATGACTTTGCAGCTAAGACGCTAATGCAGGAGGTTCACCCCTCTGCTGTAGTAAGTGTCAGGAGGCAGGTAAACCTGACATACACAGAATGTTTTGGTGATTCAGGGGAGATGGAGTTCTGAAATGTTACAATGCTAACAGAGAGAAACAGCCCGTCAGTGAGACACTGAAACACCTGAGCTCTGACATTGTAAGATGTGATCCTTTGTCTTAATTACAAGATCCTGTCGTACCTGGCTAACCTTGTTACCCAAACTAGCACTGGTTACGATCTGATACCATTTGTTAATATGTGACCAGTGGATCTCTCCATCTGCTAATCAGCTTTGCTTTATCTGAGATCTTTTTGGTCTTGGTCTATTCTTGGAATATTCACAGTTGTCCTGTAATGTAACTATATTGGTCATTGTCTCCAACTGTAACCAACAAATGGATAATTCCATTCTGTTAGGTCCCTAAACATCCTCTGCCTTTCTGTGAAAGTGTCCCAGCTCCCTTCACTAAATTTCAGTAGCTTGAGCAGAACTGACATCACCGATTTGTGTGATAGCATTATGAATAACACACACAAATCAAAAGAGAAGCAGAACCAGAAATAAGTTAAAATACCTTTTTATTTATGGTGTTGAAAAATTACTCATCATTGTTTCTACGTTTGTACAGGGCCTGGCACAATGGGGCCCCCGACCTGGCTGAGGTCTCTGGGATATAAATGTTAAATAACATTGATGATGATAATAATCAGCTGAGGATCTCAGCGGACCACTTAATGATCTTTCCAAATGTTGTTTGTACCGTTAGCTAACTATTGTAAAGCGCTTTAGATAAAAGCATTGTATTTTTAAAAAACTTAATAATAATTAACATTTTTTGTTCTACAAATAAAAGCACACAACTCATATTTTAATATAGTCTTGCCTTTCTAATGTGATGGATGTGCCCACTCTCCCCCGCTGTGGCAGCCCCCAAGCTGGGGCTGGGAAGGACTGGGGTGTCTCCCTGACAGTCATAGCCTTGGAGCTGGGGAAAGTCGCCTCTTTCTCTGGCCACTGCAGCCCTGTACATCCCAAATTCCCCCACCCCCTCTTTTCACCCCACTGCCCCCTCCCACCTATCCCCTATTCCTCCCAAGGCCACCCCCTCACCTTACATGTGCATCTTCTCCAGGATCCAGGCACCTAATTAGTTGAGCCACACCTGCAAGGCTCCATTTATTAGGTGGCTGGCCCTTCATTCTCTTGTGTACGGCCCCCCACGCATGTACCTTAGAGGAAACTATCCGTGGACCACCTGAATGGAGCTCGCAGACCACAGTTTGAGAACCTCTGTTCTAATGCAACGATCCATTGCCCTGGAGACTGTTCCATTGCTCAAAGTACCCTCCGTTGAAAATGATAGACTCACAAATGTTCCGCTGATCAAACTATTCGATTGACTCATCGCTCCAAAGTGATTTTATTATCCTGTACCTTCTAACCATCTTTCTATGCGTTGTTTTTTTAATCACAGTTTTAGCAGCCTTTTTTGTAGGGATCCTCTATTGACCGCTGGTGTAGTACAATACGAGACGTAGGCGAGGGCAAAGCTAGATATTATAAAGGTGAAGACACTTCAAACTGATGACATACTTTATAAAGTGCAATCGGAAAAATGACTGTAAAAATGAGATTGAGGCATATTGTGTATTCTCTCTCAATTGAATCTGGATCAGATTTTCTGAGTTTACACATTCTGAGTGAAATTCACCACTGTGCAGAGGTGCCTGCACCACTTAAACCAATTGTGAGATCTCCTGCAATACATTATAGGCGTTGCACAGACCCTCTGCATAAGAATGAATTCCACCCTCAAAGAGGATTTTTTTATCCACTGGCTGCAAAACTCATTCTGAGATCTGAAAATCCATCTGGGCTTTTTCTGCTTCTTGCATCAGGAGCAGCAATGGAGGAGCACAGTTTTGATCTCTTAATGAAAGAAATAATGTTTGCCCACTAATGGGTTAGGCCCTAACATTCTGTGGGGGTAGGCAATCAGAGAAATAGATTAGCTGTGAATGAGATAGATTACAACTCACTCTCTCATAACTGCATTTGTTTTGTAACACTTAAGGGGAATCAGTAAAGTCAGACAGGAGGAGCAGAGATGAAGGTTAAGAGAGGGCCATTCTTATGCTTTCAGGCTGTATTTTTTGATCAAAGCACCGAGTTTCTCGGTCATCTGCAACAACCTCTTTTCTTCTTTGGTGGCGCTGGTACCTCCATCACCTCAGTTTTTAATCTGTCTTCGTGAGCTTTCAGTGATCTGGCATGATAAACATGAAACAAATTAGCCAGTTAATTGCCCTGCTGTTTGGAATCTACATCATCATCTGTCGTGGAAAGCTCTAGTAAAGGGTAGGGCTGAGGTGTTCAAAGGGTCTGAAAAGAGTTGCATGCCCGACTCCCACAGCAATTCAATGGAATTTGGGCACCTATTCCTTTAGGTTCCATTGAAAATTCCAACCTCAATCAAGCCACAGTCAAAACAAACCTGCTCACGTCAATCAACCCATAGGGGAGTTAAGCAACATCCTGAGGACTGGAGCCCAGATTGCGAGCTGTCTCCAGGCAAAGCAGTAAACCTAACAACAGCAGGTAGAATGATGCCTGGCTTGTTGCTTTCAGCTAGCCACCTACTCTCTGTACAACACTCCAGGAGAAGGAGAAATAGCTAAGGTCTTTTGTGCCCTCAGGTTGTGTTATTCTCTGATGGGGAGAAGGGGATTGGATTGGCAGCATCTAGAAGTCACACTGGACGTTTTTAGTGGGGGAGCATAAGTGGATCTGGGCCCGGTATTCCCTATTCCGTTCTTCCTTCCAACAGTCTGTTCTAGGCACAAAAATATACTATTGATGGTTTTGTTAATCTGCTTTTTCAGGGCTGAATGTTTGAGGTTCAGCCTGACATTCCAGTGAAGAATCCATTTAGGGCCCATTTTTGTGGGCCAGGACAATGGAATGAACTCCCCCATGCAAGGCCGGCTCCAGGCACCAGCCCAGCAAGCAGCTGCTTGGGGCAGCCAATGGTGAGGGGCGGCACGTCCAGGTCTTCGGCGGCAATTTGGCGGCGGGTCCCTTACTCCTTCTCGGAGTGAAGGACCAGCCGCCAAAGACAAAGCGGCGGCAGTAGAGCTGCAGATCACGATCGCGGGGTTTTTTTTTCTTTCCTTTTTGCTGCTTGGGGCGGCAAAAACCCTGGAGCCAGCCCTGCCCCCATGAACTAAAGACCATCACAAACCTCACCAACTTCCATACCAAGTGCAAGATGCACTTCTCTGAGCTTGTCTTCTCCAACATAAACACAGACCAACATATATACTTAAGGAAAAAACAACACTCTCCCTGCCAAAACAAGCCATGCCACTGCACGTGCTTCTCTGCTTAGGGAGAGGATGAGAGAACAAACAAGTGACTGATTTTAGTCACGTTGCTTAATACATGACTGGAAAGTACTCTGATACTCTGCAGTGTAAAAACTTGTGCCAGCTAGAACAGATCTTATCTTTGCATCTGTGGACGGATCCTCAGCTGTGGTAAACTGGTGTAGCTCCAGTTTTGACACGCCCTGGGTGGGCACATAGGAGCTGTGTACATTATCTATGGAGCATGGGGATATACAGCTTTCAGCTGCAGGGGTCACGTCAGCATGCAAAGCTGAAGAAGAGCAGTGGAAATCAGGACCCAACCCATTAATTCAGGACAGTCAACAATCCCATGGCACACTCACCTGGCGAAGTCAATCATGGATTCAGAGACTTTGTCGCCTGACGCAGCACTGCATTCATAAAACAAGAGCTCACACTCCTGGAAGACACAAGAAGGCACACACAAATGCACTTCCCTTCCAAAACTATTTGGTAGGTTCAAGCCATAGATTGCATAGATTTAAAACAGGTGGAGCGCAAGGGTTGTGATTTTTCTCAGATACTCATCAAACAACCAAAGATGGGGGAATCGGTGCATTTGGAGCAATATCATGGTTTGTATAGGATTTTTTAAAAAAGCATGAGGGACTAATTACGCGAGGAAAGGTGGTGATCTGTTGGAAGTGCACAGCCCAGAGGGTCTCCTTGCTGCTGTGGCACAGAATTCATATGTGAATAAAATTGTGCATTGTAATTATTAAGTTATGGGAATGTTGAGAATGAAACCCAGCTTCCCCAGCAGCTTCAGTGCTAATCTTTAACGGCAAAGGAAAGCCTGGCATGCTATAGACATACACAGAGGCAGCACTGCCTAGTGGATTGAACACAGAGTTGGCAGCTAGAATGCTCTTTTTCTGGCTCTGCCAGTGAATTGCTGTGTGTCCTTGGGTAAGTCACCTCATCTCTCTGTCCCAGGTTCTGTAAAATGAGGAGAGCGATACTTGTCCATCTCACAGACTGTTACAAGAATCAGTGCTTGGACACATAAAGCATCTTTCCAAAGGGATGAGTCAGTAATTGCTTTATGTTTTATTGTTTACATAGTGCTGGAGAGGTTCCTGGCATGTTATGGTACAGACAGGCCCAGATCCTCAAAGACATGTAGGAGCCTAATTTCCATGGAAATCAAGGGAATTACACACCTAAATACCTTTGAGGATCTGGGCCAGATTCTCTGCCTCAAAAACGTTACAGCCTGAGGCCCTGATCCTATAAGCTGCTCTGCTGGGGTTCAGTTCAGTGGAGGAGGGCCAGGGAATAGCTTGCCAGATCATGGTCTGAGTTGAAACAGGCCAGCAGGAGAAGACAAAAACACAAGGTGCAGGAGGGCACAAGATATGGTTCTGTGGTCATTTCCTGGCAATTAATGACCAGCCCGATGAGTTAAGGGCTCTCTGCTTTGCCTCAGGTCCTCAATTCCCACACTAATCATTAATGGGAGGAAATGCCTATCCTGTCAGTCATCATGGCTTAATTATAGCCTTGGTTTTGCTTTATTCTTTAAACCCCCCGACCCCCAACTAAGGATGGTGAAAGAATTTAAATGGATGGCAAACTCCAATAGATCTGTTCACATACCTTAGCCAAGCGTCCACCCTCTTCAGTAGATACCTGTCTTTCTGCGGCACAGTCTGTTTTGTTACCAAGTAGAAGGATGACAACTCCATCTCCTGCTCCTTCCTGTGAAGCAGGTCAGGTGTGGTCAGTGGTCAGTGGAAGTTTTGCCATTGACCATAATGGGATCTCCAGTTTCTTCAAATCATAACCCTACACAGCTTCTGAACACATCAGGGCAAAGCCTAGAGTAACCCCACTGACCTGCATGGATTTGGTCCATTGGGGCTTGGGTTTACATGATAGAGCAGGGATAGGCAACCTATGGCATGCGTGCCAAAGGCGGTATGCGAGCTGATTTTCAGTGGCACTCACACTGCCTGGGTCCTGGCCACTGGTCCGGGGGGGCTCTGCATTTTAATTTAATTTTAAATGAAGCTTCTGAAACATTTTGAAACCTTATTTACTTTACATATAACAATTGTTTAGTTATATATTATTGACTTATAGAAAGAGACCTTCTAAAAAGGTTAAAATGTATTACTGGCACGCAAAACCATACATTCGAGTGAATAAAGGATGACTCGGCACATCACTTCTGAAAGGTTGCCAACCCCTGTGATAGAGCATCTCTTCCAGAAAGGCATCTGGTCTTGATTTGAAGCCATGAAGAGATGGAGAATCTGCCACTTCCCTTGGAAGTTTGTTAAAATAGTTCCAACCGACCCCAGAGTAGATTGAAAAATTAATGTAAACATTTAATGAAAAAACTGACTTTGTTTCCATTCCTCAGGGTTCAAAGCTGATCCATTTTCTTTAAAAACAAAAAACCTTTTTTTTTGCAATTTTTTAAATAAAAAAAAAACTGCAGAAATCATTTTCAAAATCCTTCATTTCCCCCAAATCAAAACAAAAAAGAGTTGATAGCCATTTTGACAATGTTTTCAGTAAACAACATCAGGAAAATATTGTGCAAACTATAGAAAAAATGAACCTTTATTACAAAATAAATAAATGAATGATAGAATAAAGGCTATTGATTAACATAAGAATGGCCATACTGGGTCAGACCAAAGCTTCATCTAGCCCAGTATACTTTCTTAAACAGTGGCCAATGCCAGTGGCCAATTGTCAAAAAAAAATCTGAAAAATTTCCACCTGCTTCAGTTATAGCCAGCTTATGGATGAGATGCAAAATCAAGGCTGTGACCTTTCATGGTTATTAAAGAACCCGTGAAACTTTTCCCTAAACAAGAATAAGGCTGTCAGTGGTATAGTTCTACAGGGAATTCTTAAAACACCCATCTTGGCAACCACTGCATTGTCCCCATAAGAGATAAGGCCAATTTAGCCCTCATATTCATGTAGGTGCCTGCAGCTGACTTCAGTGGGAACTGTGGGTGTGTGGTCAAGGGCAAAATTTGGCCCATATTGATGTAACAGTTTTGCTTAGTGTCTAGAGCGCTGGACTGAGACTCAAGAGACCTAGGTTCTATTCCAGGGTCTGGCCTGCTGGGTAACCTTTTCCCTCGCTGTGCCTCAGTTTCCTCATCTGTAAAATGGGGATAATAATACTGACTTCCTTTGTAAAGCACTTTGTGATCTGTGGATGAAAAGTGCTATATAAGAGCTAGTATTATTATGACATGAAAGAAAGACTCTGCCACTCTTCAGTTACTTGCTACTGCAAATCCCAACCCTCATGTGGCAGAATAATGTAAATAGGGGTAGCTCCATTGACATAATGGAGTTACACCAATTAAAACCATCTGAGGATCTGGCCAGATACAGCCGCATAGGTTGAAATTCACAAATGTTTCTTCCATCTGCATTCCTAGCTTAGCATAAGACATGGGTCGAATTCATTCCTTATGTCATTCCACTATGTTTGATGGGGATTACATCATGGGTGACTCTGTCTAGATAATGATACTGAGGGCTGATAAAATTTCATGGCATCAAGTACGTGGGTTGTTTATGTCTTTTTCAAAAAATGAATAGTCCCAGTACCAATGCCCTTGTTCCTCTCTTGACTATTTTCTTGGACCAATATAGTCATCCTAAACATGATTCATAAAATATAGGTGGCCCAGTTCTGCTCTGATTTCTGCCTCCAATCAACCTGGCTGAGTATAGTTGGGTTTGATGACGTTTAGGTCAGGGCAGAATTTGGTCCTGTCTTCTAAAATGACTACGTGTTTCTTTTTAAGAATATAGCATTTAAAGATCTCAGAGCCTCTTGCACTAATTAATTTAGCCTCACAACCCTCCCTCTCCCATAGAACAGTTGGGAAACTGAGGCACAGAAAGGTGCAGTGCCTCACTGAGAGGCAAACAGCAAGTTTGAGACCAAGCTGGGAATAGAATCTAGGGGTCCTTGTTTCCAGTTCCCCACTCAACAGCTAAGAGTATGTCTACATTGCAAAAAAAGGTGTGTTCTTGACTCAGGTTAACTAAACCACATTAGCTAACTCAGATTAAAATAGCAATGAAGACATGACAACTCGGCTTTAATTTGGGTTAGCATCATGAATTCAAGCCCAGCGTTCAAAGTCGAGTTGCCATGGCTTCACTGCCGGTGAACACTCCTTTTCTGCAGTAGAGACGTACCTTAAAGCTCACCGCCTCTCCTAGTTGAACAGACAGACATATTTCCTGGTTATGCCTCGTAGAGATATTTAAATAGTTCCTTAGGCTATGGCATTATGTCTCTGGGTATGTCTACACAGCAACTGGGAGATGTAATCCCCAGCGTGAGTAGACCTGTACACACTACCTCTGCTCAAACCAGTGCCTAAAAACAGTGTGGCTATGGTGGCTCGGGCTGGGTATCCAAGGAGTCAGGCAGGACTGATTGTACTCTGGTGGCTAGCCCGAGCCCCTACCCATTCTGCGGTGGCCATGCTGGTATTTTAGGTGCTAGCTCAAGTGGGCTATTACAACTCCCGCCTGCTGTGTAGACACATGCATGAGACAGAGCAAGCCAGTGCAATAATGAGCATCCAATGACCCTACCATTGGACTCCCTCTGATAGCAGCTGTATCATCCAGGGTAGCCATCCCAGAAGAACCTATCTTCAACTTGGTGCATTTAAAACCAGGAAGGAGGGGAGACTTATTACCCAGCCAAATTCAGATTCCAATCACACGGGGGTTAATCTGGGGCAGTGGTTCCCAAATTGGGGTTCGTGAACCCCTGGGGATTCATGAAATGTTACAGGGGGTTCTTGAAGAAAAAAAATCCCTAATGGCAGACAGAGCTGTCCCTAGGGACCCCAGGCAGCACGGGGCCAGCAGCCCAGAGCCCCTGGACTTTCAAGAGAGAAGCAGATCAAAGCAAGTGTATCTATCACACTGAGATTTAAACTTCAAGACTCCTTTTATGAAATGGAAAGGGAGGTGGATATTTTTTGCTGTTTTTAAAATTAAATAGGCAGCTAGTATTGTTTTTAAAATTATTATGAAGAACAAGTTTAAGCTTTGTTGTAATGAGCGTTATTTGCCTGGACTGCTCAAGACCTGAATGCTTGTGTAGGAGGAACTTTTTGAGTTGGCTTCTTAAATACCTTTATGCTGTTTCACATCTGATACTCCTTGATGAAACATAGGAGCCTTGTCTTATAACAGGCTTATTCAAAGTGATACAAGCTACGAAAGTGAGATCTTGGAGGAGTTTTCATAATGTAATAAAAATACTGTAATGATAAATAATAATTAATAATAAATAGTGTGTAATAAGCATGTCATAATTTTTTTTATATTTCCAAGATTACGGCTTTTTATAATTTATACTCAGGTAAAGGAGAAAATCCCTGGAAATATTCATTTTTAGGAGGAGGTTCGCGAGACTTGACATTTTAGTGAAAGGGGTTCATGGGTTGTTACAGTTTGGGGGCCACTGATCTGGAGTAACTCAGTTGAAGAGAACAGCATCACTGAGTTTACACTTCTGTCACAGAGAGCAGAATATGGTCTGTAACACCCACCCGCATGAAAGGAAGGGAAAGCCAGAGTGAAGAAACATGTAGACTCTTTGGGCCAGATTCTCTGATAGTGTAAATTGGCGTCGCTTCAATGAAGCTATCCTGATTTCAACCAGCTACAGATCTGGCCCTGTGCCTATCCTGATTCCGTTACAGCATTCACATGGGCCAGATGGTTTTGTAGCTAAAGCAGAGATTTGAGTTCTAGCCATAGTGCTCCACTGACTCACTGTGCAGCATCGGGCATATTACCTTACCTCTCCGTGCCTCAGTTTCTGAGCTGTAAAATGGGGATAATAATACTCACCTACCTCTTAAGAGAGAAATGAGTCTCAGTTCATTAATGTTTGTGAAGTACTTGGAAATCCTCAGATAGAAAGAACTAATAAAGCATAAAGAATTATAGGGTGGAAGCCTCGTCCCATTGAAGTCACTGGGAGTCTTGGCATTACCTTCAGTGGAGCCAGGATTTCACCCATTATACTTACCTGGATACAATTCAGCCAGTACCGCACGTCTGCGAAGGAATATTCTGAAGTGACATCATACATCAACACCACTCCGTCAGCTTTTCGGAAGAACTGCTTGGTGATGCTATGGTACCTGTCAGAAAGCACTTTTGCTTTTTACACTTAGGTACTTACTCTTTTTGCACCATTTTTAACAGCAATCCAGAGGTATAAAAAAACCCACAAGTACATACAAAGTGTGTTTCAGGTAGGGGTTGTGCAAAACCATGGTAACAAAACTGAAAATGCAAATGTGCAAAAATATGCAAATATTCCCTCCAGCAAGGGTGTGAAGCAAAGACACCATTTTGCAAAGTTTGACAGATAAGTGAAACTGGGGGAGAATATGGGCAGGGGGTTGCAAAGCTTTGGCAGAAATAAATTTCAAAATTTATTACAATGTTGCAAAGCCTTAACTGTGTGTGCATCTGTTTATAGATAGATAACAGGTAATTATAGTTATGTGTGTATGTGTATATGCATACACATGGAGTAAATACACACACATTATATTTTGTGTTTACCATATACAGATAAACACACAAAATACATACAGATATTTGTGTCTAGGTATATACATATATAAATAGAGTAAATACACACACTCCATATTATGTGTATATGTTGAGATAGCTCAGTAGTTTGAGCACTGGCCTGCTAAACCCAGGGTTGTGAGTTCAATGCTTGAGAGAGCTATTTGGGGCAAAAATCTGTGTAGGAATTAGTCCTGCTTTGAGTAGGGGGTTGGACTAGATGACCTCCTGAGGTTCCTTCCAACCCTGATATGCTAAGTAGATACACACGCACATATCTGTGAATTTAGGGTCAAATTCTGGCCTCTCTGACATCAGCAGGAGTTTGCCTTGAGTTGAGTGGTACCGAGGTTTGGCCTTCAGTACTTATGAGAGGGGTCCTACTGACAGCCCTGGGGACTAAAGGTCTCCCTAAATTCAGTCTTGCCCCAATGAGCTTGGATGTTTATTGTTCATCTGGACTTTATCCTTTCAAACGTCTTGTGTGAGCATGTATTTATGTGGCTTTCCTTATCCAAAGCTGTATTTCCCTGTACGCATTCTTTTTTGTATATATAGCACTGTGCCTTACCTTTCTTGGCCAGCCGTGTCCCACAGGCGTAGAGCAAAGCACTTGTTGTCCACAAAAAGGTTTTTGACCCGATAATCCATTCCTAGGGCATACAGCACATTTGTAATGCAGTATAATTCAGCCATGAGATATGGACATGGGGCAGGCGTGATAGGGTGATATTCTGTGGCCAGCCTAGATGATCACAATAGTCTCTTCTCAGATTAAAATCCCAGAATAGTGGCTGGGATTTAAGAAGGTCTGGTTAGTTTTGTGATGACTAATAAGAGTAACAGTTGAGCATGTTCTGCTAACCGGTTCATGGACCAGGGAGATTTTCTGCTCCATTGCCCCCCTGTACAATGGATCGGGTACTTTATTTAATGTTTATCACCGATCCTGCAGTCCGATCCGCACAGCCAGCCCCTTGTTGCTGCAGAGTCCAGTGAGAGCCCATGCACAGATCAGACTGCGGGATTGGGGCCTGAGATTGGTAACGTACCCAAGCTCAAGGTATATCTGTACAAATCCATCTTAAATATGTGGAGGTGTGTCTCTCACCTTCCTCTCATGCATCAACAATTGGCCACTCCTGGATTCCCTGACTTAATCCATCATTGGTTTGATTTGGCAGGGCAAGTCCTATGTCCCTACAGGACTGTATTTATGCTTAATGGAAGCTGTGGAATTCTTACCTACAGTAGCAGTTAGGTTTGGGTTGAAGGAATCCTCGTGTAACCGGTACAGAAACGATGTTTTGCCAACATTTGAGTCCCCCACAAACAACACATTATAAAGATGGTCTGGATCAGGGCAGGTCTCTGTGGTGCCTTTAGCAGCTCCTCCTGGCTGCTCTGGTGTCACATTAGCTTGGTATCCCTGGCCTCCCAGTTTGGGGGTTGCATCCTCATTCACTTTCAAACTGCTAATTTGCTTCTCCTCTTGCTGAAAAATATCCATGTCTCCTCTTGTTTCTTCTGCCCGTGTTGCTTCTGGTTTCCCAGTGCTTTGGGGCTGCATCTTGGCCTGGAGTGTATCCCCCAGCTGGCTTGCTCTGAGAAGGGCTTCTCCTTGTTCATTTTCTACACCTTCCTTGTGCAGGGCTCCCACGTGAGGGAAATAAGTTGGTGGTGTCTCCTGTTTTGGTGTCTCTCTCTGCTCAGATATCTTCTCCGGCACTTTCATTTTTGGAGGCTTTTCCTTCAGCAGTGCCTGCTCAGAAACAGCAGGTGACCACACATCTGCAAGGACCACATCTCTCTTCATTGATACCCACTTCTGAATTTCATCTGTCTGCTCTGTAATGCCAGGCTGCGATACACCTGGCAGGAGAACACCTCCCTCTGGCGGGTTCTGCTTGTGAATGGTGGTTTGCATTGCTGGCTCTGAAACAGCAGGGGGCTGTACCTCTGCATAAACAACCTCTTTCTTTGTGAGTTTTTGAGCCTGATCATGTGTTGCTGGCTCAGAAGCCCAAGCCTGCTTCACCTCCTGTGTGTGAGGTTCTGCTTGAGTTGGTCCCTGTTTAAGAGCCTCTCTTTGGGATGTAGCCTGACTGGTGGAAAGGACTGATAGTGCCTCAGGCAGGGCCTTAAGTTCATTGTCATTTCTTGAGAGCACCTGATGCTCTGAATCTCTGACCTGCTTGATTCTTTGCTCAGAATCCCCACCTTGTCTGGCTGGCTGTAAAGAAGCATCCCCATGCAGTAGGTCATCTGTCCCTGGTACTTGTGGTTCAGACACCTTGTTCAGAGCTGCTATTGCATCATTCAGTTCACTGAGCAAAGAGCTTTGGCCTGAAAGTTCCTGCTGGAAGAATGCCTCTCCCTTTTTCATAAACTCTGTGAAGGGGTCTTCTTCTATGGAGATCACTCTTGTCCTCTGTCCCAAATCAGCTTCAGGACCAAATGAAATACCGTACGGCACCCTGCAAAATAATACACAATGGCATATGCTATGTACAGGAGAGAGAAAGTAAGGCCATAATGGACACACGAACACACTACATTGCACTGAGCTCTATGGACTGTACCAGTGCTGTGAAATACATCAGAGAGCAGGCATGCCGTGCTTGTATGTTAACTTTCTGCTGGGTGGATCCAGCAGCAGCCAGGGCCAGGTTCCATATCTAGGGGTTCCTTTCCATCGATTCAACACATAACCAGCTCGAGTCCTCACCCAGTAACCTGGGAAATTTACCCATCACCCCTGGGCACCTCCAGAGGTGAAAGTAAGCTGGTCCGGTCCGGTACGCTGTGCTGGACCACATCGGCTTCCATGGTGGGGATTGAAAGGGCTCTGAAAAGGCGGCTGAGATTTAAAGGGCTCAGAGTTCCCAGTGGGCAGCCCAGAGCCCTTTAAATCCCAGCCGCGACTGAGATTTAAAGGGCTCAGAGCTCCCTGCCGCTGCGGGCAGCCCAGACCCCTTTGAATCCCAGCCACAGCTCTGGCAGCCAGGCTGGGGCCAGGATTTAAAGGGCTCGGGGCTCCCCTCAGTGACAGGAGCTCTGGGCCCTTTAAATCCCTGCCCCAGCCCCACAAAGCTCAGGGTTACCCCCAGTGGCCGGAGCCCAGAGCCCTTTAATTTGCCCCTGAGCCCGGGGGGCGGGGACTCCCAGCCACCTCTTCAGCTGGGAGCCCTTGGTTGATTTAAAGGCCCTGGAGCTCGCAGCCACAGCCAGTGCCCCAGGGTCTTTAAATCTTGAGGCCACACCTCTTCTGGATGAGGCCATGCCCCCTTCAGGACTCCGCAGTACCGGTAAGTCCTGTAAGTTACTTTCACCCGTGGGCGCCTCTGAGAGGCAATACTTCCCCACTTGCAAGCATAGCATCTGAATGTAGAAAAGAAACTTTTAATAAAAGGAAGGAAGTAACTCAGTGTTAATGTGCAAAACCACCACAAACAGGGTTCATAAACGTAAACCATAAGTAAAGACCCCCCTCAGTTAGGTTGGGCAGTGTCCTTTTCCCCTCAGGTTCTTAAGTCCAGCAACCCAAAAGTCCCCTTCACATGCCCAACCCTTCTATGCACCCCTGGTTGCTGCCCCTGGTCAGTGCAGACCCAGAGTTCAGAGGTGCATCTGCAGAGTTCACCTCCCACCCTGCATGGGGAGCAAAGCAGGGGGGTAAGAGGCATCTTACTCGCTCCTCATGTATGTTAATGCAGCAATAAAAACAATTGCACCTGGCTTGAGGGATTATTGTTTAGTCCCTTGTGCACTGGGTGAGATTAAAAGAAAAGTAAATGGCCCAAACCACTGATAAAGAAGCCTTTCGGTAAAACATGATGAGGGCTTGATGCAAAGGTAAAACAGCAGAAAGGGATGATCACGGGCATCCAATTAAAATAACCGAGCTTTGTAAAGGATAAAGGTTGGCAGAGAGACTGCTAGATAGGTAAGGAGGTAAGTTAACAATGCCCTGTGCTGGGGGGTTAGTGGGGATAGAACCTCTTCAGCACCACCTCTCAGGCCTCTACCACTTGGGCTAAAGAGTAACCCCATTGTCCAGTGGCAGCAGTAGGACTCTGTGGACTAGCTACTGGAAGGGTGCTTTGTCCACTTAGTCAGCATCTTACATGAGTCAATGCAGAAACCACCAAAAAACCCTCCCCCAAAATATCATCCTTCTCTCTCTTGGGATACAGTGCACAAAATCCCCCTCTAGATTTGCTCCAAATACAAGGAACATCAGGGAAAAATGCCCCTCCAGTGCTGCTCAGCGTATGAGATACATTGGGCAAAACGTTCCCTCACATCATGTGCTAGGTACAACACAGTGTCCCACTGGGGTTTCAGTAGAACCTCAGCAGATGGGAGGAACATGATAGATGTCATGGAGTAGGACTGAGGTATCACCAGGGAGGTAATCATCACTCCTTTGATCCTGCCTTATCTAAACAAATCGCCTCCATTTGGGCCACTTACGGCTGACGGGAGCTGTCTGGTGTATCATCGCTCTGCTGGGATCCAAGTCTAATATACATTTCAGAGCAGAACATTTTATCCTTGTTCAAAGTTTCCTTAAACAAGCCAGGGAAAAGGGAGAGAGAAAACATCATTGGTGCGAGAACTTAAAAGGAAAAATCGCTTTGTGCTTGTGCTGGCTACAGCCCTTTCTCTGCAGCATAAACTCTCTTATCCTGTCCCTCTGGTAGGCAGATTGTGATGAATGGACCTTCTAAAAATACTTTTACGTAACACTTTTCACCCCTCAATCTCCAAGTGCTTTACTGTGGCCAGTATCATCATCCACATTTCACTGATGGAGAAACTGAGGCCCAGTGAGGGGAAACAACTTGCAGCCCATCAGGGGTAGAGCTGAGAATTGAACCCAACTCTTTCCTCCTCTGGTTCAGGATCCTATCCAGTCAGCCACACCGACTCCCTTTATGGGTCTGTCTACACTGCATCTGGGAGAGAGCCTTGTGCAAGCAGGGATGGGGCTAGGATGCTAAAAATAGCTGTGTAGACATTGCTTTGACCTTACAACTCAGGCCCTAGAGCCTGGGATGAGGGGGTGGGCCTGAGAGCCGGAATTGCAACTTCAGAGCAATGTACATCTCTTACATGGCCTCACCCATCCCTCACACTGCTTAGTTTCAGAAATGCAGAAAATGAGGTAAGGTTCCACCACAAGCATGGCTGTGTCCCAGAAGGCTTTGCTGAAACAGTGTCTTTGGTGGTACTGGGGCCACTGCAGCTGGTCAGCCCCTCGCATGGTGGGAGGGCAGGGTTAGTGCCAGTGTGAGAGGAGGCAGCCATGTTGAGGTGGAAGGCAAAAGCCGTGCTACATGGGAGAAGGGAGAAGCTAACTGATCCTCCCCATCCCCATCCCCTCCCCGTAACCTGTAGCATGAAAACAGGATCATTTTCCCCCTGCACAGATGAGATACCTGGGAAGGCGAAGGGATCTCACAGGTCGCCTGAGCCAATGGTTTGTCTCTGCAAATAGAAAGAGGTGGTGGCAAGAATTACAATGTACCACTCCTACGCCTAAGCCTTTTCACACCCCTGCTGTTTTTGCACTATGGGCCCTCTGCCACAGGGTGCTGCTGTCTGCATTGGCAGCAGTTCTGATCTTGTGATGGGACAGCTGGTGAGATCGGAGACAGGAGGCTCACAGCGCATGGCTGAGAAGACGGTGCAGAAAGGAAGAGGGATGTATTTGAAGAGTGGCTGTTATGTAGAACGTATGATGTGAATGAGATGATATGTAGAACATATGATATGAATGATGAGAGGGGACAGCCTTAGAAGGTAAAATGCTCTCTTCACGGGGCAGGTACAGCCTGGGCAGCAGCTAGGCAAGCATCTTCCCCACACACTGGGCCTTGCCTCAGATGTGATCTGGAAGTCTATTCAGCCCTTAGCCTCTCTGCTGACACTGGCCCAAAAGCAGCTAATTAGTTTTGTGATGATGACGATGGTAACACCTAGCTTTTATATAGCACTTTTCACCCACAGACCTCAAAGAGTTTTACAGAGAAGGTAATTATCATTATTCCCCTTTTACAGATGGGGAAACTGAGGCATGGGGAGGTGAAGTGACTTGCCCAAGGCCACCTAGCAAACCAGTGACAGAGCCAGGAATAGAATCCAGGTCTCCCAAGTCCCAGTCCAGGGCTTTATCCACTAGGAAACACTGCCTCCCTTGATGCTGTAGAGACCTGTTCCCTAGGATATGGACTCAGACCCACAAACTTCTTTTCTTGTGAGCCCCCAAGCAGTGTTCAGGTGGAAATGACTCTTATATGAGAGAGAAGGGGATTCAAGTTACTCCAGCACTGGGAGAACCTTCTGAGGAGAGGATGGAGCTCAGCTTAGCCACAGGATAAGTAAACTACTTTTCTCTTGGCATGTGTCCCATAGGGAATGATACCACCAATGAACAGAGGAGTACTTGCCTCTCTTCCTTGTCGTGAAGCTGAGATATCCTGCCCCTCATAGCACCCAGATGCCCTTGGGTCTCCTGGAGCTGAATGTGAATTTGCTGCAGCTGGTTCTCCAGGTCCTGGTTGTTTTCTTTCAGCCTCTGGTTCTCACTGGTGGCAGCATGCTGCTTGGTGCTGAGGCTATGGAACTGGGTCTCGAGCTTGGAGGAGAGAAGAGGTGGCAGATTCAGGCACTCATAAAGGAGCCTGCAGGAGGGTGTTAGATTTGCCAGCTGCATATGTGGAAACCTGTTAACAATGAACTGAGCAATCCCTGGGGCCAAGTTCCCCACTGGCCTAAACTGGCGCAGCTCAAGGCACCTGTCTCCATTGCAAAAAATGCACCAACTCCTATTTCAAACAGGGCTTGAAGGCTGGGTCCCAAACTAATGACACAATGGAGAAACAGTTCTACCTTCTACCTTCTCCCAGGAGCTAGTGCTCTGCTTGGTTAGAATTGGTGAGGCTGATTGTTAAGGCCTGGGTTTTATTCACTAGTGTGGAATGTCCTAGCCTCCCAGTATTGTACCCCAACTCAGCAGGAGGGTAACGGTGCAACGGATGGGAAAATGTCCCTGGCGATTTGCACTGCAGACCTTTGCAGTGTATTCTGCATTGGTTCTGTGGGTGGAATTTCCACAGGCATCCATGGACCAAGACTGTGCAACAGAGATCTGCACTGCAAGGCCCGGTGTGTTCAGCATCACACCTGGTTCCTTCTGCCCAGGCATGTCTGGTACATTTAGAAGCACAACTCTGTGTCTTTGCTCAGGCATGCCTGGAATATTCAGCATCACAGCAGGTGCCTTTTGCTTGGATGTGCTTAGCATACCCAGAAGCACACCTGGTATGGTCTTCAGCACAGCAAGTGCATTGCATCTGGATATAGCTGGGACACTCGAGCAGCAAGCAAAGGGTTAATATGTGGTATTTTGGTATTATATACTTCTGTCAGCGACCAGCTCCAATAAAAGGGGCCTGAGGAACAGGACTTGATTGGCTGAGCTAACAGGCCGGGGATCTGGTTATGACACTTGTAGCCTGGGCTAATGGAGGCGGGCACAGGAGATGCTTTCTGTGGAGTGACTCAGTAGGAGCTGCTCTTTCATCTTAGTACAGAAACAGTGCTCAGCATGGTGCCAAGAGGAGCTGTGCTGCATGAGGAGCAGCCCAAGCAGTCCTTGCCCTCTCTGCTCTGTCTGCCACCCAAAACTGCGATGATGTGGACATTCGCCCCTCTAGGAACTCAACTGAGTCCTCTGCAGGCCACAGAACATCTCACCTCACTTTGAACCACCAGCAAGCGCTGCACTTCCCCATCCACAACGTCTAGTGCTCTCTGCACCTCCGTGGTGTGCAGGTGACTTCTTGCTTTACTCTGGAATCACAGAGGAAATGTTAATGCCAGTCTCTTTATATGACCAGCCACTCAAGGACAATTCCCTGATGCTACCCAGAGTAACAAATCCTCTCCACACTAGGAACTCAGTACACCGAGCAATCCTGATGGCTTTGTTCATTTCAGCAGGGCTGCTGCACAGCTCTAAGGGGGGAATTTCACCCTTTATGTTCAGGGGCCACAGGCATAGCTCAGAGGATCTGATCCACAATCTTAAGCTGAAAGTTAAATATTGTTTCTGTAACGCCAACCCACAAAGGGGCGTCAGCAGCGGGGATCAAACCTTGGATCTCTGGAGCTAAATGCATGAGCTTCTGCTACATGAGCCAAAATACATCATTCTCTTAGCCAAGGTTGTAGCATGCTCATCAAGCTCTAGGGGTCTAGGCTTCAGCCACCATTAGAAGGGGACAGAGTGCCATTCCAAGCAAGCAGGGGTTACACTTCCTTAGACCCCATAGGCAGGTTGGTGGCAACACTCCATCATGGCAAACCCCTGGCAGCCTGGAGAACTGGACAGAGTGGGTCTAGTTGGCCATCTATCCACGTGGCTGCAGAGGGATTTTGAACAATACGTTTAACACCAAGAATGACTAACATATGTGTCTGGGGTGAGGGCGGGGAGAGACGTCAGACCGCACAGCAGAAACGGGAATGGTGCATGCTTCAGAGCCAGCTCAAAGGGGGCTGAGAGACTGGTGCTGTGAAGCTGGGTCCCTGAAAACAAATCGTCGTGGAAGAGAGAATAGGAAGGGTGCTCTTGTGATGATGCCACATGACTGAGGTGCAGGAAATCTGAGGTCTGAGTTTGGGCAACCCACTTGATCTCCCTGGGCCTCAGTTCCCCTCCAGTAAAAAGGATGTGATGTCACTCCCTTTCTCCCACTAGTCTATTAAGACTGAAAGCACTACAGGACCAGAACTGCTTTATTATGTGTTTGTACAGCACCTACCACAGTGGGGCCCAGATCTCACCTGGGGACACTAGGCGCTGTTGGGATATAAATAATAATCACTGGAAGCTTTGTTGGTGCATGTACCATCTTTGTTAAAGGCAAATAGGTTCCATATTATGACAAGAGGTGAGGGAAGAATATCCTCAGCTTTATGTCCTCAATTCTCCTCCCAGGAGGAATCCGTTCACTCTAGAAATCCCAAAGTCACATTCTGGCTCCCAAAATCCAGGAGACCCAAGAACAGTTGTAAAAATTACACACAGGGTAGGAATGTGTGAACACACAGAGAGATTTTTTTTGAGTGCCAGTAAACAGAGTCTTCCCTCTTTCTAACCTGAGATCGCCTGTGGGCAGCATCAGACCAGTATATATAATCCCTAGCTCCACCCCATAATTACTATAACCACACCCATGGGAGGGCCTCCTTTTATAAATAGGCTGCCCTGCATTTTGAATTCAGATACAATCTGGGGTCAGAGAGTGGAAGGAAACAGGTATGTTTGCAGTGAAAGGCAGCAGGGTAAAAACCAAAGGACAGATGAAGAATAAAAGGGGAATGTGGGGTTAGATCAAACCCATCAGAGCGGAGTGGTTGGTGAGTCTCTGCAGAGTCATTTAATTGGGCCCCTATTCTGGCAGGTATATTCTTGGGGGAAGTTTTCGGTTAAACAGGTTGGAGGGAGTTGCAGTGGGGGACATGGAGCAGCTTGCCTGCCCTGCCAAGACCTGTCAGGGACGACTGCCCAGGAGGGAACCATGTAGGCCTGAGCCCAGTTACTCGTGGTGGTGGATGGATTTGATCCTGCTGATCCTCTGGTTTGAGGTTTGATATATTTTTGAGCCCCAGCTCATCCTTGCAAATGTTCAGGAAATGTGGGTGTGGCTATTCAACCAGCAGGGAAGCTGATGACCCTCCCCTGCACCTGGCTGGCTCCTGTTTTTGTTCTTCCCTTTCTCAGGAAAGGTCTGACTGTGTCCAACCCTCTGGTCAAATACCATGGAAAAGGCCAAATCCCAAAGCTGGCCACATCCCAGCAGCGAATCCAGGGCCGCCCAGAGGGGGGCAATTTGCCCCAGGCCCCGGGTCCTACAGGGACCCCCACAAGAATATAGTTTTCTATAGTATTGCAACTCTTTTTTATGGAAGGGGCCCCTGAAATTGCTTTGCCCCAGGCCCCCTGAATCCTCTGGGCGGCCCTGAGCAAATCCCTAGCTCCTCTGCAAAGTTCTTCCCAGTCCATGTGCCAAACGTGAGGCCAGAGAGGCTGTGAGAGCACTGCTCTGCTGATGGACCTGAGCCCCAGACGGGGAACACTCGAGCCCAACCCCATAGTTTGGGTTGAGAGGCCTCCCCACAGCTGGATCCCCAAAGAGGGAATACCACCATAGTTAGGAGGGAACTATACCTCCCTCCGTCCATTGCCACGCACGGGAGCTGGTTGTGACCAGGCCTGTCTGGGTTGTGAACCCACCTCATGCTGCAGGCGCTGCTTCTCCCGGTTTATTTGCTGTTCCATTTCCTCATACAGCTTCTGCACCTCCCGGTTGTGATCAGTGACCCGTCTGGCACAAGGGAATGAGCAGGCAGCTTTAATATGGGTCTGTATGCACTGGGGGAATGTAGCACTGGTGAAAGGGGACCAGTCGTTAGCCCTGGGGACCTCTCTTTCCCTACAGAACCAGTGCAACTTGGGCAGCAGCTGGGCAAGCTCCTCCTCCTCCACACTGCCCTTGTCTCAACCTGGCTTCAACCTCAACCTGGCAGGGGCCAGGGCCACTCTCAGAAGTAAGAGGGGCATTCAGTCTCCATTCAAGAGTCTGATCTGACACACATCTATCTCCATCGATTCCAATGGGGGTGGATCGGGCCCTGAATCCTTTGTCTCACTACTGCAGTAAGAGGACCCGCTGCAGAGGTGGTTTTGAAATGTGGAAATCTGTCCATAAGGCCATTTCATATGGGCCAACAAATAGGCCTTGGCAACATCTGATCTGGGCTACACTAATTATTAGCTGATTATTAACCCCTGCAGCCATCCATTCTCCCAGAGCTGCGAATGCTGAAAGCAGCTCCTCCTTCCTTTGGTTTCTGTTTCTCACAGCCCCATTCTCCACTCATCTCCCCTTCTGTAAGGCTCTGTCTGTGGAAGCGGATCCCTCCACGCCAGCCCCACCATGCCACTCACTTGTTCAAGGTCAGCTCCAACGTCACCTTTTCCCTCTGAGCTTCCTTGATCCGGTGCGTCATTGTGGCCAAGAACTCCTCCAAGTTCCCCAACAGGTGAGGCTCGTCTTGACGGAGCTTCACCCACAGCCTCCAAATCTCTGACTGACTGAGGAAAGAGAGAAAGAGACGTTGTTTGGAGGTCAGGCTAGATGATAGAATTGTCCATTCAGGCATGAAGCACTAGGATGTTTCATGCTTAATAGCATTCAGATCCCATTGGGTCTTGCAAGCTAAGCAAAGTCGGAGCCTGATTTGATCTGTTGGTGATAGCTGGGTGAATCTTTGCCTTGGGGTCTAGTTGCTGGTTAGATGTGAGGAAAGATCCCCTAACAATACCTGCGGCTCTTCGCAGCACATGATATTAAAACCCTGTGTGATTTAATTATTAACCAATCTAAGTAATTAACCAGCTGGGATGCTCTTACTGTGTTGTTAAGCAGTCGTAGAATACTTGGTCAGTCATTTTGCTGTGAGAATAACATAGAGCTATATAAAAAAAGTAAATGAAACAATGAATTCACATGACTGTGGCTCTTTTAGGTCATATTGATTGCTAATTTGTCTCTTGAACCACTGTATCACTGCCATAGTGGTAAGTGGACAGATGGGTTGTAAAGACTGGAAAAAGTCTGTTAAAGGACTTTGCTGAAGGCTAGAGGAAAGGGTTGTGGATAGAGAACATGGGCAAGGGTGAGAATTTGGATTTGTTAAAAATGGGTTTTCTTTTCCACCAAAGTTTCCAACATAAAATGTTTGTTTGCTCATTCAAAATTTTTCCTGACATTTTCCAGCTTTTTGGATGAAACTGTTCATGCTGTTGAAGAGTTGGGTGATCGCCAGCAAAACAAAAATGTTTGTGTTGTTCAAAAAGTCAATTTTCATTGGACAAAATGTCTCAGTGAAAAGTTTGTCCACAGCCATAGTGACAGTCCATCAGCAGCATGGACCTGGAATGGAACTGGGGCATAGGCGCCGACTTCCACTGTTCCCGGTGGGTGCTCGACCCCACCCCCATCCATGGCCCCACCCCTGCACCGCCCTCACCCTGCTCCCATTCCAGCCCCTTTCCCTAAATCCCTGCCCCTACCCTGTCTCTTGTCCATCTCCTCCCCTGAGAGTACTGTGTCCCCGCTCCTCCCCCCCATCTCCTGGAAAGTCCTAAGCGCCACCAACAGCTGTTTGGTGGCAGGAAGCACTGGGAGCTAGGCAAAGGAGCGGGGACACAGTGCGCTCAGGGGGAGGAGGAGGTGAGGTGAGGTGGGGCGGAGGGTGAGGGAAGCTTCGCTGCCGGTGGGTGCAGAGGACCCACTAATTTTTCCCCATGGGTGCTCCAGCCCCGGAGCACCAATGAAGTTGGTGCCTATGAATTGGGGTACTCTGCAGAACTTGCTAAGGGGGGGATACATGCCCTTCTCGAAGGATTCAATAATAACACATGTAGTACACAGGCCAAGTGTGTCTCTGTCCCTCTCTGGTGCCAAGCCATGTAAGAGATTTGAGTCTGCTACTGCCTCTGAGTTAATGGAATTGGTCCTTCAGCACAAGCAGTAGGAGCTCATGAAGCTGGAGATCCCAAGTTCAACCCCTGATGATGACCCTCCCATAGAGACAAGTGGTAAGATTGTGTTTATGCTCAAGGCCTGATTCTCAGTTCCTCTGTTCCTATCTTTGGAGCAGGGATGGAGAGGGCAGGCAAAGGTGGCCTTAAGCCATTCCTGAACTCCCTAGATTCACACACATGGTAGCCTGTATGGGGAATTGAGCTTGACCAGTGTGTTACACATGGATTCCACCCTTCTCACAAGCTTTAACCCTAATATCATGTAGCCCCATCCCAGCCCTGAACCCCCTGCTAGGTGCTAAATGAAGGTGTGGCTGGGGCACTTTTACTCTTCAAAGATATTTTCTGCTCCCAGTTGGTCCATGAACGCTCTGAAGCATTTTCTTTCCTCGCTGTCTGCTTCCTCCAAGGAGTAGTCCATGCGGGACATGTACACCCTCCTGGAAGCTGTCTTCCTCCTCCTGTGCTGCCTTGTCATGGTCTGCAAGCTCAGGAACTGTTCTGCCAATAGACGACCAAAACTATATCAATGGCCGGATGCAATACAACAGTGAAGCACCAAGGCCAACATCTTCCCATGTGGGTGCTCAAAGCTAGACACCTAAATCTACCTTTAGATGCCTATGTAAGGTGGTTTTCAGGGGCTCTGGGAACACGCAGTTCCTTTTGGTTTCTGCATGCGCAGCACCTCTGAAAATCAGCCCTCCTGATTCAGAAGCCCAGGGTGTCATTTCAGAAAGCTGGTGGAGAAGCAAACTGTCAGACTAGGACATCAGTCTCACCTTCCCCATGTAAAAAAAGGGAGCAGCTGAGTGACCATTCGCCAGCTTCCCGGCACAGTCACGCTTGGGTTGGATTGACTGATAGATTTAGAATGGAAGAAAATGGTGCATTATGGGAAGACATTCTGAACAGGGACCTAGAACAGCAGGCAAGTTTGGGCCAGTGAGCCATGCTACTTGCGCAGCAGGTGGCCAACGCCCAAGGTTGGGTAGGTGTGCCATGCTGGGCATTCGAGGCACATGGGCAATGCGAGGGAGTCCAGGCACCTGAAGCAGAAGGAGTACTATGTTGTGTACCTGGGGCAGCCTGTGGGCATGTCAGGCACATGGCGTGGATAATGGGCTAAGTGAGGGGAAAAGCCTGTTGCTCTTATGAAAGAGACAGCTAGCAAGTCTGAAGAGTTTGGCAAATATTCTCTGGGCATTAATAAAATCATTGCAGCAAAGCGTTACCCTGCTGTGGTAAGTGAACTTTAAATCTTCACTAGCCTTTTGAGGCTTTGAAGAGCATGACTGAGGGCTGCGTCTTTGCATGTGTTCTGAAATCACTGCCATAGAGTCCATCCATGCCCCTTAAACTGGGAGCAGCATCAAGCCTTCTACCATGATCATCACTGTCAGGGCTGGCTCCAGGCACCATCTTACCAAGCAGGTGCTTGGGGCGGCAACTCTTGAGCGGGGCGGCACTTTAAGGTATTCGGCCGCAATTCGGCGGAGGTTCCCTCACTCCCGCTCGGAGCGAAGGACCTCCTGCTGAATTGCCGCAGATTGCGATCACAGTCACGATCGTGGCTTTTTTTTTTTTGACTGCTTGGGGCGGCAAAACCCCTGGAGCCAGCCCTGATCACTGTTGTTTGTATCGCTATAGTATTAACTCTTTGATGAATTTCCCATGTCCCATCAGTGAAAGGCAGTAAAGTGGCACCTACTGAGCCCTGTGGTGAATTCTTCCGTAGTTAAATATCCATTCCTGTCGGTATCGAGACCATCAAAGACCAGCTCCAGCTCTGCTGCATTGCATGGGAAATCCTCCTTCTTCAGTTTCTAAAACCAGTGCAAATGTTTGATTAGATAGAGATGTGATTGACTTTGTGAAGGAGCTCAGGTGTAGGGTCCTGTTTGCCCATTGTGAAGGCACTGTGCTTAAAGCAACGAGGTGTGATCGCGGCTTTAGAAATCTGGTCTGTCGTATTGCTTGGGCCTGATTCCACTTCCTCACCATTTTACACCATTAATTTCAAGAGAGGCACCTTGATCCAGTGCACAGGGCACTGGCCTGGGTCTCAGGAGGCCTGACTTCAATTCCTAGCTCCACCAGTGATATGCTGAGTCATTTCACCTCACTGTGCCTCTGTTCTCCCCTTCTCTATTGAGACTGGAAGCTCCTTAATAAATAGACACTGTAAGTGTGAAGTATTGAGACCAAAGCTGAACAATAACCAGTGGTTACATTTTGCCCTTCCCTTGCACTGTCCATCCAAGGGCCTCCTGTATTTATTAGCTCTGCTAGTGACCTGTTTTAGATCTGTTTTACAGTGGGGGAAACTGAGGCATGAAATGATGTGACTTGCCAAAACCGTGAGTCCGTGGCAGCCCCCTGGTCTAACCACAAGCCAACATGGCCTCCCTTGCTCAATGTTTTTTTGGCTCAGCCTTTACTTGGGTGATTTGCTGAACATGGCCTGACGTTGAGCAGCGTTAGTTGTCCTAAACTTGTACTGAGGGGAGCAGAATACCTTAGAGAACCAGACATTATATGATTAATAGTTTCATATATCTATATCTGCAACACAATAATGATTAATAATTACATAGCACATGTCAACCTTAGATTTCCAAGTGCTTTATGAAGGCAGGGAAGGTGCATTCTCCCTATTTTATAGATGGAGAAACAGAGACACAGAGCAATGTGACTTTCCCACCGCAGCTCAATGGCAGACCCAGAAACAGAACTGAGTTCCATTCCCACATGCTGTCCATCAGGGCAGTCCTGCTCTCAGTTATACCTCCTTGGCTTCTATGGGCTTTTCACTAATGCCCGAACTTGGCCCAGTGAGTTCATTGCATAAACCTGCAATTTACCTGCATGTCGGCACGTGTGATGAAACCTTTCTGGTCTTTGTCGCATTCCTGGAAGAATTCCTGAATCTTTTCCATTATTTCAGGTGGGAACGGCTCCTCCTCCGGGATCGAGGGTGTCTTTGCACCACCGAACACATCTCGCAGCTGCTTTCGTCGGCTTGAGCCCAGCTTCCTGGGCCTCCTCTGCTCCTCCATGGCTCTTTCAATGTGTAAGAGAGAAATCAGAGGGAACCGTGCTCCCCTTCATCTTCTCGAGTTCTCTTAGCAACGGGCTTTTAATTAGATTAGCTCAAAGGGTCATAGAACTCTTACACTGAGAGGGGGGACAAGCCTGTTTTGCTATTGATGTGACGAAAAGGGGAATGGACTATGTCTGAATTAGAATAGACTAATGGGGACTGAATGGCTGAGGGTTGGCAGTGGGACAGTCTCTGATTGTCCAGTGCAGACCTGGTCCTCATCAGTTTGGAGTAGAGCATGTCACCGTATGATTGTGGTCCCTGTGTGAGTCTCTAGGTCTCAACCCAGTGGCTTCTTCACTGCAGCTGGCAAACCTAGGCCTAAGGGATTTGCTCAGTCACACGGGACATTCAAGGCAGAGCCAGGAATTAGACACAGATCTCCTGACTCCCAGGCTCAATGATTTGCTCCCAAGACCATCCTACCACTCTGCCGACACAGACAGAGGACTGCAAGTTCGTCTACACAGCAGGAAAGAACCCTCGGCAGCGAGTCTCTGAGCCTAGGTCAAGTGACTTGGACAGTGTGGATGTTCCCACTGGGGCTGGAGCCTGGGCTCTGAGATCCAGTGAAGGGAAAAGTCTCAGAGCCTGGGTTCAAGCCCAAGCCAGAATAACTATACTGCTGTTTTTAGACCAGTAGTGCAAGCCCCAGTCAGCTGACCTGGGCTCTGAAACTTGCTGCTGTGGCTTGGCTTTTTTCTCTTTTTGCAGTGTAGATGTATCCAGAGGGTCCCTGATTTGGTCCCATTGCCCAAGGCCCTGCTTCAGCCTCTCTCTTTGAACACTGTGAATCTTAGGGCTTGTCTACATTTACCAGAGGATTGACACATGGCGTTCGATGAAGACCCACTAAATCGACCACAGATTGCTCTCCCATCAACTCCTGTACTCCACCGGATTGATAAGAGTAAGGGGAGTCGCTGGGAGAGCCCCCGCACTAAGTAGATCTAAGCTATGTCAGCTTGAGTTACGCTAGTCACGTAACTCCAATTGCATAGCTTAAATCAACTTTTCCCTGTACTGTAGACAAGGCCTTAGTGGCGTACAAATGAACAGCTTAGGATTGGCTAGCTTTGCTGAGGTTCCTGAACTGTTAGGTGAGTTTGGTCAGAGTGAAACTGGCTCTGCTAAGGGCTTCAGAATGAAACGAATGTAGCATTGCCTCTCACGGGAGTTCAACCCCCCCGAGTCAGGCCACCAAAAATCAGGAAATTGGCTTAAAAATAATGAGATTTTAAATATATAAATTTGATAATCTTGGGAGAGGTTTAAGGTGCACTCAGGTCATGTTCCCAAGCTTGTCACGTCTGCCGTCAGGGCTAAAAATTTATTTTAAAAAAATGACAGCCAAGAGTCCTACAAAAAGTGGAAACTTGGGCAAATTACAAAGGATGAATATAAACAAATAACACAAGTATGTAGGGACAAAATTAGAAAAGCCAAGGCACAAAGTGAGATCAAACTAGCTAGGGACATAAAAGGAAACAAGAAAACATTCTTCAGATACATTAGAAGCAAGAGGAAGACCAAGGACAGAGTAGACCTATTACTCAATGAGGGGGGGGAAGACAATAACAGAAAATGTGGAAATGACAGAAGTGCTTAATTACTTCTTTGTTTTGGTTTTCACCAAGAAG
The DNA here is from genome assembly GCF_007399415.2 of Gopherus evgoodei. Lineage (NCBI taxonomy): Eukaryota > Metazoa > Chordata > Testudines > Testudinidae > Gopherus > Gopherus evgoodei. The sequence goes on along the minus strand of NC_044325.1, from coordinate 136,501,862 downwards.
GTTAGTGGCGATTAGAAGTCTAACTTAATGAATGTCAATGAAAATGAGGCTGGATCAGAGTCTAAAATAGGGAAAGAACAAGTCAAAAATTACTTAGACAAGTTATATATCTTCAAATCACCAGGGCCTGATGAAATGCATCCTAGAATACTCAAGGAGCTGACTGAGGAGATATCTGAGTCATTAACAATTATCTTTGAAAAGTCATGGAAGACGGGAGACATTCCAGAAGACTGGAAAAGGGCAAACATAATGCCCATCTATAAAAAGGGAAATTAGGACAACCTGGGGAATTACAGACCAGTCAGTTTAACTTCTGTACCTGGAAAATTAATGGAGCAAATAATTAAGCAATCAGTTTGCAAACACCTAGAAGATAATAAGGTGATAAATAACAGTCAGCATGGATTTGTCAAGAACAAATCATGTCAAACTAACCTGAGTATCAGAGGGGTAGCCATGTTAGTCTGGATCTGTAAAAGCAGCAAAGAGTCCTGTGACACCTTATAGACTAACAGACGTATTGGAGCATGAGCTTTCGTGGGTGAATATGATGAAAGCTCATGTTCCAATACGTCTGTTAGTCTATAAAGTGTCAAAGGACTCTTTGCTGCAACCTGATAGCTTTCTTTGACAGAGTAACAAGCCTTGTGGATACGGGGGGGGGTGGCAGATGTGGTCTGTCTTGACTTTAGTAAGGCTTTTGATATTGTCTCACATGACCTTCTCATAAACAAACTAGGGAAATACAACCTAGATGGAGCTACTATAAACTGGGTGCATAACTGGTTAGAAAATCATTCCTGAGAGTAGTCATCAGTGGTTCACAGTCATGCTGCAAGGGCATAACGAGTGGGGTCCCACAGGGATCAGTTCCAGGTCGGTTTCTCTTCAATATCTTCATCAATGATTTTGATAATGGCATAGAGAGCACGCTTATAAAGTTTGTGGACAATACCAAGCTGGGAGGGGTTCCAAGTGCTTTGGAGGATGGGATTAAAATTCAAAATGATCTGGACAAACTGTAGAAGTGGTCTGAATTAAATAGGATGAAATTCAATATGGACAAATGCAAAGTACTCCACTTAGGAAGGAACAATCTGTTGGACACATACAAAATGGGAAATGACTGCCTAGGAAGGAGTACTGCGGAAAGGGATCTGGGGTCATAGTGGATAATAAGCTAAATATGAGTCAATGGTGTAACGCTGTTGCTAAAAAAGCAAACATCATTTTGGGATGTATTAGCAGGAGTATTGTAAGCAAAACACAAGAAGTAATTCTTCCACTCTACTCCATGCTGATTAGCCCTCAGCTGGAGTATTGTGTCCAGTTCTGGGTGCCACATTTCAGGAAAGATGTGGACAAATTGGAGAAAGTCCAGAGAAGAGCAACAAAAATGATTAAAGGTCTAGAAAACATGACCTATTGATGATTGAAAAAATGGGGTTTGTTTAGTCTGGAGAAGAAAAGACTGAGAGGGGACATGATAACAGTTTTCAAGTACATAAAATGTTGTTACAAAGAAGAGGGAGAAAAATTGTTCTTCTTAACCTCTGAGAACAGGACAAGAAGCAATGGGCTTAAACTGCAGCAAGGGCAGTTTAGGTGGGACATTAGGAAAAACTTCCTAACTGTCAGAGTGGTTAAGCACTGGAATAAATTGCCTAGGGAGGTTGTGGAATCTCCATCATTGGAGATTTTTAAGAGCAGGTTGGACAAACACCTGTCAGAGATGGTCTAGATAATACTTAGCCCTGCCTTGAGTGCAGAGTCTGGACTAGATGACCTCTTGAGGCCCCTTCCAGTTCTATGATTCTCACATAATAATCACAGAGTCCTGGAGCTGGGCAGTCAGAAAAACACCAAATATCACAAGACTTGTGATAGATTCACAAGAGTAGGCAACGCTGGGAGAGTCCACATGGAATTTTGGTGGCTTCAGCTCCCCAACCGAGTCAAAAGCGGGCAGTTTGGGTGGAGTTTTATCTTGAGTTTGTTAGATTGATTTGAAACTGAAAGTTAAAGCAAAACCAAGAGGCTGATCTCATGGTGTCGTTATAAACTATGCTCACTGTTAACGCCCCCGAATATGTGCTAGATAAAGCAGGAAAGTTACAATGGAAGGTTCCTTTCTAAAGAGCTGACAGGTTAGCTTTAGACTGACTTAACGAGAGGGGATAGCAGAGATGAGGGTTACAGCATCATGTGGATTCTGAGGGCCTGATTCTCAATTGGTCCATTCCCACCCTTGGGGAAGGGATGACGAGGATGGGGCAAAGGTGGCTTCAAATCCTGTTTGTGCTCCTTGTAAGCTTTGGCCACGCAGGGGCCTTTCAAATTTTCAGAATGGAGAAAGGTAAATAGTGGTGTCCCCTAGGTGTCCGTCCTGGGCCTATTTAACATAGTCATAAACAATCTGGAAAAAGGGGTAAACTCAGTGAGGTGGCAAAATTTGCAGACGATACAAAACTACTCAAAATAGTTAAGTCCCAGGCAGACTGCTAAGAGCTACAAAAGGATCTCACAAAACTGGGTCACCAGGCAACAAAATGGCAGATGAAATGTAATGTTGATAAATGCAAAGTAACACACATTGGAAAACATAATCCTATATACTATGATGGGGTCTAAATTAGCTGTTACCACTCAAGAAAGAGATCTGGGAGTCATTGTGGATAGTTCTCTGAAATCTTCCACTCAATGTGCAGTGGCAGTCAAAAAAGCAAACATAATGGGATAGATAATAAGACAGAAAGGAATAGATAATAAGATAGAAAATATCATATTGCCTCTGTATAAATCCATGGTACGCTCACACCTTGAATACTGTGTGCATATGTGGTCACCCCATCTCAAAAAAGATATATTGGAATTGGAAAAGGTTCAGAAAAGGGCGACAAAAATGATTAGGAGTATGGAACGGCTTCTGTCTGAGGAGAGATTAATAAGACTGGGACTTTTCAGCATGGAAAAGAGGCAATTAAGGGGGTATATGATAGAGGTCTATAAAATCATGAGTGGTATAGAGAAAGTAGATAAGATTAAGCCTCTGCCTAGTTTGATGGTGCTGTTAATCTTTGCTCATTTTGTGCATATCCTTCTTCTTCTGTAATCCCTCCTATGGGCTTCACGGTTCTGAGCCATCTCAAAACATAAGCAACTGCTCTGAAATATAGGAGAAGTTCTACAAAAGATACAGCTTCCCCCTAAATTCTGAGGGAGCATCCTTTTGGGCCCCCATCCTACAACAACTTACATGCTGAACTTTGAGTGTGTGCATCAGTGTTGGCAGAACTGTGGCTCTGAGTCTCCAGAGCCCTCTGCTCAGAGCCCCTCTGTCTTAGAGCCTGCTGTAGCCCCATGACCCTAATTATCTGAGCGCCTCACAATCTTTGATATACTGATCCTCACAATGTCCGTGTATGGTAGGGAAATGCTGTTCTCTAGCTGTAAAACAGGGATAAAGATACTGACCTCCATTGTAAAGTGCTTGGAGATCTGCTGTTGAAAAGCTCTAGATAAGAGCTCGATATAATAATTATCCCCACTTTACAGATGGGGAACTGATGGTGCGTCCACATTGCAGCAAAATACCCCATAGTAGCGAGTCTCAGAGCCTGGGTCAACTGACTCGGGCTTGTGCTACAGGCTAAAAAAATAGCAGCATAGACATTCCAGCTCAGACTGGAGCCTGGGCTCTGAAACCTGGCAAGAGAGGTGGGTCTCAAAGCCTGGGCTCCGGGCTGAGTGGGAATGTCTGGGCTGCTATTTTTAGCCTCATCGCACAAGCTCAAATCAGTTGAACTGAGCGCTAAGACTTGCTGGTGCAGGGTTTTTCTTGCAGGGTAGGTGTACCCTGAGTCACACAGAGACTATGGTTTCAATGGGAGTTAGGCACCTAAATACCTCTGACAATCTCAGCATAAGTGACTTGCCCAAGGTCGCATAGGATGTGTGTGGCAGGGAAGGGAATTGAGCTCCTGAATACAAGTTAGCACCCTACCCCCCAGGCTGCCCTTCCTCTCATTATACATTGCCTGAGGCTGTCCCCAGAGGCTGTTCTTCTCTGTTCGTTCTAAACAAATGATATTTGCATGGGAACTAAAGGAGTTAACCGTTTCACACTAAGAGGGGGAGGTTAGGTGGGTCTGGGTGAGATAGCACATTAACTTCAGCATGTTGTGTGTTTTGTAATGGTTAGGCAAAGATGCTGATAAGCATCCGGACTTCATAGGAAATGAGTTACCAGGCCAGAAAACTGTCTATAAACTAAAATAAAGATCGCTCAAACAGGCGCTTTTAGACCAATTTTTACAGGCTTTCCCCTAAAAATATATCAACATAAAAGGGTTCCGATCTGGAAAGCAACACTGCTATTTAAGGTCTGGCCCAGTCCACAGAGTTTGACTCCTAACTCTGGGTGGTTTGTGATGTGAATCTGTCTTTTGCCCATAATGGAAATGAAACAGAAGCTTCTACAGCAGATCAGGTCATGTGGCTTTAATGACACTTAGCAAATAGGCATGCTGTATGGGCTTTATGGGCAACTTATCTTCACACCACCACAGTGAAGTAGATGGGAAAGGTTAGTGTTATCCCTGCTTTATAGATGGAGAAACTGAGGCACAGACTGGGGAAGAGTTTGCATTTAAAAATGCCTAAGGGGTTTAGATGCCTGGGTGAAGGAGAGTGAATTAGGTGCCTAGTTCCCTTAGAAGCTTTTGAAAATCCCACCTAAATTGAGTGGGCCCAAGGTCACACATCAGATGGTTGACAGAGCCAGGATTAGAACTGGACACCCTCCCAAGCTCTTGTTTGTTTCTCCAGAGTATGCTGCCTCCTCGGTCTGGTCTTACTGAACTGTCCTGGACCGATACCTATCCACGGGAGAGAGGGGTGACAAGCAGAAAGGCAAGCTACCCTGACAACAAAGAGGACTCATGAGGCATCCTATTCAGCTAAAGAGCAGAGTGGGTTTGGGATCTCTCTGGTTGTTACTTGGGTTTTTCAAGTAGCAAGACGTGCACTAACTCAGCCGCAGCAGTTAGATGACTGATTGCATTTGAGACGCTTGCATGAGCCCATTAATATCAAGATCAAAACATTTCTACTAGGGGCCTGATTTTGGAAATGTTTGGCACCCCTGAAAAATCCAGCCCTGATTAAATCAAATTGGGAGCCAAGTTACACAAACTTTTTTTTAAGCAACATGGAAACAATTTCTTTGTGCAGAAGAGTAGATCAGTTCAGGATTTTGCAGCAGATTTGGGGCTAAATCTGCCTCAGGAATAAAAAAGCAACCAAGGTGTAAACTGCACTTACCTTTCAGCAGTGCCTCTGAGAGAGGGTTTCAGACGTTGCAAAGTGCAGGGCACCTTCTCTGAAGTGAGTTGGTTCCTTTATTTCTTGCGGTAAGTTGGCATAGTAAGTGCAGAGGAGGAGTGCTGCTTCTGTTGTTATGTTTCATCAACCTGGCTCGGGCATGATCTGACATTTTCTTTCTCTTGCTCAACTCACTTTTCCGCTGTTGGGTTAAATATAACAGTTAGAGTTCCCTGCATTTCCTGTTCACGAAACATTGCTTTGTGACCTTAACATAAGAAGACAATATTTAAAGGGACACCGCTGATATAAAACATAGAGATAGGTTCCAGATTTTCCAAAAAGTTCTCAGCTCCTATGAGGAACAATTCAGAATCCCCCACTTATGACAAAGGCAGCTGCTGCTGAACTTCTAAAAAATCTGTCCCGTAGATTGTAAGTGCTTTGGGGCAGTGATGTGTCTTTTTCATATGCCTGTAAAGCTCCAAGCACACTTTTGGGTGCTATGTCAATCATTCTAATTTAAATGGCCTTTGCTGTATTTTCAAACCCCCACAAAGTCCAGATGTTTTGGGCTCTGGGGTTTTGGTTCAGTGCCGTTCTACACTCTCTGGCTGGGAATTTCAAGGGCACACAAGGGAGGTCAGAAACAACCCTGACATTATAATTAAAGAGGCTGATAAAGGAGGTGCTGTTGTCATCATGAACGGGTCTGACTACCAAAAGGAGGTTGCCAGACAACTCTCCAATACCAAATTCTACAGGCCACTTTCCTCAGATCCCACTGAGGAATATACTAAGGAACTGCACCATCTTCTCAGGACACTCCTTACACTAACACAGGAACAAATCAACATACCCTTAGAGCCCCAACCGGGGTTATTCTATCTACTACCCAAGATCCACAAACCTGGAAACACTGGACACTCCATCATCTCTGGAATTGGCACTCTCACTGAAGAACTGTCCAGATATGTGGACTCTCTACTCAGACCCTACGCCACCAACACTCCGTGACACTACTGATTTCCTGAGAAAACTACAATGCATTGGTGATCTTCCAGAAAACACCATCCTAGCCACCATGGATGTGGAGGCTCTCTACACAAACATCCCATACACAGATGGAATACAAGCCATCAGGAACAGTATCCCTGATGATGCCACAGCACAACTGGTTTCTGAGCTCTGTAACTTTATGCTCACACACAATTATTTCAAATTTGGTGACAATATATACCTCCAGACCAGTGGCACCACTATGGGCACCTGCATGGCCCCACAATATGCCAACATTTTTATGGCTGACCTGGAATAATGCTTCCTCAGCTCTCGTCCACTCACACCCCTTCTCTACCTACACTACATTGATGACATCTTCATCATCTGGACCCATGGGAAGGAGACTCGGGAAGAATTCCACCACAATTTCAACACCATTAACCTCAGCCTGGACCAATCTACATGAGAGGTCCACTTCCTAGACACCATGGTACGAATAAGCAACGATCACATTAACACCACCCTATACCGAAAACCCACCAACCACTATGCCTACCTTCATGCCTCCATTTTTCATCCTGGACACACCACACAATCCATCGCCTACAGCCAAGCGCTGAGGTATAACCGCATTTGCTCCAACCCCTCAGACAGAGACCAACACCTACAAGATCTTCACTGAGCATTCTCAAAACTACAATACCCACACGAGGAAATAAGGAAACAAATCAACAGAGCCAGAGGTGTACCCAGAAGCCTCCTGCTGCAAGACAAGCCCAAGAAAGAAACCAATAGAATTCCACTGTCTATTACCTACAGGCCTCAGCGAAAACCTCTCCAACGCATCATCAGTTATCTATAACCCATCCTGGACAATGACTCCTCGCTTTCACAGGCCTTGGGAGGCAAGCCAGTCCTCGCTCACAGACAAACCATCAACCTTAAGCATATTCTCACCAACAACCATACACCGCACCATAGTAACTCTAACTCAGGAACCAATCCGTGCAACAAACCTTGATGCCAACACTGCCTACATATTTACACCAGCGACACCATCACAGGAACTAACCAGATCAGCCACAACATCACCGGTTCATTCACATCCACCAATGTAATATACGCCATCATGTGCCAGCAATGCCCCTCTGCTATGTACATTGGCCAAACTGGATAATCCCTACATAAAAGTATAAATGGACACAAGTCAGATATTAGGAATGGCAATATACAAAAACCTATAGGAGAACACTTCAATCTCCCTGGACACGCAATAGCAGATTTAAATGTAGCCATCCTGCAGCAAAAAAAACTTCAGGACCAGACTCCAAAGAGAAACTGCTGAACTTCAGTTAATTTGCAAATTTGACACCATCAGCTCAGGATTAAACAAAGACTGTGAATGGCTTGCCAACTACAAAACCAGTTCCTGCAACCTTGGTTTTCACACCTCAACTGCTAGAAGAGGGCCTCATCCTCCCTGATTGAAGTGACCTCATTATCTCCAGACTGATTCTGGCCTGCATATTTATACCTGCCTCTGGAAATTTCCATCACATGCATCTGACGAAGTAGGTATTCACCCACAAAAGCTCATGCTCCAATACGTCTGTTAGTCTATGGTGCCACAGGACTCTTTGTTGCTTTTTACAGATCCAGACTAACACAGCTACCCCTCTGATACTTGACAAGGGAGGTAGGCACACTTTGAATCTGGAGTGACTAACTGCCTTAGGTTCTTTTGAAATTCCTCACCTGCCATTATTAACCTGAATTAAAAAAAAATTAATTTAGTTTTCACCTTTTGGGCTGTTCTTTGGGACAGTAGAATTCATCTCTTTTGCTTCAGTTTCCCCGACCTAGTGCAGAGAAGTTTCAAGACTTAGATCAGTGGTTCTCAACACAGGGTACACATACCCCGGAGGGTGCGCAGAGGTTTTCCAGGGGGTACATCAACTCATCTAGATATTTGCCTAGTTTTACAACAGGCTACAAGTGCTAGTGAAGTCAGTACGAACTAAGATTTCATACAATGACTTGTTTAAACTGCTCAGTATACTATAGGCTGAAATGTAAATACATTATTTATATTCTAGTTGATTTATTTTATAATTTATGGTAAAAATGAGAAAGTCAGCAATGTTTTAGTACTAGTGACTGTGACACTTTTGTATTTTTATGTCTGATTTTATAAGCAAGTACACCTCTACCCTGCTATAACGCGACCCAATATAACACTGGTTCGCGTATAGCGCGTTAGCAGCGGGGCTCCGGCTGCTGCGGGGAGCCCCGGGCCCTTTAAATCACTGCTAGAGCCCTGCCACCCCTGGGGCTGTGGCAGCGGGGCTCCACCAGCGATTTAAAGGGCCCGGCGCTCCCCGCAACGGCTGGAGCCCAGAGCTCTTTAAATCATCGCCGGAGCCCTGCTGCTCCTACCCTGATATAACAGAGTTTCAGCTATAACGCAGGTGAGATTTTTGGCTCCACACGACCACGTTATAGCAGGGTAGAGGTGTAGTTAAGTGAGGTGAAACTTGGGGTACACAAGACAAATCAGCCTCCTGAAAGGGGTACAGTAGTCTGGAAAGGCTGCGAGCCACTGACTGAGATAAAGTCTGTTGGAGAGAAAAGATAAGTGCTAAATATTATTTTATTCAGAGCCCAGAACTGAAGTGAAATGTCCAGTGCATGTTATGACTCTTAGATCAGAGATATTCATACTGAGCACTGATTCTTGCTCTCCAAAGCTGAGCTAACTGGAACATGAGCTTTGCACTGTCCTGCCTATGGGTGCTTTAAGGGAGGCTAAGCATAAACGTCTCTAGGACCTTTGCACATAACTGGAAACATCCAACAGATCCTATCTTCCTCCCTGCTTAGGAGATCAAAGCCAAGCTTGTGCACTTACCCATGAAGTGGTTTAATGTTAGAGATAGGGCAGGTACGGTGTTCTCCACCTCCCAGGGCCTACCTCCAGCTGTAGAACCTACTTGGCAAGCAGCTATGTTTGCTTGTGCATTGCTCTTAATGATGAGTTGCAGATAGTTCAAAATCTGGACAGCTGTTGCAGCTATGGGGCTCTTTGGGCCATTTGGAAAGAGGTCACGGAGGTGTGGGGGGGTGGAATGTTAGTGTGATGGCTGCACACAATGGGAGGATTCTGACATGTAGTCCTGTTCCTTGCTGTCTGATTTGCAGTTTTGTAAGTGCTAGACAGTGCTGCTGCTTCCTTCAGCAGGATTTACAGAAGGCTGCAGGATTTGTGAGAGAATCTTATCGATTAAGTTGGGCAGACAGCGTGGCACTTGTGGTTATCAGGAAATGGGACACCTGTATGAGAGGAGGTGAATTGTGACAACAGTCACATAATGCTTGCTGTGGCACTTCTGCAACAGATGAGTGGTTTCCAAGCATACATTGTAGCTACGTGCCTCAAGAGCATGGTGAAGATCCTGCTTAAATCAATCTTCTGCTCCACCTCGCTGAAAGCGGTCTAACCTCCATGCGGATCCTGTGTGATGGGGAAGAGCAGCTGAGGAAATGGGCCTGGCTCATTTTGAGACGGGTTTAGATCTCAGGGGATGTTTATGTGCTCAGTATCTTTTCCTGCTGACAACCTGCAGGGAAACAGTGACAGTCACTGGAAGGGCTGGACAGATTGACGTAGGAGGAAAGATTAAAAGGGCTAAATTTGTAGAGTTTGGCTGAGGAACAGCTAAGGGATAGCATGACAATGCTCTGCAACTATTTGAAGGGTGTTGACACATTAGGAGAGGGAAGAATGATTTAGCCTGGTGTACAGGGGTGTGAATTAAGAAAGGCAAAGCTCCTAGCTAATGAGGTGTCTTAATCATAGAATATCAGAGTTGGAAGGGACCTCAGGAGGTCATCTAATCAACCCCCTGCTTGAAGCAGGACTAATCCCCAGAAAGATTTTTACCCCTCATCCCTAAATGGCCCCCTCAAGCATTGAACTCACAATCCTGGGTTTAGCAGGCCAATGCTCAATCCACTAAACTATCCCTCCCCCAAGGAAGCAATCAAGCTCCATTGTTCTGTAGCAGCAGGGACTGGAGCTGAGTGGGTGACAGAAATGATCTATGGGCCCAGATCCTCTGCTGGTGTAAGTCCACACAGCTCCAGTGCCGTGAATGAGTCAGGCTGATTTATAGCAGCCAAGTTCATGGCGCATGCTCTTCACTGGTGCGCTGATGGAAAGGAGTGGTGTTGTAGAGTAGGATACCAGGGCTTGGTAGATTAGTTCTAAAGGAAGGAGGAGTGTTGTTTTCAGACTCAGTCATGCTAAGGAGCACTGAATAAGGTCTGTAAATTGTGATTGAGGGAGTCCAGTCTGAGAGCCTTCAGCGTCCTCAGCCTGACTGCAGCATTTACTAGGTAGCTAAGACCATGCTGCAAAGTGTCTCTCATACTTATGTGGTCCTACACTACCTCAGCCCATGTCTACACCACAAAATTAAGTTGAACCAACTTATGTCGGTAAACAGCCACCGTAATAATGACATAATTTGTGTGTGTGTTGGCTGTGCACATCCTCCCCCAGAGTGCTTGTATTTATTGTACTGTCTTAAGTGGGGTATTGTGGAATGGCTCATGAAATCCAGTAAAAGTCAACTTAGGCAACACAGTAACATTACATCAACATAACTGCACTGGCCTTGACTCTACACCTCTCATGGAGCTGGAGTTATCAGTGTAGGGGAGCAGTTACATCAGCAGGAGTGACATTCTGTATCTTGGGGGAGCACCCTGTTGTTGGGTCTAAACTTTTGGTAAACTTTGGGGAGCCAAAACACACCCAGACTGGCTGTCTCTGCATAATCCTTCCTGAACCCTTTTGAACAAAACACTGACCTGCAAACTACTCATGACACCCCCTTTATCAAGTAGCCATTAGCCTTTATCTCTATGCATTTACTTGTTAACTTGCTTTTCCTGTAAAATCTTGATTGATTATGCATGACCATTATCTTTTGTTAATCACTTTGTTTACTTCTGTGTATAAATATTGATGCTCACCCCTAATAAAGGGGCCACACTTAGTCTAAAGCTTTTAGAGCTAAGGTTAGTGTGAGCCCGTTGATCAACGCATTGGTGTCTGGTCTCTGACAGAATTGTGTGCCCCATACCAACTCCGCACGAACTCGGGTGCTGGAGAGGTGAGTGAGGACTTGCTTTATTTACCTAACAATTTGGGGGCTCGTCCGGGATTCCTTCTGGTGCAGTACCTCTGTCCAGTGGTCAGACCACTCATATATGAATTGGCAAGGCGCCACAGGAGATTTCTCCCAGCCAATTCAATATTGAGGGGTCGTGTATTGGACAGCAGGGTAAACGCCAGTTGGAGGGCTCCTGTCAGACACCATGGGTCAAGGGACTAGCGTGCCTCTTGAGAGTCCGTTGGGGATTGTAAATAAGTTATGGAACGAAGGGAAACTCCCAGTACAGACAGGAATGTCTAGGAAGAAGTTGTACACACTATGTGTAAGGAATTGGACTGGGTATACCGCGGTATTGGCCGACCCGGAGATGAGGTGGCCTTCGTATGGCTCTTTCGAACAGGCTGCCTTAAGAGGAGTAAAGAGCCAGATCGAAAAAGACCATCCGGGACAGTTATGTTACTGGTTTTGTTGGGACACAGCAGCAGAGCTGTGGAAATCTTTAAAAATTATGGCAGTCAGGTACTCTCCCGAGCGTGAACCCCCTCCAGGTTATTTCGATGAAGGGTGTAGACCACGGCGTGTTTTGACTCGTCAGCTGGTCCCCTCTGCACCTGCCCCTATTCCTCCGCAGGGGGACTCTCTCCATGTAGCAGAGGGGAATCTGCAGGATCCCAGATTGGAATTTCTGCAGAAGGATGAGGAGGAAATGAAGGGGCAAACCTCGGGAGGAGTAGTTACTAGGCTAATATCCAAGCAGATACAGCAGGGTGCATGCCCCCCCCCTGAGGATAGCCCAGAGGATGTCCCCGTCAAATCTCTTGCGAGTAATAAAAGTATAGTTAGAGAGATGCCTTTACAGGTGCACGATCAACCTTATATGGGCAATGATGGACGGTTACAACATGCTAATATTGTGGAATATAAAGGATGGCTAGAATGGGATTTGAAAGAGTGGGGACGGTTGTCAGGGTCTTTTGGGGAAAATCCCCGAAAGATCATAGAACTTCTAGAAAGATTGTTTTTAAGTTATAATCCTACTTATACGGATGTGGATCAGTTGTTAAGTAGAGTTTTGACCGGAGAGGAACGTAGTAGATTGTGAATGGCAGAAAGGACATGGGGAGATAGCAATGCAGTTAATCTTACTTGGATGGATAGGCGGGATCTGGCCGCTGGCTGGAATCCCCTAGACTGGACTCAGCCAAGGCTGACTCAGCTGCGAACAGATCGAGAGCGATTGTTAGAGAGACTCGAGGAAATGGCTCGCCGCTCGCCTAATCAGGCTAAGTTCATGCAGATTCGGCAGGAATCTGATGAGCCGCCCAGAAAGTTCTGGTCGAGGCTATTGGAGGGGGCCCGAATGTTCACTCAGATGGATCCTGAGAGAGAAGCAGACCACCCTACTCTTATTTCGTTTTTTGTGAATCAGTCGGTGCCCCCTGTAAGGGATTACTTCTTAAAGTTTCGCCCTGGTTGGGGAGGTGAGTCAGTCACTTCAGTGTTGGACGTAGCTGATTTTGCCTGGGAGAAAGAAAGGGAAAGTAGTAAAAAAAAAAAAGAGAAAAAGGAAAAATATAAGCTGATGGCTTTAGCTTTTCACGGCGGTGTTCAAGGCAAAGGCCGTGGCCATGGCAGGGGATTCCAGGGTGCTCGGGGAAGAGGGTCCTGGCGACCCCAGCCATCAGGAAATTGTTTTCAGTGCGGACAGCCCGGTCACTTTAAACGTGAATGCCCCTGGGGACGCCCAGAGGGTCTGGTTGCATCCGCAGATGCTTACACAAGTGAGGAATACACCCCTGCACCACCAGCTCAGCCCATTCCCCAGGCCTGGATCAACTATGGGAAACAGCAGCAGCCGCAGCAAACTCAGCCTCCTCAATGACGGTACCCCGGGGGCGAAGGCAAACAATGTGATGGTCTTATTTCCTTAATGTCTTTAGCGGCTCCTTTCTCACTTTCTCCCCTCCCAGCAAAGAGCCTCGTTTAACCCTTTTAGTCCAGGGACTGCCTGTCTCTTTCCTCATTGATACTGGGGCTACTTTCTCTCTTTTAAATCATGCCCCCTCTCCCTGGCTATCCTCTGAGATTAAAACTGCAACTGGGGTGGAGGGCAACCCACAGTCTCTGGGACTCACTTTGCCTTTGAATGTTATTTATTCTGATAAATGTTTTCCTCACCGTTTTCTTTTTTCCCCAGCTTGTCCGATCCCTTTGATGGGCCGGGATTTACTCTGTAAGCTTGAGGCTACTTTAACCTGCACTCCTGAAGGGGTAGGATTATTGATGACAGTGTTAGGAGATTCGGCCCCTACTCAGGGTAATTGGGAAACACCCCCCTCTCTCTCCCCTGACCTCACTGACTTGCCTCCAACCCTCTGGGGAATTTCTGACACTGATGTTGGCCTGCTCCTTTTGGCAGAGCCCGTAAGGATTCAGGTGAAGCCTTCCTTAACCCCCCCGTCAGTCCCTCAATACCCCCTGTCGCTGGAAGCCCGGGAGGGCATCCGCCCCATTATCGAGGGATTCATTGCACAAAAGCTAGTCCGCCCTCAGCGCACTCCCTGTAACACCCCTATACTGCCTGTCAAAAAGCCTCCTAAAAAGGACGGAGACCCTGTTCGTTGGCGCTTTGTACAGGATCTACGAGTTGTTAATCAGTATGTGGTCCCTCTTCATGCAGTAGTTCCTGACCCAGCTACTATCATCAGCCAAATCCCCTGGGATGCTGAGTGGTTCACTGTTATTGACTTAAAATCAGCTTTTTTCAGCATTCCTGTGCACCCAGACTCTCAGTATCTCTTTGGTTTCACCTGGGAGGGACAAAGTTATGTCTGGCAACGACTTCCTCAAGGCTACAGAGACAGCCCCACGATTTTCAGCCAGTGCCTCCGCCACGACTTGGAAGGTTTCACCAGTCCGCAGGGATCCACATTGGTCCTATACGTAGATGACATCCTATTAGGTAATCGCGAAGAAGCTGCCCTCCGCATCGATGGTAAGGCACTTTTATTATACCTACACACCAGAGGCCACAAGGTAGACCCTAAAAAGATTCAGTGGGTCTCACAGAAGGTCCGATATCTGGGCTTCCTGTTAACCCCAGAGGGAAGACAAATGGACCCAGCCCGCATAAAGACTATTCAAAACTGCCCTCTACCGAACACCAAGAAACAACTTCGAGGTTTCTTAGGATTAATTGGCTTCTGTCGCCCCTGGTTGCCGTCCTGTGGGGAGTTAAGCAAACCGCTCCACCGACTCACTGCTAACCTTGCTCCTGACCCTTTGCAGTGGTCCCCGGACACTATTCAAGCCTTTCAGTTACTCAAGGACAGTGTGGCCTCCTCCATGTCTCTCCGCCCCCCCAATTACAGCAAACCCTTTCACCTTTTTGTCCACGAGAGGGGCGGAATTGCTAGTGGTGTCCTTACCCAGCTGAGCGGGCCCCACCATTTCCCGCTTGCTTTTTACTCTCAGCAAATCGACCCTGTCGCTCAGGGAACCCCATCCTGCACCCGGACTCTGGCAGCAGCAGCCCTGCTGATCACAAAGGCAAAGAGCCTAACCCTGGGTCATTTTACCACGGTTTGGACCTCTCATGCCTTGTCAGCCCTTCTGCGTAGGGGCACAACCCAAGTCTTTTCGGCCCATCGTCAGCAACAGCTAGAGGCCGAACTCTTAGAAGACACTAACCTAATTTTTGAAAGGTGTGGACCCCTTAATCCAGCTACCTTGCTTCCTGACCTGCCAGTCCTCCAGGATCAGCACGACTGTGTGGAAGTAGTTTCCAGCATCCTACAGATAAGAGACAACCTGTTTGACGTGCCACTGGACAATCCCGATTGCATCCTCTTCTCGGACGGAAGCTCCTTCTATGTTAATGGCAAGCGTTTCACAGGTTATGCTGTCACCTCTGAATGGGACATTCAAGAGGCCGCCTCACTGCCAGGCAACTGGGGAGCCCAAGCCGCTGAACTCTATGCCCTGGCCCGAGCTTGCCAGTTGGCCGCTGGTAAGACCGTTACCATTTTTACTGATAGCAAATATGCTTTTGGAGTTGTGCATTGTCATATCCACCTCTGGAAGTTTCGAGGTTTCCAGACAGCTGCCGGTAAACCCATTCAGCACCTCCCCCTCATCCACAAGCTTTTGGACGCCCTCCAAAAACCCTCTGTCCTGGCTGTAGTTCACTGCCGGGCCCATACTAAAGATAGTAGCCCCGTTACCCGTGGGAATGCCCTGGCTGACGCCTCCGCCAAGAAGGCTGCCACCTTACCTTTAGCCATGCCCACATTGGCTATTGCAGCCTCCTCCTTTACTCCACCGCACCCCGTACCAGTACCCGCTGCTGAACTACAATCGTGGGAGAGCCTCGGGGCCACTCTGGTCAAAGGGACCTGACTTATGCCAGATGGCCGAGCCTGCCTCCCTCGCTCTACCCCGTGGCAGTTCGCTGGCACCATGATAAAGGGGGTCACTACGGCACGGCCTCGTGGACACCATCGCTCGCTTTTGGTATGCTCCAGGCATTCAACCCTATTGCCTATCAATAGTGAAAGCATGCAGCACATGTCAGCGTAATGGACCTGCTCCGCCTCTTAACAAAATTAAGGGTGGAAGACCTCCGCCTGCTGCTCCATTTCAACATCTTCAAATTGACTTTGCAGATATGCCAAAGGCTTTTGGGAAAAAGCACCTCCTTGTTTTGGTTTGCCCTCTGACTTCCTGGGTCGAAGCTTTTCCTACTGCTAATTGTACTGCTGCACAGTGGCGAAGATTCTCCTTAGAGACATTGTACCCCGTTTTGGCATCCCTCTTGTGCTCGACTCAGATCGCGGACCTCACTTTACTGGTCATGTCCTTGGCCGTTTAGAACAAGGACTGGGCATTTCACACTCCTTTCATACACCCTACCACCCCCAGTCTAGCGGGAAAGTTGAGCGTATGAATAGGGAACTTAAGCTTACATTGGCTAAATACTGTCAGGAAACAGGATTAAAGTGGCCTCAGGTACTTCCTTTGGTCCTGTTTCACCTTCGTACTCGCCCAACCCGCGCATTGGGATTATCCCCCTTTGAACTGCTCTATGGACACCCCCCTTTCAAAGGCGGGGCGCTACCACGTGCTGATGTTTCACTATTGGGAGGGGATCATATGACCGCGTGTCAGTTTCTCTCCCTACAGGCTCGCCTCCGTACCCTTTGGAAAGCCTCGCAGTTTTCCCAGACCGTGCCTCTGGAGGAACAGATCCACCCGTTCCAACCAGGGGACTTCGTCTGGGCCAAAAAGTTCGTTCGTGACGACACCCTCCAGCCAAGGTTTACTGGACCCCACCAGGTTCTTTTGACAACCCAGACTGCAGTGTTCCTGGAAGGATGCAAATCTTGGATCCACCACTCCCACGTCAAGCCAGCCGTAGTGGACCACAGTGACGGACCAGCAGCTCTTGTCACCACTGAGGACACTGCCTTCGACCAGTGGACCAGCTTACCTCTCTCAGACATTAGACTTAAATTGACTCGAAAAAAATGAGAGGACCCTTTATTCTGACAACTGTATGTTTTTTTTTATGCTTTTTTAGTTTATTTTCTGCTTATAAAGATAATGCTTTTATTAGATATTCCCACGAGGTTAAAACTCGTATTTTAGGAAATAGAAGTAATTGCTGGGTATGTACTCAATTTCCAGTAAATGCAGCACAGGGACTCCCCTTCACACCCATTCCCCTAACCACTGCTAATATGACTTGGATGCCACCGACTAAAATAAAAGATCCAGTCCAACCCAATCTTACATGGGACAAAACAGGAGTGCCAATTAACAAATATCTCAGGGTAACCAATCAAACAGGATCACTGTGTTTTGTTAAAGGAAAAGGGTCAACTTTTGTGGGAACAAGTAAATGCAACATATATTTTAATGGCACCGCCTTTAGTAAAAATCTTGGCTTCAAGCCTTGCGCATCCCACTTATCCCATATGTGGATCCCTCACCCCGATCCAACCTTTTCAACTTTTTCATGGAGGGGCAGGTTTTCAAAGTCAGTTTTTAAAAAGCCCTGCTCAGATCTCAAGGGTGTCCAACTAATTGTTAAAGGATACACAATTGCCTTCTACAACTGCTCAAGCAGTACTACACTGCCCTTTGAGAACAACACTACCAAATTGTGCCTCTGCAGTTCACACAACGACCCCTCTGCGTTACCAGGGGAACAGTGGTACAACGGGTGGTGGGTTACCTCCTACTCTGAGAAATGGAATACCCAAAACGCATTATATGGAACATACTGGGTGTGCGGGCCCAAAGCTTATTATTTTCTCTCCCCTGATTGGGCAGGGTCATGTTATTTGGCATGGCTAGCACCGCCTTCTCGCATCTCCCTCACTCCCCCTCATTTTCCCCACGTTCATAACATCCGTGAAACTGACAGAGATATTAATCTCCGTGATGGTTTGTCCTGGCAGCGGTGGGCTGGTCACACTAGCTTGAAGGGTGCTATCATCCGTCTACAGGGACTATTAGAATCTTTGACCAATGAAACTGCAACCCTATTTGAAAATCAGGCCGGGGAAATGTCCCAGCTGCGCCAGTTAGCTTTGCAAAACAGAATGGCTTTAGACATAATGTTAGCAGCCCAGGGAGGAACTTGCGCCCTCATAAATAAAGAATGCTGTGTTTTTGTAAATGACACCTACTCTGACACTTTTCAACGTACCAAACACCTAAGGGAAATGGCTAAAAACTACTCCTCTGGCCAGCCACCTTATGATTAGTGGGGAGCCTTATGGAATTGGCTGCCCGGATTTGGGTGGGTTAAAAAACTCTTGGTGGGTGTTGTTGGGGCCATAGTAGTCCTTATAATACTGTGTTGCTGTATTCAGTGTGTCCCCTCCCTCATAAACTCATGTAAGTCAGTTTATTCTTTTCCCACTTCAGCTAAAAGCCTTACTCTCTTCGAATTGGCCCAGGCTGAAATTGCCAAGCGGCCCTTAAGATCTTAAAATAGGGTGTAGCTTTTTGATTAATAGTTATCCCAAAGCTACAAATGGAGGAATGTTGGGTCTAAACTTTTGGTAAACTTTGGGGAGCCAAAACACACCCAGACTGGCTGTCTCTGCATAATCCTTCCTGAACCCTTTTGAACAAAACACTGACCTGCAAACTACTCATGACACCCCCTTTATCAAGTAGCCATTAGCCTTTATCTCTATGCATTTACTTGTTAACTTGCTTTTCCTGTAAAATCTTGATTGATTATGCATGACCATTATCTTTTGTTAATCACTTTGTTTACTTCTGTGTATAAATATTGATGCTCACCCCTAATAAAGGGGCCACACTTAATCTAAAGCTTTTAGAGCTAAGGATAGTGTGAGCCCGTTGATCAATGCATTGGTGTCTGGTCTCTGACAGAATTGTGTGCCCCATACCAACTCCGCACGAACTCGGGTGCTGGAGAGGTGAGTGAGGACTTGCTTTATTTACCTAACACTGTAACCCCCATATTCCTAATTTATATAGGATTGTGATCTTGCATATAAAGCATGCCTTGTAAGGTATCAGGGGAAAGGTTATAATCTGTTGAAAGTCATTTCTCTATCCATATATGTATATCATTAATGCATATGAAGTTATGAGAATTTTGTATGGTTGTCACTAAAACAGATTGTAAATTGGAGATTCAGCCAGATATTAGCTCCCCAGAGGCAACAGCAAGGAAAGTAACCAATGCCCAGGCAGACTGTCAAACAACCCATCAACAGCTGCTGTCCAGCAAGGGAGCTACAATTCAGTGACAACCCTGCACGAGGCCACAGCAGGGGAATTGCTCAACCTTGTCTGGAGACTCAGCAATGCCCACCCAGACATGCCTGGACTTGTGTTCTACAAGCACATGGACTGAGCATATAAGAGAGACATAGTGGCCACATGCTGGGCCTTTCTCCTTCACCCACCTACGCTGCAAGCAACAAGGACACTCTAAAGAGTCCAACTCAGGGGACTGGCCCAGATTTCAAGGGTGAAATCTGTATACTATAAACTGCAATATCCAGTGGGGTGAGAAAAAACTGCTTAATCCAATAGGATTGAGAGTTCAGACAGCGTGCTTACATTTTATTTTGGTAATTATCTCTTTTAGTCAATAAATTTGTTTTACTGGTTATCTTTGAGTTTGCCTGACATGAATGGTAAATATGCTCAGGTTTTACAAAAGCTACTGTATGTCCACTTTCCACTGATGAAGTGGTGAACCAATTAATAAATTTGCACTGGTCATCTTGAGCAGTACAAGATGGTATATTCCTGAGATACTGTGTAAGGGGGATTTGGCTGGTGCCTTTCCCTATGTGATTCATGAGCGACTCTGGGAGCATTCATGCAATCCAGCTGAGTGTTGGTCTCCACATGTGGTTGTGCTGAGAGATCACAGTGCCCATATCTCCATTGTTTAGACAGGGGCCGGGGACCTACAGAGACCAAGTGGCCTGCCCAAGTCACACATACATAGCAAAGCTAGGAACTGAACCCAGATCTTGTGTCCAGGCTCACACCTGAACCATCCTTCATGCAGATAGTGACACAGTGCATTAATAGCATACTTGGTCCTGAAGTTACTCCCCCTCTTCAGAGCAGGCAAAGAGAAGACAGGTGACAAGCCAGCCTCATTTATACACAATGTGTTTGTTTATAATAAAGTTACATTTTTAAACTAGATTTTTTCCAATAATTGCAGCAGCATCTTATTTATAGATACAAGTATTAGTGCTGAAGGTTTGCCGGCGTTACCCTGAACGCAAAGTGCAGCAAGGATGGGGGTGTGAAGGGATCTGTTCTGTCCAGGTTTAGAAGTCCAACTCCATGAGCAGAGGGGCTGAACCCATCACAGAAAAAGTGCCTGAGAATTTCTGATGTTTCTTGAGACCATCTTGAACAGTGAGACTGCAGCCTTTGTGGACAGACAATGTAGCCATGAAAACCAGCAGCAGGAGCCAGGAGGACTTGGCCTCTAACACATGAGGACCACATGTAGCAAGTTTAACTGCAGAAGCCATGACACGAACCACCACATAATGAGGGAGACAAGCAGCTAACCCTCCTGCTGGAGGGGGAAGTGGGAATGGAATTAGCCCCGCTGTACAGAGTGGTGCTACAACTCTACTGTAGAAAAATCACAGAGTCCACCAATTGCTGTGTAGATGGATCCCCCACAGAGCATGCCCTGGAATAGCCTAGTGGCAGGAGCTAGTGGTGTATTATGACAAGAGCAGGGGGAACTAAAGGTGAGTCTTATAAGACAAATTCTGCCCTTAGGCTAGTGCTGAAGGTAGCCAATACAGCAATTGGGCCTGGGCATAACCAGGTGGCATCAGTAGTCTGTTTCCACTCAAGGGTGCATCAAGCAGCTTTACAAGTAGTGAATTGGACTGGCTCGTATTAGCAGAGGAGATGTCTAACCTGTCAGAATCCCCCATCCCCAACTCCTACTACCAGCCTCCTTATACTGCAGAAGAACCACCCAAGAGATGGAGCTACAAATTATTCCTTTCCTCAAGTCAGCAAGCAGAGGGCAAAGTTTAAATGTCAAGCAGAACTTGATCTGAGCTAGCCATGGAGAAAGCTGGCTGTGTCATCTGGTTACCCAGCTAAGCATCCACTCCCTGCTCATTCAGGTAGGCCCTGCAGTCAGGAATGCTTGTTTTATGGGCAATATGCATCTCCTTTCCCACCTCTATCCTAAGCATTCCTTTTCAGGAAGCAGAGCCCAACTTGAGACAGATACCCTTCTATCAATGCAGGCCTGCTGCACTCACAGCTTACTCCTGCCCAGGCAGCTGGAGAGTGTTGATGCTGCCCAGGAGCAAGGCTATAGAAGACCATGTACATAAGCATCCCATGGCCATGAGGATCAGTTGCCATGGGCCGGAGCCTCAGCTGGGGAGCTATGCTCTTTTACACTTGACTTCAGTGGAAGTACAACACTTTACAGCAGCTTAGGGTCTAGGCCCATCTCTCCTCCACCCACCCCTTTTACCCTGTGGTCCTAAGGGCAAGGGTGTAGAGCTGGTCAGGGGGTTGAGACTTAACCCTCTTATTCCTACCCCTTCTTGTTGAGTGTCTCACTGGCCTATGGTGAAGGCTCAATTTTCAGCATTTATCATTCCCTCTTCAAGGCCTACAAAAGGAGGTAATCAAATGTTCCACATCTATGTTAAATAAAGCCTTTACAAGACACATTGCACACAAGTGGGTCCTTAGACACCTAGCCCTATTCATAAATATGACACTTAACTCTACATCACTTCATAATAGACAGATCCAGTAGGCAGATTATACAGTGCACTGCAGACGGAGGCTTGTAACTAAGTCTTCCTGCCTTTAAGTCCCAACACAGACTTTATCCAGCCCCTTAGACAACCCTTCCACAGACTTCAATAGAAACGGTCTTCCTAGAGGGCTGCAGAGGGCCAGTAGGGTTAGTAGTTGAAGACACAGCCTGATGACCGTGCCCCAGCCAAGAAGCACACAGAAGCAGAACAACTTGTGCTGTAGCATCACGGATTTGGCTTGCAAGGGACAATCCTCCGCTTCGAACTGTAGAAATCTGGAGGGAGAAAGAAAAGGAGACTACTGAGCTTGTTCTCAAGTGAGAGTGTGAATGACCCCTTCCAATAAACTGGCTGGAGGAGCTTTATGAGCAATAAACATCTGTTTTGGCAAGAGTAATCCGGAGTCATGCTTCAGATTGTCTGGCTGATAGTGAGAAAAGGCTCATCTGTGCAGGGTTTTATCAAGTTCCCTTTGGCTATCTGGTTGAATGGCAGTGGGATGCTGGCTTCATTTTTGTTATCTGCTCCAGTCTTGTGATTTATTGACCTGAGATCTGGGAAATCGGATTTGGATTCCCACTCTGCCAGCCACCCTGGGTGATGTCATTTGAGATTCCTTTCCCCAGCTGTACAGCAAGCAGAGAATACTGGCCTCCCAACCCCTGTAAGCTCTCCAGGGTAGAGATTGCCTCTTATGACACAAGCTGCTTTCTTTACACCTCTGCGGTGAGATCCTGAGCTCAGCTGGAGCCTCAGGGCAATGCTGCCGTGTGAACAGGTGAGCTGACAATAAGCACCAATGCCTGCAGTGACAGGTGCCCTATGCCACCCCAGAGATATGACTGGACTGGTCAAGCTGCCACTGACATTGTCTCTTGCTCTGATAGCCATTGGGGTACTTGTGAACTAGGGGCAGGACGAGCATTTGTTCTTACCTTTTATGCTGGTCTGCCTTCGTTTCAGGTGCCGTGGGGAGCTGGCCTTGCAGGACTCCGAGCCCGGCTGTACTGTTTCACTTGAGAGGGCCACGTTAAGATCCTTTGTAGAAATATTAAGTACTGGAGAGCTCTGGTTCTTCTCCCCACCATTACCTCTGGAGTGGCTCGGGTCCGGGGAAGGCAGGCAAGCAGGAGACACGTCAGGAGAGAGGACTCTCTCCCACTTGAACTTGCCCTCCAGCGGTGTTTCCGTCTCAAAGTCAAAATTCCACCTGCACTGAGCTTCTTCCAGATGTTTCCTCATCAAATCCTGCAAGTCATTCTGGAGCTGCTCATGATCCACCGGGCCAAAGAGGTTTCGGCAGAGCTTCCTGTCGCAGGGGGTCTGCCGCATGTTACTCTGTGAAAGAGGCATGTTTCCAGCTGGAAGGAAAATGAGCCACATATGGTTACTGAGCTGCAGTGCAAGTGATCAATAGTTAGGCTACTGAGTGAATTAGTAAGTGACCAGAGGTCCCTGGGGTTCAGGCATCTCCTAGGACGTGCATACCAGTGTAATCCATGAAAGGAGCATGCACTTGTCTCCCTCTTGTGTCTGGTTTACATGAGGGTTGAACCTGCTATGGCTTCCCAGCTATAGGACTTAATCCTTGAGCTCAAGGGGTAAGGGCTGTTCCATCTAGTACTCAAAGTCCTAGATTCAAACCCTGCAGTCAGCCCTGTGGTCCAATAAGAGAGTACCTCACTCACCTTCTATCTCTAATACCCTGGGACTAACACTGCTACAACAGTACTGGATCTCAACTTGGAGGATATTTAAAATCAGAATAGGATCTGAATTCAAGTTTGCACCCGACAGATCATGTGAGAGCAGCTGGCAGAGCCAACAGGAAATGTTAGGTGAATTTCTTAAATCCCCCAAGTACCAGAACATAGTGGCAAGGTGCAAGGAACTATGCTTTGAACAAGCTGCATAGAACAAATTCCAAGCTTGTCCATTTTGATAATCCCTTATTGGTAAAACTGTTGGATAGCCATTGATAAGACCCTGCTTTATAGATGGGGGCAAAGAGGAGCCACACTTGGTCTGTAAACAGGAGATGCACCTAAGTGGTAAAAAAAGTTGCCAACTGCCAACAAAAACCCCAAAAGGGTTCTAACCTCCCGCCCTCCCCCTGATGTGGGCATGCAAGGTTATAAGGAATCTCTTCACAGCTTGTAATTATGTAAGGAGGCTTGTTTAGAAGGGCAGGTGATATTTTAAAAGCATTTCATCTAAATTTGAGACCATGAATTTACTCCCATAGAGCCTGATGGTCAGATATGCAGAGCACCTGCAGCTTCTACTGACTGCAGTGGCAACAGAGGCAGCTCAGCACAAAACATCCAGCCCACAATGGACAGAGGGCAGTCACAATAGGCCCATGAGCAGAAAGCTAGAGCCAAATCAGTTATTAGCAGTTGAAATGGGCAAAAATTTTAGCCAAAGCTTTGTGCCAGAAAATAAAAAAAAATAATGCAGATTTGCATCAACCAAAACAATTCAGGAATTTGACAGTTTTGCTAAATAGTTTGAAAAGAGGATTATGAAAATCTAAACATTGAGTTTGAGGTTTACTTTGCATTTTTGTTGGTTTATAACAGTAATCATGTTGTGGGTTGAACAAAGTGTTTCATTCAACCCAAAATGAATTTGAGTCCAGTAATGCAAGAGAGAAAAAAAAAGTTATTTTCACCACTTTAATTAGCAGTGAACTGTTTGCTCAACTCTTCCCGCACACAATCCTTTGGCAGTAACGATTTAGCCTTTATGCTATTAGTCTGGGAGACATTTAGGCACCATGGCAGCTAAAGGCCACATTTGGCTCGTATGTCTTGAACCTTACCCTTTAGTAGCCTCAGTGCCTATAATATTCTATTGATCCAGCTTGTCCTGTTCTTCCCTTTTCACCCAGAGAGGAAGAGGCTGAGAGATTAAAAATAGAACTCAACCTTCATATCGCCTGACAGTTCACACCCTTGTAAACAGTTCAATGGAATGACATCATCATGAGTCAGTCAAGTTCCAGCACGTCCAAACAAGCCCTGGCAGGTAACAAGTTTCAACTTGCTGCTGCATATAAAAGCAAACACCCACGAAAATGCTCCCTATCTCTCAGGAGTAGGCATTCTAAACACCTACCACTGACTTAAACCCGTGTCCTGGTCTACAGTAGAAAGGGAGGATGGTTTAACTGCATCAGTCATGGATGTGAAAAATCCACACCCCTGAGCAGCATAATTAAACAGACCTAAGTCCTCATACAGACAGTGTTAGGTCAACACGAGAATTCTTTTGTCAGCCTACCTACGGCCTCTCAGGAAGAGCCTCTCCCATCAGCATAGGTAGTGTCTATACTGAAGTGCTACAGCAGACAAGCCTGCAACTACTCAGCACCTCACAGGATCAACGTGCCACAAAACTGCACAACCTCGCATTAAGACTAATGCTTCATCCTCCGCTCCTGATTGTGTGTGTTGGAAGCCAATGAGTGCGGACGACACATGGCTGGTCTTTACTTTTAATTTCCTGAATAGTCTGTTTGATGACCTGAAGAACCATTGAAGTCAGTTTCATTTCCTTTCATACAATAAAGCTTTCTTGTAAGTCACATTAAATTCTGCTACAGAACCCTGCAGACTTGAACAAGCAGCTGATACAGGGCAATGTTTGTGGTCACCAGTGGGTGCCAGGGCAGTGCTGATCCAACTATGCAACTCTTGGCAAATGCTTCAGGTAAGCAAAAGACAACTTATCACTGCTCTGCTCATCCTGAACCCTCTAAGAAACAGGGGTCATTGTTTCCCTAAGCCAGTTTCTTGCAGGTGACAGGATCTCAATAGGAAACTAAGTTGAGTGCAGTGCTCAAGTCAGTTGCACTCAGAGTACAGGGAGCCTGCTGCCTGACCTGAGCAAGTCACCTGCTCTGCCTTATGTGTCCCAAAGTGACATGAGAGACTGGCCTAGCACAAGGAGCACAGAGGGAGGTTTAATTACAGTAAGGTTTGGGGGATCCTTTGACGAGCACACTATGTTCAAGCTAAACATCCACATCTTCAGCCATGTCAGGATTTTTGCTTCAAGACAGACAGCAGAGAGGGGATCCTGGAAGCAAGTGAACTTGACAGCAGGATTTTTGGGCTCAATGCAGCCCCTTTCTTCCCATACTCCCAAGCTGGGAAAGGAAATTCTAAGGGGCAAAAAGAACAGCAGCAAGGGGACAAGCCTTAAAGTCCATCTGTCTGCAGCCCATTTATTGCCAATCTCTGAAACAATCTGGGGCTTGGTCTCATTAACATTGCACTTTCTAGGCAAAGCATGTCTGGAGAGGGAGGAAGTGGAACTCTTCTGGGTTATCTGCAGGCTTCACTTTCCTTTCTTGTGAGCTCTATGGCTCCTGTCAACCATTTTAACCTAGATTACAATAAATGAAAGTAGCTTTACCTGAATAGCCACGTTAAGCAATAACTGGGATGCCAGAGGCAGATTTTTACACCAGACACGCAAGTGTTCAGTTAATTAACAGTGTACCACTTTGTCCGCCAGGGGGTGTTCGTCACCCAGGAATAAACGTCTTCCCACCCCTCACTACAGTAGCCTCCTGGAGTTCCCATTTCTTGTAGAGTGAGGGATTATTTGCAATCAGAGTGAAACCTAAAGAGCAGCCGGAGCCACCCCGCCAGAATGACACATCCTGGGACAGGCAGAGTGACATGTCTAGGGGCGGCTGGGATTACATCATCTTGGACCAGCCGAGCGGCCGATGAGTACAGCAGGTGATGAATAATATTGTGAAATATCCCGTTAGAGACAGGCCCTCAATCCACAAACAGCATTTGCACCTTTCATCCTGTTACACGGCCTGGACCCTGCTGCAAGGTGTTTCTTTTAAGTTGCTGTCAGACCCCCGGGGATCTTTGCTAGTGATGGAACAAGCTGCACAGAGAAGCAAGCACTTCATCTATGAAAGTGCTGTCCAACTGTTGAAAACGAACTCAAGCTGATGCAAACTGGATGGCTGAGCAGAGGACAACTTGGCCATCCCTACAGCTAGCTGGGCCGCTTCCGCTGCTGTCCCGTCGGGCTCTGCAGTTTGCAGCAGCCAGTGGCCAGCAGAGACTCAGGCAGCTCTTATCAGCCTGATCCTTCTGTTCCTAGGAAGTGCCCGGGGACATGGAGTTCCAGCGGAGCGCGACAGTCCCCGATCAGGGCGGTGCTGACGCAGCCACCCAGCCGGGCTGGGAGTGGCTTTGCCCAGCGCGCTCCCTGCCCGGTGGGTTGGTACATGGCTCTTCCTGGACGTGTTTAGACCAAAGCTTCAGGGAAGTCCCAGCCCGACGTGCGCTTGGAAATGACTCGCGAGCCCCTGCAATAGGGCAGGTCTCTTACATCACAGCGAACGTGTGACTATTACTAACCGCCGGCCGCCCAGACATGCCCAGGCAGCGCCCCGCTCCATTGGCCAGCCCGGGCTGCCGACTCCGCAGCGCCCCCCGCCGTCGGGCCCGGCGAACGCTCACTCCCCCGGCCGGGCCGGGCGTTCCTACCCGCTGACGTCATGTATTTGAGTGTCACACGCCACGGCACCGCGTCCAATCGCCCGCCCGCCCGCTCCTGACACCCCCAGCAGCCAGCCCTGCCGCCGGGCCCGCGGCTTCCACAGCCCCCTCTGGCTGCGATGCGCCCCGCGCCCCGAAAGCGAAACGGCTCCCCACCGGGCAGCCCCGGCGGGCTCCAGGATGGGCTGGGGGAGATCTGGGAGCTGGAGAGCTCGGTTGTCTCTGCTGCCGTCATCAGTGGCTATATGGCCCGAGGGTCTAATCCAACATGCGCCACACTCGCCCCTTCCCCGAGGCTTCGCCTCGCTGCTCTACGGAAGGAGACGTGTAAACCCAAATGACAGCTCGCGTGTGCGCGCTCCCAGATCGGCCTGGCCGGAGGTCCCCAGCAAGGGGTGCCCCCAGTTCTAACCCTATAGGGGTATTGGGAATCCCAGCCCTTCCAGTACAGACACTGCCCCGGTTCCCAGCCCAACGGCGCGTTAAGGGCACCGCTCCGGGGATCTTCGCATCCTCCGTAAGCGACTATAGCAGAGGGACCAGCCCACCGATCGGTGGGGCGCGAGAGGGGGCGCCTCCCCAGCAAGCGAAACTGATAGAGCCAGAGCAGCTTGGGATGGAGGAGGAAGAAATCCCCACCGGTAGCCGGGAGGGAGAGACCGGCAGCCCGGGAGCCTCTGCCCACGGGGGAAGCGGGATCTCTGTTCAGCCTCGCTTCTCGGGAAGCCCCCCGGTGACTCCGGTCGGTGCGGGGCGGCAGCAGCAGCAGGCGGCTCTCTCTGGCTGGGCTTAGCCTAGGGCACCCCAGAGTGGGGCCCCTCCAACTCCCCTTTAGCTAAGGGGCTGAGCCCGCGCAGGTGTCGAGAAGCGGGGTGGGACCCCCAGTACCTGGAGGCTACGGAGCAGTTAAGTTGCCTCCTCTCTCATCGGCCCGGAATTGGGCTCCCCATCGAGGGGGGGGCGGCACTGATCGTGCGCGAATCCACCCTCGAGAGGGGGCGAAGAGACTCGAGGACAGATACCTGGCGAGGGAGGGGAAGTGATGCACTGACCCGCCCCAAAAGGGCACAGGGACAAAGCCACCCTCAATGCCCCAGCCGCAGGCAGTCCCTCTCACCTAGCGTCCAGTCACCGCCTTTTCTCCTCCTGCTGCTGCTGCTG
Source organism: Gopherus evgoodei (assembly GCF_007399415.2). NCBI lineage: Eukaryota > Metazoa > Chordata > Testudines > Testudinidae > Gopherus > Gopherus evgoodei. Next base: position 136,473,332 of record NC_044325.1, on the reverse strand, counting down.
CTGCGTCTCTCCAAACCTCCAGCACCAGCTCTGAGCGCGGCGCTCTTCTGCCCGCCTGATATAGCCTGGCGGAGCTCCGCCCCCGGCCCTCCCCACCTGCCCCGCACAGCTGAGCACACCCCCTGCGCTGCCCCGGGCTGGGCTCTGCTGCCCAGCTCCTTAGCCCTGGGCTGGAGGGAGCCTGGCTACCACTCGCGCTGGCGATGCGGCGACCTGCTCCGCTGGGGGCGGAATTAACCCCCGCGGTCCGGTCCGCCCCGCCCCGCCCAGAGCTCTGCGCCCATGGGCGCGGGAGAAGCACCTGGACCGCTAGGGTCAGGTGCCATCGGGCGGCGGAGTAGTCGCTACCCTAGAAGGGAGGGTCCCGATCCCATTGCCAGTTCCCTAGGCCAGCCAGTGTATCCCTACCACAGGCTGTTCCAATCCACAGGATTACAGGTGAGCTGCCCGACAAGCCCTGGCTCCGCTGATGTCACCTTTTTGGCAAATCCGGCCATTGGGTTTGTTAACCCTGTCTCCGATGGCTGGTTACCTATCATTTGTGATTTCAGATCTACCGTCTTTATAGTTCACTGGTAAGAACTTCAGGCCAGACTTTGCTCTTAACAACAGTAGTGCTGCCCACTGACCTCCCTGGGGCTTCGCTGGTTTGGCGCAGGGGCGGCCAGGTTTGAAAATTGATTCCTGTAATAGGATTTCCATACAAGAGCAGACCATTGGTCCATTTAGTTCAGTCCCCTACTTTTAGCAGTGGCTACCATATCTGCTGCTTCAGAGCAAAGCCAGAAAGCAGCTACCCAGATTCTCAAGGGTATGTTGGCACCTAACTCCCATTACAATAAATGGAAATTAGGCTCTTAAATACCTTTGGAACATCTGGGGCCATGCTCCTAACCAGTTGCCTAACGTTGCATACTGGGGAGGAAGGAAGACAGCAGGAGAAAGATTCCTTCCTGATCTTTGCCGTGATCAGTTTATATCCTGAAGCATGTTTTGGCTTCCCCTAATCTCAGGGGTTGTCCACACTGGGTCATTAGCCACGGTGTAGCTGCATCACTGCAAACCCCTTGTGTAAATGCAGAGTAAACTCACTGGTGCAACTCAGTTTTCACACCCGTGCACTGTCTGCATTGATGGCTTGCAGCAGTGCAGCTGCAGCTGAGGCCAGCAGCATTCAACTTCTATTTTGTGGTCTCTTTTGAATCAGAAGTGTAGGTACGTGCTAAAGCATCCACCTAATCTTCTGTTTTCAGGGTGCTCGGCCCCCATTGTGCCATCTGAAATCAGGGGGAGCTGTTGGTGTTCCACACTTCTGAAAATCAGGCCTGCGGTGTGCAGCTGGTTGATGGATTTAACCCCTGCCACAATGCAAAGTTCCTAGATCTGCAGATTTCAGGCTGGCCTGGTTTAATAGAGAATATGTTTGGGCACGTTCTGCTGGAGACTGTCTCATGACACAGGGCAGGTCTCTCTCCTACAAGTCCCCTTACACAGGATGCAAATACATCCAGGGAGCATGAAATAAGCTGAAAGATGTTATCATCTATGGCACAGAGATAGGCCCTGAAAAGCTGTGATCACGTGGTGAACTTTCCGAAGTTCAGGGGCTATTTAAATGAAGGGTTTTAGATTGATTCTAGCTTTAATGTTGCAGTGACTAAAGCTTACTCGTGGCAATTTAGTGAACAAACCCAGCTGTCTGGCATGCTCTTATTAGGGTGACCAAATGTCCCGGTTTTATAGGGACAATCCCAATTTTTTTTCTTATATAGGCTCCTATTACACCCACACACACTCCCTGTCCCGATTTTTCACATTTGCTGTCTCATCATTAGCTCTTACTAACCTGCCTGACTCTGATTTTTCAGTTCATGTATTTTAATTAATTTTGAAAGCAACAGCTATAAATGTACCTTGCGTTTTGCCAGCCACATAATTCAGAGAGGCTTTTCAGCCAGAATGGCCTTTACTTTAGATGGAGAACAGCAGCCACCAAGAGAAAGAACAACACTAAAGTCTCCACCATAACTTAGAGAACACAGTGTGTCTCCTCTGACTATATTGAGCTGTGAAAACAAAATGGCTGCCAACCCTGTATGCAAGGAGTGGATTTAGAAACTGCAAGGTCTGTTACTCAGAGAGCAAAAGCATAACCATTTCATAGCTAAGAGTGACACAGTTTATCATCTGTATGCCATTTGCAATTATTAACACTTAGCACAGTGGCTAGCTCCTTTAAGAAGATGCACCTGTGATTGTTTTCCTGCTGCTCAACTGGGCCCTATAAAGGAGGAGACTGCAACAGAGAGTAAGAAGGTTATAAAAGGGATTGGGACACCAGGAGAAACAAGATTCTAGCCAGGTAGGGCAGGAAGTGGCCTGCTAAAAGCAGAAAACTGAGTTAGTCTGTGGACTTTATTTTGGACATTGAGTTCTGTTTATATTAATAACACCAACTCTAGGGAGGGGTGTTTGCACAGCGTGAAGGCTGAGGAGATCTAAAAGAAGGGACACAGGTAAGGCACTACAGAGTTATTGCTGTCCATAAAGGGGTGCTTGGAAGGTGGCTGATGCTGCTATATCACTGTAGATAAAGAACAGCTACCAAAAAGTATTTAACTAAATAGCTCTCTTTCTTTTTTGAAAGGTACAAAAATAAAGAGAATGGAATAATCATCCCTGGTGAAATTTAAAGTGGGTATATCAGTGTAGCAGATGAAAGACAAGACTTCTGTACAAAATGCACAGTTAATCTGTGGAACTCATTGTGACAAAAATTGCATTGAGGCCCAGAATGCAGGATTCAAACAAGCATGAGATTTCCTGCTTAAGGGCATACATAAACCTGTCAGTTACTAACGTAGCTAGGAAGAGGCTTTCCCTGTGGGAAAGCTATTCCATAAGTGTCAGCTGTGGAGATTATACCTGGTTCTGAAGAATGAGATGCTGGCTGCTGTCAGAGACAGGATACTGGACGGACCATGGGTCTGATGCAGTCTGGCACTTCTTATGGTTCTGTATTAAACCAAATGGCAGCTATTTCATTAGAAGGTATTGGAGCAATGATTCCCTTTCATCTGTGCAAGACTCTCTATGACACAGCTACATTGTGGTTAATGACCTCACAAATCGTATTCTGGGAACCACTCGTTCTGATCCTGCAGCTGCGGAATTTACCCCTGGCCTGGGGCCCCAAGGAAAACGGTTCCCTTGTTATGCCCAGCTCTCACTCTGCCAAACAGAGCAGGGAGATTGTGCCGGTGGGGAGAGGCAGGGGCATGCATTCTGTGGGATGCTAATTCTCTCCTTGGTACCCCTGGATGCTACATACTACCACTGGATACTTCCAGGTGCAGAAGATTCAGCAGCAGTGGCATATGCATGGGGAACATTGAGAATCAGAAACCCTTAGGGAATTGACTATTACAGTAGCAGCTGTGGTTTTTATTTTCCTATTGATATAATGAAAATCTAGCCAGGCCTCATTGTCAGAGGTGTGGAGCACCCTCAGCTCCTGCTGACCACAGTGGAGCTGCCCAGCATCTCTGCAGATCAGCTCATAAGGAGAGAAGACCTGCTGTCTGGCTAATCACAGAACAGGCTGCAAGGATCCCCAACCATAGGTCCCAAAGCCACCTTGCCATCATAGAAGAATAACCCAGGAAGGACTTTTCCTTAAAAGGCCCAGTAACCCGGCAGAACTGTTAGCACACAGGAGAGGCGAAGAGAAGAATGTGCTGATTTTGACAATGCTTTTCAGATCTTTGTTGCTTACATAGGGCTCGGGGTCAGATTTTTTAATGGAACTGGGGCCCAGATCCTCAAAGGTATTTTAGGCTCCCCTTGAAATCAGTGGGAATTTGTTGCCTAAATACCTTTTGAGGCCCTGGGCCTCAGCCCCCACAACTGAGGGCAGATTTTCCAAAGTGCCTGGGAACAAAGTGCTCCCCAAACTTGAGTTCAATGCTGCGTTTAACCATGGGCTGAAGTGTCCTCTTCTTTCTGGCCCATTAAATTTCTGTGTACTGCTAAACAACTGCTGTGCTCCCCACCAGAGGTGGCCGAGAGGTGAAGGGGTTTATAGCTGTAGTTATTAGTTGCTGCTTGTAAAAATGTTTTGGTGTCTTCTAGGATCTTACTGTCAACTCTCTCCCAGCTTTCTCTGTGGATGCTGTCTCTAGAGAGAGATGAATTTTAAGAGCAGAAAAATTTCTGATCATCTAGTCTGATCTGCATGACACAGGCCAGAAATTCCCCCCAGTGATTCCTGCACTAATCTTTTAAGAGCTTCATAGTTCAAGGCCAGAAGGGACCATTAGATTATCTCATCTGACTTCCTGTGTATCACAGACCCTATTAAATTTCACCTACATTCCTTTCTGTTGATCCCACTACCATATCTTGATCTAAGCATATCTTCCTGTTTCGAAGACTCCAAGAGATGGAGAATCCACCATGTCCCTTGTAATTAAGGGGTCCTAGCCATACCCCCACATCTATGGGATTTGAATGACTCTCAGAAGTGACAGACACAACTCTGAGCTGCTTATCCCATGAGCTCTCCCTGAGAGTCTACATATCTTTATAGCCCCCTTTCCCACTGTCGCTGGTGGTTACTTTGCTGAGTTACATAGAGACTGTCTACTCAGAGGGGCAGGGATGTAGCTGTCTGCATGTAGCCATCTCTTACGATTTTTTATCATGAGCCTCTTACTAACTTGTGTCCGGGGAGTCCAATGGTTGTATGAGAATTTCTTTTTTTCATTTTAAAAAAGAAAGTTTCCAGCCTTCCTGTCTTGGGAGAAACATTTGAAAATATGACCCCTGAAAGCTCAGAAGGCCCCAAACCTGTAATTTTTTTGTTTAAGATCTCATGATTTTGAAACTTAACTCATGATTCTGGGGGGACTGAGCTATGATTTTTTGATGCTTGGTGTTGGCACCAATGTTATATAAAGAACAATCATTACTTCTTTGACAGATGTTTTTCTTTATGCTCTGTGTTCGTTACTCTAACAAGTATTTAGTCTCAAGCTGATCAGGTTATGGAAGGCAGTGTCTCTTGATCATTGAAGGCAGTGTGTCTTGCACCACAGTGTCCATGAGTCACCTGCTGCTCATCAGTGAGACAGTGTTGGACTCACAGCAGAGTCTAGCTGTAAAACATGCCTGAACTTATTTCCTCCAAGTCCAGTTTCATTCCCTTCCAGAAACATGTGTGACAGGCTCCCAAACATCTCACTGGGCAGCGTGGACAGGAGTCCCAGGAATGCTGGACTTCCATTCGAAATTGACTTAGATCCAGATTTGAAACATAAGGCAGAGGGGCTTTAAAAGAGGGAGAGAGGCTTAGGGCTGTAAAATTCACGTGAAGGTTCCAGACACCCTGAGATTCACTTGGTTTGGGGCTGGGCTTTTGGCTCAGCCCTTTTCTGGTAAAGAGAGAAGCCAGGTCTATGCTAGAATTGCTTTGCAGATCTCACGATACCATTATAATATACTGGCAAAATGAGCCCACTGTGGATGCAACTATACCAGCAAAACTAGTGCTTTTGCCAGCCTAGCTTATTCCAGCCCCCCTGAGAGAAACCTGATAGGTATAACTGCATCTGCATTGGGGGCTTTGGCTGGCACAGCTCTGCCAGTCACTAATCACACCGCTGACTGACCTAGCTATGCTGGCAGAAGTCTGTATTTTAGACCTGGCCATGCAGGCTTGAGTCTCTACTGCTTTGCACCTTGTGGAGTTATTTGCCTCTGTGCAAAGTAGGGGTAACACTCCCCTGGGCCAGAATTGAAGGCCATATCCTCAGCTGGTGTAAATCAGTGTAACTCCATTTAAGCCAATGGACCGACACCAGCATAAGCGGAGAGATAATCTGGTCCCTAGTGTTTTAGGGGTGATGATATTGGATGGAAGGCAGAGAGAAGAATCACACTCTTTGTCTTAGGTCCCATCTGAACTGTAGCAATGACTATTTTTAAGCTTGCATGTACATACGTGCCTGTACATTTAAGGACTTTAAGGCTGATTTTTGCCTGAATATGTCATTAATATGTAACAACTGTATAACTTGGAGTGTCCCCAGGCTAAATCCTGCCTGCACTGAATATGAACACTAACTGATCCTCAAGTCCTCTTCTGCTTTTCTCAATGGGAGTTTCTCTTGAGTGAGGATTGCAGGATCGGGCCCTCATCTCCAAAGCAAAGTGCAGAAAAGGCACTTTTTTTTTTTTTGCATTCGATTACTTAAGGACTTGATCCTGTAAAAAGCTCTGTTTCCATGCTCAGCAGCTTATAGGATTCATACCTCTCTCTAGTAACAGCAGGAGGCTGGCTGTTTTTTTTCCCTGAAACAAACTGTACTTGGCAGAATACAGTTATGGTCCAGTTTGCCCATTCCCCTGCATCTTTTCATCCCTCGTGCCTGTACAAAATAGGTCTAAAATACGACTAGATCAGATGGGCAGTGTGAAACATCTATTTTGCTCAGGTATAAATGGCCGCACAAGGGGCCAAACCATGAATATTCAGACTCTTAAAATCTATTCAGCAAGATTGAAAATCTCCAACATTTTCCATTCTTGTGGCTAATGAGCTTTTGGTTTTTTTTTTTTTAACGTAGGAAATGCGAACACTCTTAATGAAACTCTCATGCTCCAGCAAAAGTCTTAAATGAATCCAGTGTTCGGCTGAATGGCGTTTATAGCTGAGCAAAGAATGTTTTCCCATCAGCTCTTTGAAGTACCCTATTAAGTGATTTTATACTAATAGGATTTTCCCAGGAAAGAAAGACACAAATGACAAAACGCTGAATGCTTGATTAACTCTGCCCCTAAAAGAACTTGGATCATGGTAATTGACTCTTTCCCTGCCATATTCAGCCATTGTTTGCTCTATTTATGAAGGCATGTTGATGAGACACCAAACCCAGTAGAGTGTAAACAGAATCCTGCCAAGCACAGATGGTTATGTGAGGCATTCTCTAAAGCAAGGCCTTTGGGTTACTGGAAATATTGCTGGATCCAGAGAGTCTGGAGTATGAATTGTTTTCATTTGCTGCCTAACTCATTTCCACCCGGGATTGGTTTTGAGGCTCATTCATAGTCATTAACGTAATTGCTTCAGGAACTGTCCAGTGGGAGCTACAGAGACTCTTTGGCTGGTAGAAAAGAACCTCGTTACGAGGTTCTGAAATCAGGCTGCAGGAAGTACCTGCAGGGTTTTAATGTTTTATTTTGATTTTACTACTTCATACCGTTTGCCACAGTTGGAGAGAAAACCATGCCTATGCAAAATGCACTGCACCTGCCTGAGGCACCTGCTGTGGGAGTGGCAGCTGGGATCAGATGTCTGAAGACATTTTGCAACTGTTCAAAGGCTCAATCTCTTTGCCTCCAGATCACTGCCAAAGCTTTATGGGCCTGCTACAGGGTGACTGGCCCCTTCAAGAGGGAGTGGGATCCAGTGCACCTGTGACTGATTACCCGCTGCCCAATTGGGCTTAAGGGAGAAGGTATCTGGGCCTTATAAAGAGAGAGACACCAGCAGGGGAAGGAGAGCACTGACCTCTCAGCCTAGAGATGAAGCGGGAGAAGACTGGCAGGTTGTGGGAGAGACTGGGCTACAGCAGGACTCCAGTGCAGTAGATGTTTCCTGCAAGGTAGGGTGGGGAAGGATGAAATTTGGACTTTATTTTGATTGGAACAGTTTATGATGATAAACCCGTGTTCTGTGTGGCTTTTTTAAGGAGCCCACGAACGGAAATGAAAGCAGGCCAATGAAGAGACAACCCAGGCTCGGAGGAGGCACTCATGCACCCAGTTACAGGGGTCACTCTGGCCTGGTGCTAAGCACCCTCAGACGCACCTGAATCAAGAGGAGTTGAAAGTGCTCAGCACTTCATAGGTTTGGGCCCCAAAACACAGCTCTGGGGCCTGGCTCTGACACCAGTGTTGATCCATCAATTTAGATGGATTTACCTTGGATTTACTCCAGTGTAACTGACAGGAGGCAGCCTTTGGAGCACAGCGGGCGAAAAAATTCTGCTGTTCAAGAACTGAAACGAAATGAAAATTTCCGATAAAAATAATTTGTCTAAAATGAAAATTGTTTTTATCAAAACCCTTTTTTTTGGGGGAGGGGGGGCAGGAAAAGTTTTCAGTCAAAAAAAATGCCAATCTGCTCTACTCATCCACTTTTCTGTGTCCTAACCACATTGGGGGTGTGTGAGGTACTTTCGTTTCCATGTCCCTGTCAGTGCTGGGCCTCTGGGCTGGGCCTGTGTCCAATGGTTTTTGTTTTGGCTTTGTTGATCTGACTGTTAAGAATGAGTTTAGACCCACTAAGCTGATTTCACGCAGCATCACCGAACAGCCATTAGAGGGCGAGAACTTTTTGGTCACGGGTCTGGATTTACAAAGGTCTTTAGAAAATGAGTTAGGTGCCTCAAATTGAAGGCCAATGGGAGTTAAGTTCCTGATCTGTCTAGACCCCTTGGTAAATCCCCCTAGACACTTTTCTGCATCTTTAGGCACCTAAATGCCTTTGTAAATTTGGCCTGAACTCACTGAATTTGAACTGACTACCCAGACACTGGCACACCTTTTTTTAACTTCATGTGATCTCCTCATCCATAAAATAGTGTACTTTTAAAAAATAAAGCCCTCCCGCCCCATATCCCTGTGGGGTAAGGAACTGCATGTGCTTGAAACTTCTGGGCCCAAGGCTTCCACCCTTACTTGCTACAAGTAGCATCTGACTATGTCAATAGTCCCATTGATCTCAATGGATGAGACTAGATCTTGGGAGTACATGCCCACAAAGGGAAATGAGGCCAGGGAGAGGAGGCGGTGTTGGGGTTCTAAACCTCACCACACCCAACCGTGGGCATGCTGGACCAAGTGTGTCTGTCTATTCCCTCTGGCACAGGTGGGCAGAGAAATGGTGGAGCCCTGGTTCTGTCCCCAATGTAGCGGCTAGCACAGCTGAGCTGGTGTAGGGAATGTCATAATTCACTTCCAGGATAGGTCAGTAGATTAGTATCTTCCTAGATCAGGGAGGAGGGAATTGTACTTCCTGGGGTCACTCTTGGCTGGTGCATCTTAGGCCCTCTCCCTCACTCAGGCTGCATACCCAACACTGCAGTCTAGCCTAATAGTGCTGCTGGAGGTGTATGTACTAGGGTGGCAAGATGTGTCCTTCCTTGTTTACACTCTAGAAGGATGTTTCTATGGTAAGCTATTGACTCAAGCTTGCTCATGATCTTTGTGGTTTAAAAATAATCACTGATGTCCTGCCCTCCGCCCCTGTTAACAAAAGCCCGAGCCTCTCCAGTGCAAACCACTCCAGTGCTGTTTGCAAAGCCTGACTCCTTCACATTATAGACCTCCCTGCAAAACCAAGATGTGGCCAGTGCCTGAATAAATAAATGCCCATAATGGTGAGTGGAAATTTCATTGTCTTCTGCTGCCTTCACCCAGTAAGAAAGGGCCTGATCCTACCAGAAACTGAGTGCCTCCTGTGAGTCAACAGGAGATAGAGGCACTGCATGAAGGCAGTAGAAGGCAATCAAAGTCCATATGCTAAACCTTACAGGGATAAAATTAACTTGGGTGGGAGGGGCCCTCTGCCTCTTTTAAGGGCTATACAGGGTCTGTACAAGGGGCTCTGCTGGCTGAAGGGAGTGCACAGGCATCTGTGTGTAGCCATAAGTGCCCAGAAGGCCCCACTGGGGACAACTTAGTGGTAGGCCTGGGGAGGGAATCTGTGTTTACTTGGTATGACTTGCATCAGGGGTTGCTCATAGCCAGAAAAGGCACCTGTAGAAGAGGGCTAGACTGTGACCGGCCCTGGGCTGGGGAATCAATTTCACTTTCCCTTCCACGCTCCACCCACAGAAAGCTTGAATATTTGGTCTTTGAGAATGGCGAAGCTTTCACCTGCCAATAAACAAAGTAGCCTCTGTACGTAAGCGTGCATGAGTGCAAACCTCCAACAACACTGGGCCAGACCCTAAGTGGATGCAAATTACATAGACCCATGGACTTCGCTGGTGCTCTGCCGGTTTTAAGGCACTGTACAAATATTAAGCAGCTAATTCATTGACTCTCACAATATCCCTTCAAGGCAGTCAAGTCCTTTCTCCCATTTTACAGATCTAGAAAGTGAGGCAGAGAGGATAAGGCTAAAAGTGTACAAGAGTAGGGTTGTCAACCCTCCAGGATTGGCCTGGAGTCTCCTGGAATTGATATCAGTCTCCCAGTGATTATTGAAAGCAACCCAGGAGATAAGATTTTTTTAAGAAAATGACATTATGTCATGTAATGGGGGGGGGGGGAGAATCTCCCAGAATAGCTTCAGTCAGAGTTGGCAACCCTATACAAGAGTGGCCACGGATTTGGGGTGGCTGAGTTTTTGGGTACGACCATCAACATCAGAAGTCACTCCTGAAAATTTCTCAGCATGGGACATTCCCGTGACTGCAGAGGGCATAGATATTAGCACTCAGGAGTGCCTGGCTCCCAGTTCTGCACTGAGGCCACTGGTCCATGCCTCTGTCTGTAATATAGGGTAACGATCTGCTTGTTTGTACAAATCTTTACCCACATTAAAAGACATACAGGAAACTGACTCTGAGACTAGAGAGAGCCTAGTTTTACATAATGAGGTAAATTAGGGTATCAGTTACAGCTCTGCAACTCTCATTGGCCCATAGTTTGTCATATGCACGCTAACTCTGAGTCCAATCCTGCATCAGAAAATCAACAGGAATTTAAGGAAGCAGGCCCTTGCCCTAGCTATATAGATTAGGGGCTCTCACAGGGTTTGTTATGGGAAGATTTATCTCAAGGGGCTTGATTCTGCTTTCTTACTACAATGTAAGTCAGGCGTATTCTCATTAAAGTCTGCAGTCCTGCCTTTGTAAAATACATGGGATCAGAACCACGCCCTTGACGTTTTGTAAGTGTAAAGCACCCAGGGACTGATCCAAAGTGCAGTGAGGCGTTTTTTGGATCAGGCCCCAAACGGGTTTATAATAATCTCACGGAAAGAGCTGATCCATTTAATCTGCCTTAAAATTTGATTTCACTGGAAAATGAAAACTACCTTGTATCCGCCAGATAAACATTTCTTCCGCGATCACAACCTCCTGGCAGCATTCTTAATGTGACACCAAATAGTGTCTGGATGGTATTTTTAACCACTGGTAGTGCTGAGAAAATCTGAGTAAACGCTAGAGCCAAATACTGCACCCCTGTGTGGCACTGGCAGTATTTTGGTTCCCATAAAGGTGCTCAGGCTGAGAATGATACTGCTTCCTTGTGGGTACAGTGCAGCCAGTATGCTCAAGGTAGTTTTCCAATTGTTCCTGCGCTAAGCGGCATGTTCAGCCTGAGAATGCAGGTGAAAGCAACGTTTTTAATTACAGCTGGCAATCATGATTTCCATCTAGCTGAAAAGTGACACCCACGGGTGACATGCCTCCCCACCCTGATACTGGTGCCACGCCCTGATACCGCCGCTGCTGACGAAATATCTCCAAGTGCTCCCCAGGCATTTCTCTCTGACTACGTAATGAACCAGGATGTATTGTGTTGAGCACATGCTTTTTGGATGGCATTGACAGTCAGCACAGTGCCCCATGTCATGTATAAATACACTGCAACTGACCAGGGCCAAACTGTTCTTATTTACACATGTGCAACTTCATAGTCTTTACTGGGGTACTTGGGTTTAAGTAAGAATAGAATTTCAGAGACCTGATTCTGATCCAAATTACATTGTTGTAAATGAGAAGTAACTCCACTGAATTCTAGAGTTACAAGAGTATACATTTGCCACTTATGGTTGGGTTTTCTGTATGGCATCCGTCTTTGAATCAGATATAACATCATCTCATGCAAAAAACGGTGGCAGCTAAAACACGCCTGATCCAAAGCCCACTTATGCTGATAGAAAGACTCCTATTAATTTCAATAGGCTTTAGATCAGATACTATAGCAGTAGCCTTGTCAACTCCTAAATAATATAAATGATAAAGTAGCATATGAGTAACTTAGGTATGTTCTGTTCCAGTGTCTCTCTAGTTTGTATTTGCCTGGATCTGGCACAAGATCAGACTGATTCTAAAAGGCATACTTGTTTGGATGGCATTAATAAGCACTGCATCAATATCCTAGCATGGCAAGAGGGGGCTCTGTGCTGCCCCTGAAGTGCAGTCTTTCAGAGGAGACAGCAAACTGAAGCAGTGGCTACTTGTCTGTTAAAGGTATCAGTGCGGTGCCATGTTAAACGGGGTATGTTTCACCTCAGAGCTAGCTGCATTTATGGGTGAAGTCAATCCCTGTATCTAATTTAGCATGAGCACACTGAAAATCTTTAGGGCAGGTCCAGCCCTGCTCTGATGTCTATGTAGGGATGGTAGGGTCAGGCTGGTGTCAGTAGGATTTTTTTTTACTTTTCTTTGTTTTCATGAAGTGTCGAAGCTCCACCTCACCACCCGTTTGGAGGATGTCAAAACAGATTTGAGCTGGCGTTGGCCTTTAAAATATGTCTGCTGTTGAGCTGCTTTGGGTACCACTTGGGCCAGCAGCTGAGGTGCATGGAGTTTGGAATGGGATCCTATACTACAGAGATACAGGGGAGGGCCAGAATTTTCCAAAGAGTTCAGTGTTCATAAATGGGGTTAGATTTTTCCAAAGGACTCCACTTCGCTCCCATTTAGACACCAAAATAATTTTTTTTTCTAAAGCCACATTTTCATTTGACGTGTCCTGAGATTGAAGTGTCACATTGGGAGCTGGGGGTTACCAAACTCTTTGGAAAATGTGTTGCCAACTGTGCATGTTGAGCCCTTGAAAATCAAAATCCATTGGGGTTTCAGGAAATATGTTCAATTGTGCTGAGCCATCTAAACTCAGAATTGCACGTGAAGGGGGAGGGGCTAAATGTACAAGCCTTAATTTGGGGGTTTGCATAGAGTTACCAGATAGCAACTGTGAAAAAATGGGACAGGGGGTGGGGGGTAATAGGCACCTATATAAGAAAAAGTCCCCCAAAAATGAGGCTGTCCCTTTAAAAAGGGACATCTGGTCACCCTAGGTTTGCAGGTGGACTCTTTTAGGAGCCTGGATGATTGTAACAGTATTTTGTTATCTATCCTGTGCTCTTTTAATGCTAACTCTTTGGCTGTTAGCATTAAACACAGGACAATGGAATCTGTTTTGACTTGATGCATTACCTGCTTTCCAAGTTCCTAAATCATCTTATCTTACATAGGTGCAGTAGCTGTACTCCTGCAAACCATGTTTGAGTGTATATTTTTTTCCTGCAATAGTCACTTCCTTTATTTCCATTGCAGCCGCCTAGGGCTGTCATTTTATCAACTGTTATACGCTAAGCAATGTTGTAGGAAGTCAGTACTTGGGAAAGGAGACGTCACAATGGTCCATTTCCCCTGAGTCATTATGATTTGAGTAAAAGGAAATCAAAATAGAAGGTGGAGTGGTCACCAGTTCTTATCACAGTTTTCAATGTCACCTGGTGAGGAGGCTTTGCATCATTAATGGTGACAGGACACAGCAAAGGGAAGAGAGGGGGGAATGATAAGAAATGTATTTAAAAGGATTTTCTGTCCCTGAAAAGGCCCATAGCAAGGAAAACAAGTGGGTGGGGCAGTGAGTGCTTTCCACTGCCATTTCTCTCAGGATGGAGGATGACCAGGGTGCATACCTTTCAACATAGAAATGGGGAGAGCCAGGAAATTTTAAGAAAAAAGGCTGGTACTGACAAGGCCAGAGAGGAAGACAGTGGACTGCAATTTCTAGAGCGGGGAGGAGGGGAAGAGAGGGGTTTTTTTCCCCATCTTTTCCAGGAGAGCATAGAGATCAAGGTCACTATTAGGAATTTCATGATTTCTGGATTGAAAGGGGCATGATTTAATGGCAAGACAGCTTCAGAGCAATAGACAAGCACACTTGGACATTTGTGCTGCCTCAGTGGGCACAGCATGAAAGGGTAATGTTCTGCTGCCAAAATGGGAGGGCAGACCCAGCCCTGCCTTGTGCCTGGCTTTCCTGGCCAGTGAGCTGCCACAAGCTACGAACCCAAGCTGCAAAATCAAGCCATAGACTAAAGCTATGTTCAGGACTGGTAACTATACAGCAGCTGCAGAACATCTAATGGCTGTGGATGTGTGTGTGTGCGCGCGGACGTGTACAGGTATTGGTCATAAATCAAACTGTTATCATAATATATATGGCATCTTCGTCTTACTCCGTTAGCTATGTCTCCTGCATTTCCAGTATGCTTTCAGGATGGAAAGCAATAGGCCAACAAGCAATAGGAATGAAAAAAATTCCTATATTCAAGCAGCAGAATTAGGAAAGGGAGGTTACTTACCTGTTACTGGAGTCCTTCGCGATGAGCTGCTGCATATCCACAGTTGTGGGATCAAAGCATCTGTGCCATGAGCTTCCAGAACCTTTTGGAAAGTAGTGTCTGTTGGGGCCCCTTTCCCCTTCAGGAGGGTTCAGAGGGTATGAAAGGGGGAGCTGGCCCCAACCTTCCATCAGTTCCTTCCGTTAATTACACTGAGGGTAACTGACCATTGAACAGCTTTCCAAGGGATGGAGTAGATTCTCCATGAAGTGTAGGTGGTGGATGTCTCAACCCTGAGGTGATTCCAATCAGTTAGGTTTACTGGGAGCTTCTGAAATGCTGGGCCAGCCATTGGAGTCATGTACTCCGCTGGATCCAAGGGAGGCTTGGTACGGCTAAGGATGGGAACCCTTAGATATTTCTATTACCCATGCTGAGGGGTGGAAGCTACCAATGGCACTACTGAATCCTAGACACTTTGTCCTCCAGGGTGAAACCACTCCAGAACCAGACTTGAACAGTCTCCTTCCTGGGTTAGAACTGGGAGCTGGGAGGTCGGTAGCTCAGATCCCAGTAATCTGTATAATATTCCAGGAATATCACTGTGTGTCAATCTGAAGCCTAAAATGTTTGCCAGGGAGAAGCAATGGCAGCAGCTACCAGCATGGCTGAGAGCATTTTTTGTTCAGAATATCACCAGGGATTCAGTCATTGCTGGGTTTCCCAGGTCCAGTTTTTTTAAGTTCTCGGCCATTTTGACTTTGATTTACATCTGTGCTATGTAAGCCATGTATCCAAGCCATGCCTAGACACCACTGTGATAGCCAGTCACCACCCTGACTCTACAGCTAATTTGCATGCACCAATTTCAGTGGTTGTAGAGGGAGATTGCCCAGATGGTGGTTTACCTAGCCCAACTGTCACACCTATGCACCCACTGCCACCCACATAGATCAATGCAAATCTCCGAGCACAATACCCCCCCGACACAAATCAACACAAACAGCAAAACAACACAACCAGCACACGTAACCCCCAAACCACATAGCCCCTCACTGTACTCCCCCCTCCTTTGCCATCCACACAACTCTCCCGGCACAATACAGCCCCCACCTCCCACAAATCAATACAACCAGCAAATAGACTCCTGATTGGGATTTGTGGTCTCTTACCATCCTTTTGTTAAGTTCTCAGCCATTTTTGGCCTTTTTACACACGATTTTACAAATTACACCCAAGAGACAGCACAGGCTTCCAGCAACTAGTGTCCTAACAAAATTTCCTCCTTTAATAGATCAGACACACAGATCTGTCAGTGTATCGATTATTTCAGTTCCAGGATGTACCAAGAGACCTACTCTGATATCTCGTATACTGCTCTAAATCTAACTTGGGCCTACGGCACTCTATCTTCCCTGCAGAAACCTTGGCAACGTGTCTTTTAATTCCCTGAAGAAGAGAGAGCATTCCAGGTCTGTCTCTCTCTCTCTCTGCCTTTGCATTCCTTGGCTACAAAGAAATGCTGAAGTCAATAAGCAGTCCTTTTTGGACAATTGGACCCAACACCAGAATTTGTTTGAGTCTACAGAGATTCCATAATATGGAAATCTTGGGATCTGTGTGATCTATCAATTCTGAGAACTGAGGATTGGAGTACAGCATCTTCATGTCCTAGGGACTGGCCAGGAGCCTCACCAAACCTTAATAGCTATGTTGTCTAGCAGAAATTCAGCCACCCAAAACCAGGTTTCTGAGCATACACCTGCTGAGGATGTGACTGGCTAAAAAGGTATTCTGGCCAAGGGTGGCTACATTTCTGCTACACAACTGAGCTGTTAGGAATGGGCCAGCAGCCTAAGAGAAAGTCAACAGATCCTACCCAGAGCCAAGGGACTGGACAGTTCCAGAACTGACTAAATTTGCTTCTAAAACTTCTGACAGTAAAAGTCTAAGGCCTGGTCTACACTACGCTGTTAAACTGATTTTAACAGCATTAAATCGACTTAACGCTGCACCCGTCCACACTACGCTGCTCTTTATATCGATTTAAAGGGCTCTTTAAATAGATTTCTGTACTCCTACAAAATGAGAGTAATGCTAAAAATTGATGTTATTGGCCTCATTTTTTTACAGTAGCTACCCACAGTGCACCGCTCCAGAAATCGACGCTAGCCTCGGACCATGGATGCACAACACCGAATTAATGTGCCTAGTGTGGACACGCCCAATTGACTGTTTTATAAAATTGGTTTAAGCTAATTTGAATTTATCCTGTATTGTAGACATAGTCTAAGGATGGCTCCCTCATCTCACCTTCAAAGCAGAAGGGTCTGATAGATGGAGCATCAGAAGGGGAAAAACAGTTTCCCAGACAAGCAGGACATTGTGTGCATCTGAAAATGGCCAAATAAAGCAAATGTTAAAACTCTCCTCTCTAGAGAAATCTTAGATTAGATCAGAAGTTTGTAATGCAATTCCCCTGTCCAGTGTTTTGAGGACTTAAGCATTTGAATACCTTTGAGGATCCGGGCCTTCCATGCTGGATTGGTTTGTTCTGACCACCAGGTTGGGCATGGAATCAATAAGGTAAGCAGTTCTGCAATGATCGTGTTGGAATTGCAGTACTAGACCCCAGTGATGTGAGCAGATGTGGGGCCTAGTGGTACATAACCACTAGTCAACTGACTCTCAGTACTCAAAGGTGTCATTCTTGTACTGGCTGGATCTGAAGCAACTGGACCTCTTCTTGCCAATTGTGCTTGGCAGTCATAAGAACAGCCATACTGGGTCAGACCAAAGGTCCATATAGCCCAGTATCCTGTCTTCTGACGGGCCAGTGCCAGGTTCTTTAGAGAGAATGAACAGAACAAGCAATCATCAAGTGATCCATCCCCAACTTCTGGCAGAGACTAGGAACATTCAGACCATAGTGTTGCATCCCTGACCATCTTGACTAATAGCCATTGATGGACCTATCCTCTATGAATGTATCTAGTTCTTTTCTGAACCCTGTCATAGTTTTAGCCTTCACAGTATCCCCTGGTGACAAGTTCCATGGGTTGACTGTGTGTAGTGTGAAGAACTACTTCCTTTTGTTAGTTTTAAACCTATTCATTTCATTGGTCCTTCAAGTTTGGCTGTCAAATCTGAATCCAGACTCATGCCCTGGATCTCTGTTATCAGATCTAGATACAGGCTTGGTTTCTGGCTCTGGATCCATAGCTGTCTGCTATAGACTTGTACTCAGCTGTCAAAATCTGGATCCTTTTCCTTTTTTTAAAAAAAATACAGCTGAGGATATTTGTATTGTTGTGAATCTAGGTCTGGCTTTTGCAGCTCCAGCACCAGGTGGTGGTTAAATGGAGATTGAGTTTTTCAGCTCCAGATCCAGGCTTGGTTGCCAAATCAGGATCCTGGTTTTACAGCCCTGGCTCCATGCTTTGCTGAAGGATCAGACCCTTTGGAAACTGGATCTGACAGCCAATCAGTTTAGGCACATAACTAGGTCTTCTAGATCAATCTGAGACCTGGAGACCAGATCTTCAAGTAGATGTGGAACTTAGAGATTGCCAGACTTAGCAGACCAGCCTCCCATCAGCAGATGTTTGAGAGGCACTCCCAAAGCCCATGCCAGCTGGCCAGCTCTTTTCCTTTAAAAACCTTAAGCACTTGACTGTAAACAAAATTTGCACCCAGAGCTGGAAAAAAGCAGGTGGGGGAAAGGAAAACATTGAGGACAGTGTGTGCAATCCAAGCTTGCTGCACCTTTGACAGTGGAACTGAAGGTTGGTTGAACACTTCATGTTATATCCTAGGAACTCTCCAAGTTTGGAAGGGAAGGAGTTGCCTTAACAGACACTACTTTCTATAAATCACAGTGCAGGTGCTTTGACTCCACAAGTGTGGACAGGTAAAAGCTAGATGAAATGCTGAATTTAACAGTTTTAATGAAAGCTCACTCCTAGGAAGCTGTGAAGAATGTAAACATCCCAGTGGCAACCCCTGTATAAATTGCTGAGAGCAGAGGAGGGAGGAAAGGAACAGTTCTGATTTGGTACATTAAATCATCCAGGTCACTGGTTCCAGGGGCTGCCTCAATTATCTAGATAGTTGCCTAGTTTTACAACAAAGCTACATAAACAGCACTAGCAAAGTCAGTACAAACTAAAATTTTATACAGACTAAAGCAAGCAATGTCAGTACTAGTGCATGACATTTTTGTATGCAAGTAGTTTAAGTGAAGTAAAACTTGCAGTATATAAGTTATACTCCTGAAAGAGTATAGTAGGGTGGAAAAGGTTGAGAACCACAGATCCAGGTCATTTCCACACTGGTGTCTGGGTGCTTTTCTAGTAGTATTAAAAAAGTCTCCCCATGCACAGAGACCAAATGAGTAGTAAGGAGTTTGACACAAAGGATATACCAAGAATCAAAGTCAGTAATAGTAACAATACACAGTAGGGTAACCTCCCAGATAGCTAAATCTAGACCCACTAGCTGCCCAATGTTTCAACATGATCATCATGTGAGACTGCCTAATTTGAGAAACCCCAGAATCAAACTCCAACTCAAGTCCACAAGACTTTGTTCTCTGCTCTTCTGGAAGAGACTGAGGTATCATGCTGGGCATACAAAAACCAATACCCAAGCTCACTGACCTTTTTTTGAAAATTTGGTCACTTCAGAATGTTATCTAAAATGTCAAGATTAGACAGTAAGTTCATGCACAGATGTTGCATTGTAATAAAAGCTTCAATTCATTTCCTATAATTAAAAATACCTTTAAAGAGTAATCAATCATATCCAGAAAAACACTGTAGTTTAATAGTAACCACTGAAATTCCACAGAGGTACACATGACTATCCCATTTGTATATACAGTTTAGGATTTTTAAAAGGGAGTGTTAAGATTTTGTTCTAGCCAGACTGCAGCAATCTTAAAACTGAAAATACTTGCCTACTGACTGGTTTGCCTACTTTTTTGAGGGTGCTATCAGTTTATGCAGAAAGATTAAAAAAAGCAACCATGAGCAGTGTTTTTTGCTAAATTACCAGGGACTAATTTTTTACTTGATGTCAGGAATAAGCCCGGCTAAATCAGATGGGTAAGACATGGATGCCAACCTCTGAAAACTGAAGCTGCTACTAATGAGTGATTAATTGTATATTGTGATAACTCATTCCATTTTATTAACACCTAACAGCTGTATTTTCCTTGTGAATAAAAAGGTCGGAGTAGAATGTTACTAATATAAACAATTCCTTGCATTAAAACTTCAAGATTGAAGTAAATGATGCAGCACCCTTTCTTTTTAGAGACATTTCAGGAAATTAAACCACAAGATTGTTCGAAGTATGATGGATTTAATCTAAATGCACAAAAAAATCAAAGAATGATGTACCATTTTTCCCCTCCAGACACAGGAAGAAAAGGAGCATTATGCAGTTTGGTGCTCTAATTACACTTGAATCATGCCATGAATTTTTACACCCCGGGGTGAAACCTCCATGCAAGACTTCAGTTTACAGACAAGCAATTTTAAGTCTCATGGACATACATGATAAAGCTAGGCTGAGAAATTCTGAATCTCTGGTTATGAAACAGGTTGCCAACACAATTATGGGAAGTCAATACCCTAGATATACTGAAGTGTTTTTTAACAAGTGTCTCATCACGGAGAAGCACAACACTAAGTACTGAATTTAAGAGTAATCCTGACAGACTGCCCAGCCATCATCATAGGATCATAGACCCAGCCTTGTTAAGTCATTGAGCACAGTTAACTATTTCCAAGCAGCAAGGGGCTTCTCAATGACTTGCATTTTATAACTGAAACGTAGCACTGCTAACTAGCTAATTATTCCAAATATTAAATTTAAATAACTGCAATTTGACTCCCTTTACCTTGAAACAGTATTAGGTTAGAACTAAGATGTGCCTAAACCATCCTGATTTAAATGTTATGCATAGAAACATGTTAAGAGACTCAAAAGTTAAATGCTTACAACAAATTTGTAACCAAAAACTTTAATCCCAAGGATTTCACAAAACATTTTACAAGTGACATGAAAATTCTTGCACAGTAATGTTTCACTTCTACAATGTACCCATATGCACTCAAGCCATCCACTCCAGTTGTGTAATTTGGTCTGCTCAGAAATTCTGTAACATATGGTTAACTAAACAGCTTGCATTTTAGGCTATCAAGTATTTTAAAAAAAATGCTCTAATCACATTAAGTACAAAAATTATCTAGGCCCAAGGGATAAAAATATACATTTTACATAATGTAGCTCTTCAGAGTTCCAATGTAGGAAATCAACAGAACTCCCCCAAAAGTTCTGTACAAAACTATCTGCAATTCAGACTTTCTACTTGCTACTGGTTTGCAATTTCTGCCTTCTTTCCAAAAACTGTACTAGGAATCACCATCTTGTTCTGGATAAGCTAATAGCCTGATGTCATAATAGATGTTTATTACAATGAATATTCACTGCAACCTTCCTTTCAAAAGTAATCTACATCTGATACCCAGAAAAGATTCCAGGACAGAATAGGGAAACTAGAAATATATTTGTCTATGCAAGACAAGTTGAACACCACTCAAGGCAAATGAAAGTTAAGCATACGGGTACATTGTAAAACAAGAAGTTTTATTACAAATCATATGATCTGTTCATAACCATATACAGATTCACATCTTTACATTTGTCACCTGTTACAAGATACAAGAAAAGCAAGTTCAACAGCTAAAACATTTTAAAAATGCACCAAGCTTTATGAAGTCTCCAACAAAACACAATGTTCTGTACATACTCCTCCCGCCTGTGCTCAGATCTAATGATTTCCTGTACACAGCTCCTCCTGAAGTCCTATTTTCTCTCATTTGACCTGGAACGACTAAATAAGAGAATGAACATTAATAAAAATAGCTCCATCTCAAACTATTTTACTTGGGGAAGTTACTTCCAGTACAACTCTAAATTACATACTTGAAACTTTTGGAAAGTACTTTAAAAATCTTTGAGTGGATGAAGTTATAAACATATCAACTGATCTTAGGTTAAAAGTTCCTTGAGAAAAGACCTTACCTAAAGCACTAAAGAAAAATGTTCACTGTAGCAGAGCTTTCAGTCACTGAATTGATGATATGGCATAAGCCTTTCAAAATCAAATAGAAAGTGAAATCTGAAGATGCAACATATTCTTACCTACGAGACCTGGAAAAGGAACGGGAAGGCTTGTGATTTCTCTCCCGTGAAAGTGATCTCTCTCTCCTTCTGTCTCTAGAGAGGGACCTATGAGATTACAATGAAAGATGAATATCCACCCATGAGTGAGAAGTTTAACTGGATTATATTACAAGAGAATGAATATGCATGAAGGACCACTACTGTGCAAAGAAACATGTAAAGTAAGGTCAAGTGTATTTAAGTGTCTTACAGCTAAAGCCAACAAGAAAATTGCAGGCCTTCCCACCTTTGCAATGTACTATTTGACCACATTAGTTTTTTTATATCAATTGCCTTTTTCAAATATCATTGTCTTATGTTTAGCCTGTCTAGTTCAGCACTGCATTAAGTGTACAATTCTATTACCTCATTCAAAAGAAACATTCTCTGTAAAGTCTGGAACTATTTAATCAGGAAACTTATCCATTAATAAAGACAGTTGCCTCTCCTTCCTCATGTAGTTAGAGGAATCAGCTTGAATTCTGATACTGCTTAAAACTCCTACTGCATACTTATATTTTTATATTTAATCAAGTTTTAAAAATTATATGCACAGTACTAGAGCCACTGGTTTCCATCTGATAGTTTCCTGTGCCCAACCAACTGCTGTATCATG
This sequence comes from Gopherus evgoodei, assembly GCF_007399415.2. Taxonomy (NCBI): domain Eukaryota; kingdom Metazoa; phylum Chordata; order Testudines; family Testudinidae; genus Gopherus; species Gopherus evgoodei. Next base: position 136,451,100 of record NC_044325.1, on the reverse strand, counting down.
TAGCTACATGCTATCAAAGCAGCTTTATATTCCAAGAAACTAATGCAGGGGTCAGCAACCTTTCAGAAGTGATGTGCCAAGTCTTCATTTATTCACTCTAATTTAAGGTTTCAAGTGCTGGTAACACATTTAAATATTTTTAGAAGGTCTCTTTCTGTAAGTCTATAATATATAACTAAACTATTGTTGTATGTAAAGTAAATAAAGTTTTAAAAATGTTTAAGAAGCTTCATTTAAAACTAAATTAAAATGCAGAGGCCCCGGATGGTGGTGAGGACCTGGGCAATGTGAGTACCTCTGAAAGTCAGCTCAGGTGCCTCCTTCAGCACGCATGCCATAGGTTGCCTACCGCTGAACTAATGCATTTTAGTGATGGATGCAACTTTTCCTATGAGTGCTCTGAAGTGAAAAATAGAACTCTAGAGGCAGTCTACTTCATGAGTAGGACAGCTTTGGGGGACCATCAATTTCCCCCAACAGTTTGAGAGAGTGTCTCAACACTGCAGAGGTAAGCAGTGTAGCAACAAGGAAACAGTGTATTACTGCCATGCACGCAGTAATGCCAGAAACCTAGCAATGATGGAGCAAATCTAAAGTAATGAAAATGCATTCCCTCCCCCTGCCCCATCAACCCTGGAACCCTTTAAAAACAGTCTTTAGTAAGTGTTTTCTGGAACATTTACCAAGTCTTAAAACTTTTATGTTCTGTATCAGCATAACTACTTTAAATATGACACTTGAGTGACTACAACCAAGGATTTTACTAAAAAGATTCCTTAGAAAGCATTCTGGATAAAACAGTAGAGTCCACGTTTAGCCAACTGTTGCTTACCTGCTGCGGCTACGAGAAAAGCTTCTCCTTCGTGGTGATCTAGAACCAGAAATAGAAAAATGAGCCTTTTTATCAATTTCTTTAGCATTAATGGGATGAGGTATTTCCCAACTTGTCAAACTCACTGTTGGGCCCAGTGAACGTGCCAAGAAACAACTGGCACCCATCGTCCAGTAAAAATGTATGAAAAGATTAACAGTAAAACAAAGCTCAGTGTGAAAAGCACTTTTGCAACCAAGAATTCACTTTAACTTAATGCTTCACAGCAGACCTGTCCAATGCAACACTTCCATTTCAACTAAATCCACTGCCCAGAACACCACACCAAAGTCCCACAAGTGGTTCCAAAAAACAGCATAGACCAATGTTTTGGAACCCATGCAAGCCAAAAGGTCCATGACAAGATAAGAGATACCAAGTGGAGAAAAAGTGAAAATGCGCTGTGTAAATACTGATATGCCATTAAGTGCTACATTAGAACTGCATATTTGTGATGGGCATTCTCTGAAATGCCATAGTGTGTTTAGACTTAAAAACCTTAGCTTGGCCCAGTTCATCCCAAAAAAGTAATTGTTTTAAGTTTTGAAAACGGTTAGTAAAACCATTTAAAGGTGATAGGACTTGGCAGATTTGCAAGGAAAAGCTACATTTGTTAGAGCTTTATTAAAAATTTAGTTTGGCATCTCACATGCAAATATACCTCATTTACTTTTGGTTCCATTTACATTAAAAAGTTTCCTTATCACCCTTAAAAGTTTTATTCAAGCAACATATGTACGTTACCACTCAATTATGCACAGCCAGCCTTTGATTGAGAAAAATAATTACTTATAAGCCGCTTACTCCTTATTTTAACCAGCAGTAAACTGTATAAGCAGGAAAAACTTACTAGTTTTTGGTTTCAACAAGCTAGAAATGGTGAGGTGAGGCTGCCGGACTGACTGCCAAGAAGAATTTGCTGAAAAGGTTTTGCCAGATGTTGCGTTGTATTTAGTTGGTTGGCGAAGGGGGTGTTGTGGATTTTTCCTGCTTTTTTGTTAGCCGAAGGCTGCTGCTGTAGTTGTTGTGAAGACATTTGGTAAATAAACAGCTGAGCTGATTGGCCGGGAATGTGTGGGCGGTCGAGGTGGCTGCTGCCGATTTGGTTAAGGTTGGAGAGAAGGCTGAGAGAAAACAGCATGCTCGGGAACCAAAGGGCGGTGCAACCTGACGACTGGCCATGCCTGGGTCATGTGAAACGACACCAGCCAAGCTGAATGGGGCGCGCTGGTCACATGACGCTGAAAGGGCTAGTTGACTGGCTAATGCAGACTCAGAGGGTGGTGAGAAGAGACATGATGGTGACTCTGTAACGGGTTCATTTTTATTAATAGATGGACCAAAAAGCATAAAAAATGAAAAACAAGCCATCAGTACAACCATCTATCAGCTAACATACTCCTATTGTGGTTTTCTTAAAAAAACAGCAAAAGGGACATGGTTTCAAGCTTATCCTGTGAGGACTTCACTCACCTGCAATAGGTAAATTCAGTCCTGTATGAACCATGTTGTAGGTGTGAGACGTGCACCATTACAGAACATCCAGACAATTTAGTCTGGGTCCAAGAATATAGGTAGTTACTAAAAACCCTGCTATATTTTAGATTTGAGTTTGCAAAACTCAAATGACAAGATATTGTCACAAGACGTTTTAAATTCTTTACTAGGGTCAATTTAGATTTGTACATTTAAAATGCAACTGTTACTTGTTTTACCATTATTAAACAGCTGCCTGCATGACAAATATTTGAATTGTTACGAAGTGGAGAAATGCACTTGCATGGAAAAGCTAAGTTGCTGTATGTAATGTTTGCCATTATGGAGAAAAGGAAAGGGAACAGCCTAAGTAGATGTATGGTAAGAAAGGGAAAGGGACTAGAAGATGTGTAGATTTTAGGAAGGAAAAGGGTAAGTCCAGGGCAGAGGGCGCTGACTATCAACTTACACAGTGACCTAAGGACAAAAGCCAACGTTCAATACAATTTATGTTCACCTTGATTTTTTATATAAAGTGTCTGGCATCTCCGAATTGTGATCAGGATGTTTAAGATGTTACCCATCAACATGCTTTAAAGAAAGCCTGCTTCTATGATGCTAAGTGGTAATTTCAACAGCTCTATGCATGATCTTTGACCTAGGGTACCTGCGGCGAGGAGGAGGACTTCTTCTGCGATAATCATCTCGAGGACGCCTACCCCATGAGGGAGGCGGACCACGATTCCGACTCCGTTTTTCACCATTGGACAGCTCCACCCTGACACGGCACCCGCAGAGTGTTCTGGAAAAAAGGTTACTGTTAATGCTCCAAGCAACAAATCTGTCTGCACTGAAGACACTGACCTAGCACTGGAGAAGGGAAACATTTCTTGTGTACATTTAGTCAAATATATAAGGCACTCAGCTATCATAATGAGCCCAGTATAAAAAGATTTAAAATTCACAAGTGACCAGAGCCTCATGTCCAAAGCTACTTAAACAGGGAGATAGAAACTTCTAGACATGGATTTTATAAATTTGACTTCGTTAACTCAAATGGTAGTTTATATACATCTGATACAGATGGAAACTAAAGAGGATCAATTTCAGTGAAACACTACAGTTTTATATCTTCACAGCATTACTGTCTTCTGTCAAGATAAAAATCTGATTTAATTAATTGAAGTAGATTTTACTGTATACTCTAGAACAAAAATGGCTTCTCTAATATTTCTGAGAGAACAAAAAATCCTGCATCTCCTTTTCTCTCCCTAGAAGAGGATTTTACAAGAAAACTAAACCAATTCATTTTTTAATTTGATTGAGATGAAGGGACAGCATTTAACACTCAGGTACAATTTACAGAAATCACAATTGCACTATGGCAGGGCTTTTTCGGTGCTTTCCCTATGGTTAAATATATAAAAAAAATGAACAGGAGGGGTCACACTCAGAGACTTGCTATGTGAAGGGGGAACCAGCACAAACGTTTGAGAACCACTGCACTATGGTTTAGTGTGAAGTGTGTACTCAGTTGTTGCTATAGAGACCTGTGAATTTAAAATCAAGATAGATTGCTCAGCTGTTTATAATACATTCAAATCTGGTTGGCAATCAAAATGCAAATGTTTTTATATCAGTATTTTAAAAGATATTTACTAGCTCAAAATACAAATATATTTTTGTTCTCATGCATTTCAAATTTTAAACTTAGCTCCACTTTAAAAAGCAATGATCAAACACCAGGCACTTCTGAAGTGTTACATGTATTTCATAGTATTCATAAGTTATTTCACAAAAACAAAATTCCCTTCAACTCAAAATGAAGTGTTATTGACTTAGTGTCAATCTCCTGTGCCCCATAGGCCAGGTACAGGTGGAATCAAATTAGGCTGAACTCTCGAGGCTCAAGTATTTCTTCTAGATGTGTTTAGGTATTTCAAATTTCCAATCTCAGGCCAAGTCTATACTAGAAAGGGTTTGTCATTATATCAGCAAATATATCAGCTTATACCAACAAAACATTTCCTATACCAATTCCCCAAATGAAAAACTATAGCAGCAAAATGACTTCTTTGCTGGTATAAATGCCTCTACACTAGGGCTTTGCCAGTTAAACATAATGAATCACACCCTTAACCAACATTATTACACAAGCAAATGATTCTAGATCTGACTTCAGTGACCAAAAATATGAACAGATTATCTGTGAAAAAGCTTATTTTTACAGTTAACCACCTCAATTAAAATGGTTATTCTGCATTATAAATTAAACTAGTCGGTAATACTAACCAACAATTGCATGATTGATTACGAAACTCAAGACCACGCTGTTTCAGTGTTACTCGATCTTGGTCAGTTTTAAGTGTGAATACAAGTTGTTTAATACTGTCTATAGCAATTAGTTTTAGTTAAATTAACTGCATAGCCTAAAAAGCAAGTTTTACCTTCCATCTAGCTCTCTCACTGCATCAGCTGCATCTCGGGGATCTTCAAATTCAACAAAAGCAAAGCCAGGAGGATTTCTAGCAACCCACACACTGCGCAGTGGTCCATAGTAGCCAAAAGCTCGTTCCAATTCAGTTTTGTTGCCATTGTTTCCAAGGTTACCTACATAAACCTTGCAGTCCAGTGGACAAGAGTCCCGATGCATCACTAAAAGAGAAATACTGAAAGTAAATTTCTTTTACTTCCATTCAACCTATTTTGGCCTAGATCCTCAGGGGTCATTAGGCTGCCACTTTCCACTGAAATCCATAGGAAATAAGTACCTAAAAAGCACTGCACCCAGAAACCACAGCAATGATACATAATGAAGTGTAAAGATTAGGCTCCCAGCAGGTTAACTTGTGTTAAAACTATAAACAGACTTATCTTCACTAGGATTTTAATTCAAGTTAGCTAACTTCAAGAAAGAACACCCTTCTTTGAGAGGAAGGCAGGACCTGTGGTTCTTTAACCCCTGGCTCCAGGAGACTATGCCAGCTACAGGTGGAATCAAGCTAGACTCAACTCTAGAGGCTCGAGTTTTTCTTCTAGAGGCGTTATTAGCTATAGGTTATTAGGAGACTCCCCCTGTTTAAATGTCGGGTCTGGAAAGCTGGCACCAGCAAAACCTGCAGGGGGCGCCGCAGCCCTCGCGTGCCGCGGGCTCCATTGTTCTCGGAGCAGCGCGCGAAGCGGATCTGCGCATCCAGGGGCAGGATCGGGGCAGGCCGCCGCAGAGGGGACCCGGGGCAGGCCCAGGTGCCCGCCGCAGAGGGGACCCATCCAGCCTAGGCCGGGCATGTACGACCAGCCTGTCGCTCCCCGCCCGGGGCTGTACGGAGAGCGGGGACATCCCTTCCCGCGCAGCTCGGCGGCAGGCCCCGCGCTCCCTAAACCAGCGCCCACCTCAGGAAGCCGCGCTGGGAAGGGGGCGCCACCCAGGCCCGCCCCCGCGAGGACCCTCTCCCGGACCCCCCGCGGCGCCTCTCGCCCAGCCAGGCCTCATCTCGCCGCGCCCCCGTCGCAAGGGGGGGTCCGCGTTCGCTCTTCGAGGGTTATCTCCCCGCTGCGCCCCCGCCCGGGTCCCCTCAACGCAGCGGCCGCCGCCCGGGCCGGCCACACAAAATGGCGGCGGCTCTTTGTTCGCCGCCGCCGGGGCCTGAAGACTCCATCCGTCCCAGCGCGGTGCCCAGCCCCGGGTCAGCCCGTCCCCGACCCCCAGGTGAGGCGCTCACCGAATCCCGGGGTGGGCGCGAGAAGGGAGCACGCGCTACGCTCTAGCCGACTCGATCCCAAACAGGCTCCCGCTCTGCTTCTCCTCACTGGACAAAATGGCGGCTGCCGCCGTCCCTGCCCGGACTTATATAGCCGCACCCTGCCACCACGCGCCCAGCCGGCGGTCAAATCACAGAGCGCCTCTCAAAGGAGTGACAGTTCCATGGAACCCGCCCTCTCCTGCTTCCTGAATAGGGTCCGGGCCAGCCCTTCCCCCTCTCATCAGCCTGCATTGCCAGCGCCAGACCCCAGCCCTGGGGCCCATTTAGGGTGACCAGATGTCCCGATGTTATAGAGTCAGTCCTAATTTTGGGGTCTTTTTCTTATATAGGCTCCTATTACCCCCACCTCCTGTCCCGTTTTTGAACACTTGCTGTCTGGTTGATTGGGGACCCAGGGCGGAGGCTGTGGTTAATGTGCAAAGTCATGAGGGTAAGATGTTGCCCCCACCCAGACACCCCAACACCAGGGGGGTTCAGTGCCAGACCCCAATTGGTCTGTCTATAATGGGCTGAACCAACCCCAACCCCATAGGGTTGACCAGGTGGCCTGATTTTATAGGGACAATCCAGATATTCGGGTCTTTGTCTTTTATAGATGCCTATTACATCCCACCCCATCCCGATTTTTCACACTTGCTATCTGGTCACCCTACCCCTTGCCCCCCAGTCCAAACCCCCTGAACACAGGGATGCGGCGTAGGCCCATTCCTTATAATATCTGTCTTACGTCTGCGTGGGGCCTTCCATCCCACCCAGTCCCCCATCGTATTTGCCTCTCATCTAGGTACTTCTGGGTTCACCCCAGCTCCAGGACTAGAGGAGCATGATTGTGCCTTCAAGGAATAAAAGGCAACTGTCTTATTAACAATTATATAGCACTTTACAAACATTAGTGACACCTTCAAAAATCTCATGGGTCAGGCCACAGCAACTCAAGAGACTGGCTTAAAAAACATGAGCTTTAAAAAAACAAAACCAATAAATACTAGGTTCTTTTTCTTTGCCTTCTATTTTCTGAGTTTTTAGGGTTTTCTTAGGTCACATGTTTCACCTTTTCTGCCCAACCACTTATTTTCTTCATTAAAAGCTGAGATGCTCACATAATCAGTTATTGTCTAGGAGCCGGGGTTATAAGAAAAACGAGAAATGCAGAAATAAAATCACAAGTGTGGGCAATCAGAAAAATTTTCACAAGTCATAACATTGGAAAGCAATGTTCAAACTTGTAACACTCACCACGCCTTTTTTGTGTTTATTGAGGCATAGCAAATTCAGCTGTTACAAGTTTGAACATTCGTTCCCAATGTTATGACTCAAAGTGACATTTTTTCCTGTGCAAGGTTGTTAAGTGCAAACGTTATCTGTCCATCCATGCATCTATCTACAGCCTGGTCTACATTAGAATTTTACGTTGGTACAACTACATCTCTCAGGAGTGGGAAAAATCTAACTACCAGTGTAGGCAGCATTAGGTTGATGAAATAATTCTTCCATGACCTAGCTAATGCTTCTCAGGGAGGTGGAGTACTTATGTGGACAGGAGAATCCTTCCTGTCCTCATAGGTAATGTCTACACTGAAGCACTGTGGCAGCACTGTAGTGTTTTAAGTGTAGACAAGCCCTTCCCAGCCATCATTTATCTGCCCTAGTGTGGCTTCTGTAAAGGAAAACAGTACCGCTCCAATCTAGTAGAATTCTTTCAGTGCATTCACAGAATTTTGGATAGAGGATGACTGGATGACATAATTTATTTGAACTTTCAAAAAGCCTTTGACAAAGTCCCTCACAAGAGGCTATTAAGGAAATTAGGTAGTAGAATGCTTTCAAGGATCAGAAACCGACTAAGAGACATAGAACAATAGGAATTAATGATCAATTTGATGCATATTGAGGATGATCAGTGTTGTGCTGCACTGTAATTCCAGTGTCACAATCTGGCAGCATCAAGGTCACAACGTCTGGACAAACTCACAAAGGGGATATTCCTACATCAGCTCAATAAAGACTCTTGGCAAAATTCCATTTTTTAAATAACATTGACAGATAATATTGATGTTTATATTTAAGCACTTCTTTCAATTTGTATCAATTTAAATTTTCACATTTGTGGAAAATTTTGAGGGTTCAGGCAATAACGACAGTAGACATGGAATTCAAAAACTTCAAGCTTTCTTACTGTTAAAAAACAAACGGTCAACCTCACGTGTCAAAATATGCCAAGTAAATATCCTTAAATCAAACTGTAATTGGTCGTCAAGCAATTTTTCTCACTTTGTAAATTTCAGTTATTTTGTCTGGAAATGTTGTCAGTTTGTGTGTGCAAGGTGAAATCGTTTACCAACATTTACTCCTAACAATCTAATCATCCCAAAGATAGATAGATAGAGAGAGAGATAGATGGATAGATTAGATTAGATTAAATTTGGGATAAATATATGAGAATTGTAAGTGTGCCGTCAATGTCTCTTCCTTCCCCAAAGTTTTCAAAGTACTAAAATGGCCTTTTAAAAATCCTGTTGACTAGAGTTGTGAAGAGAAAGAAATATACTGCTTTTCTTCCTTTTTCTGCTATCATAATATCATGTAGCGCAGTGACAAATATATCACTCATGGCTGTTATATTGATGATGCCTTGGGGTGATTTACTTTTTCCATTCACATATTTCTGAATGTGGCAGGCAAAACTGACACAAAAAATGAGCTCAGGGCCATTTTACTGTGATGGGTAAAGATCATACTGAAAAAAGAGGGTAAAGCTTATTCTGCCGCTCCTGAGGAGGCATCACTGATGTGTAAAGGATCCACCTGTTTAAAACATTGCAAGGAGTATGGAAGACACGGATTTGGACTAGGCTAGTATGCAGCTCTATGGCATAGTAGCAGCAACTCTTTCAAGCTGCTATCTTGTTCTACAGAATCTACGCCCTCTAGCTGTTATGGTTGTGAAAAAAAATGTCAGAAATATGAATCACGTGTAACCGAGGATGCAGAGATGTCTAAGGGCAAATATATAGCTAGATCAGCAAGCCCTCCCCAGTGGAGACATATCATACACCAGCAAAAAAAATGCTTTTGCCAGTATAGTTTATACCAGTTCCTTGAATGGAGTTAGTTGTACTGTCAGAAGCACTTTTATAATGGTATAGCTGTATCTACACTAGGGCTTTTGTCAGTATAGAAATGTCGCAAAAATTCACACCCCTAACCAACATGATTGAGATCTACTGGTGAAAACTGCTATCTAAGAGCTAAGTATTAATAATAATACTATACCAGCAAAAGCTTCTAGCCTAATTGGGTTTGTCGAAAACCTACGATAGCTCTGAGCTGTGTGAACTGCCCCATTCATCTTAGTGAAGTGTCAGTTCAGATGCCCAGTGCTGATCATTTAAATGTCTACATGTTAACGATTTCATTCCTCATTCATGTAAGCAAGGAGAGGGAGGATCACAGATCTGTCCAATTTACTGTGAACCCAAGGGCATATTTAAGCCCCACCAGGTGGGAGTCAAGCTCAAAGAGCCCCATGGAGCTTAGGGAGCATCATATTTTGAATATCTGCACAACATACTGTGAGCACTGTCACATTTTGTCTGCTCATATAAGCAGAGTTTAATTAGTAAGCAGAGTTTGGAAGAGTACCTCCACTTTTTTCCCTTCCAGGCTTATCCCCCTGGAGACTGACTGGGAGATAAAGAAAGTAACCTCTTCAACTTCTGATCCTTAGCCCAAGAGAATGTGCTACAGAACATTGGCTCTAGGGCTGGCAGTATAAATAGAAGGACCACAGCTCCACCATTTCCTGAATCACCAACAGAGCTACTCACAGCATATAGGACATCTCGCAGACAGTAAGTACAGAGCCTGATTTGTTTGTAAGAGCCAATAAAAGCCCAAGCTACAGTGCTATGGCTACAAGCCACTTACTGTGGGAGAGAAAGACATCACATTAATGCACTTCTAAAGAGCTTTTCATCCCTTGATCTCAAAGCACTTTGCAATGGTGGATAAATAGGATCATCCCCATTTCATGGATATGGAAACTGAGATACAGACAGGTGAAACGACTTGTCCAGGATCACACAGCACATAAGTGGCAGAGTCAAGATGAGAAGGACTAAGACAACCTGATTCTCAGATTTTTGCACACTACATCAGAGCTCTCACACTTGTAACTAGAATAAGTTGGGCAAGGATCAATTATGTAGTGCAGCTTCATTTATGCAATTATGAAGTGCATCTGGATGTTAGTTAAATGTTGCCAACACAATGCTGCTTCTGCCTCCTTCCCCTGGGAGGGCGTGTTGGGGGTGAAGGAGGGTGAAAGGATAAAGGCCTCACAACCCAAACTTCTATAGCTTCTATAGTGTGTGTCCGTGTGTGTGTGTGTGTGTGTGTGTGTGTGTGTGTGTGTGTGTGTGTGTGTGTGTGTGTGTGTGTGTGTGGTGAGGATTCTTTGTGACCTTAGTGTTTACTGTGAGGTGCAGATTCCTCTGATGATCTGATCTCTAAGTTAGGATAGGGTAAGGAAAGCAGCAATTCATTAGTGTCTGCTTCACCAACAACAAAGGGTGATGGACTATATTTACCCCTGAATCCTCTGGGTGGCCCTGGCTGGAACTAGAGGTGTGGGGGGTGCTGCTGTACCCCTTGGCTTGAAGCGGTTTCCATCAATAACAAGGTTTACGCTTTGGTTCAAGAGCTCTCGGCACCCCCACTATAAAGATTGTTCCAGGACCTCTTCAGTTTGATCACTTGCCTGCTTCAATCCTTGGTGTAGTAGAGTCTGATATAATAGAAGCATGTAAATCCGAAAAGGAAAAAATCAAAACAAAACAAAATTCAACAAAAATCATGGAACTAATAAGACATTTGCAAACCATCAAATTGTTCACTCTGCTTGTGGGTGCTTTCCCTTGCTCACAACTCCTCATCTGTCTTTTCTATTCAGATTATAAGCCTCACTGGGGAAGGACTGTTTCTTATTCTATGGCCCTGATCCAGCAAGCATTTTTGTATCTGCTTCACTTTGCTACCATGGGTAGCCCCATGACTATGATTATTAATTATAATGATGATCAGTGTATTATAGCAGAGTGCCTGGCACAGTGGCGGCCCAATCTCAGCAGGGGTCCCTAGTGCTATCTTAATATAAATAAATGACAACTGCTGCTGCTACTGCTACCAATCATAATGATAATTAACAATTAATGTCAAGTATCAGAGGGGTAGCCATGTTAGTCTGGATCTGTAAAAGCAGCAAAGAGTCCTGTGGCATCTTATAGACTAACGTACATTTTGGAGCATGAGCTTTCGTGGGTGAATACCTACTTCACTGGATGCATGTAGTGTCCACTACATGCATCCGACAAAGTGGGTATTCACCCACAAAAGCTCATGCTCCAAAACGTCTTTTAGTCTATAAGGTGCCACAGGACTCTTTGCTGCTTTAACAATTAATGATAATAAATGGAAAAGGCCCATTAGATTAGCCAGTCTGTCTCTCTGCAGATGAAGGATTGTCCCTTATAGAGCATATTCAAGTGTTTTGTCCAGTCTAGTTTTAATAGTTCCAAACAATAGGACTTTCACCACTGCCCTAAGTAGACTATTTGCCTCTTCTCTCCTTTGCATTTCAGCCCCTTCCCCCACCAACCTCACCCTTTTGCTGGGCCTCCATCCCTTTTCTTTGCCTTTTCTATTATGCTCTGTGGATCCCCATTCATTTCCTCACACCACCTGGCTCCCTGGGGAGTTGATTGTAAAGCAAAACAAAAGAGTCCCTGGCATGGGAAACCTTGATTCTGTTTTCTATGCACACAGGCCGCCTCATTCAAATGCATTACACTGAAAACAGATTATTGTGCTTTAAGGGCCTCATACTATGTGAAGTCATTTGAAGTTTTGAAATTACCTTCAGTGGGAGCAAGAACAGACTCTAAACCACAGGCAAATTTAGGGCTTGGTCCAAAGCCGCTTGAAATCAATGGAAAACCTCCTTTAGTTTCAGCAAAAAGAATGAGGAGTACTTGTGGCACCTTAGAGACTAAGACATTTATTTGGGCATAAGCTTTTGTGAGCTAAAACCCACTTCATCAGATGCATGCAGTGGAAGCTTATGCCCAAATAAATTTGTTAGTCTCTAAGGTGCCACAAGTACTCCTGTTCTTTTTCTGATACCGATTAACACAGCTACCACTCTGAAACTTCTTGGTTTCAGTGTACTTTAAAAAAGGCCCTAACATAGCAGAATCCCAGCCAGTTGCTTCCTAAGCAAATGATTATACCACTTGGAAATAGATCTTCTGATCTATACTAGAAAGGATTTGCTGGTACAGTTATATGGATGCAGTTATATTGGCAAACTCTCCTAGTGAAGATGCTGCTTATATCAGCAAAAGAACTCTTTTTCTGGTACCGTTTAGACCAGTTTCCAAAACAAAATAAGCTCTATTGGCAAAAGGACTGTTTTTTGCTGGTATAACTGTGTCTACACTACAGCTTTTGCTGGCATACCTAGACTGGTTAGGGGGTGATTTTTTTTCACACTTCTCACTGACATAGCTATGCCTGTGAAACGTTTAAGTGTAGACTAGGCCCGAATCCTAACTCCAAATGAGTCCACAGAGCAGTACCTGTAAAATTAACTTACATCCAGACTCCCACGCTGTGCCACTTATGCACAGTTGCCAACTTTCATGCAGTAAATAGGCACCCCGACTTTCATAATACGCCAAAAATCAAGCTCATGCCATTTCAAAACAAGACCAAAACAAGCCAATCCCTAAGAACCCCAACACTTTTTGTGACTAGATCCCACCGGTGTGCAGAATAGGACTGTGGTGGGCCCGCTGTGCACCCCTGACTCTCTGCCCCCATTGCCCCTGCTTGCCCCCGCTTGCTGGGAGCCAATCAAAAAAAAGAAGCAACAAGGTACAAGCCAAACAAGCAACAAGCTGCAAGCCAAAAACTAGCCAACAAGCAACTCACAAGCCAATTAAGCCAAAAACAAGCCCAATTTCTGCTCTTTTTTTTTTTTTTTTTTTTTTTTTTTTTTTTGCGGATTTGGCATGTCTGCTTACTAGCTGTGTGTCCATGAGCAAGTCGCATCTCAGTTTCCCATCTTTAACATGGCGATAAGGATATGGCCTACCGGTGGTGGACGGTGATGGTAGTATTGCGTAGTCTTGTATGATGGTAGGTAGCAGGCATTACAGGGATTAAATAATTAATGCTTCTGCAGCACTGATATAAATGTGCTATATAAAGTGCTTTGTGTTATTATTTTTAGAAGTACTACAATCAAAATCTGCTAACACTTCTTAGGTCTAATGTTGGTAGTTCTAACAGTGAGTCATTGGACCTGATGATCCGCTCATAGCAGTTTTATATCATAAGAACATAAGAACAGCCATACTGGGTCAGACGTTTTGGAGCATGAGCTTTTGTGGGTGAATACCCACTTCCGACAGGGGCCAATGCCAGGTTCTTTAGAGAGAATGAACAGAACAAGCAATCATTGAGTGATCCATCCCCTGTCGTCCACCCCCAACTTCTGGCAAAAAGAGACTAGGAACATTCAGACCATGATGTTGCATCCCTGACCATCTTGACTAATAGCCATTGATGGACCTATCCTCTGTGAACCTATCTAGTTCTTCTCTGAACCCTGTCATAGTTTTAGCCTTCATAGCATCCCCTGGTGACAAGTTCCATGGGTTGACTGTGCGTAGTGTGAAGAACTACTTCCTTATGTTTGTTTTAAACCTGTTGGCTATTAATTTCTTTGGGTGACCCCTGGTTCATGTGTTATGTGAAGGAATAAATAACATTTCCTTATTCACTTGTGTCACACCTCTGCAATATCCCCCCTTTTAGTCATCTCTTTTCCAAGCTGAGACGTCCCAGTCTTTTTAATCTCTTCTCATACGGAACCTGTTCCATACCCCTCATCATTTTTGTTGCCCTTCTCTGTACCTTTTCCAATGCTAATATATATTTTTAGAGCTGGCGTGACCAGAACTGTAGACAGTATTCAGTATTCAGTGCCGCACTACTGGTATCAGTGGAGTTACTTCTGATTTACACCTATCTAAGTGGGACTGGAAAATTGCCTGTCACCAAGGAGAAGGAGAAAGTTGGATCTGACAGCTTAAAATTGAAGGTTTTGTCGAAAGTGTTGCAATAATATACATTCTGCTGAACACTTGTGATTTAAACTGGTCCAGGCCCCAAATCTTGTTTAATACAAGACTTTTGAAGCCACAACCTCAAAGGACATTTTGTGCCTCCTTCCTCCTGGTTCTTAAGTGGAAAGAAGTATCCAGTGAGGCATTGTAGTCAAGGTAATGCACTTTGGCCATGACAGAATGCTTCAAGTGATCATTCAGTGGCCATATTTCAATTTCCCTGACCTGCCTGCAATTGCTCAGACAAATGCAATTGGAGTTCTTACGATGAGGATGCCAGTAATTGCACTTAGTGAATGCCCATTAAATAAAGGAGATGATAAAAGTTCAAGGATGAATGAGGCTAGATGTTTTGGACTTGACTTTTGCTAATGCTTATTAGTCTTTGAAGATGTAACTAGGAAGCTCTGCCTTCATGGACAGATAATTCGGTGTAACTTTAGGCTACCTTGGAAACAAAAGAGAGAAGCAGGCTTCTATTTTAGCAGCATTTTTAAAACTAGTTTTTAATTGGTGACAGGCTTTGTCCTCTTAAATTAATGACCCTCGGACCATCAGTTGGAACTCATGTAACGAAGACCAGGAATCCTAATTTGATTGCCATGAAATATCATGGCTCGAAATAAATTGACCAGAGGACAATAATAAATGCAATTTGATTTCAATAGGAGCTATCGGTAGAGACTGGACAGCTGTGGGGGCTGGTAATGGGATACATCTGCTTTTGTCTTTAAGTCACTGGTTTGAGTCCAGCCACGGTTGATTGTATTGGAAATTTATGGCTCGTGGGGGTCCTATGCAAAATTAATTTCTGGTCTCTGTTTCCACTGAGCTGGTATCTTTTTCTTCAAGATTTCTAGGGAATTAGTCCTCCAAGAGGACAAATACTTTTAAATTCAGAAAATAAGATTTGTCCCTCTAGAATAGACCATTGGTTCCTCTGATCACCTCATGGACAGTCCACATGGCAGAAGACACCACCATAACTGGGACTTATTACTCCATCTTGTTGCCAGTCTGTGCAGAGAAATCAAGGCCCCAAATCCCCTCTTTCCTCTCACTGTAGTTGATACAGAGATCTTATCCAAAACACACTGTCATCAACTGGAGATTGATGTCAGGTCAGGAATGGGACACACTGGCAATAGGCACTGTAGGGTATTATACCCCCTTCCTGGGGGAAATAGAGGCTTTTAGTGTCCAGTCCAATCAATTCAGCACCATTCACCAGCATTAAAGATATTAACATAAGTAAACAAATCAATAAATAACCAAACCCTGAATTTTATGTGGGGAAAAACAAAAGTTTAAAATGCTTTCTAGCTGGTGCATGTAGGCTGGGAAACAATGAAATCAAAGCAGAGCAGAACTTCAGACATGATTCATGTATTCCTAGAAGAATCCTATCCTATCCAGTCCTAAACTAGTGCTGGGTGAGCATTTGGATTCTCTTTATTCAATTCATTTAACATTTCTGGCCCTGATCTTGCAGTGAGGTACACCTAGGTTTAAGCCTATCCAAGGTCCATTAATGTCAAAGAAACTCCATGCAGGTCAAGGATCATGGCCTAATACCTCCAAGATCTTCAGCTGCCCCAGAGCTCTGCTTTAAGCCAACTGCTAGCTCCCCTGAGTCCACAGACTGCCTTTTCGCCAACACACCTTGTGCACACCTGGTAAACTGGGGCAGAGGAGTGTATGTGCATAGAACCAACCACCTAAGATTCCTCCATGCCATGGGAATCCCCAGCTGGCTGTTCAAGCCATCTTTTCTGTATCTTTGCCTCACCAGAGTGGTGCTAAAGGGAAGGAGCAATGGCCTGAATGTGATTCTCAGTGTTTGGTGAAAACGTACATTTTCCTGGTAGCTAAACATATACAGTCACATTTTCAGGGTGGCTACTGATTTTGGGTGCCTCTGTTACTGACTTGCCCATGTGAGACATCTTGAGCCTGATTTTCAGAGGGGTTGAGCAGCTGTAACTGCTATTAAAGAAGAATGATCCAGGCGTTAGGGCACTACTCTAGGATTTGGGGCAACTTGGTTCAGTCCCACAAACTTCTTGTGGGACCTTGAGTAGGTTACTCTCTGTGCCTCAGTTCTGTGTGTGTAAAAACAGGGATATAGTACTACCCTGATTTGAGGGGTGTTGTGAATATAAATATGGTAAAGATTGTAAAGTGCGTGGACTCCATGGTACTTGGGGCCACATAAATTCCAAAGGAATTTAGATGTGGTGGTGGGTACTCAGTATCCCTGAAAATCACTCTGACCTTTTCCCATGCACAGACAGACTCAATACATGCAGATCTACCACCCTTCAATTTTTTCATAGGTGTCCAGCTTCAGACAAAACTTCACATGGGCACGGTTCCTGTGATGCATGCCAAAATTCATACCACATTCCCTTGTTTAGCTTTGACCACTGGCTGAAGAAACGTCAGAATGTGGCCTCTTGTGTAAGATGTAGTACAGCAACAGTTTAATATCTAATACAGGCTTTATCTGGGGAGTTATAACATTTCTTGTGGTAGTATGAATTCAGTGATCTGCTAGGTATTTTCCATATGTACCTATTTTACAGGATCCAAAATAAACAGATGTGTTTCACTGAACAACCAATGGGCTTAGGCAAAATTCTTCTTGTTGAACATTAAAGTCCAGTGGCATCCCTATTTACAAATGTCTCAGCTAAATTTTCCATGAATACCAGTCCTCTTTTACCAACTTTGTCATTCTCATCAGTATATACTTCTACCTTATTATTAATCCAGACACCTACTTCACAAATTTAAAGCACTACTGATAGGTCTGGGAGGATAGCAAAGCAATTAAATGTCATTGACATATTGTAGTCTTTTCTTTAATCACCAAAGGGACAGCAGACTTTATCATCCAAGATGAATTGTCCTTGGAAATACGGAGCCCAGTGATTTCACCAATATGAGAGGGAAAGTCTTAGTCACGGGAGGTACTGTACAGCTCATGTCTATTGTTTGTGTGGTTTTTGAGGAGGTATAAAAGAAGCTGGAAGACACACAGTGTCATTGCAACTGGAACTTCACTTCAGGACTTGCCGTGAGACGGAGCTGTGCTGATCTGGATTTGACGGTGTACTGTACTCTTTAGGATCAACAGTAAGTATGCCATATGTTAATATTGTACTTCTGTGTCTTAGAGATGCTTCTCATTGATTCACAGGTTATTGTAGATCACAGTATAAAGAAACAGCACGTCTATTACATACAATCAGCCTAGTTATATCTTGCACAGTCCACAATAGCATATGATAGGTAATATATGATATACTTGAAAAAAATCAGAATTGGTTACCATTTGTCCTCCAGTGCCCTTTACCTCATCTTCCATGGAGATCAGTCTAAAAACGTGGACTATATTTGTCAAGAGTAAGGTTTAAGTTCTACTATCCACGTATTTGATATAGTTTCTGCGGGTGTAAGAAAAATGGAACACCTTTCTATCTAGGTACTGCCAGTTTATTACCCAAAATCAGTACAAAGCAAATCCATTTTTGGATGCTCTTGAAGCTGGGCTTGAAATGCAATATCCCAAAATGCTTCTCTACTTGCTTTTGTTTCCAAACAAAATCTTTTGCATCGAAAAAAAATCTATATAAATCTGATGTATATAGAAAAAAATGTGATCTTTCTTATGCATATATTTTTATACTCCCTTTTTCATTTGTTTTGTTTGCCTTAATTAATATATGCCAGGTTTTCCTTATAACAGTCAATCTGGAGATCTGTTAGTAAAGTGATAGGATTAATCCAATGTTTAAACCATGCACTATAGTTAAAGTAGACAACCCAGATACTGTGGTGATACAATAGATAGATAGATCTCAAAGACAGGTATCGGTGTTAACTTGATTGTAGTGAAAATTTTAATTAAAAATAATTATTGCACATACATTCTTACTTCTCTGATCCACAAACCCAGTAAATCTCAGAAAAATCCACAACAGTTTCATTCTGCTTCTCAGCCAAGATTTAATAGCAGAGTTGTTTGGTCTTATATCATTGGCACATGCTGTGTGTCAGATGTGGATCTCAGTTAATTCCAGTCAAGGCTGGATTTAAAGCCGTGCATGTGAGAGCAGATTCTGGCCCACCATATATTTATTGCTCTGAGATGATGCATTATAATAGGACCAAGTCCCAGAGTTCTTACTCAGTCTTCCACTCAGTCCTTAGGGTCCAATCCTGCTCCCACTGAAGTCAATGGCAAATATTAGGAATTAGTCCTGAGTTCTTTGCTCCAGTCAGTCCTTACTAGGCAATACCTCTTGTTGGTTTAAATTAGCGTGATCTACCATGCTTGCAGATGTGCAAGAGCAGCTACTAATAGGTGTACAAGTAGAAAATGCACCTGACTGAATAAAAGAGGCAACTGAAAGAAAGAGCAGCTTGGTAATAATGTCAATCTTTTATTGTTTTGTTCAGCAGATACAAAGAAGTCAGAAGATGGTCCTGTCCCAAAGATCTCTGCAGATAGTTATATTCCTGTTCATCTTTTTTCTTGCTTGTTTTGCAGCATCTCAAGAAACTGAAAAGTAAGAAAAATCACTTTTGTAACTAATGCTGTTCATCAACTGCTTGCACTTAATCTATTGGGCTGCATTCTCCACTTCCTCGCATCCTGTGTAGCCTTTTACTCCTGTACAGAAATGCTACCAATCTGATTTGGTAGCATTTTACATCCGCTTTGCACAGTAGAGAATCAGGTCCTCTGTATTTTTTAGATACATTAATGTTGTGATTTGTGTTTAGTTGTTACTTTTATACTATACTAAAGACAGTTTAGGAGACACCTTGTAATCCAGGCAAAGATGGATCAACTCAAACAACAAATTGTGTCACAGAGAAGAAAACTGCAACTACCAGATATATCTATATTAAAAAATGGTCCTAAGCAACATTCCAGATCTGAATCCTGTTTCAGAGCCAAATTCATAGCTTGAGCCTGTTGGTATACTTGACCAAATCTAAACTCACTGAAATCTGAGAGCATTTGGGTGTGTATCCAGATTTTCAATCCCTGCATTCAGGAGTGTTTTGGATCAATAGTTTTGGTCAGGCTCATTATAGGGTTGTAGGGGGTGATTCTCCTTTCACTTACACCATTGGCTTCAAGTGAATTTTTTCTGATTTACACCTGAATAAGCAAAAGAAAATTTAGGCTCATAGACTTGAGATCTAGATCTGGATCTGGGAATTTGAGGGCCTATATTTGGACCACTGGAGAGAGCACAGGATTGGGGAGTTGGAGAGCTGGGTCTGTTTGCAGTTCTGCTCCTGACTCACTCTGTGACCTTGAGAGAGTCGCATCCCCTCCTTGTGCCTCAGTTTCTCCATTTTTAAAAGGCAGAAAATGTCAGTACATACCTTTCTTGATAAAACACTCTGGAATCTATGTACGAAAACCAGCCCCACTGGAAATGTGAGCTCAGCCCTGAACATTATTCGGCTTCCTAACTATTCTCCTTTCACATTGCAGTAAAAGAGCAGTAGCGGAGCACCAGTTCATGCAGGATAAAGGAAGAGCACTTCAAGGGCTGAAGCGGCTGATGTGGCTCCACAATGCAATGGGTAGTGTGCACACAGCCAGGGCCAGAGATGCCTCACACTCAAATTCCTTGTGGGACTCACAGAAGAGCCAAGACCTCCCTGACCTCTATGACAGTACCAGCAAGGATGAGATGCCAAACCTGGTTAAACAGCTGCTGCTGGAACTGACAGAAATGGGGCAAGCTTTCCCTGTGCTAAAGAAAACTGATCTGAGGCAATATCTAAAAAATCCAAAGGGTAGCTGGAGCTTGCAAGATCTTTTTGATCTATTTCAAGTCAAAGACCATGGCAGCAAGAGAAATCCTGCCACTGAGACACAGAGTTCTTCCCTCTAGACTGACTCCATCTCGGTTTGACCATTGCTTGAGATATATGATGTTATCTCAAGGGTAGCTCTAATGTAAAGGTGAACAACAAAAGAAAAATGTTTGTACCATTTACTACTCCTTGATATTGCATGGACAGCCTCTTAAAGGTCCAGAGCCTCTCCTCAGCCCACAAGCTTGTTTGTCAGGGAGGTATGCAGGGGTCTGAATTTTCCTTTGCCGAAATGCTACTGCTGCCTCCTGGTTGCAGTAGTCCCTGCAGCTCTGGCACACACACCGCTCCCGCCCCACTCCCCACTGCCCTGTTTTCCAAGTCAGTTATCTGTAGATCTGCATGGTAGATCCCCATGGCCCCATGATTCTGAATGCCCCATTTGCAAGTGTGAGTGCAGCTAGGTTGGGGCATTTTGGAGCATCAATTTGCCACATCCTAATCCCTCTTTGTGCAGATGCCCTGCACCTGCTCCACTGTGTTCATGGGCTTCTGCAACCATTAGCCAGACCATAGGATTTATTTTTCTGGTTGTTTTTACATCAGAAATAGAAGCTCCCAACCTCTCACTTTTTCCTGGAGGATATTGGAAAATCTTTGGAGGGCATGCTAGCTGGAGGTTGGGAGTTGTTCATCATATCTCCCAGAGTAAGAGTTTGTGTACATGGGGAAATTGACCAACATAACTAAAGCAGAATAATTATACCAGAGTAATTATACCAGAATAAAGTCACTTTATTCAGGAATAGAGTGTCAACAGGGGAAATTATATCAGCATAATTACAGTGATATAGTTATTCTGCTATCGCTATGCTGGTCATTTCCCCCAGATAGACAAGTGCTAAGACTCAGCATCACCACTCTGCACCTTTGAAGAAATGGAAGAGATGCAGCTTAGCTTCCAAGCTCCATATTTGGTATCATGGTTCAGGTCCTCGTAAAGATTTCCAAAGTCCCCCAAGGAAAAAGTAGAGGAATGTCTGAGCAACATAAATATTTTCTTGGGGAAAAATAAATGTTATGAGGGCATCTCCACATATCCAAAAGGAGCAATAAAGGACACAAACACGTTTTTATTTTGCCAGTCACCTTTAATGACAAATTTTCCAGTTGTGTCTAAGCAAAGCAACACCCAGTTCAGTTGCAAAACAAATATTTCAGACACTATATTTTTGTCATGCTTGTAACAAATGTATCAACATGTCCATTGACTGGGAATTATGTGTGCTGCCTGAATTAGTTGAAAATCCACTGTTGGTGTATGCGCAGAGATCAGGAGCGTGTTTCTCATTTTACACAGTGACAGAATGTAGACGAAAGTCCTCAGTGTCATTAAAATTAAAAGGCTTTAACTTATTATATATATATATATATAATATTGTACTTGATTTATTGTAGAAATATAAATAAAATAAAGCAAGATTATCTTTCGCTAATATCTCTGTATATTTGCAATTAACATGGAATCACAATTGCTCTTTTTCTTATATGTACTGAGACAGAGGGAGGACTGGATGGCTCAGTTGAGATTGGAATACGAGCATCTAAAGCCCGTTTCAGGATCAGCCCCGGTTGGCAACAATCAAAAGTCACCTCACGTTCAACAACCTATGTGAAATGAATTGGTTGTCTCAGTCCAGCTCCATTCTGACAATAATATTTTTTTGCCATTTATGGCACCTTCTGTCAGAGGATCTTAAAACACTCTAGAAACATTAATGAAAGACAGTAAACTTCCCAAGACACCTATGAAGCAGAGGTTTTTAGATCCATTTTACAGGGAAAATGAGGCTTGCACTGGTTACGTTGCCCATGCAGTACGTCAATGTCTGAGCAAGGAACACACCAAGTCTTGACTCTTTATTTTATAACAAAATCTCATGAATTTTAGGCCAGTCTCATGATTTTGGGGGAGGGTCTGACTCAGGACTTTTTGCCTGCTTGGCATGATCACTACTGTCATCTTGCCCTGTCCAACGTCATCAAGTAGATGGCACTACCACCGTTACAGGCTTTTTATCCATACACCGACCGACTTCTGCCAGCTGCAACCACCTGTAATCTCTGCCTGCTTGGCATGATCACTACTGTCATCTTGCCCTGTCCAACGTCATCAAGTAGATGGCACTACCACTGTTACAGGCTTTTTATCCATACACCGACCGACTTCTGCCAGCTGCAACCACCTGTTATCTCTGCAGCTGTGCGGGCCGGAGTCAGACGGCCGGGTAATGAGCGCAAAAGGAGAGGCATGCGCATGCGCAGAGCGTGAACACCCTTCCCCGGCTGCAAACGCGCCTCTGGAGGAAAAAGGAATTCGCGCATGCGCCCTTCTCCGCAGCAGACCCGCCTCTCTCGGGGTGAGGACTAGGGGCTGAGGGGCGGCAGCGCGTGCGCAACGTCGTCGAGGTCTCAGAGGGGAGCTTGCTTGTCTTGTCTTGTCCCGTCTGAGGCGCCGTTCGTTCCGTGAGTGGTGGTGCGAAGAGCGCTGGGGGCGCCGTGAAAGCCCTTCCCCCCTCCCCCAGTGAGGAGCGAGTCTCCGACTCTGAGGAGGGGCTGGGACCGCGCCCCCATCTCCTCCCACCCGCCCCGCAGGGGGCTCTGGTAAGTGACTCCCCCGGACCCCCCCCCAGGGAACCGCACCCCCTGGTTTTGCCCCCTCCCCTCGGCGGGAGCTGCCCCCTTCTCCTCAGGCTGCTGCTGCATCCTCCCTCCCGGCCTGTGCCCCCCCCCCCCGCGCCCGGGCAGCTGGAGGCAGCGTTGGCTGCACCTGGCCCACGCACCCGTGCGGGCTCAGCCCCTCGTTCCCGTGGCAGACAAGCCTGCAGCTGCCCCATGCGAACAGGGCATCGCGAGGGGCAGCTGCCTAAACTGGCCCGGGCTGAGCTCCCAGGGCAGGGGTAAAGCACATCGCGGCCAGGGGTGGTTGCTCTGCTGCTTTATTTGCTAAAAGTTGGGCTGGCTCCTTTTACTGCCACTCCATCGAGTTCCTCTTGGCTCCTGCTGCCACCGATTCACGCTTTGGTTGGCACTGCCAGCAGAGGACCAAATGGGCTCCAAAGACCTCATTCTCCTCTGGCTCCCCGAGGTGGCCTTTCCAAGTCCAGATAGAGCCGTGGTGGTGGCGGGAGCCTGCACTGTCTCTGTCCATGTTATATAGATAAACAGAGGCAGGCGTGATCTCTCTCCCTTTTATCAAACTTCACACGAGCATAATTGCATTGGAGTGAGGTACAGTTGTCTTTCTTCTTCCCCCTCCTTTTATCTGCCATCCAACACCAGCTTGTCACTTGATGGTTTTCTGCTCTCTGGGAAATAGGAACTAGTAGCATAATCAATGTGAATGATGCAAATATGCTTACAGTACACAGATACCTGATCTGCAGGCTCTTGAAGTGAGTGCTGTGTAAAGAGATAATCTGCCCTTTCTAATTCAGATAGTCACTTTGAGCTGTTTTTCTTTTTTTAAAGAAACAGCTTCATAAAAAATACAGCAAAAGTTCCTCAACAGTCCTTAGATTGCCTGTGTTCTTTGAAGAAAGAGAAGATATCCAACAGGTCAATAAAAATAGCTTCTATTCTAAGTTCTTTAGGGCCTGCCATTTTTAGTTATCTAAAGGGCCATACACACCTCTGGTGCCCAGGGTTTCAGATTTGTCACTTCATTTTTGTTTTTTAAATTAAAAATGCCCTGATAAATGAGGGAACACCAACCACCTATTGCAGCACCCTTGGCCCTGGCATGGAAGCCCTAATCCTAGCCCAGTGAGGAGAGAAGGCCTGAGGGGAATGGAGGTAGGATGAGGCTGGAGAGAGACAGAGAGAGAGCCTGCCCTGCACTTACCAGGGACATGGCGGTGGCTCCTGTGCCCCCAGGGGTTGGGCCAAGCTCCCTGTTCCAGGCCTTGTGACTTGGTGCATGGGGTCACTGCGCCACTTGCTCTGGTTTGGTCCTGCCTCCCCTTCGTTGTGATCAGGGGAGAGGCAGCAGGGCCAGATTTGAGTAAGTAGTGCTGCAGCATGCCCAGAGTTGGGGGGAGCTGGGCTCAGCTCCGCAGGAGCTACTGCTGTGGGGGTGAGTGTGAGGTGGGCTCCATATCCAACTCCTCCCCCTGGGCCTTCCCTCTGCACCACCCCCCAGGACCCACCCCCATCGAGCCTCATGTGCAGATTGGGGAGGGATAGCTCAGTGGTTTGAGCATTGGCCTGCTAAACTCAGGGTTGTAAGCTCAGTCCTTGAGGTGGCCACTTAGGGATCTGGGGCAAAATCAGTACTTGGTCCTGCTAGTGAAGGGCGGGGGCTGGACTCAATGACCTTTTGGGGGCCTTTCCAGTTTTATGAGATTGGTGTATCTCTCTCTCTCTCTCTCTCTCTCTCTCTCTCTCTCTCTCTCTCTCTCTCTCTATTAAACAGAGAAGTCACAGTTTGCATGACTTTCTGCATCCTGCCAAACCTGCAGCCCTATAAATGAGAGAGTGTCTCTAAATGATACCTCTGTCTTTATCTCTGACTTCTAGGGTTATGTTCCAGCCACAGGAATTTTGCTTTTTTGGGTTATATTGCCACTAGAAAACCTCAATGGAAACACTGTCTTAAATTGTTCAAAGAGCTTGTACATTTTATATACATTATATTTTACTTATTGTTTCTTACAATAAACAAGTCAGGGTGCATGGATCTTGCCCTGAATTTGAGCCATAACATGGAGCTTTTGTGTCTGTCTTAAACTTTACTTTTAATGTAATTTAAGAGAGGTAATTATCTATCTGGATTTTGTCAGGCTGCTTTTGTGGAAACTTCTGCTACAGTGAGAGACCCTAATTGCAAAAGTAGTTAAAAATAGCAAGTGTGTGTGTCTGTCCTCAACTACTCCACACATCCATTTAATATTTTGGCTCCTGGTAAGTTTCATAATAAGGGGCTCTGCATGTGACTGACAAATGTAGAGGTACCCTCTTTCTCAAAGTGTAAAAGAAAAAGGAACCCCTGATGGGGTGTCTCAGAATGGGTTTTTTAATTCCTAACATTTTTAGAAGATGACGAGGATAGATTGGTTGAAGTGCAAAATATTTTCAATACTGCCTAAAATGTGGTTTTTGAGGCATAATATTTGTCAAGTTTCCTTCCCTCTTTTTGAATGCTGTTCAAAAACAGGAAGCCTGACTTGTACCTTTTATTTTGTAACCATCTTCCCTACAGACTCTCGTTAACTGATGGTGCCCAGTTTAGACAACTAGTCTATCATTTTTTCTGTCTGATAACTTAGCTATTAAAACTATATAAAATATATTATAAATATTACAAAATAAAATATAAAAATAAACTTCAGTCTTGATTCTTAATTCCAGCATCTGATGTAGCTGAGCATCAGTTAACTGGTCAGAATTATTGCTTCCATGTTGTATTGTCATTGGTAATGTCAAATGTATTTTTTTCCCCCTATTTCCCCCCCCTTTTCTAGTAGCCATGGCAATGACGGGTCCAACACCCTGTTCATCCATGAGTAACCACACCAAGGAGCGAGTTACAATGACAAAAGTGACACTAGAAAACTTCTATAGCAATCTCATAGCACAACATGAAGAACGGGAAATGAGGTAAAAATCCCAGTTGGGAGATGGAAAGTATCTGTGTAGAAGTGAAAGGAAACTAGTGGCATGATTGTTTAAGTCGCAGTCCCATTTGAGCAGGTGCTATCTAGCAAATTATAACCCAAATTTAACTTACCTTAACGTTACCTTAGGCCTTGCTAGTAACAACCTTACTTATCTGAGCTGCTCAAATATGCTGATGAGTAAAAATGTTTAGCTAGAGGACATTATTATAAATTAAAAAAAAATTTTTTTCTGATTCAGAATAACTGTTCTTAAATCCATTATTCCTTGCTGAGCAGAAAAAAAAAAACGTGTTGTTGAGCCTGCTTTGATGAAGTCAGTTGAAACATTTTCTTTTCAAACTTAAAAATAGAGCCCAATAGACACATTGGCAAGATTTGGTATATCTAAGTGGAAACCAATTGTATAGTTAGCTTAGATTCATTTAAGGAGTAAAGCAAGAGGCCAGTCTGTACAAATATTTACTCTTTCAGCTGTTGCTTCTTTTGATTTTTATTCCCTTTTAACATTTCTTGTAGTTTTATGAAGTCATGTGGTTTCAGCTTCATTTTGTGTTACAGTTTATGATGCAGCCATCTGATAAGGGGAAATTCACTTGTTCAAAGGTGCCAAGCAACTGCTCTAAAGACTGTAATTTATAATTTACTTGACTAACTCGTAGGAGGAGGTCTAATAGGCTTAGAGGGATGATATAATAAATTCCTTAAATATCCTTGGAAACCTTTATTTTCTCTTTTTGGACCAGATTCTCTGAGGTGCTGAGCACCCTAAACTCCCATTGAATTCAGTGTGGTGAGCATGTCACAAGAATAGGCCTTATAACTAGAATTTTCAGAAAGGCTTCCTTCCCTTATCTGTAAACACTTAATGTTGGAAAAAAGTTCAACATTGCTTGGTCCTGCTGCGCTACTGCTGTGGCAATTCACATTTGGTATTTGAGTGGGGTGTTAGGGAGAGATGGTGAGCAAATTGTACTTCCTAGGTGCCTAAACAAGGGGAGAGCAATTTCAGTATAAATGAAACAGAGATGTTGGGCTAAAATGTTATCATACCCCAGCAGTTAGTGACAACTGGAGGCTGGAAAAGGATCTTGCAAAGAATGACTTGCATATTGAACAGCAATTCTTCAGTGCATTTATATAATATGATGCTGAAAAGGTCATCGGGAAGCTCAGAACATCATTAATGTAGGAATTTTTCCTGCAGTGGCCAAAGCTAAATCTTAACAACAACAACAACAACAACAAATAGATTACATTCCTTGACCAAAAAGGGAAAAAGTGGAATTAAGGTTGTAAATGTATCAATATTTTAAGGGAGAAAACCATTAATATCAGTGTAGGTACAAATATGCCCCCCCCCCCCAATCTCCTAGGTAGCTGAGCATCTCGGACATTAATTAATTTATCCTTTCAACACCTCTAGGTAGGTGGAGAATTGTATTACCCATTTTACAGAAGGGGAACTGAGGTACAGTGAAACTAAGTGACTTGTCTGGTGTCACACAGGAAGCTAGTGGCAGAGCCACTAATTGAACTCAGATTTCCTGAATCCCAGTCCAGGTGTAGCCACCAGACTATCCTTGCATAAAATAAGGCATGTGAAATTTCAGGCAGACTGGTTTAGATGAGCAAAGTTATAGAGGCAAAGTAGTGAAGTTGGACTTCTATTGGAAAGGTAGGCTAGAGAGACCAGCATCTTTCCGTAACTCTAATTCTTCGCACTTCCATATTGAATCCAAATTCCTAGTCCTCTGACTCCTAGTTCTAGACGACACTCCCCAGGTGTTGAAAGTATGTATGCTTTTTATAGGATTTTCTGAGGAACTAAACATGAATGTTTTTTCATTGCTTTTTTCTGCCCCCCAGACAGAAGAAGCTAGAAAAAGTGATGGAAGAGGAAGGTTTAAAAGATGAAGAGGTAATGAACACAGAACAAGTCTTTTGGTTAGATAATATAAGTAACCCCATAGTCATACCTTTAGTGATCTCTCTAATTGGTTCAGTATGATCCATATGGGAACTTCATTATGGAATCTCATAAACTATATGGCTTTCTTTTTAAAACAAACACTAGAAGAGACTCAGGAGGTCCGCACATGCCCGAAAGGAAACAGAGTTTCTTCGGTTAAAGAGAACAAGACTTGGTTTGGAAGATTTTGAGTCCTTAAAAGTAATAGGCAGAGGAGCATTTGGAGAGGTAAGAACAGAATAACTGATTACTGAATAAAACTGTAGTAGCATTATATGGACTGGAATGCTTTGAAAAGACTTTATAAGATCAGAACAGTACAATTTGAAGCCAAATGACACAATAATCACTGCTGAATGTTTGTTTAAAGTTTGACATTCAAATGCATCTGACTTTGTGTAGTCAGTGCTAGTTTGTATTAAACAAACAAAACCCCACATCTTTGAAAGGACCAAAATGCTGGTGAAATGGGCTTGGTTGGCAACCTTGGAAAGCCCCTCTATCTGTAGAACAGATAAAACAGCAGCAGTGTAGGTGTGATGGTGCTATGCTAGTGGGCCTCCATCCTGACCCTGTAATAATGTTTTTTGGGATGCAGTGATAGCAGAAACTGCACACCAAAGGGCCTCTTATAATGGGTTTTCATGACATAGAAACTTGTCCACTAAATTAGGTTTTGACCATCCAACTCGTTTCATGTCACGGATTGCCAAATGCTGTCAAATGGTATCATCTTTGTTCTGGTGTTTGGTGTCCTAGAGGTAGTAGGCTCTGGTAGAGTGATCTGGTGTCCTAGAGGAGGCAGGCTCTGTATCCTGTTACCATATCATAAGCCAGCTAGTGCTGTTTGTCCTTATAATCTGATTCTGCTTTGCAGACCAGAAGTGAAATATTTGCTTTTAGGGTATGATACCCAGAATACTGTAAAAGAAACCTGGAAAAGTTGGGGTGATAAGGATGTATTTCTGACTCCATATTTTTGCAAAACTTGAAGGTGCGGCTTGTCCAGAAGAAGGACACAGGGCATGTATATGCGATGAAAATACTACGCAAAGCTGACATGCTTGAAAAAGAGCAGGTGATTAATAGTAATTTCAAATAGCAATTCTAGTAGCTCTGCCTCTTTTTAAAATCTTTTTTTCTGCTCCATTGCAAACTCAGATTCCTGGGGGACAAAAGTGGGCCTATATTTAAAAAAACAGAACACTGCAACATATGGTTTAGATTTTGCTAGCTAAAAATTGCTAGAGGTGGGTGGATAGAGGGATTTATTTATTGAGACTTTCCAACCTGCCTTGGATTTAGATACTCAGTTTCCCCTAAACCACTTTGAACATTTCCGCCTTATTGTAACTCTTTCTGGAAGAAATGTGGTTTCTCTTGAGTCTAACTTTTGTGGTCATGAGGAAAAATATAGCTTTCACTTGCTATATTTCTTTATCTATTTTTATTAGTGACTAGTTGTAAATATGTAATAATGTATTAAGTCACATGTTCAAAACCACATTTTAAAAAATGTAATTGTCTCTGCAACTTTCGTTAATTTCTTGATGAAGGTTTCAGTTGTCCTGGCTTTTTGCAATGTGGTCAGATATAGCGTGTGACTGAACATTCTGTTTCCATCTGAAAACATGAAGAAGCAAGGTGTAGGAAAATGACAGTTTTCCTCTAAACAGCAATAGAGGAACACTTGTATTGCAACTGATTATGTTCCTCTTTCTGCATTTTGTGATATTATGTTACCACTTGATACCAAAGATATGTATGTAAACTCTCAATACAATCTTCAGAGTGCTGGCTTCTTGCAAGTCTGATTTCATCCTGATTTAGCTAGTCTAATGGATTTAATTGTAAATATCAGTTGCTTGACCTGCATGAATCCTTCAGACACATTTGCAGGACCTCCAAAGTAGTGGCACTTTTCATATTAATGCCAATCTCTGAATCACTGTATTATATCTTTGATAGCCCTCCTGGGAATATTACAGTCTGAACCAACCAATCCTTCTTTGGCACAGGAGTTCATCTGGGAAGCAATGTTTTTGTAGGCAGTAATTCCTGAATTAACTTTTGTCTTTTAAAGGTGTTAGTTTAAAAAATAGCATTGCACTCTTGACCTCTCTATCTTTACATAGCAATTTTGAAAGTCAGTGCTTGGTGTGTGGGCCTGCATTGATGTGTTTTGAGACCTGGGTTTGAGTCCCAATCTCGTTCATGAAATATCCATGTCTCATCTGCTAGATGTTAACTGTTCTGAACTGTAGTTAGTACCCTTTGCATGTTTTAGCTAGTGCTCATAATATAGCAGATATTATTATACAAGATAAACTACTTACTGTTTGCATTATAAGTGCCTCAGATCAAATGTGTATTTTCATCATATCTATAATTAAATCAATATTCTCTTTTCCATGTGAAGGTTAAGGAAGTAACAATATTAGATGTTCAAGTGCTCTGTCTACAGTCCAGATATAAAGCAGGTAGCTGTAAGACAAGCTTCTCCATACTACCCTAGCCACAGCTGCACTTATGACTTGGAGGGGATCCATTTTTTATAGGTATAGTAGGTGTATATATAAACGGTCATCTAGGCTAAAATGGGATTATTTTTCTCCATGAAAACTTGCAGAATAGTTGTATGCAGTGGGTTGAGTTACATGCTATGGTGTTTGACTGGTCTTTTGCTCAAATGGATGAGGACAGAGACATCTCTAGGACCTGATCTTGTAACCATTCACTACCAGACATAGTGCTCACTACTGTCAATAGTCCTGCTGAGTGCATTTAATTGGACTAATTGTTGTAGCAGACACTACTTATGGTGGTGTTTCTAGGTCCAAGCCCTTCAATTGCCATTAAAACTAGGGTCATATTGTGAACCCTTTGCTTACATTGGTGAACAGTTACTTATGCAAACATTCCCTTTGCAGTTAGGTCTGCTGATATAACTGTAATTTTTTCGAAGATCCTCAAAACAAAAACGTGTTATACGGTTTACAGTTGAAACCTTTGAACGTGAAGGATCTTCAGAGCTATGCACTGAAGGGTCAGATGGAGTCAGAATCCCAAGGAATTTATTCAATGGGTACATTCCAAACAAAGCATATGCAAGAATGGCAGTGATCTTTAGTAAAGTTTTCTGCCTGATCATTCTCAGAAGCATATTTTATAAAGCTGTTGCAGTCTTCAAAGGTTATAATTGCCTAAAAACCTGTCACACTATTTTAATATGTGAAAATATCCAGTGATGAAAGTATTGAAACGTGATGGCATTTCCATTCTTAATGTAGAGACTTGACAGTTGCATATTCAGTCTTTGAATCCCCTCAAAACAGTGTTTGAGTTGTGTGTGAAGATAAATGCATCTAATAAAACATCATAAGCTTAATAATTAATCCTATGCATATATATATACACACTCTAGGTTGGCCATATTCGTGCGGAGCGGGACATTCTAGTGGAAGCAGACAGTTTGTGGGTTGTGAAAATGTTCTATAGCTTTCAAGATAAGTTAAATCTGTACCTTATCATGGAGTTTCTGCCTGGAGGTAATTACCTGAGAGAAAAAGGTCACTTTCATTTTGTTCTGTGGCCTTCTTCTGGCTTTATAACAAATCTTGTCTGTCTTTGTTACCGGTATTTGTACATGTGTAATTGCTTTACAGTGTCGTGTTGGGTCTGATCCTGCAGGGAACTGAGCAATCCCCAAAGCCTAGTGACTTCATTGGGGAATGAGGGTGCTTGGCACCTTGCAGGGTCAGGCCCATAGTTACCTGTCTGTGCCATCATGCTTAGGTACAAATGTTTGCAAACTTGACCTAGGGTATGTCTACACTAAGGATTATTCCGATTTTACATAAACCGGTTTTGTAAAACAGATTATATAAAGTCGAGTGCACACGGCCGCACAAAGCACAATAATTCGGCGGCGTGCGTCCATGTACTGAGGCTAGTGTCGATTTCTGGAGCGTTGCGCTGTGGGTAGCTGTCCCGTAGCTATCCCATAGTTCCCGCAGTCTCCCCCGCCCATTGGAATTCTGAGTTGAGATCCCAATGCATGATGGTGCACAAACAGTGTTGTGGGTGATTCTGGGTAAATGTCGTCACTCATTCCTTCCTCCTTGAAAGCAACGGCAGACGATCATTTTACGCCCTTTTTCCCTGGATTGCCCTGGCAGATGCCATAGCATGGCAACCATGGAGCCCGTTTTGCCTTTTGTCACTGTCACCGTATGTGTACTGGATGCTACTGACAGAGGCGGTACTGCAGTGCTACACAGCAGCATTCATTTGCCTTTGCAAGGTAGCAGAGATGTTACCATCCCTATTGTACTGTCTGCCGTGCCATTGTAAATTGGCGATGAGATGATGGTTATCAGTCGTTCTGTACCGTCTGCTGCTGTCATGGGTGCTCCTGGCTGGCCTTCGCTGAGGTCGGCCGGGGACACAAAGACAAAAATGGGAATGACTCCCCGGGTCATTCCCTCCTTTATGTTTTATCTAAAAATAGTCAGTCCTGCCTAGAATATGGGGCAAGTGTACTAGAGAACCAGAGAGCACAGCCGCTCTGTGTCAGATTCCACAGAAATGATTAGCTGCATGCCATTCTTGGGGGTGCCCCTGCAACAACCCCACCCGTTGCTTCCCTCCTCCCCCAACTGTCCTGGGCTACCGTTGCAGTGTCCCCCCATTTGTGTGATGAAGTAATAAAGAATGCAGGAATAAGAAACACTGACTTTTTAGTGAGATAAAATGAGGGGGAGGCAGCCTCCTGCTGCTTTGATAGTCCAGGCAGTACAGAATCTTTTCTTTAGACATGAAAGGCAGGAGGGTGATGGAGCTCTGATGTACTATCTGCCGGGAATGACAGAGATTCATTCCTATTTTTACCCAGGTGCCCCCGGCCGACCTCACTGAGGCCAGCCAGAAGCATTCACAGGATGATGAGGACGGCTATCAGTCGTTCTGCACTGTACCGTCTGCCACCGGGGAGGGGAGGGGAGAGGATGCTGCTGTTCAGTGCCGCAGCACCGCGTCTACCAGCAGCATGCAGTAAACATATGGTGACATTGAAAAAAGTCAAATGATTTTTTCCCCTTTTCTTCCACAGGGTGGAGGGGCGGGGAAGGGGCAGTATATTGACCAGATATACCCTGAACCACCCTGGACAATGTGTTTGACCCTACAAGCATTGGGAGCTCAGCCAAGAATGCAAATGCTTTTCGGAGACTGCGGGGACTGTGGGATAGCTGGAGTCCTCAGTACCCCCTCCCTACCTCCATGAGCGTCCATTTGATTCTTTGGCTTTCCGTTACGCTTGTCACACAGCACTATGCTGTGGACTCTGTATCATAGCCTGGAGAATTTTTTCAAATGCTTTGGCATTTTGTCTTCTGTAACGGAGCTGTGATAGAACAGATTTGTCTCTCCATACAGCGATCAGATCCAGTATTTCCCGTACGGTCCATGTTGGAGCTCTTTTTGGATTTGGGACTGCATCGCTACCCGTGCTGATCAGAGCTCCAGACTGGGCAAACAGGAAATGAAATTCAAAAGTTCGCAGGGCTTTTCCTGTCTACCTGGCCAGTGCATCCAAGTTCAGATTGCTTTTCAGAGCGGTCACAATGGTGCACTGTGGGATACCGCCCAGAGGCCAATACCGTCGATTTGCTGTCACACTAACCCTGGCTACGTCTACACTACAGCAGAAAATCGAAATAACTAAAACCGGTTTTATAAAACTGATATTATAAAATCGATTTTATGCGTCCACACTAGGGCACATTAATTCGGTGGTGTGCGTCCATGGTCCGAGGCTAGTGTCGATTTCTGGAGCGATGCACTGTGGGTAGCTACTGTAAAATGATGAGGCCAATAACTTTGATTTCCGTCCACACTAACCCTAAATCGATATAGTAATATCGATTTTAGCGTTACTCCTCTCGTTGGGGAGGAGTACAGAAATCGATTTTAAGAGCCCTTAAAATCGATTTAAAGTGTGTTGTAGTGTGGATGGGTACAGCGTTAAATCGATTTAATGCTGTTTAAATCAATTTAACTGCGTAGTGTGGACCAGGCCCCTAATCAGACATGGCAATAACAATTTCAGCGCTACTCCTCTCGTTGGGGAGGAGTACAGAAACCGGTTTAAAGAGCCCTTTATAGCGATATAAAGGGCCTCGTTGTGTGGACGGGTGCAGGGTTAAATCGGTTTAACGCTGCTAAATTCGGTTCAAACGCGTAGTGTAGACCAGGCCCTAGATATTCTGTCAAGCCTTATCTTCACAGTCTGACACCTATCCTCTTAGAACCATAACCAGCTTTCAGTTTTCTAACTCTTTTCTTGTAGTTGGTTTGCATCAGAAATAACCTCTTTATTGTCTGAAAAGAAGAGCTTTAAAGATTAACTCTTCAGTGCTGAAACTACTATAGTATACTAACAAGAAAAATATTATACTGAAATCTTGCTGAGTTATACTGAAAACATGATGTGACTATTGAAACCAAGTGATTGACTTCAGACCTGACGTGCAATAATGCAGTCTGTTTTTGTTAAATGTGTTTCTGGCTGCAGAATTGTTATCTAAGGTCCAGATCTTGTGTGGTTGTCCACAACTACCTTTGGTTTGAGAGACACTTCTAGCAGACAATTCACCTTTTTTTTGCTAATTAGATGTTTTATAACTGAGACAGAAACGCTCAGATAGACTGGCATAAAATCAAATGCAGTAGAGGTTTGCTAAATAGCACACAATAGTTTGCATGCTCACAAGACAATCTCTCTTCACTTCTCAGTGACAACTATATAACTGACTGTTGTAGTGAGGCTTTTTTATATCTATTACTTTATAACATTATTTGGTATGTTATCAAGTCTTTAATGAAAATTAAACTAAAATTATAATGAACCAAAGCGCATTTGGCATATCCTTTTAAATTTCATCTACTCACTAATTCACAAACTATGGTATTTCAGTGGGTCTCTTGGTGATTAGTACAAACTAGTTTGGGTCTACTGGATTTCTATACAATTGGATGTCTCAGTACCTGCCACCAGCAAATTCCTGTATGTGGCTTTACATCACTAAACAACGTCAAGCTGACAGCCTGTGATCATTCTATTTGTGATCTCACAGAGAGAAGACATTGTCTGGAATCTAGGTTAATTTAAAAATCTAAGATAGCATATATCTTGAATTTACATATCTGTATTGTGCAAGTAACCTGAGGCCTCAAACAAACCGGTAGCTATGGTCCCTGCCCCAAGAACTGGCATTCTATTGAAGCTTTATTTTCATAATCTAATTGCTAAATTCTTTCAACTGAACAAACTAATGAGCACCAGCAGGCTTGACTGTAGCTGAGTGAAGAACTAATTACACTTCTGTATGCATTTTCTTCGGTGTTTGTGAATCCACAATGTATAATGTAATTGTTTCATAAAAACGGTGTCTAAATTCACTGATATGTAAAATGGATGTCTTATTTAATAACTTTGGTGACATGTTACTAAGAGGCTAGGGCTTAATTATCAGTTTATATTTACTTCTGCTGTTTGTGGTGGCTGACTTTTTTTCTAGGTGATATGATGACACTGTTGATGAAAAAAGACACCCTAACAGAAGAAGAGACTCAGTTTTATATTGCGGAGACTGTGTTAGCCATTGACTCCATTCATCAGCTTGGTTTTATCCATCGGGATATCAAGCCAGATAACCTCCTCTTGGATAGTAAGGTACAAATATATTAACCACTGTATGCAGTGTTGTTGTAGCCATGGCGGTCCCAGGATATGAGAGAGACATCTCACCAACAGAAATTGGTCCAACAAAATATATTCCCATAAGAACTGGGTGACATTTGGGTTAGCAGCAAATTCATTGGGTAACTTAGAATTCAGAATGCTATAGTAGTGCCATCTATCATTTAGTTATCCTCTGTAAGGGTAAGAAATTTAAGGTTATTTTCCGTGGGCCTGATAGAAGTAAAGCTACATCAATCTAACCTTCAGCTGACGGTACCTTATTTACAGAGTGCTGTCTTGTGGCAGTTGTTTGAGCTGTTTTTGGTGGTTTTCAGTGCTGTTTAAAACCATCTTTTGGTTTCATTTCTTCCTCCTTAGTCTAAGACGTTTCCTTTGGGCCTGACATCTGCTTTGCGTGTGCTCACCAAATACTGAGTAGTGTGTTTACACCAAATGTGGGGATGTAGCTGAGTCATTAGGCTTCCAGTCTCATTAGCTCTTATCTCTTCTCAAAATCTTTCTCCAGACTGGTCAGGTTTACTTGTATGTATTTATAGTAGGTAGTATCCAGAAAGTTGGTGTGTTTCAATACCTTACTATTGCTAAGCAAAATTGTATGTGTTTTTTCTACTTGCCTTGTCTGGGAGAAATTTGCTGACAAGAAGTATTTACCTACTTCTGTTAATTCCAAAATATAATTAAGTGCTCTGACTGGAGCAGGCCTTTACAGAGTCATGCAAGTTTAAGATATAATATTCCATTTTTAGGCTCAAAAAAGAACTTCACATTGAAAGTCGTTGCTGCCTTGCACTGTGGATAAGACAAATTTCAAGCACTGGGCAGAGTAACACTTTTTTTAATTTGTGGAATATCCTGTATCTTATCGTGTCCACCCACAACTCATCCACTTTCTGACAGAGGATTAGACAGCACTCCTTCTGGAAGCTATTTGTTCTTACCTGGGGTGGTCATTGCCTCATCCCATTCAGTATTCTCCATCAAGGGACTATGGGGTAGATCCTGCAAGGAGAAGTGTCTTCAGTCCCCGTTGAAGTAAACAGGTATTGGGAACATTACTGGAAATTGAATCACATCCACTGTGTGGCAGTGCAGAAAATTATCCCTAGGTTTTTTCAATATCTCATTCCAGTTGTAGGCTAGAGCAAGATAATAATATGCTTAGTGTTTTGTCATATTAAATAAGAGTAAATAACTGTTTGGGTGGATGTCTTGAATTTCTTCTGCGTTTTGGGTCTCTGCATCTCTAGGGCCATGTGAAACTCTCTGATTTTGGTCTCTGCACTGGGCTGAAGAAGGCTCACCGAACGGAGTTCTACAGAAACTTGAACCACAGTCTTCCGAGTGATTTCAGTAAGTTCTCTGTCGTCAGTATCAGCACGTATATTCTCTCTTATGGGAACTGTGTTAAAAATTCCAAAGGTGACTGATTTCAACACAATGGTGGAAAGCTGCTGTTAGGGATCTAATGAACCCTGCATATGTGGAGGGTTTGGGGATGAAACGGTGGATGGTATATGTGGCACACTAGTCCCTATTAAACCGCAGGTTCCCTCTTGCACTTTCTGCACTGTGTACTTCCTTTCTTATTTTTGCTGCTTACCAAGATCTTTATGTAAATAAATCCAATAAGCTTGCTCCTTCCTTCGAGTCTCATATTATCCTTTCCTTGCTGTACTACATTATAGGCTCATTGCATGTACTAAAGGACTGCTTGCAGATCGCATGCTAGCAGCGCACAAGACTAACATGGCAAACCCTGCTATAGCACATGTGGAGGCATGGAGATAGTTTAACTCTTGGGAATGCACTTCCCCAGAATCTAAATGTTTAAAATTTTCACAGGACGAGCGGGAGCATGGCACCAGAACGATAGGAGATTGCAGACTCTCCTGAAGCTAGGTTCTTAACAGGAAACAGAAAACTTTGTACTCTTCAGTTTCTAGTCAGTTTCCCTCTGCAGCAACACCAGTGTAAATGCTTCTGTGCTAGATCTTGGTATGACTCTGTGCTCTTCATTCATATATTACTTGAAAAAGAGGAGGCCAGTCACTTTCTCTTGGCTGTTTCTCTGTGGTGAGGATGTGTGATTGGTAAAGAAGCTTTTGATATATTCACCCCAGTGCTTTTAAAAGAAACAGTTCCTCCTGATCAGAGGCTTTGAGATCCCAATTAACTAACATTTATGATTAGTAGTCAGTGTCTTGGCTATCTCAAAATAGTTTTATTCAAATGATTGATACCACCGTGAGTCCAGTTCCTGGTGAACAGGAGTACACATTACAAAAACCACCAACACAGTTAGTAAAGGGTCAGTTAGTACTGGCAGTCAGTCTACAGCTCAGAGGGAACACCCCTCTAGCCTTTACAGATGGTCCCTTCAAATCAAGTTTGAGGCATGATAAGAGGGCAGTGTTGGGAAGCTGGCACTGCTGCTGCTTCTGCTTTACCTGCTCTGTGGATAGAGAGGACATCAGTTTCCAGGGCTCTGAATCTGAGAACTTCTCCACTGAACTGAATTTGCAGAGAAGAGATGGATACAAAGGAAATGCTGATTTATATTATCCCTCCTGTTCCTGTATTGCACTGTAGCTTGAGTGCTTGCACTGTAAAATACCATAAACGTGACCATACCTGACATGTCTGTCATCGGAGATAAGGTTTTACTAAGCATTTAAGGCCCAATCTAGGCTTTTTACTAGTTGTGCTTATGCTATGTGACTGACTAAAAGACCCTCAAACATCAATGTTTTTATTTTACCTTCAGCAAAAAAAAAAAAAAAAAAAGCATATACCATATGTGAATAGATTTGTTTGGAACTTTACAGAGCGTAGAGGTTGGACTATGATCTCTTTTACATCATTTTAAAGCTGAGCTAACTTCATTGGATTTATTCCAGATTTAGATGGATGTAACTGAGATCAGAATCTAATCCTTTAAATGTAGCCATCTTGAAGTGAGTATTTTGTTCCTTGAGTTATAAACTTCTGAAAACATGGATGTCTAATGGAAGTAGTGCTCAGAATGCTGCGGTGTCTAGTCCTGGCAGACTGTCAGGTGGCAGGGTCTGGAAGATGCTGATGAGCTAGGAGTAACTTAGCCCTACTTGAAGTTATACATAGAGGGGTAATTTATCTTGGCTAGAAAGTGGAAAAGAAAAGAGAAATGAGCAGTCCTGATGCCTGTGTGTTCTGGTCCTCTTTAGCTTTCCAGAACATGAATTCCAAAAGGAAAGCAGAAACGTGGAAGAGAAACAGACGTCAGTTGGTGAGTGCAGTCCCTCTGTCTACAGATGCTCATGGGTGAGCTCTGAGATGCAAGTGGGTTGGCTGTTTGATATTTAAAATTACCAGCATTTACACTGAGGCACCTTTCAAAACTCTCAGAACACTTCTCTGAAGTGCTGTGAAAGATCTGTGCAGTTGAGCTTTAAAAAAGAAATAACCCATTTGTCCATCTATAAAATTCTGGTGACTTTTACGCTTAAGATAGAGAACCAGCATGGTGTGATCCTTTTTCTGGTGTAATAATGGCTAAAACTAGCCAAGTTCTTAGCTACTTCCAATGTAATATTGCCTCTGGGGAGACTTGTAGCCCATACCCAGACTGTGATGCCTCAAGAGAAATGGACAAAGCAGATGGAGGTGCATAGTGGTGACTTTACCGTGCAGATTTCATAAACAATAACATCTGCCAAAGTCTAGCTGGATCTGGCAGAGAAACTGTGATTAGATTTGCATCTATCGCATGTTACCTGGCAGTGTTAATGCTAGAGATGAACATGAGCCAAGTCTCTAGTGTGAACTAGGGCCATGCTACAAATTGTATTGCAGTTATTGATCACTTTCTAGCCTTGTTGTATCCTTAGGGGATGGAGGAACAGCTTCCTACAAAGACTTTTAAACGGTATTATTTATCTTTCTTAATCTCACTTAAAATGTTTCTAAAAGTCTATCTTCTCTAAAAATAGAGCTGCAGCATTTAAATAGGTTTTATTCCCTTCCCCTACAATGGCATATTTTCATTGCTGTCACTTTAATGGTATCTTGATAACTTTGTTTTCTTTAAAATAAGATCCCACATGCTATCTTTTAGTTTGAATAAGCTGTCTGTGAGGGTTCTGTTCAAGCCCTGTGGTCCTGCGAAGATTTCTCAGTCACTTGTCAGTCAGACGGGATCTCTCTCAAAATGTGTAACTGAAGCCATTCAATTTCAGGCCTTTTCCACGGTGGGAACTCCAGATTACATCGCTCCTGAAGTCTTCATGCAGACAGGTTACAACAAGCTTTGTGATTGGTGGTCACTTGGGGTCATCATGTATGAGATGTTAATTGGTAAGAAACAAACATTGCACAAACTAAAATATATGTTAAATTCGTATTTACATAATAGCAGAGTTAAAGTTCACTTTTTCATGGCTTTGTTTACCTTTGTTGGCACACCTTCACACTTAGTGCCCATTTTCATGTTAAGGAATTTTCTCCAGTTTGCTGTTCACCTGCATTTTTTTTAAAACTTCTGTCTTGTAACCCAAATGGAGTTATTGCTGTTTTGTTCCCCAGTGGCTTCAAATTAGTTCAATTTAAGCTTCTGCAATGAAGTAGAGAGTAATTTGTGACTACCAGAGTGTATTTTCTCTTTCAGGTTATCCCCCTTTCTGTTCTGAGACCCCTCAAGAAACCTATAAGAAAGTAATGAACTGGAAAGAGACTCTGACCTTCCCCCCAGAAGTTCCAATCTCTGAGAAAGCAAAGGATCTTATTCTGAGGTACCAGTCAGTCAATTACTGCAGCTGATCAAGCTTGTCATGTGGTGCCACTTGTTACATGTCATGAATTTTCTCATCCTACAAACTGTATGAAACACCTCTCTTACAACTTGCCTAATGAGATAGCTGGTGCTTCAAAGTTTAAGGGAATACATTTGTCACACTTACGTATTGACTAGGAAGATCACTAATCAAATGTCTTCTCATCAAATTCATGGTGGTTCACTGTCATTTAAATTGGGAGCCCTTAAAGAGCTGCATTAATGGGGGTTCTTGTAAAATCTTATGTTTGGGAACACCTCATCTCATAGCTTTTTTGCCTCCTACATGTCTTTGTCCCCCATTTCCTGTGCCTCTGAATTCTTCAGAAATTGAATCTCCACTTGAAGGAAACACAGAATGAGAATGTTGAGTTGTGTTAACTGGCTGTATGGACTCTTTTTGTTTATATTGGCAAAGGATGTCCTTGAAATAGGCTTACACTTGTTAGGAGAGCAGGTTAGAACTGCTGTCTTTCCATCCAATGGATTTGAAACGCTTCTCAGGAGTGCTCTAAATTCCTTTTGGAATTGAATAGTTTATCCAAACAAACTCCTATCTGAAATAAGTTTACCCACTTTGCTTCCGCATAACAGCCTTAAGGCAGATATGTATTAACTCCCCATCAGCCTTTATGTTTTCCACAAGAAGGAATCACCAACCCAGAAACATTTCATCTGTCTAAACCAAGGCAAACATACACGTTAAAACTCAGACTCAGTTCAGGGAATAAATTCCCTACAAACCACCTTGGAAGTGGCTCAAAATGTTTTCCAGACCCACTATTGTAACACACAGGCAAGTAAGTGTGTCTGACACCGTTTGTGTGTAGAGTTTGATTTATAAACATTCCGTGCACACTGAGCTGGGCTTGGGAAAGAGAATATGCAATCATTTTGCTCTTCAGCCTTAACTATGTACATAATGTTTCTGATAGGTTTTTAATCTGGTCTCAATACAGTACGTATTTCCTAGTGAAATATACATGCTTTGTGTGTACTGTTGCCCTCTGCTGGTCCTGGATGAAAGGGCATATTATTCTTGAATGTAAATTCCCTATATTCTATCACAGCCTTAGCATTCCTTAGCATTGTGTGTGTGTGTGTGTGTGTGTGTGTGTGTGTGTGTGTGTCTTACTTTTAAAGTAAGAGTTCTTATCATTATCCTTCAGTTACAGTTTTTTACATGTACATACTAGCTTCAGTTTAAAATGACTGTCTCTAAATGTAATGCTTCACTATTTTCATGCTTCCTTTCACAGATTTTGCTGTGAATGGGAGCACAGAATTGGTGCACCTGGTGTCGAAGAAATCAAGGGTAACCCCTTCTTTGAAGGGGTTGACTGGGAGCATATCAGGTAGGACATTGCCAGACACTTCAGCATCCTTCCAGAAAGCTAGTCCTTGCTTAATTTTCCAGTTCAGTGGTCTAATTACATTAGACGGTTAGGTTTGTCAGAAGTGCTGCTACACTAAAAACTTGCCTGTGATGGTAAAATGAGCAGCTCTGACTTGAATATGCAGGGAACCAGGCCTATGCTATAACCGGGCCTGCATGGCTGTGATGAAGTGCAGATCCTGATTCAAACTTCTCTGAGGTTCAAGCATATCCAGGTCAAGGCTTTTGTTTGGAGTCCATATAGAAATGGAATGTATTCGTTGCTTGCCTTAAAACCTAATATTGAGAGTGTTCCTCTTGGCAGAGAGAGACCTGCTGCAATATCAATAGAAATTAAAAGCATTGATGACACCTCAAACTTCGATGAATTTCCAGAATCGGATATCCTTAAACCAACAGGTAAATATCTCCCCTTCTTGTCACTATTTTACATATAATGATAATGCAGAGTTTACTTTAACAGGAATCCTACAAGTCTGTCTTGATAGCAAGTTCGGGATAAGAATCCTTAATCATCTAATACTTAGGGGGAATTCTGAATGGTAACTTTTACAAACTGTGGTTCCAATTCTGCAAGTCCTTCACGCACGGAACTTCTGTTGACATTGCAGGGCAGCAAGGGACTCTGTATTTTGATGCAATATCTAGATGTAAGGAGATTTGAGGGCAGTTTCAGATGTAAACCCACAAACTAAAATGAAACTCAAACTTTCTCCCTCCTTGTCTTCCTCACTCGACTAGTGTAATACGTTCGGTGGTAGCATTAAAGCCAAAAATCCCTCATGGAAGTGCCATTGATAGCCTTACCTGAGTGTTTCATATAAATGTGTTTATAAAGAAAATAAGACCATGATGGTTCCTCCGGTGTTACGCATGACCGCCATGGAAATGTATAGTTGGATGTGACAGTGCTTCTCAAGGCACATTTGTGAGACCTAATATGTGTAATTTTATAACATTCTCCAGTGTCATGGCAAAAATGGCTCTGCTTTAATCAATGAATGGCTATTCCACCATGTGTTTTATAGTGACAGCTTTTATGTCAAAGGCTGTTCGAGCATTCGATAGCATGTGGATTTTTTAACACACCATAGACTGTAACGACTCCCTTTTTTCTAGAACTGAAGAATAAAACTGGGAAACAATTTTCCCAACCAGAAGTTATATAATGTCTTTAAAACTAAAAGACTGTGTCCAGTGTCCTGTATAATGAGTACAGTTTAATATCTGAAGAAGCTAACACTTGTGTCACTTTATTTTCCAGTAGCCACAAGTAACCATCCAGAGACTGACTACAAGAACAAAGACTGGGTCTTCATCAATTACACCTACAAACGATTTGAGGGGCTGACAGCCCGAGGGGCAATCCCATCCTATATGAAAGCAGGAAAGTAGTGAACTGTGACCTAAGACTATTTCTGAACCTTGGATCTTGTTTCTCTATACTGGGTTTATGCCCTTAAAACAACTTACCTGAGGGCTATGAACTCTTGGAAAAGTTTTTCAGGACACAATATATTACACACCATTGTTATTTACTTGGATTTGTTTCTTCCGCTCCATTGAAAACTTCCACGAAACTCTATCACCTCTGATGCAGGCAGATATTTTTTTGCTGCTTCGGGAGCAAGCCTGTCTCTATTTCCACATTAAATTCCTTGCTAGACTGTTCAGTCCAGTAGAGGAGGAGAGAGAGAAGAGCATCTTTACTTTCTAACATCACAAAGCATATGGTATTTACAAAATATTTCACCAGTCCTGCAATGAGTGATCTGCTCAGTCTGCCAGTTCTGCCAGCACTGTTTTCCTAATGGCTAAGAACTGTAGCGCACAGGAAATAAAGCAATAATTAAAGCTTGAGATAGACAAAACTGTCCAGTAAATTATCTAGTAGATGAACAAAACTTGTATTGCCTTAACCGTAGTTTGTAGTGCTATTTTTTTATAACTGAGAAGCCTCTTTAATAGCGTTTTTCAGCTCAATCAGTAACGTCAAGTTGTGGTGCACTTTACTTTTGGTACTAAGACAATGACCCTCAAGCCATTTAAATATTTTTCTAAATTAAAAAATTGTGTAACACTTTGCTTTTTCTGAGCAGTGACAGGAGAAAACAGGCCACGCATCCTGGTAGAACTTACTCCATGGAAGCTAACAGTTTCCAACTGTTGTATCGAAGAATCTCCACGTAAACAAATGGCTATTGTAGATTATTAGTAAACTAGCCAAGAACAGGAGTTGACCGAGA
Source organism: Gopherus evgoodei (assembly GCF_007399415.2). Lineage (NCBI taxonomy): Eukaryota > Metazoa > Chordata > Testudines > Testudinidae > Gopherus > Gopherus evgoodei. Next base: position 136,407,092 of record NC_044325.1, on the reverse strand, counting down.
AAAGGAGTGGGTGGGGGTGGGGGAATAGGAAGGGGAGGGAGGGAAATCCATTTATCCTGATTGCTGATGGACCTCCTATGTATAATAGGACAGGACATGGGGTTTTCTGTTCTTGTTGCTGCCATCTCTTGGCCGCTTATAAAATCTGCCAGCCTTGATCCGTTTCAGAGATGATAGTGCTAACTTGCTAGTGGCACGGGGTAGTGTCAAGCTGGAAGATATGGCAAAAAGATGTGAAATTCTGCCTAGGGCTCCTCTACAAATCCTTATTCACAGTGGCCTTCTCATCCTCTACTTAGTATTTCAAAGTTCCTCTCAGTCCCATGGCTAAGACATCTGTACCCAGAGTCTTCCAAGGGGGTCTGAAAATTCTGGTACATGGGTCCTGCCATGTCTCTCTTTGACTAATTATTGCCTAATGTAGATTATGAAAGTGTATTCCTTTATAAATCAGGATGCTCTCCATGAGAGCCCCAAAGTGCCTTCCCTTGCCTGAGCACCTCTAGGAGCTGGATCAAACTAATTTGGAGGATTGTTTCTCAGCTGAGCTCTTGATAATTCCTTTCCATGTGCAAGAACACCACTTAGCTACAAAATAGGCACAATCTGTGCATTCCTAGTGGCACGTGAAACAAACAGATACACTCCCCCTTGTGGTGCTAGTCTTTAGTGTGTCACTAGATTTTAAATTAACAAGATTTTTAACAAGTGCATATCAGTTTGAGCAGTTTAAATTCCTGCTACATTATATTTTTGGTGCTGAACACTAAAAATACCTAACATCTAAAAACGACTGTTTGTTTTTTAAAAGCTAGATCAGTGTGTCAAGATGACCTCGTGGCAATGGTTTGGATTTAGCCCTAGCTTTCTAGACTAAGAAGGGGAAGAATCTGAGATTGTAATGTAGTAATTTTTTTTAACGGCTGCATTAGGGAATATTCCATTAAATGTCTTTTGGATTAAAGTGTCACAGAGGAAATGTTGAATGAAGGATTAATTTGCATGCAAATACTGTACATAACAGGCTGATTAAGATTGTGGGTGACAACTTGTTAACGTCCTCTCCCTAAATGCCATAGCTATGAGACTGTCCAGAAACCCTGAATCTGTGCTGTTGTATTTCTGTGGAGTAGGAATTGGTTCAGTGCATTGTGGTAACAGTTTAAATGCCAAATTCTGCCAATCCTAAATTCAAGAGCAGTTTTTACTCTGACGACAATGATCTTTTGGCCCATGGGATTATTCATAGGACTACTTACGCAAAGTAAAATAAAGATCAGGGTCTTTATTTGCTAGCCAGCAAAGCATCCTTTTATACTACTTATAGTTTTTTTTAAATCAAGGACTGATTATTACATTTTAGATGTGGGTGACAGCAATTTTACCACATCTGAAAATGTTGCATTATAAGTCATTGGAAAGTTAAAAGCTCTTGGTCATTTTTAACTATTAAATTGTTTTACAATTCTTGCTTTATTAAAATGTGAAGATCAAAACCCTTTTGAAGCTGTTATAGTTTCGGAGTAAAAGGTTTTGAGACAGCAGCTGCATTGTTAACCCTTTAATAAAAGGGACTGGTGTTTTTACAAATACCAAAGAACAAGGGAGAGAACTATACAATTATAGCTTGTAGGGGTTGGCTGTGAAAGTCTATGAGCAATACCTTGTTAATGGAAATTTCTAGTGCACATGTGATTTCTGAATGCCTTCTGACCCCACACTCAGATTGTCCAGTTGGGTGTTGTATATTATCGTCCTTGAGTTAAAAAGTGAAGATCTTCAAAGGCACAAGTGGCTCTTAAGAACCTAACTTCTGTCAACTTTGAATGGGAATTAAGTGCCTTTGAAAATCTCCCCCTGAATGTGAAACCTAGCAGTCCTTCCTTCTAAGTGACAATTTTTCCTTTACAACAGATGCGTCATAAGTCTGCCTTTTCCTACAGGTATTTTTTATCAACACTAGAAAAACAGTACTGTGTAATATTTCCAGGATCCACACTGTCAGAATAAGATTTTTATACTTTTTTTCTAGATATGCTAGCCAAACATTTTTAGTAAGTTAACAAGTTACCAGCCTTGTGTGTGTGTGTTCTCATTAGCTGATAAATGGAGGTAATTAGGAATGGCTTGTGGTTTGCTGTTTAAAGCTGCAAACAGATGAAGGTAGCAAGGAGTGGAGCTGGTTCTTTCTAGCTAGACCTGCAGGAGAAACTAATTCCAATCTTAAACTTCCGAATGGATGTGACTGTAAGTTATGCTGCCAGTTCCTCTCTTCATATTATTATGCCTAGCACAAAGCTGCACTTGGGTGTCACTTACTATCACTGTGCCCTGACTCTGCCTTAAACTGTCAGTTGAAAAAGCGTTCTGTAAATACATGATGCTATTACTAAATCACATTGTCACATTTGGCAGGCTTGTTCTGTCTGATGTTGGGGTCTCAGCACAGGGAAACCCAACTTATTTTTATGGAATGATCTTTGTTCTGCTGAGCTGTGTAAATAAATCCTCTTCCATCAATGTAGTTTTGCTTCTGTGTTTTGTTTTTTACAAAGGGGAATGTCTCTTGCTGATATTTACACTTTTTTATATGTAAAATAGCAATTACTTTTGAGAGTAGGGTCCTTCAGCTAGGCACATTGGCTTAGATATTGACTTTGGCAATTTTAGCCCCTTGGACTACAACAGTTATGGATTTGATGATGGAAGTGTCGTGGTTTTTTTTTAAAAATAGACTGAGGATTGTTCCTTATGTGCATTCTACTTTTGCCCAAATGAATAAGATGTTGCAGGTGAAAGAAATATGGTCTCTTCTCATAGTCAAATGTTCTGAAAAAGAACATACCTGTGTCTTTAGAGTGCCATAAATGTGAATTGCCCTGGATGGACAGACAGCAGCATCTGCTCTGTCGCTAAAGGCTGCAATCGTGTGATACATCACTGAACTCAGCTTACTAACTTCATCTTGGCTGTTTGCAACAGCTGGCTGTATGTATGAGGCATAACAGCGCAAGGGATTATAATAAAACCCCGGTACTAGGCTGATGGGAAGACAAAGGTCATGACTATGCGATCATGGGGAGGGATAGCTCAGTGGTTTAAGCATTGGCCTTCTAAACCCAGGGTTGTAAATTCAATCCTTGAGGGGGCCATTTAGGCAACTGGGACAAAAATCTGTCTGGGGATGGGTCCTGCTCTGAGCAGGGGGTTGGATTAGATGACCTCCTGAGGTCCCTTCCAACCCTGATATTCTATGTAGCTGTATGATGGGGGGGTGCAAACCCAACACGAGATTAAGAGATTATTTGGGTTTTAGCCACTCCCTCACCCCTGCAGCAAATGCTCCATCTGCTGGAGGAATTGAGACAGGGAATTAGCTTGTTTGATGGTAGAGCCGGAGGTGAGAAGAGCTGCACCCCACAGCTCCAACAGTGCAGAGCAGAGGAAGCCTAAGGCTCTGACACAACTGCCCAAGGAGCCCTCCCTGAGGGAAGAGAGGACACACCCCAGAGATAACCAGCGAGGGAAGTATCCTGTGGACCTTGGACATTGGTAACCCTCTCTTACTGTGATTTGGGGTTCTCCCCGAGGGGAAAGTCTTGGACTAAGATGATGCAGGGGTGAGGAGGGAAAGAGAGGAAGAAGCCCAGGGAGGACCCCCTTAAGCAGCCTTGGTTGCCAGACCACTGCTAGCCCGAAGGGCCCTGGGTTGAAGCCCAGGAGTGGGAAGGCTTGGGCTCTCCCCACAAGCCCCTTGGCAGTCAAGAGTTTTGACTGTGAGCACTAGGCCATGCTTCCCAACCAGACCCTGAGTGAGAATTGTTACAAGCTGCTTTGGTGAAGAACATGATGTTCTTGATTTGTTAAGGTTCTGGGCCAGATCTCCAGCTGGTGTAAATCAGAATACTTCTGCTGATTTCAATGGAGCTAGGTCAGTTCACACCAGCTGAGGATGTGGCCCGTTATTTCTGTAAGGGGAAAGTATAGGGTTTATAGTTGCTGTAGGGTGAGGCTGGGGCTGAAGAAGGAGAGAAGTGGTTAGGTGTAAAAAAAAGGGTTATGTTTGGGGAGGCGGAAATGCAGAGTGGAGACAGGAACAGGCAAATAAACGGCTTACTATTTTACAAGGGGTGAGGGATGACATGATGGAGGCTTTAGGAGTGTGAGTGAAGATTACACTCATTTCCTATGACACTGTGGCATGCCACAGCCAGCTGGTAATTCAGACCCCAACACACAATGTTTGCCCAGTCTGCTTTTGAGCACAGGCTCAGACTTGCCAAAGCACACAGCCCTGGGCCAATATCTGATCATCACTTACATCTATAATTCCACTTAATAGGGTTTGGGATTCCTAAAGCTCTGTTTGTTTACAAATGCTGTAACCCCAGCTCAAGTTGCAATAAGCTAGAATGCAGTAGATGGGTGAATGGTTACTGGATTTAACTTAGAATTGTGCTTTACGTTTTTAATTTTTTTACAAATTATCTAGGACTTAAAATACCTTCTTAGACCATGAGGGCCATGCAGAGTGGTTACTAAATGATGACAAATATTCTCTGCTCTTACTGGATCTAATTAAAGATGGCTTCATTTGCCTGTTTAATTGTACAAATCACTCCTAGTCCCAGAAACCTGATCGCATTTATCAAGGGGTAGCAGTAATGTTGGTCTCTTATCCAGGCCACTTTGCCACTTACTAAAATTACTGAGTGGTAAAATTAAACTCTAACACTTTAAAAAAACAAAACAAAACAAAAAGTTCCCTTGAGGCAGACTTGCTGTGACTCTTGCTTCGTTGTGGAAGCTTCTATAATTGCTATCAACTTGATAAGCAGCTGCTAGTTCTTTAGCCTAGGAAGCTATAAATGGGCCTGTCTTTGACTCTGTAAGATCACCCACCATGTCAGAGCATGGACGGAATTCAGGTCATCTGCCTCCCAATCCAGTGTCTCTTCCAATGGGCTGATACGTGCCCCTATCCAGGGCTGAGAGCTGACTCAATGTACTTTGAGATCCTCAGCTAGAAGATGCTATAGAAACAAGGACTGTTCAGAAAGCCTTTTGTAGCTCAAGGTTTGAGTCAGAAGGTGGTCCTGGTTTCATCTTAAGTTCTAAGGCACTCTTAGGAATGAATGAACATACATTCCCTCCCCCTGCCCATCCCGAATTAAAAAGAAAATTCAATGAATCTGATTCAGGCAGGCTGTATTTATGAAACTCATGGGGCTTTTGTTTTACACTGACAGAAATTACTGCTCACGAAGATGAAGAACCTCAAGCATTGTTTAAGCTTCCCCACACAGCCAACAGCCTTTAGCGCTAGCCTCCACCTTACCCAGCCAGAGGGATCTTGGGCAATGGCTGATGATTATGCCAAATGGTTATAGTCTTGTACACAAGAGACAGCCAACAGCACTGACCAAAACCAGGAATGACACTGCTGAAGGGTGAGTAAAATCTGTCAATCCATTGTAATAACTCCCTTTCTAGATTCTGCAGTAACCTTAGTTTTCCCCCCCAGGCTACATTTACAGCAAAAGAACAGCTGTAGCCATATCGAGTGTTGCTTCCTGTCTAGATCTAGTAGTATTTTAAAACTTTTTAGTGGTAACCACAGGCTGGCACGGCACCTCCAAAACACTTGACAATGGTTAAACAACTCCCTGCTCTCGTACTCTCCAAGTGCTTTGTGTACAGTGTCCAGCACAATGGTGTGTTGATCCCAGTATGGAGCCTATAGGGTCTGTCCTAAGTAAATTATCCCAGGGCTCAGTGGTAACCCCTGAAATGTGTGCAGGGATGACCTTTTGCATGTGAATTTAACCTTTGCTGTATGCATAGGGAAGGAGTTGCCCCTGTTATAGGATGTGAGGGCTGGGTCTTCGGTTCTATTCCTACAGAGCTGGAGGGTCAAGGGCAATCAGGACTGCAGCTCTTGTTTGTTAGACTTTGCCACATCCCAGGAGGGCACCTAGGGCTAGAAAAAAGGGTGTACAGCGCTCAAATGGAAGAGGGAAAACATGCAAGAGTTTAGTTTTTTCCTTTAGTGGGTCAGATTATCTGAGCGCCACCTCTTTATTTCACTCCCTGTTGTATATAGAGTGGGAACTGAGCTGCAGTGCGGGGGCCTACTTGGATTGTGGAGTGTTAGGTACAGTTCTTTATGGAATGAGCATGCCTGCTGTGAAATTTGAGTGGGCATTCAAATTTAGACAAGGCTTGGGGTATTCTGACCTAAAGACCTACACTCTGGAAATTGTCATCTTGGGTCCCCAAGAACTGAGAGCCCCAGTATCACTAGCCCTGTCTGAAAATCTTAGCCATCACTTACACCAGCATTAAATGAGCTGATGTTTAAAGCTGGCACGTTAAATCTTACTGTGTAACTTGTTATAGCCAACCTGAGCCTATGACCGTTTGTGCTAGATGAACCAACGGCATTAATCCCAAAATCGGAAGTTTGAATTTCAATAGCAGTCCAAGCCCTTCAATTTGCCAGGGAAGGATGAAATTTCATCACTGGTCAGTGACAGGCCTGGCCTTTCTTTGAAAAGACTCTCAAACCCTGCCCCTTGAGAGCTTAGCCTGGGAAACTCTCTTTAAACAGATGTGACCTAACAGTAATGGTTGGCTGCTAAGGGTAAGTGCTGCATGGCAGACAAAGTTCAGAACCTGGGTCCCAGCTCTTGAGAAGGGCAAGGGCAGCTTAGCCCCTGGAGCAAAGGAAGGTCCCCTCTTGTTACCCACTCAGGCTAAAGTATGAGTCAGTAACCTTTCAGAAGTGCTGTGCCGAGCCTTCACTCTAATTTAAGGTTTCATGTGCCAGTAATACATTAAAAACCTTATTTACTTTCTATTTACAACTACTGTATGTAAAGAGACCTTCTAAAAATGTTAATGTTTAAAAAGCTTCATTTAAAATTAAATTAAAATGCAGAGCCCCCTGGACCTATGGCCAGGACCTAGGCAGGGTGAGTGCCACTGAAAATCAGCTCACATGCCACCTTTGGCACATGTGCCATAGGTTGCCTATCCCTGGGCTAAGGCCTTCCTCTGACAGGCTCCAGAAGTGCATTCAATCTTTCTTGGCTAGGACAACAGTGGGCTCTGAGGGTAAAGCAGAGGAAAATGGGGGGTCTCTTCAGGGCTGTATAAAGGGTGAGTGGGATCTTGAGTAGTGAAAGGAATAAACTGTCAGTAGAAAGCAGCTCAAGGGACTCAGGAAAGCTGCAGGCTTGATGGACAGCTCGGTCATTCAAAATTCCCTTTCTGCTTACTAGAGAAAATAGAGACTGCATGTAAATTATAACACTTTATTACAGAAAAGAAACTTTACAACTGCAGGATCCTGTAAACACCATGAGTAACAATGAACCAAATATAAAACATAAAAAACAAGTTGATCTTGTACCTGAACGCTCGGTGACATTCAGTGTCACCATTTACTTAGTTTAAAACTATGTTCCAGTGGAATTTGCTTTAGAATGTTCCAAAACTGTATCTGGGAAACGACACAATTGTGGGTGAACAGAAGAGTTTATGTAAACCCTTTCTTAAATAGCTGTATTCCATACCCCTAACACACGAAGTGCTGAGTGCCCTCAACACCCACTGAATCTAAAAGGGTCTGACCCTGTGTAAGGTGTTCAGGTGCCCAGTGCTCAGCCCGATACTCCAATGTGGACAAAGGGAGTTGAGGGCACTGTGTGTGTACAGAAATATGTGAACTCAAATTCCAGACCAACTATCCAGTATATCTAATTTACTTAAAACTGCAGGTGGTGCAGAAATAGACAACCCGTAAGGCCAAAGTGGTGATACTCCAAATGAAGTCAACGGGTCGTCTCATGTGAGCACCTCCCTCCAAACTGAGGAAAGGGCTCAATCAGGCTGTCCAGCAGGCAGATTGTTTTCACATGCCATGTAAAAGTCTTCCAGCATTTAACAGAAAGAAATTAAAAGTAACAGTAGAAAGCGATTGCATGAAATGTCTATTGTCCTGCCAGCAAATGGTTAAAGACACTTTTTTCTGTCCTGCCCTAAAGAGTTAGGAGGAGCTTTTCAAAAGCACCTAAAGGGATTTCGGAACACCCAGCCTAGTGACTTTCAGTAGGCAGTTCTGAAAATCTCCTTCCTTAAGCACTTGTAAGGAGAGGAAATCTGTTTGCTGTTCAAGGCCAAGAAAGCGCCACTGCAAATATGGGAACCTGGCCTCAGAGATAGTCAAGCACAGATACAAATGGGAACTAGATATACATCAGCAAGTATTTCTCTTTTTAAACTAAAGCAGCATTTGTAAATGCGTAAGACAATTTGTGCTTATTATCAAGTTAAGTATGGTGAGAAAAAAATACTCAACTATAGCTTTAGCAGCAAGAGAGTCTAGTTTACAATCTGCAAACAGATGGAGGGAAAATATGCTTGGAAAAATGCTTTGCTTTCACCAAACAGTGGGTTGGGGATGGGGGGAGAAGAGGAAAGAAGCAATGCTGAAAGTGGCTGCTTAGTTTATTATTTTAGGGGCTGCTTTCAAGAAACTGGGCTCTGTTTTTGTAGGCAGGCAGATGTGTAAGAGGTATGAGTTTCAACCACAAGTATCTGCAGGTGTAGTTATTTGGAGGGGGAGAACTGAACATTTGCACCCCTTTAAAAAAAATTAGGACTTCAGACTGGACTGGCTGCAACCATGTTTGAACACAGTCATGGCTCGTATGTTCTTGTATCCAGTCTGAACTGGGCCCTTAGCAGACATGCCACCTCCCAAAACAAGTCAGGAAAAGCAGGAAACATTTTCTCTCAGCTGTAGATTTACTTCCTTACAAAGCTGTTCTTACTGTGTATATACAAAATGCTGCTAAAATCCCCCCCCAGTCTTTTGGGTAATTCTATTCTGTCAAACAGGCAAATCAGTTGGAAGGAAGGAGTTTGCCTTGAAATCTGCACAGCAGCCCAAATTCTGCAGCTGGATGTGTGTGGGGTGCCCCCATTGAAGCCAATGGGAATTTTCAACAAATAGCTGCAGCAATTGTAAAAGAGGAAGACAAAACTACCTACAGGTTCTGCCAAGGTAAATTCAGTTTGCGTGGCTACAGAGCCATCCCTAAAGGAGCTTCACACATTTCACAGACTAAGTCAGACTGCTTTATTTGGCAAAAAATTATCTAGATTTGTTGTCATTCCATACCACCTTCTACTCTGGTTAAGCTCAACAGCACAACTGTGTCCTTAATAAAGAGAGGTGATTCTGACTTGCACAGAACTGTAAATGGGCATTGGCCTGTGAACAGCCGAATGCTACTTGTTAAACCATCTCCACCTTTCTAGACTACAGTAGTATACATGCTGGATGCCAAGCCTACTGGTGGTGCAAACAGATTCCTTCACCCCTGGCGTTTTACTGACACAATGGTGTCCCATCTGCGCTTGGATGGAAAAGTGGAATCTGTCTTGCGGTGCTGGTTGGTCCCTTTGTAACTGAGTGATTATCGTTAAAACAAAGGCAAGCATCTACAATATAATTGATGCTAATATTCATAGCATTTCCCTTCTCACAATGAATTTATTTTTTTTAAACACTTCTGTTCTTTCACAGGTTTAGGTAAAGCTCAACCACCACCAATCCACGTGGGCACAGGCACCTGGGGAAATCTCAAAGCCTCCGGCTGCAAGGAGCTTCCTTCCATCCCTTCCTTCTCAATTGTCCTTGCAATTGCACTGTTAGATGTAGGGACCAGAGCTCATTATTAACATGCTTGAAATATTCCACTATAAAAAGAGCGACTACAAGGATAAAACACCTTGCAAGAGAGCGTGTCCCATGTCCTGGGATGAAACGATGCTGAGAAATTTCCCAACACAGAGCTACTGGGAAGCTGCAGACCCCTTAGTCTGTACTAATCCGGCAGATCGTTAGGAGCCATTTGTGAGAATGGTGCATTTAACCTATCAAGTTCATCTACCTGGGGTGGATGATGCATCAGAAGTTCCTGGTCTTCTGAAACATCCTCACCTACTGCCACCAGGTTTGTTAGAGATTTGCTTCTAACACACTGGAAGTCGACGTGACGGCTCTTTCCTTCTTCCTTTTCCCAAGACATCTGGATGAACGGCCGCTGCACATAGTTGTATATAACTTCTGATCGGCCTCCGGGTCTCCTCTTGACCTTCTCTTTACATGTCGGATAACCTGAAGCACAATCAGCCTGTCAGTCCCAATCCACCCCTTGCATGCATCACAGCACTGCTGAAACAAAAGGAACCCTAAACAACAAGTTATGGCCCGGCACGAATACTGGGTAGAGCTGGGACAACACCTCCTAGCACTAGGTGGAAAAGTGCTCTCATTTAGACTCTGTAAAAATGAACTAGGACTATAGTACAGAGCTTCTGATTCTACCAGCTCCCCCAGAGACCGTGTATTGAAACTGGCAGTAGTGGTGCTGGTGTCCAGACCAATTGTTCTCTTTATTTAAGGCTTCTGTTGTTTAGGAAATAAAATGTACCTTCAATGCCAATTCGAATATTTTTCAGCCCACGCTCCTTTAAGACAGTTTTTGCAACATCACGGTTCTCGATGTACTTGAAGAATCTGTACAGCTTGGAACTGTAAAGAACTTGAGAAACATAGTGATTCATTAGTCACTACAAGACATGCATCTCCATCTAGCTTTTGGTGTAAATGGTAGGGGCTGGGATATTTCTCTTGTGATGCCTGTGGGCAGCTCTTTGCAGTCTGCCTGCTGGAAAAGTCAGCCTTGGGGTTTCAGAACTACTTTTAATACCTATCATCAGGCAACAGAAGGGCCCAAATTCCTTGGTGATGTTGGTGATACAAGATACAGGGTGGGTAAAAATGGGTCTGGAAACAGTTAGGTGGTAAATTCAGGTAGATTGGTGCAAGTTACCATTCAGTGGCTAGGTGAAACGAATACAACTCTTTGGGGGTTGGGGGAAGGTACAGGAGTTTTTACAGGAAATGCAAATTAAGAAAAGGATGCAAGTTAGAGTGTGTGGGGGGTTGTGTTATCTTTTCACTAGTTCTACCCTCTTATTGTTTGTTAGTTACATTCATTTTGAAAACCCAGTGAATATTGCATCTTCTCTAATAAATCTGTCCCCAAGACTTATGTAAGTAGCATCTAATTGCATCAGGGTGCAGAGTGCATCTCAAGCAATAACAACACCCATCACATCTTCAAATATGGGTGGTTGGCGGCTGCTCTCTTCCTGTAACTACAGGCTGTTGGATATCACTGATCGTTTGCCAGTTTTTAGTATTGGTAATCTTGTCTGTCTGCTCTATCCAAGAAACTGCAAATGGGAAATATGAATGTTTTGTGCCTTTGTTTGATTAAAATGTTATCTCAAGCAAGGGTGATGCAACTTCCATTACTAAAAAGGGATTTTGTCCCCACACAAGGTGAAATGGTCGGATACACAATAGCTTCCTTTAAACTTAGATCCATTTACCTTATAATTACCCTTCCTTAGTATTGCTGTTATCAAGCAGATTTCCCTTTTCTACATTACAGTTCATCTGCTTCTAAACCTGAGACCACACAGCCTGCTCTCTTCTATCAGGCTATAATGTCACAGAAACAAGATTGTTTTCTGTAGGATTAAGCAGAAGAGGCCTGATCCTAGGAGGTGGGAGGGCCCTTAACACCTACAAGGAGAAGACAAGCTAGTAAGAAAGGGGACACTTAATCCAACACCAATATTTGAGAGCAATCCTGCCATCAAAGCTCATTAATATCAATACGAATCTTAAGTGAAGGAGGGATATTTCCCTCTGCTTTGTCAGTGGACCCATATTATTTTCTATAAATGTTCTCTCTTTTTTTTTTTAAGGTTTGCTCCAATTATGAAAGTCTCTGTTGGAAGCCAGAAATCTAATGGCAAAGCCAAACAACCAATCTTCATTGGAGTATTCTGCTTTCTATATGTTCATAGAACTCCTACAGACGCTGACAGCAAAGGTTGGAATCAAGATCTGCCATACGGCTCGTGCCTAAACACTTAGCCAGGTCAATATTAATGAGACAATTGTCCTTTAAAATAAATATTTTACAAGTTTTTGATGAAATCTCTCACTCCATGGTAAACTGTTCCCCCACTAATAATTCAACAGAAAATAACATCAGATTTAACAAATTAAACAATTTAATCAGTTATTTTGTGTTAAATCTGATATTTGATGTGAATCAAGCATTCTGAAGTAAACAGGGTCTGATCTTCCCAAATGTTGATCAGACACACAACTCCAGTGGAAGATACAGGAGCTCAGGACCTCTGAAAATCAAGCCATTATCTTTTCAATAGAAGGAAATGTCCTTGCCTAGGATCAAATAGAGCTCCTGAGAAAGCTTCCAGTGATTGGCTATCACCTCATTCAACAAATGGTTTAAAAAAAAATTTAAAAAAAAATTCCCAGTTCTTACTTTGTGAGTATTCCTCTCCCATTGGAGGTGGATGGTCTTCATCCCAGTCCACTGTGTCTTCATCTGTTAATACTACAATGTGGCATTCGCGTTCTCCTTTCCTGGCACTGCCCACCATTATGGGCAGAATAAGCTCTTCCAGGTAGTTATCAAACTGCTTGTGAGCTCCATCGTTAGAGAGTTCATGCAACAAAGCACCTAAAGGAGACAAATCAAATACAAATAAGTAAGCATTACTGATTTGCCACTGTGTTTTATACCAAACTGAACTAGGACACACATTTCTGCAGGGTATGACTCCGTAAGATGGTTTTAAAACCAACACCACTTGCCTCTCTGTAGCACTCAATCTGATGATCTCAAAGCACTTTATAAACAGTGAATAAAGCCTCAACCTCCAAGTAAGGAAAGTGGTGTTCCCATTTTACAGATGGGAAACTGAGGGTAGAAAAAAAAATCAAGGCCAAATGTTTCAAGAACAAGGCTCCTACTGTAAATTTATAATTAGCCCCTTAAATGAAGGTGGCCTGATCTTCAGAGGTGCTGAGCATGCACAGATCTCTTGGGTCAATGGCAGCTGTGTTTACTCAGGCCATGTATTTATGTACCTGTAGATAGATTTAGGCACCCAAGCGTGGAGTCAATGGCTTGTTCACACACAGTCACTGGCAGAGCCCATAAATCCCAATTCCTTTAACCATGGCACCATCTCACCATTTTATGTAACATACATCCCAACCCTATGCTTTATTGATAGTTATATCTACAATAAACGAGTACCCATCCCAAGGCCCTGGACACCTTTGACAACCACCTTAAAAACATACATTCATACGAACAGTATCTCTAGTCCACTCCCAGATCACAATGCTGGCAACAGCAAAAATAAAATACAAAGTTGATTTAAATTTTAGGGCCATTACAAGGAATGATTAAAAAAAAAAAAAGCCCAGACCCAATCAATATAATAAAATCATAACAGAGAATTAATAATAGATTATCATGAATTCTTACAGTGAATTTAAATGTATGCATCTGTCGCAGATCCACAGGATCAGTGGTAGGCACCCCAGGTTTCGAACAGTCTGTAGGAGGAAGCCCTTTGGTGTGCCTGCCAGACCCCATGGGGTCTCACTCTTTGTGCACAGGGTAGATCATGCTATCTCAACTGCCTCCTTAGCCCGAACCTATGGGGCACCAGCACTCCTGTTTCACAGCAAGTCCAGCAGAGACAGATGCCTGGCAGAGACTTGTACACTCTTCAGGGATTAATGCACCTCACCAAGCATTTGCAGTGACACTCAACTTAGTTAGTTAATTGGAACACAGCACAGGAAGTCTTCAGGTTACCTCAGAGAGCTGAAGGTTAAAGCATCGCCCATTCTGGTTAGCCCAGAGCTCAGCCAAGCTGTAGTGAACCCCATTATTCTAGCTCTGAGGCCTGGTCTCCACTAAACATTAGATTGACCCAGCTACATCAGTGAGAGGTGTGAAAAATCCATGCCTCCCAAAGCAGCACAAGCGGACCTAACGCCCAGTGTAGACAATGCTAGGTCGACAGAAGGATTCTTCCATTGACCTAACTACCACCTCCTGGGAAGGTGGCTTACCAATGCCCACAGGAAAACCCCACCCCTCGGCGTAGGTAGCGTCTACACTAAAGCGCTGCTGTAGACAAGCGCTTAGTTTGACCTCCTTTGTGACATCTCAGGCGAGAACCCAGACTCCTTCCAGCAGCCCACTCTTACCCGCCACCTCACATCTTCCCAGTCCTTTGTTCCCAAGCTGAGAAAGTTTGCCCAGCTTCCCTGCTGGGAGGTAGGGAAACCCATCTGCCTCTGAGCCTTTGGTTGCTAGAGTCATGACTACGTATGCCAGCAAAACTTACGTTGCTCAAGGTTTATAGAGCTCTCTCCTGTCAGTTTAGAGCAGCTACGCGAGCGACCTTACAGCAGCACAGCTGTGCCGCTGTAAACTCGCTCGTGTAGAGGTGGCGTAGGGGTCAATGTCCTGGATTTGCTATTGTCTTCTCAAATTCACCATAGATATGGGGTCAGTGTCAGCCAGTCCTTTTGAATGACTCATTCAGGCTCAGACAGCTAGGCGTCACTTATACCGATATCTCGGCCTGCTCTGAGAGCAAATAGTCTTCCTCCCACTAACGATGCAATGCATAAGGGAAACTGAGGCCCACACCGGGGTCACAAACATATTATCTCATCACAGCATCACTTCCAGCAATAGCCCTCCAGTATTTAAATTCTTGCAATTATTTGCAATCACACACAAAAAGAGAAGAGCAAGACTTTGGATCTTGCAAGATGCGGAGCACTCTGGCCCTGTTCCAGCAAAGCACTTAAGCACATGCTTAGTTTTAAGCACATGAGTAATGCCACTGGAGAAAATGGAACAAAACTGCTTAAAGTAAATCGCATGATTAAATGCTTTGCTGGATTGGGGCCAAAGTGCTCGGCACCTTGTAGGATCAAGCCCTAACTTCTAGCTAATGTCCTCTCCCCCGTACTTACTTAGGTCTTGACATTTGATTGTGTTGAAATCAAAGTTGATACAGAGGTAATCGCACGTATCTCTGAGATCAGGGATAGAAATTCCATTGGGGCAGTTAATGATTCCAGTTTTGTAATAATCCTGTAAATAAATTGTTAAGGAGGAAGATGATGTTTCTTTTTAAAAAAAATTTCAGGCTAACCTGGAAATATTGTTAATTAGTTTATCGTTCTGTTGGCAGACAGTCACAAACAACTTTGTTAGCTTGCAAAAAAAAAAAAAAAAAAAAAAAAAAAAAAGACAAAGCAGCTTTGCCGTGCAACAGAAGAATTATTCATGCAATTAATGTATGCAGAAATAGGTTGACTGAGGGCAGCGCTCAGAAACTGAAATGGTACAAAGGGAGGGAAAAGAAGTGGCAACACGAGTTACAAGATGGCAGATTGATCCACATAAGAAAGAAGAGATTAAGATTTATAATCCGAATGTAAAATAGTTCTGGAACGTAAAATTCGAAAGGGCATGCAGCTGCTTTGAAGGAAGCGCAGCTTTGCAGACATGATGAACAACGGTTTTCATAGCTAAAAATGTGACCTCACCAGCACTGTGTGAAATACAGTGGAGCTAATTCCTTCTGCAATTTCATATTCTCCCTTTTCATTTGGCCGAGTGAAATTATATTCTCTACCTGCTCCAAACATTCTGAAAGATAAAAACACATATACAAATATATTTAATACATTCATAATGTAGACCAGATGGTGCACTGACATTAAAAACAATTTAAAAAAAAACAGTTCTTTACAGTTGGAGGCCCAAATTCAATGCTTATTTATTGTGACTTTAAGAGATTTGATCTCAAACAGGCCCTGTTGTAGCAGAGTTGCGTGTCCATAACTGAACCATTCCACTGTATGGAAAAAGTAGCAGTCACTGTTCTGTGAAGGCTGGCATTCAACCTTGGGTCAGATAAATGCTTCTTGGCTACCAACGCCCTCCCGCTGAGGTCCAGCTTGAGGGGGGAAAAGGATGGTGAAGTAGCAAAGAGTATATATACTTTGGCTAGCAGTAATCAAGCTAGTGAGTTTACGATCAGGTCACTTATCTGCATAATAAAATACATTATACGGGTTTGGAAGGGGGCTCCTGGGACAGTTGGGGGACTAAGCCTCTGAATTACTCCCAGCAGGACTGGGGAGGAGTGAAAGACATGATAAATAGCAGAAAGGCAGGAGTTGAAGTGAGCCAGCAGAGTGTCTCCTACTGCCATACTTGCTGCTGATTCAGTACTGACTCAGAGGGGGAAGCACTACCTACCAAATCATCAATTTCCCTCTTGCTGGCTCTAATCTACAAGGTCTCCCAGCCAAGTGCTGAACTAGTCTGATTCCGCTTAGCTTATGAAGGCTGAGATCTCACGTTCTAGTCGCTTTTGGAAAGCGTTTGTCCCATTTTAAACATCTTTAAAGTTATTGAAATCACCTACCTTCCCAGCATGGTGTCAGGATGAGCAGTGAAATCTGTGGATTTACCACAAATCGAGTGCCATCTACAACAAGAGTCACTTTCTCTGGGGCCTGGGAGGATTGTGAACTACTGGTGGAGCCCATGGCGCTGCTTCCATTTCGTTCTTGAGCAGTAAAATGGTCTAGATGTCTTTTACTCCCAGCTTTGGGATTAGTGCCAGTTGTATCTTCAGGCATGTTACTGAACTGGGGGGTTGCTGGGGCGAGAAGCGTATCTGAATTCGGTATCTAAACCCAACACAAACAAATATTGTGAGACTGAAACGCTATTGCTGGATAAGCACAATTAATATTAAAACGCAACAATTAAATAGAAAAGCTTTGGGTCATGCAAGAAGGAAGAGCTGCTGACCGACATCAACACTCAGAGCTGAAAAGGGATGTCAATATATGGAATAGCATTTTACAGGACATTATATTATGTAACACCATACTACATCTTCATGCTACAGATGGGCCTGACATCTGATCTAGCTTCGGATGCAAACTTCCCTACAGTTCTAGGGAGCTCTGCTTAACGTTGATGTTTAAGTGGATAAAATGGGAGCATGAAGATTAAAATGAGACAGAGAAAATACACTGATACCTGTCTTAAGCAACCGCTCAAAGGACTGAAGATGGAGCAAAATCACACTCTTATTTCTGGATGTTTGAGGATACTTTGGAGATGTCACTTGAGATAGGATGCACAATAATAAAGGCAGCCTCTTGTGCTGGTTCCATTTAATTACCTTCCCCTGTGGTATGTGTGGTAAGGTCCAGTGAACTAACAAGGCCAGCTGTTGGCACTAGTGAACTCTGCAATTCCAGGGGCCCTCTCATGGATGTGCGGTTTAAACTGGATATAATGTTATAATTTTGTGGTGTGTAAAAAGGCCGTCGTACCACTGCTTCCAAGTAATCCTCCATGACCCAGCTCTGCAAGGGCAGGTTTGAAACAAGGGTGGCTTCTTTTAAGAACGGTATAGAATAGGTCTGGTTTTAACTGAGAGTTGCTTCTAAGCTGAGATATTAAATACACATATGTTATTTCCTTTCTGAGACACAGGCGTCATTTAATAAGGGTTTTACTGAAGCAATAAATCATTAGAGCTCGGACATTTGGGTATAAATATATAGGGCCTAACTGTCATGTACCATTAGTAACAAATATTTGGGGTACGAACGTAAAGAATGGGCCTGATTTTGTGAGATGCCAAGTGCCCTCCATTCCCACTCAAGTCAAGTTTGGTGATGAGGACAGAACATCTCACTGGATCATGTCCATTACTTGATAAATATTAACTGAGAAACAGCTTTTAATATGAATTATATATGTAGTGATCATCTTTCCAAGACAACACTATCCCAGACCCCATTGCGAACCTTCATACTGACATGATTAACACAGATTTTGCAAGTGCAAATAACTAAGTAAGGGCACATGTATGTGCACGTTCAATTCTGTACACTCACAAGTACAGGCCATTTCAAGGCCCAGATGAAAATGTGTCCTTCAGTATCCTGAATTGCCTTCTGGATCCTGGGAAACACTTCCCCAGGAATCAAAGGACCTTTGAAACCATGTCTCCCTTAGTTACATGTTCTTACAAAATAAATGTGTCCACCATCCTTACCATCATCCCTGGGCACTGCAGAAATGCTAGGGGTTTGGCTGTCTAGGGCCAGGCTATCTTCTTCTGGATCATGGATTG
Organism: Gopherus evgoodei; assembly: GCF_007399415.2. Lineage (NCBI taxonomy): Eukaryota > Metazoa > Chordata > Testudines > Testudinidae > Gopherus > Gopherus evgoodei. The sequence continues at coordinate 136,388,921 of NC_044325.1, read as the reverse complement.
GAGGAGTTATATTTTCTGCAGGGTGATTAGACTCTTGATTTCTTGACTGGTCAGTCCCACTGGCACAGTTAATATTCATGCTGGGCCTCTGTAATGCAAACTGACTGCCGGTCCTTAGAGAGGTCCTATAAAAGAGGATCACAGGCTAGTAGGGTTGGAAGAAGACCTCATAGGTCATTGAGTTCAACTCCCTCTACCTAAAGCTGGATCCAAAGACCATTCAAGTCAATGGGTGTCTTTCCACTGACTTCAGACCTACTCTAGTCCGTGGAGAGTTTTCTCTAATCTCATTTTGAACGGCTCACCAACGTCTCAGTGACTTTCCTTGGCAGATGTTCTGTTGCAGAACTACACTTACCATCAGGAAGCTTGTCCTACATTTAAACTAAACTTGCCATTTTTAGATGAACCTTTTTGACCCTCAGCAAGGGTCCCAGCTTCCACCTCACGCCTGCTCCCTCTCTCCTCCGCAGTCTTTTCATATCCCATCCATGCCAAGCACCGAAAGGTGGAGACCTTTCTGCTTCCTGCACACCTGACTGCAGCCACCAGGGACAACAATGGGGTTCCAAGGAGAGAAAAGGGAGGACCATTGGGGATTCACTAATGGCAACTCTCAAACAAACCCTCCCTCCTCTGAGCACAGTGTCCCCTAGAGGTTCCTTCAGTAGCTTGACTCTCTGAAGAGTTAGTGCCATTACATTTTTGTTCAGTGTTGAATAAGTTCTCCCCCTTGTCACACAATTTCCTCTCAATATTTGTGTAGCGCCATCTTATCCCTGCTTTCCCCTTGAACCTTCTTGCACACGAGGTCTTCCCAACCCTCATATGCAATACCTAAACCTGTCGCTTCTTCATCTAAAACATCTTAATAATCCAGCCTTTCCTCTCCATCCTTCCTACTAAAACCCTGTCTCATAGTCACAGGGCTAAGTGTGTCTTGGTGCTCTCTCTGGTCTGAGTGCACCCGTCGGGTACGAGCCTCATGCCATTCCTCTCCTCGGGTGGAGTCATGCAATTCTCACTCTTACACAGGGTACTGTGGCCCAGGCTATCAACCATGCTAAGCCAGCAGGTCCAGCTGGGTTTGACACCTGCAGTTCTTCCCTTTGGGAGTCTGTGACCAGTTATAAATAGTAATCAGAGTGTCTTCTTAAACCAACATATTGTTTAATCTTAATTATACAAACAAAGCATAACACAGGAGGAAAAATAGGTTTTTAAAACAATAAATGGTCTATACATGTCTATCTTATCTATAGGGTTATCATCCCCCCTGAAGGGAACCTAAAAGGCCTAACTTCCTCAGATAGCCCCCCCAGTGTATCAGTCTGTCTCCCAAAGAGCCATCAAACAACTGACTGACTACTGGACAGAGTCCTTTTAACTGTTTATAGTCTTTTTCATCTGTTGGTTCCCAGCAATGGCAAAACAAGCTTTGTAACCTGGCTGGAGCCCAGAAGGTACAATCTTCACAGTTAATAGCTCAGGCATTGTCTCCTAACCCCTTGGAAATGTTTGCCAGGAGATGTCTTATCTCAAACCACTGTGTTGCCTTCCTATTGGTTTCCCAACCCTGTTCATTTAACCCAATGCTGCCACATATTAAACCTCCCAATATTTAACCCAATGCAATTGGACAGTAACTATCCCAATAATCGTATCGCATACAGTGTTTGCCAAACCCTCATCCGGGCCTTCATCAGCTCTTGGTTTAATTAATGCAACCCCCCTCCCGTGTACACTCTCCCACTTTTACCATTCTGAGCCCATCACCCCTACTCCTTGTATCTAGTCATTGGTTTCTTCTTATTCCATATTAGGTTCACTTTGTTTGTCATGAACTTTAAAGCTCTACCCATATATCTGAGAGCATTTCACCCAATCCCACTGTATTCTCTCCCAACTGCTCCCCTTTGCCTCTTTCTCCCATTCTCAATTTGACACTTTCTTTCATGCTATGCCTGATACAAGACAACTTCCCCTCCCTTTGATCCTTCAAATCCCTCTTAGTTTCCTACGCTGATTTCACTAATGACCTGTACCACTTCCTAGCTTCAACTATGATTTAGTTGTATTGCCTTTGTCTCAGTTAGAGTCTAATGTTTTCAAGACTGTTCTGTAAAACAGGATATAATGTGTACCACGCTACAGAATTAGTGAATAAAATATATTAGATAATGAAACAACGAGCTACTAATAAATAATAGCAAGGGAGATTTTCAGTCTTAATGCACCAAGAGGGATGGTCTTAATGAGCAGTACAGCGGAACTGAAATAAGGGTTTCAGGGCTGTCATTAGCGCAGCTCAATGGAAGTGTTTTATTCCTAATTAGGAATTAACAAAAGCAGGAACTAATTATTTTTTCTAAATGTAAACACTAATTTAGCAACATATTTATTTCTGCATATTTTTAGAAAAGACTCTGCTTGTGCTTCATGTAGTATTCATGAGGAAAAAATAACTCTTTGGCAACCACAAGCACCTTCTTCTGAATAGCAATTCTATTTAGATAGGTACAACTGGCTACAATGGATACACAGCAACATGAGAGACCTAGTAAGGACTGTGACGGTATCTCCCATAAGACTTTATGGAAATATGCTTAGAATGCATTTATGCTACATACCATACATATCACCGTAAAGGTTATGATCTACTGAACGTATTATCCTATTTGGATGCATGTATCATTTTGAATTCAGTTATGAATGTTATGAACATTGGCTATATACTTGCTTGATTTCTAAGTAGCCTTAGTTAGAACATTTGGTCACTTCTTGGGAAAGGAATGTGCAAGTTAAGTGCTCAGTCAGGAAGCACTTACAGACAAAAGAGCTCGGAAGACTCCAATCCACTTAAGAAGTCTACCTGAGGATGTTGAAGGTAGCATGTGGGTAACGGCTGCTATCTGCAAGTCCTGAGTCATGCATGGGCATGTGACTTGCCCACGTGATTCCGAATCTCCATTTTGTGACTGGATTCTACACAGGGGGAGGGAAGGGTGTCTAGGCAGAAGATAAAATCTATTTAAACCCTTGGAAGACCCCTTCATGTGGTCTTCAGCTTCCACCCCCCCAGGATACTAGAAAGAAACTGGAACAAAGGGGTGTGAGTGATTTCTGGACTCAGGCTAAAAGGAGATTAGTCTGTAAAAGGGAGCATTCTGGAACTGGTGAGGATCTTATCTGTATTAAGTTTGATTAGACAGATCTGCGCATTTTATTTATTTTATTTTGCTTGGTGATTTACTTTGTTCTGTCTGCTACTACTTGGAACCACTTAAATCCTACTTTCTGTATTTAATAAAATCACCTTTTACTTATTAATTAACCCAGAGTATGTATTAATACCTGGGGGAGCAAACAACAGTGCATCTCTCTCTATCAGTATTATAGAGGGCAAACAATTTGAGTTTACCCAGCATAAGCTTTATAAAGGGTAAAACGGATTTATTTGGGTTTAGACTCCATTGGGAATTGGGCATCTGAATGCTAAAGGCAAGCACACTTCTGTGAGCTGTTTTCAGGTAAGCCTGCAGCTTAGGGGCAAGTAATTCAGACCCTGGGTCTTTGTTGGAGCAGACGGGAGTGTCTGGCTCAGAAAGACAGGGTGCTGGAGTCCTGAGCTGGCAGGGAAAACAGAAGCAGAGGTAGTCTTGGCACATCAGTTGGCAGCTCCCAGAGGGGTTTCTGTGATCCAACCCATCACAAGGACATTTTAGTTTGAGGAAATTTAACAGATTACAGTACAGAACTCCTATCACCAATTATTAGAATTTGTCTACACTCATACTGCTGCATGACAAAATTAATCTCCAAGTAATGAGCACATTTAAAATGAACACAATTCTGTTTCTAGCAACTTACTGTCTGGAGTAAAACGGAATATGTATCTCCACAAAGTGCAGCAAAGCACACTATAAACCTGCCAAAGCCATTGCAAAACTGACTTTCATTTAATTTCAAACTACATAAAAATTCACAGCAAGTCTTGTAACTTGTTTTGATACAAATCTATAGCATATGTTTAAAAATAAATCAATGAAGATTACAAAAGCTTTATCAGATATTTTTTAGGCCTGTTCCACATGTAAAACCTGTACTGGCATAGCAGCTGGTTAGGAGTGCAGTTTGGTTTTTTACACCAGCATAGACTCAGACTCAAGGACTGGAAGGGACCTCAAGAGGTCATCGAGTCCAGTCCCCTGCCCTCATGGCAGGACCAAATATTGTCTAGACCATCCCTAATAGACATTTATCTAACCTACTCTTAAATATCTCCAGAGATGGAGATTCCAGAACTTCCCTAGGCAATCTATTCCAGTGTTTAACTACCCTGACAGTTAGGAACTTTTTCCTAATGTCCAACCTAAATCTCCCTTGCTGCAGTTTAAGCCCATTGCTTCTTGTTCTATCATTGGAGGCTAGGTGAACAAGTTTTCTCCCTCCTCCTGATGACACCCTTTTAGATACCTGAAAACTGCTATCATGTCCCCTCTCAGTCTTCTCTTCTCCAAACTAAACAAACCCAATTCCTTCAGCCTTCTTTCATAGGTCATGTTCTCAAGACCTTTAATCATTCTTGTTGCTCTTCTCTGGACCCTCTCCAATTTCTCCACATCTTTCTTGAAATGCGGTGCCCAGAACTGGACACAATACTCCAGCTGAGGCCTAACCAGCACAGAGTAAAGCGGAAGAATGACTTCTCATGTCTTGTTTACAACATACCTGTTAATGCATCAAAGAATCATGTTTGCTTTTTTTGCAACAGTATCACACTGTTGACTCATATTAAGCTTGTGGTCTACTATGACCCCTCGATCTCTTTCTGCCATACTCCTTCCTAGACAGTCTCTTCCCATTCTGTATGTGTGAAACTGATTGTTCCTTCCTATGGCAGTATAAGCTCGACTGTAGACAAACTTAGACTGGCATAAAAATGACTTTGCCAGCATTGCGTAATGTCTCTTGGGGAACTGGTGTGAGCTGTGACAGCAGAACCACATTTTTGCTGATATAAGATGTGTCTACACTAGGAGGTTTTGCCGGTATAGCTATACCACAGCAAAACGTTTCTAGCGTAGACAAGACCTCACACTCTATAAATCTACATCAAACCTTCCAAATACGCTACATTTAAGCAATGACAGGAGACAAGGAAATACTGGTACCTATTGATCATAATCATTTAACTATCAAATAGCTGCTGTGATCAAATCTCAACTGAATTTTTGTCATCAGTCAACCAATAAATCTTGCCGTCAGTTTTGCTCCAGATTAAATACACATATACGTCAGAGATTCCATGATCTCCATCACTCTGTAGGAGCCTGCATTGAAATGACTCAATCCTTTCTGATAATTTCTTATAAACCAGTGTTATGAAAGAGAAAGCTAGATGTACCCGACACTTATAAGTTGCAATGAATTTAAGATGACTAGATAGCTTTTTACTTTCTAGTTATCATGATGAATGTGCTTTTTATAAGAAGTTGGTTTTCAGACACCTTATTTCTCATCCTCTTCCTCCCACACAAGTAAGTGAATTTAGTGCTGGTGAAAGGTACCAGACCAATGGCCCTCAAGATGTAGCAGCAGGTGCACACCACTATCAATCCCGTGAGTTCTTAGAGGAAATGTGGCTGGTGTTCCCCATTGATTTCAACTGAAATTGTGAGTACTTGGCCCTTCTGAAAATGCGAATAATGCCAGTTGTGTTTCCACTGCGGCAGCATGGCTCCACTCTTCCCCCAACAAGAGTCTGTGTCTTATAGACGTGACTGAACTCCAGTTTTGGTGGATTAACAAAATGGGTGTTATTGAGCCAGCATTTTAAACCATGACCACACATGGATGGCTCTTAAGGCCATATAACAAGCCTATATGGAAGTCCTCTCAGTTCATTAAATGTCCTGACTGGGGTAAAGGTACATTACCTTAATCCTTGCCATGACAGGAACAAGCATATATACTGTACATAATAATTAGCACTTTTCATCTTCAAAGCTCTTTACAAACATTAACTAATTAATCCTTTGAACACGCATGTAAGGCACTGTCAGAATGTGTTTTAATTATAGAAAACAGGGGCACAGGGAAGACAAGGACTTTTCCAAAAGTGGCCATGGATTCTGAGTGCCCAACCTGAAACAGCTTGGGCCTGATTTTCAGAGGTGTTGAGGGCCCTCAGCCTTTAACTGGACTTTTGGGTACTGAGCACCTCTAAAAATCAGGCCCATCATGTCTCAAGTTCAGCACCCAAAACAAGTTTTTGGGCATCAAGGCTTTGACCTTGCAAGGGAGTTAGTGCCAGAGCCAAAATTAAAACTCAGGTCTGGTACCTAGCATTTGTTTTTATTTGGTGTGACAATTTGGGGAACCTGCCTATGAGCATGTTATGAAATCTGTTTAGTTATATGGACTTGTTGTATCAGTGCATGTCTCAATGCACAGAGAGTTAGTCATGGGCTGGTGAGGTCCCTGGTGTCAGCCATCCTGTTTGGAAGAAGCTTCAGAAAAAAGAAAACTTGTTAAACTTAACCATTAGGCTCTGGCCAAACAATATGCAAAGAAGGGTGTCAGAGCTGGAAAACCACTTTGATCAGGTTTATCTGCAGGGAGTGCAGAATGGAAAATCCCCAAACAGGAGAACAAAGGGACAGAGGTGATAGAGCAGGGGCTAAAAAAGACTAAAGAAAATGTGGGGCAAGAGAGAGGTACAGAGGGGCATGTTTTCAGAGCAGAGGGGACCGTTTTTGATTGAGATATCTGCTGAGAAATAAAGAGTTGGCTGCAGGAGACAACTCACTCTATTATTTCTAGAAGCTATATACAGGAGTGGGGTCCTGGACTCTGTCCAAATCCCAAAGAATGCTCAAGAGTGGTGAGGAAACTGAGGCAGGGAAGGGCATATAAGTGGTTTGTGATTTTGTCTAGATTTGTGTATCTCATGCCATCCAAAGTAAACAGTAATTCTGTTAGAAACCTTTACAAAGCCTGTGCGTTATGTGCTCAACTATCATGCGTTACTGAAGAGATAAACTGTAAACCAGAGGGGCCCGCAGGCTGGAGCTCTGGAAAGAGTGTGCTTAAACGACTGGGGTTTCTCATGGAAAGGCTGAAAACAGGTCAGCCACTGCTCCTGGGGGCCTCGGGCTGCTGAACCATGAGGTTCTACTTCCAGGAAGGGGTAACAGAGTCAGTGCCCAGGAAGTGTGTCAGCGGTCAAAGAAAGTGCTGGAGCCTACTCACTTCAAGGGAAGTTTAAGAGCACATGGGTCCTGTGTAGTGAGGCCCCCCCACAGCAGCCTACTGAGTATCCTGCAAGGGGAGATTTACAGGGCTGGTATACTTGGCTTGGGACATTTGCCCATTTCCTGGAAAAGGAAATCTCCATTTTAAAATAACTTAGAAAATTAAAACATTTCTCAATAGTCAAGAGATTGAGAGAAAAATTGTGTTGGTTACAAAACTGGAAGGTGCAGGGTTATCTGTAGTGATTCATTGAGGAAAGTGGTTGTAAGAAGCTACAAAGGCAGTCTGGCAGGGAATAAGGAAGTACAGTTTTTACATTTTAAAGTGAAAACTGACGCAGCTTCATTTGGTACAGCATCTTTCAGACAGCCTGCAAAACACTCTGCAGAATTAAATAACAATCAGACTGATGCTTGTTCCACATGATTCTCAATAAGATAGAACCCTCTGTGATGGTGCACTCCATAATGTTTTATGGAAATATGCTTATGAGTGTGAATATGATGTAACTGGAATATACTTTATGTAAAAGGTCTCTCGTATCATTATAAAGCTTATAATCTACTGAGTGTGTTCATCCTATTTGTATGCATGTATCATTCTTGTATCTGAAGCTAGAAATATGAGGTACAACTCTGAGCTCCTAGTGTAACTACGTAAAGTGTGGGCCATTAATGGTGGTTTAGAATCTTGATGGCTCCCATTGACTAGGACAATTGGTTGTAGATAATTTATTTACCTGCAAGCCTTCCTGTGGAGGTGTGGGCCAGCCCTTGAGTAATAAAGAATAAGGTCTTACAGTGACATGTGACCATGTCACATGATACTGGAATCCATCTTAAATTTGGTACTTTTCCATTCAGAAGGAGGGGTGGGGACAAAAGATTCCCACCTTGTGCCAAAGCTATAAAAGGGGGTGGAACAGAACAAAGGGGGCTGCCAGTCATGAGAACAGCCCTAATTTCCACTTAAGATGTCTGCTGGAACTAACAAGGACTGTGCCAGGGGAAAGGATTGGGCCCAGACTATGAAGAAGTCTAGTCTGTGAAAGAAGCTTATTGGAACATCTCTGAGGGTGAGATTTTATCTGTAAATAGTTCCTTAATGTATTAGTCATTTTTTTGCTTTATTTTGCTTGATGACTTACTTTGTTCTGTCTGTTATTACTTGAAACCACTTAAATCCTACTTTTTATTTTTATTTAAAATCATTTTTGAACCCAGAGTAAGTGATTAATACCTGGGGGAGCAAACAGCTGTGCAAATCTCTCTATCACTGATATAGAGAACAAACAATTTATGAGTTTACCCTGTATAAGCTTTATACAGAGTAAAACGGATTTATTTGGGGTTTGGATCCCATTGGAAGCTGGGTGTCTGGGCGCTGGAGATAGGTGACCTGCGGAGCATTTTTTGGTTAAAGTCTGCAGCTTTGGGGGCGTGGACCAGATCTGGGTCTGTGTTGCAGCAGGCTAGCGTGTCTGGCTCAACAAGACAGGATTCTGGAGTCCCAAGCTGGCAGGGAAAATGGGCTCAGAGGTAATTCCAGCACGTCAGCTGACAGTCCCAAGGGGGTCTCTGTGACCAAACCTGTCATACCCTCCATTTGGATCTTCCCTTTGTGCATTGAAGTGGGGGGAAGGGTGGCTATGCTGCCTCTACACTATTCTTCTCTACTCTCTGTGATATTAGGGATCACTCCCCACAGCACACAGTCCCCTTACACAGATATTAGAGGGGTTGACTGGGCCACCTATTACAGAGCAAAATAAAAAATAATTGTAAACAGAGAATGTGGCAATGGAAAATAGTTAAAGTATGTTCACAAAAATAAATATCCAGCAACAAAAGTTCTCTGTATTTAGAGCCCGGCAAATCTGAAGATATCTGCTTATATCCATGGATATTTGCATCATGTTTGTGGATGTTGGCAATCCCGCCCCAGCACTGTGCTTTTTGCATGACAGCAGGAAAAGTAAAACTGAATAAAAACAGCAAAAGTGACTAGTTTAATTTGCCATTCAAGATGCTAAAGGCAAAAAATAAACAAACAATCTCATATTTAAAATTCTTCCAACCTTAATAATTTAAAGTGTAACCAAGAAGAATAAAACAAAATCTTAGTTTTAAGGTGACAATGTCCCTTTAAATTCGCAAAGAAATTTCCATATGGAAGTAGGCTGAGAAACATGAGTTAAGCAGGAAATACACACTTAGAATGGGTGTGCCTGACCTAATTCTATGCTACATAACAATTTAGAACAGGAATATATGTGTACTCTAATTGCACGTCTTTCTAAAGGTTTATCCTTGCTGTAATTTCCTAAGACACATCCTGAGAACATGCCAAAATGAAAGGAAGCTGCACATTTGGCTATGCCTTTACAATTCCTAGTTTGGAGAGTAAAAGGGAGATTGCACAAGAGGTTTAGATGAATGAGGAAAAAAAATATAGAAGGAATAGCATGTTGCAATAATTGGTACTGGGGCCACTTTTGTGTATTTTGTATCTATACCTAGGGAGGAAGCAGTAAACACGACGGAATTGGTTTCTGATGTGACACTGGGGGGAAGCCCGTGCACCTTGGGCCTCTGCTCAGCAGCCAGGCACAACTGCAGTCCCTGAAGCAGTGGTGAGCACAGCTGGCTGACTACACAGTGAGAGGTGGGTGGAGATTTGGTGTATAGTGCACCCTCTGAAGGGGTGTAGCAATGCTCCCTCTGTGTGTTGGAGAACTATGGCAAGAAATTCTTCCCTGAGGTCTCCAGAGGTCAGTGTGGCTTCAGCACAAGGCTATGCCTATATATAGCACAATTGGGACCAAAGGGAAGAGGGTGATAACACTTAGCATCACTTAAGAGTGAGGGGATGTGGCAGATAAATTATTTCTGTAACTCATAGGAGAGAAAGGCAAGAGAACAAGAAGGAATATATCCTCAAGTGACAAAACAACAGGCCTGAGAAAGACCTGACTCGGAAGGAGAGGATAAGATGGAACTCCAAACCCAGGGTCTGACAGCAGGACAAAGTAGACAATTCCACTGTGTATAGCAGAACCTCATGAATGGCGAGGAGTCTCAGTGAGGAATGGTGAAATTTATGGACCACTCCAGAGAGGGCCAAGAATGGGGTAACAAGCCCTGCTGGCTGATTGTAAGTGCCCTATCTCTGATTTCAGTGGGTTACAGAGAAGTGTGGTGCGGTGTGGCCTGAGGTTACACGTTCCTCCCCCATTTGACAGTGGTGAATAGGTCATCACCCACATCAGCCCTGCCCCCAGTTGTGCTGATCTGTGTTTCAATAAACTGCTAGCCCGACAACGCCTTTTTGATACGGATTATTTGGCTGTACTGCAGAAACAGATTTTTCTTGGAGAATGATGGGATTCAGAAAAGTGTGATGAAAAACCAGGAACGTGGAACTAAAACAGGGGGACCTAAAATTTGCTATTTAAAAAGGCCATCTTGGCAACCTGTCAGCAGCCCAATCTCTGCACTCATTTTCACAAAATTGTTAGTCAAAAAATGAGCACATCACAACCATAATATATGCTCATATCTTCCTTAAGAGGGAGATAAAAATTGCTTGTCAACTGAGTTCATTAACTTTGTCTTCTGAGCCTGCAGGCCCGAGAAAGACCTGGCTCAGAAGGAGAGGATAAGATGGAACTCCAAACCCAGAACTCCACTGAAACCAATGGAGTTCAACTGATATAAATTAGATCAGAATCAAACTTCTGGCATTTTGGCCGGTTAAAGTTATTAGGCTCCCCAAATCATATAATCTCTCATATCATATCTAGTAGCTAAAATATAGGAAACTGGAGGTACCACCAGACTGCACTGGTTCTCTGGCTGCACTTTGGGTGCCCCTGGGGTCATAACAACAAAACAGAGCTGGTGCAGAGGGGTTTCAGTGGGCTTGGGAGAAATCGAAACCTGCTATATTGTTTCTGCTCCTTGCCTTTTCTGAACTTCCCTCTTTTGGTCTGCTTTGCTCCTTTCTGTGTTCCATGATGGAGGGCCTTTCTAATAATAAATAATAATAATAATACGTCATACATATTAAAACTACATCAGCAAAACAAATCTTCACAGTAAATTGTATCAAACTAATAAAGAGGAGAAATGGCTGCTTTCTATTTGTTATACATAAAGGCTAATCAGAATAAACATGAACCTAGCATTCTTTATCCACTCAAGTGTAAAAGTGAGTCCATGGTTTCATGTTCAGTGCCAATAATATATGGTTTTTAAATAGAGGAGGGAGGTTTTTGTCTTGCAGTAATACCATATTATGCAGTGTGTAAATCACACTGATTCTCTGCCTACAGTCAGTAAGTGGAGCTATCATTAAACAGAAAAAACTAATTGCCTCTCAAATACATACAGCAAAAAAGTGACTTGTTACAAATCTGAAGCTACTGTTACTGAAATTTCTACATAATTCATGCACACAATAACATTGATATTTGATTTTTTATATTTTCAATCCCATATTTTATTGCCAACTGTTATTCCCAATATTAATATGTAATTACTTCAAATATTCATTATTTAAAAGTAACTTCTTTCAATAAATTACAAAAAATTGCACAGCCACTACATAACTTTTGCCTTCAATATGTCCGCCCTGTAATGCTGCGCTTTTCCATTTTTAGGCCTTGTTATGACATTACACAATCATAAATTGCACAATACCCTCTCTAGGATGCTTCGTAATACTGGACAACAAATTCTTACACATGAGCTATGTGAAGGAATTTTATTTTGCTTTGTGACCTATAACACCTTTGACTTCTGCTTTCAAACCATATTCCTTATTTTCAGCTAAGTTCCACAGTCTGAACAGTTTCTCAGATCCACAGGGTCTCCTGTCACTAAACAATTGTTAAAATGTTCATACACGTTTAGGAAATTCTCAGACAAAAAGCTTTGTTAATACTACATACTTTAACAGTATGGGGATTCAAAATTAAAATTAACCAAAAAAGATGATGGAAATATTTGGGACATGTGTTAAGAATAAGGCCAAAGCATCTGCAGGTGTGCCATTGGGCAGTTGGAGGAACACCCAAAAGGGGCCAGTCAAAAGTCTGAGCATTGGCCTTCTAAACCCAGGCTTGTGAGTTCAATCCTTGAGGAGGCCATTTAGGGATCTGGGGTAAAAATCTGTCTGGGGATTAGTCCTGCTTTGAGCAGGGGGCTGGGCTAGATGACCTCCTGATGTCCCTTCCAATTCTGATATTCTATGATTCTATGAAAAGAATCCCTCTGTCAAATGCTACACAGAGAGGGAAAACTTATGTGACTTAATAGAGAACATGCAATGAGCAGCCAGGATAGACAGTGATGGCAGAGCCCTGTTTGTGCCATAAGCAATATCTGACAGCATGAGAAGGATTCAGATTCAGGCATACTGCCAGGATTGTTGGGGTTGGTGGATTTTTTTCTTTAAATAGAGGATTTTTCACATTTTTGTGGAACACTGTAATGGTACAGTACTTCACATTAAGTGAATCTCTCCATCATGTGCAGATCTCTACACACAAGCAGAATAGCAGTGACATAGCCCTTGCTTCTTAATTCCTTCTCTTTTGAACTAAAGACATATATACAGTAGATCCAACATATGTACAAACTGCAAATTATTAGTTATGACCCTGATCATGACAGCCAAAAATTATCTGGAGCACATTTTTACATACAAAACATTGCACATCCTCCTCTTCTCTCATAATTCATGCAATCAGATCCAAAGCAACCAAAAAAGATACATCTCAAATATATCTTGATATTACAATGGCTCTTTTTACAGATTTTTTTGGATACACACTAGATGGCACATTGAAATTTCTCTTTTACTACAGTCACAATCACAACCAGGTAATAAAAGGGCACTTCTACAGTATGAAGCAGCACGCACACATAATAAAAATTGACTTTCCTTATTTATGAAAGAGCTCTATTAATACACAGTGGATTCATTTTGCCAACAGTGTTAGAATTATAGAAGGAAAGAATGTCCACCAGGATTGATGCAATTCAGTAAATCCCCAAAATTCCGGCAACAGACTTTACATTTTAAAGTCTGATGAAATGCCCGATTGTTTCCCTCTATTCTGCATATAGTACTTTACTGTTAGCAAGGTTTATTGCATTTCTCATTTATTTGAGTCTTAATAGAAATTCGCTGTTTCTACAAATGTAATCTGAAACTATGGTCTGGAATATGGCTTTAGTGGTTCAACACAGGACAGCCACACCATGATTTAAGGGCCATGCTTTGCGAGTTTTACCTTTAATACTGAAACACCCTGTTCTCCCACGGATGGTTGGATAATTTAAACACAAAACTATTATTATTATTATTAATGGCAGTTACATCAATTCTCTACAGAAACAGAGGGAACAGATTCTTCAGCATTTTCTTGGCAACACATGATCAGCAGGAGGACTTAACACACAATGAAAATTAACTGGGACATATCTAATTGTATATAACTAATTATGCTTTCAGAAGTGCTTGGGAAAAGAATGAGCAGAGAGCAGTGTGAAGGGAGAAAATGATGGGGAGCTGGTACTCTTGGCATGTCACAAAGCAGAGAGGGCTGAAAGCAGTGGGAGGAAGGGGAGGGTGCATGGAAGATTAGTACTCAGAGGGAATCTGGGAAGGTCGGTAACAGTGGAAGGAAGAGGAGGGAGGGAGCCTGGGAACTGGTAGTGGGGTGGGCTGGGGGAGTGGGAGACTGGGAATGGGGAAAAAGTGGGCAGGAGGGCCCAGCATCGGTGCTGTAGGTTGGGGAGGCGATCCAGGTTACCTGGGAGTGGGGATATTGGGAGGGTAAAGGCTGGAGAGTGCAGGAAGGATCCAATAATAATGGGAAAGGAAGGTTTCAGGAAGGCAGAGATTTGGGACACACCACTGAGATTGCTTTTGCCAAAAAGTCTCCAGTGATCTCTCCCTAGCCAAAGTTCAGAACCAGTACTCCATCCTCTTCCTCCTTGACACCACTGACTGTGTTGTTCTTGAAATCTCGTCTTCCATTGTCCTCTCTTGGTTCTCCTCCTAGCTCTCTAATCACTCCTTCAGCATGTCCCTGGGAGGATCCTCCTCAAACTTCACTCCAACTTTCTATGGGGATTCCATTGGACTGTTTCCTTGGCCCTTATCTCTGGACAATGTCATCCACAAACCAATTTGACTACCTCCCTATGCTGATGAGTCACAGCTCTACCACGCCTCTCCAGACTTGTTTCCTAATGTCCAGACTAAAATGTCAGCCTGTGTCTCTGCCATTTCCTCGTAGATATTTCCCCCAAGCCTTCCACTCTACCTCCTTTTTCCATCATTGTGGACAGCACCATAATCCTGCCTGTTTCTCAGGCCCATAAGCTGAGCATCATCCTGAACATCAACTTCTCTCTAGGTCCTCACATCCAGGCTATGATTACATCTTGCATTTTCTTTCTGTATAATGTGGCTAAAGAACAGCCTTTCCTAGCCATCCATGCAGCTAAACTCTCCTGTCTCAATTACTGCAACCTTGTTTTCCTCTGGCCTTGCAAATGGCAGTGCCCTGCTCGCTATCTATTCAGAATGCTGCTGAAGCAGTAAACACCACAAAGCTACCTCATTAGCCTCAAACATGACCTATGAGGAAAGGATGAAAGAAATTGGCATGTTTAGTCTTGAGAAAAGAAGACTGAAGGTGGGGGTGATCACAGTCTTCAAATACGTTAAGGGCTGTTAGGAAGAGGTCACTGATCAATTGTTCTCCATGTTCACTGAAGGCGGGACAAGGAGTAGTGTCTTAATCGACAGCAAGGGAGAGTTAGTTTAGATATTAGGAAAAACTTTCTAACTATGAGCATAGTTAAAGCCCGGGAACAGGCTTCCACCAGAGGTTGTAGAATCTCCATCTCTGGAGGTTTTTAAGAACAGGTTGGACGGACAAACTAGTCAGGGCTGGTCTAGGTTTTTTTGGTCCTGCCTCAGTGCTGGGGATGGACTAGATGACCTCTCAAGGTCCCTTCCAGCCCTGCATTTCTGTGATTACTAAACTTCTCCAAAACAAGCAGATCACAGGATCACAGATATTGCCAAACTAGAACAGACTAATATCCACCTAGACATTGATAGTGATCTATACCGGATGCCCCACAAAAAGCCAAAATGCCTCGGTAACATACCTTGTCAATATACTGCTACACAACATTTATCTCTGCCCAAGAACTGACAGTGTTACCAATGATGCATGGACAGGTGCAGGGGCACCACCATATGAACGCTGTTTCCATTGTTCAAATTACTTGGGGATTAATCCTTTGAGAAATATTTGCTCTTAAACCTAATCCTTGTAAAGAGCATCTACATACCACAGGAATGGGAGTTTCATAAATCCTTGTAACATCACTAGGTGAAAATTATCTTTGAAATAAATTAGCACTTAAGTTAGCCTCATCACTTCAGAAAGTGATGCCTCTTTCCCACCAGACAGAAAAGGTACCTGGGTTATTACTACATTAGAGAAAGGACCAGCGAAATGGAGCTGCTCCAAATATAAGAGTTTTGTCCACATTTTGCTACAAGAAACAATTTTTGCTTTCAGATATAGTCATAGACCTAAGTGAGGTCAGAATTACAACCAGAGACTTTAATTAACATCCTATACCTCTATATTACTGGATAAACCTAAAAACCCTAACATAAAAAGCTTTTTACTAAAGGATCTTGAGAGGATCAATAACATGGTGTTTTATCCTGAGTTCCGTGATCCACCTATTTTATAACAGAACTATGTTACAAGGCTACAGAAAAACTCAAGTTATACTTCAACATAGCATAAAGCAGGATTTTTTAAAATCCCTTTATATTTTAAAATGGTATTTCCTCTTTTACATCCTCTTCGTTAGTAACCTCTGGCACCTACTTTGTTTCAGGTTCATAAAAGATCTTAAGTATTCAGACTGAGATTTTTAATTAACATTCCAGGAACCCCTTCTTTATATGATCTCTATGAAAAACTCCAGAACAGCAGCAGCCTATTTTGAAAGTCGTGTACTCTAGCCTCTAACTGCAACATTTAAAATTGTAAAACACAGAAAGAAATATGCATGATCTAATTCTAACCTTGAAGTAAAGCTCTCATCAAACACTCATTATGACAGACAAATGAAATATACCCAATTACTTACTGTCAGTTCATATGTTCCTGTAGCGCTATGCAGTCTGAAATCCACCTTAATAAAAATGAAAGCTAAGTCATAAAAAAGCTCCAGAGTTTGAACTGTTTATGCTGCAGCGACAAATGCTCCTCCCATAAAAGGCCAGATGTCTGATTCATGCTACTATTTCAAATTAAAAGTCCTTGCCCAGCATATATATGAGAGGGAGAGACACACACACACACTCACTCCCCAGAAGAGAGAGAGAAAAACGTTTGCATATTCAAGAATATGTACATTAGTTTAAATATGGGCCAATAGCTAAGAAATAACATTCTTCCAAACCTGATGTTTTAAAACATTCTTTTGGACACCTGTTTTGTGCTGGTTTTCCACTAATAGCTGGGTAGGAAAGATACAGCTCCTGATCCCCTAGGGTTAGGTTTTCAATTTCACTTTACAGCATACCCCAGTCCACTCCCACTACAAATGCTAAATCCAGATATTAAGGAATTAAGGGTCACATTTGAAGAGGGCAGAATTATGCAGTTGCACACATAAATACATATGCAATGATGCACCCTGGGCCTTTTCATTGACTCCACTGGATTGGATCTGGTTCCAATATGCATGCACAATTACTGTGGATAAATCAGACAGTTGTATGTGCAAATGACAATTTAGACACCCAGCAAGAGAGCTACAAATATCCGATTCTCTCTCTCTCTCTCTCTCTCACACACACACACACACACCCCAGTGGTACCTGCACACAGAATTGCATAGGCATTCCTGCACGTGGTTCTGAAATTCTACCCTTTAGAAGATCAGGCCCTAAATAAAAAACATCTGTTGTTCCTAGATACTTTCATATAAGACACATTACGGGATTTCTCAGAAAGAATCAAATGCAAGCATCATTGACAAGAACTACAGGACTGGTCTTTTACTGCTAAAACTAATGGTAAAATATTTGCATTTCAATACAATATTATAAAATTTGAAGAAGTTAAAATTTTTGCTCTGACTCATATCAGTGGTAAAGCACATGGCTATTCGTCAGGTAAATTTTAAATCTGATGCACTATTAAACACACACTAGATATATTATTCAATTTAATTAAAAAAATCTTATCTAAAGAATCAAAACATCTGCCATGTAAAATCTAGCTGCTTGTCATTAACTTACTAACCGCATTTTTGTAATGTGCTTTGAATTGCATTGTAAATATTAAGTAGTATTTTTGTTCTGGGGACAAATTGCGCAGTCCCTATAAAGGACTAATCAATTGGGAGAAGTTTTTAAAATGTGAAAGGTACAACTTTATTTTAGGTAATTCAAGTTTTATGATGTCTATTATCACATTCACCTTGAAGAAGCAAGGACTATAATTATGACTATTTGATATCAGGTCATTGCTATTACAGTACTATTAATGTACAGCTGCTCTCAGAGTTTTTACATATCTATATTTAGTGCAAACTGTAACATGCACACATATTTGCACAGTACAACTAAAACAGGACTCTTCCTCTCACACCAGGGATAAGCAGAAGTAATTCCATTGAAGTCAATGAGTTACCCCTGTATGAAACAGTGTAAATAAAGGCAGATCAGAACCAATGTATTAACATATTTTTAATATCCACATTATGTTTATGTATCTGTCATATGAGGAAAATCTCTAAAGACAACCTTAAAAAAATCCTAATTTCTTCTCATCACTCACTGAGATTTTTGGTTTCCTATGAAATGTCTTTCGATGGTTCCCCCACAGATTCAGCATACAACAGTTACTTGCCTAGACTCTTATTTTAAAACGATTGTGATTGGTTTAAAACTCCACCTTCTCTCCTTGGAAGGAATCCCAATAAGTAACTGCTAACTCATTCTTGTCTCATCAGCTACTCTCTAACTGCCACTGTTTTTTAACCAACTATGTGAGAAAAACAAAAATAAAAAGGCAGATTCTAGAAAGCTATGTCAAAGTTAATGTGGCCATTAATTGCAGAAACCCCTTGTGACTCTGGAGCATAGTTAGATTTCTTGAAAGCAAGCCAGGGAAATACCACACTGTTGTAACTGAAATGTCTCTGAAATCAAGCTTCATAACTTGAAAAACAAGGGCTTCTGAATGAGTAGAGGAAAAGTTCTGAGTGTAAAAAGATAAAGCCTCACTAGAGTGGGCACTCTAGGAATAACCAGCTGAATCAAGTGAATGGCAAAGTGACACAGTTATAAAAAGCAAAAAGAAGAGTAGAGTCTACTTAAAAAGTATGGGTAATGTGACAAACAGTGGTAAGTATATGTGTTTATTCTGAGTTACGAGATGACCACAACCGTTTTATTTAGCACAATTTCAGCTGTCACAGGGAAACATCACATGTTTTGCTGATTTATTTTTCTGGGGCCACAGCCTCAGCTGGGATAAATCTGCAGAGCTCCAACCAATGGTGTTAAGCCAATTTGCAACAGCCGAGGATTTGACCCTTTGTTTTTAATAGCTGGAAGTCTTTTGCTCCCTGTTTCATAATAGCTAAGCTTTACTACAGTGCACTGGCAACAGACCTCTTGCTTTGTTTACGTGACTGAATGAACATTTGACATAGCGCACTTATAAATAATATATACTTTCCAGGAATATTTCCATAACATCCTTATTTATAGGACTAATAAATATCCTCTCACGTAAAAATATTTAGTTAGCATAACTGTTTTTAGCAAAATCTGTTGAGAAATCTGTTGCTGGAAATGCACAAAGACTGAGAATTGTGCAAAAACCAAACCTGAGAAATCCAAGATGAGACCTACTCCAATACGTATAAATAGGTGCCTATATAAAGTGACAACAAAGTGGATGCCCACAGTGGTTTCTCAATACTGTTGCTCTTGAAACTAAAAGTTGCTAAACTCTAGTGTACTCCGGAACACACCACAATCCATTTAAGCTAAGTTTAAATATCTGATCTAACAACGTTCATTTTATGCCAATTTTTGGGTCCAAATTAAGGCCTGTTTTGTGAGTTCTTACCTCACTGAGGAAGGATGAAAGGAAAATCTGATCTTTAAAACCTCTTGTTTTATAAGGAAAGCTGCACCATTCTGCTCAGCAGTCTGATGGGCTCACATGTTGAGAAGCACATCTGGTATATAAGCCGGGACACCTATGTAAAAGATTTAATTTAAAATAGGTTTTATTGAGGGGCCTGGATAGCTCAGGAGATTAGTAATGTATATAATCTCTCTTTACTCCTTAATTACAGATTTTAATCCAGGCCAGGCTAGTAATGCCAAAAATTGTTGCCATCTAATGGCTGTTTTGTGGCTTGTGTGAAATCAGTTTGATGTTCTCAGGCCAGTTATTAACTAGACAAACGTCCACATTTGTCACCATCACTAACTGGCCTTTTTGTTGGCAGCCTCGACAGAGAGACTGAGGCCTAAATGGGCAAGATGCCTAAACACCCTCTCACTGTTAGTGGTGGATGGTCCCTCCCATTTGGAGTTGAGGTGCATTGGTAGAGAAGCATGATGGAGTTGGCATGGTAATTGTCAAAGCTCCACTTGTTCTGTGGATAAATGGAGGATTTCAATCCAAGCGCTGTCAATCTGGTGTTTTGCAGCAGCAGTAAATTCACAAGAACATTTTTTTTAAGTTATTTCTCATCCTACTAGAGGTGGCAGACATCCTAATGAAAAGTAACATCAAGTGGCATGGGAGCTCATTGTAAGACTGGGGAATAATATATATCCTGCATTAACAA
This sequence comes from Gopherus evgoodei, assembly GCF_007399415.2. Classification (NCBI taxonomy): domain Eukaryota; kingdom Metazoa; phylum Chordata; order Testudines; family Testudinidae; genus Gopherus; species Gopherus evgoodei. The sequence continues at coordinate 136,368,732 of NC_044325.1, read as the reverse complement.
TTGTTTAACCTCAGTAGAATAAAAAAACAACACACCCTATGCCTTGAGGGAGGGTTAACTCAGTGGTTTGAGCACTGGCCTGCTAAACCAAGGGTGATGAGTTCAATCCTTGAGGGGGCCACTTAGGGATTTGGGACAAAAATCAGTACTTGGTCACTGCTAGTGAAGGCAGGGGACTGGACTTGATGACCCTTTATGTATATAAATTAATACAGTGCTTCCTGAAGTGGTTTAAAACAATTCTGGGATAAAATGGTTTAAAAGACTATACAAATGCTAAACCATATTAAAATCAGTTTTAGAAACCATGGTCAAGATTGGGTAGCGATAGGCTCAAAACACAGCTTTTTAAAATGGTTTTTAACATGTCTGATCTCTCCAAACAACATTTCATAATAGCAGCAATAGACAGTTTGGGATACCATTTAAATATGTTCCCTATCTGCCCAATATAGTGTCTGGTAGCCTACATAAATACATAGATGGTCAATATTTTGCTCCACTGGTAAAGTGTGAGAATGAATGGTCTTGAATCACACTGACAATATACGAAGATTTTTGGCACTTTTGTACTATCTGCTTATACCACAGATATGCAGTACCAGGAGGAAAAAACCTAAAACCTGTCTAGCTCAAATCCACCAAAACATTGCACTAATTAACAGACCGTACGAATGGATCTATTAGAAATTTGGAGGATTAGTGAAACTGACCTTGTGTAAGGAAACTGTTCCACTTGACTGTCAGAGAAATTTTGAACAGTTCGTCTACTATAAAACTAAAAACTTTCAACAAATTTATATTGAACCATTTGTGATCTGAAGACCATTGAATCAGCTAATGATTCTCAACACTGGTCAGTAGGTCTGTCTGAAGGGCAGGGCCGGTGCAACCATTTAAGCAAACTAGGCAGCCGCCTAGGGCGCCTAGTGGTTGGGGGCTCCTAAAAGTCCCCTCAGGTGAGGAGGTGGAGTGGAGGTGAGCTGGGGGGGGGTGTGTGGGGAGGGCTGCCCGCAGTAATGGGGGAGGGGCGCATAGGGGAACAGCTCCCCGCCTCAGCTTACCTCCACTCTGCCTCCTCCGCTGAACACACAGCCCCCGCTCTAAGTCTCCTCCAATCAGTGCAGCAAGCCTGGGCAGGGAGGAGAATTAGAGCAGTGTCGGGGTGCTCAGTGGAGGAGGCAGAGCTGAGGTGAGCTGGGGCAGGCTCCCCAGGCAGGATTAGCTTCCACGGGGGGGAGATCTCCCCAGGCAGGGTTAGCTGCCGTGGGGGGACAGGGGGAGTTTCCCTGGGCGGGGTTAGTTGCAATGGGGGGACGGAGGGAGAGGGGTTAGCTGTTGTGGTGGGGGGTATCTGCTGTGGAGGGGCTCCCCGGGTGGGGGGTTGAGTTAGCTGCCATGGGGGGAGACGGGGATAGCTGGGTGGGGGGTGCAAGGTGGAAGCCTAGGGCGCAAAACTTTCTTGCACGGATCCTGCTGAAGGGAAGGGGACGAGTGCAGTGACAAAAAAAAAAAAATGCAATGAATAGCAATTAGAAAATGCCCTTCGGGGGACAAATACTGTAAACATATACTGATAACATTGAAACTACAGATGAACTGAGACATTAACATTCTGTATCTACAACAGCATATTAGACGAACATGTACTATAATTTAACTCATGATCAGTTTATCCAGTTTCCACTATAAAACAAACAAAGCTACCACAGGGGATTACAAGATCTAGGCATACACTGAATTAAATCAATGACACAAGCCCTTTCAAAAGTAAAGTGTGGTTCAAAACATATGTAACAAAATATGACGCGTTTTTACCTTGTCTGTCTAAAATGCCTTTGATACTGTGAGCTTCTGTCTCCTGAGTCTGTATTGCAATCACAGTCACTCGCCTGATGAAGACCAATCATCCCAGTGAGCGTTAGACTACAGAAAGTTTTCAAATGTGTGCCAAACTGTTAATATCAGTGGATTAGGGGCACTCATTCATAATTATTAACGACTACTGTCGATAACACTAGACTGTAGTAACCTTTCCTGTGACAGGGTGTTATATAACAACATGCTTTTAATCCACTCTCAGGCAGAACAGCGGGGAAGAACAAATCCTCCTGCTTTTATAAAGGTTTAAGGTTCTTCATTCTCTATTTTCCTTCCCCCATTTATCCTACATAAGCTGAGCTGTTCCCGTGGATGGAATTACTTTGCGTAACCTGGGAGACGGTTGTAAAATTTGCTCAGATAAACTGTATCTTCCTCTTCTACTAGTCACTTCTACCAAAAAGCTGCAGCCTTTATATTCACAGCTGAAACAAGGTTCTCTCTCTTCCTGTCACTATCTCCTCCCCTTTTATTTGATCTCTTACTCCAGTTGCACAATGGTATCTAAATATACAGCACAAGAATAGCAGTCACAGTCAAACATGTTGTATACGGAATAAACATTTTTGTACAATACCACTTTTAAGAATACATTCATAGAAATCACAGGGTAAGAAGTAATCACAAGGGTCATCTAGTCTAACCTTTGCCAAGATGCAGGAGTTCGTTGTGTCTAAACCATCCCAGATGACTACAGCCAATGATTTTTACTATAAAAAATTTTGCAGTAGTTAAAGGGGAGCCTTTCACCAAACACAAGGAAGACCAAGGTTTTCAAATATGGGCAGTGCTGATAGGCCATTTTGAAATTCGTCCTGGTCTCACAGCTCTTCTGTAGCTGAAGTTTAGGAAACGTGATGGGCAATTGATGATGGCAGCTGATGGACTGGGCCAGGAGTTGAGAGATCTGGATTCTCCTTCTAACGTCACTGTTTTATTTGCTGCGTGCGCTGGGGCAAATCATTTAACTCTTACGCCTCAGTTATCTTGTTTGTAAAATGGGGTTAATATTGCTTACCTATTTTTCTAAAGGGCTTTGAGTTCCATGAATGAGAAATGCAAATCATCCATCCAATCTGGTCAGTCGCAATAATGTTGCAGATCACTGCATACAAGAAGATGACAAGAACTTGCAGTGAGAATGTACTGCTCCATATACCATTTTCCCATGACAGTGGCCACAAGAACAGATTTCCACCTGTACCATTTCATGCCCTTTCCTAAATCGATCATGGGAATTAAGCATAAGGGCCCATTCTGCTACTTTTACACATGCAGAGCAGTACTTGACACTGCAAGTAGCCCCATTGATTTCAGTGAGGCTATTCATGGAGTAAGATACCACACTCAACATTAAAATGGCAGAATCTGGCCTTGAAATTGTAGTCTCTCATTTTCTGAAAGACAATTAGAAACAGCATTATTGTTCCGTTAAACTATTAATGGCAAATTCATATGTTATGATGAATAAATCTGACTCCATACCATTGTTTAGTAACAGAACAGTTACAATCCAGGTGCAAGATACATAATTGTTTTCCCACTTCTCCCTGTCCTTAAACGGTGCTTCTCTTCCCAGTCTTTGTTTGTCTTTGTGACGATTTGGGGAATCTACATATGACTTAGGAATTTTAGTTAATTTTATGTAATTGCTGTGTCATTGAATGCCTTAATGTCTAATGACTCAGCCATAGGTTGATGAGGTCCCTGACACAGTATTATGTACTCTGTCTGGAAGGAGCTACTGAACAAACAAAAGAAATTGTAGGGAGCATGCCTGAGCTGGAAAACAATTCTGATTAACTTTATTGGCAGGAACAGGGAAATGGAGAGTGGAAAAATCCCCAAACAACAGAACAAAGAGACAGAGGTGAAAGAGCATTGATTTTAAAAGACTATAAGGAAACTTGGGGCAAGAGAGGAACAAAGGGGCATGCTTTCATAGCAGAGGCAACCTTTTTTAACGGCTAAACCAGCCAAGCAAGAAGGAAGCTGGCTGCATGATTCAGAGAAACCATGTACAGGACAGAGATTCACAAGAACTCTGACCAAATGCCAAAGAACACCCAAGAGCGGTGAGAAAACTCAAGGGGAGAAACAGAGGTGTTTTATCATTTCATCTAGATAGCTATATTGCTTGTGCCATCTAAACTAAAGAGTGATTCATTTTGGAACCTTCTGCAAAGTTTCTGTGTTGTGTGTTTCAACTATTGTGTGTTCCTCAAGTGGTACACTGTAATCCAGAATGTCCACAAGGTTAGAAGCTCAGAAAAGGATGTATTTAAGCAACACGGGTGTCTGGGAGTGGTGGTTATCACACTGGTTCTGGGGACCAGAGCAGCTGGTCCATGAGGTCCCAGTGCTGTGAAGGGATAACAGTGTGCGCAGAGCGAGCATGCCAGAGAAGCCAAAGAAAGAGACAATGCTGGAGCCTACCCAGTCCGAGGAAAGCTCACAGGCACATGGATCCTGTATGGTGGGACTCAAATGCAGCAGCTTGGTGAGCATTCAGCAGGGGGCGCTCAACTAGCTCTGTGATAGTCTCCTTTATCAGTGTATTTGACTTTGTACCTTGTTCAATTCAACGTTACACTCTTGCAACAGCCAAAAAAACCTTTACAAAGCACCCTCTGTTAGAGTGGGATATGTACATATCAAATTATTAAGTCTGTGTAGTATTAAGTGTGGAAATGTTACTTAGACCTACGACTGCAGACTCATCCAAAAACATTTAGCCTTCACTTCCCTCCCCTAAAGAAGAGAACTGTGGGACACTTTCCAGAAAAACACAACAATAATGTTAAAAGCAAGATGTATAAATAAAACAAAATTTCATTAACCTAATTGCTGTGTCTGTCACACCTTTATTTGTTTTCCACTATTTTGTTTCCTTCTCTTCTGATGTTTCACTATATCTTTGCTTTCCTGAAAAATTAACACACATAAATAGGCTTGGAAGTATTTGATTTATTGTAAATGTTGATAAACAACAATTTCACTGTACCCACAAACCAATGAAAAAATATTTTCACCAATAGTAATCTAAATTTACTGATAAGCAAAGTAAAAAAAACCCTGTTACTTGAGAACATATTAGATTTTGATGCAAGGACAACATTTTGACATGTGTTGTTAACACTTTGTGTTTTAACAGTTAGAAAGCTTTAAAATGTCAAAATGATAAAAAAATGGAATTCTGCCAAGCCTACTTATAAATAATAATTAATCTCCTGTTGTATACTCTTCTCTTTTTTTTTAATCTTGCCTCTTCTTCTACCAATCTTTCCCTTTTTACCTCTCCTTTGCCCAATCTCTTTCAAACCAACACAAAAGGTAGCTCACTTTGACCCAAGTTACAGATCTTGGTTTTGCCCCAATTCATTCCCAAGTCATAGAAGATCAGGGTTGAAAGAGATCTTAGAAGGTCATTTAGTCCAACCCCATGCTCACAACAGGACCAACCCCGACTAAATCATCCCAGTCACAAACCATCCTAAAACAAAACAAACAGAGAGAGGCATGAAGGTATAATTGGACATTAAATGTCAAAATGGCATAGCCCATTTAAACTGAAGCATGTCACTCCAATCGGGCAAAAAATAGCTTAGAGACCACAGTAAGCAACACATTACAAATTTGATCAGATTAGACAGATGGCAGCCGATTTTACGAGCATATTTTTACAGGTTTTATTTGGAAGAGAGCAACAAATTGGGAACAGATTTCCAAATGAAATAAATAATTGGCAGCAGAGGAATACCAAGATCCAAGTCAGCCTGTTCAGGAGTTGGTTTTATCTGCCACCTTGTGTTCATTAAAGGAACAGTTCAGCTTTATTTATTAGGTTTGGCTTTGTAATAAACTGTTTTGCAATTGCGAAATAAAGCATTATGCAGAAAGAGGAAGTTCCAGAACATGTCCAATGTGTAAGCTATTTACTTTAAAAAAAAATCACAGAAGTCTATTTTGAGAAAGTTCTGTTAAAATGGGACCTTATAATGCTACTCCCCATCAAGATATGAAGAGAATGACGCTGGCACTCCCAGCTAGAGTAAAAAGCTGCTGTTGGATCATTTATTCCAACCCCTTATGTGCCACTGTAGAAAAGTATTCACAGAGAACTAACAAGGATTCCATTGAAACATGTCTACAACTTGTTTCTATTACTTCCACATAGTCCCTTGGCAGGTTATTCCACTGTCAAATTAATCTGGGTAGTATAAAGTGTTAGTTGGATTTATCTTGGACAAATTTAGCTCTCTTAATTCCCACAGCCAAGAACTAAACAACACTCTGGTACTTAAAGATGTACACTGAAAAGTGATATTCACATGGGGTAAACTGCAGAGATGCCCCAGGCACTTTGTACCAGAGATTAATTTGGTCCCATTCAATCCACTTATTCCCTCTGTGCTGATTTACACCCCTGTAAAACCATTAATTTCAATGAGTCTAAATCAGTCCAAAGTTGACTCTTTATTCTATTTCACATATCTACAAAGTTCCCTTGCAACATTTTTCATTATGGGAGGTGTGGACCTGGACCCCTTGTTTCTTGTCCAAGTCTTGTCTCCTGGTTGGTCCTACAGCTTCTCTCCTTGTGTTGCACACCCAGGTACAAAAACATGTTAACAGTGATTAATAGTGGTCTTAAAAATGCTTAACTACCTATCTCCGAGACTGCATTTCAGAGAGAGACTTGTCTCGTTGGATCAAGTTTTAGTCAGGCCTCTTTTTAAAATCCTCCAAACAATTTGGCTTTCTTCAAGAAATATGCACAAGTCTCCAGACCCTCCACCGCAGGAGGGAATATCTTATACCAAGTCCATGTCACCTCCTACCAACAATGGGTTTGAGACCAAACAATGCATAGTTTCATACCATTGCTAAGCTAGCCTCAACTTCAACACCAGAGATATTAATCCAATTGCTTGAATTACTCAACAGTGCAACACACTGAGGAAAGATGGTCTTGTGGATAAGGCACTGGAATGGGACACGAGATCTAGATCTTGTTCCTGGCTCTGCCACAGACCATTTGTGCATGCTTGGGCAAGTTACTTAATCTCTCTTTCTCCTACCCTTTATCTCATAGACTTCAAGGTCAGAAGGAACCATCATGATCATCTAGTCGGACTTCTTCCACACTGCAGGCCACAGAGCCTCACCCACCTGTGTGGTCTATTTAGACTCTAAGTTCTTCAGGATGGGAATGTTATATGTTTTGGCACTGGCTGAGTTCCCTCATTGTGGTCAGATACACCCAATCTTTGGATCCCATATATTTTCAAGCCTACTGGGTCTGATCAGCATCTAGACACTGCATCTAAATCTGGCCTCTATAATCCCAGGGTACTGAACCCCTATCTAATACCCCTTTTCAGGATGTGCCTTCAGAGCTGGGCAGCTGGAGAGTGGCAGCTGCTGGCCGGAAGCCCAGCTATGAAGGCAGAACCACCACCAGCAGCAGCACAGAAGTAGGATGGTGGTATATAGTATTGCCACCCTTACTTCTGCACTGCTGCCTGCAGAGCTGGGCCCTCAGTAAGCAGCCGCCGCTCTCTGGCTGCCCAGCTCTGAAGGCAGCACAGAATAAAGGCTAGCAATACTGCGATTCCCCTGAAATAACCTTGTGACCTGTCTGCAACTCCCTTTTGGGTCAGGACCTCAATTTGAGAAACACTCGTCTCCCCCATGAAATCTGTATAGTATAGGGTAAAAGCACACAAAAGACCAGATTTCATGGGGGGAGATAGTATAGGGTAAAAGCATACAAAAGACCAGATTTCATGGGGGGAGACCAGATTTCACAATCTGTGATGCTTTCTCATGGCCGTGACTTGGTAGGGCCCTAGTCATAAGTCTTTGCCGGTAGCCTCCCTGCTAGAGCAAAGCTATTCAATTTCTGGTGGTATCTTAATGTCCGTTATTCACGATCAGACACCTAGGTATCAGCGCCTTTCCCCCAGCACAAGAGGGATGATGCATTCTAACATAGCAATATACAGTTGCAGCATGCGATCAAGGTGACTCAAAATGGAGATTGACATACAATATGCTTTTTCACAAAAATCAGCCTGGGCATACTAACATAACCCCTCAAACTATCATAATCTTATGGTATGTGCAGCACCTAGCACAATGGGACCCTAATCTTGGCTGAGGCCTCTAGTATCAGTGTAACGCAAATAATAGATACTGCTACCTCCTTGGCTGGACACTAGCAGGTACATAATTACAATGTTTACAGTTTGTGCAACAGTGGTGTTGAGGCTTAGTTCATTTTCACAGAGCACTGTAAGATCCTGGCATCCAATTTACTGTGAAATGCAAAATATATTTAAACTTATATATATATATTTTCTGCACTAGGTCTTCAGGCTCACTGGGTGGAATTTTTAAAGGGTTCAACTCCCACTGACTTTAAATTGGTATTGGGCATCTATATCCCCTAGCACCCTTTGGAAAATCCCACCACTGATATAAGGCAGTGTGAAAAAAAGGGCAGCAGTAGGGAAATACTAATAAAAATGTGACAGACACTTCTGGGGGCTTAAGGAGAGGTCAAATGATCACAAGTCCTAGCATGCCCTCGAACTCTCTATGCTAGTAGACAATAAACCATCACCCCAATAAAAGAACCATACAATGGTTGTTTTTGATGAGCTATGGCAGCTGCATCTAACAACAAAAATGTACGTTGTATCAATCATAAAGTGGAACAGAAATAAAAGCTGATGGCAGTGAAGGCCCTTTTCTCAGATGCTCTCAGAGGCAAGACTGTAACACCGCAAAAAGAAGAGGCCTCAGATATGGCAAGACCCCAGGTAAGAATTTATTTACAACAAGATCAGATGAGATAAAACTGCTTCTCAATCCTTTTCCCCTAACATACTTACAGGCCATGTAGCAGGGGGGTAGCACAATGCATAAATCAGTAAAAGGGGTATGAAGTTTAGGACCACAGTCTTTGGAGTGTGAACAAAGTAAACAGTTATCTGTTCTCTTCGGCTTCATCTACCACTACAAATGTAGCCATTTTGAGAATTATTTGAAAGTGGTTCCCACTAACATGGTGGATTAGGCATATATATTTAAACAGTTTGAGACCAGTATTCCTTGCTCCCCTCCTCAGAGACCAGTTTCAATGGATTAAAAAAAATAATCCACAGTTATATACCAACCACACTGTCCAACACAACTGTGTTTTGCGAAAATCAGTTTCTGAACATGGCTGAACTTGTAGCACAGACAGGGAGTTGGGCCCTTTGGAGTTCCACGTGGACAAATCCCTGTACTCTCATGGAGCCAATGAAGTCAATGGGGGCTCCACTCAGGTGCCAGGCATCTGGCTGCACAGAACACTCACAAGATAAGAGGGCCTTAGAAATATCTATGCCAGGCCTGCACAACTCATAGAGCGGCAAGAGCCATATTACCCCAAAAGAAAACAGCTGAGGGCCAGAAACCCTCTGGCCCTGCCCAAAAACCACTCCCCAGTGCCCGCCCAGCCCCCCCTCCACCCCAGCGGCCGCCCAGCCCCACGGAAACACCCCCTCCCCATGCTGCCCACCCCAGGGAAACAAACCCTCCTTCCCCCAGCGCCGCCCCACTGAAACAGCTGTGGGCCGAAAAGGAAGGGTTTTTTAGGTGGCGGGGAGGAAAAACAGTGTGCACAGGGTGACCCAGGTCACAGCAGTAAAATAGGACCCTCCTCCTCCCCAACTCAGCCCCACCATCACACCCCTCTTCAACCCCCCCTAGGAGGTCACTATATTACTGCACACAGCAGTCCCAAAAATTAAATACTGAAATGGATACCCCTCCAGCCACCAACTCGCCGCTTGCCTCCTCGTCTCCCCCCCAAGTATAAAGTCTTGCCACCGCTGCCTGCCCGCCCGGCTCGTCAACCCCCCACAAAATAAGGGGAGGGAAAAGGGGGGACAGTGTGAATGGATTGGAGGGGACTGTCCAAACACACAAACACAGGGGCCCCAAGGAGCCCGGGTGGGGGGGGGAATGTGTTAGGGGCCGGGGAGGGGGGAGGTCCCTGAACTAGGGAAGGGGGCAGCAGGCAGGGCAGGGCAAGTGTAAAACACACACACACACATGTGTACGCGTCTCCCCTGGGATTTTCTGGCTGCCCACAGACAGTTCAAACCCCACCCCACACCGATCACTACGGAGGCTGCCCTGGGACCAACCAGCGTAGTAGCCACCCTGCCCCCAACCGAAGGGAGGTTTGGGGAGGGGGAGGTCTCAGCTCCAGTCCTCCTCCCCTGAGCTGCGGCTTGAGCCCAGGCCGGACGCCCCTCCCCTCACTCGGCACTTACCGGCTCTGCCTCGTGCCCAGTGCTTCTGACCTCAGTGGGCCCCAGAAGAGACATACCTGCTCTACGCCAGGCAGGGGGAGCGGGAGATGGAGACACGTGTGGTTCTGGCCGTTAGGGCGGTTGGAGCGTGGCGCACATGTGGCAGTGAGGTGGAGCCCCCCTGGGCAGGGGGCAAACCCAGCAGCCCCACCCCGCCGCTTAACCCGTGGGCCACACAGTGAGCCCACGCGGACCGCATGTTGTGCAGGCCGATCTATGCTATCTTTCCCACATATAAATATAACAGTATTTTATACCTCAACCCAAGCAAAAATATTTCAGAACTATTAGCATGGGGCAGAGTTGGAAGAAAATGAAAACATATTTTTCCAAAGATAATTTTAATACCCAAAACAAGGGGCTGTCTATCCATAAATCTACACCAGTTTAGGCAAAGCTAGTGCACACCCCTGCATGGATTCTTATTTTTGTTTAAGCACAGTTTTATTTCAGTTTAGTTTAAACTGTTCTAATTGATTTAACATATATTGAAACAGACCTGAGTGATTCAACACAAAATAAGCTATACTAGTATAAAGTGCCTTTATACTGATAAAACTGCATCCACACTAGGTTGCACTGAGTAATTATTCCTATTGTAAAGGATAACATCCCTAACAAATAGTTATACCCGTACAGAAACTGCCTGTAAACCTGGCCTCAGTGGGTTACAAAATCACACACTATAGTTAAACCATTGCAAACTCTGTGCATGACAGTAAATCTAAAGATAAACACTAAATAACTGACCGCCTTGCACCTTGTGTAGTTATTTACATCTGTGCCAAGTGAGCATAAAACACCACCAGTGCAAGTACAGCATTGTGAATCGCAACATTCGTGCACCCTTGCAGAAGAGTAAATGATACTATTGAAAGCGAGGAGGTGTCACATTGTGTGAGGAGGCAGCCCCAGCTCCAGCTCTGCAAGAGACTCCCTTCAGAGTGTGTGAGTGGGGAAAGTCCTGGTCCCCCAGAGATCCCACCTCAGAGTGGGGGCAGCCCTAGCCCCTCGCAGCCCCAGACACCCCCCCCCCAAGTGTGTGAGGCAGCCCCCGCCCCTAGTCACTCGGGGGAAGGAGGGACACCGCCCCCTCCCTCTCTTACCTCCTCCCCGCCGCAGGCCGCTCCAGCTTCGGTGTCCCAGCGGGCGGGTTCACTGCCCCAAACCACTCCCTCAACCTGATTGGCCATTGGCATGACACGCTAGCCAATCAGATCTGAGAAAGAAGAGGGCCGCAGCGCCTGGCTCTCCGGTGGGGCGTGGAAAGTGACGGGGGTAGGAGGATGTCCTTGGTGCCCCAAGAGGGGAGTGATGGGGGGATGTCCCTGATACCCAAAGAACGGGGAGGGACATCCCTGGTATCCCAAGGAAGGATTGGGGGTGGGGGAGGGATTGTCCCTGGTACTCCACTGGGGGAGTGATGGGAGGATGTCCCTGATACCCAAAGAATGGGGAGTGATTATTGGAGAATTTCCCTAGAAGGAACTCAGCGGGGAGGGGTGATATCTCTGGCACACAAGTGGATTGTGGGAGGGAGTGGAGTGGAATGGCCTTGTCTAACACAGAGGAGGGTTTATTCCTTGGGACCAGGAAATGTTCCTGGCCCTGAGGGGAAGGTGTGGTGCCCGTTAATTATACCTTTGCAGGTGCCTCAGTCAGGATTACGTTCCATGCAGGCAATGCGAGCCGACTGTGTCCACAGTTCTGTTGTTTAACCTGTGCTCACCCCCGTCCAGGTCACCTTACCCTTCTTCCTCTGCCAGCTCTTCTCTCCAGGAGCAGCAGCCAAGAGGAACTCTGCCAGAAGCTGGCCCTTCAGCTGGCTCGCATTGGGGATGCCGTTGATCACAGGATTGTCAGAGAGTTTAGGCAGCGTGCTGAGCGAGACGAGGATGTTGAACAGGTAGAGGGAGATTGGGGGGACAAGCCTTTGTGCTCTGTATGCAAGAATTGTCTGAATTAAATGGCAAACTCCTTTGAGCAAGGACTGTCTGTTCTTGGTCATGCTTGAGAAGCACCACGTATGTTCATTGAACAGCGCTCTATTAATTACAGCGTCACATCCATGGACCACCCCAGCAGCAGCAGGAAGAGGAATCTGCCATTTCCTTAAAACACCTTGACCCGCTGTTCTTGAGGTCCAATCGGCAGTCCTCCCTCCTGGGATTGGCTCTTACTGAAGCCAAGAGGTTGCAAGATTAGACCCCTGATGTTTTCTGTTTACAGGCAGAAGGTTTGATACTTCTCACATATGCATTCCCAGCATGTTGTTTAATACCTTGTGTCATGGTATAAATCCCCACTCTGAACCTTAGCGTCCAAAAGATGGGGTACCAGCATGAATCCCCCTAAGCTTAATTACCAGCTTAGATCTTGTAGTGCTGCCACCAACCAGGACTTGCAGGGCCTGGTATACTCTGGTCCCCCCCAAAACCTTCTCAGAGGACCCCAAGACCCAGACCCCCTGGATCTTACACAAGGAAAGTAAACCCTGTCCCCCACCATTGCCTCTCCCAGGCTTTCCCTCCCTGGGTTACCCTGGAAGATCACTGTGATTCAAATTCCTTGAATTTTAAAACAGAGAGGAATGCACCTTTCCCCCTCCTCTTTTCCCCTCCCCCTTCTCTCTTCTTGTCTCCCACCAGTTCCCTGGTGAGTACTGACTCAATTTCCTTTAAGCCTTAACAAGGGGAAAAACAATCAGGTGTTTTTAAAAGAAAACTTTTATTAAAAGAAAGAAAGAGTAAAGATTATCTCTGTAAATTCAAGATGGTATATTACAGGGTCTTTCAGCTTATAGACACTAGAGAGAAGCCTCCCCCCAGCAAAAATACAATTTAAAATACTTTCAGCAAAATACCATTGCAAATACAGAAAACAATCAAAGACTAAACTCGCCTTTTTTCCTGGTACTTACTAAAATTAGAACGAAGAGATTTTTTCAGAAAGATTGGAGGAATCTGCTTACATGTCTGGTCCCTCTCAGAACCCAGAGAGAACACAGACAAAGAAAGAACACACAAACAAAGACTTCCCTCCACCAAGATTTGAAAGTATCTTGTCTTCTGATTGGTCCTTTGGTCAGGTGTTCCAGGTTCACTGTTTGTTAACCCTTTACAGGTAAAAGAGACATTAACCCTTAACTATCTGTTTATGACACCTTGGCATGTGTATTTTCACAGGGCCTACACCTGGGACAACCAAGAGACTTCAGAGAGGAGACAGCTCACTTTACTTTGTTCTTGCTTAGAAAGTTTTATGAAGTTTTGCATTATTTCTGGGCTAGATTTACAGTGTGATGTATGTAACAAAGAGATCCCTTAGCTTAGACTGTGCTGATGTGTTGTGTTGGTCACTGACCTCATGTGATGTAGTTGGGTGGATCAAATGTAACCTCTGTGACCATTTTGATTATTCACAACATTCCTTTGGGATACACCTTAATGGGCCTGATGCTGCAAACACAATCATTTTAGTAATTTTACTCACCTAGGACCTACTGAATTCAGGGGATTAGGCACATGAGTAAAGTTACTCACCTGCATAAATGTTTACAAGACTGGGCCTATATTTAGTTAAAAAGCAAATTCTGTAAATTGTATTTCTTGTAGACAGTCACCTTTAACCACACCTTATACCACTCCTGAAAAAATTAATGGTGGATGCAGTAATACACAGCATATAGACTTCCTTATCAATCATTTGTCAATAAATCTGAATGCCAGTGCACAAATACACACATTTTTGTTGCCTACCTCTATTTACACATGGAAAGAAAAGTGACCTACTTGTTAAAGGTGTGGAGTACCTCCTACTTCCATTGGCTTTTTTTGGGATTTGCAGATGCTCAGCACATCTGAAAATCAGGCCACTTTCATTTAGATGCCTAGATATGGAGGTGGGAGCCTATGTTTGGCACGCAGCTTGGAAAACGTTGGCTATGAATCTTAGTTTGAACTTTAAAAATTGTTATGTATCCAGGAAGCGTTAGTCTCCGGTTAGTTTGAAGAAACCTCCAGGTTATGTGGCAATATATTCTGCGTAGCAGCTACTTTGATGTTTAAAGCCATGATCACACTAAAGCAGCAGAAAGAATACTGTAGTACATTGCAGCTGTTGCAGTAACAAATATGTTCATAATGGTGTTTTTCAGCATAAAGGTTCTATCACCTAAACCCACCAACATGTTACAGAGTCAATGTTAATTTCTAAAAGTAGCTCTTGAGTCAGAAAGTGTAAACATTTGAAATTATTGCCTGTGAGAGCCATTCCTTCATGTGGTAACAGTGCATTAGCTTTAATCTGCATGGGAGAAGTCATGAGGGAACAAAGGTGGCAGAATATAAAAATTACAGGTCAATGTTTCATACAATTATTTTAAAAATGCCTACTTGGATCATAAATTGTGTTCTTTGTTCTATGCTGGGGTGCTTTATGGTTGTTTCTATTATTAAAAAGCTCAGGATTAAGTATAGAGAAGTTTCTAACCACATTTATTTGTTTATTCAGTTATGAAAAATAAACATTTACCACTTGCACTTAATGTTTCATGTTTCTTTTGTTAATGAAGTCAAATGTGATCCTGTCCCTGACTGTGGTTCAGATGTATCATCCCACATGTTAGTCACAGCTGGAGAAGCAATGGGGGGTTGTCAAAGCACAACTCAGAACAGTAGTTATGCCTTTATAAATCATCTTTTGGCACAGGCTTTGAGAAGTTGTCTGTAAGGAGGTGCTGGGCCCTCAGGGGAAGGTGTTGGCAATAGGAAGATAGTCAGCTCCTGGCAGGCCAGTGTCTCACTGTCTGGGTATGTCTTCACTACCACTGTTGAAGCGCTGCCTCACTGCAATATGGCTGTGTAGTCACAGCGCCAGCAGTGAGAAGAGAGCTCTCCCAGTGCTGTTAAAAAACCCACCCTCACAAGGGGAGTACCTACCAGGGCTGGGAGTATGGCTCCCAGGGCTGTGGCACTGTCTACACTACCACTTTACAGTGCTGAAACTTGCATCGCTTGGAAGGGGGTCGCACCCCTGAGTGAGAAAGTTTCAGCACTGTAGACAAGGCCTTAGTTTCTGGATGGGTTAGGCTAAAATTTAATTGGGATTGAATCCACCAAAATCTCACTGTCACCCCAAAATTTTATTGTATTCCCCTTCCTAGGGCAGAAATTGAGCCCATTTAGGAGACAAGAAGATTAGGATCTACTTTTATAGCAACCGCATAAAGGGAGGTGCTCACTGCTAGTGGGCTAACTGTCACAGAAAGGAAAGCGGATTCAAAAAACAAGAGAGGAAAGGAAAGATTGGCTGCCAGCAGAAAACATACCCACAAATCAATGGTTAAAAAAAAAAAAAGCAAGCAAGCAACACCTGTCCTTTCTGTCAAGACTTGTGCCTTTCAGGGGCATAATTTCAGAAAAATTTGGAGGGGAAGAGATAGGGAGGGGCAAATTTGTGTTAATGTTATAGGCGATTATATTACATCCTGCAAAGTCAGGGGGAGGGGAGCAAAAAAAAAAAAAAAAAAAAGGGAACATACTGACTGTCATGGTATAATTCCCCACTCTGAACCTTAGCGTCCAAAAGATGGGGTACCAGCATGAATTCCTCTAAGCTCAATTACCAGCTTAGAACCTGTAGCACTGCCACCAACCAGGAATTCCAGTGCCTGGTACACTCTGGTCCCCCCAAAACCTTGACCGGGGACCCCCAAGACCCAGACCCTCTGGATCTTAACACAAGGAAAGTAAACCCTTTCCCTCACCGTTGCCTCTCCCAGGCTTCCCCTCCCTGGGTTACCCTGGAAGATCACTGTGATTCAAACTCCTTGAATCACAAAACAGAGAGGAAAATCCACCTTCCCCCCTCCTTCTCTCTCCCCCTCCCAGATTCTCCCTGAGAGAGAGAGTAATCCTAACACAGAGAAATTAACCTCTCTCTCCCCCTTCCCTCCTTTCTCCCCACCAATTCCCTGGTGAATCCAGACCCAGTCCCCTGGGGTCTCACCAGAATAAAAAAACAATCAGGTTCTTAAACAAGAAAAGCTTTTAATTAAAGAAAGAAAAAACAGTAAAAATTATCTTTGTAAATTTAAGATGGAATATGTTACAGGGTCTTTCAGCTATAGACACTGGGAATACCCTCCCAGCCTAAGTATACAAGTACAAATTAAAATCCTTTCACAAAATACAAATTTGAACTCCTTCCAGCCATATACACATTCGCAAATAAAGAAAACAACCATAAGCCTAACTCACCTTATCTACCTAGTACTCACTATTCTGAACTTATAAGAGCCTGTATCGGAGAGACTGGAGAGGAACCTGGTTGCATGTCTGATCCCTCTGAGCCCCCAGAGTGAACAACAATCAAAAACTAAACAGCCCCCACACAAACTTCCCTCCCTCAAGATTTTAAAGTATCCTGTCCCCTGATTGGTCCTCTGGTCAGGTGACAGCCTGGCTCACTGATCTTGTTAACCCTTTACAGGCAAAAGAGAGATGAAGTACTTCTGTTCTATTAACTCTTACTTATCTGTTTATGACACTGACCTATGAAATGGGGAGAAAAATAAGATTGGGAGGCACCTGCCCCCTTTGCCTATAGCAAATGACAGCCCTCGTGCCTTTCACTTCACAAGTAGATATAGTGAATAACTGCTGCAAGGCCCACAAAAGGGATCTGCTATTGATGTCAGCTTCCCTCTTACCGCATTTAAGTTGACCCTCTTTCTGTTTCAGATTTGCTCGTGTCTTCATACTACCGCCCAGGACCCTTCATACAGAGTATTGTTAAGTCAAGGCCTTCTGCTATTGTACCAGTTTTTCCATGAACTGGTGTGTGGTTTTGACCTACTCATTTAGGCAACAAGTTTTAGGACTGGCTGCTGATTTCAGGTGCCAAAGACCAACATTGAGAATTGAGATTTTAGGTGCTTAGCACCTCTGAAAATCAGGCCCAAGTTCTTAGGTTGGGTACCTCAAAAAACAGAGGCACCCGAAGTCAACTGGCTACTTCTGGGCATGGTGACCCTCATCTTCCCCTCTGTCAAGTGGAGGTGGTAATACTTATTTACCTACCTCACAGCCATCTTACAATGATTAACCAGGTAATGGTGTACATAAGGACATAAGAATGGCTGTACCGGGTCAAACCAAAGGTCCATCTAGCCCAGTATCTGTCTACTGACAGTGGCCAATACCAGGTGCCCCAGAGGGAGTGAAGCTAACAGGCAATGATCAAGTGATCTCTCTCCTGCCATCCATCTCCATCCTCTGATGAACAGAGGCTAGGGACACCCTTCCTTTCTCTTCCTGGCTAATAGCCATTTATGGACTTAGCCACCATGAATTTATCCAGTTCCCTTTTAAACATTGTTATAGTCCTAGCCTTCACAACCTCCTCAGGTAAGGAGTTCCACAAGTTGACTGTGCACGGTGTGAAGAAGAACTTCCTTTTATTTGTTTTAAACCTGCTACCTGTTAATTTCATTTGGTGACCCCTAGTTCTTGTATTATGGGAATAAGTAAATAACTTTTCCTTATCCACTTTCTCTACATCACTCATGATTTTATATACCTCTATCATATCCCCCCTTAGTCTCCTCTTTTCCAAGCTGAAGAGGCCTAGCCTCTTTAATCTTTCCTCGTATGGGACCCTCTCCAAACCCCTAATCATTTTAGTTGCCCTTTTCTGAACCTTTTCTAGTGCTAGAATATCTTCTTTGAAGTGAGGAGACCACGTCTGCACACAATATTGGAGATGTGGGCATACCATGGATTTATATAAGGGCAATAATATATTATCAGTCTTATTCTCTATCCCCTTTTTAATGATTCCTAACATCCTATTTGCTTTTTTGACCGCTTCTGTGCACTGCGTGAACATCTTCAGAGAACTATCCACGATGACGCCAAGATCTTTTTCCTGACTCGTTGTAGCTAAATTAGCTCCCATCATATTGTATGTATACTTGGGGTTATTTTTTCCAATGTGCATTACTTTACATTTATCCACATTACATTTCATTTGTCATTTTGTTGCCCAATCACTTAGTTTTGTGAGATCTTTTTGAAGTTCTTCACAATCTGTTTTGGTCTTAACCATCTTGAGCAGTTTCGTATCATCTGCAAACTTGCCACTTCACTGTTTACCCCTTTCTCCAGATCATTTATGAATAAATTGACTAGGATTAGTCCTAGGACTGACCCTTGTGGAACACCACTAGTTACTCCTCTCCATTCTGAGAATTTACCATTAATTCCTACCCTTTGTTCCCTGTCTTTTAATCAGTTCTCAATCCATGAAAGGACCTTCCCTTTTATCCCATGTAGGGCTGGCTTAGCTTGTTCTAGGTAAGCTGAATGGAAAAGGTGTGAGGGAATCCCAACGAATGATCGTTCAGTGCTTTGAAAATGTAAAACAGTAGTAGAGATGCTCAGGGAATCAATCTACAGACCAGATTAACACAGAACTCTCTCAACCTGGTAAATAAAGGGAGATTTTTTTATACAGATACATTGTTTATTGAGGGTTAGAAAGACCTTGAGACACATTCTGACCCCCTTGGACTTTATGGTAGTTACTGAGCTGCGTAATATGGCTACTTAGAACATCACAAGAGCTGTCGTTAGAAATCAGATCCTACTCATTTAGCTGAAGTGATAAGGGCCTGCACTTTTAGAGCAAGCTCAGAGTTCTTTCCCTGCTGTCTGAAGGATTTTTGATAAGCCCCTTCCACTTGAAGGAAAGAAGAATCTCAGTTAACTTTTAGCAGCAGCGGGTCTATGACAGTTGTCTAATTCTGATGCTATCCAGTATTAGACAGGGGCGGATACACTCTAACCAGCTATTTCTTGTTTGTATTATCTTGGCACCTAGGAGCTACAGGTGTGGACCAGGACCCCAGTGTACTAGGTACTGTACAGAGAGTTACTTACACATCCCCTTTGTAAATCAAAGCTGGTCCTCAAGAAGCTAGGATACACAGCCTTTCAATTTCACATTGAACTAACCAACCCTGATTACCTATGATTTCACAGCACTCCCTATGCTGCACAGCAGGGGCATTTAGAGCTATGCTGAAGGAGTAACTAGAAATCCCCGTTGCTAAAATAGAACCTGCAAGCCACTACCACGTAAGCTAAAGGGGGATCCTGGATATGTGTTAGCAGTATAGGCACTAGGACACTATGGAGCACTTCTGCTTTCATCCTGTAGGGGGCTATGACACCAGCTCATTGCAATAGGAAAGGCAAACTTTGCAGGAAGTTATAACAAGGATATTTGGGCTGGGTGCAGAGGCATATGCAAGGTTAGTTCCTGGTATGATTAAGGTACCCAGTACCTCTGACAGGCAGGCGTTCGCCATCATGTGTCACACACAAATTTACAACCCATTTACGGATGGGCTTAGAGGTGTAAGGGGGACTGTAAAACACCCCCCTGCCTCCGGCTGTCAAAATCCTCCAGCCCAGAAGTGTCTGCCTTGTGCCCTGAGATGGCAGTTCCCTGGCACCGGGCAGCTTAGCTGGTGGCCACCCTGCAGTGCTTAATTTGTAATGAAAGAGGCAGCAGGGATCAAGCAATTGGGGTGCCAGGGCTAGGAACTGCCAAGCCTAGAGGGGCCGGGACTAGGAACTGCCAGGGTTTGGCACAAGCCCTGCAACCTTGATCCCACCAACATCCACCCAACCCTGCGTCCCCAGGTCTTTGCAGGGCGGGGCGGGGCACCGCTGGGATCTGGCAGGAGGCCAGGGCGGCATGGGGAGGGGGGACGCCGCAGTTGCCCCGGGGCTGAGCGCCTGCTTCTCTCAGATCCGGTTTGTTTCGTTTTCGTTTCCCGGAAGGATCAGACCAGCGACCACACACTGCTGTGTCTGCGCTCGCGAGTGGGGGACCAGGCAGCCCGGGGCGGAGGGAAGGGCTCGCTTCCCAGCTGGCTGAGTGTGGGGGGGGGGGGGGGACTGGGGGAAGCCTGCTTGAGGAGCAGCGGGAGCGGAGCCCCCCAGGGCCGGAGCTGCACCTCCCACCTCCCCCTGCAATGCAGGTAAGAGCTGAGCCACATCGCTGATGCAACAGCCACCCACCTCCCCGTGCACTCTCCCTCCCCCTCAGCCTTCCTTCCCCAGTCCCCACAAGCACCCCCCCGCTGGCTTCCTTCCCGACCCCATCCCCTCAAACAGCCCGGCTAACTCACCCCCCTCCCCAGCAATATTCCCCCCTTCAAATACTTCTAGCGAGGGTGTATGAGGAAAGTTGCTAGAAGTCTCTGCCCCCTCAGTATAGCTTTCCCCCCAAATCCCCAAACTCTCCTAGCCCCTCTACTCTGCCCCCCACCCCCAGACACTTACAATCTTGCTGAGGCTTCAGATCTTGAAACATTCTGATCCTCCCTGCTCTGTATAAGCCTGTAATTAACAAACACTGGAATTCCCCTTCCTTCCTTAGGGACAGCTCATAAGGAGAAGGAGGCAAAGCAGGCTAGATCATGCTTAGGTATATAGAGCATGGACCAATATACTAGCATTATGCAGAGAATTTTTTTTTTTAATATCTCCCCCATAATTTTACAAGATCACCTTAACTTAGAGCTGCTGGAATACTCAATGATTTAGGTTTTCTTTCAAGGTAAGTTTTATGAAGTCTGCAGCAAGCCTCCATAAATCCCTTGAAGAGAACCCATGAGAACTAAGGAAATGAAGGCACCTCATACACTCTAAAAAGGAGAAAATAAATGGAATAATTAAGGCTGCTTTTCTGGTCTCCCAAGAATACTTGCAAATTGGCAGAATATCAACCACCTGGATTTTTTTCAAGAGGGTAAATCTAGCTGCAATATAGTTGAGCAAGGGGAGGAAAAAAAACAAAGTTGGAAAGTGTCTTTCCAGAAGAGAAACATATAATTTACCCTGCTAATCTTTTACTTTTATTTTTCCTGTAGCCTGTTGCTTAGAATGAATCTGAAACATGCCTCATGTTGCTGTAAAAAGTGTTACAAGTTCATGCTGGATTGTCTCCTAGTAAATAGAGCTTTTTTTTGTTTTTTGTTTTGTTTTAAAAGCAGATAAACAATACTACTGCTAATATAGCTAATAACAGACCTGCTGAAAGAAGTGCAGAGATTAATTTTGGAAGGATCTTCCTGGTTTGGACACAATTAACAGTAGGCATCAAAGACATTGTCCACATAAAGTATGAGACTTTCTAGTTCCATAATACACAACCACTCCATAAATGGAAATGGTGCATCTTCTGCTGCAGTTATAAATTGTTGCTCAAATGTAATAGTGTGGCTACCTTGGGCTGTGTTATGCAGACATTGAGTCCAGGAGAGATCATAAAATATAAAAGATTAGGGTTGGAAGAGATCTCAGGAGGTCATCTAGTCCAAACCCCTGCTCAAAGCAGGACCAACACCAACTAAATCATCCCAGCCAGGGCTATGTCAAGTCAGGTCTTAAAAACCTCTGAGGATGGAGATTCCACCACCTCCCTAGGTAACCCATTCCAGTGCTTCACCACACTCCTAGTGAAATAGTGTTTCCTAATATCCAACCTAGACCTCCCCCACTGCAACTTGAGACCATTGCTCCTTGTTCTGTCAGCTGCCACCGCCGAGAACAGCTGAGCTCCATCCTCTTTGGAACCCCCCCTTCAGGTAGTTGAAAGCAGCTATCAAATCCCTCCTCACTCCTTCTGCTGACTAAACAAACCCAGTTTCCTCAGCCTTTCTTTGTAAGTCATGTGCCCCAGCCCCCTGATCATTTTCGTTGCCCTTCCTTGGGCTCTCTCCAATTTGTCCACATCCTTTCTGCAATGGGGGGCCCAAAACTGGATGCAGTACTCCAGATGTGGCCTCACCAGTGCCAAATAGAGAGGAATAATCACTTCCCTCGATATGCTGGCAATGCTCCTACTAATGCAGCCCAATATGCCGTTAGCCTTCTTGGCAACAAGGGCACACTGCTGACTCCCATCCAGCTTCTCATCCACTGTAATCCCCAGGTTCTTTTCTACAGAACTGCTGCTTAGGCAGTCAGTCCCCATTCTGTAGCAATATATGGGATTCTTCCATCCTAAGTGCAGGACTTTGCACTTGTGCTTATTGAATCTCAGATTTCTTGTGGCCCAATCCTCCAATTTGTCTAGGTCACTCTGGACCCTGTTCCTACTCTCCAGCACATCTACCTCTCCCCTCAGTTTAGTGTCACCCATGAATTTGCTGAGGGTACAATCCATCCCATCATCCAGATAATTAATAACGATGTTGAACAAAACTGGCCCCAGGACCGACCCCTGGGGCACTCGGCTTGATACCGGCTGCCAACTAGCCATCAAGCTGTTTATCAGTACCTGTTGAGCCTGACAATCTAGCCAGCTTTCTATCCACCTTAGTGTCCATTCATCCAGTCCATACTTTTTTAACTTGCTGGCAAGAATATTATGGGAGACCACATCAAAAGCTTTGCTAAAGTCAAGATATATCACATTCACTGCTTTCCCCATATCCATGCCTGACCACAATCAGATTGGTCAGGCATGACTTGCCCTTGGTGAATCCATGTTGACTGTTCCTGATCACCTTCCTCTCTTTCAAGTACTTCAAAATGGATTCCTTGAGAACCTGATCCATGATTTTTCCAGGGACTGAGGTGAGGCTGACCTGTCTGTAGTTCCCCAGGTTGTTCTTCCCTTTTTCAAAGATGGGCACTACATTTGCCTTTTTCCAATTGTCGGGTCCTCCCCTGCTCACTATGAATTTTCAAAGACAATGGCCAATGGCTCTGCAATCACCTCTGCCAATTCCCTCGGCACCCTTGGATGCATTAGATCTGGACCCATGGACTTGTGCATGTCCAGCTTTTCTAAATAGTCCTTAACCTGTTCTTTCACCACGGAGGGCTGCTCACCTCCTCCTCATACTGTATTGCCCAGGACAGCAGTCTGGGAGCTGACCTTGTCTGTTAAGACTGAGGAGCAAAATAATACATTGAGTACTTCAGCTTTTTCCACATCTGTCACTAGGTTGCCTCTCCCATTCATTAAGGGTCCCACACTTTCCTTGACCTTTTTCTTGTTGCTAACATACCTGTAGAAACCCTTCTTATTACCCTTCACATCCTTTGCTAGCTGCTACTTCAGTTGTGTTTTGGCCTTCCTGATTACACCCCTACATGCTGGAGCAATATTTGTATACGCCTCCCTAGTCATCTGTCCAAGTTTCCACTTCATGTAAGCCTCCTTTCTGTGTTTAAGCTCACTGAAGATTTCTCTCTTAAGCCAAGCTGGTCAACTGCCATATTTGCTATTCTTTCTGCACATCGGGATGTTTTGTTCCTGAGCCCTCAATAAGGCGTCTTTAAAAATACAGCCAGCTTACCTGGACTCCTTTCCCCCTCAGATTAGCCTCCCAGGGTATCCTGCCCATGAGTTCCCTAAGGGAATCAAAGTCTGTTTTTCTGAAGTCCAGGGTCTGTATTTTGCTGCTCTCCTTTCTTCCTTTTGTGGGGATCCTGAACTCAACCATTTCATGGTCACTGCTGCCCAGGTTGCCACCCACTTCTACTTCCCCTACTGATTCTTCCCTGTTTGTAAGCAGCAGGTCAGGAGGAGAATGGCCCTGTGCCTGTAGATTAGAATATTCACATTGCCAGGAGCCCCTCCCATGAATGCACCGTTCATTCTGGCTGATAACAGGTTCGCATCTTTAGGCTCAACTAGAGTGACACATACTGATTGTGTGAAGGAGCTGCCTGCGGCTGAGGATCCTTGCTTTAGAGTCTGGATGTTCCTTGGCAGCTTGGAAAGGTGAGAAAAATGTATGGCCAACTTTTAAAAAAAGTGGCTGGTGGTTTTGGGTGCCTTGATTTGGAGCTGCTCAATTTGTGTATCTTTGCACCTGATTTTTGGAGGTGCTGAGCACCCCCAACTCCAAATGAAGTCACTGGGAACTGCAAGGATGCGGCACCTCCACCACTCAGGCCCAAGCTGGGCTCCCAGAAATTAAGGAGCCCAGAATCAGTGGCTGGTTTAGAAAATTTGGCTAAATCTTTTTGCAGGGTGGGTAGTAAAGTTCCCAGGGAGTGAAATCTTTTCCAGTGTAAAGTCAGCTCAGCAATTGGTTAGAACCACATTACTGGGATTCAAAGGGGGAGGGGAAAAGACTACTTCCTTGCACATTTCACAATATAAATTGGATTGGATGCATAAGCCCATTACTCTTCATGCTACTTTTTATGGACATGAGAACAATTGATCAGTCCTCTTAACAGGTCTTCACATATTTGAAGATTATCAGTTTCCCCCCGTCCCTCCTTTTCTCAAGGATAAAGATGCTCAGTAACCTTTTCTCATAGGTTAAGTTTCCTAAACCTCTGGACTCTCTCCCATTTGTCCACATCTTGAAGTGTGGCACCCAGAACTGGACATAGTACTCCAGTTGAGATCTCATCAGTGCCAAATAGAGCAGGACAATTACCTCCACTGTCTTACATATGACATAATGCACCTGAGAAGGATATTAGGCTTTTTTGCAACCGCACCACATTTTTGACTTGCATTAAATCTGTGATCCACTATAACCTAGCAGGTTATCTCCAATTTTGGGATTGTGCATTTGATTTTTCCTTCCTAAGTGGAGTACTTTGCACTTGTCGTAGTTGAATTTCAGATAGTTGATTTCAGACTGGTTCTCCAGTTTGTCAAGGTTGCTTTGAATTCTAATCCTCTCCTCTAAAGTGTTAGCAACCCCTCCCAGCTTGGTGTCATCTGCAAAATTTGTATTCACACTCTAGACTCCATTATCCAAGTCATTAATGAAAATACTAATACTGGACCAGGACAGACCCCTGCAGTGCCCCACTGAGACTAGTTATCAGTCCCTCCAGCTTGACAGCAAACCATTATCTAGAGTATGGTCTTTCGACCAATTTTGCACCCACTTTAAGTACGTTCATCTAAATGACATTGCCCCTAGTTTGTCTATGAAGATGTCATGGGAGACTAGCAAAAGCATTACTAAAGATCAGGATCTCAGAGTCTACAACTTCCCCCTCATCCACAAGGCCAATAAACATGTTCTGGATTAACAGAAGTGACAGCTGGGTTTGGGATATTTCCCCCCCCACCCCAGCAAATTGGCAGGGGTTCATGATCCTCCTCCCCCCTTCAGCACTGAAGAAGGATTATCCATTAGAATCAGGTGTGCATACCCCATATAATCAGTTCCCAGGGGATACAGAGGGAACTCTTACAGCAGATGGATGTCTGGGGTTATGGTATTAAATCCTATTCTGACAGGTCCAGGTTAATTCCAGGCTTTGCCACAGCCCCCTTGTGGGACCTTGGGAAAGTCACAGATAGGCAGCACCGTTGAGGATCTGGGCCTTAGTCTGGCAATGTGTGAGTTCTCCCATCTAAGTGGCGGTAGCCCTACCTCACAGGATGTTGGAAGGATAAACCCATTAAAGAACGTGAGGTCTTGAAGACTATGGTAAATAAGGCCATACAAGTGTGGGAGCTGCCATTTATGCTGAAGTTGACAAGGGATGTAGAGGGAATACAGCTAATAAATGGCTGCCCATTGCCATGGTATCCTGAGCATCTCACAGTCATTAACAGAATTAACCTTCAGCCACCCGAGTGAGGTAGGGAATATTAGCTCTGGTTTTTTTTTGTTTGTTTGTTTTTGTTGGTGTTTTTTTTTTTTTTTGAGGCACAAGGTAGATTAAATGACCTGCCTACGAGTGCTCAAGCAGCCTGCTGCTGGGCTAAGAATTGAACTTGGACCCTATTCACTAGGCCAGAGGGGTTTCAAACTGGGGGTTGGGACCCCTCAGGAGGTCCCAAGGTCATTCCATGGAGGGCTGTGAGCGGTCAACCTCCACCCCAAACCCTGCTTGCCTCCAGCATTTATAATGGTGTTAAATATATTGAAAAGGGTGTTTAATTTATTTGGGGGGGGGGGTGTCGTACTCAGAGGCTTGCGATGCAAAAGGGGTCCCCAGTAAAAAAAAAAAATTTGAGACCCACTGCACTAGGCCACCCTTCCTAGATATATAGCTCCTTCCATCCCACAGATCAATTCCTCCATCTCTGGACTGTGAGCATGGTGTGCTTAAGAAGTGTAGAGCCAATGTTAAAGTTTAGGGAGAAATTAAGGAGAGGGTGCAATTGCCCCAGTGACTTTTGGTCAGTACATGAGGGTTAAAAATCCTTCCCTAGCCTGTTCTTGCAGCAAATGAGGGGGAATCTGACCACCACAGACAGTTAGCACTTCTGCTTTATGTCTTGGGCGTAAGATGGCACTTCCAGGAACACAGCACTGATTCAGGACTGACTCAGAGGAGAGTACCCTAAACTGTATCAGCACTGGTTCCTGCAGTGGATTTTCCCTGATGGTGTCCCCTCCACCTACCATACCAGGCTCAGTTTGCTGAGCTTTTGAGGGGAGGTTACAAGAGGATACCTGCATATAAACAGAATAAAGCTACTGTTTGAGATGCTTTAAAAAATATCCTTGCTTGGGCCCAGCAGCAGGGTACTTATCAGCTGGTGCTGTTCTTTGTCAGTTGACGTGTTAACCTCTCTCCCCAGGTGAAGTGACAGTCAGTTCTTCTCTGAGCCCTGTAACAGCAGCGTCTTTACCACTGCAATCACAATCCAGGTGTGCAGCATTCTCGCAGCCAATCAGTGAGGCGAAATCTTCAAATTACCAGGCAGGCTCAGTGAGTAGATGGTGTCCTTGTTTAATGGCCTCCAAATTAACATCACTGAGGAGGTATTTTATAAAGCACTATGCAAAAGCTACAGCCCACTACATGGGACCACCAGCATAATATGACTTCTGGATCTTCAGTACTGTACTGAAGACCTCTACCCCTGGCAGTTAAAGGAGTAACTTCATTAACAATAGCACTAGTAGGCTGTTATGCTCCAGCTGACCAGTCACTAGAAGGGGGAATAGTACACACTGTGCTCATATTGGTTTCACAAACATTAGTTACCTTAGAAGTGGGTAAGTCATCGTCATTTCACAAGTGGGGAAACTGAGGCACAGAACAGTGAAGTGATTTTCCCAAGAAATGGGACTCTTAAGTCAGTTCCTGCTGCCTTGATTTCCTTCCTCACATCCCTGTGTCCCTGACCTTTCCAGGACCCAGGTGTGCAAACTCTACCTTACCTTTTATGTGCCTGTGTATGAGGACAAAGGGGAGTAACACTGACCAGAGGGTTACATGAACTCTGAGTTAGGCGCCTTTTCTTACTGTCTGTACAGAACCTAGGGTAATGGGACCAGGATGTCAGCTGGAGCTATAGGTTCTACTGTCATGTAAATAAGTTGGTCTACTGCCAGTCACTCCTCTCACCAGGGTATGAGGATGCAGTAATGGCTGTCAAGTGCTTTGGGAGGAGATAGGTCTAGTTATACTCAGAGGTTGGGATTTTCAACAGGCCTCAGAATTAGGCACACAACTCCTATTGTAGACCTGTGGCACACAGTTCCTAGTCCTCTGAGAATCTAAGCCAGTGATGTTAGGAGAAGTAAGTGGATGATACAGAGCCAAACATTATCCAGCAAGGCTCCTCTGTACTGCATTTTCTCTCTCAGGGATTTGTTCTGTTTATTGTAATTAGAAAGTAGTTCCTTTAGAATGGAAAGTTTGATGCTAGACAAGATCAGTGTCTCCATCCCACCCTGTTCTTACTGGGCCTTTATTTCAGAGATGTTCTTGCTTGGTTTCAGGAATCCAGCCCTCACTGTGGAGCAAGGATGATGTGATTCACTGGCTAAGGTGGGCTGAGAAAGAATATTCACTCCGGCGAGACAGACGAAAGCAAGTTTTGAAATGAACGGAAAAGCCCTTTGCATTCTCACCAAGGAGGATTTCATATACAGGGCTCCTAGTTCAGGTCAGAGGAAACAATAGTCTTTTGTAATGACACTGCTGATGGTGCTGTACAATGCAGACCACAGGATAGGGCATTGGGTTGGGATTCTGAAAAACCTGGCTTCAGTTCATCCCTCTGCCACTGACCTGCTGTGTGACCTAGGGCAGTCATTTCCCCACTCACCTGTTGTCTGATTAGACTGTCAATCTTTCAGGGGAGGGATAATTTCACAATGTGGTCTGTACAGAATCTAGTACCATGGCACGCTGCTCCTGCTCTGGGAGGAAGGGATGCTTAGTGGTTTGAGCATTGGCCTGCTAAACTGAGGGTTGTGAGTTCAATCCTTGAGGGGGCCCATTTAGGGATCTGGGGCAAAATCTGTCAGGGACAGTACTTGGTCCTGCTGTGAAGGTAGTGGACTGGATTTGATGACCTTTCAAAGTCCCTTCCGTTCTACGGGAATAGGTATATCTCTATATATTATTTGATGGCCTCTTGGTAATGCAGCTAAGGACAGTAACAGAAAATATCAAATCCTGCCAGTCTTGTTTCCATGCCCTGAGGAAAGGGGGAAGAAACAAAATCACAATGCAGAAAGCATCCCTACCAAGCCTTTCTCACCCATCTAGGCTATAGCTAGGCAGGATTACAGGAACTGCCAAATTAGATTAGACCAGTGATCCATATAGTCTAGTTTCCTATCTCTGGAAGTGTCCCATGTGGAATGCTTCAGAGACAGGTGTAAGAACACTGCAGTGGAGAACCTGCCTATGAAGAAAGTTTCTTCCTGACCCATCTGTAGAGATTGGCATATGCCCTGAAGCATAAGGATCTCTTTTAATATCTAAGAACTCTGGATGTTCTCATTCATACAAATGTCAGTTGTCTTTTGAATCCTGCCTTGTGTTCTCAGACACTGTCAAGCTGTCCTTCAGTGGCTTTAAGAGCATGAGTACCAAAGGCAGATCGTTAAGAACCATGCCCCCAACCTGGTTTTGAGTTCTAGAGTTAAATTTCACCAACCAATCAAGTGTAAGCACCTTATGTGCCAGAACAGCCTTAACATGGAACAACAGACAGTCCCCTCAGTTTCTCCCATCTGTTTTGCTACCCAGGGAGTGGTGAAAGTAACTGAGGACACTTACTGATATGGGAGGGGGAAGGGAGCAGCTCTGGCCCCTGGAAGGGGCGAGGCCTCAGGCAGAAGGGGGCAGGGCTGGGGGGTCAGTATCCCCAAGCCAGCCCTTCCAAGCTACCTAGCCCGTGCCACCTGGGGCTCCTGTGTTGATTTAAAGGGCCCAGAGTAGCTGCTGTGCCCCTCGGCGTCCCTGCAACGGGGGGCAGGCAGCAACATTAAAGCGCTGCCACAGGAACAGACCATCCTTAAAGTGCTGTGGCAGCGCTTTAATGTTGCTACCCCTTCCCGCCCCTGTGGGCAGCCTTGCTGACAGAGGAGGCAAAAGGGACAGGGAGGTAGGCAATACCTTTGCAATAGAGGATTCCTTACACCAAGGATCACAGCAATATTCAGGTTATTCCTAGTCAGAGGACTGCGGTAAGTGGCTGGATCTCTACTGTATTTTCTCTCAGGGGTTTTGTTCTGATTTATAGTAATGTTAAAATGGATCTTTTAGAATGGAGTACAGTAGAGATCCAGCCACTTATGCACCAGGTCAGTTGCACTTTAGAGACTCGCACCAAAGATCATGCTTGCAACCAGTCCTAGAATAAACTATCTAAAACTTATAACTAGGAAAAGGAAGCAAGAGAGAGTTATTTATGAGGTTAAGCAGGTGACAGGGCCGGCTCCAGGCCCAGCACGCCAAGTGCATGCTTGGGCGGCATGCTGCGGGGGGCGCTCTGCCGCTTGACCGGGAGGGCGGCAGGCGGCTCCGGTGGACCTCCCGCAGGCGTCCCTGCGGAGGGTCCGCTAGTCCCGCGGCTCCGGTGGAGCATCCGCAGGCACGCTTGTGGGAGGTCCACCGGAGCTGCGGGACCGGCGAGCAGCAGAGCGCCCCCCGCGGCGTACCACCGTGCTTGGGGCAGCAAAATGACTAGAGCCGGCCCTGGCAGGTGAACATATACACACACACACAAATGAGTTCCAGTCTTAAGATTTTATAGGTAACAGAAGCTTTATAATAAGCAAGCTCAATATGTCCTTTAGGGCTTTTGTTAAGGTCTAGAAAATGTTGCCTGTTAGAGCGTTCAAGCAGCACAGAGATTATTTCCTCCTAATCAGGGGTTTTTATTTCCTCCTTCCTTGGGCTCTGAGCTGCAAACTCAGCTGAGGGAGGAATTAACTTGCATGACTCATCTTCATGGGGTGGGCAGGGGAAGAGTAAACAAAGACTTTTGTCCTTGTTAATGTTCCGCTCTAGTTCATCTGGTGTTATTGGGCCTTCCTTAGGGCTGGTCTACACTGGCCATTTACAGCGCTGCAACTTTCTCACTCGGGGTGGGAAAAAATACCCCCCCGAGGGCAGCAAGTTTCAGCGCTGGTAGCTACACCCCTGGTGGAGGTGGGTTTTTTTATTATTAATATTAAGAGCGCTGGGTTGTGTGCCGCAACCCACACAACCATGTGAAAGTGCTGCCATGGCAGCGCTTTAGCATTGCCATTGTAGACTAGCCCTTATTGACCAGGACAGTCTGTGGAGACCAGCATTTCACCAGTAGTTAATGTCCCTCTTCAGTCCTGATTTACAGAGTTACAGAGATGTACATACAAATGCTTGAATATTACTTCCAATATGAGATACAGTGTTAAGTGGAATTAATGCATGCAGCAACACACAAGCATTCCATAAACACGTTTTTATAATTTAATACCCATTTTAATAATGCTAACACACAGGTGAGTCAGTTTGATTCCAGCTGTGTATTTGTCAGTGTTTAGTTGGGATGTGGGGACCTTGCATGAGCTGGCACCTGGTCTGCCAGCATCACACACAGGCCATACATAGTTCTTCTGCAGTTTCAATTAGGTATAGTAAGTTTGTTTCCTATACTGAACTGCTGTGTAAAGTTGTAATGCACTCTTAAAAACAGCTGTTGTGTTCCACCCCAGAGGTGGCTGCAATTTCAGTGGTAGGTGAACTGACCCTTTGTAATTTGTCTGTTAAAAGTTTGAGGTCCTTTGGGGTGCAAGGTCCTATGCAAGTGTGGGATATGCATGTCAAGAAATTCACAAGCGTGGAGGGAACAGATGGTGGGAATGCTTCAATTCTGCTACTGCACATGGAGAAGACTCCATAATTATTTGCCTTATGGTAGCACCAGAGGCTCACACCCAGCTCAGAGCCGCTGTGGCCTAGTGCATTGTAGCTAGTACATAGTAAGAGACTGTCCCTTCTCTAAAGGATTATAGTGTAATGAAACAAGACTGACAAAGGCATCAGCCCCCTTTTGCAGATGGGGAACTAAGGCAGAGAGCCATCAAGTGACTGGTCCAAGGACACTGAGTCTAGAAGATCTGAGACTATGGTGAATTCTATGCCCTTGTTAGCACATCATGTTACACAGGAGGTCAAACAGCCCCTTCTGGCCTTAAAAATCTATCCCTTGATGGTATCTGAGTCTAGTCTAGTGCCTTATCTACAAGACACACTTTCACAAGAGTCCCTCAAACTGTGATGGACTGGGCAGCAGCTAGGCACATGGTAGAGACCACATGACAGCGGAGGATGTGTGTCAGTTTTCCATGTCCATTTCATTGTGCAGGGTACCCTTGCCCAAGCAGACTGCTATGATTAAACACATTTCAGACCCTACTAATCCAGATGCACCCAACTGTCTTTCTTCCCCACAGGTGGATGTTTGTATGAGTTACTCCAATACATTAAGACCCAGAGAAGAGCCCTGGTGTGCAGCCCTTTATTTAACTCACCCTTTAGGGAGGCAAAGCACATGCAGATCCAGAGCCATCCAGAAGGTACCGTACCTATTTAGGAGCCTTCAGTGGATGTGGGTGGTGGGGGTGGGGTTCATCAAGGAAACAAGCCTGTCAGCTGTCTCATTTGCATGTTTACATTTTTGTCTGAGGGAGGCAAGGCCTAGTGGGCTGAGCACAGGAGTGGGGTCAGGGAGTCCCCAATTCTAATCCCAGCTCTGATAGACTGCAGCCTCAGCAAGTCACCTGGGGGTGACAGTTTCAGCCATGGCCTCTAATTTTGAGTTGCCTCAGTTTTGGAAGCCCAGCTTTTAGATGGCCTTATGTGATTATTTTGTCCTAGCCTGATCTGACATTCTTCACTTTCCCTTTCTGGCTTCCTCTGATGACTCACTATCTACCCTCCACCTAGCCAGTGGCTCCCTACCATCACCTCAGTGCCCTTTCAGTTCCCCACTGCTTCTGTCTGCAACAGTTCCCCTCCCTTAGGATGGCCCAATAGACTCCATTCTCCACTTGCATGTACTGAAGTCAGCGTTACACTAACATCAGTGCCAGGAGAACCTTGTCCATCATCCCCCTGAAGCAGGCATGGGGCATGGACTTGTGCCCAGAAGTCCATCCTAGCCATCTGTGCTCCATATCATACTGGTAAATTGTTCTCATAGGGTCATCCTGGAAATACTGTAACAAACAAGGATGCATTGGCTTCCTTGCAGGTGTGAAGTGCAGGTTAGAAGTTTCCCCCGCTGCAGTCCCCTCATTGTCAACGAGCTGTCTGAGCTGTGCAGAACAGCCCAGGTGTCCTAGCAAAGCTTCCTGTAGAGCGGAGCCACTTAACCTCTCTCATCACAGCCCAGAAGTCAGCTACAGGGCAGAGATCATCTGTCTTTTCCCAATACACCGCCAGCCCCAGTCGATGGAAAAATTGCAGGTGAGTATTACTTTTAAAGCTCATGCCTGTGTCAGACAGGCTTTCAGCCATTGAAAGCAGCCACTGCCTGAAAAAATAAGACGCCTGGGGATGTAAACAGTTTCCATCCAACAAGGGGCATACAAGAAGTTTCACTGGGAAATCTAGGTCTATGCTTCCAAAACTCAGTGGTGAGTCCAGTGAGACCAGCCAACTTAGAGCTGCAAGGATGACTTGAGACTATCACCATTACTGTATACAGTTAGAGATGGGTCCTGTTAGGTGTCCTTGCCCACACAGCAGGTCAGATTCTAAGAGCCTTTGTTATTCTAAAGATGACAAGAACAAAGGTAAGATCTCTTGGAGAGAGCACAGTGTGTGGGGCTCATTTGCCTCCTGCTGCCCTACTCAGAGCTGCAATGACAGCTGATTTTGTCCAGTGCCATGCCTCTGGGTGAATCATTACAGTCGGGGTTGAACCCAGACCCTCTGGTTTTAAGAGCGTGAGTCTACTAGCTCAGTGGTTTGGGCATTGGCCTACTAAACTGAGGTTGGTGAGTTCAATCCTTGAGGGAGAGATTTTGGGGATTGGTCCTGCTTTGAGCAGGGGATTGGACTAGATGGTCTCTTTGAGGTCCCTTCCAACCCTAATAATCTATGATTCTACTGCCAGTATTAAAAGGACCAGCTAAGTTAGCAGGTTCAACCTCAGTACATGACCCAGCCACCACTAAAAAGGGACAGAGTGCTACACAGTGTGTGAGGGTTAGACAGTCTCCCTGGCTGGGGAAGCTTTTCCCATGCTTCTGAGGTCCAGAGCAGTGAGTCTGTGCCTCAGTTTCCCTATCTGTAAAATGTGATTAATAATAACTACCTCCTTTGTAAAGTGCTTTGAGATCTAATGTAAAGCGTTATATAAGAGGGAGGTATTACTGAACACTGTCTGCTGATTGGTTGCAGATTGTGTGGATACTTCCTAGCTTAAAACTGTCAATGTTTTCTTCTGTTAACATGCAGACTGCAGGTTACTCTGGGATTATGTCTATCAGCTCCTCTCTGACAGCCGGTATGAGCCATACATCAAGTGGGAAGATAAAGAAGCCAAGATTTTCCGGGTTGTTGATCCTAACGGACTTGCCAGGCTCTGGGGAAATCATAAGGTAAGTCTGGCTGAGAATCAGTTGGTCATTCCTTAATTCTCAAGTACCAGGTCTTGTCCCCAGATTAAAGAGGAAGTGCCTCACCTCCTTTTAGAGCCTGATCCTATGGGTGCTTTGTACTGAAATGTATTTTATTCTTACAGAACCGGGTGAACATGACTTATGAGAAGATGTCAAGAGCTTTAAGACATTACTACAAACTCAACATTATCAAAAAGGAACCAGGACAGAAGCTGTTATTTAGGTCAGGGATTCTCAAGCTTTTTCTTTCTGAGCTCTCTCCCCCAACATGCTATGAAAACTCCAAGGCCTATCTGTGCCACAACTGTTTTTCTGCATACAAGAGCTAGGGCAAGCGTTTGGGGTTTAGCAAGCAGGTCAAGTGCCTGGAGCCCCACAACACAGGGGCCCCACAACAGCTATGTTGCTTAGGCTTTGGCTTCAGCTTCAGGTGGCAGGGCCCAGGGCCCTGGACTTCAGCCCCATGTAGTGGGGGTTTGGCTTTCTACCCTGAGCCCCAGCAAGTCTAATGCTGGCTCTACTTGGTGGACCCTCTGAAACCTCCTTGTGGCCGCCCATGGGGCTCCAGACCCCTGGTTGAGAACCACTGATTTAGGTGACATAAGTCAGACAGCTTAAATGACCCTATAAAGAGAGATGTTACTAGTTAATGGGAAAATTGCTCAGCTGCCTCCATCCATCCTGTGCATTGAGTGCTCTTCATCTCCTTAGATCTAAAGCTTCCTCAAAAAAGTTAGAGCCAAATTCTCATCTCAGTTATATTGATGCATATCCAGAGTTATTGCACTGGAGTAAATGGAATTGCTCTAGATGGACACTGCTGTGAACTGAAATCAGAACCTGGCCCAAAGCCTGACTTCCACCCTTATGCACACAGTTCCCACTAAAGCTGCATACATCTTTCTGAGAGCAGAAGTTGGCCTTCAGGCCGAGTTAAACCACAGGGGGTGGTTTTGGTTTTGCAAAGCCTCAGTTGTGAGCTCTTCTCTGCAAAGCCAAAATCTAGGTCCTGTTTTACAGGCGTCTAGGGCTGGGATAAGAGGTTCTGATTTTGATCTATAGACTAGGCTCCTGGGCCCAATCCTGCCAGAGGCTGAGCTCCCTCAACTCCTGAGGACGAGATGAGGGTAATGAGTATCTTGCAGAATCAGGTGCCTTGTAAGTTGCCCAGCATCTTCTGAGAGCTGTTTCATGCCCTAATCTCTTAAGGCCTGA
Organism: Gopherus evgoodei; assembly: GCF_007399415.2. Classification (NCBI taxonomy): domain Eukaryota; kingdom Metazoa; phylum Chordata; order Testudines; family Testudinidae; genus Gopherus; species Gopherus evgoodei. The sequence continues at coordinate 136,333,383 of NC_044325.1, read as the reverse complement.
TCCAGAGCCCAATGAAGTTGCTGCAAAGGCAACAATTGACTTCAATGGACTCTGGATCAGGCCCCTCTTGAGCGCATAGGGAATTTTGGCAGCTCTCGAGCTAATGATGCCAATTCCCAAGTGTTTTTTATTCCAGATTTCTGAAGAGTCATGGGGAGATACTACATGACAAATCAAGCAAACTAGAGCAGCTGGAGAGTGAGGAGCAGGAAGGACTGGATTTTAAGGAGGACACGCTGGAGGTCTCACCTTAGGAAATCTGCAGCATGGTGTCTAATGTGGGAACATGCTATCCTATAGACAAGCTTTGATGCCACTGTGAAGAAATCAGGATGTCTCGTGCTCTGACAAGAGGCCAACTTTTTCCTTTTGGCTGCAAGTTAAGGGCTTCAGTACATATTCTGGTCAGACTATGCCACCAAGGGACCATTAGCAGCAGAGGTCATGCACAGAAATGGTTCTCCAGTCCTATGTAATCGGAGATCAATCTGTGGTCTGGTCTTTTGCTTAGTTGTCTTTTCTTCATAGGTGCTCTTTGTTCTGTTTCATTTTTAAATGATCAAATTTGGTACATTATGGACAATGCTCATTCTTTGAGTCTCAAAACTAGTCTTTTTCTTGTTGGCCCTCAAATCAGCAAGACATCCCCATTCAGCAAAGCACTTAAGTACATGCTTGAGTGCTTTCATTAATAGGGATGATCTTACATGCTTACCTGAATCAGGGTCTTTGTCCCTGATGCAGCAACTGACTGGCATGCGTGTCTAACTTTAAGTATGTGATAGTCCCATTGACTTCACTAGAGCTTCTCACATGCTAAAGTTGGATGGGTGCACCTTGCTGAATCAGGGCTCGAGTGAAGATGTGTAGACTGAAGGGGTCCTTTAAGCTGCACATTTAATTAATTTCACTCTATTAATACTACATTTATGATTGGCAGGCCATGAAAAAATGTGACATTACAGGAATGAACAATGACAGGAACACTTGAGAATTACAGATCGGCTAGCTGTTTCACTGGCATAAGTGAGAAGAAGTAGGCTTGATAACTGCAGGAGGATTCAGAGATGCATGTTGCAAAAATTGAGGGGTTATTTGGAACTGGGGTTTTGATCTGCTACATTAGAGAAGTGGGCCAGACATTAATTTCAGATTTGGACCAGAACTTCCCAAATTTTGGGGGATTGGAATTTGAGTTTTTGGTTTGTTTATCTCTTAAAAGAATGAATGGACCAGATCCTCACCTGCTGTAAATTAAATTGCCATAGGTCCAATGGAGTGATGCTGATTTATAGTACCTGAGCATTTGGGCCAAAGTGTTTACACAGTCTGACAGCAAGTGAGGTTCTCATGTTAGATGTCCATGCAATTAGTTCAAACATTGCCCTGCAGTATTTGTGACCAAGACACTGCAACTCAGCATTAAGATCCTGGAAGTGAAACTAACTTATCTGATTCCAGTGTCCAAGATGAGTCATATGCAGAACCCAAACAGCAGAAGCCAATTTAGATTTTACAAGTTCATTCCTTTTTAATAACCTCAGGTGTTACTAGTAACACAGGTAAGGACATACATGCATGTGGTTTAAGAGGACTTAATCTGACAATATCCATTTATATTTTTATAGATTTCTTCTTGTTTAGGGAATAAACACCACTGATTGACTTGCTTCACTCCATTTATTGGTGGTGACTGAATGGTGAGAGATTAAGAAGCCTGCAGATTTGTCAGTTTACTCACAGAACAGGTCCAGTGTAGGGGCAATGAGAGTTTGCTGCCACTCCTGCCATCTCAACTCTAGAGGGTCTATCAGTGTTTAACTTAAAAATCCGTGTACAAAATAAGGTGAAATCAATGGGATCCTTGCCCTTGATTTCAGTAGCAGCAAGATTAGGTCCTACATAATACATCAGAGAAATGTAGGGCTGGAAGGGACCTCAAGAGGTCATGTAGTTCACCCCACCGTGCTGATGCGGGACTAAGTAAACCCAGACCATCGTTTAACTGGTTTTTAACAGCCACCAATGATGGAGATTCCACCACCTCCCTAGGTAATCTGTTCAGTGCTGAAATATCCTTACCATAGGAGAGCCTTTCCCCATCTTATTGCCATCTCCCTTACCGAAGGAATTGGCTTATTCTGCTTGTCCTACCCTTGGAGGACGTGTAAAGAGGACCATGATAAATTGTTCAACAACCCTTTACCTACTTGGAGGTTACCAGGTTCTCTCCCACTTTCTCTTTCTTCTCTACACTAAACATGCTTAGTTCTTTCAACCTTTCCTCACAGGCCATGTTTTCTAAATTCCAGTTCTGGAGACTGTTCCACCTCTAGGAGAGGACATGTGGCCTAGTGGTTAAAGGAATGACTCTGAAAGTCAGCACTGGTGGGTTCAATACCACGGACTCCATGTGACCCTAGGCAAGCCTCAGTTTCCCCATGTGTAAAATAAGGATTGTAAAACCCATCTCACAGGGGTATGGCAAACACTTATGCATGTGAGTAACTTTATGCAAGCATGGAGCATTGAACTCAATGTGTCAATAGATACATGCTGACTTACACTAGCTGGGGATATGACCCACTGTTTGTAAAGCTATTCATGTGACCAAGCATTACTGGATCAGGGTCTACCCTTATTAACTTCACATCGGTGCTGGGGGCCAGCACAAGGGCCACACATCAGTAAGTCTCATCTTATAAAATGCCCAGAGATTGGGTGCACAAAAGGCCATAAAGAAAACGCAAAGTGCCATCATGTTTTCGCCAGCCTGCCCAAGAGCTTGTAAAGCACTAACACTATGCACTGGTCTGCAGGAAAAGACAATAATCCCCCTCCCTCCGACAAACATCTGTGTGTTTAGACCTTTCTCCCTGAGGCAATTAGAGTGGTTCTCATTTGATCAGTTTTCTTTTTTAAATAAAGAATTGATTCAAATGAATGCCCCGCAAATTGGCGTGCACATGCTCAGCTAATGAAATGCCTTTCATAAGCTGTGTGAAAATCATGCTGGCTCTTCCAAGATAACAGTGTGGCTTGTGAAGATATTTCCTGAGAGTGAGGTTTGGAGGGATGGAAGATAGGATGCTGGAGGGATGGCTTGTCACTGTCAGTTCTTCCCTCCAATTTGGACAAAAAATAACTACAATAAAATCAAGGGGGAGGGGTATATACATTGAGGCAATTTCTGTGTGTGCAGCAAGATGCTGAAATAAAGCCCTGTATAATGGCTACAGACAGTGGCTGAGATCCAAGGCTGTTTTGCCCATGCTTTATGCGGCACTAAAAGTAGACATATACAGGGCCCACTCCTCCATTGTCCTGCACCGTGTTACCATTTATATGAATGCAAATGCTACCGTATCAGAAAGTCAGGCCCTACAGCAGGGGTTGGCAACCAATGGCATGCATGCCAATTTTTAAATGGAGTGGGTACCTACCTTCTCCCTGGTTCTGGCCCAAGTAGGTACCCACTGTGTATGGGCAGGGCCGGGACCCCAGACCGGCAGCGGGCTGAGCAGGTCCAGCAGCCAGGATCCTGGCTGGCAGATGGAACCCCTGAGAGGCAGCGGGCTGAGCTGCCAGTCTAGGGTTCTGGCTGCTGGACCCTTGCCAGCTGGGGTCCCAGCCGCAGGCCCTGCTCAGCTCACTGCTGGCCTAGTGGACCAGAACCCCAGACCAGCAGTGGGCTGAGCGGGCCGGTGGCGTAAGATCAACATTTTAATTTCATTTTAAATGAAGTTTCTTAAACATTTTGAAAACCTTGTTTATTTTACAATACATCAATAATTTAGTTATATAATAAAATATAGACTGATAGAGAGACCTTCTAAAAAAGATTAAGATATATTACCAGCACACGAAACCTTAAAGTGAATAAAGACTTGGCACACCGCTTCTGAATGGTTGTTGACCCCTGCCTTATGGAGTAAATTGCTGTAGTGTGTAGGGGGAGTCTCTGGAGACTCCTATGCAGCCCTGCCACCTGTGGCCAGTGTAGGTGGTGAGATTAGGGAGAACGTTTTGGCCAGGATCCCACTGCACCCTGAAGAACCCAGCTGTGGTATTAGCCCATTGGTGAGTAGTGTAAGAAAAGCTGTCAGGGATGGGGGTGGAGCACCATTCCATGCTCCACTCCTAACTTGTGCTTAGTCTCAGCTAACAGTCCAGAGGGTGCTCAGAAACTCTGGTGCTAGTGTAGTATGAATGCTGAGAGAGCCGCTAAATTCTAGAACGATGTGGAATGTCTATCCCCCCCACAACATACATGCATCAAAAGCTGCAATGCACATTGCTGGAAAGATAAACCACCAGTGGCTCTGCAGCTGTAAATTGGCATAGCGCCATTCAAGCTAATTTATACTGGTTGAGAATCTGTCCCTAAGAGTGCAATTCCTGCTCTTGCTCACACTGGTGTAAATCAAGGCTGACTCCAATAGAGTCAGCAGAATGTCACCAGGTAAAACTTGTGTAGACTAAAATTAGAATCCAGCTGAACCACTTCAGGGAAAAGCATTAAAATTCCATTCATATTTGAAATCCCCTATTTTCTTCACTGAAAATGGTCCCTCTGTTGACCTTTACATTTTGGTTGGCTGCAAAGTTTATTGCCTGAACCTCCAAAGAATTGGTTCTCAGAAGGCTGACGTGCAGCAAACACGACCTCAGATACAGCCCAGAGATCTGGACTCACAGAAGCAGTATTTTAACATAAACACGATACGTACGTTTTTCACCCGCTATGTGCTGTGTCGCAGCATGACCAGACGCGTTCTCCATAAACGCTGGTGGAGAAGTTTCACTTCCACAGAATTAATGTCTTAAACAACGTGCGAGTTCTAAACAACTCCCTGGAGCCATCTGGTAGCAAGAGAAGGAAATGAAAGGCCAGATGCTCAGCTAGGGCACCCTAGGCTTCAGTTTTCACCACCTGATGATCTAGCAGGATCTAACGGAGGAGAGAGAAGCATTGGCCATGCCCTTGGTCCAAGTAGCCCAGAATTTTGGGACTTAATCTGGGAATGAAACTCACAAATCTGCACAGGGCCTGGGTGTTACAAGCATGCTCAGGCTTTGGATTGCTCCTCCGTGCAGGGGTGAATTTCACCTCAGAGGAAAGTAAAAAAGTCTCTTCTTTCTTAGGGTGAAATCCATCCCTGTGGAGAGAGTCAGTACAATGCTTGTGCTGCACTGAAGCCCAATTTTTAAGGCTTAAAGGGCACCCAGGTGTTGCATAAAGGAGAATTTCATCCTTGCTCAAGGATTTATCTTGCTTTGCTCCAAGGTCTTCCCTTTAATACAGCACATTAGTGGTAGAAATATTTCTCAACTCTACCTTGAAGAAGGGAAGATAAAATGATCTAAAGAATTGGGCAGCTCAGGGGCCTGGAGATAATATCTTTCACTCTCAGGCTGGCCTAATAGTGCCTAAGAGCCAGGTGGCATGGGAGAAAAGGCATTTGGAGGTCTCCAGCCAGCTCTGCTTATACAAGTGTCTGCATCATGAAACCATCCTTATTGGGTGAGGGTCTTTGGCTCATGTTATCAGATTAGGTGTTCCCTGTTGGCCTAAAGCCTATGAAATAATAATCGCTAGCTCTTACATAGCACTTCTCCCTCATAGATCACAAAGCACTTCACAGAGGAGGTAAATATTATCTCTATCTTACAGAGGGGAAACCGAGGCACAGTGAGACAAAGGAACTTGCCCACAGTCACCCAGCAGGCCAGTGGCAGAGCAGGGAGAAGCACCTAGGTCCCCTGAGCCTCAGTCTAGGACTCCAGTTACTAGGCCAAGCCTAACAGTGAATGGAACAGAGGCTAGAGAACATATTAGCCTGCAACAGTGCTAGGTTCAATGGATTAAGGTTTCCACAGCAGGGGTCATTCTGGGACAGAGAGCTCCCTTCTTGATAAACTGTAATGCACCTATGGCTGGCAGAGTTCAGCTGTGTCTGTTAAGGCCTTTCCCACCATTCAGGGTCTATGTATGGTCTCAGCAGCATCTGCTATGTTTGAAATTAACAGCAATCCATGGTTAATACTCTTTGTAGCACTTCTGAGGTGGCAAACCACCCAGGCCAGATAGCCACATCAGAAATAGGTACCCTAGCTAAAGGGGGAGAAGGATGTAAGACACCCCATAGTGAGCTAATGGGGCCATTTAATCACTATAGGCTTGTAACAGGGACCTCTGCCTCCCAAGCACTCCCTCCTGGCCAGGGTAGCTCTGTGGCATCCAACCTTCATTTTCCCTCTTGGGCTCCTTAGTAACTCACAAAAGGCTTTCATGAATCCAACAATTGCCCTTCTTGGGGATCTGTTTCCTTTAACAATAAGTTCAAATGAACATCCAACAGCCCTACCCCTCCTACCTGGCATCCTCCCCCAGACATCAGCCTGCTTGGTCCACATCTTTGCAAGCCAAGAGATCAGCAGGCAAGCCTCCCCTGCTACTGCTCAGGCACATCACCTGTTCCCCAGCAGCAGCAGCTTTGCCCCCATTTCCCAGCCAAGGACAGCTTTGTCCTCCAGAGGGCCAGCTGTCTGCTTGACTCTCTTCAGCCTTTTAAAGAAATCACTCAGCTGATCAGGACAAGCTTGTGGGGAGGAGGGAGGGGGAAATGTTTGCTAACCCAGCACAGGTGTGGCTGAGCTCAACTACCCTTAAAGGGCCAGCTGGCCTGGGCCAGGGCCACATTTTCACATGAGCCTACTACATGGCAGTTGCCAAACATGCCCCGGCATCCCATGTTTGTGCAACGTGATTAGAAGAGTGCCAGTGGGAGGCACGGTGGAAGCACTGTCTAATGGTGAGAGCAGGGTATCTCTTCTACCCCTCATGGGCAAATCACACAGAAGTTGTCACAACCTGCTGCAGTCCTGCTGTCCTGACAGATACCAGTCCATTGTGAGTGGACCAACCACTTAATCCCATGTACTGCTAAGCCTCCAGGGGCTGGGGAATGACCGATCACTCTGCCTAGCCACACGTCCCAGGTGCGGCCCCCATGTTTTACACTATTTTTGTGCAGTGGGACCCAGCATTCCAGCCATGCTATCTAGACCCCAGAACCAGTGTCCAGCCCTCCTGAGCCCGTCGGTTGCTTAGATACATTTCTCCTAAGCCTGCCTGGCTGGGGGAGGTCTGGTTTCCTCCTTACACCCATCAGGGACAATCTGGATGTATATCAAAGACCACATCTGCTTACAAAATAAATATCCCCTCCCATCTCTGCCCCACATAAACAATCAGGCAGCTGGACACAATGTCTAGGGCCAAGTCCCTTGCTGGGGTTACAGCAGGGATAAAGCCAGCAGGGATAAATCACCAAGCTCAGGAGCGACACTGGATGACAGGCAGGACCGCACGTAGCAGGTGTCGATATCACATGACACAGCAAACTGCTTGTTTACCGGGCTTCTTATGCCAAAGGTGACTGGACCATGCCTGACTAAGCAGGGATCGGGGATTTCCTCGCCTGTCCAGGAAAGCAGCCTCAGCCATTAATTCCTCTTTACGCTGAACGCTTTTGGGATCTAAGCAGTTGTGGTGACGGGCAAAGGTTCCTGGAACAGAGAGTGGAATCTCACGTGTTCAACGTCCGGGACTCAGCAGTAGCCGCCTCCTTGTAGTGACCCAGAGGAGGTGCCAGCCCTTCTGGAGACGGGTCCTTGTTCTGATTGGCTGCTTTTGCATGTGCAAACAGTCGCCTGGTAGATACTTGCAGCCCATGGCCTTTTTATGACCTGCGTGCCAAGGTTAGGACTAGGCCATTTGCTTTTCTGGTATATAGCAGATAAACAATCCTTTCCTTTTTAGGCGATTCCCGCCCAGATTCATGTGGGGGCCAGACTTTTCACACAGTGTCAATGAACAGCGGGTCATTGGCAAGGATAAGAAATCAGCTGCTTGCCTGGAAGTTGGGCCCATCCCTTTTACTAAACAAACCCTAACCCCTGGCGTGGGCGAGCGGGACATGTGAGAGCAGTCAGCAGCCAGTAATTTCAGTTGCATTGGGATACAGTGCATTGGCTTTACTCCGCTGGCTTTTCTAGGTATGAGAAGTGGATAGGGAGGGTAGGAGAGGAATCACACATAAACTCCAAAGAAAAGAGGTTTATGTTAAACAGTGGTCCCACCCCAACCCCAGGATCAGGAGCAGCGCCAGGGTTTCTGGTGCCCTAGGCAGAATTTGGGGGGCAACATTTTATGTGCTCCCCACGGGGCACGTGGGAGCTTCCGGTTCCGCTCCCATCGCGCCGCCGAAGAAGGACCCTCCGCCAAAATGCCGCAGGCGACAGCGGCAGTCATTAAGCTGCTCAATTGCCTGCCACTGTTTTCTGCGGCACGTCAGCAGAAGGTCCTTCTTTGGCGGTGCAACGGGAGTGGAACCGGAAGCTCCCATGCGCCCCGTGGGGAGCACACAAAATGCCGCCCCCCCGAATCCTGGTGCCCTAGGCGACCACCTAGGGTCGCCTAATGGAAGCGCCGGCCCTGCCCAGGATCAGACTAAGGCAGAACTCAGCTGCAGTGGCTATGAAGGGGATTCACTATTGAGGCTGCTGGGTACAGACAAGCTCCTGTGGTTAAGAACATAAGGATGGCCATACTGCATCAGACCAATGGTCCTTCTAGCCCAGTGTCCTGTCGTCTGACAGTGGCCAATTCCAGGTGCCCCAGAGGGAATGAACAGAACAAGGAATCATCGAGTGATCCATCCCCTGTTGCCCATTCCCAGCTGCTGGCAAACAGAGCCTAGGGACACCCAGAGCATGGGGTTGCATCCCTGACTATCCTGGCTAAAATAGCCATTGATGGACCTAGCCTCTAGGAACTTATCTAGTTCTTTCCCCCCACCCCTTTGTTATAATTTTGGCCTTCACCACATCTCCCAGCAAGGAGTTCCACAGGTTGACTGTGCATTGTGTAAAGAAATACTTTCTTTCTTTTGTTTTAAATCTACTGCCTATTTAGAAACAGTGCTGTAGGTGAGGCTTGAACTCACAACCACAGCATATTTCTACACAGCACTATGCTATAAGTACTATATACTCACTAACTGTGCTACTGGAGTACCCACTTTCTGTGTCTGTCCACCCTGTGCTACCTGGTTACCTCACACGGGGTCTGCCAAGTCCTGCTCTGGGTGCATCCCTCACAGAGGGGAGCAGTGACTATTGTCTTCCCCTCTCCTGTTCTCTCTGATGAGCTCTTCTAAACAAACTCATTTCTGTTCAAACACAGTCCTCCCAGAATTCCTCTGCTTCCTCCCCCTACGGCCACTAAGGCTCAGATGTTGAAATAATCTCTGTGGGCTTGTCTACATCAGAAAGTTGCAGCGCTGGTGAGGGAGTTACAGCGCTGCAACTTTGAAGGTGTACACATCTGCAGGGCATCACCAGCGCTGCAAACTCCCCTGTTTGCAGCGCTGGCCGTACTCCCGTTTTGTCTCGGGTGTAGAGGATCCAGCGCTGGTAATCCAATGTAGACACTTACCAGCGCTTTTCTTGACCTCCGTGGAAGGAGGAAGCCTCTGGTAATCAAGCTGGTCTCCTTCCCCGGCTTGCTCTCGCGTTCCCGGAACCCCGAGCAAGCAGGTCTCCTTCCCTGCGGTTTGCAGGGGGGTTCGGGGAACGCGAGAGCAAACCGCGGTGAAGCTGGTCTCCTTTCCCGGTTTGCTCTCGCGTTCCCGGAACCCCCCTTGAAGCCGCCCAACAGCGCTGCAGTGTGGCCACATCTAACACCACTTGCAGCGCTGGTTGCTGTAAGTGTGGCCACTCTGCAGCGCTGGCCCTATACAGCTGTACTAATACAGCTGTAACAACCAGCGCTGCAAAATTTTAGATGTAGACATGGCCTGTGTATTATATAAATACATCCATTTCCTTCATTAGTTTCATCATTCTTCCTGCCGTTGATGTGAAGGAGAGAGAAACTCAAGCAGCAATGTTTGGATCCAAATCCTGAACACACCCTCCCTCCAATGTTGGGGTGTTGGAGACAGGGGGCTGATCTGGCTCAGTATAAAGATAGGGGTGAAATCTGGATCCAGATCTGGGTGGGGATTTTGAACATCCCTAAAGTTCAGGGATCTGGGAATTTGGTTTGAAAGGTTGAGGCCATGTGTGCAATCCAGGTTTGGAATTCAATCCCATGCAAAGCTTTGAGGTGGTTTTGATTTGGGGTGTTGGCTTAGCCCCACCTCTCCTTCAGGCTGGAACCAGAAGCACCAGCAGAACATGGGAAAGCTTCAATGGGTTTAGCTACACTGTAGTTAGGAGCTGGCCTCCCAGCCCAGGTAGAGGTACTAAACTAGCATGCTAAAGGTAGCTGTGTGGATGTGGCAATATGGGTGATGGTTTGGGCTCACCATCTGAGAGACGCCTGCTGACCCCCCTGGGTCCAAGCTTTGGTAGCTAGCCTGTGCTGCTACCCATCCCTCAGTAGCCACACTGATATTTTTAGCACTCTAGCTCAAGTGGAGCTAGCCAGTCTGTGTATCCATGTTGGGGGACTCACTCCCAGCTGCAATGGAGACATACCTTATGAGCCTATGGACCTGATCCAAATCGCACTGAAGTCAACGGGAATCTTTTTGTGGATTGTGATGGGTTTTAGGTCAGTGTTCTATAGGGAGATATGTAAAAGCTCATCTCGTTTAATAAGACCTCCAGACTCCTTACACGCAAGTTTCAGATGGGAACAACTTTCAGTTCTTATCAGCTCAGGCTGGATATAAACCAGTGAAATAAGGCTTGACACTAGTGCTGGTCAAAACCTTTCCATCATTAGAAAATTGGGTTTCTGACTAAATGAAAGTTTTCACAAAAAGTGCAATTTCTACTGACAATTTTGATATTTTGTTGAAAAACCAAACGCCCTCTCCCAAAATATTTTGGCCAATGTCTGAAATATTTTGATGCAAAAATAGCACAGCAGTTCCTCATGGGAGTTGTAGTTTGGGTGCCTTACACTCCTATTCTCCTCTATGGGCCAGGCTCTTTGGCTGGACTACATCTCCCAAAATGGACCATGACCAGGGTCGCCAGTCGGATACCCTTTTCCCTCAAGCTAGAGGTGCTGGGCCTCAAGCAATTTTGATGCCACAAGCCCAGAGGTGCCAAGGCTATGAACTGCCAAGCCTAGAGGTGCCAGGGCTCAGACCTGGCAAGCTGTGGCAGAAACGAAGTCCTGATGGCGACATATGACAGGTCTGGACAGTTCTCAGTCAATACAACATATTGATTAGTAGTATGGGCTAAAAAATAAGGCAAAGGGAACGGATTATGTTTTCCCCTGGGACCAGATGGGGAATAGGAAATCATGACCCCAAAAGTTAAAAACAATAAAACTAAAGGAATTAATCACACTTTGCATTAATTTGTTTTAAACCTGCTGCCTATTAAAAAAACAATGTTCCAAATGAGGCTTTGGCTCACACTTCTGGGCCCTCTGCCCTGAAAACCAATGCCCGGTGTCTAGAAAACATATTAATCTCCATTTGTAGCCCAAGCTGTACCATGTCAGTGCATTGTGCTCACCGAAACCTGGAGCTAGGTCCACAGCAAACCTCAGATATACATACACTTGAAATTGAGCTGAGTTCAGAACCCTGCTCTGGAGCAGAATTTTCCAGCTAACCTGAATCTCTGTGAGGACCTGATCCAAACCCCTGCATCCAAATAGCTCCAAAGGGGAGGGGTGTGCATCTGTATTTGGAGCAAGGCAAGAATTTTGCAGCTTGAGGTTTCTGCTACAAATATTGGTCAGGTGAAAAACCAATGTGTGTCAACAGCAGAGAGCATGCTGGGAAAGAGATGCTCCAGAGCCCCTTCTACTCTGTTGTATGGGTGATTTGGAAGGAGCAGCCAGATGGCTCTATCTCTTTGGAGATATCAGGTCAGAGTCTCAGCTGATGTAAATGGGAATGGATTTACACTAGTCAGGGGACTTGTCCCATAGAGTACAGTGAGGCACATCAAAGTAGCAGAAAAATCCTCTTGTTTTCCTCCTGGGTTCTAGTCCCAGCTCTGCTACTAGCCAGCTGGGTGACCCTGGGCAAGTCATTGCATGGCTTTGTGCCTCAGTTTCCCTAGGTGTAAAATGACACTGATCTCCTTTGCAAAGCACTTGGAGGTTTATGGATGAACAGTGCTAGCGGAGAGGAAAAAGCTTTTGGTCTTATGGATGCTGCAAAGAATCTGGTTTGCAGCTGACGTAATGAGCTGAACAAAGTAAGCCATTTGCCATGCACACCAGCCAGCAGCTTGATTTCTCTCACACCTTAACTAGTTCCCTATATCCTGACCTCTGTTGCAACAGGCCTGAGCACATCCCAACAGCTGCTGAAGACCCTCGCCATTCATTGTGGCCAGCTCAGCGTCTCACGGGCCTTAGCTACCCTACTTAGGCCTTGCTCCTGCATGAGGACCCACTAGGCCTCACGTGGCGCAAACAGTGGGCCGTGCTAATGGATGCTAATGCAGGATGGCAGCCTAATAGTTTAAATTAAGGCCCCCAAGTGAGCCTTAGTAAGCTTGGGATGCAGCATATTAAAAGTCAGTGCTAATAAAAAATATATATTTTGGTGGGGATGGAGAGTACAACAGCGACATATAGGCCTGTCTAGTATTTATTTTTTTTAATTAACTGCTATCTATTATTTAAGCCAGGCAGGCTCTGCCACAGTTCTGCAAGTGTTTTTTAATGTGTGCGGAAGGGCATTTCTTGGCCTGTAAAGTTGATCATTATCGAAATCCTCACTAAAGAGGCTTTTCAAATAACTAGTGCACCTGGACACACCATAAATAATGATCCTGTTAAAGACCCCTTCCCACATGCCTCATTCTCCCTGCCTTGCCATTAAAATTCAGGGGCCACATTCATTCTCCAGGCGGGAGTGTGTGTGTGTGTGAGATGGGAGGTGGGTGGAGGAGAAGGTTATAGCATGAAGGGTATCCAAGTGTCAGCTGTGTGTTCTCTCTCTGAGGTACCTGCAGGGTGTGAGTGTATGAGACAGACAGCGGGCTGGAGCCTCAGCAGGTGGTGGTGGAATGAGGCTGATTTATGTCCGGAAGCTAAATCATGATGCAAAAGGGTTAAGAAGTGAGCAGGGGCCAGATCCTGTTCTGAGTCCCCACCCCCTACTGTGCTATTCCCTTCAATGCAATTTCATAGGTTGCCATGATTCACCCTCCTGCCACCTTTGCCCCGTGCCTTTTAATCCATCACGCTCCCTCCCCTCCCAGGACAAACTCCACTTTTCTCCCTAGTTTCTGCATGTTACTCTGGAGGCTCTGGAGTTTAATGATGCCTCATGGGGAGTGGCGGGGCAGATAGGTGGAGAGGGGAGGGTGGGATGGATGAAAGCGGGGGGCCCATATGAAGATCCTTCTCCCAGAGCTGGCAGCTCACTGAGAGGTGGGCTGTTAGAGCCAAGCAATCAATAGGTGAAAATAAAGCCCAGGTGAGGCAGGTGACTTTGAGAGGCAGCAGGAGAGGGAGCGGAGAGTTGTGTGAAGTGCAGAAGGAGATGATTTTTGGGAGGGAGGGGGAAGAAGTGGGAAGTGAGTGAGAGAGACTGGGACAGGCAGAGACCCTGTCTTCTACACGTCTGCCTCTCTGCTCTGCCTGCTGCATACACGTGAGCACACGGGGTGGGGGACTGGGAGTCCTGGGGAGTAGAGAGAGGCAGCAGGAGGTGAGACCCAAGCAGGGATGAGGACAGAGAGGTGATATGCTGAGGGTCTGTGGTAAATCTGCCCCCATCTGTATCTGCATGTGTACAGAGGTGCAGGTGCGTGTGCTCCATGCATCTGTGTTTCCCTGTGTCTGCACACACAGCCACAGGCTTGTGTGCCTCTCTGCACATCACTGACGTGAGGGATGAACTAACACCTCCAGGTCCCTAGCCTATCCTCTGCCAGTGCAAATTGCTCCCTGGAGTCTACTTTCTAGACCTCCACCCGGTTTAATTCCAACGGCAGCAGCGACAGGGCCTCTTGCCCATGGGGGAGACCATTCTGCAGCCTGATAGCCCAAGCTGTCATTTAGCAAATGATTCCTGAGATCCAGGCTACCACTTCCCTTGCTTGGGATCCATCCCCATTACTTTTTTTTATGTGCCCCTCAAGCCGGTCCCTCTTTGATTATCACATCCATCCAGGGCTGGTAAAATCCCACCCTGAGCTGTTGTTTGGCCTAGCTAGACACCTGCAGTTCTTTCAATCTTCCTCCCCCAGTCAAGCCCTCTGGAAACTTAATTGTTTTCTGCTGGTCATTTGGGATGATTAGTTTGTGTGTTCCTGACTCTGTAGGCATGTGTGTTTGAGAATATTGGCACCCCCCTATGCCTACCATGTCTAGATGTGCATACCTTGTGTGTACATCTTGGCATGGTGTGAATGCATGTGTGTGTCTGTGTCCCCGTACGGGCTATGCCACCAGGGTGACTCACATCCAAGCCAGCACCAAGGCCTAAGATGTGAGGTCATTTTGAGAACAGCGTGCGCCCTGGGGTCAAGTGGTTGGAGTGGGTCCCTTCAAGCCATGTACTGAGTGGGAAATGGATGAGCGGTGATTCAAGCACTGTCCAGCCTGGGAGAGCAGCAGCCAGCATGAAGCCATTCTTCAGAGGAGGTGTCTGAATCCAGGCATTGAACTGGCCCAGGAGCGAGCAGCTCGGCAGTCTAGGTCCAGGGTTAGGTCCCAGGTCCGGATGCAGAAGCAGAGCAGAGGGTGAGCATGGATCCAGTTTAGATGGGGAGGAGGCACCTCGGTGCTAAACATGAGCCAGAGTTTTCTCTCTCATGCGTGGAGGCAGCTGGGTGGGTGACCCGCTGTTGCTAGCTCCCTGGCAGATCCCAACATATGTTGTCCTGGCACCAAGGAGTCTGATGCTGGCATGGAAATTCACACACAGAGTCCCCATTTCCAGCCTGGAGACTCTCTGACTCAGGCTGTGCTGTATCCCCCTGAGACTGCCATCAAAATAATTCCTTGGGGGCCACCGGCCAACGCTTCCCGGATTCAGCCCCAGGGGGAATCTCTCCAGTTCTGCTGGGTCTGTACCCCGGGTTCCACCCCTTTGATTGTGCCTCCCCTGATCAGCCCCAGGGGGAATCTCTCCACGTTCTGCTGGGTCTGTACCCTGGGTTCCACCCCTTTGATTGTGCCTCCCCAGATCAGACTCAGGGCACCACACTTGGATCAAGCTCCTGTTTTCCCTTCTGCAGAGTTTGGTCCTAGAGAGGACTCCCTACCCCAGCCCATATCCGCAGCTTCTGGGTTCATGCCTCTATGATCCTGCCTCTCTTGTCCTTTGGCAGGATTAAGCCACCTGTATTTGGGCATCTGGGGAAAGGCTGGAGGAATCTGACCCATGGAGGGGAAATGAGAAGAGCAGGCCTGCTGCTGGTGTTTCTATCGCAGGGGTGGGAGTCCATTCACCTCTCAAGCACCCTCCCATCCTCTGCATTAGGCAAATAATGCCCCCCTCCCAAACCAAACACACACACACAGCCCCAAACAACCCCCCAGCAAGGGTAAAAATAACATGGGTAGAGGTCCAGCAGCAGAGTGGGGGCTAGCCAGTGATTACCTGCCTGGTAGGAGATGGCGTATGTGCGCATTCGGTGCAAGCAGCTCATAGCCATCAGAAATGGACTCCTGCGACCGGAGTGGCCGAACTGGAGGAGCTAAGGGAGGCAGAGAAGTACATGGATGAGACTTTCTGGGACACGGCAGAATGGTCCCACTCCCAGTCTGTCAGTCTTTGTGCTGCTGAGGAGGATGAAGGTCTCAGGGAAGGAGAACATCAAGCTGGAGCAGAGGGAAACAATTCCATAGTTGGGCCCCTCCTTCCAGATGATGTCAGGATATCCTCTGACACCGAGAAAATAGAGACAGTTGGGTTTGCGATGACTGGGAGAACTGCATGGTGAATCACCTGCCTGGTGAGAAGATTGCAGACCTCTCGAGAGATCTGGACAGACTATTGTGCAGGGCTGGGAAGGAGCTGGTGGTCGTGGTACAAGTAGGTGCCAGTGACACAGGGAAAGGTAGGCAAGAAGGCCTGGAGGCCAAACATAGGCTGCTGGTAAGAGATTAAAGTCCAGGACCTCCTTAGTAGCCTTCTTTGAAATGCTTCCAATTCCATGCGCAGGGCTAGTTAGACAGGCAGAACCTCCGGGTCTCAATACGTGGATGAGATGATGGTGTAGGGAGGAGAGATTTAGGAACATTTTGGGAAAGAAGGCGCCTATACAGGAAGGATGGGCTCCAGCTAAACCAAAAAGCAACCAAGAGTCCTGTGGCACCTTATAGACTAACAGATGTATTGGAGCATGAGCTTTCGTGGGTGAATACCCACTTTGTCAGATGCATGCCCAATTAAAAGCTGAGGCAGCAAATCCATCTTCTTCCTCAGGCCAAGGGGTGGAATTGAATCTAGCTCTCCAACATTCCAGTGGAGAGCCCTCATCACTAGGCTATAGAGGGCTTCTTGCACTAGCCTTTTCCTGTGGCCCAATTAATATTTAACTAAAGCGGGACAGCTTCACCAGGAAGCACTCAGTGAACTCCTTGTTGAAATTGCCTCTTTTGCGGGACCCAAGGAGTAAATGGAACCAGGGTCTCTAACACCCCAGCCAAGCACCCTCACCTACAGAGGACTCTTTGGAACTGAGTCTTCCCTTTGGCCCACTTAATATTTAATTAAAGTGGCACTGCTTCAACAAGAAAAGTCTCAGTGAGCTCCCTTCTGAAATCCCACATCTTTCTCAGATAGAGGGAGAGATTGAACCAGGCTTTCTAGGATCCCAGGGGAGCACTACAACCACAGGACTATTCAGAGCTTCCTGGTTTTGGGGCTTCCATTGGCCCAATTAACAGTTAAAGTGGAACAGGAAAAACTTGATCAAGCTCCGTATTCAAATTTACTCTTTGTTAGGAAGAGGGAAGGAGGGAAGCTGGGTGCTCGACAGCCCACAAGAGCACCATAACCCTCGATCCATAAAGGGCTTCTTGCACTTGGCTCTTGCTTTGGTCTAATTAATATTTAATTAAAGTGGAACAACTTCAACAGGAAAAATCTCTCCTCTTCATCACACAGTGAGAGGAACTGAATCAGGAGTTCATGGAGGTTAGGTCCATCAGTGGCTATTAGCCAAGTGGGTCAGGGCCACAACCCCACGTTTTGGGTGTCCCACAACCTCTGACTGCCAGAAGCTGGGATTGGATGACAAGGGATCACTCAATAGTTGCCCTGTCCTGTTCATTCCTTCCGTAGCCTCTGGCAGTGGCCACTGTTGGAAGACATTATATGAAGCTAGATGGCCCATTGATCTGATGCAGTATGTCCATTCTTATGCATATCTCATCTCCCATGGAGCCTTGCTGCAGTGCATAGGTCTGTGGTCACAAGGGCTGTACAAGAGGCGAGGTTTTTGCCTGGATGGTAACTGGTGCCTTAAATTCACGGCTTCAACTGAGTTCTGTTTACTCTGATGTTTCAAGGGGCAGTGCCCAGCTTCGCCACTAGGTGGCATGAGAACAATTAACAGCTAACAGCAGCTTTTGGAATGTAACCACCATGCTGGGAAAATGAACTTCCTGGTCCAAATTCCTACCTGGTCTAGGGCATAATTAACTCCCTTGTATGTTTTTTAACTCTGTTTTTAGGAATGGCCTTATCTCCATTATCCACCTCTGCTGATATAATTAAAACCAGCAAAACTCCCGAAGTAATGGAAGGGGCACAAGTTTGTGCATAAAATGGGCTTGCTTTTCTTTCCATAAAGAGGCCTTACTACGTGGTGATATATGTATCATATGTCTGCATGAAAGGCAAACAATAATAAGACTAGAACAGTGGTGCTCAACCAAGGATCCAGGGCCCGCTAAGGGGCCGCAAGCAGGTTTCAGGGGGATGGGGCCACCAAGCAGGGCTAGCATTAGACTCACTGGGACCCTCAGCTGAAAGTTGAAGCTGGCTGAAGCCCGGGGCCCTGACCCTGCCACCTGGGGCTGAAGCCAAAGCCTGAGCAATGTAGCTTCACAGGAGCCCCTGTGGCATGAGGCCCCAGGCAACTGCCCTGCTTGCTACCGCCAACACTGGCCCTGGCTTTTATAGGCAGAAACCAGTTGTTGTGGCACAGGTGGACCATGGAGTTTTTATAGCATGTTGTGGGGGGACTCAGAAAGAAAATGGTTGAGAACCCCTGGACTAGAGCACAGCTAAAAACAGGTGAAATTCTCATTCTTTCTTTCCTCCACAGCCTCGCTTGGACAATATTTGCTCAGTTTTTTTGGCAGAGGATCTGGCTGTGGGTGAGGTTTTACTGTACCTGTCTTTGCTAAATATGTGTCCCTATATAGAGTGACTGAGATCAGTACCTATGTGAAAAATAAACAATCCTTGGAATAGAGGCAGTGAGGCACTGCCATAGCTGATCAAACCAGGGGCCCATCTAGCCCGTATTTGGTCTCTGACAGTGGCCAATACCAGCTGCTTAACAGGGAGGTGTAAAATCCCCCTAATGGACTAACCTGCCTAAGGCAAAGTTTCTTACTGATCCCAGGCAATTAGTGTTTGGATTGTGCCCTGAAGTAGGAGGGCTTATCTCACTTATGTATTGCAACTGTGGCTGTTCTCATGGGCTATATAACGCTTTTTTTGCAGCTTGTTAAGCTCTTGGTCTCAATAATGGAATGGCTTCCATCCAGAGGAAATTATACTGGGGGAGTGAAAGCAATTGAAACCTCTCTGTTGGTCCCAAAAGTCCAGTACATTATTACATTTTTAAAAATAAATCAATCTATTTACTTTAGCCCGCAAATGGCCCATCTGGGGGACTCCTGTGAAGCGTATAAGGTGCTCCAGCAGGTAGTGTGGCAAGGGTACATTTTGTGTTGGAAAAAGAAGGGCCATCACCACAGAGAGCAGAAACATACAGAAATCAAAGAACAGGGATGTCTCATTAGGCCCTGATCTTACAGTGAGCTTTGTGTAGGCAGATCCCTGCACCTGTCATTGGCTACAGCTGAACTCTACGTGCTTGCGGGGTGGAAGACGGGGGCTGTAGGAGCAGATTGGATTGCAGAATTGAGACCTAATGTTGTAGTTTAAATGTTGGTAAAGGTGCGTTTTCAGCCTAGGATAAACGATGATGCTTTTGCACATATGATGAGATGTTGGGTAAAAATCAAGCCTCTTAGAGACCTGATCCAAAGCCCATTGATACCAGTAGAAAGACTTCCATGGCCTTCAGTTAACTTTGAATCAGATCCCAGATGCCTAAATATGGCCATAAGAGCCTAATTTTAGGCTCCCATTCTGAAAATTGTAGCCTTTCTGTTTAAGGCTGGTCCCATGGCCAAAAAGCTATTGAATAACCAGTGATGGAAAACATCCTGTTATGCTAGAAGATGTAGATGGCTGTCATCAAGTGCATCTTTGATGCACAGATCAGTCACAGACCTGGTTAAAGCTGATGGCTAATCTAATCGCCTTTTTTTCAGGCTAAAGAGAAGGAGCAATTAAAAAGGCCCCTTTATGTTATGATAGCTGGAAGCAATAGGAAGCCAAAGCCCAAGGCTATAGGCCACCTGTCAAGACCGGTCAGAAGCTGAGCTGCGTTGACAGAGGGTTTCCTTGGTACTGATTGTAAAGCACAGGGGCTGAGGTATAGATTGGTTGCAGCTCTGTGCATGAGAGGCAGACAGCGGACAATAACCAGCAGCCAACAAGACAGTGATCCTAGGATGAAGCCAAGAGATGGAGCTTCTTATGAGCACATTACTCACTGGAGAGGCAGACTTGGATTTCTGAGAAAGCAAACGGCCTGCTGTTTCAGGGAAACATATTTCCTTTTTGTAAATGAACTGGCTTTTGCCAAAGCATAAAGCTGATGTGTATCATCCATGTCTCCTCCTAATGGAAAGGACCTGGCAAGGGCTCAAATATTGACTAACTGCTCGAGCCAAAAGGGGCAATGAAACAAACATCATGATCAGTAGATCATCTAGGTTTCAAAATGCACTTATTGCCCTCTGGCAGCATTGATTGGAGTTTATGAAGCTGTTGCTTTTATGGTTGCTTGGAATAAGGAAGTTTATTTTCTTCCGGTGAAACTCATGAACCCCAGCATGCCAAATATAGACTTCCCTATTTACTGCTGACATGTACTTGCAGGGCGGAGGTGCTGGCTAAGAGACCAGAGGCAGGTGTTATCAACCTTTCTGCTACCTGAGTGGTTGGTAAAAATAAACATCTCGCTCAGTGTGAAGCCGGCTGTAGTATAAAAAGAACTGCACTGGTTCCTGGGAGTCCTATGAACATTAGCGCGGTGTGGCTAAGGCACCTGTCTTGAAACAGTCCAAGAAAGGCAGGAGTCCTAGCAGAAAGGTAAATAAAATACAATCAGACTAAAGATGATTTGTCTTCAATCTATCCGAATCAATAGCAACAAAATGAACTTGCTTTCCTAAATTTGTGGGTGATATAAGCCGTCCTGGGGTTGACTGATGCTTTTGATGCCTATGAGTCTACAGCATGCCTCCCTGCTCTAGAGAAAGTTCTGACGTTCGGAGGGGTGGGGTGGTCTTACCGCCGTTGGCTCTAGCTGTGATCTAAAACTTGCACTGGTGCATTGCCATTGATGTCAGCTGGGATTTGCACCTGGGAAAGCCCCATCATGCTTTTATTTTGGCTGCAGCTTTTCCGTGCTGTCTGCAGCGATTGTGATTTTGGATTTTGCATACCGTGCCTTTAATTTCTAGCAAGGAAAGTATCCTTTGGACCTGATTCTCCTCTCAGTCACGGTGAAATTGACCTCATAGGCAAGGCAGAGAGAGCCAGCAGAAAGCAGGTAACGCTTGAAGTCCCAGTTGAGCCCTCAAAAGAGGGCTTAAGTGGTGCAAAGGCTTTGTTTGTGCTGGATCTCTGCACAGGGCTGAATTTCACCTTACAATGGTGTAAATCAGCAGTAACTCCACTGAAGGGAACGGAGTTGCCCAGCTAGTGTCAGAGAAAAATTAGGATTTTTTGTTTTTAGTTGCAGCATTTCATGGTGTAGGTACAAGAAAAGGGGAATAAGTTAGTGATCAGCTGGTTTCAGTAACTATCATCATCATCATCAGCTAATCATTATAATGTAAGGGAGCAGTCACACAGGCTGTTCTAGTCACACTGCCCCCAGCCCTTACCTGGAGGGACCACCTCTAGGGGAAAGCAGGATGCTCAGATTCAATGATCCTCTCCATCCATGGTCTCTATGCCAAACCCACCAGCTGTGCTGGTCATGAGTTTTGCTGTGTAGACACCTGTCCACCAGGAAGTGGGCTGAGACCACCAACTCCAGTGAGCTGCTGTGAGGCACCTTTGATCAAGTCACAAGCCTGACAGGAGTGGTAAACACCCTGATTTGTCTGGTAAATGGCTTGCTTATCCTCTGATTTGAGGGAGTGACCGTTATTTCAAGGTCAGATAGCGAGTTAATCACTGGGGCTAGGAACTATGCTAGAAAACTGAGATTACCAGCATGTAGCATTTTATTTTAGCTTTAGACGTTTATGAACTATTAGTCTTTAAAATCACATTATGCGGATTATACTCTTGCAAATCCATTGTGTCCTATACAGCCTCCTGGCTTATGACCTAGCCAATCTTCCCCCTGGGAGTTGCTCTTAGGATAGAAGCATATGGGCTTTGGCTTTCCCCTGACTCTTCCAGTCCCTCCGCTCAATTTTTCTTTCTGAATCTTTCTGATCTTTATCCTGGTTTGTGTGACAAAGCTGCACAAGAAATACATATACAACCTAGATAAGAATTTGATTGAGTAATAACAATAAGGCTGTAAGCAGGGCCGCCTGGAGGGGGCAAGAGGTGCAATTTGCCCCAGGCCCTGGGCTCCGCAGGGGCCCCACGAGAGTTTTTCGGGGCCCCTGGAGTGGGGTCCTTCACCGCTCCGGGGGGCCCGGAAAACGCTTGCGGGGCCGGGCCCTGGAGCTTCTTCTGCTCCCGGTCTTCGCTGGTGGGGGGGTCCTTCCGCTCCGGGGTGGAAGGACCCCCCGCCAGCAAATTACCGCCAAAGCAGGACCTGCCGCCGAAGTGCAACCCGGTCTTCTGCGGTAATTCGGCGGCGGGGGGCCCTTCTGTTCCAGGACCCGCCACCGAAGTGCCCCGAAGACCCGCGGTGGGGGCCACCTGCCACCGAATTACCGCCGAAGAGCGGGCTGCACTTGGGCGGCGGGTCCCGCTTTGGCGGTAATTCGCTGGCGGGGGGCCCCTGCCGTGGGTCTTCAGGGCAGTTTGGCAGCGGGTCCTGGAACGGAAGGGCCCCCCGCTGCCGAATAGGGCTGGCTCTAGACATTTCGCTGCACGGGGGATGCCCTGCCGCTTGCCGGTCCCGCGGCTCTGGTGGAGCTCCCGCAGGCGTGGCTGGTCCCGCGGCTCCTGCTGCCAACGGCCCCAGACCCCCGGAATCCTCTGGGGGGCCCTGCTGTAAAAGCAGCAAAGAGTCCTGTGGCACCTTATAGACTAACAGACGTATTGGATCATGAGCTCCAATAAAGGCTGTCGATCATTGACCAGCGGTATCAGAGGGCCAAAGCTTCAACTGATGGCCTTCAGTTCAACCATGTTGATTTACACCAGCTGTCCCACTAAGTCTAATCCAGCTCTGAGGCTACCTGAAACATTCTTTTCCTTTGTTGTAGCATCTACATCATGGAAACCCAAACGAGAAGACCATGGGAAACAGAGAGCCATCCCAGGGGAAAGTTCCTATCTCTAGACAGGAAAGATGCCAAGAAGGTGTTGGAAATTTATGTCAATCGCACACTGAGCAACTGTGAGGATTCCTTTGCTGCTAAGAAGAGGGTGGAGGAGGCCAATGGCGCACAGGGGAAGAAGATGACTAAGCTCCGAAGAGCAGCAAGTGACCTCTGCGGGTACTCAGGTTCCAAGATAATCATGAGGAAGGGCCAAGCAGACAGAGCCCAGGCACTGAGGCTGGAAGACGCGCTCAGCAAGAAGAACAAACCATTGGCTTGTGGGAATGCTACAGAAGACGAGCAGAAGCCAAAGGGGAAAGGCTTGAAGAGCTTGTCCCAGCAGAAAAATCAACACTCCTGGATCAAGACTCTCCTGAATTTCTTCTACCAGAAAAACACTGATAACTATAAAGAACACTCTGATAAAAAGACGAAGGAAAAAGAGGCCAGCATGGAGCGGGCTCCTCGCTGCATGGAAGCAGAAGCAGCTACAAGAACTGGAGGCAGACCTCTAGTTCATTGTCGCAGCCTGGGAAAATCATTAAAAAGAGATCCACCCTCAGGAGAGCTTTCTCTCTTAAGAAACATGCCACCGAGGAGGAAAAGAAAGCAGGGACGGAAGCAGGAATAAAAACAAAGAGGCCCAGCTTTCTTCCACTGCGGAGCATTCACAGGCCGTCCTCACAAGGTAGGAGCATAGAACATTTGTAGCTAAATAGCTCCGTGTTCCCTGAGGGGACCATGGGCAGAATTTTAAAGTGGGATTATGTTCAGAAAAGTGACTGTAACTATGACACATACTGGGAAATTTGCAGATGCCAAAGACCTTGTCTACACTGGAAAGGGTTTGCTTGTGCAGATATACCAGGATAGCTATATCAGCGAATCTTCCTAGTTTTGATGCAGTTTATACTGGCAAAAAATTCTTTTGCTGGTGTAATTTATACCAGTTCTCGGAACAAAATAAACCATACTAGGAAAAGGACTCTTTTGCTGGTATACTTGCATCTACAGGTGGGATTTTTGCCATATGAAGTCATAAAGAATCACACCCCAAACTCACATTATTATACTGGCAAATTTTCTAAGTGTAGACCTGGCCTTAATCCCATTGTCTTAAAATGATCTGTGACTTTCAGTGAGAGTTACAGGACTGTTTGACATTCGTGCCTTTGAAGATCTCCCTCTGAGTGTCTACGGAGTCCTCTCTCCTTCGGGCCTGCTGCCACAAGAAAGCTGCACCACTTTGACTATCTTGGTATAGTGAAAATGGCAAATCTCCCCTTTTGTACGGGTATAACTTATTTCGGTTTGGGATGCGCAAAAACTATACCAGTAGCCAGCACCTCTATCTTGATATAACTGAGTCCGCAATGGAGCATTTCATGGAATCATTTTATCAGTTAAAAATCACACCCCTAACCGACATACTTATAGCAGAACAACTTTTCAGTGTAGGCTGGCCCATAGTTTATAGACACATTTTAAGAATCATTTCTTCTCTGCTACACAGTGTTTATGAAGCGGCTGGTAAATTTTCAGCATATGTTTGCGAGGTTCAGTGATTGTCTTTGTAGCAAAAGCCAGGGCTTGAAAAGCACCATGTGATTGTCATGCTCAGTCGCTGGCCGCAGTTTCACATGAGTTCCAGAGCTAGGGGAAGCGTGGGCAGTGTCAGCTGGAATTTTGCTACTGGAAGATGACATGTCTGACAATTCCCTTTCAGTCAGCAGGGTCACACCGATTAAAAACCTCACCATCTTTGTCTTTGCAGACAGGGAAGAACATGAGCTTTACTGCACACAAGTCTCAGAAGAGATACAGCTGATAATCCAGGGCAATGAAGCCAAGAGAAAAAGAAAACACAGTTATGAGGGGCTACTGAAACCTGTCGGCACTCCTGAATCTGGTCAGTATCATCTCATTCCAGGACATGTACAGTCATGGGCCACCCTTGATCTATGCACAAAAAACCCTCAGTGGGATGAGATTTGTCCGTATGCAGAGAGGCAGCGCAAGGCAGGCCTGTGCACCGCACAAGCCCTGTGTTGAGGACTGAGTGGCACTAGCTGTAGTGTGATGCCCCTGGATGGGTTGTCAGCAGCGGGAATGGACCTTGGGACCCCAAGGTCTAAAACCAGGAGCCAACAGTGCCTGAGCTAAAAGGCCTGGCTCTGCTATCCATAGCTGTTACAGGCTCATCAACCTCGCTATGTGGCCCAATCACCACTAGAGGAGGACAGACTACCACGCTGAATGGGTGTGGGGTACATTACTGCAGCATAGGCTGCTGCCCAGGACTGAATTTCATCCCGGTAGGAATTGCCCATGCAGACTGAGCAGGGCATGTGGCCCTTGTAAGCAAGGTGGCTGGCTCTGAGCAAGGAAGGGGCTACTTGTTGGCTGATTGGCAGAGCTGCAAACATGCAATTTTATAACGAATCTCGTGATATCTGGAGCACTTTAAACCCGTTTATGAGTGCACGGGGCTGAAAATTGGCTGTCGGGTTAGCAATGACTAACAAAATGCTGACAGTGTAACTACTGGAAGACAGATGGACACCCAGACAGACGACTGGGGAGTACAAGGAAACAGTCAGGCAATTGCTAGTCAGCACAATTGGAATGGGCTACTGCCTGTGAGCTAACGGACCAGGTTCCTTTGTGGGGGATCTATAAAAGTCCTGCTACAGACAGAGGGGGACTCAGAGCCACACTGTACACCTGCAAATGGGCAGCTAGGCCAAATTCCCGGTCCTACGAGCTCTGTGCCAGGGGCTGACTCTGCAGAGCTCAAGCTGGGATTCAGGTCTGTCGTGGCTCAGATGTAAGGGTGCTTTTCTGGTGCCCTTGACACATAAATTGCTTTTCTGAAAATAACCTTCAAGTGCCTGCATTGAAATCCAGTCCTCACGTCTAGGGCAGAAGGCCTTGGGCTTGTAGAAGAGATGGTCTGAAATTCTGGAAGTAATTCTCTTTCTCTGTCTGCAGAAGAAGCCATCATAAGAAAAATAGTTGCCCTGCTCAAGAGCACTGGGGATCACTTGGATGAGAAGGTAAGGGGAGGACTTTGTCTGGTGGACTGTAGATATTTTGGGTCAAATTCTCTGCTGGTTTAAACTGGGGCAGCATCACTGACTTCAGTGGAGTCTCACATAGAGTGATCTATTAAGGACTTTGCCCTGACACCTCTCCTAAGCTACTTCTGAACCTGGGCTCCATCCCAAGCCCTTTTGCAATATCTGAGTGACCTGCTATACACGTCACTGAAAGCCTGGCTAACCTACAAGGTGGCTTTCCATCCAAAAGGATTGCCAAAGGTGCTCAGTGCTTCTCAGAGCTTCTCATCACCCAGGGCTGATCCAAAGACCATTGAAGCCAGTGGAAAGATTCCCCCTGACTTCATTGAGCTTCGGATCAGACCTTAGATGAGGTTGGGGAGATGAAGTGATGGGTAAGTCCTAAGGAAATCTGACAGACAGAAGGGGCCAGAGCAAAGGCTATGCACCAGGTAGGGTTTAAAATGGAACTTAAGCAGTGCATTGACCTTGCACTGGTCTTCTCTGCAGGGATGAGTTTCAGGCTAGCAGAGGAAGGAGATGGTTGTCTGGGAATTGATAGGAATAGACCAAATGGGTAGGAAGCCAGTACGATTTCAGGAGTGGGTCATCTTGTGAGGTTGGTAGTGACACACAGATTAGGGGCAATACGTATGATATTCATGAATGTGTGTGCTACTGGTTTCCCTCTAAAACAGATAAAAGAAGACACAAATCTCACCACGTTCTTCAAAGATATCTCCTACAGCTCCTTCAAGCACTTAGCCGATGTCTATGTCAATAAAGAAGTGACGGCCCAAGTGCCTGAGATGTCTCCCGAGGAGATAAAATTTGCATTCGCTGTGCACTTAACTGCCAAGGTGGCCGGCATCTGTAACCACACGGTGAACAGGATCATGGGCTTTGGAGACCAATATCTCCAGGATACTTTTGTGCAGTTTTCCTACAGCAAGAACGTCAGGGTAAGAGGGAGAAATGAGTGTATGATGCAGCCCATGACAGCATGCTGGGGCAGATCCTCAGGGGGTGTAAACCAGTGGTGCTCCATAGGCATCAATGGAGTTATGCCAGATTACACCAGCTGAGCATTTGACCCCACCATTGTTATTTGTATTATTGTCACACTTAGCGACCCCCGCTGAGATCAGGGTCCCATTGTGCCAGGTGCTGTACAGTCACGTAATGAGGGACAATCTTTGCCCTGAAGAGCTCACAATTTGAATAGGCAAGAGAGACAAAGGAATGGATTATTAGCTCCATTTTACATATGGAGAAACAGAGGCACAGAGATGAAGTGACTTGCTTAAGGTCACACAGGGAGTTCATAGCAGAGATCAGAACTGAACTTAGATCTCCTGAGTCCCTATCCAGTGCCTTAACTATAAGACCATCCTCTCTCTGTAACACCTCTCTGCCTGATGGTCCTGATTTATATTGTAATAGTTCTAAAACCCTCCGGTATCACTCAATCCAGCCTCCGTGGCTGGCGTCTAGAGCTGGCTGGGAAATGATTTTGGTCCCATGTAAAACACTTCGCCAGAGCGAAAAAAATATTTATTTTCTTCAAAGACTTTTGGCCAAAAATTTGGGAATTTTGTCAGAAAAGTCAAAATGAGTTCTGTTTTCAGCAACCCCAAACTTGTCATTTGCGGGTGGGGGGGGAGGGGTCAGGGTTTTTCCTCCACTATTTTCCTCCACTCTTGACAAAAGAAAATAATTTTGTCAAAACCATTTTGACACATCATCGTGGAGGTTTGTAGTGTCAGCCTCATAAAACAGCTCATTTTCAGACCTGGGGTAACAGCCATCAAAAGAGAATGGGAACACAGAAGACTTTAAAAAGTTTCCATTTCTACTGGGCTCAGTTGTGGTCTTTTTTCTGGATGGTCCCTTGACTGTTCTCTGATCATTCAGACACTGTGTCCAATGGGTCCTGGGATATTATTTATCCCTCTGCCAATGCCCTCCTGTGTGTATCTGATGTCTTCCAAAGAGGATGGAGCTAGGCTGTTCTCAGTGGTGGCAGATGACAGAGCAAGGAGCAATGATCTCAAGTTGCAGTGGGGGAGGTCTAGGCTGGATATTAGGAAACACTATTTCACTAGGAGGGTGGTGAAGCACTGGAACGGGTTACCTAGGGAGGTGGTAGAATCTCAGTCCTTAGCAGTTTTTAAGGCCTGGCTTGACAAAGCCCTGGCTGGGATGATTTAGTTGGGAATTGGTCCTGCTTTGAGCAGGCGGTTGGACTAGATGACCTCCTGAGGTCCCTTCCAACCCTGATCTTCCATGATTCTATGATTCTTGTCTGTAGGCCTCTTATGTCTTTTGCTCTTTACACAACAATATGAAGAATCAACATGGGCACAGCTGGGTCCCAAATAGCCCTACACGGACATGCCTGGCCTAGCTACACACAATGCTGCTCTAGCTGGTTTCTGGTGACTTCTAAAACATAGAACACAGTAAGCGCCAGTGGAGGGCTTGCTAACCATTTAAAAGGACACTGCCCTATTCCTATGTACTACATTGCCAAATTTAGTGTCACTTGCCTCCGACAGACAGACCAACACAGGGAAGCTTTTCACTTCTTGCTCTTTGGTGGGCTGTGCTGGGACAGAGGGTTGAGAGTGTTCGCACATGGTGCAGAGCAACAGAAAGGGTTAATGCATCACTGGTCAGGATGGGCTTGATGCACTGAATTCCTGCAAGGTGTGAGTTGACCAAGAGGATTCTGGGAGCTCATGCAGGGGACATGGCCTCTACGGGAACTCTACGGGGACTCTGCTGTGTGGGAGCTGCCTTCACCCCAGCACACTAAGGGGCTTGAGCAGGGAGGGGGCTGCTGAACCAGTGACTCCATAGGTCCATCAGTCATTTCTTCCTGAGGAGCTGGGCTGCATCGATTCTGGAGCGCTGAGCCTGCAGGAGCTGCCGAGAAGCATCCTTGCAGCTGCTGCTGTGTGGTGAAGTCCTTCCTTCTCTGGTCCCTGCTGATTTGCCAGTGCCTAGCCCAGTCCCTTTAGCTGGGCACTGGAGGTACACTGCGGGGTAGGAAGTGCCAGGCTGGATCAGGCAATCTAGTGTAGTAGCCTGTCTCCAGCAATGCTCAGTGTCAACGGCTCCACAGGCCAGAAACCCTGCAGGAGACAGAAATAGGATAAACCTGCCCACAGGGAAATTTTCTTCCTAACTCCCAATAGTTAGAGTTTGGTTTATGCCAGTGGCATTGCCATCAGTTCCCATATGCTCCTCATAACCCGCCAAGGTCTGTGCTCACCAGCGTCACACTCCCATCCCCTTTGTGGAGCAGATCCTCACCTGTGGTTTATTCTGTCTCAACAGGACCATAAGAAGTTCAACACTAGCAGCTGTGAAAGCCCAGACTGAAAACTGCTCCCCAGGAGTTCGCTTTCTGAACTGCTGCTGGTACCTAGGGTATCTTCAACTTCAGCCCCACCTCTGTGAAGCAGAAAGCCATCCTGGGCTGGGAGGGACCAGCTGTCAGTGACTCCTGCATTTGGGAGAATTTCGTGGAGCATGGATTAAAAACCACAGAAGAAAATGAGTAACATGGGGGTCAATGTGGAGAACATAAAAGACAGCTAGCTAAGGATGAATATTCAGTAGCTAATGCTAATACTACCTTCATCTGACTAATCTGTGATAGTCCTCTATTGACCAAATCATTGAATATGATATCTCAGGGTTATGAACTATTTTAATTCCAGGATATAAAAATATATTTACTTCTCCTACCATTCAAGGCCTTGGTAAGAAAAATCACTTAAGCACATGCCTGATATTAAGTACATGTGCTTAAGTGCTCTCCATGAATCGGATGCTTTACTAAACTGGACTCCAATCCTGTTGGTATGTCTTTTATTTATTATAATTACTGCTATTCAAATTCTGCAAGGGAGATTAAACCTCGTGTCTCAGGGTTTAGCCAATCTCCAAGTATTAGAGATTGGGATGAAACCAACGAGGTCAGATTATCTGCCATCAGCTGCTGCTGGAGTTCTTGCATCTTCCTATAAAGCAACTGGTGCTGGCCACCATCAGAGATGGGATCCTGAACTAGAGGGGCCGCAGCTCTGAGCTTCTAGGGCAAATCCTGTATTCCTATGCTGTCGGCTTGTAATGCAAATACTGTTACAGTGCAATGCCCAGGAAGCTGCTGGATGTGATGGTGCCAAACTGTTGCATCTAATAGCATGTGATTCTTTCAAACATATGGGTGAGGGGCATGGAATTTCTGTGGAATGAAGGGACCTTTGGGGACAAAAATGGGCAATACTTCTCAGAATTAAGGACATCTGAGAGTTCCATTTCCCCATCAGAGGACTGTGATGTAACCATTCTGCAAAGGGGATTGGAACTCATTTGGCTCTGTCAACACTTGCAACCAAACCATTCTCAACACTGGTTGAGAGTCCACCAAGGATGTGTCTTCAACCACGAGCCATTTTCCTACTGTAGACAGCAGGGCCATAAACTCTGCTAAGTTACAGTGTCTCATTACATTTTGGAGCGGGTTATGGATTGGGCGCATGTGAACTGAGAATGGATTGCCGCTGGAGTCACGACGTTATGTACTGAACTATCAGGTTTTCTGCCAAATGATTTGAGGGTCTACAGTTTCTCCTCGTACGTTAATCAACACAGAGAGGAACAAACATTCCCAAGTGCTGTTATGAATATCTTGGAGAGCATGTATCCCTTGAGGGTATCCCTCTCCCAGATGCTGGGTGAAAAGTGGAGAGTGGGGTGGGGCAGAATGCAAGTGAATATGATGTTACAAGTGGAGTAAAGTGTGTCTTAATACACTATGTGATGTTCCCCTAGTGTTATCTGGACCGGTCATCTGCTAGTCACCTGGGAGCCAGCCTTATCCTACTCTGCTGTGAGAATTCCCACTCCCAGGATGTTCACGCACAGCCTGTGGCATGTCAGCTGCTCCCAGCTACATGAATGAGCACTTTTGGCCAGCCGCTGCTTTGATTGTGCAACTGAATGACACTAGCCAATATCTCCGGTCCCAGGCACAACTCTAGGAACCTCTATCTTGGAGTGTCCAGTTATGCCCACTGGATGCCACAAGCTTATATGAGTTTGTCAATTTAACAAAGAAATTGATATGTACCAGGCTTGTTATCCCAAGGGGAGCCTCTGACATGCTTCAAACCAAACGCACTGCTTCAGGTAGAATAAACAAAGAAATGTATTAACTACAAAAGATAGATTTTAAGTGATTATAAATCAAAGCACAAGAAGTCAGATTTGGTCAAATGAAATAAAAGCAAAACGCATTCTAACCTGATCTTAACACTTTCAGTGCCCTTACAAAATTAGACACTTCTCACCACTGGCTGGCTGGTTGCCCTTCAGCCAGGTTCTCCCCTTTGATCAGCACTTCAGTCGCTTGGTGGTGGTGTCTGTAGCTGGAAGTGGAAGAGAGAGAGCCTGGCAAACGTTCTTTCATTCCTCTTGGCTTTGACCCCTCCCCCTGCACTTCAGAGTCAGGTGAGCATTACCTCATCGAAATCCCAAACTGACCAAGGGAAGGGGAGTGACTCACTCGAGAGTCCAACAGATTCTTTGTTGCTGCCTAGGCCAGTGTCCTTTGTTCTTATGAGGCTGGGCTGGGTTTGTCCCAGACATGCCCCGATGAGGTGTGAACTGCCCCTCTGCTCCTGGAGAGTTTTGCCTGGGCTTGTTTTAAGCCATGAAGACACATTTTCAGCCTCATAACTATATACATGAAATTACAATCTATAACATTATTATACCAGTAATGATCAGTGCATCATGAGCTTTCCAGAGACACCCAGCATGACAAACTTTGCATTGGATACCACACCATCATATTATAAGGCTGAATATGGGCACGCGGGGTGTTCACCTGAGGTGCAGAGTGTCACAACCTAACGTGTGTTCTGTGCCAGTTTTTTTATATTAGATAAAAAGCAGGATAAGAGGCATAATATTTTGGCAGGTGGCCATCGGTGTGTGTTGTTTTATCGCATGATCATAGCTGCCTCTGCTCTCAGAAGGAGGACGTTACAGAAATTCCAGCACAGTGATATCAGTGACTTATTAGTAAGTAGAAGATGGTTGACCTGACACCAAAGTACAAAGGGAGGTGGTTCACAGGTGGCTAGTGCCCGTGCTGGCATGAATTGGCATTGCCCCATGCACCCGCCAATTGACACCTGCTGAGGCTGTGGCCCAGCATGTGTAAGAAGATGCACAAAGTGAAAGCGATTAAACAATAAGCACTGAGAATGGGTCCTAAATCTTGCCCCATTGCAAAGACCCCCTAAGCAGGAGAATAGGTCTATGGATGAAGGCTGCAGATCCTGGCTTGGTGCCAGTGGAGAGTGCCAGAGAATTCCGGAAGTAGTTTGGGAAGGTCCCTGCTGCAGGGGATATACCTTAGTCAAACAGAGGTGACTGGGCTCCGTGCAGAGGTAACTGGATGAAATTCTCTGGCCTGTGTTATACGGAAGGTCAGCCCGGATGATCCAATGGTTCCAATTGGCCTTAAAACAAAAAATCTACGAAAGAGAGCATGTGGGTATAGTTTTCATAGATTCTAGGGTCAGAAGGGACCAATGTGATCATCTAGTCCGACCCCCTGCACAAAGCAGGCCACAGAACCCTACCCATCCACTTCTATAACAAACCCCTAACCTATGCCTGAGTTATTGAAGTCTTCAAATTGTGGTTTGAAGACCTCAAGCTGCAGAGAATCCACCAGCAAGTGACCCATGCCCCACGCTGCAGGGGAAGGTGAAAAACCTCCAGGGCCTTTGCCAATCTGCCCTGGAGGAAAATTCCCTCCCGACCCCAAATATGGCGATTAGCTAAACCCTGAGCATGTGGGCAAGACTCACCAGCCAGCACTCAGAAAAGAATTCTCTGCAGTAACTCAGATCCCATCCCATCCAACATCCCATCACCAACCACTGGGCATACTTATCTGGCAATAATCAGAGATCAATTGCCAAAATTAGGCTATCCCATCATACCATCCCTTCCATAAACTTATCAAGCTTAATCTTAAAGCCAGATATGTCTTTTGCCCCCACTACTCCCCTTGGAAGGCTGTTCCAGAACTTCACTCCTCTAATGGTTAGAAACCTTCATCCAATTTCAGGTCTAAACTTCCTAGTGTCCAGTTTATACCCATTCGTTCTTGTATCTACATTGGTACTAAGCTTAAATAATTCCTCTCCCTCCCTAATATTAATCCCTCTGATATATTTATAAAGAGCAAGCATATCCCCCCTGAGCCTTCTTTTGGCTAGACTAAACAAGCCAAGCTCTTTGAGTCTCCTTTCATATGACAGGTTTTCCATTCCTCGGATCATCCTAGTAGCCCGTCTCTGAACCTGTTCCAGTTTGAATTCATCCTTCTTAAACATGGGAGACCAGAACTGCACACAGTATTCCAGGTGGGGTCTCACCAGCGCCTTATATAACGGTACTAACACCTCCTTATCTTTGCTGGAAATACCTCGCCTGATGCATCCTATACCTTGCCTGATGCTCATGCCTGCGAGAGTACATCTCTATTGCAAGAAAAAAACCATACTCCTGCACCTCAGAGCCTGGGTTGATTGACCAGGGCTCAGGCTGTAGGCCTAAAAATAGCTGTGTAGATATTTGGGTTCAGGCTGGAACCTGGGCTGTGAGACCCTCATGGAGTTTCAGCTCCTGGGCTACACTGCTGTTTTTAGCCCCTCAACCCACGAGCCTGCGCCAACTGACCTGGGCCAGCCATAGCCGTGCCGTGGGTCTTTTATTTCAGTGTGATAAGGCCTGATAAAATTGGCATGGCACACTGGTGGGAGAGCACCTAACACCATCAAACCTTCATTCTAACAAGCCAAAAATTCATCCTTGGCGTAGATTCCACCAAGACTGGTGGGTTGATAAACAGGTCGTTTATCAGGAATTTTCCTTTAATCATTGGCTTTCTCAGCCAGTGTGTAAGCATGTGTGTGTGTGTGTGTGAGTCTGAAACTCTTCAAATCCCCCTTATGCATAGGCAACACGTTCCATTGCCATAATGCTGCCTGCTAGGAAATCCATCTTCCAAGACCAATACAATTCTAGCTCATTCCTTCCAAAGCCAACATATCCCATTACCTAGAGGCTCTTGTTCCTGCTATCTTGTACTATGGGGCTTGCAGCTCAGAGTTGGTTTAATGCCTAGCCAAAGGAAAGGCAACAGGCAGAAAACTGAAGGATTCTCACACTGGATGTTGACAGACGTTCTGCTTTCCCACTGGCGAACATGCAAAGAGCAAAGCAAGTGTTCAGCTGTTGGGAAATGCCTAGTGTGTAAACAGATGTCAAAACAAGGGATAAAGCTGCCATTCATTGATACAACTTCCCTTCTTCCCTCCTCCCATCCCAGGGTTATTTATAGCTCCAGATCATGGTGGCTAAGGGTCTTGATCCTGGTGGTTAGTGGTCTCAGTTCCTCTCAGTGGGTTGGTCCAGTGTCTACTGAAGTCAGTGGCTACCCTTTCTTACCTACACCAGCTACTCACAGCATGGGTATGTGAGGGGTGGGGAAGGGCAGCCTCCATGAGACTGCTCTGTTCCCTCCGTGCATGGGGCCAGGAGTTGACACGAAGAGGTGGGTGATGCAGTAGGGTACTGGGGGACATGTGCTGGATAAAGCTGGTGCAGGGTATGTCCCACCCTGGAACAGGGGACACTGTGTGGCAGATTGGGATTGTCGGAGTCATTTTGTGCTACTCAACATGGGGGGATTTTGGCAGAGCCACCGCTGAGCCCTTGGCCCTCTCAGGCAAAACTCCCACTGACGCCAATGCGAGCTTTGACTGAATAAAGACTATGAGACAGATCCTGACACCGTAATCCACCTTCCGTGGTACTTTACTCTGCAAGAAGCCCTAGTAGCCTTTTCCCCTAAGAATGGTCCAAGCAGAGATGGCAGGATTTGACCGCAAACTAACAAACACCCTTATTTTTTTAATAGCACCCACTGGGCTCATGGGATCTGTAATCATTTCTGGCTTCCCTAGTCATTCCTGACTGACAGAGCACTGGATTGGGACTCAGGAGACCTGGATTCTGTTTCTGGTTCTGCTACTAGCCTGCTGGGTGACGTCAGGCTCTGCTCTGTGCCTTAGTTTCCCACTCTGTAAAAGGGGGATAATGTTACTGACCCTCTTTGTAAAGATCCACTATTGAGTTCCACAGTGGAGAAGCCCCATATCAGAGCGAGGTATTATTTTATTCTGGTAACTGATCAAGGCCAATAAGGGTGAAACCAGATGCATCAGGACTGGTTAAAAACCACTATGATTGCATCATGTCATTTGCGTAGCATCAGACGTGCATGTGACATTTGACTGAGCTGACAATTTAGGTGGAGTGGGAATAGGAAGGTGTATCACACAGGAGCGGAGGTTGCTTGCTTTGCTTTGTATGCCACACTGAGGGGTTTTGTTCTCTGCATTCAGGACCTTCCCGACCAGGCAAATGAACATTTGCATAACAAAGTCTCTCCCCCGTGTCCAAGTGACATGGTCTTTCCAATGTCATGGGGGAAGTGAGTGTTCTGGTTCTGTAGCAGCTAGAATCCATTCCCTCCCACCCACCCGAGGAATCTCACATGGGGGGAAACAGGGGCACTGGCTCTAGCCAGGGGCTGATTGCTGTAGCTGCAGGGCAGCCTGGCGAGGGACCCATGCAGAGCTGCTCTGTACCAAGAAGTTGCACTCAGGATCCTGGCCTGGGGCTTCCCACAGGCCTGGAGGAGGACTATGCCTCCCTCCCCAAGGGCTGATGGCTCTTAGAATTCAGGCAGGAGACTGGAGAGAAGGGATGGTGAGGAACAAAGTGAGCAAGCCTGACTCATGGGAAGTGCTAGAGGTGGAGGAAAGAGACATCGCCCAGTCGTTGCAGGGGAAATAAATTTTATCAGCTGGATAAAACCTTGTTATGCGGGGTGGGGCGGGGCGGAGGGGTAAAACCTCATTGAGATTGATAGGTGGGCACTCATCTGTCAATTAACATCACTGTAAAGAGATGCTTTCACCTAAAACAAAAGGAGCATATGAAACACCCCCCAACACCCTCCAAGAGCTTTTACTGACTTGTTCTGGGTAGAGAGAGAGAGAGAGAAGAGAAGACAGGCAGGAAAAAAATCCTGGGCAAGACTGACAGACAAGACAGCTGGAAGGAGCAGCTGAAAGCAGGGTGGCTGAAGCCGGTCGAAAGCAGGGGAGAGGCTTTGGGGCAGGGGAGTGCAGCCTGAAAAGATTGCTCTTGGTGCTGTGAGGTGAGCAAAAGACGCTGTTTCCTGCTGTTGGATTCTTTCTGTGCTCAGTGACACAGGACTTGGTACATTCTGTGTAAAAAAAGAAAACTGCGCCTAAGCGTCAATCTCTATGCCCAGCTGGGACATCCTCCTCAGGGCCCCAACCTGCTTCTGTGCCCAAGCATGGATCCCTCTCTCGCAATCCTATTTTCTCCCTCTAAAGCAGGAGTGGGCAAACTTTTTGGCCTGAGAGCTGCATCTGGTTTCAGAAATTGTCCGGAGGGCCGGTTAGGGGAAGATGTGCCTCCACAAACAGCCAGGCATGGCCTGGCCCCTGCCCCCATTTGACCACCCCCCTGCTTCTCGCCTCTGATGGCCCCTTCAGGCCCCTGCCCCATCCAACCCAACCTTCTCCCTGTCCCCTGACCGCCTCCAGAACCCCACCCCTGACTGCCCCCAGTCACCCCATCCAACCCCTCCTCTCATTCCTGACTGCCCCCCGGGACCCTTGCCCCATCCACCCCCGGAACTCCCATCCCTGACTGCCTCCCGTAACCCCATCCAACCTCTCCTCTCATTCCTGACTGCCCCCCGGGACCCTTGCCCCATCCACCCCCGGAACCCCCATCCCTGACTGCCTCCCGTAACCCCATCCAACCCCTCCTCTCATTCCTGACTGCCCCCTGGGACCCTTGCCCCATCCACCCTCAGTACCCCCATCCCTGACTGCCTCCCGTAACCCCATCCAACCTCTCCTCTCATTCCTGACTGCCCCCTGGGACCCTTGCCCCATCCACCCCCGAAACTCCCACCCCTGACTGCCTCCTGCCACCCCATCCAACCCCTCCTCTCATTCTTGACTGCCCCCCTGGGACACCTGCCTCATCCCCCCCGCTCCCTAACCGCACCAGAACACCTGTCCCTATTCAACCCCCTCTGTTCCCCACCCTCTGACTGCCCTGACCCCTATCTACACCCCAGCCCCTGAACACCCCTCAAACTCCCCTGCCCTCTATCCATCCCTCTCTCCCCCACTCTCTGCCCCCTTACCGCGCTGCCTGGAGCACCGGTGGCTGGCAGCACTACAGCTGCGCCACCCTGCTGGAGCCAGCCACGCACCGCGCAGCGCAGAGCACCAGGTCAGGCTGGATTCTGCGGCTGTGCTGCCCCAGGAGCTCGCTACCCTGCCACCCAGAGCATCGGGCCGCTGGCGCAGTGAGCTGAGGCTGTGGGGAAGGGAGAACATCAGGGGAGGGGCTGGGAGCTAGCCTCCTGGGCCAGGAGCTCAGGGGCCGGGGAGAATGGTCCCGCAGGCCAGATGTAGCCTATGGGCCATAGTTTGCCCACCTCTGCTCTAAAGCAACCTCACATCACTAAGCATGGGAATGAATTACAAAGGAAATGGGGAACAGAAATTTGGTAATCGAGGGCTGTTCAGTTTAACAGACATGCCTAGCCAGATCCAATGGCTGGGAGCTGAAGTTAGACAATTTTAGACTGGGAATAAGGACATATTTAACTGTGAGAGTAATTAAGCAGCGGAACAACTTACCAATGGTTGTGGTGGATTCTCCAGCACTGGAAATATTTAAATCAAGATGGGATGTTTTTCTAAAAATTTCTGCTTCAGTTCAACCAGTAATTAATTCAGGGACATCCTATGGCCTGTGTTGCACAGAACGGCAGACTGGATGATCACAGGAGTCTTCTGGCTTTAGAATCATCGAAATCCATGCAGGTCTCAGTAGCAAGACGGCAGAGGGGCATTTAAGTGGCTGACAGAATGGGGGAAGAGGCTGAGGCTGAGAGTGGGGCATCTACTTTGAATGTGGACTTGGGGCCCATCTGAATATTGCTCTGTCTCACAGTCTGGGGCTAGCTGGCACAAGGCTGCTCAAGGTAGAAATCTTTTGGATATCTTGCCCTGATGTTTTGGATATAAAATTGAGGGCCCGGTCACTTGTGGTCATTAAAGATCCCATAGTATTGTGGAAGGGCAGATTATTAGCTCTGGTCAGTTTCCAATTCTGGGTATTACATTTATCCAACCTAAATTCCCCACCACAGTTTCAACCAGAGAAGAGATTATCTTCACTCTAAAGTGACTGCTGTGCAGGGTTACTGGGGCAGAACATCTGGGATGTCACCTCCTGAGGGGCCCAGGTGAAAAGCCCCCCCCCCCCCCCCGCACATACCACCTGCAAAGGGCGTTGGGTTCTCGTGGTGTTTGGCAAGAGTAAAGGGTTTATTAGTCTTAAAGTGTCCCAAGGGGCTTGTGGATCCTCTTATTTCAATGAGTTTGCCCTCACTAATCCTGCTTTTCAAAGTGCCAGGTGGCAGATTATAAAGTTCGCCTGGCATTTAATGAATCAATTAGTTCTAAATTCCATGCTGATAAGAGGATGACAGGATTGTGTCTTATACATATTATGGCATCGAACCAGGCATGGATCTATGGCAGTACTGTCCTCGCCAGTAATTATAGCTCTTTCTCAGGCACAGCAGATACACCATCGAATGGTTCAGCTCGTTTCAATATGGCTCAGTATGAAAAATAATAAAACATGCTATAGATGGAGTAAAACTAGAGCAATAACACTGTAGGCAGACAGGGGAATGAGACAGATGTGCAATTTTACCCCGTTAGTTACTGGATTAACGCGCTGCACATAGTATATAGTGACAGGATTCAGAGGGGTGGCCGTGTTAGCCTGTATCAGCAAAATCAATGAGGAGTCCTTGTGGCACCTTAGAAACTAACAAATTTATTTGGGCATAAGCTTTTGTAGGCTAAAACCACTTCATCAGATGCATGAAGTGAAAAATACAGGAGCAGGTATAAATATATGAAAGGATGGGGGTTGCTTTACCAAGTGTGAGGTCAGTTGAATGAGATAAATCAATTAACAGCAGGATACCAAGGGAGCTTTTGAAGTGGTAAGAGAGTGGCCCATTACAGACAGTTGACAAGAAGGTGTGAGTAACAGTAGGGAGAAATTAGTAATGAGGGAATTAAGTTGGGTGGGTATTGCAGTTTTAAGATTTCCACCCTACCATCAACCTCAGCCTGGACCAGTCCACACAAGAGGTCCACTTCCTAGACACTACAATGCTAATAAGCGATGGTCACATAAACACCACCCTATAACAGAAACCTACTGACCACTACACTTACCTACATGCCTCCAGCTTTCATCCAGACCACATCACACAATCCATTGTCTACAGCCAAGCTCTAAGATACAACTGCATTTGCTCCAATCCCTCAGACAGAGACAAACACCTACAGAATCTCTATCAAGCATTCTTAAAACTGCAATACCCACCTGGAAAAGTGAAGAAACAGATTGACAGAGCCAGAAGGGTACCCAGAAGTAACCTACTACAAGACAGGCCCAACAAAGAAAGTAGCAGAATGCCACTAGCCATCACCTACAGCCCCCAACTAAAACCTCTCCAGGGCATCAAGGATCTACAACCTATCCTGAAGGACGATCCCTCACTCTCACATACTTTGGGAGACAGGCCAGTCCTTGCCTACAGATAGCCCCACAACCTGAAACAAATACTCATCAGCAACTACACACCACACAACAAAAATACCAACCCAGGAACCAAACCCTAATACAAACCCCGGTGCCAACTCTGTCCACATGTCTATTCAAGGGAC
This sequence comes from Gopherus evgoodei, assembly GCF_007399415.2. NCBI lineage: Eukaryota > Metazoa > Chordata > Testudines > Testudinidae > Gopherus > Gopherus evgoodei. The sequence continues at coordinate 136,293,571 of NC_044325.1, read as the reverse complement.
ACCATCATAGGACCTAATCACATCAGATACACAATCAGAGGCTCATTCACCTGTATATCTACCAACGTGATATATGCCATCATGTGCCAGCAATGCCCCTCTGCCATGTACATTGGCCAAACCGGACAGTCTCTACACAAAAGAATAAATGGACACAAATCTGACATCAAGAATCATAACATTCAAAAACCAGTAGAACACTTCAATCTCTCTTGTCACTCAATAACAGACTTAAAAGTGGTAATTCTTCAACAACAAAAACTTCAAAAACAGACTCCAATGTGAAGCTGCAGAACTGGAATTAATTTGCAAATTAGATACCATCAGATTAGGGCTGAATAAAGTGTGGGAGTGGTTTGGTCATTACAAAACCTAAACTTAATTTTCCCGTTACTAATTTCTCCCTACTGTTACTCACACCTAGTCAACTGTCTGTAATGGGCCACTCTCTTACCACTTCAAAAGTTATTTTTCCTCCCTTGGTATCCTGCTGTTAATTGATTTATCTCATTCAACTGATCTCACACTTGGTAAAGCAACCCTCATCCTTTCATGTATTTATACCTGCTCCTGTATTTTTCACTTCATGCATCTGATAAAGTGGGCTCCAGCCCACAAAAGCTTATACCCAAATAAATTTGATAGTATATAGTGTGTCGAGAAGGTGGACAGGGTGCCAGACTAAGGGGGAAAATGGTAAGAGGAAGGAATAAGGGAACGGAAAGTGTGAATGAAGGGTGGAGATAACAGTGAAGAGTGAATAGAAGGATGATTATCTATCATCCCCGTACACAAGGCCATCTACTCATCCATCATCATCCCTCTACAAACACAGATCTACCTACCAAACAACATCCCCATACACACATCCATCCATCCCTTCATCATCCCCAGACACACAGCCATCCACCATCCTCCTCCTACACACACAGATCTACCTACCAACCAAAATCCCCATACACACATTCCATCTATTCATCACCCCCAGACACACAGCCATCTATCCATCCATTCATCATCCCCACACAGCCATCTACCTACCAACCAACATCCCCAGACACACAGCCATCCATCCATCTGTCTGTCATCCCCATACACACATCCATCCGTTTGTTACAATGCCCAATGAGAATCTAAGGGCTGATAAAGTGCAGTCATATGGGACGGGCGCTCCAGTGAGAGGAGAAAGGAAGGAGGCAGCAACAGGTTGGGGTATTGGGTAGGGCCTGTGGATGGAAACAAGAGCTGGTGGCAGTGAGCAGAGAATAGGAAGAGGCAGGCGTGGGAAGTAATCAAAACACCAATGCAGCCTGGTCCTTTTACCTTTAAGTCCCCAGTTTGAAACCAGCCCATGTTGCCGATGGCTGAAAGCAGCTGCTATTTTCTGGCTGTTCAGTGGCTCATGGAAATGACTGGGTGGGTTTCAATCTCCTTCCCTAGTGAACAGATGCTCACGCCACAAAACCAGCACTTCACTGACAGCCTCATTCCAGAGGCCATGGGTTGAACTGGCAGGAAGACTGAATTATCCATTCACTGTCATTATGTGTGTTACAGTAGTGCCTGCAACCCCAGCTGAGACAGCAGCCCCATTGTGAGAGGTGCTGTACAGACCCCTAGTAAGAGACATCTCTGCCCTGGAGAGCTCACAACCTGAAGAGAGAAGACAAACAAGGAATGTATAATTACCCTTGTTTTGCAGATGAGGAACAGAAAGCTTCAGGTCACACAGAGTCAGGGGCACGGCTGGGAAATAAACCAGGCTTGCATGCCCAAGTCACAGTCAAAGAAGCCCTTGCTGATCAGGACTGCAATGCCCTGGTAGGGTGCAGCATGGGTCAGTTTGCAGTGCCCCTGCCTGCAACATGCTCGTTCTGCGGATGGAGGACTCCAGCCGGCTATCAAACCCAGCCTCCTTTGCCAGCACAGAACATACACAATCACGTAGACAGATACAACCCCCCTTTGCTGTCCCCGCCGCAAACAGGCCGATGTGTCTCCCCTAATGGGATAGGAGGCCGAGCAAGGGGCCCTTCAGATTAGAATCAAAAGGGTTATTGTCACTATTCCAGACCAACCCAGTGGTGTTGGGGATGAACCCTTACCTCAACCAGGTTATCAACACCCCAGACAGACTGCTAGATGCTACAGTACCTTTAGGGTGGGGCTTCATTGGGTAGCAGAAAAACCAACGCAGATTATAAAAAAATCTTCACTCCAATAGGTGACCAGGTTGTTCTTAGTCCGTCTGTTCTCTCACCTGAGGCCATTGCTGGCCTCTGTCCAGGCTCTTCCCCAGGGGGTCTCTCGGTTCTGATCTTTGCTACTGGTATTAAATCTCTTGCCTCTACTGGAGTAAGATCCTTCTCTAGTGTCCAGCGAGGTCTGCCCACTGCGACTCTTCTCAAGGGACAGCAGGTGGTTCTCACCAGGCTGGGCTTCCAGCCAGTGTCTGGGAGACCCCCCCTGGCTAAGACCAGGTCTTCTTGGATACCTGCCAACTGCAATCCTCCATCTAGGAGTCTCCCCTTCTAGGAGCTCTTCTTACCAGCACCCATTCTGGTGGGTTCCACCTTTAGGCTCCCCCTGCTCAGTCCTCTTACACAGCCCTCTCCTGGGAGTGCCTCTCCACAGCATCTTCCCATCTCCCTTGGGAGCTCCCTTCTAACTGAGCGTGGGTACCCTTTATTAGGTCCAGGTGCTTACTTACAAAGCAGCCACCTTGGCATGCCACCCCCCAGGAGCCCTCACTCTCATTTAGAGCCCTCAATCCCCCCCCACCCCAACCTCCTTCCCCAGCTTGGAGCCCCTTCCTTCACCCCAAACCCCTAATCCATGGCCTCACCCCATAGCCCACTCACCCAGCAGAGGCCTGCACTCCCCCGCATCTCAACCCCTTGCCTCAGCCCAGAGGCCTCTCCTGTATCTTGAACCCCTCATTTCTGGCCCCACCCAGAGCCCACACCCCCAGCCCAGACCCCCTGCACCCCAACCCCCTGCCCCATCCTCTCCCATACCCCAAGCCTCTCATTCTTGGCCCCACCCCAGAGCCTGCACCTCCAGCCGGAGCCCTCACGCCCCTGCACCCCAACCCCCTGCCCCAGCCCAGTGAAAGTGAGCGAGGGTGAGGGAGAGCGAGTGATGGAAGAAGGGGGAATGGAGCAAGTGGGTGTGGGGCCTCAGAGAAGGGGTGGGGCAGGGGGTGGGGCAGGGGTATTCGGTTTTGTGCAATTAGAATGTTGGCAACCCTAAGGTGGGGGCCTTCATAAAGGAGACATGAGCCTACAAAGCCTAAACCCCCATAAAGGGCAGCAGCCCCATGAAGATTGTGTCTGAGAAAAACAAGACATCGATGTAGAATTTTATACTGACGACAAATAGGATTTTGACAAATATTAGAAACAGTGAGGACATCATGTTCCTGGTTCAGAATTCAGACCATCTTTGGCAGCATGCAATTGCTAGCACAGCATGTCAAACGCACTGCGCATCTCCTTAGCAAATCTGTAGTACAGAGATTGTCCCTTTTTTCATTGAAATCACAAGGGCCTCCATTCTCTGGATCATTGAATGGAGAATACTGATGTCCCATTTCATATTTTTCTTCATGGCAATTGCAAGTGAAAGGAACATAACATGTAAATACATTTTTACGCCCAAAGTGTTGAGCTACTAGGGAATCTGTTCTGCAGCATTTCCTTGGGTCTGAAGCAACACAATGACATACAGAAGCATAGAAACATAGGGGCGCACGGTGCCATAACAGGTCAAATCACAGGAAGGGATGCTGAATGATTTCAATTCAGCTGGGAAAGTAGATCTGAGAATCTGGCCAAAGGACAATCCTGATTTAACATGCCTTGCCGAGATGAGACCTGCACGAAAGAAGTCAGAACTGGGCTAGCAGGAATTTTCATCCGATGAAACAAGCGAAAGTAGGCCACCACATTTTCAAAAGTGATTATTATTTTCTGGAGGGCTCCATTTCTGGGTTTCCCCCCTGGTTTACAAAGGATGGGTGCTCAGCACTTTCTGAAGGTCAGGCCCCTTTTTAGGCCTCTCAAGTTAATCCTCTCAGAATTGCAAGGCTCAGAATCCCCCGTCTCACTTGAAAATGTAGGCTGGAGTTGGAGCAAATCATGAGAAGACATGGGAAAGATCTGTCGTCAGAAGTAGGTCTCCTGATTCTGTTTGTCGTGAGGTATTGCCAGCCTCCCCCCCTCCTCCCGCATCATGATATTGGCTTAAAATCATGAATTTAAAAAAAATTATAATAAAGGATGGGTTCTTTTTGTTTGCCTTCTGGACTTTGAGCCTTAGGGATGTACTTGGGTCACATTTTCAAGCTTTTCTCTGCAACCAGGAAGGCTAAAAACTTGCTTTATTTCCCCCCCTCAATGGAAGCTGAGATGATCAGCAAATCACTTGACTCCAGGAGCTGAAGAACACTAAATATCACTAAATATCACTCGACTCACAATAAGAATGATGAGAGTTGCCAGAACTGGCAGTGGGTGAGGTATAAGGAGGATAAGCCTGATAACTACTTTTTAGGTGCAGAGAAGAAGAGAGCTGATTCAATGTAGGGTGCCACATTCAGCAAAGCATGGGCCAGCCCCTGGGCAAAGAGGGGAGGCTGTAAGTTCCCGTGGACACATCTCCTGTACGAGGACAAGCCACGATTACAAGTGTTGTGCTCCCGTAGGGCAGGGGGAGCAGAGCGGAGTGCATTGCCATAGCTTTTCTAAGGGTAGCACAATAGCCGGCCTTCCTGATAGTGCCCCAGAGGTTCTATTGCATCATGTTACTGTTGTGCATGGCTAACAAGAATAACGAAAGAGTCTACAAGCAGGACATACAGTTCTGTGGGTGCTGCATGAGATGGCATATACTGCAGCTCGCTCTCCTCTCTGCAGAGCTAACAGGAGTGAGAAGCAGGCACACACTGTTCTGGTTCGGTCACTGAAGTTGGATGTTACTCTGCTCCATGTGATGAGCTGGGCTGCTGACTCAGAAGGTGCCATTTTTGCAGAGTTCCTATTGAAGAGCAGAACTGCACTTTAGCTCCGTACCACGAGATCCCAGCATGAGTCCATTCGGGGCCTGATGAGAAGCCAGTAGAAAGATTCCCTAATAAACAACAGGTTTGGGATCAGGACCAGAGCTCCTCTGGGAAGCAGATGAGGGAGGAACTTGACCCACTGTTGGTAAATAAGAACATCCTCATTTTACAGAGACGAAGTGGCTTAAACCAGGCCATGCAGCCAGAGTTAAGACCAGAACCCAAGGCTCTTAACACCAAGTCCTATGCTCACTCCACTAGGCCAGGCAACTTACAAACTGCATTATTAGAACAGCTAGATAGAGTGAAATTCAATCACCCCAGTGCAGAGGGCCAGTGCATAGTCCGGGCAATACTAAAGTTCCACATAAATTCTAGTCTGAGTATTCAATGTGAGATTTCAGCGTTGCATTGGCTTTGAGGTGGCTTGCAGCATGGGGCTGAATTTCATCTCTGAAGAATCGCGGACACTACCATGTCCACCCAAATGCTCCAAATCTAAATTTAGCTTAGTACATGGCGTTTTGTACTGTACATACTTAAGTGATTCATGTAAGTATGTGATAAACTGACCTCAAATGATACCCCCAACAGAGCTCCTTGATGCATAATCTCCTTCTCCCAGGTCAATAGATTCCAGAGAAACGCAAGACAGAAGAATACATTCTTCCTCCTAGCCTTGACTTGCTTAAGAGCAAAAACATGCCAAGGGCCCTAACGTGGAACAGAACTTGTACATAGTAGCTACCCACAGTAAGCAGTGCAGGTGAGGTTCAGACATTATTGGTAATTTGCTGATCAGATTCAAAATGCATCCCTTGTAAACTTGCTTCCAACCTCATTTCCTTGTCACAAAAGTCCATTAAACCTGCTTAGACTAGGCACATCATAGCAACGCTGGCTGGAGATTCAAAGAGGCAAGTGCCTGCAATCTGCACAAGAAAGGCTCTCCCTGGATTCATACTCCCGTGGCTAGGCTTTCTGGGAGCAATGTTGCGAAGTGCTTAGCATCTCAAACTCCCACTGAAGCCTGTGGGAGTAGAGGGGCCCTAAATCCCACCCAGAAACCTCACAGGGCCAAATACTGAGTTGTGCTCCAAGCTGCACAGGCTCAGGGTCTCGCAGGATTTGGCCGTTGCGTCATGTGGCTGCAGGAACAGAACTGAGCAATCAGACTACGAACATAAAGACTATTCATGACATGGGAGGAAGCTCCAGGTGCCACAGAACCATCTTTGCAGTTCCCACGCCATCTCCAAATATAGGCTGCATGGTTGGAGGAAGACAGGCTGGCCAGGGAATGCTCCATCTGTCCACTCGTGGGCTGCCTTGGTGGCTCCCTGGAGGGCCCCTGGCAGCTGGTGTGAGTTAGAGCAGGTCTGAGGCTGCTCCAAGTTGCACTTGGGGAAAGTGGCCCATCACCTGGCAGCACCAGCGTCATAAGCCTCTAAAGCTGTTCTGGCTGTAGAAAGGCCAGTCTCCATGATTTGGGCCACTAATTTCAGTGGCAGTCAGACTGGGGGTTGGAAATAGACTCTGATCTGACTAAATAATTTTCATTGTCTGCAGTGCAATCACCGGTATTAAAAAGTACCAACAGAACCAGTGACAAGGCCATTAGACTTTAACGGTCCTTTCAGCTTTAATAAACTATTGAGCTGATAGCAGGACAGGGAATAGAAGTTCTGAGATTTAAACCTGACAGAATCCTGTTGAAGTGACATGTCAAGCGCACAGCTGGGTGGAGCATTCAAAGGAAATGGGAGTCTTTGGAGGTTGTGTCTTGATAAGAACTAAGTAACAGGCTCAAGGTCCATTTTCTCAGTGGATACAGACAGTGCAGTATAGGGTTAATTGAGCACGTTTTCAAATATAACATAGCCCAGCCCTCTGTGTAATCCCTTGTGTAACACCCACCAGCTCTGAGCTCCTCAAGCAAAGCTCAGCTCATTCAGCACTGAGCTGTTCCTAAGACAGGATTGAGGAAGAATCCAATTTAGAAAAACACCCTTGAGGAAGAGCGGGAAAAAAACAAAAAAGAGGAAATGTTGCAAGGGATGCTCGGAAAAAGCCAAGCTAGAACCATGAGATGCAGGAGGCTTCACGCGCTGTAAAAGTGTGCGGGCTGTGGGAAGATTTGTGAGTTATTGTCTTAAAAGGAGCTCCTCACTTAAGCTGGGAGCGTGATAGCTAGTTAGGGTCTAATCTAGCTAGAGCTGCTTTGATGGGGGGGGAGTTTTATTTTTAGCCAGAGAGGTAATTAAAGCAGGCATCGAATCTGAAAACATCTCAGGGATCTGGCACAAAAGGGCAAAAAGTGCATCTTACGCGTTCGTGTGAACTGCGAAAGAAGCAGTGAACGTGTCAGAGAAGGGCAGAAAGAGAGCGGGCTCAGAGTTTAGCTAGTAACAGCACAACTGAACATCGAAGTGACAGGGCACCTGCCCACTGACAAAACCCCGGCTCTGCAGGCTGAGCAGCTGGGATGGCTGAAGCAGACCGAAATGGCACCGGCACCCCCTTCTCTCTTTCTTTTTCAGGCAGCGGTTTTCTTGCACTTTACCAGATAGGGGTAGTCCAGTCGCTCTTGGAATTGGCACCTGAGATACTAAAATCTGCATCCAAAGTTTATGGAGCATCAGCTGGGTCACTTATAGCTGCAGCAGTGGTGTGTGAATCTAGCCTGGGTAAGCAATGCTTTGCTTTATATTAACAATATAATGTTTATATTAACAATAATAATACTGAAAAGATGGATTTTAATGCCATGAAAGGATCAGAAATGAATGATTTGTATAATAATACAATAACTAATAACATAATCGTACAGCATCAGGGGACCTACAGGGCCAGATCCTGAGCTGGCGTAAATCGGACTAGCTGTGTTTAAGTCAGTAGTGGTACATTGCTTTCCATCAGCTGAGGATCTAAACCATTGTTCTTCACTGGGAGCTCATGGGCCAGATCCTGCCCCCATAGGTCTACTGTTTGGCCCACCGTCAGCCTTCTGGGAAGAACCAGAGCTCTTGTCCCCTCCCCAGGATCCTAGCTTATCCATTGCCTGGCCTCAGAGAGGGGGCCGAAGAACCCCAAAGAGAGCAGAGGTGAGGCTGGGGGCCCCACAACTGATGAGGGGGCTGGGCAGATGGCAGGCTAGCGGCAGGATTGATGGGGAGTGGGCAGATGCAGCTCAGTTTATTTTCCCTCTGTTTACCATCCTGCCATGTACTTAATTGAAAACCTTTCCCTTTCCATTTAAACATCTTGGCGCTAGCCTGCATTGATACATTTAGACTTACAGCAGTATGCTTTTAATCAGACGTTCAGTGCCTCTGGCCCTGTTTTAACTGTCTAAGTCCCATTCAGACACAGAGCGATCCGTAATTGACATGCTTTCCGTAGCTAGCTTGATTGCTTTCTGCCTAGTCCTTTTCCAGAAAAAAAAGATGATGCCAAGGAGTTGTCAGAATCTCAGGCAATCAAGGAAATTAGACGTGCCTGCATTTCTTGTGCGTTTTAAACTTATTTTCATTTCATAGCTTTAAGAGTAAATTCATATTGACAGCATGATGTTTTAATAGCATTATAGTCTATTTATATAATCACTTGTTTATAAGATTTCATTGGAATATTACCTATGAATGCCCAGTTTTTTATTTTGAGATTATTAAATACAATCCAGCACACCGCTCGTGAAAGGTTGCGACCCCTGGCTGCTGGCAGACTCCCTAGAGAGCACACATGTGAAGAGCACTTTGGCCTGTCTAGATCTGGACATTCCCTTATCTGGCCTGCCAGGAAATGCAATTCCATGCCATCGGTCTAGACCAACTTATATTAATATATTGTTTCACCTTTTCAGCCAGTGGCCCTGATCTTTAACGGGTGTAAATCAGTGCAGCTGCATTGAAATCAGTAAAGTGATCCTGATTTACATCAGCTGTGGATCTTGACCTGTGTATCCATCTAGATCATTGCACATGCTCAGTGAGTCAAATCTTCAGCTGATAGAAATCAATGTCCTTCCACTGAATGGAGCTACGCCAACTGATACCAGGGGAGCCTCTGACCTGGTACCATCCTATTCAGCGGTCAGGTTTCTTTGGACTAGTCAGTAGGGGTGGAGTACTCTAAAGGAGTCAGGTGCCTCTGGCCCTGTTTTAACTGTCTAAGTCCCAGCGTTGGGAGAACTGTGATGTACAAAGCTCCCGCTGAAACAGTAAGTTTTTGCAGTAAAAGATCCCTCAGTGCCTATGTTTCTGCCTCTGTGCACATGCTCTGCTGCCCCTCGGTGGTGTCCGGATGCCTATCTCCTTCCTAAGCTCCAGAGCGATTCATCAACCGGGGAAGATAATCGTTTCGCTGCCTAAGTTGTCTGAGGGGCTGAATCTAGCAGACACACTCAAGAGGCTGCCTACCAGAGCGGGCCCCCCATATAGGCGAGCGTGGGAGCAGGAGCGCCTTCCTCATCGCTTTTAGCCCTGTGGTTAGGGTCCTCACCTGGGCGATGGGAGACCTTTGGTTCAGAAAGGATTTGAACAGGGATCTGCCATTTCTCATGTGAGTGCTCTAACCAGTGGGCTCTGGGACAGTCTAACAGAGGGGGCCCCTCAGTCACTCCCATTGAAGTGGTTGCACTGTGGAGAAATGAATGGCTCCCTGAAACAGGGGGACTGGATCCTGGATCACCCACCGCCTGGGTGAGTGACTTCAAAGCCTGGTTGTTGGCACAGTCTCATTCTTGTGCTCTTACTCCTGCTCTCAAAGAATTATGCAGGCTAGAGAGAATAGCCCAATGGTTAGCGCAGCCACTTGCAAGGTGGCAAATCCCTGTTCAGCTCAATACCCCACCTTCCCGAGGTGGAGAACACCTAAATCCTTTTGAACGTTCAGCCCTAAATGCTTCCCCACTCAGGAGAAGAGGATGCATCTTCCTTTCTGAGCAATACAGTGCCTTTTCCAGCCACAAGGGTATGTACAGACTGCAATAAAAATCCCCCAGCAGGAGTCTCAAACCCTGTGTCAGCCCATTCAGGCTCACAGGGCTTAGGCTGCAGAGCCAAAAACTGCAGGGGTGACATTCCCCTCATGGGGTTTCAGAGCCTGGGCTCCAGCCCGAGCCTGAAGTCCCATGAGCCTGAGTCAGCTGATTCGGGCCAGCCCGAATTACAGTGTAGATGTACCCCAAATCCCTGTGATCTTGTAACGTAAGGGCTTGAGCTTGCCTCTGTTTAAGAAACAGCAAACGTCTCATTGGCATCAGTGGGACCAAGAGGAGCAGCCCCTCTATCTCCAGGTGCTGGTTTTATTGTAGAAAATTAAAGGCACTATATTAAAGTGCACTAGGGAACTTCCAGTTCAAACCAGCAAGGTATACACAGACCAGTTAATACGCACTTTAGAAATCCCACCCATGCCGTGCACAGTTCTGCTCCATGTGGACACACCCCAAACCTTGCTGTTTTTAAAGAATTTTTTAAGGCAGAAAAAAAAATGCATATCCATCTATGTACCAATATCTTAGCTGCTGCTTGTAAGACAGTGGCTTCTGACTGGCATATTCCTGTGCTTGCAAGAAGAAAGATACCTCTAGGAAATCTATAGGAGAGGCAGCTGTAATGATAGTGTCCAGTAGCATCCTCCAGCTCCCAGGTTGTCCCGCTTTTGGGCAATCACAGCCAGTAGCTCCGGCTCTCAGAGATCAGTTTGTAGCCCACTTGTGTAGTCAGGCTGCAGACCAAAGGAAGGTCCTTGCTGCTCTGGTTTATTATGGCAAAAATCACAAACGTTTGTCATTTGGTTTTCAAGCAACTTTGATTTGAAATTCAGCTCCATTACCACCTCACTTGACCCCGCAAAGCATTAGTTGTTATGTCACATGCTCGGAATATCTGCGCAAACATTTATAACTGCTCTTAATTCCTGGGTTGCTCTGGTGCCTTCAGGACACTAAGATATTTTTGCTCTGTCTAATCGGTCTGTCTGCCTGTCTTTCTAGAGCAATCTCAGGGGTTGCTGCACTGGGACAGCCAGAACAGGGCCCCAAGCAAGCTTTGTTCTTCCCAGATTAGGCCCTAGCCCTGCATGGCTCAACTTTACACATGTGAGGAGCCTCCTGGATGCCGGTGGAACTGATGCATGTGCAAACTTTAGCCCGTGCAGAAATCTCTGCAGGATCACAGCTGAATGTGCTTCCAGCCATACGTGAAATCATCTAGAGCTTGAATGGGGGTCCAAGGGTTTGCTTAATTACCAATGATCTCACTTCTGTGTGGCCAGATAGACAGATCCTAATCCAAAGCATCCTGCTTCAGCGTGTGAGCCAACCTCTAACTAACAGATGTCAGGAAGAAACTTCCCCTGGTGGCAGGTTATCCCTTTGCTTACACTCAAAGAGTTTCTTGCACCTTCCTGTGAAGCAGGAGACAGAATCTTGACCTAGATGGACCCCAGGTCTGATCTGGTCTGGCAGTTTCTAATCTACAGGAGCCACAATGCTGATCCTGAGGCATTGCTCTTATTCACAGCTTCAGTGGGAGCCTGCCTACAAAAGGACTAAGTACAATTAAGCTGAAAGCAGCCACATGCTGGAGCTGAAAGACCATCAGCCATTCTTCCACAGCCCTCTCCCCTCTCTCTCTTCATGCTGCTGAAAAGAGACAGTGCTCTTAGCCCAGTACTGGGAACCAGGAACTCCTGAGCTCTGACATTGACTCTCTCGGGCAAGTCATGTCCCGGCTTTGTGCCTCAGTTTCCCCAGCCATCAAATGAGGACGATCCAGTCCCTATTGGCCTTGCAGGGCTGATGTAATTATTAACGGCAACTTGTTTCCTCCCAAGTGAGGTGGAGGATGATAATATTTACCTATCCTCACAGGGCTGGGCTGATGAATAGTGCAGAGCCCACCCCTCCCTGTGATGAGAGGTCATGAGGGAATCACAGGAGGATCCTCTCACAGCGATTTCTACTTCCTGAGCCACCCGAGTCAGGATTTTACCAGAAGACAGGATGATCTGACCCAAACTGATCGGTGGCAGCACTCCGGCAGTTTCCCACATACGCTCAGCTCCTCTGCTAAACTCGGGACCATTTGAGCCTCCTGCTGAAACAACATGGTTCATCTAGATTTTCCTGAACTGTTCCAGTCCCAGCTGTGCCAGAAATGGCCCTGTGCAACTTCTCTGGCCCTCAGTTTCCCTGTCTTCAGACTGAGACTCGGGTACAGATGTGAGACTGTGCTCCCTAAGAAGAGATGTGAAATACAGTTCATCAAAGGCCAGTCAGTGCAAGAGGCAAACCTAGAACTTACTTTCTCCTGGTGTCTAGCTCAGTGTCCTGCCTCTAGCCAAAGGGTATTGTGGGAGGAGGAGGCAGATCCATTCTGCCTGTTCCTCACAGGAAGCCACAGCACCTTGCAGCTGCTATTTGGATGAATTCTTTCTGGGAGAGCAAAAAGGCACTTCTGCGACCTCAGGGTTTTCCCCCTGCCAAATTTCACCTTCCTTCTCGAAGCTGCTAAGGATATGTCTACAACTTGAGCTTTGTGTGCGTGTGATTCTGTGACACAGAGGCTCTTAAGCAAAGGGTCCCCTGTTCTGCACAGACAACTCTCACCTCAGACCTGACAAACTCACTACACCAAGCACACATCTTACAAGATATTTTTCCATAAAGAGTAACATGTAAGGAATCCACAGAAAGCTTGTCACTTGTCATAATCTTTGCAAGATGTCCATACGGATAATATTTAAGCAATAATGTATTGATAGTGAATGTATGTTTAGGGACTGGGAGTAAAAATTAGTCACCAGGGGACAATCTTGGTGATGGCCCATTTTGGCAGGAAAGAGTTGCCTCCCCACCCTGTTTAGCCCATGATGCTCAATTGCTTCGCCTTGGCAATAACAAGACTTTCAATGGAAAGCCATCAGAGGTAGCTGCAAACAATCAAAACCACTGGAAGGTAAAAAAGGAACCTTATAAAACAGGCGTTTGCCCTGTCTGTGAATAGAAGCAAAAGATTGTTTCAGGATAACACAGAGGAGGGAGAAGTGTTCTGAATCCATCCACTGAGGAAACCCCTTGTGGAGAGGGAGTATTTTCATGAACATTTAAATCCTACTTCTTGTGAAACCAGCCAGCTCTCCAACAATCTAAACTCTAGGAGGGAAAAGCCTATTTTATTATACAGGAGAGGGAACTATTGATAAGCGTAGACTCAGGTCTGAATTTAATGATATTGTTTTGTATTGTAACTATTTGTTTCCAGCACTTTCTCTCTTGTCTAGTTAAATCTTTACCTTTTCTTAAATACACTTATACCAAAATAATGGTACATGCTCATAAGTGCTGTGTGTTGTACAGGAAAGGTGGTTTAATGTAAAACTGGACCTCGAGGGGTGGCGGATCTGGGATTTCTATAAGCAGCCAGCATCAGGTGCTGCATATCACAGGGGAACATGTCAAAGGGACTCGGGGATGAGGGTAGGCCTATTGCTAACCCACAAGGCGAAGTTCGGCTGGCGTAGCTCAGAGGAGAGCGCTCGAGGAGCTGACAGGCTGGTGATGTCTGTGAGATGACTCCCAGGCAGGCACAGAAATGACTCCGTCTCGGTGGAGGCAGAGGATAACATGGCAACTTTCAGTCCTGGGTGCCACAAGACCGTCATGGAGTCCCAGCTGGAGGAGACATACGCAAACTAGCTCTCATGGAGCTTGATGAGAACTACTGTGGCTATGTGTCCTCAGGCTGGAACTCCTGGGAATCTCCCCCTCAACCCCCATGAGCGGGAAGTGTAGACATACCCTAAGAGGCTACCACTGCTCAAAAGGACACCAACAAATAATTAATGTTGACCAAACTGCCTGTTTATCACTAACTTCCTTCTCAAAAGTGGCTGCTCTGTTGTGGATCAAACTTTCGGAAAATATTCCACTTAGGGCAGAGAGTGAATGTGGGAAATTTCCATCCAAAGGATTACAGCTCGCCAAAATGACACGAGACTGAAAACACAGGGGTATCATGTTGGACAATCTTAGGACTATTGGGCCTTCAAGCTGGTGATAAATGACCGCTGTTTTCCCTCCTTCTCTCAGAGGACCTAAAAGAATCTTTCCATGAAGCGGTGAGAGATGCCAGGAAAACTATTCTCGGCCCTCTGTCTCCTGGATGCAACATGCTCTGCACCATACAGAAGAGGTTGTACAAGATGTTGCCAGAGAACTCTCACCAGGTGGCTTCGGGGAGGCTGCACATTTCCCTCACCCGGGTGATGGACGGACAGAATGTCATGGTTTCTGAGTTCAGTTCAAAGGAAGATCTGATTCAGGTAATGGGGTTTCCTCTCTGCTGCACCTGATATGCTATTAAATGAGAAAAAACCACAAGCTGAGTTCATGAGGGAGAGGTGAAGTCCATGGAGCTTAGCTCAATGAACATGAACAGGAGGAGGAAGGAGAAAATTCCACCTCTGTCCCGGTCCAGAGATTCCACCCTGGTCCTAGGTTCAGAAGCAACATATTAAGTTACGAGCACCAGATGTGGCCAGAAAGTAGCTCTCAATGGTACCTGCTCCTGGAAACAGTCTGTTCAGTGTGTGCCAACTGCAGGAGTGCCCCCTCATGCTAAGTGTTCCTAGCGCCCCTTGTTGTCAAGCTTTCTAACTGTAACCCTTCTGCCCCTCTGAGTTGGCAGCAACAAGGGCTGGGTTCAATATGCAGGGGTTCCGTTTCAATAACACAATGCAAAACCGGCTCGAGCCCCCACCCAATGACCTGGGACAATTACATTTCACCCCCCCCCGGGCGCCTCTAGGAGGCAATACTTCCCCACTCGAAAGCACGGAGTCTGAGTACAGCAAAATCCTTTCAATAAAGGAGGGAAACAATGCGGCATCACATTGGAGAAACACCACAAACAGGATTATAACACAAACCAGAAGCAAAAACCCACCTCCAAGTACATTTGGCAATGTCCTTTCCCCCTGAGAGTCCAATCACCCCAAAGTCCAACACCCAAAAGTCTCTGGTCAGTGCCACCCGAGTTCAAAAGTTTATCTGCAGAGTTTTACCCCCCAGCCTGGGTGGAAATGGGTGTGGGGGGGCACGCACAGGGTGTTAAGGGGCACCTTACGTGGGCCAGGGCCAACTGCTCTGCCTCTCCGTGGAGTTCTGCTGCAGCCTTCACCATGACCAGCTCCACTACACCAGCTGTGCCGCTCCTCCAGCCGACCCGTGAGCCACTCCAGCCGTCCCCGCAAAGCGCTCCACTCCGCTCATTGTTCCACAGGCTGCTCCAACATGCTGCAAACTGCTCCGCTCTGCCAGCCGCTTAGCGATAGATTTTCAGGCTCCCCCACTAGTTAACACAGCACTCAGTGATCTCAGTTCAGTAAGCTTAGCTCTTTTAGTGATTTCAGCTCTTAGTAGAGGAGCCCTGGTGCTGGTGCACCATTGGCCCAACATGAATTCAGCTCAGTAGCCTCTAGATGGAATCAAAATTAGCTCTACTCTTCAACAATAGAGAGAGGAGGCAGTGCAATTGTTGTTCCAGGTCCTCAAAACAGACCCATACCATCAGGTACACATACCAGTCCCCAACCTCCCCCATTTCAATGGGCTTTGGCACCCATGTCCCTTGTCTAGCAAGTGCTACTTAATTGATATTGAGACATCTCTGTCATAAAGCAGTCTCATAGTTTCTCATTCACATAATCAGGGTGACAACACTTTATTCCTCCTGCCCCAATAACAAAGAAATTGGGGATCCCAGAGCTGTCAAAATAACCATCCCAGGCTGTCATGGGCTATGCTAGGTGGGGTGGGTGTGCCAATGCAAATACCTAAAATTCCTTTCCACACTCCTCATAATTCACCACCAGATGTCAGGGTAGAGCTCATCCTGACTCTGCTTACATAACCTTATTGCAGGCTGCGACCTCTGCCTCCCAGCCACGGCACTGTCCAAACCTTGTCTCCCATTCAGTCTAAACAAGCCAAGTCCCTATATCTAGGGGCCTTTATGTTGAGGCCTCATTCCCCTTCCACAATTGCCAGGCTGCCTCTCTCAGTCCTAAGTTCATACCATCTCCTCTGTTGGGGAAGAGGTAGGGAAGCCCCTGCCTGCCCTCTACTCTCTGGGCGCCAGCCCAGGAACCCTGTGTAAGGCAGATCAGGACCGCTCTTTCCAATCCCTTGCCACCTTCCTGGGCTGTTCCTACCTTCTCCCCGCACCCCTCGCCAGAGTGAAGATTCCATTGCTCCTGTTCCGTAGTTCGGTTATCTTGGGGGGCTTCTTCCCATCCAGCTTCTGAGGAGCTTCTGCAAATCTTTCTGGCTGCTGGGTTGTGCTCTGTGGAGTTGCCCCGTCTCTCCTTAGGACATAAATCCTCAGCCCCTTCCCTTGGAGCTGGGCTGCCTCCCAGCCAGCTACTCCAGCCCTTCTCAAGGCAGTAGTTTCCCCCAGCTGCTCTCCTGGAGCTGGGCTCTTATTCAGGGCAGCTGCAGGCCCTCAGCCAGCCTTGGTTCCAGATGGCCCTTCTCCCTCAATCAGACTTTTTGGCTTTGGGCTTGGAGAATCCAGCAGGCCACCTCTGCTGCTGTATTCCAACAAGGGGACAGAAGGCAGCCTATATGCTAGTCCCTTTCCCGTGCTCATCCCCAATAGGTTGCATTTAATGCTGTTCTTAGCAATGCCTGTCCTGATTTAAATACAGATTGATGCATCACTGACTAGGCCCTAAGATCCACCTCACATTTAAAAGTCTGGATTAGAGCTGGTCAAAATTGTCTGATAAACATTTTTCTGTTGGAAAATGCCGATTTGGCCACATTGAAATGTTTCGTGGGAACGGACGGATTTAGCACAATTTGCCAAAGTGCTTCCTTTAGACGCTATCATTTCCACCCTGGTTTGATGATAGTTCAGTATTGAAATTAAGCACTTTGAACTCCCTGGGACATTTTGTTTCAATAGGATCATTTTGCTATTTCTGAAACGAAAGTTTTGGAAATTTGGTTTCATGGAAAATTTGGAATGCTGGCTTTTGTGTTGGGATGAAAGAAAATTTTTGACATGTTAGAATTTCTCCCAGAATGAAAATTCCAAGTTTTGGCCAGCTCTAGTTTGGATCCAGATCACAGCACCTCAGCCTCAGTTTATTTCCGTAAAGAAGCCTGAATCTCTGGGCAATAAATCCAATCACTTGTCAACTTGGGGAAGTTTGGGGTGAAGCATGCTTTTCTGTGACCCTTCTGTGAGTCTCTTCTCCTCACAGGCACTGATCTGCAGCTGCTTCGTTCCTATCTATTGCGGATTCATCCCTCCCTCCTTCCGAGGTGTGGTAAGTGCTCTTTAGCAAATATTCCAGGGGATACAATTTCTGATCTCACCAATCTGTTGCCAGACTCTGCTCTCAGACATAGATTCATAAGGCCAAATCCTCAGCTGGCGTAAATAGGAGTTGCTCCACAGACTTCTGCCAGTTTACACTAGCTAAGGGTCTATCCATTCCATAGATCTAAAGGGCCATCAAGTCAGACCTCCAGCATAACCCAACTCACTGAATTTCATCCATGAATTCCCTGCGGTGGGTGTGACCTGTAGCTCCGGAAATCTTGCTGCTGGGGGTTCACTTGATTATTACTGTTTCATTGACTTTTAGTTTGCTCTGTTTCAGTCCAGTGGCTTTGCACCATTTTGATATCAGCTGTAAATTTCAGGGTCTCTTGAGCCCCGAATGGAGAGGATAAAAGCCCAAATGTAACCCGCGAGTTGAATTCAGCTCAGTGCAGTCTGTAAAGAGTTCACTAGGGGGTTGGAAGTGATTGTTCCATACAGAAATTGCCAAAGCCAGCACGAGTTCTGCTACAAAAAAGCACAAGACGCAGGCTGTTGCCTTAAAGTAGCTCCTTAAATTCAGAGATCTCATAGTGCTCTGCCATGGATCTAGTATTTACAAGCTTGACAAACAGGCTCATGAGTAGCTGGATATTCCTGTGGAGTAGCTGGGATAGTCCCTCCCACGTGGGCTAAAGCCTTCATGAGCTGCCCTGTTGCCTTTATATAATCTTGACAACAAGCCTTTAATAATCACTGTGGATTGTGTCATCATGCTCATTGCAACAGGCCACTTGCTACCATAATGGCTGCTCTATAGTAACCTGTGTTTTGTAACTGGGGTGGGGTTTGGTTTAACTTTCCCATCCATCCTCATGTCCCACTGGCTACACCTCCCATGCAGGCAGGCCCTGGTCTCCGGCCAATAAGTCTCTCTTTCAAGCCACTCCTCTCAGCTCTTGGCCCATAGCTATGTGGGGAGAACCTGGAAGTGGGAGGAGGTGTGCAGAAGCAAGACAGGTTGGGGAAATAGGCAAAGTTCCAAATAGGAGTAGGAGTATGGTGGGGCTAGCTCCTCCCAGGAATCCTGACCCCCTACTATAGACCTTTCCTCCCTCATTGGCACAATGCACCCTACAATTATCCATGTAACGCAGCAAAGCAAACAGTGCAGCAAAGTGGCCATCCCTGAAGGCACCCCAGTGCCTTAAGGATTCCCAGAATGTTCAAAAAATAGGTGTGTGGTGCACTTTGCTAGCACTTCCCCTACAAGGATTACAAAGCTCTTTTACAAGCAAGCAATGCATTCAATATCACAATATCCCTTGGGTATAGGCAGATTTCATTGTCCCACACTGTGGTACCGACGGGATAAGTGACTTGTCCAAGGTCACATAGCAAATCTGTGGCAGAGGCAAGAATAGCTCCCACATTTCCTAACTCCTGTTCCTGTGCCTTAGCCACAAATTGATCTTTGGCCCTTTGAGATCAGAGAGAAGTGGGATTCAGGAAACCTGAGATCTATTCCTGGTACTGGCCTGCGGGGTGACCTCCAGCAAGTCACATCACCTCTCCCTGACTCAGTTTCCCCAACTATAAAATGGGGGTGATGATGATGATCTCCTTTGAAAAGCACTTTAAGATCTACTGATGAAAAGCACTAGATTAGATTAGGGATTATTATACATGCTACTAATTTACATAGGTTGCAGGTACCCTATTCAGACACCACATGTAACAAACCAGGCCTGCATTGTTTACACAATCACTTGTCCTGATTGCTGTGATGCTCCTACCTATTTTAAACTATGATCTTCTCCAAACAAACTGCCCTGTTGTTTCCACTCCTCTCCCCAGCGCTACGTCGATGGAGGTTTCACTAACCTGCAGCCATGTTCTGACCTGGAGGCCGTGATCACGGTGTCCCCATTCACAGGCGAGCTGGACATCTGTCCCCGGGACTGCCCGGCTATCTTCTACTCTTTTCAGATCTTTAACAGCAGCATTCAGATCTCAGTGGAAAACCTGTGCAGGATTAGCTATGCTCTTTTTCCACCTAGCTACCTGGTAAGTGGTCCATACCAATGTGCCCCAGTGCTTCTCAATGGTCTTGGCTACACTTGCGAATTACAGTGCAATAAAGGAGCCCCAGGCGCCCTAGCTCACTCCCCGTTCACACTGGCAAGGCACGTAGAGCGCTCTGACTCCGTGGCTACAGCGCTGCTGGAACTCCACCTCGGTGAGTGGAATAATATTTGCTGTGCCTCCCCTGGAGTGCTGCGGCACCAGTGTGAATGAAGTGTTGCACTACTGCGCTCTGATTAGCCTCTGGAAACGTCCCATAATCGTCTTAAATCAAGTGGCTACTCTTATCATTGTTTTGAACTCGGTGTAGGAATGCTGTAGGAATGCAGATATGCCCTTTCAAAGCTCTGTTTCTGTCAGCCAGCTGCTTATCTGCTCCGGGACAAAGGAACCATTACTGAGGAACACTGCTTGCTTTAAGTGAGAGAGAGGCAGCGGAGGAGGGAGGGAGGGAGGTCTGCTGCTGTCTGAATTTACAAGACATCATGCTAACACACTCTCAGCGCCCCCCCGCCCCCGAACCCACTCTCTCTCCCTCCACATACACACAACCAGGGCCGGCTTTAGGAAGTGCGGGGCCCAATTCGAACAGTTTCGACAGGGCCCCAGCAGGGATGACTATTAAAAAAAAAATAATGTAAAAAACCACATGAGGCTTGTACTCACCTGGCGGTGCTCCGAGTCTTGGGCAGCACTTCAGCGGTGGGTCCTTCACTCAATCCAGGTGTGTTTGGTGGCACTGAAGGACCTGCCACCAAAGACCCAGAGCAAGCGAAGGACCCACCGCCGAAGTGCCGCCAAAAATCCAGAGCGCTGCCAGGTGAGTAAAAATTAAAAAGGTGCCTTTAGCCAGGGAAGAGATTCGTACTGGCTGCGGGGCCCGATTCGGGGGAATTGGTGGAATTGGCCTAAAGCCGGCCCTGCACACAACACAGTCCCTGTCACACTCCACCCCACCCCCCGCATTTGAAAAGCACGTTGCAGCCACTTGCAGGCTGGGATAGCTACCACAATGCACTGCTCTCTGTGGCGTGCAAGAGCTGCTGATGTGGCCACGCCAGTGCGCTTCCAGCTGAGAGCGTTTTTCCCGCTGCGGTCTTAACTCCCAGTGCTCTACAACTGCAAGTGTAACCATTGCCTTTACCCTCAGGTACGGTTCCCACCTCTCCAGGTTGTCCCAGGATCGTCCCTTTTTTGAGGTCGCTGTCCCAGATGAAATAGCCTTTGCGCTGGTAACCCTACCCACTGGCGCTACTTCTGTCACAGTTAGTGAGCTCGGGACCCACCATTCCATGCTTAAATCGATCTCTATTAGGGATTAGGCTGAAAACTTCAAAGGTGGGTGGTGGTGGTGGGAGATCATCCCACATCTGCTATTATGGGGTTCTTACACCTTCCTCTGAAGCTTCTGGGACTGGCCTCTGTCAGAGATGGATATCGGGGTCTGCTCCAGTCTGGCGACCCCTACATCCCTACGCTGCAGGCGAGGGGCCAGAATCTCAGCTAACGTAATCAACCCCACTGGTCAGTGCCAGTTTACACCAGCTGCAGCTCAGGCCCAGCACACCTCTGTTGCTGTGCCACCCAACCAGGATTGTGCCACGCAGTCCTGGGATTAATGTGCACCTCCAGTTCCAGACGCCATGTGCCCGATCCTCATCTGGGGTAGACAGGCATAACTCTTGGTAATATCACAGCTGCCGGTTCTCTTGCTTCCCATCAATTCTGCCCTCACATTCATTTTCCCCCCTGTCCCTGCCTCACCTCCTCCTGTTGCCCCTAGGGTACTTCACCCCCCCTTACGAGACCTGCACGGGGGTCCCCTCCTCCCTTCCTGCTACGCTGGATTGGGAGTGATCCCAGAGGTTCTTCTCCTCCCCTCCCCCCGGTGCTTTCCCAGGCCAGGTGCTGTGGCATGGGGAGGAGTGGGGAGGAAAAGAGGTGCTGCCCCTGTTGCTCAGTGGAGGAGAAGGGGGAGGGTAGCTCCCCTGAGTTGGTGGGTTTTTTCTGCTCTCTCCTCCCCTTCAGTGCAAAGGGCTTTGGGGGAGTTGCGGGTAGCTCTGCCTGTTTCCTGCAGCAGGACAGGAACCACAAATTACAGTCCAATTGGCTGCTCTATCCCAGGAGGCAGGGAAGTGGGGAGGGCAAGTAATCAGAGGGGGTTTTCCTCCAGGCCATGCACCCCTCAGTGACCAGCTTGAGTTGCAGAAGTATTATTTGCCGGGTCTATGGCCCCTTTCGGCCAGGGACCCTTTAAGCACTGAGGCCAGCTAAGGATCAAGCCCCCATGGCATATCAAACAGCATTAGAGAAGACATGGCTTCTGCTCCTTGAAGAACAGTTCCTGCAGCTGGAATTCATTCTGATGCCAGGTGCTTTCCTCCACAGGTCCTGAATGAGTTTTTTTTCCGAGGGTATCAGGATGCTGTCCTTTTCTTACGCAGGAACAGTAAGTGGTACTCTGAGCCTGTAAAGAGACAGGAGGCATTCTCTGTATGGCATTGCTTTCCATACAGAGAATGAGGAGGGATTTGATAACTGCTTTCAACTACCTGAAAGGGGGTTCCAAAGAGGATGGATCTAGACTGTTCTCAGCGGTACCAGATGACAGAACAAGTAATGGTCTCAAGTTGCAGTGGGGGAGGTTTAGGTTGGATATTAGGAAAAACTTTTTCACTAGGAGGGTGGTGAAGCACTGGAATGGGTTACCTAGGGAAGTGGTGGAATCTCCTTCCTTAGAGGTTTTTAAGGTCAGAGTTGACAAAGCCCTGGCTGGGATGATTTAGTTGGGGATTGGTCTTGTTTTGAGCAGGGGGTTGGACTAGGTGATCTCCTGAGGTCCTTTCCGGCATTGATCTTCTATGATTCTAAGACTGATATGCAGGAGAAATGATAAAACACATGGTTTCAAATCCCCTGCACCTCCACTAAAGAGCAATAAAGGAAACAATGTAAATGACTTGCTTCTTACTAGGCTACTGGAGACATCTCTCTCTGCTCATGTTTATTAATTGAAAACTTCAAAAGAAGAACCAGAAGTTACAGTTGCCTTAGGGACCGTACACAGATCGAAAAAGAGAACATCCAAATCCTCCATACCCCAAACCCTTTGTCCTATAAGACCTATAAGGTCAATTTGATATGGCTGGAGACATCTCTCTGTTGTACTCTCTGTGACCATGGCCTTCCATGACAGCTACGTTCCTCTAAAACAGGGGGAACTGTCCAGCAACAAAGGGAGGCTTGTATCCACAGGAAATAGGACTTCCACAGGAGCCTATGGAACTCACTGCCTCATGAAATAAGAATCAATACTAACCTTGGTTTTGCTAAAGCCCCAGGAGATATGGGTCAGAAGCTCAGACAAACCTGCTGGCCAGGCACATTTAGGCTATGAGGGGAAAGTTAACAAAGGCACGGCAGGCTTCTAGTGAAAGTCAACAAGCCATGAAAGTTGATGGGAATTAGGTGTCCTAATGTTTCCTGTCTCATGAAGTGTCACCAGGTTCTTGCACATTATCCCTTGGAATCAAACATCACTTAGTTTTACCTGACTATTTATGAACAATTTTACCCTTTGTTGTCATGTCTCATAGATGCCTTTGGTATAAATTATCCTGCCAACTTGCTGACCTTCCGGTTTGCCAGTTTGCTCAGTAAAAATGACTTGTCTCGAGCCAATAAGGAGTCCTCATACCGGAACCCAGACACAGGGGGGCTGAAATCCAACGGGCCAGCTCTGAGGGACCTGCCCCCAAAGCAGGCTCCTGCTGTGAACGGGACACTCAATGGAACAGACCAGAAAATACAGCCACAGGTGTCCCCGCACCAGCACAAAGGTAGAGAAGTCTGATTTCTTTCCTCTTGTTAGTTTCACACTAGCTGAGTAATGCTTCCCCTGGGATCTGTGGGGTGGTGCTGTGGGACCAGAAGGGATGAGGCCTACCAGGTTTTGCTTTGTATTGTATGGGAGGGATGGGAAGGGATTCCAGGCCTCATTCAGTGAGGTGAAGGCCTTTGAGCCCGGCAGTCCAGTGGGATTTTTATGGCTTTACTAGGTCTTTTATATCTGCTTTGCTGTGCTTGAAATAAAGCAGCTAAGCCCTTCTTTCGATGGACAGATGCCTAAGAAATATCATCACTGAGCCAAATCCTGAAGCACTTACCAGGACAGTTCTTGGGGCACCTCGGATAGACAGTCACCTTGCTACCCTCTGTCTCCACGGAGAAGGGGTCTTCTTGTGGTGGGTGGGTATCAGTTACCTACCACCACCAGCGTTTCTGCCTCGGGCTATGCCAGCCCTAACTTCAGCTTGCAGGTGAACAATAGGTGCACCCCAGTCCCTGAGAGCCTTTGACTTGTTCCCTTGTGATGTCCAGCCCCTGACGCTAGATGCTTACAGAAATCCCAGATCCTTTGCCTCCAGAGGTGCATTGTGTCCCATTTCACCTTAAACCATCCTTCCTGCATAACCAAAATAAAATAGGTTTTACTATGGTACTAGAAACGAGAGAAAATGCTGGAAACAAATGGTTACAATACAAAGCAAAATCATAAAACGCAAACCTGGGTCTACACTTATCAATAGTTCCCTCTCCTATCTCAGAAAGTAAGATTTTCCCTCAAAGTTTAGCCTGTTGCAGAGCTGGCTGGTTTCACAAGAACTAGGATCCAAATGCTCATGAAAGCCTCCCCTTGCTCCTTAATATGTATCCTCAGTGAATGAATACAGAGTGCCCTTGCCTACCCTCTGTTAGACTGGAACAGTCTTTTGTTTCTGTTCATAGACAGGGTCAATCTGTGTCTTTTTCTAATGTTCTTTTTGTATCTTCCAGTGGTTTCAATTGTTTGGAATTGTCTTTGATTGTTTTCTATTGAAGTCTTGCACTGCATTGCATCACTGGCTAAGCAGGGTGGGGTGATAATTCTCTCCTGGCTAAATGGGCCATGACCAAGACACATTATCCCCTGGTGACTAACTGTCCCTCCAACTCCGTAAAGCTGACTTTCAATATAAATACATTATCCTTTAAATATCTTCCGTACATACATCTCACACTGATCATGAGCCTTGATGAGCTTCATGTTACGCTTTATGGATAAATATCCTGCAAGACGTGTTCGGTGTAATAAGTTTGTCAAGTGTGACACGAGAGTTGTGTGCAAAGAATAGGGGGAGGAGCCTTTGCCAAGGAGTGTCTGTGTCACATCTACTCAAGCCAATCTCTCATCGAAGCATGGATATGTGCACAGATATTCCAGGGGCCAACAAAGGATGATACCGCTGAGAACAGCTGACCTGTGACTCCACCCCACTCAATCTACCTACTGTGGTTATCCAGTGGTGGTGCTCGGTGGGGTCAGGAGCAGTGGGGGAGGGTGATGCTACAGTAACAACACTCATTTTGTTGTCATGGTCCCCATTCCAGATGCACAGCTGATCCAGCCCCCTGTGTCTGGGATGTGTGTTGCAGTTGGGGTAAATGCATGTTGGGAGAGTGAGTATGGTAAACATTAGGGTTGCTGCGCTGATTGCTGCTCGATGGTGAACTGTAGTAAATTGTGTGTGTGTGAATGTGCGTGTGTACATATAAATGGAAAATCTGTATAAAGCAGCAGCCACAGATTGAAAATTCCTGACACATTTTTGGTGTATTCCAACCTCATTTCCATTTCTCTGAAGTTCTGAGGGAACTAAAGACCCAGTCAATGCTCATAGCACAGGTAAGTGACAAGTATAACACTAATATCTATTGCTATGCGCAACAGAGGAGTCAAACACCATCACTGGGATAGAGCTACAACCGAAACTGGGGCGAAGGTGGGCTTTGCACAGGGGACAAATGGTTTGTGTCCAACTCCCATTGGATTCCAATGGGATTTGGGTGCCTAATTTCCTTACTTCCCTTTGACAGTTCAGCCTTCTAAAGGAAATTCTCTCTTGGAGGGTAGGCCAGGGTGTTTAGACTCAGCACAATTTTCAGAAAACTATTCATTTTGGGGTTTCCTTTAGCTGAATTTGCTCTATAAATTATGAGTCATTTATTAAAGCCTCGTGTTTGTTTATCTGTTATTGGCATTTGGCTGTTACTCCAGTTGCCTGGGAGAGGCAGAAGGCATCTGGATGGCTGGACTTGGTGGCTGAGATAATATCACAGTGTCTTATGTCATATAAGCTTCCTACAAAGATGATGTTTTCTCTTAGTAAGAGGTGAGTCAAATGATGGGGTCTAAATTAGCTGTTACCACTGAAGAAAAAGATCTTGGAGTCATTGTCGATAGTTCTCTGAAAACATTTGCTCAATGTGTAACGACAGTCAAAAAAGCAAACAGAATGTTCGGAATCATTAAGAAAGGGATAGCTAAGAAGACAGAAAACATCATATTGCCTCTATATAAATCCACGGCACACCCACATCTTGAATACTGCATGCAGATGTGGTCAACCCATCTTAAAAAAAATATATTGGAACTGGAAAAGGTTCAGAAAAGGGCAACAAAAATTACTAGGGGTATGGAACGGCTTCCGTATGAGGAGAGAATAATAAGACTGGGACTTTTCAGCTTGGAAAAGAGAAGACTGGGGGGGATATGATAGAGGTTTATAAAATCATCACTGTGTGGAGAAAGTAGATAAGGACGTGTTATTTACTCCTTCTCATAACACAAGAACTAGGGATCACCAAATGAAATTAATAAACAAAAGGAAGTACTTCTTCACACAACACAGTCAGTCAGTCTGTGGAATTCTTTGCCAGAGGATGTTATGAAGGCCAAGACTATAACAGGGTTCAAAAAAAGAACTAGATAAGTTCATTGGGGGATAGGTCCATCAATGGGTATTAGCCAGGATGGGCAGAATGGTGTCCCTAGACTCTGTTTGCCAAAAGCTGGGAACGGGCGACAGGGGATGGATCACTTGATTGCCTGTTCTGTTCATTCCCTCTGGGGCATCTGGCATTGGCCAGTGTCAGAGGCAGGATACTGGCTGGATGGACCTTTGGTCTGACCCAGTGTGGCCGTGTCATAAACAGATAGCTAAGGGTTAATGTCTCTTTCACTTTGAAAGGGTTAACAAGCAACACCTGAGCAGAGGACCAATCAGGAAACAAGACTTTTTCAAATCTGGGTGGAGGGAAATTTGGGTGTGAGTCCTTTGTTCTTGGTCTGTTCTCTCTCTGGGCTCTGAGAGGGACCACACGAATCTCCGGGCTCTCTAATCTTCTGTTTCCAATTTGTAAGTACAATGGTAGAAAGAAAATATAGGCTTTTACATTGTTTTTCTGTATTTGCAAATGTGTAGTCTGCTGGAAATAGTTTAAATTGTATTTTCTCTGGATAAGGCTGTTTATCCATTTTCTATAAGCTAAAAGACCCTGTAACTGTTTACCATCTAAATTGCAGAGTAAATCTTTTACTTTTTTCTTTCTTTTTTTATTAAAAGCTTTGCTTTAAGACCTGTCTGATTTTTTTCTCCTAGTTAAGGCTTGAAGGAAGGGAGTCTGCACTCACCAGGGAATTGGTGGGGGGAAGGGAAAGAGAGCAGGGAAGGAAAGGTAACTTTCCTTTTTGTGTTAGATTCACGGAACTTGAAGCTGTATTGCCTCTGGGAGAAGAGGGAAGAAAAACCTGCTCTCGGCTTTTATCTGTGTATCTCTCTCCAGGGAAGAAGGGAGGGGGGAGTGGTGATTCAAGGATTTGAATTACGGTGATCTCCTAGGGTACCCAGGGCGGGAAAGATCTGGGAGGAGGTAAAGAGGGGGAAGGGAATGGTTTATTTCCCTTTGTTGTGAGACTCAAGGAATCTGGGTCTTTGGGGTCCCCAGGGAAGGGTTTGGGGGACACCAGAGTCTATCGGGCGCTCTGCTTAAGTCCTGATTGGTGGCAGCCTACCAGATCTAAGATGGTAATTAAGCTTAGGGGAATTCATGCTAGTACCCATATTTTGGACGCTAAGGTCCAGATTTGGGAATTATACTATGACAGGCCGTTCTTATGGTCTTATGAGTTTGTGTTGAATGAGAGTTTCTGGTGGCTTTTCAGCTGTGATTCTTTGGTGAGACCATTTGGCCTACTGCCAGGGAGTGGGGGTTGGGAGACTTAGGGTTCTACGCCTCATTCTTAGGGCTGGTCAAAAATTTTCTATTGAAGTTGTTCTTTAATGGAAAACTGGGTTTTCAATTAAATGAAAAGTGTCTGCTTGCTGGGGAAAAGTTTAATTTTTTTTCATCCAAAAGCAAAACACCAGAAAACTAAAATAATTTGGACAAACCTTGAGCTATTTCAATTTGGATAACCCACCAGAATGGCTCAAGGGAACGGTCATTCATTTTCCTCATATCCCCAGTCTCCTCGAGAGGCCTGGCTCTGCATTCACAGCACAGTGACCGCAGTCCATGTCTTTCTTTTTAAAGGATAGAACAGCTCTGGAGCTTGTTGGATGAGATGTGCTGGATGGCACAACAGTTCAAAAGGACCAGGCGTTTGGTCAGAAACACTGCCGCTGGTTTGTCCAACGGAGTGGCGTCAGAGAGGTAAGAGGTTCTGTTGCTTTACAACCTTGATGGAGAATTGGGATCTCCCGAGGAGGGAGGGGCATTAGGAGAAGATAGTCAAAGGCACAGCACCTAAATACCTTTGAAAACCTGGGCTTAAGTGCCTAACTCCCGTTGATTTCAGCAGGGCCGGCTCTAGGTTTTTTGCTGCCCTAAGCAAAGAAAATTTTGGCTGCCCCCCACCCCAGCTCTCTGCTCCCCCCAGCACTCCCCTGCTGCCCCAGCCCTTGGCTCTCCCCTCCCACCCGCACCCCCTGCTGCCCCAGCACTGGGCTCCCTCCTTTCCCCCGCACCAGTGCCCTCCTCCCACCCACACTCCGCTGTTGCCCCAGCCCTGGGCTCTCCCCCACAACCTGCATCCTCCTTCCGCCGCGGCCCTGGGTCACTGGTAACTTGCTCCCAGGGCAGGTCATTCAACAGGAATTTTGGATGTGCACAGAACACAGACAGGATTGGTTCCCATATGGTTACAGAACTGCAGTAAAGTGGAACAATTTTCAGCTTGTGTGATTGGAGAATATCTGGATGCATATTATAAGACTATCCTACATAAATGAGGAAAAGCTGAGATGCCTTTATTATTCTTTTGTTCCACTCTTTGTTTCTATGGGGAATTTGCCAATGCAGTATCACTGTCATCCATCCATCCATCCAATAAACAAACAAAACAAACAAACAGCCACTAGCTGGGAGGGTTAACTCAGTGGTTTGAGCATTAGCCTACTAAACCCAGGGCTATGAGTTCAGTACTGGAGGGGACCACTTAGGGATCTGGGGCAAAAGTCAGTACTTGGTCCTGCTTGTGAAGGGAGGGGGCTGGACTCAATGACCTTTCAAGGTCCCTTCCAGTTCTTCTCTTCTATTATTATAAAATAGCAATTCCAGTCCTAAAAACCACTGGGAAGCATTTCTTGCTTCTTCATTTCTTATCCTACTTTTTCTACAGCAAGTTACAGTGGATCAGTAATTTGATTTGGGAGAAATGAAGTAACAGCTGCCCAAATTGAGCTTGAGCACTCCTGAATTTTGAGGGTGTTCAAATCTGGAAGGCAGGTGCCAGATTCCCTTTCTGAATATTAGCTAAATCTGCAAAGGAAAAGTCAATTTCTGCTTCCCTGGCTCAGAAGTGGAGATCCTCCTATGTGCCTGGGTACTGTATCTAAAGCTGCCGAAGTCCCCTAGCAGAGCCTCCCCTCCCTTACTTTTCATTTTAAATTCTAGTGGGATCCACATACCTCCCTTGCTAGGCTTCAGATAGAGAGGTGCACTGTCCATTCAGTCCACCCAATTCCTTCTTTGTGGGCTGGAAGGTGAAGTCACACCAGTATCCCTAATGCAGTCTGGGGAAGTCTTCTGAAGGGGATATCTGGGGCAAAGACTTCTACTCCTTGGGCACACTTGTTCGCCATTCACAGTGCTACCCCCTTTTGACTTGCAGCATGGCTCACTCCCTACTCCTCCCTTTCCTGTTGATAGAGACCAGGGGATTGGTGGGAAATGTAGTTCTTTCCTTACTCCAGGGCTGGCTCTATAGGCAGGGAGCTAGGCAAGGAACTATAGCTCCCAGGGTCCCATGGGTTCTCAGCTCCCATGCTGGATCCCCAGCTGCTCCGTGGCTCTGCTTCTGCAGGGTTGTGAGGGGAGGAAGTGAGTTTAAAAAAAAAAAAAAAAAAAAAAGGATAGCCAAAATGCTACCCTCTGGAAATGTGCCGCCCCAACCACCTGCTTGTTTTGCTGGTGCCTAGAGCCGGCCCCAGATTTCAGTAGGAGATAAACACCTAGCTTTCACTGAAAGTCAGGGCAGGGTTGGTGCAAGGAAGTTTCGTGCCCTAGGCAAAATTTCCACCTTGCGCCCCCCCAGCCCTGCAGCAGCTCCCCGCCCCCCCGCCCTGAAGTGTGCCCCCCCACCCCTATGGCAGCTCCCCACACCCCACGGCAGCTCCCCACCCCCTGGCCTGAGGAGCCCTGCGGTACCTCCCCACCCCAGCTCACTTTTGCTCTGCATCTTCCCCAAGCACGCTGTCCTGCTCTAATTCTCCTCCCAGGTTTGTGGCGCCAAACAGCTGATTGGCGCCGCAAACCTGGGAGGCGGGAGAAGTGAAGCAGCGACTGCACAGTGGAACCCCAGGGCTGGTGGCAGCGGCGCGCTGAGCCAGGGGAACCCCTGGGCTGCCAGCTGCTGGCGGCGATGCGCTGACCCAGGGGAACCCCTAGGCTGCCGGTGGCAGCGCGCTTACCCAGGGGAACCTCTGGGCTGCCGGCTTCTGGCGGCGATGCGCTGACCCAGGGGAACCCTTGGGCTGCCGGTGGCAGCGCGCTTACCCAGAGGACACCCTGGGCTGCAGGCTGCCGCGATGGTGCACTGACTTAGGGGACACCCTGGGCTGCCGGATGCTGCGGTGGCTCGCTGACCCAGGGCCCCTGGGTCAGTGTGCCGCCGCCGCAGCTGGCAGCCCAGGGGTTCCCCTGGGCCAGGGGACACCCTGGGCTGCCAGCTGCTGCAACGGTGCACTGACCTAGGGGACCCCCTGGGCTGCTGGCTGCTGCGGCGGTGCGCTGACTCAGGGGACACCCTGGGCTGCTGGCTGCCGTGGCGGCGCGCTGACCCAGGGGACACCCTGGGCTGCCCGCTGTTGCTGCTGCCGGCAGCTCAGACTCCCTCTCCATCCCAGCAACAACGGGCCGCTCAACCACTTAAAAAAAAATTGGGGGGCGCTGCTTTTTCGCGCCCCCAAATCTTGGTGCCCTAGGCAACTGCCTAGCCCGCCTAAAGGGTTGCACCGGCCCTGAGTCAGGGTGAGTTAGGTGCCTTACGACCATTGGTGCCTTTGACAATCTCCCCCATGGAGTTTCATGGGGAGAAGAGTCAGCCCTGCAGGAGAGTCATTGGCCATGGAACCGTCAAAGCACTTCAGCTACAATGTACAACCTGCGTGCCTAGAAGGAAGTTCTAAAGGAAAAGTGGCCCCATTTTCCAAGATATTGAGGCCCTGCAGCTCTCACTGACTTTTGAGAGTGCTCCAACCCTGAGAAAAATCAGGCTACTTAGGAGGCTAATTTTAAGGTTTGAAAAGTTTGGGGTTCAGCAACTCTGTAGAGACATACTAAGTGGGGAGAAGACAGACTTTAGCTTCCTTCAGTGAGCTCCCCCAACATCAGGGCTGCCCAGAGGATTCAGGGTGCCTGGGGCAAAACAATTTCAGGGGCCCCTTCCATTAAAAAAAGTTGTAATACTGTAGAATACTATATTCTTGTTGTGGGGGCCCGTAAAACCCGGGGCCTGGGACAAATTGCCCCACTTGCCCCCCACTCTGGGCGGCCCTGCCCAACGTCACTTCACAGAACTTAGACCACTTGGATAACTAGCCCATCTTTACTGTAATGCCTTCCCTCAGCCTATGCCTGATGGTTCTGTGTGATATCCTCATCAGAGCTTTGTCCAGCCTGGAATCTAGCTTCATGGAGGGCTCTTTTTTTCAGCTAGAAAAAAGCCTGATCCAAAGCCTATAGAAATCTATGAGAGTTTTCTCACTGATTTCAGCAGGGCCATGATGATATTGAAGAAGTTGTACTGAGTCATTATGTGCCATCTCTCCTGGTCCCCAGGGAACACATCATTTTAAGCAGAGCAGGAGAAAGGTTTAGCCCATCACTCTCATAACAATGTGTTAGGTTGGGAATTTTTCACTGAAAATGTTGATTCATCAAAACCGAAACTTCCAGCAGGAATGCATCAGTTTTGACAAATTGTTCCTTTAGAAAAAATAATTGCGGGGGGGGGGAGAGAATTGTCCCATTTCAATATTTTTGGAATAAAATGATTCGATTTTTGGTTCAAAATAACTTTTCATTTGAAATATGAGTTTCATTTAATTTTTTTTTTAAAAGGGCAGTATCAAAATAAAATGTTTTGATCAACCTAAACTGAATTTTTTTGGGGAGGGGTTGGGGTGGGGGCGGGGGTCTGTTTATGAAATTTGACTTTCTGTCCTGGGGGGAATGGGAGATGTTTGAAACTCTCAAAAATTCTCACAGGATAGGAAAACCATTTCCCGCCCAGCTCTCATTTTAGGAGGCATGTGGTTATATGCACAGCTTTTCTTCGGAAGTGGATCATATGTAATAAATGTCCATTTGCTTTCTTTAGGTGACTGTCATCACTGGGCATGCTGCAGTATTAACGCTCGAGTGACTCTGCAACTGTGCTGCTGATTGAATGGCTTAAGCAGTGACGGCTGAAATCGGGACTCAGTTCACACAGTCACTATTGCCTCTCTGAGGACATGTTCTTGAACGCAGAAGGGGCAAGCTTGATTTCTAATGCTGCCAAGAGCTTATCCCTTCTATGAGAAATATTCAAGAAAAGGTTGTCACACTCAGCCTATCCTAGTGCACCATATTCCAAGGAGAGATTTGTTCTGGTGAGATGGAAATCAATGCATCTTTATAATTATTAAATGGCAAAAAACGTCATTGACATAGAGTTAACGCTGCCCTGTGATTGCTCATGCCTTTCCACAACATTGACTTCAGCAAAACTCAAACGTCCAAAAACCAGGAAATGCAGAGTTAAGGTGAATGCCCACACAACCTTAACTCTGCCCCGCAGCGTTGGCAATAGGCACTGGGAATTATCTGCAATCACTCCAGCTGCATTCACTGTGCTGAACATAGTTGTACTGAATGATGGAGAAATAGGCTGGAGTAGCTTGGAAGAGCTGTGATTGTGATATGAGGAGCTCTGGATTTGAGTCCCCCCATGTGGAAGCAAGAGGTGTGCGTGTACCTTGAGGTTCCAGTCTGCCTCATTACCACACAGAATTGTGTAGACTGTGTCAGGGCTCTGGGGGTCTTCTTGCCATTGGTATTGTCAGCAGGGAAATAGGATATGAGAGCAGTCTGGATTTAAAGATGGGTAGAGGAATGCCCATGTTTGGGTGGTACCCTATGTGAAGGGGTTGTAAAAGAGTAAGAAGTGGTGGTTACATTTCACAATCGTGGTATTATGGTGGGGAAGCAGGCTCAGTGTTTCAGAGTACAGAAATGTGCAGCTAGCACCTGTCCACTTCGTGAAATGGCAGAGTGGGAGTCTGTGTGTTGTGAGCATTGTGGGTGCTCAAAGAGGGCAGAATTAAGCTGGTGTGAGAATTTATCTTAATTCTGTATTTCTTGGCTTTCAGAACTTTGAGTTTTGCTGACCTCAATGATCTGGAAGGGCAAGATATCACTGGTCAACCTTAATTTAACCATTTTTTTTGCCATTTAATTTCCTAGCTTTCAAACAGAAAGAGAAATGTTCATTGGGAGGAGTTACTGATCATTTAGGCAGTTGTAGTTCTCACCTAGATTTGCAGCTGATATGCAACTGAAGCTAGGTAATAACCCCAAAACCTAGCTTTTATATAGTGCTTTTCATCAGTACATCTCAAAGAACTTTACACCATTATCTCCCTTTTACAGATGGGAAACTGAGGCACAGAGCAGTGAAGTGACTTGCCCAAGGTCATGCAGCAGGCCAGTGGCAGAGCTAACAATAGTCCCAGTCCAGTGGTTGTTCCACTAAGCCGCACGGTTGCTATGTGATTTGAAATGTTGGCAATGTGCAATTGCTCACAGGGCCAGTGAGAGAAATCTTATCCCTGCTCTATGTCCCCCAGCCTGGCAGTGTTAGCACATGGTGGTTACAGTAACTTTAAGCATGTGAGAGAAGACCGGTGTGGTGTGTCTCTCTCCTTCCCTACTCCCTGCCCCACTATTCCTTGCAACATGTAGCCCCTTATCGCCAACATTTCCAGCTCCCTCTCCCCTCCCTTTCCCATTAAGCCTTTAGCCGGCACCGTAGAAGCCATTAACATGTAAGAAGTTGCCTCTTGCTGTCTCCTGCCCTGTGCTGTTGTGTGCACATAATACAGATAGCAGCTTACCCGAGGATCACACACTACTTTGGTTCTGTAGCCTGAATTGCACACTGAGCCAGGCCCTGCCTCCCACTTCCCACCCCCAGCTGGGACTCTGGCCCCTGCTTCAGCCAGGCTTCCCCAGTCATGTTCCAGCTCCACTCAGCCCATCACACCTCCAAAGTGCCCCCCGATGTTCTGCCCAGCTCCACCACTGGTGGCCACTGAGGCATTCCTGAAATATTGGACATGCCAATACTTTTGGGAACACCTGTCAGCCCCTGCATTGCCCTCCGAGATCCTGGCATACACACAGGTGGCAGGGAGTGGGGCTCAGACACCACTGGTGGGGGCATGCACCTCCAAATTCCATAGGAGGTAGGGGAAGGGCTCAGACCCCCCATCCCAGAAAAGCAACCCCCCAGAACCTTGCTCACATGAGGAGAGCAAGGAGAAGGGTCATATCACTAGAGATGGGCAGGGGCCTCCAGATCGTGGCATGCACATGAGAGGGCAATGTAGGGCTGACAGATGTCCCTACCTCACCCTCTACTCTACCCCATTCCCCTTGTCATTCACACCCATGTCCCCCTTCCCAGTCTCATACCCTTCCCCTCCCTCATCCTCTAGTCCCCATCCCCTCACCCCTCAGCCCCCTCCCCCTCTTCCCATCTACACTTCTACCCCTAATCTCACGACAAACTTCCTAACTGTAAGAACAGCAAGACAATGGAGCAGGCTGCCTCTGGAGGTTGTGTAAGCTCCTTCACTGGAGGTTTTCAAAAGGAGGCTGGATAGCCATCTGCCATGGATGGTTTACACACAACAAAACCTGCATTTTAGCAGGGGGTTAGATTAGGTGACCCTTGCGACCCCGTCTAACCCTCTGACTCTAATAACCATCCTCCCCTCCCAGGGAGCCTTTGCTTATGTAGTTTATTTTCTTTCCAACAATAGTTTCAGCATCTTTCGACTATTCTGCTGTATTCAGATTACATTTCCCCCAAATAAAACCCCTCTTTGCTAGAGGCACATTGGAGCAATTCATCTCTTTTTTTGTTTGTTTTAACTTCAGACTTGGACTGGATTTGAAATCACAATTCCTAGATTGGTGCTTCTATTTAACACCCCCAATAGTCCCTCAGAGCCACCCGGGTCCTATGATAAAGAGAGAGTTCTGCAGGTAGCTAGCACCTGTTCCCTTTAATCCAACAGGGCTTGTGAGTTTAACTGGAGAAGCAAACTCTTTTTGAAATGACATTTCATTTCACTGCACACACACAATTTGATAGTCAAGTAGTCCGGTTTTCGTGTTTCTTTCCCATATTCATTCAATGGGTCCCACATCAACAGAAGATACTGCGTTTTCCCACCTGAGAAACAAGATGCTTTCCCCACGTGTGATACTGTAGGTTTCTCAGAACTATCCCTCACATGTCCCGTGTGTACCGAAGCACTGGCTTTAGGTTGTGATGCGTGTAATGATGGAGGGGTGTGTGTGTGTGTGTCACTGCTGCAGTTACAAGGCATATCACATTTTACTGCCCTACCGTGGACTCCTGGATTGTGACCACAATGGGCCCTACTGTAATTCCATTCATGGCTGTAAAGCTGCATCTGGAATAAACTCAATCCAATATTTCTATGACTTGTCACAATTTTAGACTGGAGGAGGGCTGGTGAAAACTGATTTAAAAAAAAAGATCCTAAAGCTTTTGGAAAGTGAATGCCCCATTGAAACCGGCATTGAAGGAAATGGAGCTATGTTGATCTACTCCAGCTGAGGATCTGGCCCTGAGTGTGAAAGAAATGGCTTGCCCCTCCTCCGAGGGCTCTTTGTATTCTGTCCTCCCACATTGCTGGACTGAGCTGGGTACAATCCAGCTGCAAATTTTCCCCACTTGCTTCTGCCTCTGCCTAGTCAGATATCCATTAATCACACCCAAACCCTTCCATGCCTCTCTTCAGCACCAATCCCTTTGCACCCAGCCCCCTCGGGGCCAGTCCATGGGGGACTTTCAGATTTTTATAACTAGACAAAGGCTCCAATTCAGGGGAACCACTAAACCACATACTTTCCCCTGGATTGCCATGGGACTGAAGCACACACTTAAGAACTGTCTTCAGTAGAGATGCTTTTCTGAACCGGTGTTGAAATGATGATACGATGTTTTAAGGCTGGGATTCTCAACACAGTCTAAGGGAGTTAGGCGCCCAAATCCCATTGACCTGCAATGGGAATTGGGTGCCTTTGATGATCTCAGCCTAATTTAATAGCTGTTTTTCTTTAACAAGTTGCAGAAGACAACATCACAAAGTCATTGAGCAGGGAATGTTTTCCCACTCATCAATACTGGAATATACCTAGATCTTGAATCCATTTGACATTTAAGCTATTCTGAGTTTGTTGCTGCAGCATCTCTAAAGTTATTGAGTTAAGACTTTCCCATGTGTAAGTTTCCCTTTGTGTAATCTGTTGTCAAAATATCACACCAAAGATCGTTAAAATGCATGTCATGCTGCTGTGATCTCTTAGCACCCCACTGGGAGGAGGAGTTTGGGGTATTTAAATGGAGCTGAGAGTGCTGATCCCACAGCAGGTGCTGAGGCAAAGTATGATGGGAGTGCAGCAGAGACAAGTGCACCTGGGATGTACCTGAAATAGGTCAGCACAGCAGGTATGGTCACCTGGATGTACTTACAATGGTCAGTAGCAGGGGAGGATGTACCATCCGGGCAGCAGGAACAAAATGTTTGGTGAAGGCAGGCTTTACTGATGTACTGAGAAATAGCACGTGTGTTTTACAAAGACCCATGAGACATTAGAATGTCATTATTGGGCATCTCCAGCCTTCCTTTCCCATTGCTGCCAGTTCAGAGGGATGAGCCCCAAATCCCCTGCATTTGCTTCCAAGTGAGAAGTGGAAGGGAGAGTGCAGGCTTCTCTGTAAGAAATGTAAAGACCTGTGCATTGGATGAAGAGTTCAGTGGTAAATTAACTGAAGGAACCTGGAATAGGACCAGAACCTATGCCAAGCCTGGAGGCGGGTGGGCCCTTAAAAGGGAAGATCCATGCTTAGGGCAGAGTGGCAGTTCAGCGGCTGACTGGGGAAACACAAACACACACACAAGCACACACACCCTGAACACCACAGCTGGAGGGCAGTGCTCTGGACGCTGAGACAAGAGTAGCACCCACCCTCTCCCCAAGGAGGCGCTAGAGAAGTATATCTCACTACAAATTGGAATTATGGGCCAGATTTTCAAAGAGACCAGCACATTGGGTGCTGGACTCTTCTGAAAATCTGACCTTAATTGTGAGAGCTGACCTTTTTTCAAAGGCATATTATAAGCCAGTACTTTCAGACATTTCCATGTAAACCTTCTTTAGAAGTACAATTATATTGCAATAATTACGAATAGATTATGTTCTAGAGTTAGCAATACAAGAGGCAAGTATTCGTTATATAGAGAATCAGTAAAAGCATTCTACTCCTTATCAATGTTACATACCACTGCTGCAGCTGCAAGTGACCCACATGATATTCCAGACCGGAGAGATACCTAGCTCGGTATTTCAGGTGCCAGTCCCCATAGACTCCACATCACTCCTAGCTGACAATCCAGCAGAAATCCATGACAGATTGGGAAGTGAGGGTCCCTTGGATCCAAATCAGCCATCCCCATTTACTCCAGAAGCTCAAACCTGCAGAGCAATGAGCACCATGTAGAGCGGTTTGGAGGTGCTCCTGATCAGCACGGGCTCAATGGATGCCCAGAATGTGGAGAGCAGAAGCGGGAAGGCTCCCAGGACACTGTGTGCTCAGAATGGACACGGCTGTGGGCAGCGCTAGGGCTGGTACCGCTCATTGAAACAGGATGCACAGGATGCAA
The DNA here is from genome assembly GCF_007399415.2 of Gopherus evgoodei. Taxonomy (NCBI): domain Eukaryota; kingdom Metazoa; phylum Chordata; order Testudines; family Testudinidae; genus Gopherus; species Gopherus evgoodei. The sequence goes on along the minus strand of NC_044325.1, from coordinate 136,255,739 downwards.
AACGCATTCAGAACAGAAAGAGTTTATTCCTTCGGGACAATCCAGTGCAAGCACCATCCTAGTGAAGTGTGGAAAGGAGCTGCCAACATACTGGCACCCACTGATTGTATTTATAACCCACACTCCCATCATGGTAACAGCTAAACATCTCACAATCTTTTCATGTGCTTGTCCTCAAAGCCCCCCTGTGTGGTAGGACACTGATATTGTCTCCATCATACAGAAGCACAGAGAAATGAGGGCCCTGGTTTTTAAAGACACTCAATGGTGCAATGCCTAGGTCTCATTTTCAAAAGTGGTTTAGGCACTTTGGAGCCTAAATCCCACTGACTGGATTGCTAAGTGACCTGCCTAAGGTCCCACAGGGAAGCTGTGGCAGAGAAGAGAACAGGGCTGCCACAGAGCAGAGCAGGTCTCCAGTGCCCCTGCACGATACTTCCTCTCCCTGGCAAAGTGAGCCGGTGGAACGTCTCAGAAGATTTTGTCTTCTGCTTGTCTTTTACTGTCATGGGAGGTGTAGCCTGTTTTCCTTGCAATTACCTTAACAACCACATCCGGGATGTATCAGCGGCTGGGAAGCCCTGCCAGAGACATCTTGCTGTGGAAAATGGAGCCACAAGGATCAGAATGTCTGACTGGTCAAATCTAGTGATGGAGCCTGAGGATACAATGGAGCTACTCACATGATGTAGACAGATGTTTAAGTACCTTGCTGAATCCATAGAAGAGTTAGGTTCAGATTGCAGGCTGGATCCTAATTTGGTCCAACACTTCTGAAGACCTGCAATGGGAAGAGCAGCTGCAGATCACCCCTGTTTTAATTTTCCATGATGGCCAGTTACCTTAGAAAAGGTGAGCAGAGATCAGTGAGTTTCAAGGATGTTTTTGACAATTCTGCAGATGTGGCTCATGCTCCGAGAAATGGATAATGTCCCTTCAGTTTTTGTAAGCTGCCTTCAGTCCCTAAACATCACAGAAACTGCACAATGTTGATACAGGAATTTTTTTTTTGGATTAAAACCACACAGGACTTTTCATGATTTCTCCCTCCTCCCATGCGCTCACCAGCTGTAGTGGCCACACATCTCCATCAGATGGAACCTCTGAGCTGTGTAAGGATGGCTCATGTGAATACCCGTGTGCAAGATCAGGACCACAGCTGTTAAGATCTTGGATGCACAGACTTTGTCTTCCTACTTGTTTGCAAAGCCTTCTCTAAACAGCTGCCCCTATGTAAGTGATAATTAATAATAGAAATACAGTGTACCTCCCTGCCTGAGGATCATTCGCCTCTGATAGACCCCACACTGCCTTTTCCTCCAACAGATCAATAGCTCCATCCCAATCCACCACCTCTCCAGCGGCAATTTAAAGCAATTCAACGTCTTACCACAGCTGCTGCTTTTCTTAGAGAAGCAAGCATGGCATTTTTGACACTGTCTGATTATTCTCAGCTATCTGGCAGCCCAGCCTATGAGCCCCAAGGAGCACCGGAACTGAACAATCTGCCCAAACAAAGCTACAAACTGAGTTCAAGGCGCTACGTAGATGCCCATCAGTATCTATGGAGTCTCATAACTGCCAAGGTCTGACAAAAGGAAACTCACTACAGACAGTATTTCTTTCAAAGCACCCCCACAGAGCAGTTTGTACACCCTATGCCAGGGATAGGCAACCTATGGCACGCGTGCCAAACGCGGCACGAGAGCTGGTTTTTGCTGGCACTCACACTGTCTGGGTCCTGGCCACCGGTCCAGCAGGCTCTGCATTTTAATTGAATCTTAAATGACGCTTATTAAACATTTTAAAAACCTTATTTACTTTACATACAACAATAGTTTAGTTATATATTATTGAATTATAGAAAGAGACCTTCTAAAAACATTAAAATGTGTTACTGGCACGCAAAACCTTAAATTAGAGTGAATAAATGAAGACTCGGCACACCACTTCTGAAAGGTTGCCGACCCCTGGCCTACGCACTGCGGGCACAGTCACTGAACACTGGATAGGATCCGGTCTTAGGGTTTTGCCTTTACTACTTATGTAAACTTCAACAAGGCAACATAAACCTCAGATGAAGCCTCGGGCTGAGCTTGACTGTTCATCGTCTTTGGGCCTGACCCTAATTGCCTCTGCTGAGAAACACACCACAACTCATGTACCTAGGGTGAAATCCTGGTCCCACTGAAGTCAGTTTAGCATGCGTCTGACGAAGTTTGTATTCACCCACAAAAGCTTATGCTCCAATACATCTGTTAGTCTATAAGGTGCCACAGGACTCTTCGTTGCAGTTTAGCAATTGACACTTCAATCGAGCCAGGATTCCACCCCTAGATTGTAAGGTGGGATCAATTTGCACCATTAGGGTGAGTTAGGAAAAGGGCTCTGCACCTTTATACAGAGCTCTAGAACTTGCCACTCTGGTACAGGTCAGCATACAGTTCACACGCACACCCACAGAAGGCGCTAATTATATTTTATAAATGATGTAGCACCTTTTTTCTGAAAAGAGATTGAAATTTTTACAAATACTCTGTTACTGAAAATGCAGGCATCTGGCGAATAGAGACCTGGTGGCAGAATCATAAAAAAAAATCCAGATCTTCTGACTCTCAGTCCATTGCTCTAACCACTAAGATTCTTTGCCACCCAACTCACTATGAGCCAAATCCTGTTCCCATTAGTTAGTGGCTCTACAGTTGTTAAAGGCAGAAACGCTCCTGTGTCTGATTCTGACCTTTTACTCAGAGAAAGGGCAAGTTTCCCAGGGAGTTTGTCATGCCCAAGACCCTGTGATGAAATCTCAGTGACTGAGAGCAAGCCTGCTCTTGTCTTTTTTTTGTCTCCCCCTTGGGAGCTGCAGCCACAGACAAAAGCCAATAGGTGGGAAAGGCAAACAAGGAATAGGAATAAAGCTGAAAAACCTCACAAATTCAGACAAAGAAACCATTTTCTGAAATGGCTGAATCCAAATGTCACCTGTGAAAAGGTAACTTTAATCTGTTACTACAAGTACTACTATGTAGTTGGCATTCATCCATCAAGAGAAATTCTAGATGTTGGTTTATACAGAACAGAGGAAGAGGGATATAATAGACATCTATACACATGAAATGACATTTGTGGAGCCTTTCAGATTAGAAAGGACTCTGGACTAATTCTATCATAATGCACAGGAGCATGTTCAGCCCCCAAATAAAGGCAGACAGATCCCAGCTGGGTACTTCTTTTAAGGCAGAGATTTTACTACAGTATCTTCCCATTGATTCAACAGCTGGTTCGATTTTCCTCCATTTGATTTGATCTAAGTCCAAGAAACAAAGTCATTTGGATGGAAGAGAAATACAACATCCATCTTTTAGTTTGGCTCCATGTCACCCTCTTTAGGCAGATATGATACAACTTAATCACAAGCTATAGAAAACGGATGTTTAATTAGTAAGTTAAGGGCCTTGAATTTGAAATGAGAGAGAAGGGAAAAAGCAGAGCTGTAGGCAGAATCTCTGGTAATAAAAGATGTCTCAGCACTATTATACAGAATTTGCAGTTGCCATGAAAGCATTGTCATATGCTAGGCAAAGCTGTGATATCTCCCCAGCCCCCTGCCCCAGTGATCAAATGAATAATAAAATCACCAACTTGTTTCAAAGGAGCAGGAACAGTCCTGTCCAGAATGAGAGGCTGGGTCTGATCTGATCGGCACTGGTGCAACTACATTGAGTTTAGTGGATTTACTCCTGGTTCACATTGGTGTAAAGCAAAATGAGAATCAACCCTGCCACCTTATAATCTCCAGGTCAGCTTAACGTACATGGAAGGGTGATCTCATCAGCTTTCTACAGGGGAACTGGAATGCTGTCAACAATTCATCATTACTCTTCAGAGGAACAGTTTATACATGACTAATTTCATTGATCATGTGGCCTTCCCCAGCTAGTGTCTTGGGGCACTGCACTGGTAGCTGACATGTAATTTAGATTTGATTGTAAAGCCAGGCCTGTGCAAAGTGAATTTAAAAGGGCATTTCAGCCATTAACGTCAATGGGGGCAGGAGCAGGTTCTTAGGTTACAGGCTAGTTTTATTTGGGATCCAGTCCTGCACTCGAGTAAATGACTCCGGTGAGCAGTGCTCTAGATGCCAGAGGACCTAGGCATGTATGTAAAATTACTCACAGGTGTATGCATTTGCAGCACCGGGCAACTGGGAGATAGGACAATGAGGCATCTACTCCCCCTCCCTATAAGTCCCCCATTCCCTTGGGCCATTCTTCAGCACCCCAACTCTCCCACCCAGTCCCTGAGGGGATGGGAGAGTGATGGATGGGGGCCAAAGCCTGCCTCTCCCAGCAGGAGGATAGGTTTGGCACATCCCTGAGCTGCCCCGCCCATAGGGTTCTGCCATGCCCCAGCAGTGGAATGTGCATAGGACGGTCCTTAACCTGCTTTACACAGGGACTGTGCTCTGACCTGCTCAGGAGCACGATGGGCTCAGTGTGGTACTGACCTGCCCGTGGGGGGTGGGGGATTGGGGGTAGTGACCTGACAGGTCTCTCTGACCTTTTATGTGTCCCTACAGCCATCGAAGAACGAGCAGGGGAGTCCAGCTTCATAAAGTACTTAATATAGACAATGAAATCACACAGAATGGGGAGATTTAGCCTGTGGTTATGCCATCCTCTGTCTGCTGGTATATTTATGCAGCAGGAAATGGTCCAGGTGAGGAAGTTACAGCAGTGCTCAGAGTGTAGGGCTGCTTCTCACAGCTACCTTTTCTATGGCTACATGCTGTCTGGCTTCACTATCTCAAAGGATGGGGCTTTCATCCACATCAATAATGCCTAGCTCTTTTCATCCCTAGATCTCAAAGCCCTTTTACAAAGAAGCTCCTTGTCATTATCCCCCCTTTATCCAGATAGGGAAACTGAGGCACATAGTTTCTGTTAAAACTATGCGTCTGACTGGAATGAGACCTGAGAAGTGACAGACTCGACTTAGCCATGAAACCAGAGAAATCATGTCCCACCGAAACATGAGAGTCACTTAGCTATTGAGTTGGCCTGGAAAGGAATTCTTCCGAGCCTGTGTTGAAGAGGGAGTTGCCTTCATGAGTCCTCTTTGTTCAGTCCTGTTGGAACTAGCTACATCCTGCTCAATAGGCAGGCTGGGCCTTCAGCAACATAGACCAGTATTTCCCAACCAGGGGCGGAGTAGTTGACAGACTAGTTCAGGAAGAGCCAGGCGCAGGAGAGGAGCAGTGAGTGGAGAATGCTGCTCCACACAGGATGTACCCAGTCCCCATTCATCTGCCTTCCCTGCTCCTGCAGCAGACCCTAATGCTCCTATCCAGGGCTCAGCAGCCCAAGTTTATTTTCTCTTCTCATGTGGCACCCTGGTCAGTCCCAGGAATGCACATGGCTTAACCACTGAGGCCACTCATGGGCAGACACTTCCCTCTGCTTGCTGGGCAGCACGTGGTCTACTGGCAAGCAAAAGGACATAGAGGAGAAGGGAAAGGAAAGGAATAGAGGCAGAAAACATGAGAGAGAGAGAAAGAATAGATATGGTAGCAACTATGCCAGGCCATGGAGCAATGAGACACCAGGGATGTATGTGGAGGGACCAATCCACCAACCAGGAGGTTACACCAGTGAAAGCTGGGGAAACCGTGGTTTAAGTTTGCCAGACTCTAGGGCTGATCTATGAATGGCTGCCAGCCTGGGCCCTATTCCCAACTCTGCCACTGACCTTCTAGTTGGATTTTCAAACCTCCCTAGGTGCCTAACTCCCACTAGGTGCTGATCAAAGCAGGACCAACCCCAACTCAATCATCCCAGCCAGGGCTTTGTCAAGCTGGGCCTTAAAAACCTTTAAGGATGAAGATTCCACCATCTCGCTGGGGAACCCATTCCAGTGCTTCACCACCCTCCAAGTGAAATAGTGTTTCCTAATATCCAACCTAGACCTCCCCCACTGCAACTTGAGACCGTTGCTCCTTGTTCTGTCATCTGCCAGCACTGAGAACAGTCTAGTTCCATCCTCTTTGGAACCCCTCTTCAGGGAGTTAAAGGCTGCTATCAAGGCCCCCCTCACTCTTCTTTTATGCAGATGAAACAAGTCATTCTCTCAGCCTCTCCTTGTAAACCATGTGCTCCAGCCCCCTAATCATTTTCGTTGCCCTCTGCTGGACACTCTCCAATTTGTTCACATCTTTTCTGTAGCGGGGGACCCAAAACTGGAGGCAGTACTCCAGATGTGGCCTCACCAGTGCCGAATAGAGGGGAATAATCACTTCCCTCGATCTGCTGGCAATGCTCCTACTAATGCAGCCCAATATGACATTAGCACCCTTGGCAATGAGGGCACACTGCTGACTCATATCCACTTTTTCATCCACTGTAATCCCCAGGTCCTTTTCTGCAGAACTGCTGCTTAGCTAGTCAGTCCCCAGCCTGTAGCAGTGCATGGGATTCTTCCATCCTAAGCGTAGGACTCTGCATTTGTCCTTGTTGAACCTCATCATATTTCTTTTGGCCCAATCCTCTAATTTGTCTAGATCACTTTGGACCCTATCCCTACCCTCCAGCGTATCTACCTCTACCGCCAGCTTACTGTCATCCATGAACTTGCTGAGGGTGCAATCCATCCATCATTAATAAAGATGTTGAAGAAAACCAGCCCCAGGACTGACTCCTGGGGCACTCCACTTGATAATGACTGCCAACTAGACATCGAGCCGTTGATCACTACCTGTTGAGCCTGACAATCTAGCCAGTTTTCTGTCCACTTTATAATCCATTAATCCAATCCATACTTTAACTTACTGGCAAGAATACTGTGGGAGACCCAGTAGTGTAGCTGGTGGGATTCAGTGGAAGCAGCTGCTTCTGCTCAGGCTGGCAGGCGTGGAAGTGGCACCTGCTGGTCGCATGGCCGGAGGAGCTGCGGGGCGGCACACCGTGCGGAAGCGCAGGAGGGAAGGTGAGCGGGGCAGGGGGGAGTATCCGATCTGGGGGCGTGGCCAGAGGGAGGAAAAAGTGGGCATGGCCAGAGGGAGAGCCAAGGAGGGGGTGCCTTTTTTATGTTTTGTGCTCCCCCTAAGCCAAAAACCTGGCTATGCCACTGGGGAGACCATATCAAAAGATTTGCTAAAGTCAACCACTTTCCCCATATCCACAGAGCCAGTTATCTCCTCACTGAAGGTAATCAAGTTGGTCAGGCATGACTTTCCCTTGGTGAATCCATGTTGACTGTTCCTGATCATCTTTCTCTCCTCCAAGTGCTTCAAAATGGTTTCCTTGAGGATCGGCTTCATGATTTTTCCAGGGACTGAGGTGAGGATGACCGGTTTGTAGTTCCCCAGATTCTTCTTCTCTTTTTAAAAGATGGGCACTTTATTTGCCTATTTCCAATCTTCCAGGATCTCCCCCGATTGCCACAAGTTTTTAAAGATAATGGCCAATGGCTCTGCAATCACATCAGCCAACTTCCTCAGCACCCTCAGATGCATTAGATCTGGACCCATGGACTTATGCATGTCCAGCTTTTCTAAATAGTCCTTAACCTGTTATTTCACCACCGAGGGCTGCTCACCTCCTCTCCATACTGTGCTGCCCAATGCAGCAGTGGGAGCTGACCTTGTCTGTGAAGGCCAAGGCAAAAAAAGCATTGAGTACTTTATCTTTTTCCACATCATCTGTCACTAGGTTGCCTCCCCCATTCATTAAGGGTCCCACACTTTCCCTGACCTTCTTGTTGCTAACATACCTGTAGAAACCCTTCTTGTTACCCTTTGCATGCCTGGCTAGCTACAACTCCAGTTGTGCTTTGGCCTTCTTGATTACACCCCTGCATGCTGAAGCAATATTTTTACACTCCTCCCTAGTCATCTGTATAAAGTTTCCACTAATGTATATGATGCCCATGTAGTGGATAAGGAAACTGTTACTATATGGTAAAACTGTGCCAGTTCGGTTCAAATGCATTTGAAGTTTGTCACCAGGGTCATTAATGTTTGCACAAAAAATATGAATGTTTCTTTTTCATAAGGTTTTGTGTTGCGCTTGTACTCTGATTACCAATGAAGAAAGCAACCTTCATAATTACCGAGTGCGAAGTGGTATGGAGCAATCCCACTGCTATGAGTTGATGAATGGCATCAGATAACAAGCCCAAGCGTCTTCTGACTCCACCCAACCCTGCCTACACCTCAGTGCTGACTGCTCATCAGCAAAAGACAGCTGTTCTGTCACTGACTAGAAGCACAATCTGCTAAGTGCTGCTCGGCACCCCACAAACTCTTTTGCAAACTGCAGGTTTGAGCTCCCAGTGTGGTTGGCAATGGCTGAAGAAGATCCAAAGGGCCCTGGAGGCCCAATCTCTCTTTCTTTTTCAGGTAGTGGGTTTCTTGTAAACTACCAAGTAGGAGTGGTGCAGGCTTTATGGGAATTGGCACCTGAAATAATGAGATCAACATCCAAGGTCTACGGAGCATCGTGTGGGTCAGTTGTAGCTGCAGCAGTGGCATGTGATGTTGACATAGGTAAGGAAGGTGTCGATTTACTTCATTCCATATGTGTGTATTTTTAAACACGGCTTCTTCTAGGGGTATTTCAATGGGCAGAGAATCAGAGAAATGGAAGGCTGGAAAGGACCTCAAGAGGTCAGCTACTCCAGTGTTTCCCCATGACTGCTCCATGGACCAGTGCCGATCCCTGAGATCTCCCTGTCACCATTTAGGAAGACAGTCCCTGGTATCAAAAAGATTGAGAAACTCTGATCTAGTCCATCCCCCTGCGTTGAGACAGGACCAAGGAAACTTAGACCAGCCCTGACGGGTTTGTCCAACCTGTTCTTAAAAACCACCAATGACGGGGCTTCCACAACCTCCCTTGAAAGCCCATTCTAGAGCTTAACTTCCTTTATAGTTAGAAAGTTTTCCATCACGTCTAACCTAAATCTCCGATGCTGCAGATGAAGCCCATTACTTCTTATCCTATCTTCAGGACGTGGAGAACAAGCGATCCTGGTCCTCTTTATAACAGCCCTTAGCATATTTGAAGATTGTTATCGGGTCCCTCTGCCATGCCTGAGGGTAGCGACTTGTATATATGAGAGGAAGGCTAGTCCAGTGGTTAGGACATTATTTTAGGACTGAGGAAACCTGGGTTTAATTCCCTGTTCTGTCACAGATTCCTGTACGCCCTTGGGCAAGTGACTTAGGACTACTCACAAGAGAGATGCATGTGCCTCAGTCCAAAATTTAGGCATCATGGGCATTCACAAAATCGCTGCTAAGCTGCCACCCAAAGACCTCTGACCCCTAAGTTTCTGCAGCTGGGCGTGCACATGGCCCCCTCAGTCCTGACATAACTGAGCAGCTTGGTGCCAAACTCATATCTAAGTCCCAACGGGAGTCCCAAAGTAGGCGCTTCTCCATCTCTTTTGCCTGTTTTACCTCCAGAGCAGAGATAGGATGTGAACATTGGGAAGTGTTATGAACTTCAAAGTATGATACCAAACAATGTGCCAGGCAAGAGTGGACTTTGGGAGCAAAGAGGGTCAAGTGGTTTCCCTGGGGAATCTCTAGGTGGAGGTGAATGCAAATTTCCCACTTCTGCATATGCAAAAACCCCAGCCTACACTTTGAGGAGGGGACCATTTTCTGATGATCACCTGCTCCTGGAGTCTCAGTATCAAAGGCCATCACTATATAAAGAAAAGACTGAACTATTCATGGGGGTGCTAGTTCAAGCTAAGGCTATGAATTTGTAACCACAGGAAAAAACCCTGGTGTGGTTTGAAGGACTGACTCACAGAGTGAGGGGGGATCTCTGGCAAGTTTGTTAGCATGAGTGTAGGTTCTTTTATTGTTTTCATAGATTTCCTCAGGAATGCTTGCATGTTAAGAATAAATGTGCTTGCTTACAAAGGGCTGTGTAGTCACTTGTCACCGCTGCCAGTTACAGCTGTTCCTAGCCTTCAAAGAGATAGCAAAGCACAGATGCTGGGCTGTTTTGGCAGTCTGGCTTGCTGGGGATATCACAGGGCAGGGAACTGTGCAGCATGGAAAACCCCCAGTCAAGAGGGAGAGAGATACAGGGCTCTACCCACAAGAGGTGATGGCTGAGTTGCTGGGAGCACAAAGTGGGTGCCGTTGGTGGACCACAGAGGGGAATACAAGTGCAATTGCCCTGAGCTCTGACACAGGCAATGGGGGACAGGAGTCCTGAATAGAAGACTGGAGGAGGTCTGGATCAAGGGACAATGTGTCAGAAGATAGTAGAGGGATAAATGAGGATTGGGTGGGCCATAACCGGCAGATTGCTGCATCCCTCATGCATACTCCCTTGGCCCAGGGATCTTACATCCTTTTCCCCCCACAGAACTGGTTTGACAAGCATCCTGGAGCTCATCAGACCAGGTCTCCCTGCCAACGGGCCACAAACACACTTCCCTGGTGTACCTGTGCCAACCTGCTAATGTTGTTGAGGAGTCAGAGTTAAGGTACTGGCATGGTAGCACAAGCTGGATGGTCGAGGGGACGGAGCATCTCTCTGGGTTTGGAGGAGGCGCTGAGTCTGCGCGCTCTGCATGTTGTCAGGTGTTAGGGTGAAGATGTTTCTCTTAACTCATCAATTCCTTTCTTTTAGAGATGAGTGGGGGGGGGGGGGGCTTGCCCTTCCGCAAACCAACATGGTTTTGAAAGGAGGTTTAGGTGGTGAGATGTAAGGTTGGACCAAATCCAGGGACCTGTCTCGTGATGTTGTGTGTGGCTGAAGCACACTGGGGAGTATTAGATACAGCCTAGTAGCAACATGTGCAAGCGTCGTCAGTTACAAATGTCTTCGTCTATGATGCAATATTTAGATTCTGCTCCTGAGGTGAAATCTACAACATTGAGATTGTTGCCAATTTACGGCTGAGCTAAAGCCCTCTGAAGTCTTTCCATTCACTTCAGGATGCTTTGGATCAGATCTGGTCGCTCAATCTCATGTTTGCCAGAAGCTGGGAATGGATGACAAGGGATAGATCACTTGATGATTCCCTGTTCTGTTCATTGCCTCTGGAGCACCTGGCATTGGTCACTGTCAGAAGACAGGATACTGGGCTAGATAGACCTTTGGTCTGACTCAGTATGGCCGTGTGACAAGGTGGGACTGTTCTTGGTGTTTCCTCTGAATACTGTGTGGGTGCCTCAGTTTCTGGCCAACACTCTGTCTCCTGGCAACTAATGGCCCGGGCCCTTCCCCCCTGCAAGGTGATGCTAAAGGTGTGGGAGAACAGAGAGTTCAGGTGACCTCCAGGCCCGGGAAAGGAACTCAGCAGAGAAGGAGGGGCTGGAGGGGGTTTCAGTTGGGAGCTGGCTAGGGATGGGAAGTGAGAGTAGACGGGGTTGTCTGGCTCGCTGGGCCCCAGAATGGACCTGGCTGAGGGGTCCCGTTCTCTGGACCTACAAGCTCTGTTTTAGGGTGTGTTCCTATCATCTAATAAACCTCTATTTTACTGGCTGGCTAAGAGTCACGTCTGACTGTGAAGTGGGGGTGAATGCAGGACCCTCTGGCTTCCCCAGGACCTCGCCTGGGCGGACTCACTGTGGGAAGCGCACGGAGGGGCAGAGGATGCTGAATGCTCCAAGGTCAGACCCAGGAAGGTGAAGCCGTGTGAGCTTCTTACCCTGAAGACAGTCTGCTCCAAGGGAGAGGACGCTCCCCAATGTCCTGACTGGCTTTGTGGGGAGTAGTTCCAGAGCATCTTCCGAGGACTCCGTGGGAGGTTGTGCTTATGTCCTTAATGCTTTCTTGTGAAAATGCAGCTGTCAGCTAAATAGCAACTGAAGGGGAGAAAAGTTTGTTTCCCTCCTGCCAGATTGTTTGATTTTTGTTTTCTCCTCAACTCCTGATATTTATCACACCACACCACCTAACTCCCCCTGCAGGAATCACTGGGAAAGCCCAGATTCACAGCTCTTTCTTTTGCAACCGTGGAGAAGATATGCTTTGAGATTCTTCTTGGAAACAGTTTTCCCATACAATCCAGTGCTAGGTGAGATCGCTTTATATTGCTAATTATTTATACATCACGATAGGCTACAATGAATCCATTACTTGCATGCACAACACCTAGCACTATGGAACCTCTGACTGAAAATTCTAGCTGCTACCACAAGACAAGTAACAACAACATTCTTGTCTCCAGATTTTACAATATTCTATTCTATAGGTTCTCATACCACACTCATCACTGTATAGCATCTGCAATTGGGACGTGAGAGAATTTGTCCCTTTCTGTCTATATGCACTGGTGATCGAGATCGGTTACTCCCTCCCAGGTCTGATAGAAGAATTTTTTCATGAAGCTATGGAAGAAGCCAAGAAAGCAAGTAGTTTCACCCTTTGTCCAGGTTACCGTATGCTTCGGATCATAGAGAAGCGGCTGAGTCAAACACTGTCGGAGAACTCACACCAGCTGGCTTCGGGGAAGCTTTGCATTTCCCTCACGCGCTTGTTGGACTTACAGAATGTCGTCATTTCAGAATACAGATCAAAGGAGGAGCTCATACAGGTAATGGTGGCTTTGTTTCCTATATATTTAAAAGAGGGGGAAGTAATTAAACTGATGATGAGCTAGGAAAATAACAACTGAGTTTATTAGGGAGAGAGGAATCCTGTTGAGCTTAACTCAAACTGCAGGTGCATAGAATCATAGAGTATCAGGGTTGGAAGGGACCTCAGGAGGTCATCTAGTCCACCCCCCTGCCCAAAGCAGGACTAATCCCCAACTAAATCATCCCAGCCAGGGCTTTGTCAAGCTGGACCTTAAAAACCTCTAAGGAAGGAGATTCCACCACTTCCCTAGGTAACCCATCCCAGTGCTTCACCACCCTCCTAGTGAAAAAGTTTTTCATAATATCCAACCTAAACCTCCCCCACTGAACATGCAGTTCAGGCTGGGATAGGAGAACTCCAGCCTGCTCCAATTCCACAGAGACTCCACCCCTAGCTGAGCATCAAGTCATAAGCAAAACATTCCATCAGCTCTAACTCTTGTTGGCTTATTTATCCAGAAGCCATTTGGATATGGAGGCCGCAGCCACATACAAATTAACCCATAGTGACTGACTCTGCCTGTTGCATGATCTGTGCCCATGAGTGAAAATGCCAGTTCTGCTCCGACCTAGCAATTTACAGAGCTGTCCGGCTGGATTCACCATCTGTTTCTCTGGAATTCTCCCTCAGGCAGCACAATGGGAATCAAACCTTTAACAAGTATCAGAGGGTAGCCGTGTTAGTCTGGATCTGTAAAAGCAGCAAAGGGTCCTGTGGCACCTTATAGACTAACAGATGTTTTGGAGGTATTCACCCACAAAAGCTCATGCTCCAAAACGTCTGTTAGTCTATAAGGTGCCACAGGACACTCTGCCGCTTTTACAAACCTTTAACAGGCTCTTGGAATTCAGCCCTCATGTGAATCGGTTGCGACAATGTGTTGGCCTTAGACGAGTGGGCAGCACTGACTGTATGCCCGGTTTACAGATGGAAAAAGTGAAGTACAGGGAGGGGAAGTGACTTGCACAAGGTCCCATAACAAGTCTATGGCAGAGATGAGAATAGCACCCACTTCACCTGGTCCGTTGCCCTACCTCAGATGGGAAGTGCAACTAACCAACAGCAGAGCAGCCAAAGAGCCTGTGCACAAACTGCTGGCAATGGCACAGCATCAACACACTGAAATAAAGACAACCAGGTTTTTTCCCCTCTACACTCGCTCCATCGTGTCAGTTTGAGGTGTTACTTGTAACAATGGGGCAGCATTTTCAGAGGGAAACATTATTTCCTGGTTGATGATGCACCTCTAAAATATTTATCTCTACTCACCTGTAACCATCTGCCCTTCTCCCCATAGGCAGTGATCTGTAGCTGCTTCCTTCCTATCTATTGTGGATTCAACCCTCCCTCCTTCCAAGGCATGGTGAGTGCTCTTTGCCAATGCTCCAGGCGGAAAATGTTCTGATTCCACCACACAGTGGGCTGACATGGATCTCAGGCATGCAGCTGTGGTGTGCAGCTCTTACTGCCTGGGGTCCTAGCGGCTTATTAGTCCAAAAAGCATATTTGTTAATTTCAAAAGGGTTGTGAGTTCAATCCTCGAGGGGGCCATTTAGGGATCTAGGACAAAAATCTGTCTGGGGATTGGTCCTGCTTTGAGCAGGCGGTTGGACTAGATGACCTCCTAAGTTCCCTTCCAACCCTGATATTCTATAAGTCCATGGGACTTCACACCCCTTGAGTTTTGATGTAAGTTTCCAGTTGGCTAGGAGCTGCGGAGGTGAAAGCGCAAATGAAACCAGCGAGTTGAGTTAAGCTCTGGGCATATGGATCCGTCCAGGTTGCAAGTGTTTGCTTGAGCCAATAGCACCACCATGGGCCCGGCTGGCACAAGTTTACATTCATTTGCAGTATGCATATAAGGGCCTGTCCTGGACCCAGAGCTACACAATGGCACCTAGAATCTAGGGACCATGTTCTCACCTGCTGTGAATTGGAATAGCTCTAGTACACGCAATGGACCTGTGCTGATTTACTTCCTAGATCTCTTTACTCTCAATCCGCTGCCTTAGCCACGAGACTCCCCTTCATTTAATGGCATTAGCTACACAAGGGCTTGATTCTCATTTGCACTAAGACAATGTAAAAAGGCCTTAAAATGGGCATCAATGTGATTTGCACTCCAGCGTTAAGCGGCCTTAATGTAAATGAGAACCGGGCCCAAAAGTTCCCATTTTACATGCCTAAGCTGTGATCTGAACTTCCTAATGGGATTTGGCTCTCATGTTAAGGCGTGCACATGAGATAAGCATGCTGTGATCCACACCAAAGATGAACCATTATCTGATTCAAACTGCATGTTTTCCCAGCGCTACATTGATGGAGGTATGACTAACGTGCAGCCTGGCTCGGACTCGGAAACCACGATCACGGTATCCCCTTACACAGGAGAGGTCGACATCTGCCCGAGGGACTGCCCTGCCTATTTCAACTGCATTGGCTTCTTCCGAAGCACCTTCCAGCTCTCAGTTGAGAACTTGTGCAGGTTTAGTTATAGTATTTTCCCACCCAGTCTTTCGGTGAGTAACCTCAGGGACTGCACAGTGCCAGATCATTTCAGTATTGCCAACTCCAAGCATGTGAGGATCATAAATCATGAATCATGAGATTGCTTAAAAATTGCCTTAAAAAAAAACTGCCTTAGAAAAAAATTCTGGGTAGGTTCTATTTGCCTTCTGATGTTTCAGCCTTTAGAATTCGAATTTTCAGGCTTTTTTCCACAGCAATGTTTTTTAATGAAAGCTGAGATGCTCACCAAAAATAAATAAATAAATAAATAAAAGTAAAAAAAAAAAAAATAATCACATGACTCCACGAGAAAAACACCAAATATTGCAAGATGCACAATGAAATGGCAAGAGTTGGCAACATTGTGATTACTGCCTACAGGAGTACTTTTTTTGCAATTGGAATGACTATCCTTTATAATGCTGAATGGTTTCCCCTGCAGGTTCTACATGAGTTTTATTTAAAAGGATATCATGATGCCATTTTCTTCTTACAGAGGCACAGTAAGTGTTACAAAGATTGGCAGGCCTATGTGAATTAGGAATTCCTAGTTTGCTCCATCCCACAAAGCATCACTGGGATTTTTTGCACAATCCCAGGTCATTACACATCACCCAAATTCATGTGATTATTTGTGAACATGTAACTCTTGCAACTATCAATAGGGGAGAACTGGACAGTAAATGGAACGGACAAGAAAATACCGCAGCAGACGCCTGTGCACTGTGACAAAGGTAGAGGATCTGTATTTCTTCTCTTCCCTTGGTTTTCACTAGCTGAGTAACATTACACTGAGATCTCTACGGCATGCTGCAGGAAGTGAAAGGACATGGAGTACCTCCTTTGCAAACCCATCAGGAACGTGGTGAGGAGAACATCAGGAAGGGGAGGGAGCATAGGTGTCAACTCTGTGGGTGCTCAGGGCTGGAAAAAAAATAGTGGGAGCTTAGCACCCACCAACCATAGCT
Organism: Gopherus evgoodei; assembly: GCF_007399415.2. Taxonomy (NCBI): domain Eukaryota; kingdom Metazoa; phylum Chordata; order Testudines; family Testudinidae; genus Gopherus; species Gopherus evgoodei. The sequence goes on along the minus strand of NC_044325.1, from coordinate 136,239,655 downwards.
GATTGGTGGCTTGGGGAGGGGCTTGGGGGAGGACAGAGAGCAGCAAGGGCCTCAGGGAGGGAGATGGCGAGAAGAGGCAGGGTGAGGGTGGGGCCTTGGAGCAGAGAGAGTTGTGGGGCACTTGCGAGGAAAAATAAGTCAGTGCCTATGGGAGGGAGTTAAGGCCATATTCACTAAAGTGACTGTTATTGGTGCACCTTGCTGAGCTGGTTCTGTATGAAACATCATCAAATATACTGCTCTTCCCTGTTGCCCCATGGGCTGACTTAGGCCAGTATCTCTGAGATCTCTCTCACTCCCTCAGGGCTGAGAGGCAGAGGTGGTTATCACAGAATATCAGGGTTGGAAGGGACCTCAGGAGGTCATCTAGTCCAACCCCCTGCTCAAACAGGACCAATCCCCATACAGATTTTTTAGCCCAGTTCCCTAAATGGCCCCCTCAAAAGCTGAGCTCACAACCCTGAGTTTAGCAGGCCAGTGCTCAAACCACTGAGCTATCCCTCCCCCACAGTCTTATATGGTGATTATTCATTACTTATGTAGCATCATAGATGTGCATTGGGAGCCATGCCCAGAAGCAGCCCCAGAGGGGTCTTTCCGAGAGCAGCATGCACTCCAATCTGGACACTGAATGGGGGCGGGGAGGGAGTTGAGGATGATTCTATGGTCAGTGGCTGGTCTGCAGCTTTATCCCTCTGCCCCTGGCACTGACCCCATAATAATAAGGGGGAGCAGATATGTGAGTTTCATCTTAATTGAATTTGCCTTTGCCTTTATTGACCACTTGATATTTAAGGATTGCATTTGTTTGTTTCACCTCCATTGGCTTTTAGCGGTAGCTCTGCCTGCCTCGAAGAGCCAGGAGACACCTGGATCCTTGGGCTCAGCTGCTGAGATCACATCACAGCATCTTGTGCCATGCAAACTTCACATGGACCCGTCACTTCCTCTCACTGACAGGTGAGAACGACCTGTATGAGGATTTTAGCTCTTTTCACAACAGCATTAGCCACAAAGGCCCTCTCTTCATCAGGAAAGAAGGGGATGCTCTTCATTTGAGTTAGCAGCAGAGTGAAGACAAGGCTCGACCAGTTCACTTGTGTGAAAACTATGCACTGCCTTGTCTTCCTCAGGGGTGTTCAGCTAATTTGACGGAAGAACACACTTTTTTTACCTAAGGAAGACACAGCCTAAGGGAGGAGAGCATGGAACCGCTTCTCAGCTGGTGTAAATCGGCATAGTGCCAACGACTCCAGTTAGAGTTATTCTGATTTACCTCAGCTGAGAATCTGACTCGTGTGTCCCTTAGTTGACAAGTAGTTAGGACACCTGGGTTCTGCTCCCAGTTCAGCCACTGATTCGCTGTGACACCTTGGCTAAATCACTTAGCTTGCATCTATCTCCGAATGGGTGTGTAAGAATAAGTTCTAATAAGCTAAATCAATCAGTGGGAGTTGCTAATCCAGGGTTAAAAATTAAACTGGGTTTCTCTTTGACGTCCTATTTTGCCCTCCCCAAATATATTCCCCAAGAAAAGTCCTAGCAGCTACCTTATCGATTGGTTAGATCCAGTGCCAAAGTACAACTTTCGTTTTGCAAAATTTGAATTGATTCGGACAAGGGGTCCTTGAATTAGAATGCCCTACAGTAGAGATGTTAAATAATTCTTCCTATAAACTTCTTCTAGCCTTTTATTGTCACTTTGTAAACCCCCGTCCCCAAAGAATCCAAATTAGAAAGAAAAAGAATTCAATGTAGGCCGTGTCTACACTAGTACTTACATTGGCAAAAGTTTTGCCACTCAGGGGTGGGGAAAAAAAACCACAACACCCCGTGAGCAACATATGTTTTGCTGGCATAAGTGCTATGTCGGCAGGAGCCGCTCTCCCGCTGACATAGCTACCGCCGCTCTTCAGCTGGTTTTCCATATCGACAGGAGAGCTCTCTCCCGTCAGCATAATGCAGCCACACAAGCGCTTTTACAGCAGCACAGCTATATTGGTACAATGTCCGCTGTATGCTTGTAACTGAAGAAATGGCCTTTGTTTATTAGAGCTCCAGGGATCTGTGCCAGGGGAGAAATGTTTGCTCAGTACAGGAAGACAACCAATAATCCAACTTCCCAGGAGGCCATTCTGACAGCAGCTGCATAACTACGCTCTGCAAGGGCCTGATCAAAGCCCACTGAAGTCAATGGGAGTCTTTCCATTGACTTAATGGGCTCTGGATCAGGCCTGGAATGAGGACCAGGGCAGACTGTTGTGCTGTCCAGTTGACTACTGGAGTACATATGAAGTCACAGAGCTCAAGGCCAGAAGGGCCTGACCTCCTGTATCTCACAGGCCACTAACACCACCCAGCCACCCCAAGTGCGTATGTGAAGAATGAAATCTGGTTCCTAAACTTCTTTTCTAAATTTGTAGCAGAATCGGGAAAGATGGGTCAGAAATGAACCATGCAGGTGGATAAATAGCGGCATTTACAGGGCGGTGGTAGGGGCAACATGGAGGAATCAAAGTGGCGTTTGCTATTTTCTTGACCATATGGTGGTCCAAAATATTATCGCCACTGGGAAGGGATCGTCTCTCTTTATTTTCTCTAGGTAACTCCTGACGAGGGCTGTTCTGGAAAATCTAAACCAGGGCGACTTCTTATTGAAAGCCTTCAAAAGGGATGGACCAAGTGAAGACACCGTTTCCTTGCGCAGAACCCACAGCTGCCATTGACTTCAGCTGAGATCATGGGTGCTCTGGAAATCAGGCTTTACATGTACAAATAATATAATAATAAATAATAGATATATAATATGTATGTAAAGAAATGGGATTAACACAGTGTGAATTGTGATACCAGGTAATCTACTAGCCTGTGTACATCTCCCTCCCATTCCTACCCCACTTTGCCTGCCCTCCCTTCTCACTGTGTCACGCTGAGTTTTATTCAACTATTTGTGCAACTCCTGGGATGGGGTTCAGAGTCCAGCAAAGGACCCCTGGGGTGGCCTTTGGAATGAGGTTAGGTGCCCTACTCCTCTCTGATTGTAAGGACCTGGGGTAGAGGCTGTGTTTTTTGTTTGTTTTATGCATAGCTATGGTGCTGTAATATAAAATAATAATAAAGATTTCTCTTTCCTCCGATATATCAGAGCTGATTACATCTGTTGCATTTCCCATATACAATGTGCAAATAGGTACTTTCAGCCAGGAAGAGCTTTTATTTTAGATTTAAGGGAACAACTAAGCAAGAAAGAACAAAAGTAAAGTCTCCAAGAGCGAGCACAGTGTGCGTCTTCTGAAACAATCTGTACTGAACTGCATGATCTGCAGCTGCTGATCTCTGCCCACCAGACAGCCCTTATAAGGGGTATTATACAGAAGGCAAAGGTGTAAGAGTTACACAATGAAATATACTGCAAAAAGCTTAAACAAACAGCCCTTCTGCTGCTGCACCTTGATTAACCCAGCCGCATCAGGGGAAGAGGAGAAGCCACAAATCTTAAGAAATGAGTGAGTGTGAAACAAATGTGTCTGTTAATCTGAGTCAAATCCTGTGGTCTTTACTTAAGCAAACCTTCCACTGAAGTCACTCGGGAGTTTTGCCTAGGAAGAACGAAGGACTTTCTCTTGGTCTTAAAGTTAAGTCCTTTGTTGATGAATCACTGCTCAGTTAATGGGAAAGACCCTGTAGAAGACCAAATCAATAGGAGCTGCAAAACCATCTGTTTGTAAAGTCCGGTACTGGGCTCCGGTTCAGCAAAGCACGTGCTCAACTTTAAAACAAACAGATGGTCTGTGCGCCAAAGAGTTTATAATCTCTGACTGTGACTTGTGTTTCCTTCAGCTCTTACCTTCAGTGTAGTTGTTCCTCTCACTAGCCTTCAGATTCCAAGTTTGGTTTCACTCTGGAAAGTGACACCTTAGTGTTCCATGTTTATCGAGCCTTAGCGGTTTTTGGTGTGGTACCAGTCATATGATGGCAGCTTTTTTCCCTTCACGGCCAAAGATGTGCACACATCCTGAGATCTGAAAGTCAAGTTGTTTCTTTTATGGCTTGTGCAAAATCATCAGTAACAAAAACAGTATGGGCCAAATGCTGGGTTCTAAAGTGAGCAAGTAAGAATCTGAAATGTACAGAGAGGAAAGAGCTGATGAGACTCTTACAGAGTCAGATTAGAACTGCTCTTTAAAAAATATTGCTACAAACACATGCGCCACTGATATGCAGCTATCTCTGAAGTGAAATGCAGTAGTTTTTAAACTGAGCACAACAATGTTACACAGCACCATAAGAGAGGAAGAATATTGCATTCAGTTCAAGCTATAAGGAGGCGTGTTTAATACCTGTAGGCAGAATATAATTACCTAATTTAGGAATTTAGCCAGGACACTGCTCTGACAACACCTATTGTGGGATGTTTAAGGTAATAGACACTAATAACTCTATACACTTCCATGGCGTCTTCCAACCCAGAACATCAAAGCACAAAGGTGGACAAGTATAATTCAGATGCTATAGTGACAGGGCCCATAGAGGTATCTACCGAGGGCCAGTCTTATTATCCTAATATGACATGTAGGGAAACTGAGGCAGAGAGCAGTTAAAGGACTGTCCCAAAATCATTCGGTGTCAGAATCAGGAAGAGAGCCCTGGATTTTTGATGTTACTAACCTGCTGTCCCTACTCCAACACACTCCCTCCTCCTCTAATGACCACTGGAGGTGTGAAAAGGCGATAAACCCCAGCTGAAACTCTCATTCAAGCTGCTCTTACCTCTAATCGAGAGAAAGCACTGTGTTCTCAGGCAGCGTGTCTGACACAGGAGGTGATCTCAGCAGCTAAGCCCAGTAATCCAGGTCCCTTCTGGGCAACTGACACTTCGACTGAAAGCTGATAGATGTGAAACAAACATGAATGGACAAACACAAGCCTTAAAAAAATGGCTAATGGTCTGTAGAGCAAATTCAGCTAAAGGAACCCCTAAAAATCAATAGGTGTCTGGATATCAGGCTCAGCCCAAACATGCCTGTCTCCAAATAGCACGGCCACCCTCTCCCCCAGTAGTTAGAATTTCCATTATGCAGCTGAACTGATAGAGCAGTTTGAATCTAGAGATCCCAGTTTTGGTCATAGATCCCAGGCACAGCATAGTTACCAGGCTTTGAGGCTATCTAGGGTGACCAGATGTCCTGATAAAATCAGGACCTTCCTGATATTTGGGTGGTTGTCCCGTCCGATCTTGTGTTGGGAAGCAATTTGTCCTAAATTTCACTCTGTCGGCAGCATTTGGCTCCCGCCCCTCTCCTGCCCTGCTGGCAGCACTTGGCTTTTTCCCTGCCTCCTCCTCTGCTGGCGGACCCCGCTATCCCACCCCCCCATGTGTCCCGATATTTTCATCATCTCATCTGGTCACTCTAAGGCTATCCAACCATCTGTGTGACATTCTTCCTCTGTCCTGACATTCTCCTCGCAATCTTTGCAAGCCTCCTCTGCATTTCCCACAGAGATTTCAGAGTTGATGAAACAGGGCTAGTGAAAACCAAAGGCACCAAAGGAAAGCCAAAGCCTTTACCTTTGCCATAGTGCAATAGCAGTTGTTGCTCTTGTTGCCTATTTAGGGCCCTGTTCTCATCTGCTGGAAATGGTGACAAAGGGCCACACATTAAAAACCATTCAAAGGAAATATTTTTTTCCCCCACACAAGATGAATTTAGACTGAGGAACTCCTTGCCACATTATGTCACCGAGGCTGGGAATTTAGCAATGTTCCAAAAAGGACTGGGCATTTAAAAGTTAAAAAGAGACTAGCCAGAGTTATCATAGTAAATATTATGAAAAAAGCATGGGACCTCATGCTACAGGGTTTAGACCAATCTCTAGCTATTATAGATTAGGAGGCAGATTATCCCAAATCTGCCTACGGTTGGGTTTCTTGTACCTTCCTCTGAAGCCAGCCACTGGCAGAGGCATAATTCTGGCCTAGATCTACCTAATAGTATTTGTACGCTCCCCATTACCATCACACATCGGAGCGCCTCACGATCTGTTAAACATTCCTATCTGCACAAACCCTTGGGAGGCAGGACAGTGCTGGGATTAAGCAGAAGGTCTCCATGAACACAGCACTTACTGTTCGTTTCTAAGACAATGTCAGCATCCTGATACCCCTGGGAACAAACCTCCCTCAGCACCTACTGCCTTTGTTACAGAGGTAGCTTCCCTCTCAGGTATGTGTCAGTCAGCAGTTACCCCCCCCCAAGAGAGACATCCAGGACATTTTGGCAGGAAACAGTCTCTTCTCCTCTGCAATAAACACATGCTTAAGGACCTGATCCAGAGCCCACTGAAGTCAAGGGGAAGACTCCCTGTTGACTTCAAGAGTCATGACGGTCCAGTGGGTAGGGCACTAGCCGGATTTAAGAGACCCCTGCTCTGTTATAAACTCCCTGCATGACCCTGGGTGAGTCACTTAGGTTCCTGAAGGGCTTTTAAATATCTTTAATAATCTGACCCTAACTCACATTGGAGTTAGGTACCTGGACGCTGACCTGTGTATTTAGGCTCTGATATACTGTTAAAAAGCAGACCCGTAGTATCTCTGGGCCTCCATTCCCCATCTGTAAAATGAGGATAACAACACTGTCCTGCCACATGAGGGTGCTGCAAGAAGAAATACATTAAAGATTAAGGCACTTAGATACCATGATAACGGGGCCCACAAAAGTACCTCTTATAGATGGACTTTGGATTCAGCCCCACAACAAGGTTAATTATTGCTCCCTTTCCCTCCACTAAGCCCAAGACCGAGGTCTTTTTGTGGAGGGACAGAACTGTTCTTCCAGACCCTGCAGTAGGGTGGGACAGTGACATGTTCTCTGAGTCCCGGCAACAGGAAGCTTTACAACCAGTGCACCTGCATCACTACAGATTCATGCCCCTGCCCTAGCCTCCCACTCTTATTGGAACGTCACCCAGTCCCCCGAGAAGGCAGTGCAGAATTGTTCACTACTGGGTGATTTGCTACTGCTTTGCCCAATTTAGTTTTAAAATAACCCTAGGCATGGATCAGGCACCTGAATTCCTACATGAAGGCACTCATCTGTCCTGGACAATCTGGTAAAAATCCTGCTCCATTTTAGATAGGACCTAAAACCCAGATCTTGAAAGGTATTTAGGGGTACCTAACTGCCATTGAAATTACAGTGCCTAAATTCCTTGGAGGATCTGGGCCCAAGTGTGTTTTAACTATGACCCTGTTATAGCCCTGTTGTGTCCAAAGTGGTAACTTTTGTTCAGGTACATGATTAAAATACAGTTGGTCCTGGCTACATTACAGTAAGAAACCAAGCATTAACCAAGTCAGGGAACAAATATTTCATAACTGGTAGCCCCAAATGCATTGCTTCTACAGCTTCGATGGAGCCAGAACGTCCAGGATCTACCACAAGGAAGCAAATTCCGACAGCAAAGTAGGATGACAAAAGAGCCATTTAATGCCAATTCTCAACAAACCCACCTCCGGCCTGAAAATCCAAGAAATGACATGTTGGGCTATATTCACCCCTGGCTGATACTAATGGAGTTACACCAGCGATGAAGCTGGGCATAAGTGGTGAGCTTCTCCTTTTCCATGTCAGGGAATGTAGCAAAGGCAGCTCGAATGATCCTGGCATCACTTTTGGGCTTTTCATTGATAAGGCCTGGTCAAATGTTTGATGGGGTCAGGGGCTTTGCCAGTTGCATCTTTATCTTATGCCAGTCCCTCAATAGCAGCCCAGGCTCTGGCTGAGTTACGACACTACCCTTTTCAGGAGGGCTGTGCAGGCACTTGAACGTTGTTCAGAAGGCACCGGAGCGACTGCTCACAGGTTAGAGCTACTGTTACTATGATTTGCTTACCTGGCAGACTGCCTATGAAGTGACAGATGTGAATTAGAAGTAGCATTATTTTTAGCGCTCTGAATTGCCTTGTTTCCAACATGCTCCTTGAGGTTATAAGCGAACAGTTGCAATACTTGCAAACCGTATGCTTAAAGGTCCCATCATCACAGCTAAAGACAGCAGGTGAAAGTGGGTGGTGTTTTTTTTTGTTTTTTTGCTGTGGCAGGTCTCTAGAGTCCTAATACAAAAAGGATCAGTCAGTAGAAAGACTCCCACTGATTTCAATGGGCTTTCAATTGGGTCCTTAGTAGTCAGACTTGCTCCCCACAGAAATCCCTCTCTCCCCCCTTTTTAAAAAAAAGTATTTAATTCACCCTGGTACTTATCCCAAATATTAACGAACTTCCATAGCACCTGAGTGCCTCACAAACATGAATGGATTTTAACTCTATGACGTACATAGGAGGTAAGCACACTGAAGATGAAATCCTAGCCCTACTGAAATCAATGGGAGTTCTGTCATTTACTTCAATAGTACCAGGATTTCACTCTAAATGTTGTTAATCCCATTCTACAGATAGGGAAACTAAGGCACAGGCCACTCTATTTAGATGTGGCACTTCAGGCACCCAGGTCTGAAAACTCACCGGGGTGTGTGTGGTTTAAAGCCACTGAAATCCAGAATGGTTCATCTTGTACTAGGACAAGATCTAGGTGGTTAAGTTACACCAGAACAGTGATTAATCAAAAATAAAGCCATGACATCAAGTGTGAAACTTCTGAGAAGTGATAGAGGCATAGATGTTGCAGCTTCAGACCCGACCTCAAACATCTTGACTACACTTGGAAGAAATGGTTATTTTAAAGATTCTTTTGACTAGATCCTGCCTTTGCTTATGGTAATTAACTTGAGGATTGAATAGGACTTTGTCCATTTTTAGCTACCATAATCCTCCAGGAACCTATCTTCCTACAGAGCCACTTGGAGAGACGTCCCAAGCAGATGCATCCTTTTGAATATCAGCATTAAATACCATGTAATTTATATTATTGGGTCTGCATGACAAAGAAAATCTGCCATTGAGGTGAATTCCCCCCCACTTTTCATATTTATGTGTGTGTATTTATAATCCACACAGTCCTGCAGACAGGAGCTGCTATTTGGAGGGCACTGAAAAGCAGAACAAAAATGACACACATGCAATTGTTTTTTCTTTTTTTGCATAGCCTTTACACGCAGAGAGGGATCGCTTTGTGGATTAGAGGGATTTAAGTGCTAATTCTTGCATTTAATTATTTGCTCCCTGACTATAAAGATTTGTGAGTAGGACATTGTGCCAAAATTTACCATGCAACTTGGCTTATTGACATCCTTCATTATTGGTGTAATACCAATAATGTACAAAACATTCCCCACGGGTCTGGAAAAGATTAGGGACCACTTTCTGCTCTCAGTTACCCTAGACTGTATTGAGTTCAAAGGAGTTACTCCAGTGTTACAGTATAGCAAATGAAATCAGAGAGAAATAAAGTCTCTGCCTAAAGATGTTACTAACATTAGACAAAGCATACACAAGGAAAGGGATGTAACAAAGGTGACAGGAATGGGGTTATTTGTCTTGTTACTGCCAGATTCAACAGTTGCGTGGATCCTGGTATATTAAAGTCACTGGCCACAGAACCACGGCACAGAATTTTTGTTTGAAAAGGAAAAGTTGTCGTCAATTGTCATGGCTGAGAATACCACCTTAAAAATATTAAACTGACTGCAAGACCACGCTGAATTGCCTTCCTGAGTCTGCAAACTGGAAAAAAAAAATTGCTGTTTCAAATTAACCTGTTCAATTCATGACAATGTTAAAGTTAACAACGGCACATATCAACATGATTTATTTCACTGGTTTTATTATTTTTAAAAAAAACACCACTAGCTGTCACCCATAGCCCCCAATTAAAACCTCTCTAGCACATCAACAATCTGCAATCTACCCTGAAGAACGATCCCTCACTCTCACAGACCTTGGGAGACAGGCCAGTCCTCGCTTGCAGACAGCCCCCCAACCTGAAGCAAATACTCACCAATAACTACACACCACACAACAAAAACACTAACCCAGGAACCATTCCCTGCAACAGACCCTATTGCCAACTCTGTCCACATATCTATTCAAGGGACACCATCGTAGGACCTAACCACATCAGCCACACCATTAGGGGCTTGTTCACCTGCACATCTACCAATGTGATATGTGCCAGCAATGCCTCTCTGCCATGTAAATTGGACAAAATGGACAGTCTCTACACAAAAGAATAAATTGACACAAATCGGACATCAAGAATTAGAACGTTCAAAAACCAGCAGAACACTTCAGTCTCCCTGGACACTCAATAACAGACTTAAAAGTGGCAATTCTTCAACAAAAAAACTTCAAAAACCGACTCCAACAAGAAACCGCAGAACTTGGAATTAATTTGCAAACTGGACACCATCAAATTAGGCCCGAATAAAGACTGGGAGTGGACGGGTCATTACAAAAACTAATTTCCCCCTGCTGATACTCACATCTTTGTCAACTGTTCGAATTGAGCCATCTTGATTACATTGGCCTCACTAGTACTCACCCCTTCTTGTCAACTGTTGAGAACAGCTCACTTCCACCTTAATTGAATTGGCTCATTAGCATTGACCCCCCCAATTGGTAAGGCAACTCCCATCTTTTCATGTGCTGTGTATTTATACCTGCCGCTGTATTTTCCACTCCATGCATCTGATGAAGTGAGTTCTAGCCCACAAAAGCTTATGCCCAAATAAATTTGTCTGTAAGGCGCCACTAGGACTCCTCCTTGTTTTTGCTGATACAGACTAACACAGCTACCACTCTGAAACCCACTAATGTGTTTATTCCATAACCCTACACACCCACCATGCGGTACTTTACATTAATTGCACTCTCATTCAACAAAAGCCTCCATTTTAAAATGTGAATAAAGACGTCTCAGAATCACCAGTCATAGCATCATAGGACTGGAAGGGACCTCAACAGGTCATCTAGTCCAGTGGTTCTCAACCTTTGTTCATTTACGGACCCCTAAAAATGTCAAGTGGAGGTGCGAATCCATCTGAAAATCTTAGACATGGTCCAAAGATGACAGGCTGAGAACCACTGATCTAGTCCACTCCCCTACACTCAATGCAGGCCTAAATAATAAATAGACCATTCCTGACAGGTTTGTCTAATCTGTTCTTAAAAACCTCCAATGACACAGATTCCACAAACTCCCCAGGCAATTTGTTCCAGTACTTAACTACCCTCACAGGAAATTTTCTTTTAGTGCAACCTAACCTCCCTTGCTGCAATTTAAGCCCATTGCTTCCTGTCCTATTCTCAGAGGTTAAGAAGAACAATTTTTCACCCTCCACTTTGTAACCTTTTATGTACTTGAAAATCGTTATCATGTCTCCCCCTCAGTCTTCTCTTCTCCAGATTCAATAACCCCCCTTTTTTTCTCCACCTTCTCTCATAGATTGTTTTCTAGACCTTTAATCACTTTTGTTGCTCTTCTCTGGACTCTCTCCAATTTGTCCAGATCTTTCCTGAAATGTGTCCAGTTCTGGGCGTCATCGCATTCCAGCTGAGGCCTAATCAGCACCGAGGGAAAGAATCACTTCTCATGTCTTGCTTACAACAACTCAGTCTGGTCCACCCAAGTGCAAGGTCAGGTGAGGCACAAGAGCAAACGATTTGCGGCGAGAGGCAAACTAGCTGAAAGAGAAATTTTAGGACATGGAAGAAAACAAGGTTATTTGGCACATGGAAAAAAGGAAGGATGTTCCATGCGTAGCCACAGTGGAGAAGCATGGAGGGTGAAATGAAAGGTTGGGAGTTGTCTTGGTTATTAAATATAGGGTGGATGCACAAGGCAGCCTGCAAGGAATAATTACAACAGAGAAGGGATATTTAGAAAAGCTCCCAACTATCAAGAAACTCTCTCTCATTTGAGTTGTCCCGGAGAGGGAATTACAAATGTTTACATGACGTTCAACACTATAATACACATTACAGCTTAAAATCCTGTTACGAAGAAGGCACTTTAGACTAGTCGCTGCTTTATCAGTCAATGCAAGACTCACCCATTAACCCTATTTTAAAGTACAAGGGCATAGGTTAACAAGAGCAAAAGCGAAGGGAAATGGAAGCTAGCTTTCTAAACAGAGTCAAAGAAGAGTAGGTACACTGCTCTGACCTTCATTGATCCTCTACATTAGGAAGGGTTTCACAGTTACCTATACAGACATCAGGACAACGAATAATGTATTGACACCAGAAACACTGAGTTTCAAATCGGAGGTGATGGAAAACATGATACATTTTAAGGAACAGAATCCTACTTTCTGCTGAGCAATCAGTTGTACTTTCCCCTGTTCTACCACTGCTGCTGTTACTAGGGAGGCAGCGTGGCCTAGTGGCTAGAACAGTGGACTAATTAGAGACCCAAGTTCCATTTCCAGATCTGCCATTGACCTGCTGTGTGACCACGGGCAAGTCACTTCACTTCCATATACCTGAGTTTCCCCAGCTGTAAAATGGTGACTTATCTGCTTTGAGAAGCAGATGAAAAGCAGAATAGAAGAGTTAGATTTTTAGTTCTTTCATGGATCAAATTGTTTTACAAAGTTGACTGCATTTTTTAAGTGCAATAAAAGGAGTTGTGCGATCCTACAGGATAGGGAAGCTGTAGAACGTGGGAAAATGGATGGTTATATAGCAGAATAGATTGGCTATGTTTCTATGATCAAACCAGTCTATTTTATAAAGCCAGGAAGCAATACATGAATATTTATATATAAGTATACACGGTGCTTAGTAGTGCCCCAGTCCTGAATTGCATGCATGAATGTACTGAGTAAAGCAAAGCATACTGGCACCCAGTTGTGGAAGTTGCAGGTACTAAGTCCCATTTGTTACTTCTAGCATTCCAACACCCTTGTCTGGTGCAGAGAGTTGGAGCATGTCCAGGTTCTGAATGCAAAAGTTTGCATTTCTATAGTGCCTTTCACCCAAAGATATTAAAGTGCTTTATAAATATTACCCCTACCACACCTGTGAAGTACTATTCCCATTTTACAGATGGGGAAAGTGAGGCAGAGAGAGCAGTTACGTTTCATAACCAAGGTCCCACAGCAGTGAAAGCAGCAAGATCAGAGAGCTTATTTGGTTTTCAGCTGTCCAACAGGCCCGTACAGACCTATTTAATTTTAGAGAGCATGTATATGCAAGGATCTGAAACCATTTCTTTCCCATACTACTATATGCTCTTGGTAACTAAAAATATTGCAATGCAATAAACACATTTCTGAAAACCTCATTAGTAGATTTCACTGAGGTTGATAAATCAGTATGAAAGCTGGGATTAGATCCCAGGGGCCTGGGCTCCTTGTCTTTCCATAAAGAAGGGATGCTGGAATTTTCAGAGGAGCCTAAGGGAGTACCTTCTAAGATGTCTATCTTCAGTAGGTAAATCAAACCTGTGCGTAAAATAGTTTTGGGTTTTGCTATTTTTATTGTTTTTCCAGAACAAGGTGATTAATCAAAGAGCCCAAATCCCATGTCCTCATCAGACTCCTCAGATTCTTCCTTCTTCTCTTCCTCTTTTTTCTCTTCTGCAAGTCAAAGAAAGTGTAAATTAATATTTGAAAGTCCAGTAGCTCCAGCTGAGACAGAAGCCTGGATCACCCTTGTGTATGTTAATTTAGTGTTTGACTAAGGAATACTGTGTGCACGTACACTGAGACAAATGTAGTATGTATGAATTTAAACAATCCTTTCCCTTCCCGTCACTTGCAGGCAATAAAACTTACGCTTTAAGGCAATAAAATCTATGCCCCAGGAAAAGAAATTTTGGGCAGGCAGGCCCTCATTTTTAAGGTTTATTTTGTGCAAACTGGGGGAGACTTTCAAAAGTGCCAAATGACATAGGTGCAAAAATTGAACTGATATTTAATGGGATATCTGAGCCTCTCACCCATGTATCTTTTGAAAATACAATCCTCAGTCACCAAAGTGTTATGCTAAAATGAACAGTCACTCCTGTAAAATGTTTCCCAATCTAATCTTGGTTTAAAAGTTTGCACTGTGTACATTTAAAAAAAAAATAAAAATAAAAAAATTAAAGAGCAGTTCTACATTTAAACCAACAGCAGCAGCTCCTACAATTAGGAATGCTATGAAGGCTCATGCTTCAGGTCAGATTCTTCATGGATTTTCCGTTTATTGATAATAAGAGACCCAGGAACTCCCCTCCCTCAAAAACAAGACCTACCTGCAGGTGCGCCTTCACCAGCAGCCGGAGATGCAGCAGCAGCTGGAGCAAGAGCAGTGCCTGCTGGAACACAGGCTAACTTGGAGAGGCCTATGACACGAGAGACTTGTAAATAAAACACACACACACGGCCTCATTCTAAGAACCCTCAACATTAAGCAGAATGTGTTGTACCTAGGTCACCTCTTTCATCTTAGGATATCCCATGTAAGGACAACATTTCAGATACTGGGCACAAGTGCATGCTTATAGCAAGACAGCACTGTATGGGAAAGCACTTGAGACAAATGAAATGATTTTTAACCTTTGTCTCACGTGTTTAGTAGACATGTGGATGCAACCACTTTGAAATGTACACACAGATACATGCTGCCCAGACAGAACATTCACAAGCAGCTGCAATAGATGTATTATGCAATAAACAAGTCGCATGGTACAAAATGGCCATTTTGAAGTTCAGTTATTTCAAATCACTTTTGCTCACATGGGATGGAAGTTACTTATAAGTGAACACTAATCTCGGAAGTGTCAGATTTGTGCTGGGAAATTATTTGGTGTGCAGAATGAGAATTGGGCTGAAAACTGGTTCACCAAAATGAAACTGGGTCTTCAGCTCTGCGATTAAATTTATTCCAATGCTCAAGGCCACAGTTTCTGAATTTAGAGTGTGGCTCTGAATTTTACAAGTCAAACTGCACAGGAATAAAATATCCGCAGGCAATGAAGACATGAATTTTAATCTTTCTGAAAGTCATCACTTGACAGTAAAATCAATGGTCTTTATAATGCAGCACAGAACCAAATCTGAAAGGAATATAATGAAGTTAACACTCAGCACTTAAAACTTGTCTTCAGACTTTACAAACACTGATTAATTAAGCCTCCTATCGCTTCCCCACTCTCTGAGATGGGGATAACACATTCAGAAAGATTAAGTGACTTGCTATAGAAGCAGTATCACAGGATTTCCTGAATCTAAATCTCTGCTCAATTTAGTACAGATCTTGATGGCAACTTTGTTTTCATAATAGCAGGAAAAATTACTGAAGATTGCTACTGTATTCTATTGGGGTAGATATATAAATCTGATACTCCATTGCAGATCTGTAATTTAACAGAAGTGCACAGTGATTCAAAATTAGGCTGATTACATCAAACATGCTCTAGTTACATTCTTGTGGTTTCCCATAGTCACAAGGGAAGTGTTTTTCCATTTGAAGGGATAAAATAAAGAAATATCCAATTTCCACTTCAAATAAAGGGAGTCAGAGCTGATTTTAAGCCTTTGTATAGAAAGCTCTTCTTCTGATTTAGTGCAAGAATCTATACACCTGTATAAAATAAAAAGCAGCTGTTGGGACAAACACCTACTGTATTTTAATAAGTTTGTAACAGACAACCTGCCTGGAGACACTTCTCTGCAAATCAATACTTTAGCTGGTGTTTGCTCCAGTAAAGTAAATATGAAACCCAACATTTCTCTTTTAGATAAATCCACAGAATGCAAATGGATCGATCAGTCTACTTCTGTCTTGCAACAACTGTGTTCTTAAAATCTGATAAGTTTTTACCTGAATTGACAACATCATCAACATCTTTGCCACCCAGTTCACTGATGACCTTTATTATGAGAGAGAAAAAGAAAGAGGGTTCAAAGATCATCCTGGAATTTTGGGTGTTCAACATGTTTAGTAGTTTCTTGACACTGGCAATTCCCCAATGTACACATTACCACAAAAGGAAGCATAACAGCACAATTAAACAGAGCATTAAGGAGTTAAAGGGACAAAGAGTAGCTTAGAGACTAAAAATAGGTTTTTGGAGAAAGTTTACAAGATCAACTACTAACAGCAATATTAGCATAAAATTTAAGTAAGTTCTGAACAGACCACTTGTCAGGATAAAAACCATTACCCTGCAGTATCTGCAACCCAAACCTTGCAGTATAGAATAAGGTTAGCGCAGGGGTCGGCAACGTTTCAGAATTGCTGTGCCGAGTCTTCATTTATTCACTCTAATTTAAGGTTTCACGTGCCAGTAATACATTAACGTTTTTAGGTCTCTTTCTATAAGTCTATAATATATAACTAAACTATTGTTGTATGTAAAGTAAATAAGGTTTCTAAAATGTTTAAGAAGCTTCATTTAAAATTAAATTAAAATGCAGAGCCCTCGGATGGGGGGCCAGGACCCAGGCAGTGTGAGTGCTGCTGAAAATCAGCTTGCAAAAAAAACCAGTAGACTTCTAGTATAACACTTTCTTTAAATAGAAACTATAAACTACATGTTCAAAAACTTTAGTAGTAATAACTAAGTTTAGTAACAAGCCACTGCATACTCATTTGTTCAACATGCTTTCATCTTATGGTGGAATATCAGGCATCACTTAACTCGTCAAGGCTTTTAACATTTTAACACTAAAAAAGCTGATCCGAAGTCTTAAAAGTTAAATTATTTCTTTGTTTAAAATTTCTCATAGCACAGAATTGCTTAAAGCTATTTGGGAACACAACAGTTTGGGGAGGTAGGACACTGGACTATGAGTTACGAGACCCTGGGTTCTATCCGGCTCTGCCACTGAACTATTCTGTAACCTTGAACAAGGTTGTTCCCTCCTATTTTTTGTCCATCTACTCCACCTTTCTCAGAGCAGCACCTACCTGGTATAGCACCTATTGCAATGAGGCCTCAATTTCAGCTGGAGCCTCTAGGCACCATAAATAATAAATTAACTGAACAGCCCATATCACCCATATTCATGGATGGAGTCTCATGCTGATGTCGACGTATAAGGACTCAGCAAATACTACAGGTGAACACGTAAATGTGAGGTCAGATCAATGCAAGAATCGCAAACACGGTTACACTTGGAACAGACAAGATTGTCCCGGATGATTGCAGACTGCTTTATACTTGCTTTGAGTTGTTCATGTTTTTCACATAAGGTGTTAATGTGCCTTGCTTCAACATGATTAAGGGCCACATGACAAACCTGCTGCCACCTTGCTCTGACACAGGCTGTTGTTTTCCAGTTGCCATACCCACACAGTACAGCTAAGAAAGGTTACATCACATACAGACCTTCATCTATGAACAGACGTTTTATATATAAAGTGTGTGTGTTTCTCTCTTTACCCATACGCCCTCCCCACTCTTCCTCCCTTCAGGGGTAGGTATCAATAGGACAGTCAATTACTGAAGAAAATCAGGACTAGTATTTCAGTACAGTGTTTTCCCAGCAGTAACTAATAATACAGTTCATACTATGAATCAGTAGTTGACAATCAATATTAAAGCTTTTAGAGCAGGCAAAAGATGAAACTCATAGGAGAGAACATTTGCAGATGGGTTTATGTACTCAGTTACTGACAGAGATTATATATAGTGACAAAAGTACATTGGGAAGAAAAAAAACAGTTGTCAGAGATTCTTCTGGATTTCCTTCCAATCCACCAGTCTCAAAAATTTCATAGTGCATAGTCTCCTGCTGATATCTGAAACAATGAGTATCTTTGCCTTGGCTAAGTCCACATGCCTACAAGCATTCAGAAGTCACGGATACATCTCCACAGACTCTCTGTCTCCAGCAGTCTGGGAAGATAGGGCCTAAACTTTGCTCCTTCTACAGCAGCACTTTGCACTCAAGTGCCACAATTTTATTCCTCTGGCCAAGATTCCTCTGAGATTTGAACCACCACCTCCATCACTGCAAAAGCGGGAGCTGTGGGGGTCTGGACTCAATGACTCCGGAGGTCTCTTGTTTGCACTAAACACCAGTGAACTCCAACTGGACAAGTTGTAAGAACTTTTAGGCTTTTCCAAAGCGTATACAGACCAAGAAGAAGTTTAACAGCCGTTTATTAACTACAAGGGCATTATATTCTGTATGGTACTAGGAGGTAAGATGACTGCTTCAATATCTCTCAGAAGTGTGTTCCTGTAACAACTTTCAAAAGGTAAGAGAGAGACTAATGCAAAGAAACCACTTGTTGACACGTTCGTCATCTGCATCGATACCAACGCTGTGAGGATCTTCTTGATGTTCTTGGCTGTAGGGTTGTTGTTGCCACCCAGGACAGCAAGCAGGTTACGCGGGCCCGTAACTCATTCTGAAACAGACGCCACAGGAAAGAATTCAAGTTAATGTCTTGGATATGAAGTGTTGCCTTAAAGAGCTCAATGTCAGGCTATAAGAACCTATGGTACATAGAACAGAATATAAACAATCTCATCTAAGCATTTAATGACTATCACTGAACTACAAATCCAGAGGGAACAAACTGCTGGAGGAAAGGGCAACAGCTACAGACACCTCCTTGGTGCTCACAAACTTTAGCAGGCAAAGTTTTATACTAGGAGGGCTTTCCCGGCATAGTTACACCAGCAAAAACCTTCTAGTGTGGAATGCAGTTTGTAAGCACTTTTATACTAAGTATAACTTAGGGCCTGTATAACTTAATGTGCCACTGTAGCACTTCAGCATAGACACTACCTACGAGAATGGGAGGGATTCTCCCATCTCTGTAAGTAATCTGCTTCCCTGAGAGGTGGTAACTAGGTTGACACTATGTACAGAGATTGGGGGGGGGGGGAATGAACTATGCAGCTCAGTGGATTTTAATCTGAACTATGTACACCAGGCCATACGCTGGTTCAGAGAAGTAGCATACAAGGTACCAGTATAAGCAGAGTTGGGCTACCATCTACACTGGGGTGCTTTACAGGTATGGAATACTCATATACTGTACTGGCCAAGCGCTCCTAATGTGGACATGGCCATCCCGGCAAAGCTGCACTTCGAACTGCTATGGTAAAAGCGCAGTTTTGTAAGTATACATTACAGACGTCAGCGAGCAGAAGTATGTCAGTCAAGGATCACACCCCCGACCAACACAGCTGTGCCGACATCAGTATGTAGTGCAGATGTTTCTATACTGGCAAAACTGCATCTACACTACAGAGCTTGTTGACATAGCTATGTTGGTTAAAAAAATAAAATAAATCACACCCCAAACTGACATAGCTCTGCCAGGTTAAGTGAAGACAAGATTTTAGCATGGAAGCAATTTCTCTCTCAGCTCCAAAACAAAAGAGCTTCAACTACGTCACCAATCTAGCTATGGGGACAGGGCCATCTAAATTGATGATGATGATGGAGAGCAAACCCTTTTTAGGAAAGCTCAAAATCACAAAAATAGTAGGGTTGAAATTACTTCTCATGATCAAAATAAGGCCTAGGATCTACATAATTCAGAAGAATACGGGACTTCTCCTACATCCCAACAAGTGTTAATGTTAGGGTAGGTCAACTTTTCAGCATTTATTACTTTGGGGGACAGGGGTGCGTGTGAGAGAAAGAGAGGCCAGGGAGGAGTTCAGTGTCATACAGAATTGGGTAAACCTGCCTTGAACTAAGGCCTAAAGTTGATGCCAAACAAGCCATTTTAGGGGCTGGAAAGCAATACTTTAATTGCTCCCCCTGGAAAACAGAAGATCGCTGACACCCTAAATATAAGAAGGGTAAATCATTACCCAGCATCTAATCGGTGTTTCTGGAAATTAGCCCTTTCCACATCTTCCATAATGAGTAAACAAATCAGTACATTTAGTTTTTTAGACCAATGTTTCTCAACCTTTTTGACACCAGGGAGTGACTTGCTGCCTTCCTAAACAATGTCAGGGAGATCTGAGGGACCGGTCATTGAGAAACAGCATTCAAGAGTTTACACGTGTCTTAAACAGCACCAACACAATTGTCGGTGCTTAATCATTTTCTCTCAATAGACCACCTACACATTTGTTTTCATGTCTGCCTCCCACTGCAGTTTTGACTAGGAGCCATAATTCTAATTCTGAAACAGACATTTTGCAGCTGCTCCCTGAAGAGTCAGGAACACTACAAATTGATGGGCTAGAACTGCATTTAAAGCAATAGTGCAGTTTGGAAATCAACCTGTTTTCTCATGGAGTTGTAAACTTTTTCTGCACTAAAAGCCTGCAGTGGCACACTAATTCTGCCTGAACTAATTGCAAAAAAGTTAGCGTTACGGGAAAGTATGCATGCTGCACTGTGACAGAAAAGTGTATTTTTCTATTAAGCTGAACATCAAGCTCAAGCATGTGAGCTGATTTTCAGTGGTACTCATACTGCTTGGGTCCTGGCCACCGGTCCAGGGGGCTCTGCATTTTAATTTAATTTTAAATGAAGTTCTTTAAAATTTTAAAAACCTTATTTACTTTACACACAACAATAGTTTAGTTATATATTAGTCGTATAGAAAGACACTTAAAAACTTTAAAATATATTACTGGCATGCGAAACCTTAAATTAGAGTGAATAAATGAAGACTCGGCACACAACTTCTGAAAGGTTGCTGATCCCTGATCTAGCTGCTCACTTAATTCCTACACTGTGATAAAAACTCTCAATATAAATATTGAGAAGAACAGTATTTTCACCTTCACTACAAAACATGCTGATTTCCAAAAGGTGCCAGTAGAACCCAATGATTCAAGTGCCACTCCAGGCCTGCCCAGAGAAAACTGTATAAGCATAATGGTGAAGCAGGAAGCAAAAGTTAAAGGCTGACCCTACTCCCTCCAGACCCCCTGTATTATAGAACTACATGCAAGCTTAGGTCAGTGACCAAGCACTCAAGAGATCCACCACTAAGGCCGCTCATTGGGGCAGGCCCCAGTCATTTGAGGGGCAGGAGATCCCCAGAGCTCTCAGTGGGGGGAGGGGTACAGTCATAGGGGATGTCCTGGAGCTCTTAGTGTGGGGAGGGGGCAGGGCTCTTAGTAGGGGGTGGCCCCAGTCACTGGTGGGGGGGGGGGTCCGGGGCTCTCGGGGGGGAAGGGACCGGTCACTGGGGCAGGGCTCTGGGGGGGGGGCAGTCACCGGTGGGGGGGGGTCCGGGGCTCTCAGTGGGGGGAAGGGACCCGTCACTGGGGCAGGGCTCTCGGGGGGGACAGTCACTGGCAGGGGGGGGGGTCCGGGGCTCTCAGTGGGGGGAAGGGACCAGTCACTGGGGCAGGGCTCTCGGGGGGGGGGGGGCGGTCACTGGCGGGGTGGTCCGAGGCTCTTAGTGGGGGGAAGGAGCCGGTCACTGGGGGCAGGGCTCTCGGGGGGAGCAGTCACTGGCGGGGGGGGGGGGTCCAGGGCTCTCAGTGGGGGGAAGGGGCCAGTCACTGGGGGCAGGGCTCTCGGGGGGGGGCAGTCACTGGCGGGGGGGGTCCGAGGCTCTCAGTGGGGGGAAAGGGCCGGTCACTGGGGGCAGGGCTCTCGGGGGGGAGCAGTCACTGGCGGGGGGTCCGAGGCTCTCAGTGGGGGGAAGGGGCCGGTCACTGGGGCAGGGCTCTCGGGGGGGCGCAGTCATTGGCGGGGGGGGGGGGTCCGAGGCTCTCAGTGGAGGGAAGGGGCCGGTCACTGGGGGCAGGGCTCTCGGGGGGGCAGTCACTGGCGGGGGGGTCCGAGGCTCTCAGTGGGGGGAAGGGGCCGGTCACTGGGGCAGGGCTCTCGGGGGGGGGGGAGCAGTCACTGGCGGGGGGGTCCGAAGCTCTCAGTGGGGGGAAGGGGCCGGTCACTGGGGGCAGGGCTCTCGGGGGGGGCAGTCACTGGCGGGGGGGGTCCGAGGCTCTCAGTGGGGGGAAGGGGCCGGACACTGGGGCAGGGCTCTCGGGGGGGGCAGTCACTGGCGGGGGGTTTGAGGCTCTCAGTGGGGGGAAGGGGCCGGTCACTGGGGGCAGGGCTCTCGGGGGGGGCAGTCACTGGAGGGGGTATCCAGAGCTCTCAGTGGGGGGAAGGGACCGGTCACTGGGGGCAGGGCTCTCGGGGGGGAGCAGTCACTGGCGGGGGGTCTGAGGCTCTTAGTGGGGGGAAGGGACCGGTCACTGGGGGCAGGGCTCTCGGGGGGGAGCAGTCACTGGCGGGGGGTCCGGGCTCTCAGTGGGGGGAAGGGGCCGGTCACTGGGTCAGGGCTCTCGGGGGGGCAGTCACTGGCTGGGGGGGGTCCGGGGCTCTCAGTGGGGGGAAGGGGCCGGTCACTGGGTCAGGGCTCTCGGGGGGGGGTCAGTCACTGGCGGGGGGAGTCCGGGGCTCTCGGGGGGGGGGGGGAAGGGGCCGGTCACTGGGGGCAGGGCTCTCGGGGGGGGCAGTCACGGGCGGGGGGGGTCCGGTGCTCTCAGTGGGGGGAAGGGGCCGGTCACTGGGTCAGGGCTCTCGGGGGGGGGCAGTCACTGGCGGGGGAGTCCGGGGCTCTCAGTGGGGGGAAGGGCCGGTCACTGGGGGCAGGGCTCTCGGGGGGGAGCAGTCACGGGCGGGGGGGTCTGGGGCTCTCAGTGGGGGAAGGGGCCGGTCACTGGGGGCAGGGCTCTCGGGGGGGGGTCCGGGCTCTCAGTGGGGGAAGGGGCCGGTCACTGGGGCAGGGCAGTCACTGGCGGGGGGGTCCGGGGCTCTCAGTGGAGGGAAGGGGCCGGTCACTGGGGGCAGGGCTCTCGGGGGGAGCAGTCACTGGCGGGGGGGTCCGGGGCTCTCAGTGGGGGGAAGGGGCCGGTCACTGGGTCAGGGCTCTCGGGGGGGGCAGTCACTGGCTGGGGGGGGTCCGGGGCTCTCAGTGGGGGGGAGGGGCCAGTCACTGGAGGCAGGGCTCTCGGGGGGGCAGTCACTGGCGGGGGGATCCGGGGCTCTCAGTGGGGGGAAGGGGCCGGTCACTGGGGGCAGGGCTCTCGGGGGGGGCAGTCACTGGAGGGGGTATCCAGAGCTCTCAGTGGGGGGAAGGGACCGGTCACTGGGGGCAGGGCTCTCGAGGGGGGGAGCAGTCACTGGTGGGGGGTCTGAGGCTCTTAGTGGGGGGAAGGACCGGTCACTGGGGCAGGGCTCTTGGGGGGCAGTCACTGGTGGGGGGGTCCGGGGCTCTCAGTGGGGGGAAGGGGCCGGTCACTGGGTCAGGGCTCTCGGGGGGGGCAGTCACTGGCTGGGGGGGGTCCGGGGCTCTCAGTGGGGGGAAGGGGCCGGTCACTGGAGGCAGGGCTCTCGGGGGGGCAGTCACTGGCGGGGGGGATCCGGGGCTCTCAGTGGGGGGAAGGGGCCGGTCACTGGGTCAGGGCTCTCGGGGGGGGCAGTCACGGGCGGGGGGGGTCCGAAGCTCTCAGTGGGGGGAAGGGCCGGTCACTGGGGTCAGGGCTCTCGGGGGGGGGTCAGTCACTGGCGGGGGGAGTCCAGGGCTCTCGGGGGGGGGGGAAGGGGCCGGTCACTGCGGGCAGGGCTCTCGGGGGGGCAGTCACGGGCGGGGGGGTCCGGTGCTCTCAGTGGGGGGAAGGGGCCGGTCACTGGGTCAGGGCTCTCGGGGGGGGGCAGTCACTGGCGGGGGGGTCCGGGGCTCTCAGTGGGGGGAAGGGGCCGGTCACTGGGGGCAGGGCTCTCGGGGGGAGCAGTCACGGGCGGGGGGGTCTGGGGCTCTCAGTGGGGGGAAGGGGCCGGTCAGTGGGGGCAGGGCTCTCGGGGGGGGGGTCCGGGGCTCTCAGTGGGGGGAAGGGGCCGGTCACTGGGGGCAGGGCAGTCACTGGCGGGGGGGTCTGGGGCTCTCAGTGGGGGGAAGGGGCCGGTCACTGGGGCAGGGCTCTCGGGGGGGACAGTCACTGGCGGGGGGTCCGAGGCTCTCAGTGGGGGGAAGGGGCCGGTCACTGGGCAGGGCTCTCGGGGGGGCGCAGTCATTGGCGGGGGGGGGTCCGAGGCTCTCAGTGGGGGGAAGGGGCCGGTCACTGGGGGCAGGGCTCTCAGGGGGGGCAGTCACTGGCGGGGGTCCGGGGCTCTCAGTGGGGGAAGGGGCCGTCACTGGGGGCAGGGCTCTCGGGGGGGGGCAGTCACTGGCGGGGGGGGTCTGAGGCTCTCAGTGGGGGAAGGGGCCGGTCACTGGGGGCAGGACAATCACTGGCGGGGGGGTCCGAGGCTCTCAGTGGGGGGAAGGGGCCGGTCACTGGGGCAGGGCTCTCGGGGGGAGCAGTCACTGGCGGGGGGTCCGGGGCTCTCAGTGGGGGGAAGGGGCCGGTCACTGGGGGCAGGTCTCGGGGGGGGCAGTCACTGGCGGGGGGGGTCTGAGGCTCTCAGTGGGGGGAAGGGGCCGGTCACTGGGGCAGGGCTCTCGGGGGAGCAGTCACTGGCGGGGGGTCCGGGCTCTCAGTGGGGGGAAGGGGCCGGTCACTGGGGCAGGGCTCTCGGGGGAGCAGTCACTGGCGGGGGGGTCCGAGGCTCTCAGTGGGGGGAAGGGGCCGGTCACTGGGGCAGGGCTCTCGGGGGGGGCAGTCACTGGCGGGGGGTCTGAGGCTCTCAGTGGGGGGAAGGGGCCGGTCACTGGGGGCCGGACAGTCACTGCGGGGGGGTCCGAGGCTCTCAGTGGGGGGAAGGGGCCGGTCACTGGGGCAGGGCTCTCGGGGGGAGCAGTCACTGGCGGGGGTCTGAGGCTCTCAGTGGGGGGAAGGGGCCGGTCACTGGGCAGGGCTCTCGGGGGGGCAGTCACTGGCGGGGGGAGTCCGGAGCTCTCAGTGGGGGGAGGGGGGGCTCGGAGCGGCCCGCACTCACTTTAAGTCCGTCACAGACCCGAAACGATGTGCACGCTCTGCCCGCGCTCCGAGAAGGAGGTGACGATTGGCCGCCGGGCCGCGCGGCCTCTGCACACAGGCGGGACGGTCAAAGGGCGTGGGGTCAAAGGTCACATCTCTTTCGCTCCCTCGGAGATTTCTTTGTCTGCGCGCCACACGCCGCTACCGTACTCCATCAAACTATCATCTAAATAAACGTGAAAAAAGATACATAATTCATATTTCATTAGTCCCGCCCCCCATTGGCTCTGGCTTGCTCATGCGTACAGAGCACCGGGCAATGGGGCCTTGCCCCCATGTTGGAAAGGGGGAAAGAAGAGCAGGAGCCCCGCCCCTCTCTCTAGCACATGGGCGGGGCCAGCGAGGCTAGTATTCTACCTGAATACTGTCTCTGGACCGTGGAGGCCGCCCATTCCTGGCAACTACCCCTCTACGCTCCACTCTATCAGCCCATTGTCATTATACCAAGCTATGGACCATCTAAGAGCTCTAGCCCAGCCACCACAGCATTCTGCCTAGAGGCTGACGTGTAGATAGGACTACTGAATGTTCAGGGCTCACTGAGGGCTAATTGAATCTCCATCATAATATACCCACAGGGCATTACACCTCTATACAGACTGTCTAACATGAGCTATCTGTGTTGCAGATAAACAACACTTTGAAAGCCTCGTCCTAAAAAGTGACTGAGACCAGCCTATGTAACATTCTTGCTTTATCCTGAGAGAAGATCCAGTCTTGCAGGGATGAGCCCCTAAAACAAGACAACTCTGACACTAAGCACCCCCAAACACCCTACAGAATCCGACTTGGAGAGAAGGAAGACGTTTTTCTTCCCAGGAGCAATTACCCCAAGCTCAAGTATGACGGCTTCTTACCTTCCAAAGTAACCCAAAAACTTTGTGACCTCTAAATGCAGCTCACTTTTAGTCCTTACTGAAGTACGCTGCTGGTGGGGTGAAACACAACATAGCTTAACAATGCTACAGTGACATGCTCAGTAGTTTTCAGAGTAAGCTGCAGCTGCTGAGGGATTTCAGAATGTATCATCCAAGACAGAATTTGAACGGACTCCAGCAGGAATAGTCTTGTGAGGGGAGAGGTAGCTCAGTGGTTTGAGCATTGTCCTGCTAAGCCCAGGATTGTGAAGTTCAGTCCTTGATGGGACCACTTAGGGATCTGGGGCAAAACCAGTACTTGGTCCTGCTAGTGAAGGTAGGGGCTGGATTTTGATGACCCTTCAGGGTCCCTTCCAGCTCTATGAGAACCATCATTAATGATCACAAGTAATCAGGACCAGCCATGACCACCACAGCACTTCTTAGCACAATGTTTGGGCAGTTGATACTAACTCAGAGGAAGACTGTCTTACTTGAATCACTCCACGATTTCCTGCATGTGTTCATCAAAAGGTTTCCTTCCAGTATTAACCCAGCCTGATGCAGCACAGGAGAGGGAGTAAGAACACATCCTCAGATGATATGGCCTCAAGAACACTGTGCATTTACCTCATATCTAATTCTATTGTAATCACAGAGTGCAAGATTTGCCATCCAACCTTTAAATGCCACACTGTCAAATGAGTTAAGATCTTCCCAGGGAGAGGACACTTGGACATTCCTCCTGTATTATTTGCCAGATAAAAGATTCCATCAGGCAACAAACAGCAGACCTGGTTGTCTGATAACTGAGCAGTGCTGAATGGTGCCATCTGGCGAATAGCTTGGTTCTGAGTGCTGAATTACAGTATTGTAATCTCTTGGAAGAGGCTCTAGGAATCAGTAGCAGTTCCATGGAAGGGCAGCAGCAGTTAAAGAGGGGAGATGGAAAGCTGTGTGAAGAAGGAGAAGAGTACTATGAAAAATATTCCAGTGTTATCGTATCTATTGATGATATGATGGTCTTTGCCCTCCTTTATTTGTGTGAGGTGCGGGAGGAGAGATAACTCTGAATTACATACTATGTAAACAGTGCAAAGTCTCTTTCTGAGGGCCACTTAAAACCTAGGGAGGATAAAGCACTGAATCCATTTAAGGAACTCAGACTCAAAGATTTTAAGTTCAGCAGGGACCATCGTGTTCTCTCCTCTGACCTCCTGCACATTGCAGGCCATAGAACCTCACCCTCCTGTAATAGATCTATAACCCTGGTGAGTTACTGAAGTCCTCAAATCATGGTTTAAAGACTTCAAGTTACAGAGAATTCACTGTTTACACTAGTTTAAACCTGCTAGTGACTGGGCCCCCATGCTGCAGAGGCAGGCGACCCCCCCCAGGGTCTCAGTCAATCTGATCTGGAGAAGAATTCCTTCCCAACCCCAACTATTGTCAGTAGATCCTGAGCATGTGGGCAAGACCCACTAGGCAGATACGTGGGAAAGAATTCTCTGTAGTAATGCAGAACCCGCCCCATCTAATGTCCCATCTCCAGCAGCTGGGGATTTTTGCTACTGGCAGTCGCTGATGGCCCATGCCATTGTGCGTAGTCCCATCATACTATCCCCTCATAAACTTATCAAGCTCTGTTACCTGCACAAGCTCAGTCTTGAAGCCAGTTAGGTTTTTGCTTCCACTGCTCCTCTGGAAGGCCGTTCCAGGACTTCACTTCTCAGGCTGTGAGGGATGGACCAGATGGGACCTTATAGGCCTTTTGCATCCCTAATGGCTGTGATCTCTCTCCGTGAAAGGTGTATCACCCAGTGTGCTTTGGAGCATACCACAGACGAGGCTAACTTACCAAACACTTAATATTGCATCAACATTGCAATACAAAAGTTGCCTTAATGTAGCACTTGTGGGATTTGCTGAATAATTGACGCAGTCAGTAACGGTCTATAAAAACATGAAATATGGCTGAGGCAGACTAGATACAATAGTAAAGGCTTCAAGACCCATCATAAAATGAACACGAAGTAGGAAGATAATGTAATACTGTGCACTGTGTGATTTCAGTATGTTTTCAGCACAGAAGCATTATTCTTAGAGAGCAACCGGGATTGTGCTTGGATCTGGAAGGTCTCATCTCTGACTCTGCCAGTGTTTTTCTGGATGACCTGGGGCACGATCCAGCCCCGGTCTGTGCCTCAGTTTCCCCATCGGTAAAATGGAGATAATATATGCGACACATGGGATTTGTGTGGATTAATGGGTTAACATCTGCACAAGGCTTTGCAACATGCCATCCCCCCTGTGCCTCATTTTCCCCTTATGTAAAATGGGGATTCTAATCCTTTTTTCTATCATAGAAGCATTGTGAGGGTAAATACATTAATGACGGGAGATGCTCAGATACTGCGCTGATGGGGGGCCATAGAAGTGCCTAGATAGATGGCTAATAATTTCAAAACATATCAAGAGCAGAGATACATCCAACTATCCCCCCCCTCCCCTGA
Source organism: Gopherus evgoodei (assembly GCF_007399415.2). Taxonomy (NCBI): domain Eukaryota; kingdom Metazoa; phylum Chordata; order Testudines; family Testudinidae; genus Gopherus; species Gopherus evgoodei. The sequence goes on along the minus strand of NC_044325.1, from coordinate 136,211,466 downwards.
GATGCTAACAAATAACGATAATTAAAACTGTTGATATGCCATAGCACTGTCAATGTACAGGCAGAGCCATCCCTTGGGTATGGTGAATTGGGGCAACCACCCTGGGCCCTGCGCTTTGGGGGGGCCATGTGCTTCAGTAAAATTGAGGCTGTTTTGATATTTAGCCCTTTGTCCTGCGTCCCGACTGATGTACGATCAAGACGCCATTTGTCTTGATATTCAGGTGAGGCAGCGGGCGGGAGGTGATGCAGGAGGTGGGTGGGCGAGTGGGGTGAGGAGATGAACGGGAGGCAAGTGGCAGGTGGGTGGGGGTGAGGAGGAGAGTGGTGGACGGGGGGAGCGCCATACAGATGGCAAGGATACTAGTGGGGAGGTGAGTGGAAGGCAGGCAGCGGACGATGAGAAGGAGAGCGGCAAGAGGATGGGTTGTGTGAGGAGGTGAGTGGCAGCTGTGTGGGCAAGCCAGACAGATGGCAAGGAGACTAGTGGGGAGGCTGATTTGTCCCAGGCCCTGTACCCCCTAGGGATGTCCCTGTGTACAGGAGAGTTTACCAACGCACGGCCCTTTCTCTGCCTTGAGGAGCCAGTAGCCCAAGGACTTGTCTCCACTCAGCATTGGCACAGCTTGTCCAGTATTGACAGGTTAGTGTAGTCACGAGTATGTCTGAGAGACAGTGTTGCCTAGTTGGTAGCACAATGCATTGGGAATCAGGAGACGCAGTTCTCTTCCTGCCTGTGTATTTTATCTTGGGTAAGTCATTTCCCTTCCAACTTTTCTGTCTTGTATATTTAGACTGTAAGATCTTTGGAGCAGGGGCTGTCTCTTACCATGTATGTACAGAGCCTAGCACAATGGGATACTAATCACAATTGGAGCCTTCAGGTGCTTCTGTAATACAAACATTGAAGGAGTGAACCTCAACTATTATTAATAATCATTTTTATTACAGTAGTGCCTAGGGACCAGCCAGGATCAGGGCCCCATTATGCTAGGTACGGTACAAAGTAGTAGACAGTTGCCACCTTTTTGCTACAAGCCCCCCTTCCTCTATATTGTTAATCCAACTGCATGGATTGTGGACAACCGTTGGCTCAGTCTGGACTATTCTTAAATGTAGATCAGGCTCAGATCTTGGAATCCCTCCCTTACATCAGCAGCCGCATTAAAAACAGTGGCACCAAACACAGTGAAAAATGAAAGAAGGGAAAAGAGCCCAAGCAATGCACTGGCTCTTCTGTACTGAAGAGCCTAGCAATTTTGCATGCAAGAGCCCAGAGTTACACTAGTTTAGGTGATGTGCTTGTTACTAGTTTTTAAGGGTGTTTTTCTTGCTGCTAGAGCTCTGAGGAGATGCAGGCTCAGGCTGGTAGCCCAGCGGTGCAAGAGCGATTTGTGTTTATTGCAGACAAATGTCAAGAAGCATCTGTGAGAAAGTCATGCAGCCCAGTGCTTCTGAAAATAGATTTCCCAGGAATAAAACCGTGCTGGTGAGACTGAAGAGGGCGCAGCCTGGTGTGCATTTGAGCCCTGATCCAGGTCCCATTAAGTCAGCGGCAAAGCTCCTTCCCTAGGAAACAAATGATGATTAAGTAGTTAAAGCACTGGACTGGGCCTCAAGAAATCTGGATTCATTTCCGAACTCTGCCACAGATTTCTTGTGAGATCTTGGGTGGGCAACTTCGTATCTGGGTCTCAATTTAAAATGGGCACAATAATTTTTCATTTGTCCTACACTTTGTCTGTCTTATCTATTTAGATCATGAGCTCTTCAGGGCAGAGACCATCTTTCCATATGTGAATGTACAGCACCTAGCACAACTGGGCTTTGATCTTGGCTGGGGCCTTTAGGTGCTACCATAAGTAAATAAAAAGAATAAAGCTCCACTGATGTCAATGGTACAGAATCAGGCCCTCACTAAACAAGATACTGCAGGTGTTTCACAGCCCAGGTTATTAGAAAAATGGTATGAAATGTTATGATGGAGTGGCCCAAACCTATTCCCGCAACTTCCCCCACCCCCTGGGCCTGCAGACACTTCGGGTGCTATACAATTAAAATGTAATCAATTGAAACACCATGAGATAGGGCTAGTGGATGGTTCAGCAGATTTCACTGACTCGTGGAGTAAGTGTCTGCTGGTAGAAGAGAGTCTCCAATTGCTTTGCACTCCTGCAACCACATTTATATGCACTTCTGTGCTGGGCTCCTACACCAGTGTTTCAGCAGAAGATCTTAGAGGCCTGAACCTGTCCAACTGTATTTAGTTCCTCAGGCCCTCATCTCCCAGTCTGGGATGTGGACGCTCCATTGGAGCTCTGCCTGGCTTGGCCAGATATGCTCCCTAGGATACCAGACAGCAAATGTGAAAAATTGGGATGGTGGGGGGGGGGTAATAGGAACCTATATAAGAAAAGACCCCAAAATCTGGACTGTCCCTATAAAATCGGGACATCTGGTCACCCTAATGCTCCTGCACAAACAAGATATGTTCTAGTTCAAAACAGAAGTTCTGGGCTCAATGCACAAGTTATGGGGTGGGGTTGTCTGGCTTGTGTTTTGCAGGTCTCACTAGATGATCATAATGGTCCCTTCTAGACTTTAAAACCTAAGAATCTATGAAACCTATATAGATCAGACTGCAGGATGTGGGTCCAAGGTGCCTCTGATAGGGTGAGTGCTCTGTCATTTGTTACAGTTGGATAATATCCATCTCATTATCACCCGGGTGCAGGGTGGGCACCTGTTAATTGGAATAGCACTTTATTTATTTGTTACTTTGATGTATAAAACATATGGGGAGATTTTCCAGGTGACAGGTCGGCAGGCACATTTCCCCAGGAGTTGAGTGTCTCATTGCCTTTTTGTGCTTTTGAAAATCTGCACCATAATTAAGAAAGAGCCTTAGGAACCTTTGGATGAAAATTGCTCTCAGACTGCCATTGATTTCAGCAGGCTTTGGATCAGGCCTTTAATGTGAGGTAAGAATTATTAAGCTTGAAAACATTACGAGTCATCTGGTTTGGGTTCCTGGAATTGATGAGAGCTGCAGGTGCTCAACATCTAAAAATTAAGCCCTTTATTTCATAAGAACGACCACACTGGGTCAGACAATGGTCCATCTAACCTACCATCCTGTATGATAGTGGCCAATATCAGAGCTTCAGGGGAGTGCACAGAACACGGCAGCTGGAGTGATCCACTTGTCTTTAAGTCCCAAAAATGGATGTAGGTGACTGGCTGTAGGCACCCTAGTACTGAGCCTGTGGATCTGTTAGGATGGATTCTTGTCTAGGTGGGGCACTCCACTTGTTTCACTGCAAATCCATAGGGGCACATGCTAGCTGATATGACTGATGGGTCAGGACCCAAGTTTGAAATTTTTGGCCTGTGTAAACACATTGGAATGTTTTAGGAGACATTTTTCATCCAACTCCTTCCTAACTGACTCTATGAAAGACTCTGCTACAGAATTGCTCCTAGCTTAAAACATGAAGAGCAGCTGGAAAGGCTTTTTATTGCTGCCGTGAACGCTGATGTACCCAGACATGTGGATTGCTGCGGATCTTCACAAGAGGGCAGAAAACAGCTGTGGAAACACAACGTGCAGCTTTCTGACTCTGACACGGCTTTCAGATGGAAAATTCTCAAGGACATTTTGGTTCTCTATCGCACAGAAATGTAGTTCAGGAGTTACCAAGAGAACTGGCATACATGCACTGTACAGAATAGCAATAAGGATTAAAAAAAATTGATCCATGCAGGTATATGATCAGAAACACACTTATACAGGAACAGTCATGTGTTTAGTCTATCCACTATGATACATGGTAACATCCCTCCTTCTCCCCTCTTTCCAAGACCAGGGCAGGACTGAATAACTGGACCCATTTCTATCTTCAGCAGGTGAAACACACACTTATACAGGAACAGTCATGTGTTTAGTCTATCCACTACGATACATGGTAACATCCCTCCTTCTCCCCTCTTTCCAAGACCAGGGCAGGACTGAATAACTGGACCCATTTCTATCTTCAGCAGGTGACTTCTTCTACATAGGGGCGTGCAGAAAAGCAAGCACTATGAAGCGAGAGATGATCCAAACAGTGTCTTGTATGAAATAGGACCTTAACAAATCTTCTAGATCTGAATCATTAGGGAGACCTCATAGACTCTAGGGACTGGAAGGGACCTCGAGAGATCATCGAGTCCAGTCCCTTGCCCTCATGGCAGGACCAAATACTGTCTAGACCATCCTAATAGACATTTATCTAACCTACTCTTAAATATCTCCAGAGATGGAGATTCCACAACTTCCCTAGGCAATCTATTCCAGTGTTTATACTACCCTGACAGTTAGGAACCTTTTCCTAATGCCAACCTAAATCTCCCTTCCTGCAGTTTAAGCCCATTGCTTCTTGTTCTATCATTGGAGGCTAAGGTGGAACAAGTTTTCTGCCCTCCTCCTGGTATCCCTTTTAGATACCAGGAGGAGGGATACTAAAAGGTATCCCTTTTAGATACCTGAAAACTGCTATCATGTCCCCTCTCAATCTTCTCTTTTCCAAACTAAACAAACCCAATTCCTTCAGCCTTCCTTCATAGTCATGTTCTCAAGACCTTTAATCATTCTTGTTGCTCTTACTCTGGACCCTCTCCAATTCTCCACATCTTTCTTGAAATGCGGTGCCCAGAACTGGACACAATACTCCAGTTGAGGCCTAACCAGTGCAGAGAAAGCGGAAAGAATGACTTCTCGTATCTTGTTTACAACACACCTGTTAATGCATCCCAGAATCACGTTTGCTTTTTTTGCAACAGTAGGACTGACGAAGGATCCTGTGTTTGGGGACTTTCTTACTAGCTCTGGAAAGGAATGTCTTGAGCTAGCATGCTTTTACTTTCTGCCTAATGGTGAAGGGCAGGGAAGAGCTCTTGTTGTACCTTTCTCCATCCTTCACTCTGGATCAATGCCCACCCTTGCAGCAAACCGATGAAGGAAAGGGATGGGGAAATTTAGTGGTTTAGGATGTTAATTACATGTTTGAAGACTCTTACTGACTAATGCACATACAACTGACAGTAATGTCAGGACCAATGAGATATATAAAAAAAGATATGAATAAAGTAAATGTTTGTTAGGATAATGCAAATTTAACATAAGGATAATGCAAGTTACACCAAACATACAACAGGTCTAGATTCTAAAAACATATATATTTTAAAAATGTATTTAATTTAAATTGACTTTTGAAAAGTAAGCCATCGTGGGATAAGAGTAAGTCTTCTCATGGATCAGTACTAGTTAAAAGATGGGAAACAAGGGTAGGAATAAATTATCAGTTTTCAGAATGGAGAGAGATAATAGTGGTATCCCTGAGGGGTCGGTACTGGACAATTACTGTTCAACATACTCATAAATGATCTGGAAAAATGGGTAACAGTGAGGTGGCAAAATTTGCAGATGATACAAAACTATTCAAGATAGTTAAGTCCCAGACAGACTGCGAAGTGTTACAAAGGGATCACAAAACTTGGTGACTAGCAACAAAAATGGCAGATGAATTAAGTGTTGATAAATGCAAAGTATGCACATTGGAAAACAATCTCAACTACATATACAAATGAGGAGTCTGAATTAGCTGTTACCACTCCAGAAAGAGATCTTGGAGTCATTGTGGATAGTTCTCTGAAAATATCCACTCAATGTGCAGCGGCAGTCAGTCAATGATTCCAACATTCTGATTGCTTTTTAAAAAGAACAGGAGTACTTGTGGCATCTTAGAGACTAACAAATTTATTTGAGCATAAGCTTTGGGGGGCTCCAGCCCACTTCATTGGATGTAGCCCATGAAAGCTTATGCTCAAATAAACCTGTTAGTCTCTAAGGTGCTACAAGTACTCCTGTTCTTTTTGCGGATACAGACTAACTAGGCTACTACTCTGAAACCTTTGCTTTTTTAAGAAAGGGATAGATAGATAATAACACAGAAAATATCATATTGCCTCTATATAAATCCATAGTATGTGTACACTTTGAATACTGTGTGCAGATCTGGTAACCCCATCCCCCAAAAGATATATTGGAAATGGAAAAAGTACAGAGATGGGCAACTAAAATGATCAGAGGTATGAAAAAGGAGGAGAAATTAAAATGACTGGGAATTTTCAGCTTAGAAAAGAGATGACTAAGGGGGATATGATAGATGTCTATAAAATCTTGACTGGTGTGAAGAAAGTGAATAAGGAAATGTTATTTAATCCTTCACATAACACAAGAAATAGCAGTCACCCAATGAAATTAATAGGCAGCAGATTTAAAAAAAACGAAAGGAAGTACTTCTTCACACAACATAAAGTCAACCCACGGAATTCTTTGCCAGGGGATGCTGTGAAGACCAAAACTATAACAGGATTGAAAAAAGAACTAGATAAATTCCTGGAGAATAGGTCTATCAGAGGCTATTAGCCAGGACGGGGAGGGATGCAACACCATGCTCTGAGTGTCCCTAGCCTGATTGCCAGAAGCTGGCAATGGGCAACAGGAGATGGATCATGTGATGACTACCTGTTCTGTTCATTCCCTCTGGGGCACCTGGCGTTGACCACTGTCGGAAGATAGGATACTGGGCTATATGGACCATTAGTCTGACCCAGTATGACCATTCTTGTGTAAAAATTAATTATAATAAAAATGTTGAGTATAGAAACTCCTCAACATAATGACCTCTCAAGATAGCAACAATGTGAGATAACAACCTTGGCAAATAATGCATTTGAAAAATCTTGGTCTACTAGGAAACATATTTATATAAGTTTCCATTCCCAGTCACAAATCTAGCATTCTGGAGCAAAGTGACTAAAATATAGTCCAACAAATGTTTATTTAATGTGCCCCTTATTTAAGCCATCGGAGGTGCTTTCACGTGAGTACACCTCCCAGGTGGGAGGCAAGAAGGCACGTGGCTCGTTCCTCCAGTTGCTCACTGTTCGCTCTGCCATGGCTGTTCGTTGTGCCACCGTTCACAATCCACCACTCTGTTGCCAATGGCCCTGCGCAGGTCACCTTCTGCTGCCACCTGCCCCTGTGACCTCTGCGAGTTGGTCTCTTGAGGTTCCACCACTCTCGGTGATTTCAGCTGAGCTCTCAGTGGGGGAACCTCGCTGCTAGTGCAGTCTGGGCTGACTTTTACACAAAAACATTGTACCCACAGGAACACTGTCCCCACAGCAGGACTAAGCAATTTGAACCTGATTATCAGTGATTTCAGCTGCAGTGGTCACTTAATAGAACAAAAGACTATCTATCAGCTCTGTCTTTAAACCCTGGAGAGGGACAGGTCCCCACCCTCTCTTTTGATGCCCTCAATCAAGACAGGCTAAGTACAGTTCTACTGCCCTTAACTCATACAATAAGAACAACAACATTTCATTCTCCCACCCCCATACCTGGCATTCAAGTGATTTGTAACCCAACCCCAGCCAAAATTTATCACTTGGGCAACACAGCTTTGTTTGCTGGATACCAAGGTAGATTAGATGTGAATGTAAATACAATCTGGTCCTGAAGCCTTTCTCCCCACCTCATCATTAGCTGTCAGGGAGAGCTCATTTAGACTTTGCTTACAAATCATCACTTGAAATTATTAGGTTGGCCAACATCACTGAAATGAATGCACTGACATTGTCATAAAAACAACAGCTGTATAAGGAAGCTAGTCTATGTTCATACTTTTCAAATCTATTATACTTTCAGATACACGTATTTTATCATACACTGTATTGCTTTTAATGTGTGCATTAATGTTTTCAATTTCAATTCAAATTCAAACAGTCACTAAACTGGCATGTTTCAGAGTAGCAGCCATGTTAGTCTGTATCTGCAAAATGACAGGTGTACTTGTGGCACCTTAGAGACTAACAAATGTATTTGAGCATAAGCTTTCATGGGCCCACTTCATCGGATGCATAAAATGGAACTTATAGTGAGGAGAGATATATACATACAGAGAACATGAAAAGGTGGGAGTTGCCCAACCAACTCTAAGAGGCTAATTAATTAAGATGAGCTATTGTCAGTAGGAGAAAAAAAAACTTTTGTAGTGATCATCAAGTAGTCCATTTAAGACAGTTTGATAAGAAGGTGTGAGGATATTTAACATGTGGAAATAGATTCAATGTGTGTAATGGCTCAGCCATTCCCAGTCTCTATTTAAACTAAGTTGATTGTATCTAGTTTGCGTATTAATTAAAGTTCAGCAGTTTCTCACTGGAGTTTGCTTTTGAAGCTTTTCTGTTGCAAAATTGCCACCTTTAAATCTGTTACTGAATGGACAGAGAGATTGAAGTGTTCTCCTACTGGTGTTTGAATGTTATGATTCCTGATGTCAGGTTTGCGACAATTTATTCTTTTGCGTAGAGACTGTCCGGTTTGGCCAATGTACATGGCAGAGGGGCATTGCTGGCAAATATCACATTGGTAGATGTGCAGGTGAACAAGCCCCTGATGGTGGCTGATGTATTAGGTCCTATGATGGTGTCACTTGAATAGATATGTGGACAGAGCTGGCATTGGGCTTTGTTGCAAGGATAAGTTCCTGGGTTAGGTGTTTTCTTCTGTGGTGTGTGGTTGCTGTGAGTATTGCTTCAGGTTGGGGGGCTGTCTGTAAGCAAGGACAGGTCTGTCTCCCAAGATCTGTGAGAGTGAGGGATCATCTTTCAGGATAGGTTGTAGATCTTTGAGGGTGCGCTGGAGAGGTTTTAGTTGGGGGGGTTTAGTGGCATTCTGTTATTTTCTATGTCGGGCCTGTCTTGTAGTAGGTGACTTGTGGGTACTCTCTGGCTCTGTCAATCTGTTTCTTCACTTCAGCAGGTGGGTATTGTAGTTGTAAGAACACTTCATAGAGATCTTGTAGGTGTTTGTTTCTGTCTGAGGGACTGGAGCAAATGCGGTTGTATCTTAGAGCTTGGCTGTAGACAATGGATCGTGTAGTGTGTCCTGGATGGAAGCTGGAGGCATGCAGGTAAGTATAGCGGTCAGTGGGTTTCCAGTATAGGGTGGTGTTTATGTGAACATCACTTATTAGCACTGTAGTGTCCAGGAAGTGGATCTCTTGTGTGGATTGGCCTAGGCTGAGGTTGATGATGGGATGGAAATTGTTGAAATCATGGTAGAATTCCTCAAGGGCTTCTTTTCCATGGGTCCAGATGATGCAGATGTCATCAGTGTAGACTATGGGCATTAGGGGACGAGAGCTAAGGAAGTGTTGTTCTAAGTCAGCCATAAAAATGTTGACATACTATGGGCCATGCGGGAACCCATAGCAGTGCTGCTGACCTGAAGGTATATATTGTCCCCAAATGTGAAATAGTTGTGGGTAAGGACAAAGTCACAAAGTTCAGCCACCAGGTTTGGCATGTAACTAGTTCACGAAACGGGGGCTGTGGGGGGGGGAGGGTGTTGGGGAAATTCAGGGGCGTGTACACCCTTAGGGGAGGTGTAGGGAAATCACTGCACCACCCCCTTCTCCATTCTGCATGAGCAGATGGCCGACTGAAATACGCTTACATCTTAACCCCATATGGCAGCAAAGGGCAGACCGTGAGCTAAAGAATTTTCCCAAGCTGACACGACGGGGAGTAGGCAAAGAGGAATCCCGAAGCTCTGTGTATTAATCTTAAACTTCTTAAACCAAGCAAGGGAATAAGCCCTGTTCAGGGAGTGTCAGTCGGGTCCACGGACAACAGCACAAAGCAAAGAGCTGCAATAGGGCAGATGAGAGATTGTGCCAGTCATCCCTGGATCAGTGCAGATGGTCAAGCTGAAATAGCAGGGGTCCACAGTAATCTGTCTCCTTGGAACAATTCAAGCTTCTGTGTTTCGTTTTTAAAAGAATAAATAGGGCTTGAGAGCAAATGTATTTTTAACCCTTCCATGACCAACACTGGAATTGCCCCCAGGTAAACAAACTAGCCTAACACTCGCGAAGGTAGGAAAAACTGCCTTGTGTGGGTCTGATCCTGAAAAGTGCTGAGCACCCTCCCAACCTGATCTGAAGCCCATCAAAGGCAGTGAAATACTGGTCTGCAGGATGCACTCTACCTGCTTGTTGCAGTAGGTGAAATTGATAAAAAAATTAACATATGAGTGGTTTGACCTACTCTATCCAGTAGAGGACAGCGGTGCACATACACATACCAAAAACCACTCAGAGAGGGAAATTTACGCTAATGCAGAAGATTAGTATAAAGCACATGTTCAATTAAGGCTTGTTTTAAGGGTTAAGTGGTATGTATGCAGCCAACGCGGCTCGGGCGATTAGTTGGTTCCAAACCCAGAACCCTCAACACTAGACCCGTGAGCACCTACCACTTGAACTAAAGGATGCACCTAGGAACAAGAAGCTGTCACAGACTCAAATATCAGCTGTGAATTGCTTATACATCGGCCTTGTGCTGGCCCTCTGCACAGGGCCAATTTCACTCAGGCTGCATAAAAATATTGTTTCAAATGGCCAAAGTAGAAAATCCACTTGGAGTTTTGTCTGAGTAAAGATTGACGAGGAACCACAGGCTCTGGCTCTCACTTGGAGAGAAGGAGAATAGAATTGACTCTGTTGGACTGCACATCAGTAGTTCCATAGACAGTGTACATATTACATTGTCAGCCCCTCTAGCAAAGCCACTTACAAACTGTTAGGGCTCATATTCACCCAACCCTTACACACCCTTGGGGGATACTGCTCTTCTATGATTATTGATCCACTGACAAAGAGAAAAGCCAGTTTTTAAATCTACAATAATCTATTTCTTTTGGTTCTTTATTTCTTTCCCATTATATGTTCGTAAAAATCCTGGCTCAGGTTTGTGATGACTGTTCATCTAGCTTTCATAGTCGATGCAGATATGTTAGAATTGTGTTGGTGCTGCAGGGTCCTATCCTGCAACATGATCTTCATGGCAGGCCCCAACGTCCATGCTGACCTCACTGAAGTTAATGGACTAGATCCATGGCTAGTATAAAGTGATCCAACAATTTACACCAGACATAGATGTAGCCCAGCTGAGGTAGGGGTTTGCCCACGTGGATCAGTTTATAGGATTGGGGCCAAAATGTTTAAAATAATTTGCAGGGTTTTTTGGGGGTGGGGGGGAAGGGATGGAGGGGAGGATGGGAGCATTGGTAGTTTTTTTAAGGAATTAAAAATGAATCTTTTAGCTTAGATGTAAAGCAAAATAAAAATACTGGCATATTTCATTCCAGTTATTATATGGTTACTGGGATTCTTTAGACACTACTTAAAATAGCCACAAACATACCAGTGAAAATAAATGTGTGAGTCACATGTTAATGCTGGACTAGAAATAGCACCTCTGTGCAAAACACATCTCTTTATAAATCAGCTACAGAGATGCTGACCATTCTCCTAGGACAAGGATCTCCTGTGCACAGAGCCAGCACAGGGTCTAGGGGAAGCTCTTTGGGACAGGAACCATCTTTTTGTTCTGTATTTGTACAGCTCCTAGCACAATGATGTCCTGGTTCACACTATGCCTAAGTATTACAGCAATACCAATAATAATAAAATAATAATAATAATACTTAGGCCTACAGGCTGCTTTAGTCCCACTTAAACCTTATTTTGAGCAGGGCTGCCCAGAGGGGGGGCAAGTGGGGCAATTTGTTCCAGGCCCTGCAGGGGGCCCCACGAGAATATAGCATTCTATAGTATTGCAACTTTTTTTTAATGGAAGGGGCCCCCAAAATTCCTTTGCCCCAAACCCCCTGAATCCTCTGGGCGGTCCTGATTTTGAGGGCTCCAGTGGGATTTAACTGCTGGGTCTCTGCACGGGGTGACTTTCATCCTGACTAAAATAAGCATGTAGCAAGAGGAAACTAAACTGGATAATTATCACCCAAGACAGGCCTCTTTTTTCCTTTCTTTTCTTGCCTCCTCACTCCTTTTATCTTGATGTACATATGTTTCTCTGTACAGCATTTGTCTGCTTAACAGTCTGCAGTGAACACCAAATAGCTGCCAGTCTTATCTTCTAACAAGAGTCCTTTTAGAGATTTAAAGGCACAGTACACAGCATCCTATAGCTAAATGCACTAGTGTGGTGGGGGTGTTAGTGATGCTGAAAGGTACCAGATTTAGAACACTGGGAGTGTAGTTCTCTCTTCAGTATGAGCCCCATCCAGGTCCCATTTAAGTCAACAGGAACCTTTGCATTGACTTTAATGGGATTTAGATCAGGCCCTATTGTGCATAAATGTGCAACTGCTTCCCTGTACTATCCAGCAGCCAACTTGCCCTCCCAATATACCTCGTCCTTATCTAGGTCTGAGATAATTATATAGACATCCAGTAAGGTAGGAGACTTGAGGCTGTGTGATGGATGCACGTGACAGCAGCAACTTTCTGTCAGGCTGCCACCCTGGGTAGCTTTGAGCTTCTACCCAAGGAATAAAGCGCCCTTCAACCCTTTCACTCAACCACTGACCCCTGCTAGTTCCCAGCTGTGATTGGACTGGATCTCCTTCTAAAGGATATGCTCTTGTTCAGCTACAAGATATTGGGCTCAATGCAGGAATCACTGGGTGAAGGTCTATGGCAGGGCTTTACATCAGATCAAGCAGGTTGACCACGGGGATGTCTTCTGGGCTTAAAATCTTGTATTATAAGGAGTATGGTAGTAGCACCTAATGGCTCCAGCTGAGATCAGGGTCACATTTCTCTAGGCGCTTGTGTAGTGAGAGACAGCGCCTACATCAAAGAGTGTGGGTGGGGAAACTGAGGCAGGAAACAGCAATGTGACTTGCTCAATGTTACAAGCCATTCGAGATTCAAGTGGGAAGAGAGCGCAGGTTTCCCCAATTCCCAGGCCAAATGCCTTCCCCATTCTACCACGCTGCCTCTCACAGACCAATAAGAGTCTACATAAGAAGAATGGGTCTGATTTCACTTTTGTGGTCCTGTTTAAAAAGAATAATTCTGCTACCCCCCATCTGATTATTTTTGCTTTTGAGACTTGTTCACAGAAACGTAATAGTACCACTGTCCTTAAATCAAAACACTTAATGAATCTAAGCAGGTGGTGCTTGTAATGGGTTTCCTTTCAGAATTGTATGACTATAACCTTAAAAATAAGTAATGAACCATGGAGTGAAAAAAAAAAGAACAGACTGACTCTAAAACTAGTTGATGTTTGTTTGGCCACACTGCCTTCCTACATAACTCTCAGCACTGATTAATTCAATACGATCTCTGTTTCCCCTTGTTCTTTGGTTAGAAAGATTCAAGGTTAAGCTCAGAAAGGCTCGTTGCTGGCTGACATTTGTTCTCTTGATGCCTCTTGGCTGTAGTTATGCACACGTGTGGCAGCTGCTAAGACACTGAAAACCGCAGCCTCGGGATTCTTTCTGGGAGTGGAGTGAGCGGCTGCGTAAGTTGACAGACACCTCCTGTAACCTGCTGAGACAATGGAGGGAGGGAGATTTTTATGTATCTGAATGATGGGGAAACTGCTGATGCACCAGACTTTTCGTTCTGAATGGGTTTACCTTGTCACTGAAAAATGATGGGAACTTCGGAGGCAGGAGAAAAGGGGACTGAACATTTCAGGAATCCAGCAATGAAAAAAGAGCCTTTCACCTCCACCAGGCAGTTCAGATCACTTGTGATCGAGGGACAGATGATCAATTGGTGCATAGCTCCCATGTACCTATGCTGATTTACATCAACTGAGGATCTGCCCTCTAAAGCCATTATCAGTTGATGACTGCTTGGTGGCCTGTGTGAAATAAGTTGCATGACCTTGGTCTACTCTAACTCCTAGAGGTGGGTGCACCCAGGGCTGCCCGAGGTGGGGGGGCAAGTAGGGCAATTTGCCCCAGGCCCCGGGCCCCACACGATAATATAGTATTCTATAGTATTGCAACTTTTTTTTAATGGAAGAGGCCCCCAAAACTGCTTTGCCCCAGGCCCTCTGAATCCTCTGGGTGGCCCTGGGTGTGCCTACATCACACAAGAACCTCACCACAGACATATATAGATGTGCCCATCCACTGAAGGGTCCAAATACATTTTGGGTTGACATTTCCAGCCATCAAACTTCCAGGGATGCCGAGGGGAAGTTGGGTGCACCGTTGAGAGTTCCCCTAAGGGCTATAACTATTGATGGTCTCACAGCACCCTCTGGTCAGCTCTGCTGCACCAAAGCATTGCAGCTCCCACCTGCTGAAGGAGATGCATGCCTCAGAGCATATTTTGTTCAGTGGGCAAAACAGTAACAAAAACATGGGATGGTAAAGAGTTTTCCTGGGGCAATTTTCATCCATAAGCCTAATTTTGTACCTGGCATCTGGACAGTACAGTGGGGGGGCATATTAGAGATGCCATAAGTAGACAGGATTAGGGCTGGAATTTTCAAAAGAGACTAAAGGAGGAGGTGCCCAACTCCTATTGGAACTAATTCAGGTGTCTAACGCCCTTAGACACCTTAAAAATCTCAAAGGAGTCTAGGTACAGGGATTGCTAGGGTTCGTCTATTTCAAAAGATGCACAGCAGGCCATCGTATGCAGCACATAGTGCCATAGCTTCAGCATAAACCTGTACAGTCAGGTGTATTTCCCCCCTATATTTGTTGGATCCTTCTCTCTCCTCAATATTCTGCCTTTGACCTTTATTCTAATTTCTCTAGACAGTGCCACACACTCTAGCTAACAGAGCAACATCCTCAGGAAGAGAAGCGGGGTTTATCAGTCAAAGGCCTGGAATAGCGCAGAGTACTGTTTCGCTCATTTCCTTGCATGATGCTGACAGAAAGTATTAAGTTTAGCTCCTGGGATGTAGCTAGTGTTCGTTAGAGGGGGTTCTAGGGATACATATTAATCTAGAAGGAAGTAGGTCTCCAAGAATTATTAGGAATATGAAAATGTAATCAAATGTTTTTCCAAGTTAGTTTCATCTCCCCCTTTCAGTCTATTACAGCTTATTTCTGTGCATGGCCCTTGCTAAATGAGACAGATCATGTTGGCCTGATCCTGTTTGATCATCCCTGGGTATAATGTCCCAGGGATCAAATCCTGATCTCAGTTTGCCCTCTGTAAATCCAGAGTAATTCTAATGAATGCAATGGACATGCTTCCAATGTACACTAGGGTAAGGGAGATCAGGATCTGGCCCTTTGACTCAAAAGGAGTTACTTCTGATTTACATCAGTATGAGAGCAGGATTGGGCCTGCTGTCTCCCAAAGTGGTCACTAGGACCCGATAGGCCAATCAATCGACGGACATTAAATGAGAGGAGGGTCAGTTTCTAAGCTCAGAAGAGTTACACCAGATAAACAGTGATGTAAATTAGACCAGACTCTGTCCCCTGGGCCAGAACCACCATGTAAGTATCCTTTGTGGGATCAATTCTGAGCCCCTCTTCTAATTTTCCAGTGACACAATTCTGCTACACATGATCCGAGACACTGTTCTGCAGTGACGTGTGTGTTGCATGCAGACCACTGAGGCGATACCTGTCAGTCTCTTCATTCTCTCTGCCATTTTGGTCTTCTTAGTGCCACCCCATCACGATCAGCCACGCCTGTTCGCACTCCATCTGAGCGCTGTTCGTGTCAGGGAGGTGCTCGGACACTATGGGAGGAGGGATGGAGAAGAGAGCTGACAGCATACACACACATATGCGCACGTGGCTCAATTCTCTAGCTTTCCCAGTGTTAGACTCGGTTGTGGTGATCTAATCAAGTCCAACTGGCCTGCTGCCAAGTGAGTAACTAACTCCTGCCTCTGTCTCTCTTCATTTGAGTCAAAAAAAGAAACCAGAAGCTGTTATGCATAATGAGATCTAAAATAATTCACTGCCAATCTTTAGTTTCTTGGAACTAGATTAGTGGGCTTGTGGGGCTAGTTGTTTTATTGAATTATTGCTAGGGAAAATCTGCAGGGCCTAGTTTTTAGGAAGCAAAGTTAACTATACACCTGTAAGGAACCAGGTGCAATCCCTACTCCCAGTTAAATGGGAACCTTGGATATGGAAGGAATGCAAGAGTCACCCCCCTGGGGATTAGACTAGCATCTGCACTTCTGTTTCCATGGTCTTTTACCACCCCTATCCCCCAAATAAAAAAACCAACCAACCAAAAACAATCATGGGGATGCCCCCCATGCCTGCCCCATGCACTACTATGGTGGTGGCATACAGGGGGCATGAACCGTTCTCAGGCAGCAGAGGGGACAATTCCACCTTTGCAGGCATTGTGTTGACTCTAAGCTGGTCCCCTCAAACCCCAGCACAGGGAATATGGCAAGGGAGCGTGTAGGGCCAGAGCACAACCCACTCCAAGGATTCTAGGTTGCTCTAGACTAGCCCCTAAGAAGCCCTCAGGAATTTGCCATAAAATTAGAGCACCCCCAACAATGCTCAAATATATTCAGGAGGCCACGTCAACCCCAGGAGCAGCCCAGAATCCCAGAGGCAAAAAGGTGGCATAAAGCCACATTTATTCCTTCCTCCCCTAAGCTGAGCACAAGTCTCTAGCTCTGGTTTAGTTTAAGTGATGTTTCCTATTTATCCATAGGACAGGTACAGCAGCAGCTAGTTTCCAAGACAAGGCCCTGCTCATAGATCTCCCCCCTGGATTTGGGATATTGCCGCTGGGGTAAAGATACCAGCTCATTCTCCGTGGCCTCTTTGCTGTGAGGATCAACAAGAGTATGCAATAGTGTCAGCGCCGCTGGTGGGTGTGTAGTGTGGACACCCTTTCTACTAGCAGCTGGACTGAGACCCAGCTAATGCATTCCGAAGAGGCCTCTGAGGAACAGACCTTGAGAACTTTTCCAGGATCTTGACACTGGCACCTCATTATTTCACTTGAGCAGACCACAGAATCTCAGCTCCCTCCTTATCCCCTAGGTGTGGTCAGGGTTGAAGCGCATTGAACTTCAGCCCTGCCTCATCACACTTGTGCAAAGCAAAGCAAGTTTTCCTCGTAAACCACTATCAGGAACTGTTAGCCAAAAGACCTTCCAAGCGATAGTGAAAAGTTGGCCCAATTCATCTCTTCAACTTTGCACTAGGTGAATTCGGCCTGTTCCCAAACCAATAGATTTTCCTCAGTCTGCCAAATATATTTTCTTGAAGGCTACTAGCAGCAGAACACCACATTGCTAGTAGTAAGGCCTGGTCTGTACATGGAAGATGCCCAAAATTAAATTTGTTTCTAAATCAATTTAGGTAAATCAGGGCAATCCCATTGTGTGACCATTCAAATCAAGTTTAAAGTACCTGACACTGTGCCCACCTGGTGGCTTGCCCTAATTTAATTAAATTGGTTTCTCAATCAATTTAGTCACATTGGTGCAATTTGTGGGGGATATTACACACACACACACCTTCCTTTTGCAAGCCACTAAATAGCAGGTGCTTTTTTAAATGGTTTCAGCTTTTGGACTAATGCTGATCTTAAGCAGACAAGCATCAAAATCCTCATGCAGATTCACAGTGTAGCACTCTATACTGTGTGTGTTTGTAGAATAAATAACTGCTTTGTTACGTGCTTAATTTCACAGCTCCTGACTTAACATGAGTAGTGGTACCTTCTTCCTCTGACATGCTTTCAAACATCTGCTACACATAGCTGTCTGCAGCACAACATCCTTTTTGTAATTCAATTTGATATTAACTAGATGGCGAAAGGACAGATTCTACAGGAAATGCTGCTTCCGCCAGCTGCAGAGCTGGGAAACCCAGGGCTTCCGCACCTATTGGTGCTGATGTCTTTTGAGAATCTAGCCTCAGCAGTGGTTGTTGTGTACATTTCATGTCTAGCCCCATGTCACGTACCCAAGGTCACACAGGAGTCTGCAGCAGAGCTGGAAATTGAAGTCTCCATGAGCCTTAACCATGAGACCAGCCTCTCTTGCCCTGTCAGCACAGAAAGTATTCCCTAGGGAGGATGAAGATGATGATCTCAGGTATCACCATAATGGCCATTGTGCACAACACTGTACTAACAGACAGTCCCTCCCCTGAGGAGCTTACAATATGTGGGCAACAGGTGATTCGATCGACAAGGTGAAGCACAAAGAAACCTTGATCAGCACGAACAGTGGTCTCAATAGGATACACACCATCCAGACTCACTAATATGGATTTCTTCAAACACTTTTACCCTTGTTCTATCCATGTCTTCGTTACATCTGAATTGTCAAGACTGCAGTTGGCCACGAAATGTTCCCCCCTGCATCTCCTCAAGAGATTGATAAAAAAACCTGAACTTGTTTTATGCAGAGTTGTTGTAGCTGTGTCAGTACCAGGAGCTGAGAGACCAGATGGGTGAGGTAGTATGTTTTATTGGACCAACTTCTGTGGGGGGGAGAGGAGAGAGAGAGAGAGGGGCTTAAAAGCTTGTCTCTCACCAACAGAAATTAGTCCAAATAAAAAAAATTACCTCCTCAACTACCTGGTATTTCTAATCTTTGGTTTGCCAAAATTAGACATTTTTTGGACTTTTAATAAAAAACAAAACTTGAAAAATTGATGTATCATGTGGAAATTTTCTATTTAAACCATCACAACAAATATCCACAGTCTCTTGTCCCCCAGCATCCTAAGGAGAATAGTCCATAAGCTCTGGATCTCAGCCATTCTGGAGCCACCCTCAAAGTCATCGCCCTTCAGGTTTAGCTGCGGCTCTGCTGGACTCTCAGGTCAGTACACTACAGTTACTTGAGTGGACCCCTTTGCAGGAAGTCCCTGTAGCTTAATGTAGCAAAAGGAGCAAGGATTAGAGGTTGGGGAGCAGACCAGGAGCCAAGACTCTGGCAGTACCATGTCCGATTTGCTTGCCATGTTCACATCCACTTTGCCAAGCCAAGAGACAACTTCCTGATTTCATCAATTCTCCACTGGCTTCAGTTGGAAGTTCAGTTATCTGCGCTCAGATATAGAAAGAGATACAGAATTTTCACTTACCATCTTGATGATAAATGCTACAGAAGGTCTTCACAGATACCCCCATTAAAGTCAATCACCAGGATCCTTTGGAAAAAAAAACAACTCCCTGATCACAGGATTCATTGTTCAGAGCAGTGTCTCAACCTTTTGATACCACAGACCAGCTTGCTACCTTCCTAAACGGTGTCAGGGAGATCTCAGGGAGCAGTGTCAGTCTTTGGACATTGATTTAAAGCACAGGACAAGAGAGTCAGGACTCCTGGGTCCTGTGGCTGGCTCAGCTGCTGACTTCCTGAGCAAGTCATTTAGCTGCAGTTTCCCTTTCAGTAAACTTGTGGGGTGGAGGGGAGATTTGTTACATCCATAACATGCTTGAGATTTTCAGATGGAAGTATAAGCATTTGAACACACACAATGATAAAGACTGCCTTGGCAAAGGGTCCTCTGTCCTTTGCAAACATCTCACCTCAGACCTGAGGAACTCACTACACTAAACTAATCTTACAGGAGATTTATCCATAAAGAGGTATTATCCTACATATATTTCAGCTTCCTGTAATCACTCTTGTAGCTTGTCACGATTCATAGATAGTAAGAGAAATCGAAGGGTGCTGTGCGTTCTCAGTGCCTGCTAAAAGGCCTAATCTAAAAAAAATCTTTCCATTAAACTTCTCCAATAGGCTTTCTGTCCAGCCAATTTTAGGCCTTAGGACTGAGCTTTTCTGAAAGTAGGGGTTCAGTTTGGGTTACTGCCACTTGGGGGGAAAAAATCCAGCTGTAAGATTTCTGGCAGCATTTAACAGCCTTGGGCCCTTGCATTTTCCAGTCGCCTTGATGACTGTAAGCAAACAGCTGCATCTCAGGCATTATTTATTTTTGTCCAGTTTTATGTTTTGCAAACATAGTGTTAAAACAGCATTTCCAACAGATTAGCTCAATTAATCCCATACATGTATTTAGTTTGAGACAGGTCAATGGGCAAGGTTTTCCACTTCCTTGACTTCAGTCTTTCTGGGTTCAAATTCAGCTGGGCACCAAAGGAATGTCTGCCCACAAAATGCACTCTTTCTGGGTCTTTGAGATTGCTTTACCAAAGAGAAGACAAACAAAGAAAAACCCTTAAACTGGATTCTTTTATGCCAGGGTTCAAAGATCATCATCTTCAGTCCCTGATTATTTTGACTATAGATTTAAAAACAAAACAAAACAAAAACAAAAAACAAAAAAACCACCACACACACAAACCAGAATCAAACAGATCCATGGCCCTGCTGAGATCAGAACTGGGTAGAGCAGCAGTTGGGTTCACATTGCTACCAGCAGGATTTTAGCAGTTTCTGGAGCAGCGTGTACTACTGCTCCAGGTATAGATGCTACATGTCTGTTTCTGCATTCATAACTCTCAATTGCCTAGAGACACATAGCTTAATTCACAAATGGTTGATGGAGTTCTTTGCAATGCACTTTCGAAAGCAAGTCGTGCAAACGCACTTTTCCCTGGAGTTCCTCCAGTAACCTCAGATATTTTCTGTAGAAATACAAGCTGAATTTATGGCTTGATTATCTAAACAAGCCTGATATGACAGTAAAGGGCTATGGAGAGGTATTTCTGGGCATTTGTTTAAATCTGGCCTTGGCCAGCAGCATGATGTGCCAGTCCCTTTTCAGTACTGTTTGAGGTCAAGGAAAAGCATTTGCTTCCCTTCAGGTTCATAAATCAGCTTTCTTCTGTCCCCGGCAGTGACTGCCCCTGAGTCTAACTCAGGGGTGGGCAAACTTTTTGGCCTGAGGGCCACGTTGAGTTTTCAAAATTGTATGGAGGCCTCCCCAAACAGCCAGGCGTGGCCTGGGCCCTGTCCCCTGTCTGACTCCCCCTGCTTGTTTTCCCCTGACTGCCTCCCAGGACTCCTGCCCCATCCAGCCCTCCCTGTCCCCTGACCACCCCTGGAACCCCTGACCCCAACTGCCCCCTGCCACTCCATCCAACCCCCCCCTGCCCCCGGCACCACTGCCCTGACTGCCCCGACCCCTATCCACACACCCCCGACCACTACACCAAACTCCCCTGCCCTCTATCCAACCCTCCCCCTGCTCCCTGCCCCCTTACCACTGGTGGCTGATGGCGCTACAACCATACCTCCCAGAGCAGCAGGACAGGCAGCTGTGCCACCTGGCTGGAGCCAGCCAAACCACCGTGCAGCACAGAGCACCGGATCAGGCTGTGGCTCTGCAGCTGCACCAGCCGGCAAGAGCTTGCGGCCCCGCCGCACACAGCATTGCAGGGGGAAGTGCCGGGTTAGGAGCTCAGGGGCCAGGCAAGAGGGTCTCGTGGGCTGGATGGGGCCTGTAGTTTGCCCACCTCTTGTCTAGCTGCATTCTGGTGCTTTGATGCCTGTGAGCTGGCCCCACAGTATGCCAATATCTTTATGGCTGACTTAGAACAACGCTTCCTTAGCTCTCGTTCCCTAACGCGCCTACTCTACTTGAGCTACATTGATGACATCTTCATCATCTGGACTCATGGAAAAGAAGCCCTCAAGGAATTCCACCATGATTTTAACAATTTCCATCCCACCATCAACCTCAGCCTAGATCAATCCACACAAGCGGTCCATTTCCTAGACACTACTGTGCTAATAAGCGATGGTCACATAAACACCACCCTATACCGGAAACCCACTGAGCGCTATACTTACCTACATGCTTCCATCCAGGACACACCACACGATCCATTGTCTACAGCCAAGCTCTAAGGTACAACTGTATTTGCTCCAATCCCTCAGACAGAGATAAACACCTACAAGATCTCTATCAAGCATTCTTAAAACTACAATACCCACCTGCTGATGTAAAAAAACAGATTGACAGAGCCAGAAGGGTACCCAGAAGCCACCTACTACAGGACAGGGCCAACAAAGAAAACAACAGAACGCCACTAGCCATCACCTACAGCCCCCAACTAAAACCTCTCCAGCGCATCAAAGATCTACAATCTATCCTGAAAGATGATCCCTCACTCTCACAGATCCTGGGAGACAGGCCAGTCCTCGCTTATAGACAGCCTCCCAACCTGAAACAAATACTCACCAGCAGCCGCACACTATACAACATAAACACTAACCCAGGAACCTATCCTTGCAACAAAGCCCAATGCCAGCTCTGTCCACATCTGGATTCGAGTGACACCATCATAGGACCTAAACACATCAGCCACGCCATCAGGGATTCATTCACCTGCACATCTACCAACGTGATATATGCCATCATGTGCCAGCAATGCCCCTCTGCCATGTACATTGGCCAGATCGGACAGTCTCTGTGCAAAAGAATAAATGGACACAAATCTGACATCAGGAATCATAACATTCAAAAACAAGAGGGGGAACACTTCAACCTCTCTAACCACTCAGTGACAGACTTGAAGGTGGCAGTTTTGCAACAAAAAAACTTCAAAAACAAACTCCAAAGAGAGACTGCTGAACTAGAATTAATATGCAAATTAGACGCAATTAACTCAGGCCTTAACAGAGACTGGGAATAGCTGGGTCATTACACTAATTGAATCTATTTCCCTATGTTAAGTTCTCCTCACACCTTCTATGGGTCATCTTAATTATCACTTCAAAAGTTTTTTTCCCCTGCGGACGATAGCTCATTCAATTGATTAGACTCTTCCTGTTGGTATGCACACTTCCACCTTTTCATGTTCTCTGTATGTAGAAATATCTCCTGTCTGTGTGTTCCATTCTGTGCATCTGCAGAAGTGAGCCGTAGCTCATGAAAGCTCATGCTGAAATAAATTTGTTAGTCTCTAAGGTGCCACAAGTACTCCTGTTCTTTTTGTGGATACAGACTAACACGGCTGCTACTCTGAAACCTGTGACTAGGATGAATTCCACACCTCATCTCCCCTGTGGGGATGGTAAACCGCCACCTAGCATACAGCACTGCAGTGAAGGAAGTGGCTAGCTTTGATTCCTGTCTTCTTAAAAGCAGTGGCTTTTTATCCCATCCCAGTCAGTAACCACAACAGCAGCTTACCAGCTAGGAGACTCTTCTCACAAGCTTTCGCTTTTATAGTCTGTGACAACATTTCATTTCCTCATCAGAAACGTATTCAGACCCTTCAGTTAGCTCTTCTCATCAGCGCTTTGAGTTTGCCTGCTAGATACCACTGCAACTTTTATAGCAGCCATGTCCTGGGGGACCCAGTGGCTGAGCGAGCTGGACTGTGCGGTGGAAGGATGGTACTGTGGAAGAAAGGCCCTGCATGGGACTCAGATGAGCCCGATTCAATTCCATGCTCTGCTACAGATTTCTTGTGTGACCTCTGGCAAGTCACCTACTCTCTGCACCTCAGTGACCTCTCTTTTGTCTAGCTTTTAATGGAAACAACTGGTTCCTACTAGTTATCTGTACCGCACAATAGGGCACTGACCTCTGATGGTGCTTCAGTGATCCAGAGCCTCTCATTTCCGAGTTGCCAGTTAGAAATACAGCCCAGTATGGAAGTGACTGAAAATGTTTGCTATCTGATGGCTGTCCACTGGCCTAGGATATGTGAAATGTTCCTAATCCTAGCACGCAGTAGTCCATGCCTCTCACACAAAATAGCATCACAAGTTTCCCACTTGGTAAGCATATAAAGGACTGTATGGGCCATGAAGACCTGACTGCCCACTCATGCATATCCAAGATCAGAGATGAATCTTAGTCCCATAGGGCTAGAAGGGACCTCAATAGGGCTAGAAGGGTCATGTAATGTAACCCCCTGCCAAGATGCATGACTTGTTGTGTCTAAGCCACCCAAGACAGATGGCTCCAGCCTCCTTCTGAAAACCTCCAGCAAAGGAGCTTCCACAAGCTTCCTAGGCGTCTGTCTCATTGTCCTGCTGTTATGACAGATGGGAGGTTTTTCCTGAGATTTAATCTAAACCTGCTGTGCTGTAGTTTGACCCATTGCCTCCTGTCCTGCCCTCTGTGGCCAGAGAGAACAACTTTCTCCATCATTTTTATGGCAGCCTTTCAAATATCTGAAGACCGTTATGTCCCGCCTTAATCTCCTCTTTTCCAAACTAAACATAGCCAGTTCCTTCAACTTTTGCTCGTATGGCTTGTGTTCCATCTCTCTGATCATCTTTGTCACTCGTCTCTGGATCCTTTCCAGTTTTTCCACATCCTTTCTAGACAATGTTGACCAAAACTGGACACTATACTCCAGCTGAGACCTAACCAGCACTGAATAAAGCAGAAGGTGGAGGTGCGCTGGTGCTGTTCCATGATTAAACAGAGGACATTGGTTCCAGGTTGACAGCCATACCTGAAGACTAACCAGCATTACATTTACACAGTTAAACAAAAAGCACCCATCACTAACAGATGGGTAACAGCAGCAGCTTAAAAATAGATGCAATTCTGGATAGATCACACTTCTTCCTAGCACATTCTGACCTGCTGATGGGATTCAGGCTTGATGCCTGTTGGGAATATATTTGCTACTGCATGGGAGACCCCCTCCCCCAGCATGTTTAAAACGTTCCCTTCTGAGATCTGATTTTCCCATCTCTCTTCTCTATGTCACTGCAATGTTCAAAACAAATTAAGGGCCAGCACCCAGAATCAGGACCAGATTTTCCAAAGAGCCCAGTGCCCAGCAGGTGGGCACTGCATTTTAAAAACCTGTGGCAGCAAATCTCACTGCCTGGGTCGACACACTCAGGCTCACAGCAGTGTCAACACTGAAGCTTGGGCTGGATTCTGGGCTTTGAAACCCACTCCCTCCTTGGGCTTCAGAGCCCATGCGTCTACACAACTGTTTTTAGTGCTGTAGTGTGAGCCTCATGACTCACTGCCACAGAATCCTGCTTGCTGGGTAGCTATACCATGTAGGCACCCAATGCAGTGAGCCTAGACTTCTCCTCTGTGCAATCCATCTTCCCCAAAATTAATATTTCAAAGCAAAGCTCAGAAAAGCCATCTGCTTTTTGTTTTGAGAATTACATTTGGCCAAACTGAACAATTCTCTCAATTGCACCCTCATCTCTCCCCAAAGCAACATTTTGGTTAGTTGCATTTATTTCCCATGTCTGTAATAGTCTAATTATTTTCCATGGTATTTGGCAAATTTTTTCACTCCCCTCCCTGTGCCCCCTCTCTGGTCTCCAACCAAAAGCACTCAAAATGCAAGCAATCCGAAAGGGAGAGTGTTGCACAGAAAATAGTCAGGTCCTATTTTTCTTCACCTAGTAACTGGTGCAAAGCAGGGATAAGGCAACACCAGCTCAGGAAGATAGCAAAGCATGTATGAAATGCTCGCCATGTGCACTGGTGGAACTGACACAGGGCCTGATTACACCTTTGTACCAGTGCAGAGAATAAAGTGTTGCCATTGTATATTGGTACATTTTAATACTTAATCTGCAATGGTGTAACCAAGCACACAAGCTGCAGGGCAATGGTGAACCAGGCCTTTAAGACTCTGTGCTTTTACTTTGATATCTTCAGTGATACAAAAGTAAATCTCCTTCCTGGGCTGGTAATGAACTTGCATCAAGGTGGCTAGTATATCCACAGCCATGCTAGGGTAAGAGTGGCTAAAAGTTGTGACAGCACCAAACAGCCAGCAGAAAGCACATTAAGTGAGCTGGTGGTCACAGATGAATTCCAACTGGACAGATACGTCAGAGAGCAAACACCAAACTGGCAGTCTCAGACTCAGATACCATAGTGCTGAACATGGTATGAAAGTAGGGCTGGCTTTAGGCACTGCAGGGCCCATTTGAAAGGGCTGCCGCTGAAGACAGAGGCAGGACTTTGGCAGCAGCTCTATTGGCTGCCGGTGCCTTCGATGGCATGTCGGAGGAGGGTCCTTAGAGATGTTGCGGGGCCCTCTTAGGGGAATCGGGTGAATCGCCCTAAAGCTGGCCCTGTATGAGAGTCTAGACTAAGGGACAGAGGGCTGGGACATAGATGGGGCATAGAATAGGTGTAAAGGTCCCCTGGGGAATAGCCCCAGTGCAGAGGGCTCCTATATGTAGGCTCAGAGCCAACTCAGTGCTTGGGGTGGGTTTGAAGAGGAAGGAGGTGGATCAGGGTTGGCAAGGGAGGTGGTTGGACCCATATCCCTGTCATTCTGCATCCTAGCAAAGCCCTGTGAGGACATGAACTGGGGCAGCCTTTATGACTGTGCAAGTGGCCCTTGTAGCCACAGAATAAGGGATGTCATTTCTGACCCTGAGCTGGCACAGTCACCAGCGCAGGATGAAGCTAGCTCTGAATCCCTGTACTAGCTGAGTGGACCTGTTCAGGTCAGGGATGGTATGAAGTGGAGAGGTTTGTCTAGTGCTGGCCATGTGGGGATTAGAGGAAGAACGTTAGTTTCCATGGTTGCCAGCCCGGCACCTTTCACCAGCACCGAGACAGACACACGTACACAAGTAAACTCACGCATCAGAGTATGATACTCGGGCAAATGTTTGATCCCTTCAGAGCTGTCCTTCCCCCTAGAAAGAGCCACCCCATGTGATGAGCTAACACGGGCCTTTCACGTGAACGCTAATGGGACACGCTGGATGGAAAGTAATGACAGGAGAGCTGGAAAGATGCCTCAAGGCCGTCTCTCATGTTCTGAGCCTCTCAAACTCATTGTCTAGAGAAAGTCAGACAGCTGGGGAAGAACTTGGCCTTGCTTGTGCGGAAGAGATATGAGGCAGCGGCTGCCACTGATTTCAGCTAGGGACGGAGTTTAGCTCCTCTTGCTGCTGTAATTCAGAGCATTTCAGGGGTTGGCATGATTAGTGTTAGGCAGGGCGGGTGCAAGGATGTTTAGCACTCTAGGCAAAACTTCCACCTTGTGCCCCCCCCCAGCCCTGTGGCAGCTTCCCATCCCCCTGCCCTATGGTGCCCACCCCAGCCCTGTGGCAGCTCCCCATCCCCCTGCCCTAAGGTGCCCCCCCCACAGCAGCTCCCCACTCCCCTCTGCCCTGAGGCTCCCCCCCACTCTGCGGCAGCTCCCCACCCCCCTCTGCCCTGAGGCATCCCCCCCATCCTGAGGCAGCTCCCCACCCCCCCAGGTGGGCCCCCCTCCAGCAGCTCCCCATGGCCCGGGGAGCCTTGCGGCAGCTCCCCACCCCAGCTCACCTCTGCTCTGCCTCCTCCCCGAGCATTCCGTCTCCACTCCACTTCTCCTGCCTCCCAGGCTTGCCCCCAAATCAGCTGTTTGGCACCGCAAGCCTGGGAGTGAGAGAAGCAGAACGGGGTGGCGTGCTCAGGGGAGGAGGCAGAGCAGAGGTGAGCTGGGGCAGGGAGTGTTTCCCCTGCGTGCCGTGCCCCCCCCCTTACTTGCTGCAGGCAGCCCTCCCCGCCCCAGGTCCCTCTGCCTAAATGCCGAGAATGACCGGGGCGGCCAAAGATCCGGCCACTGCGGTCGCCACCGAAGGACCTGAAATGCCACCCGCCAAATGCTAGTGCCCTAGGCAACTGCCTAGGTCACC
This sequence comes from Gopherus evgoodei, assembly GCF_007399415.2. Taxonomy (NCBI): domain Eukaryota; kingdom Metazoa; phylum Chordata; order Testudines; family Testudinidae; genus Gopherus; species Gopherus evgoodei. Next base: position 136,184,005 of record NC_044325.1, on the reverse strand, counting down.
TAATGGGTTGCACTGGCCCTGGTGTCAGGATGGTTTTGTGATAAAGGGACTGATATTGGAATCAAGAAAACTGGGTTTGATCCTTGACTAACACAGGCTGTGTGGCAAAGCTCTGTGCCTCAGATCGCTATCTATAAACAGGGTGGATACATTATCTGGTCTATTTAGATTAGAATCTCTTTGGAGCAAAGACTGACTCTTAATAGGTGCCAAGTGCCATACAGAAACAATGGAGCCCTGATCTCAGTTAGGGACTCCAGGTGTTAGACTAGGGCTAGATTTAGCACAGAGCATCAGCTGGTGGATTGAGAGATTGTTACTTTGTACTTGGGACTAATAAATACTGGACAGTCAGAGTGACTCAGTTGTTGATGGAAGTGAGAAATCCACTAAGGAAGGTGAGGCTCCTCAAACACTTTGTATTTCACAAGTCTCGTTAAAAATCAGTGATATCTTGCATTCTTGTAGTGCTTTTAATCCAGAAGGAGCCAGGGCCTTTACAGACTGATAGAGTGGTTCCTATGGTCTGTCTCATCATTTAAATGATATATGGGCAGTTACCATGTTGCCTTTTACCACCACTATACAACTTTAGGAAGGGACAGCGAAGACTAGCTTCTCCATTTGAAACGATAAAGGGGATTTTAGGTAGGGAGATTGGTTAGGACACCAGGGCCAGTGTCTGTATTATTGTGAAGAGTTCCATGGGAACTTTAATGATTTAAGTGGGCAGGACATGGGGGAAGCTCAGTCTCCTTGGTCCCCTTCCCATCTCTCCCACCAATTCACTGCAGCTAAAAGGGGCCACTGATTTTGAGTGCTTCAGTTTTTGATTGTTTAGCTTGAGACCTGGTGCCAGATTCTCGGCTGGCTTAGGTAAGTGCTACTCTGTTGAAGTTTACGGAATCTACGTGATGACACATTAAGAGCCTGGTCCCTTGATTTCCAAAGGTGCTGAACACCTGCAGCTCCCACTGAAATCAGCTGTAATTGTGGGTACTCAGTCTCTCTAAAAAAAATAAAATCACATTTCCACTGGAGCCTCAGAAATTGATTGCCCCAAACCAGTGGCCTCTTCTGACAATTTGGCTGCAAAGTTTTAATAGGGTACTTGGAAGTGATACAATGTAGCATTTCCAATAATTAAACACGCAAGTGTTCCTGCTGGGCTGAATCCATCTCACAAGGCGGGGAGAAGAGAGACAATCTGTTGGCAAACAGCTGATTGCCTGAGCAGCTGTGATGGAGGGCACTGCCTTTGTCAGGGCCAACCTGTCAGTGTGATGGAGTAGGGGCTGTCTGCATGGGGGATGGGAGAGCAGGGGAGGACTCTAGGGGACGGACTATATCTGAGCCTGTAACCTGAGCTAGGCAAGGGAGGTGGGAAGTCAACACTTTTGCCCAGGAAGCTAGACAAAGGAAGGGGCCGGCAGGAGGGGGTTAGTTTCAGTTTCATTTTGGGGCTGTGTGGGGGGAATTTAGGGTATCCTAAGCTGGGATCCAAGCACCCTGAAACTCCAGAAGGACTCAATTGAGGGGTCCTGAGTGTGCCTGCAAGCTCTGCTGTAACCTGCATTCCTGTTGTCCAATAAACCTTCTGTTTTATTGGCTGGCTGAGAGTCACTGTGGGTCCCAGGAAGAGGGGTGCCGGACTGGACTCTCCCACACTCCGTGACAGTCAGCCCTTGATAAACTGGTCACAAAACATTTTGCTAATATGGAAGAGGATAAACAGGCTTGAATGGAGGCTCTGTTTCAGACACACTGCCCGATATAAATCTAGTCAATACAGATAAGGAAGGGGTCACTTGAGTTGCCAGCAGTAACTCAGACACACATTTTGAGCAGCCTTCTTATTTTAACCAGTTCTTAGCTCCTAAGAAGAATTCAGCCTATTTAACCTCTGTATAAAGTTATCCAGCCACCACCAGCAACAGTGGAGAATAGACAAGCTTATACAGAGCTCTTATTGCTTCTCTCACCACCAGAAATTGGTCCAATAAAAGATTACCTCCCCCACCTTGTATCTGTAATAAGAGCTCTGGCTTTTAACAAGTCTGGTCATAACTAAGGATATGTCTACACTGCAGTCACAGGGAGTAGCTGCAGCTCATGTAGCCACAGCTAGCTAGATTCAGTTTGTCTACTGAAACTGCAGCCATACCCGACTGCAGTGTAGACATACCCTAAAACTGCTCCACTACCGCCACATCAATGAGTAAAGGGATGCCTATGGAGGTGTGTCCTTTTGGCCAGATTGGAGCCCAGCTATCTCTAGCAGAATGGTGCAGAGGGAGTGGGTCAGTGTAATGGTTTCTTTGTTGTGGCTTCTGTGCTCATTTGATTTTGTGTCATGCTGGTTTTACACTGATGCAAGTCTATTGGATTCACTAGAGCAGGAGGTTCTCAAACTGGGGGTCAGGACCCTTCAGGGGATCAAGAGATTATTACATGGGGGAGGTCACAAGTTGTCAGCCTCCACCTCAAACCCTGCTTTGCCTCCAGCATTTATAATGGTGTTTATATATATATATATATATATATAAAAATAAGTGTTTTTAACGTGTGTGTGTGGGGGGTCACTCAGAGACTTGGTATATGAAAGGGGTCACCAGTACAAAAGTCTGAGAACCCCTGCACTAGAGTCCCTCTCTTACACCAGTGAGGATCAGGAGTGTGGAATCAGGTCTGGGGGCTTCAACAGCATCTGGCTCTTGGGAGCAAAAAGCCTTCCTTGACCTTGCAACACAACCCCACATGCCCTTCTTCACCCACAGTCGTGTTCTTATCTGAAATTTCATGCAGCTCAGAGAAACAAGTTAGGAGCTAACAGATCTATGCAGGATTGTGACAAGAACTGACTCAGGAGGCCAAATTTCATAGAATATCAGGGTTGGAAGGGACCTCAGGAGGTCATCTAGTCCAATCCTCTGCTCAAAGCAGGACCAACACCAAATAAATCATCCCAGCCAGGGCTTTGTCAAGTCAGGCCTTAAAAACCTCTAAGGACGGAGAGTCTACCACCTCCCTAGGTAACCCATTCCAGTGCTTCACCACCCTCCTAGTGAAACAGTGTTTCCTAATATCCAATCTAGACCTCCTCCACTGCAATTTGAGACCATTACTCTTTGTTCTGTCATCTGCCACCACTGAGAAAAGCCCAGCTCCAGCCTCTTTGGAACCCCCCTTCAGGTAGCTGAAGGCTGCTATCAAATCCCCCTCTCACTTCCCAAAGGCAGAGACTTATAATAGGTAGGCACATAACAGCACCCCAGTTGTTCATGGGCATCAGGTAAGTGGAATGTAAAATGCTAATTTAAAACCCTCCTTTGCCCTGATGTCTACAAAAAAGCTTGACAGTGATGAAAAAAAGAGTGGACGATGGCAGCTTGTAGACTGATGCCACTGCCTCTCATGTTGTTCAGTATGGTCACTATTCTCTTGTGCTCCTTGTCTGTCTAAGTCACCCAGTCTTTTGTCTTATAGACAGTGGGATCCTTAGGGTAGGGCCTGTCTTCATTCTGTGTTTGTATAGCACCTACCCTGTTGAGTCCTTGTCTATGACTGTGCTCCTAGGTGCTATTGCAATACAAATAATCAACAGTTGTTGGATTGTATGCGATTAAAGTAGGCAGAAGGAAAAGTAGATTTGCAGGGGGCTGAGACCACCTGAGACCTCACTCCCCAACCCCTGAGAGCCCTACAAGTCAGTCTGCCAACCAATAATGGTTATTCAAGGAGAGAAGAGCAGAAAGCCTTTAAGTCCACAGGGATATCCCTGTGCAGATGTAACCTACCTGGGAAGTGCTTGGATTTATAGTGATAGGCGCTACAGAAGCTCCTAAAGCAGACAGAATGGGACAGCGCCGTTATAAGGCAGTCTGGCCACTGTGCCCCAGGAAAGTGTCATGGTAACACCTGCCAGCTGGTGCTTTTCAGAGGCAGAAAAATAGCATTGCCTTCTAAAATATCACATACCAGGAACAAGGTCCAGCCCCCAGTAAGGTTTAAGAGGACAATGAGCCCAACCATTCTCCCTTGAATTCAAGCACTGAAAGCAGGGGAACAAATTTCTGAATAATGGAACAGAGGACTGGCATGGAGGGATTTGAGTTTTGTTCTGAATGAGCAACTGATGCTCCAGTACTCCTATAGGTTAGGCATCTAATCACACCAAGATATTGATCTGTGGTGAGACAAGCTCCCTAGGGTGAAGAGTTTCATTTACAGGTTGTTTTTAAACACCAGGTACAGCTGAGTTGTGATCTTACAGTAACATAAGCCCTGATCCTTTCATAGGGTTTCATTGAGTTTCAAGCCAAAAGGGACCATTAGATCATCTAGTCTGACCTCCTGTATATCTCAGGATGTTACATTTTATCCACATGGCTCTAGCGAACCAAGTGACTTCAGTCAGACTGAAGCATTTCAGTCCTTAGGAGACTAAATTGTGTGCCACAAGCAGATACCCAGATGCACTCCAAGCCTGAGGACCCCACAACACAGAACTGATTAGGTGAAACACACACAGCTAATCCCCAGAGCAAGCCACACTCCACAGGAAGGTAAAACCTCCAAGGTTTCCACCAAACAGACCTGAGGGAAAATTCCTTCCCATCTCCACATCTGATGCTCAGTAAGACCCTGTACACATGAGCAAGACACCAACCAAGCACCTAAGAGAGAGGCTTCTCAACACCACCTCAGAGCACTGTTACATCCTAGCCAGGGTCCCATCTCCAGGTGGGGAGAATCAGATGTTTCAAAGAAAGGCAAATGACCCAAAATACATCTATCCAATTATGTATCCGGGAACATTTCCTTCCTTCCACCCCAGCAGGCAACCAGCTGAAGCAGAAAGTTTAGTCAGTCATTGTTTTAACAGAAAGCTACAAGTGTTACAAGCACACCAAAGGCAATCCTATTCTCCCCAGGGCCCAGGAAGAAAGGAGGTTGGCGGGGGTGTGTGTGAAAAAGGGGATTCAGGGATTCATAGATGTAGAAGGCTGCTTCAGGCAGCTTCTCCCAGCCAGCCCCTTCAAACTTCACTCATCCAACTCCATCCAGGCTAGTGAAGCCTTTCAAAAACAGACAGAACACAAAACAAACCTTCATCACTCTACCAGACACTCTGTCTCTTGGAGGGCAAGTCACACCACCCTGGTGCTCCTACCACTAGGCTGGGAAATAAAAATAGGCACCACACCTTAGCCTCCAGCTCTCTCTCTCACCTTATAGAGGCAGGTTATATACCGCCCTCTTTCCCAGACCTTACCCTGATTGGCTGGGAGAGAGGGGAGTCTTGCCTCCACCTTATACTACAAGGCTCCTGACCCCAGACCCTTAAAGGAACAGTAACCTCTGTTTTCCCTGACAATAATGATCACCCTGGGACTACTCCTTCTCTCCAAGAAACTGCCTCTGCCATTTTGTATGATCTTGTCTGCTCCAGAATTCCTGGAACAGGGTAGCCTGGCCTGCCAGACTTCCCCCTTTGGCCTTAAAAGGACAGTATACCTGTTACACAAGGCCGTAAGGTTCACCACAACCATCCAGCCCATTTCACCTCACTGCCCCCCTCATTCCAGGCCATGGAATTTCTCCTAGAAGCTGGACTGAAGCATAAATTTTAGAAATATCTTGCCCTGGAGGGACGCTGAGCAGTAAAGCCCACAGGGGTTGTGGGTGCAACTGGTTTTGTGCTAATATATATTTCATGTCGTACTTGTTGAACCTTGAAATATTTGTAGGGTCAGTAGCAGAACAGTAACCAAACCAAGGCACTCAAAAATCAGAAGCTGCTATGTAAAGCTTGGGACTTAACTTTTTTGTTCCTCAGTTTCCCTCTCTGTAAAATGTCTGATTTTCATTTGCCTGAAGTCACATGAGTCAGTGGCAGAACCTGGAATAGAAACCAGAAGTCCTGAATCACTTTCCCCTTGTCTCTCTCTCCATAAACCCGCAAGGTCCTCCCAGAGCTGAGGGCAGAACCCATGCCCACCTCTCTAACCATTAACCCACTTTCTCCCAAAGGTTCAGATACTTCTCTGGAATCAATTTGGTCTGAAATGGGGCTAGGGATTTGGGGCATATAACCCATTGGTGAGTGTGTGTCATAGGGCCCCCCTCTGGGCCTGATCCCAAGAGTCTGTTAGGGTACATCTACACAGCTCACAGCAGCAAGTCTCAGAGCACAGGTCAGCAGACAAGTCTTACAGGGTTCACACTATGGTGCTAAAAATAGCTGTGTAGACCTTCAGGCTCTGAAGCCCACCCCTCTCCCCAGGCTTCAGGGCCTGAACTCCAGCCCAAGTCTGAACATCTAGATAGGTATTTTCAGTGTAACGGCACGAGCCCCAGGAGGCTGAATCTGTTAACCTGGGCTCTGAGACCTGCTAGCATGGGCTACTGTTTGCTGTGTAGACATGCCCGGGCTTGGTACTTCATCTCAAGCAACTTGTTCTCTTAGCTCTGGAGGTTGATGGTTCAATCCCTCCACATATTGTCCAAGATGTCCACCATCACCCAAGACTTACTGAGAGGAAGGCATCTTTCTGTCTGTGACTGTAGGAGTAATAATATCAGCACAACACCTATTTGTTTCAGAAGATTAATGCAGGCCTTGTTATGTTACCACTATATCTAGTCATCGGCCTTTAAATTCTGGAGTGAGGCATTGTCCCAGGGGAAAGTGTTAGAAGCTGGAATGCCATGACCCATTCTGCACTTGTCCTGATGATAGAAGACTCTGGCCATGAGGGCCCTTAATCTGATTTTGCAAAACAATGAAATAATTACACCATAAGAGCTCATCCCGAGAAGAAGTACAGCTGGCACCGTATTCACGTTTATTTAAATTAATGTTTTTGAGAAAAAAAACCCAAATGTCATGGGAGAGTTCTCTGCCAGTCATTCCCTGGGAAGCATCCTTTGCAAGACCAAAATGGCCTCATTTATCTCTGCTGAAAGTGGAGCTGGATGCAAAATTGGATACTTTACAACAGGAGATCTAACAACAAGGGAATTTATACGCTTGCAACGATTAGGCTATTTTTCACTCCAGGTGATGCGAGAATACAGCTCTATTTCAGATAAGGCTGCAGAAGAGACAGGCAGGCTCAGAGAAGTGATCAGAATTTTCAACCACAGCTGGGACATAACTTTTAGAACACAATGTAGCCCTTTGCTTTAGGAGTTGTCATTCAAATAGGTCTAGCAGGGCTAATTTTTTTTTTTAAGAGCTCCTTTCAGCATCTAAAATTTTTCCACAAGAACTCAACAGCTAGCAACTCCCAATGTACATTTTTAGAGGAACTAAGGGTCAGATCTGCCAAGTGTTCCTCACTCACAGCCTGAGCTAGATTTTTAACAGGGTTCAGCTCCCATTTAGGCAGCCAAACAGCAGCCAGATTTTTAAAAGCAGCTCAGCACCCTGTGGCTGCCTCCCAGTTTGATCCTGATGGCAGCAGGCTTTCCCAAAACGCACAGCACCCGACATGCATGCGCAGTGCTGATCTCTTCTGAGAATTGTGGCCTTCGTTCATCAAACCCAGTGTCCCGCCCACTGGCAGTAGTCAAAAGCTAGCCTCAGGGTGTGTCTGCACTGCAATCGGAGGTGTGACTGCAGCTGGTATAGACAGTCCCAACCCAGCTTTGATCTAGATCATGGCTGGCTTTAGTAACTATAGTAGCAGGGAAGCCCCAGATACGGTGACCAGATGTCCCAATATTAGGGGCTTTGGTTTATATAGGCAACCTATTACCACCACCCTCCTGTGTCTCAATTTTTAACACTTGCTATGTGGTCACCCTAGGCCCAGCCAGCAGCATGTGCTCCCCCTGCTCAAGTCTGTACCTAGGGTCCTGGGCAGGTGTGGCTAGCTTGTGCAGCCTCCTGATCTAGTGAGCTAGATCAAAGCGAGCTTGGTATGTCTGCATGTGCTGCAATCTTCTGATTGCAGCATTGACATATCCTTAGAGGAAGGCAACCTCCCTTTCCCCATGTAATCCATCCTGCTCAGCTTATGTTGGGTGAGTGGGGAAAATTCCTTTCTAGTCATGGGTAGGCATTTTACACTCAGGAGTGTGAGATTTCATTCCCCTCATCACAGCCTTAGCTTTGCAGTGACAAACAGTGCAGCAGATTGCTCATGGCTCTTTGTGTGTGCAAGGGTACAAGGACCCTCACTCACCTGGTGGTGCAGATGGGCACAGCTCATAGACTTTATGGCCAGAAAGAACAATTGTGATAATCTAGCCTGTCCTGTGCACTGCAGGCCACAGAACCTCACCCACCCACTCCGGTAATAGGCCCATAACCTCTGGCTGCATTACTGAAGTCCTCAAATCTTGATTTAAAGACTTCAAGTTACAGAGAATCCACCATTGACTCTAGTTCAAACCAGCAAGTGACCCGTGCCCCATGCTGCAAGGGAAGGCAAAACACTCCAGGGGCTCTGCCATTCTGACTCAGGGGAAAATTCCTTCCCAGTTCCAACTATGATGATCAGTTAGACCCTGAGCATGTGCGTGAGACCCACAAGCCAGACACCTGGGAAAGAATTCTCTGGAGTAACTCAGAACCCTCCCCATGTAATGTCCCATCACCAGCCATTGGAGATATTTACTAATAGCAGTTGTGGATCAACCATATGCCATGGTAAGGAATCTCATCAGACCATCCCCTCCATAAACTCATCAAGCTCAGTCTTGAAACCAGTTAGTTTTTTGCCCCTGCTGCTCTTCTTGGAAGTCTGTTCCAGTTCTTCACTCCTCTGAGGTTAGAAACCTTCATCTACTTTCAAGACTAAACTTGTTGATGGCTAGTTTATATCCATTTGTTCTTGTGACAATATAGACCCTTAACTTAAATAACTTCTCTCCCTTCCTGGTGTTTATCCCTCTGACGTATTTATAAAGAACAATCATATCTCCCCTCATCCTTCATTTTGTTAGGCTAAACAAGCCAAGCTCCTTAAATCTTCTTTTGTAAGGTTGGTCATCCATTCCTCTGAGCATCCTAGTAGCCCTTCTCTGCACTTGTTCCAGTGTGAATTAATCTTTCCTAAACATGGGAGACCAGAACTGCACACAGTATTCCAGATGTGGTCTCACCAGTGCCTTGTATAATGGCACTAACACTGTCCTGTCTCTACTGGAAATACCTCACATGATGCATCCTAGGACTGCATTAGCCTTTTTCACAGCTGCATCACATTGATGATTCATAATCATCCTGTGATTGAACCAGGTCTTTCTCCTCTTTTGTCACTTCCTACTGATACATCCCTAGTTTATAGTAAAAATTCTTGTTGTTAGTTCTTAAGTGCACGACTCTGCACTATTAAATTTCATCCCATTTCCATTACTCCAGTTTTCAAGGTTGTTCAAATCTTCTCAAATGATATTCTAGTCCTCCTTCCTGTTGGTAATACCTCCCACCTTTGTGTTATCTGCAAATTTTATTAGTGCACTCCCACTTTTTGCGCCAGAGTCATTAATGAAAATATTGAAGATTTATTCTTGAGGAACTCCACTAGCAACCTCCCTCCAGCCTGACAGTTCACCTTTCAACATGACCCAGTGTAGTCTCCCCTTTAACCAGTTCCTTACTCACCTTTGGATTCTCATATTAATCCCTGCTTTCTCCAGTTTAACTGATTATTTCCCATGTGGAACTGTATCAAATGTGTTACTGAAATCCAGGTAGATTGGATCTACTGCATTTCTATTACATAGCAACCCCTATGCTCCAAGAGCCATACAGATTGCCCCCTGTACATACTCCTTGGGCCACAAGGCATCTCCTGGAGGGGCAGGAAGGAGGCAATAAATAAACCTGAGGATAATTTGTGAGCAGAAAGAAAGGGTTCATTCACTGAATACAAAAATATTTTCAATGTAAACACTCTCAAAGCTTAGTGATGCCCAGATCTAGAGTGGTTTATTTGATCTATCCTAGCCGCAGGGGGCTATTCATAGAGTTTCAGGGATGTGCAGATCTGGGATTTTATGTTGACACATTATAGACAGCAGGGTTAGTCACAGCATCTGGACTGGGATCAGAATTTTCTCAGAGTTTCAGGGATGTTCACTGCTGGCGGGCGGAGGGGGGAAACGGGATGGACGGATCAACTGAGTCTCATCTCTAATCATTAATGGAGATGGTAATCAACCTTGTTAATAGCCATCTGTCTCAAAGATCTCCAGCACCTCAATTCTGAATACTCTTATTATCTGAGCATCTAGGAAGAGGAGCAAATGTCATTTTATAAGAACATTTTAAACAGTGGTAAAAGAATGCACTCTCTCTCTCCTCTCCCTTGGTAGTTGAATGAAAAGGCCAAGATGCTGAATATTTAGTCCAGTACCTCCTGGCAAACCATCTTGATATAAATGTTAGCCCCTGAGTGGATCTGTTTTTTAAAAGTAGGTTATTAGGACCCAGAAGGATGCAGCTGGTGTCTAGCACAATGGAAAATAAGCTGTCTGACAGCTAGGGTAGCCATGGGGTTATTGATGAAAAATGAAATATCTCATCAGCTTCTTTGAATGCCCCATTATCAGCTGCTGCAGATGGACACAGTTGCTTTAGCCACCTGAACATTAGCAAGGAGGTTAAATAACCATCTCTCTTAGAAAAGAGCCGTTTTCAAACCTACATTTCACTGGGGAAGGAATGAGAGCTTTTATCAGTCCGCTATTTCTACAGCAGGGAGATCTTCACCTGATTTTAATGCACGCTGCTCTGCAATGATTTCTTTCACATTTGGAGCTGGCCGTTTCTGGAGAAACAGTCACAGAAATTTGCTGTGTTTAATATGCTAGCTGCAGTCTGGAGCATGTTGGGCATACAAATCACTTCCAGACTACACTCACTCTCTCTCTTTCTCTCTCTCTCTCTCTCTCTCTCTCTCTCACACACACACACACACACACACACACACACACACACACACACAGAAGAAAAGAAGAAACTGATCTATGTGTGTGGATAGATAGATGATACACACACATCTTAAATCTAGACAGCACCTCATGTTATCCAGATGTCATCGCAGGTTCTCTGAGAACAGCCTGACTTTACTTGTGGGGAACTAACTCTTGTGACTTTAGATGGCATCAGGGCACAGGTTGTGCTCGATGAGCTCATTTATACTCAGCTGAGCTCTAATCCTTCAGACTCACACTGGAAGCTGAACCTGAGGGGTCTGATCCAAAGCCCACTGAAGTCAATGGGACTCTTCCCATTCACTCAAGGGGCTCTGGGTCAGGATAGCTCTCTTGAGAAGTTATCACAGGGTACTGCTCCTATCTCGCTGTGCAGCCTTGGACAGGTTACCTTGGTCCTGGCTGTGGATACAAAAGAAAGGGGAGAGACTACCAGGGACTTCCCATACCTATGCAGGAGCCTACAAAATGCCCATCCTTGTGCTCCTCTGGCTGCTCTCCTTTAATGCTGCTGCTGGTGCTAGCCTCCGTAGTGGGGCTGGGCAGGGCGATGCTCCCTGCAATAGCCAGTGGAGCTGTGTAGAAGGAATGGATGGGTGTATGGATTAGTTTCCCCTGGGGCTCCTGGCAGCACTGGGCCTACCTGAAGCAGTGTGCTGCTCTGGCAGGGGCAGAGTGCCACCTCAGCACCGCCTCCCGCTGGCTGTGACATAATGCCCCATAATCTTCTCCCCGGCACTCAGTGCTTTTCTCTTCACCTTTAATCCAGGCCTGGATTAAGGGCTAGGCACTCTTGGCCTGTTCCCAGAGCATATCACAGGGTGGATTGGCTCTTTAAGGAATTTGGGGTCAGCCGCACCTGTGTCTTGTCACCTGGTTCTAGGTGAAGGGTTTGGGTTTACGGTGGTGATCAGACATCATGGTCAGGGGCAAGGCTCCTGCTCCATCAGAGAGAGGAAGAGCAGGGACCAGGAGAAACCTAGGGGAGATCTCTCTTGACAAGCCTGGAGTGGGCCTGGTAGAGCTCCCCTGATCAGAAGGCTCTGGGGAGCTGAGGGACAGCTGGGGCCTGAATGGTGTTGCCACCTTTGATATGTAAAAAAAACTGGCACCCTCTCCCCCACAAGGCAAGCCCATTGCAACTACCATCCCGACCTCCACAATCCCTCCTTCAACAGCCAATTATGGTATCTAGAGAGATAACACATATAGATAGATAAGATTGATAACATTGCATGTCTTCTCACTCTTGCTTGACTCAAACCCTCTCTCACACAGGCATGTTGGTGGACAGACGGCTGCTGTATTTTCAACAGTTTTTGCTTAAACTGTGGAAGTGGGAACACTGCAACGGTGCCTTTAGCTGGACACAGAAACGTTTAACATTAGATATCCTGGTGCATTGTGATAATCATGCAACTCTTTAGACCCACATTAAAAAAAACCAGTCAGATAAAATTGTTTTTCTGGCAACTGGGAAATCCATAAACAACAAAACAACAACAACAACAAAAAACAAACAGCCAGGCTGGCCAAATGCCAGGTGGTAACCCTAGGCTGGAAGCCCTTACACAAGTGGGGGAGATCTGCAGGGGAAGGTTCTAGAGGGGACCCAGGGTGAGAAAAGGAGTCTGGGAAAGGGGCTATCCACGCCGGATGAAAAGACCTGCCTGGTGCTAATCCATCAGGGGGCAGGATCAGAACCCTCAAGAGGGAAATGCCAGGCTGCAAGACCTGAGTTTCGGAATAAAATTTCGAGCCTAGCAAAGGGCTGCAGAAAATAATCAGGGCCGTATTTGTTCTGGTTTAAGCTGACACTTGAACTGTGCTGTTTTAATAACCCAGACCCCAAGAAGGGCTGTTGTTTTACTTGCACAAAAGTCTGGGTGCGGTTTTTGAGACACCCAAGAAAGGGCAAGGGAGGCATTAGTAGGGAGAGATGCTCCCATGGCCTGGCCGCAGGGTTATGTATAGAAGTGGGGCCACATGCAGGCTGTGCTCGGGGCCCCAGATTGCCTTAATTTGCTCCTGCCTGGACCAGCGTCCCTCTTCAATATGCCAGGTGCTTTAAATCACCCCCAGCTGCCTTTCTTTTGGCTCCATTTACAACACTGATCTCCTCATGGACACTCCTCAGTGCCAATCCCGCACTGGATCGAGAACAAGAGGATTCAAATGAAAGCACTTCCTAATGAAAAAGGGGAAAGAATGTTCTTCCTTAATGCCCCTCCCTTGCCCCTCTATTTCTCCCCCCACGCTTTCCCTGTTGGGTCAGGAAGATGACTCATGTTTGCTGTCTAAGGGCCTGAGCTACACCCATTGGAACCAATGGGAACTTTGCCATTGTTGCAGATTGTGCCCTTAGCCTGTAAGTTTCTGTGGTCAGGGACATAAGAACAAAAGAACGTCCATACTGGGTCAGACCAAAGGTCCAATCAAGCCCAGTATCCTGTCCTCTGACAGTGGCCAATGGCAGGTGCCCCAGAGGGAATGAACAGACGGGTTATCATCAGATGATCCAGGCCCTGTCACCCAATCCCAGTTGAGGCAGTGTGGCTCTGTGGAAAGGGCACTGGTCTGTGCGTCAGGAGACCTGGGAGTTAATCCTGGCTCTGCCACTGACCTGCGGACAAACTACTTTTCCTGTGCCTCAGTTTTCTCATCTGTTTAAATGGGGATAATGATACTTACCCAAAGTGCTTTGAGATTGTTGGGTGGAAGATGCCGTCTAGGAGTGAAGTAGTAACACTGCCATGACTGATGGTGATGATCTTCCTAGAAGAACTCAGTAGAACCGGATGGGATGAAATATATTCAGTACCTGGAAGTCTTCAACTCATCCTGTGTATGAATCACAGCCAAAGAGTAGCAACATCATATCTGAGTATTAGATTTCATGGCCCACACTGAGAGGATTGAAATTTCTTTTTGTCTTGGCAATCTTGCTTTGGATGTCAAGGAGACAGGAGCAGCTGTAGCCACTGCCCCCCAGGTGTCTGATGTGATTTCTGTACTCACCTTTTACTGCTGCTCTCCTAATGGATTCAGTCTGTCTGAACTGTTGTCCTAGATTCTGCATTCAACATATATGATTTTAGATTTTCAGGTCCTTGTGGACAAGAATGTAAAATAGTCCTCAGTCCAATATGTGACTGCTTAGGCCAGCACAGGGCTTAGGAAGACTCTAGATTGGGTTTACACTATGGTCTACATTCCGGGGTTAAGTCGACCCATGTTATGCCCCTCCAGCTATGTGAATAACGTAGCTGGAGTTGACGGATCTTAGGCTGACTTATTGCGGTGTCTACACCATGCTGGGTTGATGGGAGACCTTATGCTTCTTGTTCCAGTGGAGAACCGGAGTTGATGGGAGATCCACGGTAAGTGGAGACAAGCCCAAGTCCAGAAGCCAAAGAACCAGATAGAACCACAGGATCTCTTTGTGTCCAGCAGCCGCCCTAAAGAATTCCCTTGACGTCCATTACAGCTGAGACCTGGATTTCCTCTACCATGAGGGATGCTATAGGAACTCTGTGCACCAGGTACATAGCGTGGTCCTGAAGCAAAGGAGCACCAAGTGCCATCTGAGCCGGTAATTAGTGCCGTGGCCCTATCCTTTCCCACCGGCTGTGCAAAGCAGACCTGGTTGTAGGCTGGAAATTCTGATATTTTGAAAAGTGGTTTCATGCCATATTGGGAGGACATTCAAAACACCCCATGTTGTGATGGTGAAGTACTTTTTGAGTTTGAAATGTTAAAACATTTGTACATTCCGGAATCAAAATGTTTCGTTCCAGTTTGTCAGAAGGAAACCGTTCAGCTTGGCTCCATATTAATCTGTGTGCTGCAGCACCTAAGCCCAATGCTCATTAGAGTCACTTTGCTGCTCTATGCATGAGGCGCATGTTCACGTAGCAATTCCTAAGCATAGTAAATTAGACCGGTTAGGCTATGAGCTCATCCCCATACAGCAGGCATGAGCTGCAGAGACAACAGCCTGAGACACACCAAGGAAAGATTGTCGGCAAGCGGCTGTGTCTTTTCTTCACTTGCTCAATGGATAGTTGGATTTATTTACACTTGGAAAGAACTCCTCTTATTATTATGCAGATTTAGTTTCAGTTCCAAGCTGGGACATTTCCACAGGTGTGTGAATCTGGGTGGTGAATGGGAAATAATCTATGCAGCCTTTCACTTCTAGATTGCCACTGCAAATCCAGCCCAGGACACTAATAATAATCAGAGCTCAGCTTTTACATAGCAATTTTCATCCATAGATCCAAAAGTTTGTTGTTATTTGCTTTTTCAAGATGAGGGAAACTGAGGTGCAGAGCAGTGATGTGACTGGCCCAAGATCAGACAGTAGAGGTGAGTATAGAACCCAGTTCTCCAGAGAGCCACACATGTGGCTCAGCCCACTGGACCATGTTTTCTTCCAGTGGGGAGCAGCAGTCATTGCCATTTTATGGCCTTTTGCATTTATATTTTAAATTCTACATAATTATTAAAATACTAATAGATTAACCCTAAGGCCCTCTGCAGTAGTTAAGAACCATGATTCCCATTTGACAATGGAGGAAGCGGAGGCACAGAGAGGCCAAGTGACTTACTCTAGCTAACGCAGCGAGTCTGTTGCAGAGTCAAGAATAGGGCCTAAGTGCCCTCAGCCCCAAGTCTGTGCAGGAAGCACAAGATCCTTAGTGAGCTGGTGGTCTCACTCCAGGTCCAAATGCACAGACCAACCGGCACTAATTGGGTCTCCTGTTGGCCTTTTCAACAGAGAGCTCAAGGATGGAAAGGACAATGCAGACTGGGTGTCTCTCCAGGTTAGGGCTCAGGAACCCTATTGGGATGCCCTGGAAGGGAAGTTTATCCTGTCAATGCTTCACAGATGAACAGAAGACTTTAGGGCAGATTTTGGTTCCTCTATGCTGCTCCCAGTGTGAAAGAGCTAGATCAGCCCCCATGAGAATTCCTGGAGTGCAGGGATGGCATATGTGGCCCTACACTTCCTCATCCTGTAGCCCCCAGTGTAGAGGGTTACCAGAGACGTGTCCTGGAAGGGTCAGGACAGGAGTGGGTGTGTTGGAAGTGGGAGGGTGCCTGGCAGGGCCGGCGCTACCATTTAGGCAGCCTAGGCAATTGTCTAGGGCGCCAGAATAATTGGTGGACTCCGTTTTGCTGGAGGGGGCGGCAGGCGGCTCCGGTGGAGCTGCCGCCGTGGTGCCTGCGGAGGGTCCGCTGGTCCGCGGCTCCGGTGGAGCTGCCGCAGTCGTGCCTGTGGACAGTCGGCTGCTCGCGCGACTCCGGAGGACTTCCCCCAGGCACCACTGCGGCAGCTCCACAGGAGCCGCGGGACCAGCGTGCGGGGTGGCGAAATTGCCGTGCACCTAGGGCACTCAAACCCCTAGCGCCAGTCCTGGTGCCTGGCCAGACAGCTCTATACTCCCCCTTTTCTGGACTGTGGAGCAGCCCACAGGCGTTGGAGGTTCAAGCAGCCCATACCGCCCCTGAAGAGCAGAATATCTGGGAGGATAAACCAGTTTTGCCATCCTTCTCTACTTAGACTGTGTCTTTTGTGGCACGCTTCCCGAGAGGGGCAGTGCAGAATGTTGATGGCAGTTGGTCAGGGATGTTTCGACAGCACTCAAGACAGCCTCAAAAAGATTTAAGAGAGCTAAAGAGATGAAAACAAACAGGAATCAACCATCTTGGGATATTAAAATTCTTCTGTTTTGCCACCATCTGTCCCTCTCAGCAGGTCAGTATATTTATGGATGAGCAAGTGCTTGGTTGGCTGGTTCTCACCCATACGCTCAGGGTCTAACTGACCGCCCTTTGCGGAGTCGGGATGGAATTTTCCCCCAGGTCACATCAGCAGGGATTGTGGGGGTTTTCACCTTCCTCTGCTCCATGGGTGTGGGTTACTTGCCAGGATTATCTAGGTATAATCTCACTTAATCAGTTCCCTGCCATTGCAGGGGCCTCAGGTATTGGTCCTGCCTATATTCTGCTTATGGCACATAGTAATTGAGTCTCTAGTGGGCTGTGCCACTTCGTTCTAGCGTCAGTAGATGGGTTTAGTGTGCATGTGCTGGGGGGTGGCAGTGGCCTGTGACATTCAGGAGGTCAAACCAGATGATCTGGTGGGTCCCTCCTGGTCTTCAGCTCTGAGACTATGACTCAAATATGGATGACTCATTTCAGCGGTTGCTCATCCCTTTTGGAGCCTGCGTGGCGAGATGACGCGCCACAGTTTCTTCCACAGCTGGTTTGCCGAGATAAAGACTTTTTTTTTTGCTGAGTAAAATTGCATCCCTAATTCAAATCTGCATCACAAAAGGGTGAATGTGGAGCTGTTTTAGCCCCATTCAGGAAACTCTATTGGCAGGGCGCGGGTTCTAAACATTTAGCAGGGGAAATGCTCCTTGCTCCTTATATTAAATGATGGCCCCACCTTTGATCTAGGCAGCCTCCTCCAGTGTCTGAGAATAAAGGGCTCTTTAATCCATCAGGCAAAGCCATAACAAAATTCAATGACTGGAAGGTGAAAGCAAAGCAATTCAATCTGGAAACAAGGAGCAAAGTTTGAACTGTGAGAGTAACTAACCCTGGGGATAACCAGGGAGGTGATGAATTCATTACCTGGAGTCTTTTCACATCAAGAGTGGATGTCTCTTTCTAAAATATCTGCTCTTGCTCAACTGCAAGTTATTGGGCAGGATGGAGGAATGAGTGGGTGGAGTTCTCTGGCCTGTGCGATGCCAGAGGTCAGACTAGATAATCATAATGGACCCTCATAGCCTTAAAACCTATCAATTTGGCCAGCATGTGGAATGTAGTTCGGCCTTCTCCACAAATCATTTTCTTAAACCACCCTTAAGCATGTGAGGATTTAATCCACTTGTTCTGTGCCTACAAACTGGTGGATTGTTTCTAGGAAGTAGCAGGCTCTTTTGAGCAAGGACTGTCTTCACTATGGACTGAATTTTCTAAAGCTCTCAGCATCCATACTTGGAGCCAGATTTTCCACAGAGGGCAGCTCTTCGTTAGGCACCTAAATCAGTAGTTGGATTTCCAAAAGAGCTCAGCACACTGGGCACTGAGTCCTTCTGAAAATCTGGCCTTTATTTAGGGGGTTTCTACATGGGAGCGGAGCACTGAACAATCTGCCCTTGAGATCTGAAACTGTGCCTCCAAGTGTTTCAAAGGGACTCGGCCCAGCATCTGAGCTGCACTTCCAATGTATTTTGAATGCATGAATTGGGTTTGCACAAGCACAGTTTAGAGGCTGGGCTGAGGTCCCCTTTATGGAAAAGGGCCCCTCTGTCATTTGGCCAGAGTCACACAAGAAGTCAGGAATAGATGGAGGGTGGAATAATCACTGTTCCAGAGTTGCTGGGCGGTTCTCGGCCCCTGCTCCACCACAGGCCCCACCCCCATTCCACCCCTTCCCCCAAGCCTCCACCCCGTCCCTTCCATCCCCATTCCACCCTCACTCCTCCCCGTCCCCCCAGCTCCTTCTGCATGCCACCGAAGAGCTGATCCGAGGCAGGTGGAAGGTGCTAGGAGGGAGGGGAGGAGCTGATTGGTGGGGCCCCCTGGTGGGAGAGAGGGAGAGGAGCTTTTCGGGGTTGCTGCTGGTGGATGCTGAACACCTACTATTTTTTTCCCCCCATGGGTGCTCCAGCCCCAGAGCACCCACGGAATTGGTGCCTATGAACTGTTCCAACCACTGGACGATGCTCCTCTCCCTCTTAATCCTTTGAGACCTAAATCCTTTCAAGTCGCTTCTTTCACCAGGCAGTGCTTACAAATACACTTTTGCAACACTGATCTGCTCTCTGTTTTCTATCCCAGAAGAAACCTCACCATCTATTTACTCTGGAGTTTAGCTGAGGTGTACAGTGGCAACACAGTCATTATTGCTTCATAGCTTATGGAACTGAATGCAAATCACAGGAATGTGGGAACTGCCATACACGTCAGCCGAGTGGTCCATCTAGTCCAGTATCCTGTCAGAAGCTAGTGCCAGCTGTTTCAGAGGCAGGTGCAAGAAATCCCATTGTAGGCAGTTATGGAATAATCTGGTGCCAGTGGAAGTTTCCTCCTCGCTCCAATTAATTAGAGGTTCCCTCACGAAGCCAGAAGGTTTATAGCCCTTCAAAAAATTGTGCATTAGGATACTGGATGTTCTCATTATCCATAAAAGTGTTTTGAATCCTACTAGCCTCTTGTCTCCATGGTATAGGGCCTGGTGATATTTCATACTAATCCTCACATTAATGTTGCAGTCATTAGCATTCACAGTCATTCTTGCAAAGTCTTGAAATGAAGGCCCTGGTAACAGCTCAGACGCTCTGTCATCTTTGGAGCTCTGAATTGTGTCCCCCAGCCGGTTTGGGGCCCTGATGAGTGCTGATCGTTTCTGCACTGGGAGCTGGGAAATGAGGCCAGCTCGTTTACTCAGCAAGGGAATATGCACTGATTTGTATGATGAAGATGGAGTTGTGATTCTTTAAATAAATAATTCATAATCATTTGTGCCTAGAGGGCCAGATTTACACTGGAGTAACTCCACTGATTAACAACAGTGGAATGGCGACTGGCCCTTCTAGGGAGCCAGTTTTTGAAAAGGTTCAGGGACAGATTTCCAAGCGCTCAGTGCCCACAACCGGGGGTCAGATTTTCAACAGAGCTCAGCTCCCACTTAGACCCCTGTGTAACGATCACATTTTCAGAATAGGTTAGCATCCAGCTGCTCCCAGTGTGACACTAATGACCAGATTTTCAGACGTGCCCAGCATCCAACCTACATCTAGTCTGTTGAGTTCATCTGAAAATCTGGCCTCTTATTTAGGTTTCTGGCCCCAATTGTGAATGCTGGTCCTCCCTGAAAACTGGTTGGAGTTCATTCCATTTAAAGATCTCTATATCCTTTAAATTAATTGGTTAACCAAACTTTACAATACCCCTGTGAAGCTGGTAACTGTTTACTAATGCATTTGGACAGATAGGAAACTGAAGCACAGAGAGATTTAAGGCCAAAATGTGTGTGTCTAAATGCAGGCACCTATCTATTTTGGGGATTTATAGAGCCCCCAATGCTATAGTATCTGAACATTTCACAATCTTTAACATATTCACCCTCATAACACCACTGGGAGCTAGGAATGTACTCTTATTCCCATTTTACAGATGGGGAACTGAGGTCCAGATCCTTGAAGGTCTTTAGGTGCCTAACTCCTGTTGGAATAACTAATTTCATAGGTAGCAAGGCACCTAAAGACCTATGAGGATCTAGGTCTTAATGACTTATCCAAGGCCACAAAGGAAGTCAGTAGCAGAGCAGAGAACTGAACCCACACCTTCTGAGTTGCAGCGTAACACCATAACCACCACACATTATCCTTCCTCTGAAAATCTTGTTTTAGGCATTTAATATGTGGCTTGGTTTTCAGAGTTGCTGAATGCCCTACAACTCTCCTTGACATCAACGGGATTTGAGGTTAGTCAGAGCATTTCAGGAACTCAGCACCTTCCAGGACTGGGTCCTTGAAGTGTCATAGTCACAAGATCTTCCTCCATCCCAGTTAGGTAGCAGGCACTTTCTGACTGAGAGAACAGTCAGGGGAAAGCCCATGAATAATGGCATTTTTTAATAATATCACAACCTCACCTTGGACATAGTGTTCTTGTGCAAAGTTAGAGGTCCCCTGTACTGGTCTCCTGTGAGAAAGACAATAAAAGAAGTAAGGCGGAGATACTTAGTCCCATGGGTTTTGTGGCAGCATTAGTGGAGTGTCTGGTTTCGTATGGTATTATTCTCTGAGAGCTGTCGGGCTCCAAACAGGGATATCCATGTCTGAGTATCGCACCTGCACTGGACACAGAAGTCTCAGTTCTGCAAGGGTCACTACTCCAGCCCAGCACCACACCGCAATACATGCTTCACTTTAAATATGTGGGGAGTCCCATGTTTAAGTGCTTGGCTGGATTGGAGTCAACGTGCTGAGCACCTTGCCGGACTGGGCCTAGAGCACCTGAAAAAGAGGAGATGGTTTGGCCAAAAAAAGGGCAAGTTTGCTTTAGGGCAAGCCAATTCCAAATCACAGTGGCCCATCACTGGCTGAAATTAAGTTTATGACAGGTGCAAAATAGATTCCACCTTTGGGATGGAATAACACCTCTCCCAGAAGCGGAACTCGCTGGGGTTTGGAAGAGGACATATCTATACCCATACACGAGGCCAAATTCTGCATTGATTTACATCCTGTACAAACATAGGCCCTGATCCTGCAGTGAAACACATGGACCGATTCCGGTGGGCCATGTGAAGCCCCATTAAAGTCAAAGCAGATAGACACAGGGGTCCACCATTTTATATCCCACCGTGAGACTGGGACACTAATGTAGGCAACAGAGATAAGTGCAGTGTACACCAGTACAGAATTGACCCACATACTACCTCTGCCAATAAAACAAAGCAAACATCAGAAATCCAGAACATAATATTGATGGAACCTCCCTGGAGTAGTGGTGTCCTAAATATCCCTACAACAGCAGGAGGGTATCATGTGATAACCTATAAACCTGCTCTCATTCTGTGTGCCTCATGGCAAATCACTGAAATGTCAAAAGACTCACTTACAGTTATCTCCCATTCAAAATAGACAGAGCCGGATCCTCAGGTGGTAGAAAGCAGAATAACTCTCCTGAAATCAATGGAGCTATGCTGATTTACATCAGTTGAGGATCTGGCTTATTAGATGCTGTATCATGATAAACTTTTTCACTAGGAGGGTGGAGAAGCACTGGAATGGGTTACCTAGGGAGGTGGTCGAATCTCCTTCCTTAGCAGTTTTTAAAGTCAGACTTGGCAAAGCCCTGGCTGGGATGATTTAGTTGGGGATTGGTCCTGCTTTGAGCAGGGGGTTGGATTAGGTGACCTCCTGAGGTCCCTTCCAACCCTGATATTCTATAATTCTATCAGATGGACAAAAAATCCCAACCCAAACACCAACACCCATCCCCGCAAAATGCCCCAGTGCCAACTGCATGTACCATGATTGTCATAGGCAGACAATTTACAGCTGCTGGTCAAAGATGCCAATCAAACTTGCCCAATGGATTTCACTGGGAGTTCGGGGCCTAAATACCTTTGAGAATCTGGGCCATAGTCTCTCCTTGCCCATGTGGAGACATGTCAGTGGGACAGTCTGGGGAAGCTGCTGCTGTCTGTGTTATATCGATTCTGTGAGCAGAGTATCTGATACTCTGGGACTTTTCACCAGCCCTAAAGTCTCTTTGATACTTTTTGTTTCATAAAAAGGCTCAAGTTTCTAAGCCAAGCTGGGTTGTCTAGCTCACTCGACCTTCTTTGTACTGCGAATGGAACTTCCACAAAGAGAACAGGAGGAAGTGGCGTTTTTTCAGAAGCATATTTCCCCATGACAAACTCCCTAATTAAAATCATCTCCTGCATGTGACGTTAGAGCAAATAGGTCTGTCCAGAGACACAGAGAGAACAAAGTCACAAGCACTAAAGCTGTCAGAGCAACATCCTAGAAGCCTCATATTATCTGGCCTATATAGCCAACTAAGCTGTATCAAGTCTCTAACTTGGCAAGACTCCTGGTTTTGAGTTCTCAGAGTACCTCATATTAGCCAGTTTCATTTCTTTGGCTATTATTCAACCAGGATTTCCTTTTATTTTAGACTAAAAACCTATAGTTTAATCATTAGGTGTGAGGGTTTTGTTTTATCTACCAAGGTTGTAGGATTCCTAGAATGCACAAAAGTTCTGTGAGAGACACCAAATATAATTATATTTATTACAGCAGTACCTAGAAACCTTGACTGAGATCAGACGCAAAGCCAGTCCCTGCCCCAAGAGCTTGCAATACAAGTAGGCAAAGGGTGGGAAGCAAAACAGAAGTGAAGTGACTCGTTCAAGGTCACACAGCAGGTCAGTGGCAGAGCCAAGTAGAGAATTCAGATCCCTGGAGTCTCACTGCAAAGTTCTAGGCACTACACCATTCCATCACACTAAATAGAACTTCAGGCAAAATTTGCTTCTAGGGTTGTTGTCTTATCTTTATTTCCAGGTACTGTTTTATCATGCATGGGTGACACTCATGTATGCGCCACTTAGGCCTTCTTACAGGACACTTATTTTGGTCCCTTATTTGTGAACTCCTCTCTCTTATATCCATCTCTAGAGGTAAAATGAGTGAATTTTAAAGCTCTTACAAAAACCCATGCAAATTTGTCCACAGGGTCTTGCAGTAGTGTAGAGTGATTTCCATTAAAAATTATAGGTCTTTGGAGAATAATAATAATACCTAGGTCTTATCTAGCGCATTTCATCTGCAGATCTCAAAGCACTTTACACAAAGGCAGTAAAAATAATTACTCCCATTTTACAGATAGGGAAACTGAGGCATCAGGCAGTGAAACGACTTGCCCAAGGTCACCCAGTAGACCAGTGGCAGAGCTGAGACTAAAACTCAGATGTACAGAGAACCAATCCAGGGTTTATTTATTAGGCAACACTGCCTCCTGTGCAAAGCACCCAGGACAAGATTACATAACATTAAAGCTTGTCTACATACAGTTTTTTTAGCCTCTATCAATATAGCTTATTTCAGTGAATTCACCAAAATAAGCTATATTGACATTGAGGCTCCATTAATTAATCCATTAATGAGTGCATGGTGGTTGGATGCTGGGGTTGTGAAGGCCATTTAAGAACACAGCTAAATTCTGGATCTGCTCAGCTGTGAGTGATGAAGGTGGCAGTGCTTTCATCGCATTTCACTGCCCCAAATAAAATCCAACATCCAAACAAACTCGGGAAAAATTGAGATTTGCATCTGAATTTGGGACCAGTCTCTACTCATAACATAGTGACTCGATGAATTCTTTATGTTCTGATTCCTATCTCCTGTTACGCAAAGAAACTCAACAATCGTACAGATTCAGTAGCTCTTCAAATCCTCATCCCCCAATACCTTAATTCAGCCTCCTTGTGCATTATGATTACACAATGCACATTTAATTACACAGGCACATGCTGGGTTTTTTTCCACAGGACCTCTGCCTAATTCAAGCACAGGGTGATTAAGAGAGCTAGTTTCTCAATGATTCATAGCAATGCAGGGCTAGAAGGGACCTCAAGAAGTCATCAAGTCCAGCCACCTACACTGAGACAGGGTCAAGTAAACCTAGAGCATCCCTGACTGGTGTTTGTCCAGCCTGTTATTAAAAACCTCCAATGATGGGGGTTCCACAACCTGTTCCAGAGTGTAACTATCCTGATAGTTAGAAAGTTTTTCCTAATATCAAACCTAAATCTCCCTTGATGCACATTAAGCCCATTATTTCTTGTTTTACTTTCAGTGGACATGGAGAATAATTGATCACCATCCTCTTCATAACAGCCCTTAACTTATTTTAAGCTGTTGGCAGTGCGTGAACCACACCATTTGGGGAGGCTAGCCCCATGCCCCCCCTTCTGCCCAAGGCCCCCACTTCCTCCCGCTCTCAGTCACTGGGGCCAGAGGAGCCCCAAGTCCCTCCACAGTGGTCAGAAGAGCCCTGGCCTGCTGGCCTGCCCGAGCCACCCCAAGTCCTGGCTTGTTGGCCTGTCCGAGCCCTGGCCCGCTCACCCCTCCCCGAGCCCTGACCCGGCCCACCAGCCCATCCCTCCCAGAGCCCTGGCCCACCAGCCCGCCCGAGCCATCCTGTGTCCTGGCTGCCTGGAGGAGCTCTGGCCCCAAGGCCTTGGCAGGGAGCATAAGCACAGGTTTGAAGAGGCTTAGGCTCCCCAGCCTCCATTACATGCCACCAAGGCCCCCAAGTCTTTTTTCCTCAAGACTGAACATCCCCATTTCCTCAAGACTAAACATCCCCATTTCCTCAAGACTAAACATCCCCAGTTTTTTTAACCTTTCTTCATATGTCAGGTTTTCTAAACCTTTGTCATTTTTGTTGCTCTCCTGTGGACTCTCTCCAATTTATCCACAGTTTCCTAAAGCATGGCACCCAGAATTGACACAGTACTCCAGCTGAGGACTCATCAGTGCCGAGTAAAGCAGGACAATTACCTCCTGTATCTTACATACAACACTCCTGTTAATACTCCCCGTTGTTGACTCATATTCAGTTTGTGAACCATTATAACCCCCAGAACCTTTTCAGCAGGGCCGGCTTTAGGCCAATTCAAGCAATTCCCCTGAATCGAGTCCTGAGCCTAAGAGGGCCCTGTGCCCAAGCCCCGGTATGGCGTACCAGCAAGAGCTGATGCGCCATACCGGGGTGGCCTGGCTTCCCCAGGGGGCAATTTAAAGGCCAGCTGCCTCTGCCACCCCGGTCCTTTAAATAGCCACTGGAGCCCCACCGCTTCCCCAGGGCTCCCATGGCTATTTAAAGGGCCGGGGTGATAGAAGCAGGGGAGACCCAGGCTCTTTAAATAGCCCCCAGAGCCCTGGGGTAGCGGGGGGGGGGAGCTCCAGGGGCTATTTAAAGGGCCGGGGCTCCAGCTGCATCTGCTGCACCCCCTGCCTGCACCAGCCCTGCAGCTCCTGCCCTGGCCGCAGCCAGCCCCTGTCTCCATCCAGCCCCGCACCCCCTGCCGCACTCCCTGCCCGCACCAGCCCTGCACCCCCTGCCCTGCCCTGCCCGCACCAGTCCCGCCCTCCCTGTCCTGCTTGCAGCCATCTCTGCACCTCCTGCCCTGCTTGCAGCCATCCCCTGCTGCACCCCCTGCCCTGTCTCCAGCCAACCCTTGCTGTATCCCCCTGCGGCCCTGCCCGAAGCCAGCCAGCCCCACACCCCCCATGCCCGCACCAGCCCGCCACCCCCTGCGCTGCCTGCAGCCAGCCCCGCACACCCTGCCCTGTCTCCAGTCAACTCCTCCCGCACTCCCCTGCCTGAAGCCAGCCAGTCCTGCACTCCTCTGTCTCCAGCCCTGTCAACCCATGCTGCACCTCCCTGCGGCCCTGCCTGAAGCCAGACAGCCCACCCCACACCTCCCTGTCTGCAGCCAGCCCACACCCCTTGCCCTGCCTGCAGCAAGACCCTACCTCCAGTCAGCCACTGCCCTGCCTCCAGCCAGCCCCATGTCCACTGGTGCCCTGCAGTTCCCAGGGCAGTAAACCTGCACACCTGCTTCAATGAGGGGGGCAGGGAGCAGCTGGGGCCCACATATGTGCATACCACACCCCCAGGGAGTAGTGGGGACCCACACATGTGAAACGGAGATCATTAATAACCGATCAACAGCATATATGATGCAATGTACATAATATACAATTTTATTATTTATATAGTTATAGAAAGTAAATAATTTTTTTTTTTAGTCATCCCTGCCGGGGCCCTGCCGAAAATGTTCGAATTGGGTCCCGCACTTCCTAAAGCCGGCCCTGCTTTTCAGCAGTACTACCCCCTAGTCAGTTATTCCCCATTTTGTAGCTGCGTATTTGATTTTTCTTTTCCAAGTGTAGTGCTTTGCACTGGGCGTTATTGAATTTCATCTTGTTGATGTCCGACCAATTCTCTAATTTGTCAAGGTTGTTTTGAATTCTAATCCTGTCCTCCAAAATGCTTGCAACCTTTCCCAGCTTGATGTCACCTGAAAATTTTATAAGCATCCTCTCCACTCCATTATTCAAGTCATGAACAGTACCAGACCCAGGACTGACCCCCTGTGTTACCCCAGTAGTTACAACCTCCCAGTTTGACAGCAATTGATTGATTACTCTTTGCTACAACCCTCCTGAGTTTTGCAATAGGTTAGGGTGATTTCCACTGGAAAGCTAGGCTTCCTGACAGTGACTTGCAATAATGCACATCCTACCCTCAAAGATTACATAACGCGCACAGATCTAAGCCACACAAACACTGTGTATACTGTAACCTTATCTGGCTTCTCTGTTGCAGTCGGAAATTAATTTGTGGCTCTGCTACATATCACTCTGTTTTAATAATTATTAATTTACTGCAGAAGAAGGAGAGGCTTGTAGTTAAGTTATTGGACAGATACTCAGAAGACCCAGGTTTTCAGTATGGACGACCATACGCAAGTTATTTAGGGGGAAATCCTGACCCCACTGAGTCCATGGGAGTTTCGCCTCCGACTTCTCTATTTTAATAATTATTAATTTACTGCAGAAGAAGGAGTGGCTTGTAGTTAAGTTATTGGACAGATACTCAGGAGACCCAGGTTTTCAGTATGGACGACCATACGCAAGTTATTTACGGGGAAATCCTGACCCCACTGAGTCCATGGGAGTTTCGCCTCCGACTTCTCTGTTTTAATAATTATTAATTTACTGCAGAAGAAGGAGCGGCTTGTAGTTAAGTTATTGGACAGATACTCAGGAGACCCAGGTTTTCAGTATGGACGACCATACGCAAGTTATTTACGGGGAAATCCTGACCCCACTGAGTCCATGGGAGTTTCGCCTCCGACTTCTCTTTGTTTCCCAGTTCCCAGTTTTCAAAATGGAGGCAACAGTACTTCTTTTCTCCCACCCCTTGTCTGTCTGCTCTATTAGACGGGGAGCTTTTAGGGCACAGACCGTCTCTTATGCTGTGTTTGTACAACATCAAGCACAATGGAGATCTGATTTTGACTGGGACCTCTAGGCACTACTGTGATAAAAATGATAAATACTTGCGCCCTTACAGCACATTCTATTGAGGGATCTCAAAGCACTTTGCAGATGTTAATGACTTAATCTCCCAAGACTCGTATGAGATGGGTTCAGTGTTATTAGCTCCCTTGTATGGACAGGGAAACCAAGGCACTGAGTGGTGACCTGAGTTGGCTTCAGACAGCAAGTCTGAGGCAGGCCTGGGACTAGAACGCTGATCTGTCTATGGGACATATCTGGCACCCATTATCCGAGCAGCTCACGGTCTTTAACATTTTGCCTCTTGCAACATTTGTGCTATAGGGTAGTGCTCTTATCTCCAGTTTCTTTACAGCTGGGGAAACGGGGGCAGAGAGAGACTGAGGAGCTGCAGCTTGAGTTTCCACCCCAGGCAGACAGATGTGTGCTATCTTTGATCAAGCTAGCATGCTAAAAACCAAAGTGTAGCTGCAGCGGGTGGATATGGGCTATGTGGCCGGAGAAAAATCCCATCCAGGATCCTTGGGCCTTACCTGGGCTGCCAGCCTATCCCACAGCAGCCACACTTCTATTTTTAGAACATTGACTCGTGTATATCTACTTGAGCTGAAATTTTACCTCCCAGTTCAAGGCACATGTGTATCCTAAATGACTTCCAAGGTCACATAGGAAGTCTGTAGCAGAGCGGGGGAGTGAACCTCAGTCTTTCAACTAGTAGGCTAGCTTCCTGGCCACTGGATAACCTCTCTTTTCCCTATGTCTTTGCTTTATCCACTGGCACACACTTCCTCTCTAACAGCTGGGCCATTAATTTCAGCTGAAGAGGTTTACTCTTGCCTCATAATCCGGAGTTTTAGTTTCATTATGAATTACCTTAGTCTCAGGTGCCATTTTAAATTGATTTGTTATGCTAAGTACTTGCCAAATCCATAATGAGGGTCTAAATCAGTCCCTACATAAGGCAGTGATTCAATTATTTCTAATGCTCTCCCTGTTTGTCAGAGGATTTGATTATTCCCAGTATTTGCATATTGGGACCCTCCACAAAATAATCGATCAGAGCCACTTCACCATTCACAGTGACCCACCCAGTTATTTATGATGATGAATGTGACTATTTTCAGCATTCAAGAACATTGTCGGAGTGCTGGAGTCAGCGGGCGGGGATTTATATTCATGAGAATTGGGGCAGCTCCATCGCAGCTTCCTGTGGAATCTCTGCTCCATCGTTCAAAACCCATTCACAAACTCCACCGCGGCAGACTTTAAAGCCCACTGTCGAGCGTGAGAATTAATAGCTTTTCAACTGAGGTTGCACTGGTGTCATTAGATGCAGCCCATGAAAAATGAAGTGAAGTGAGCACACACAATAAGCAAGGGGCTTTCATTTTATTGTAATAAGTGCCCAGATCCAATCATTCCCTCAAACAACCCTGAATCTAGGTTGGTGTCGTTAAACAATAATAATTAATAAGCTCTTTTCTGCCATAGTTCTCAAAGCACTCTACAAGGAAGGGTGGTGTCTTTATCTCCATTTTACAGGTGAGGTAACTGAGGCACTGAATGGTGATGTGGCTTACCGAAGGCCACACAGTAGTCAGTGACAGGTGGGAATAGAACCCAAGTAGCCTGAGTACTAGCCCCTTAACATCCTAATGGATTGAACCAAATACCTGCACCTGAATCCCCATTTGCAGCTTAAGCTCCCATCTCTAACTGCAATGTGAGTGTACTGATCCAGTGAAGATCATTTCACCCATAGGCTGCCTGCCCCTATGAAGAGCATGTGGGTCAATTGTTAGATCACTTCTGCTGCCATTCTGAGGTTGCTGGAATATTTAGATTGATTTCCTGCTATCACTCTCAATTTGTTGACAGAGAGCAGTCCATGCTCTTGCAGTTAAGAGAGCCTTTCGTTGTAGTGCAAAGCAGTGATCTATCGGGGAGGGCAGATGCTGGGGATTGGCTGGGGCTTCTAATCCTGGCTTTGTTACTGATTTACTCTGTGACTTCAGGTAAATCACTTCACACCTCAGGTTCCCCATCCTTCAATTCAGTTAATAGTACTTGCTAAGGTTGTGCCTCCATTGGAGCAGGAGGTTGTGATGTTCAGAGGTGTAGCGAGCGCCCTCCGTACCCTCCGACCAGAGGGGGCCCCGCAAGGAAGGGGGCCCCTAAAAGTGGCAAAAAAAATGTAAGGTATAACTAGGTAAGTGACATTTATTGAAGCTATTGCACAATCCATGTCGGTTTTACTGACAAAACCATGAAGTCATTATGCTATTGGCTACATCATTTGTCTGTCGGTCAGTTTCTAATTTTAGTTGGACCCGTTCAAAGAATGTGTATTTGCGTTCATAATGGCGGTCGGCGGATAAATGTTATTAATTTAGTTGTTTAGTTTTTTATCGTTTCCAACGCAGAAGCGTGCTTTGTGATGTCTAAGAGAATGTATAAGAGCGGAGCTAGTAAACGAAAGGCAGCAAAAGATGCCGAGAAGGAACTTGAGAAAATTCCAAAGTTGTCAACGTATTTTGCGCTGCAATCCAACGTACAGGTACAGGCACATGAAACGGACAGCGCTAGCAGCGACGAATCGTATCCAGAAGTATCCAGAAGTGCTTCAAGTGAGGTCGAAGGTGAAGCCAGTTGTTCCACCAAACAAACTGTGACAGATATTCCAGCTGCTGCCGGGAAAGAAGTATCTGAATCTGAACCACTGACTGATGATCCAGGAGATTGGCCGTCTATAATATCGGACAGGCAAGTGTGTGATATTGTTGCACGTGGCCCACCGCAGCAGAATGAAAGTTACGAATTTCCATTTAATGAGGAAAGACGGAGGTTCACAAGTACTCATTGCTATCGAACCATGGCAAATGGTGAGAAAATAAGATGTTCATGGTTAATGTACTCAGTTCAGAAAGATGCCATTTTTTGTTTTTGTTGTAAATTATTTGGCACTGGTGACATACCGCTACGTCGTGGAACATCTGCTTGGAAAGCACTGTCAAAAAGACTTCAGCAGCATGAAACAGGCAAAGGTCATTAAGACTGTATGGTGAAATGGTTTGACCTTCGGTCAGGCATAGTAAACCATACATCTATTGACCAACTCGAACTGCAGGCTTTTCTGAAAGAAAGAGATTTCTGGAGAAATGTTGTCAAACGCATGGTTGATGTCATTATTTTCTTGTCCGAAAGAAACTTGGCATTTCGAGGAAGTAATGAAAAGCTCGGCGATCCTTCGAACGACAACTTTTTGGGACTGTTTGAATTGCTTGCAAAGTATGATACTGTCCTCAGCGAACTTTTACAGAGGATTAAGAAGGCAGAGACACATGTTCAGTACCTCGGTCCACAGATCCAAAATGAGCTGATTCAACTTGTTGCCAGTAACATTCAAGAGGCCAACATAGCACAGCTTAAAAAAGCAAAATATTTTTCAGTTATTTTGGACTGTACTCCCGACGTGTCACATGAAGAACAGATGTCTGTGGTGTTACGCTTTGTTGAATGCAACTGTGAAGATGGTGTCAATATTCGTGAAGCGTTTGTTGGTTTTCTTAATGTTCATGATACAACTGGCGAGGGCTTATTGGAAGCGTTTCTTGAAAAGGCAAACAACTTAGGAATAGACATTGCTGACATGAGAAGCCGAGCTTATGATAATGGCGCAAATATGAGAGGAAAGAATAAAGGAGTTCAAGCCTGCATGCTAGAAATAAATGACCGTGCCTTGTATGAAATATGCCGTTGACTTTTTCGGTCTGATTAACAGAATATATGTTATCTTTTCTTCTTCACCTTCACTTTGGGATATACTTCAAGAACATATGCCAATATCTGTTAAAGGGTTATCGGACACTCTTTGGGAGTCGAGAATTGATGCTGTGAAGCCATTGCATTATCACCTTGAAGAATTGTGCAATGCTCTGTCATCTTTGTGAGAATATGCGCTCGAAAAGAAAGATGGCAATACAGCAACAGAACCGGTGCGCTTTTAGACCATGTTACTACGTGGCCTTTTGTTCTGACTGTGTACACGTGGTACGATACACTATTTCAAGTCAATAAAACCAGCAAATTAATTCAGTCACCAGATGTGTCAATTGACGTACTGCAGGCAGAAGTCGGTGCTACAATGAAGTTTTTGGAAGAATATCGAAATACAGGATATAATTCTGTGGTCACAAATGCACGTGAAATAGCAGAGCATATGGGTACTGAGCAGGTATTTCCAGAAACCAGGGTGCGACATAAGAGAATGTTTGATTACGAATGTGCTGATGATTCGAGTCGTCTTTCTGCCTAAGAAAAATTCAAATCCCAGTTCTTTCTTGTTCTCACTGATCAGGCCATATCTTCTGTTTCGTCGCGATTTGACCAATTCGCGGAGTGGTATAAGTTGTTTGGATTTCTGTACAATGCTAACAGCCTGAAGCAGTGTCACAGAGAAAATGAACTGGAGAATCACAGCAAAAATTTTGAAAGAAAAATGGGAGACATTGATGCCATCAAACTCATAATGGAATTGAATCGTTTCATTTATGTCATCGAGAAAGAGAGAGGACTTGTCACGGCAAAAAAAATTTTAACGTACATATACAAGAACAGCCTTCAGGAGATATATCCGAATCTTTGCATTTGCATCAGAATTCTTCTGACCACACCAGTTACTGTCGCTGGTGCTGAAAGGACCTTCAGCAGAATGAAACTGATCAAGAATATCCTGCGCTCAACCATGACAGATGACAGGCTTTCTGCACTTGCAGTTATCTCAGTCGAAAACAAGATTGCCAGATCTCTGGACTATGACGCATTGATTAACCAATTTGTGGAGAACAAGGCTCGAAAGAAGCGCTTTGCGTAAATACGGAATACATGTACACTGTAGGCCTATGTATACATAATATGAACCCTGTATATTGTATAAAATAAATACTACATTCCAGTTTCTGCATTGTAAGGGGCCCCGGACATATGTTCAGAGGGGGCCACGTTCTTTGTTGCTACGGCCCCGGTGATGTTTAGCTACAAATGTTAGATCCCAATTCCAAAACTCAAGAGGTATTCAGATCTTAGGTCCAGATGCTCCCCATTATAAGATAGGACCAGCTGCCAAGTCTGGATCCAGGCACTTGCTCCATTTGAGTGTGTGGAAAGCAAAAGAAGAAACAACTTCTATTAATTAATAGTAATTAACAAATTGATAATTAAGTGTAAGGGGAAGCACGTAGCTGTGCGACCCCAGGCACAGACTCAGAACCAGACTGCGACTCTGCTTTCTGGTTTGATCCCTGCTCTGGGGTTGGGGTGGGAGGCCAGGGGATGGTATGTTATTCTCCCTGGACTGTGAGGGGATAGAAGCAAGACATGATTCCCTCCCCGCACCTGGCCAGCCTCCTCTCCACCCTACTGCTGCTTCCCTCCGCTGTGATGTAGCCCGCCAGTGCAGGAAAGAAAG
Organism: Gopherus evgoodei; assembly: GCF_007399415.2. NCBI lineage: Eukaryota > Metazoa > Chordata > Testudines > Testudinidae > Gopherus > Gopherus evgoodei. Next base: position 136,150,951 of record NC_044325.1, on the reverse strand, counting down.
CAGCATGTCTTGTGCCCCTGCATGGGAGTGTTAGACAGGCAACAATGTGGCCTTTACGTGGGGAGGCAGAACTGGACCCATTATATGTAAAAATACATATTGGCTACAATTAAAAACTAACTTTTGGAGAGGAAGGATGGTCTAATGGGTAGGCCATGAGTCTAGCACTTAGGAGAGCTGTGTTCCTATCCCTACTCTGCTGTAGACTTAACAGATGACCTTAGATGTGTCACATAGGCCTAGATTCTCAAAGGTATTAAGGTACCCAACTCGCAATGGAGACTGACGACTCTGTGTCTTATTTCCCCGGCTATCAACTGTGGATAATAGCACTGCGTGATGCTGCACAGTAACACGTTAAAGATTGTGAATGCTTGGACCTTATGGCCATGGGGGCCAGCTAAGCATGAAGAGAGAGAGGGCTCTTGTCCATACTGAAAAGGCAGCTGTATGTTTCTGCCATGTCAAAGCAAGAGATGTAAATGTTTGCTTTCGTAATATGATCTTATTCATGGACCCCAAATATGCAACTTCACGGAGGCAGGAGGAGGAAAGAAGTATCATCTGAAGCAGGCTGTTTAAATTAAAAAAAACAAAACGTTATTTGCTGGAAATAGGAAGATAAACATGGATTTTAAAAGAAAGGGGAAATAAACTCTAGAAAAGGAGGAAAAGAAACTTGTAATCTGTTAATGGAATGTTTTTCTTCAGTGACAGTTCTTGGTTTTAGTTTATTAAACAAGATCCCTTCCGATTTCCTTCCCATTCTCTCTGACTGCAGACTTTTTAATCTAGTCATCTATATTTGCTGGAAAGCCTCCATCTCAGAAGTTACTCCTGTTCGTATCCACTTTAGAAAATTACGAACGGACACTGACTTTTGAACCAAAATTAGCTCATTTGGGAAATTACAGTTTCATCGATGTTAGCTGATATTTTTCCTTGTGTTCATTTATAATTGAGGTTTTGTTCTTTAATTTTTTGGGGGATGGCGAATCTTCCAGCAAAGCTTTTCATTGAAGGTGATTGAGAAGCAGAAACAGGCAATGACTCAGCATCCCTTTCTGCCTCCATTGGGAATGAAGCTGTTGCTCAGGTTACAGTCTCCTGACATCAGATGTCACCATTCATCAGATCCTCCAGTGCTCTTGCCAGTGTCCTCCAGCACTGTGAAGACCTGATGTTTCTATCATTAAGAAAAAGAGTAAAATAAAACAAACACCCTCCCTCCAAACTTTATGAAGCTGCCTCATACATTATAAAGATGCAGAAAAGAACAATGAAGGATTTAGTTTTTGGTTTGCATCTCACCTTTAACTAAGCACTGGGTTAAGAGAATCCATAACTGTTAGAAGACTTCTTTGATGATGATGATGATGATGATGATGATGATGATGATGATGATGATGATGGTAGTGTCTATGTGCTCCAGTTGTGGCCCCATTGTGTTAAGTGTTTTATACATAACAAAAAGATGCGCCCCATCTGAAAGAGCTCACAGTCTAAGTATAAGATGAGAGAGACCAGGTGGCTACAACAGATGGACGGAGAGCAGAAGGAAACAATACTGATCAGCATGATAGGCAATGGTATCACATCAGTTGCCTATCCATTGTCAAGTGTAACTTTAAGGAGAGCAAGGTCGGGTCCTACATTACTATACAGATTTTTTAATATTTATTGATTTAGAAGCCCATCTTGCAAAAGTGTATTTGATCCTGAGAACTATTTATGTGTTTAATAGAACTGGTTAGAACATTTTTTATTAATTTTTTTTGTCGAAATATGCTCTTGCCTCAAAGCTGAAAGATATTGCAGCAGTATATTGATTTCAACCAAGTTTTCCTTTGGAAGGTTTCTGAGGTCCTGAGGTTCTGAGGGTAGGCTTTCCAGTCATTTCCAGAGGGAGAGAAGAATTGGAAACCTGACTTTTTCTGTTCAAAGATGGGCCTTTTGGCAGAATTTCATTTTCGAAAAATGTTCTCTGGGTTTTGTTCTCTTTCCAATGTGGAATGAAAACAAATTTTGAAATCTCAAAAGTTGTTGTGAAGTGGAATTGTTCTCTGGCCAGCTCTAGTATTTCAAGTCAAGATATGTGCCAGTGTTTACATGATACCATCCCTATAGAACAGCTCCCCGAGCCTCAGGGTGCTTCCAATGATAGCAATAAGGTCCTGATACTGAAGTCATAATGCAGGCAAAAATATCATTGAAATCCATGGCAGTTCTGCATGTGTAGGACTGAACTCTTAACAGCTTGGCAGTACCAAAGTTTAGTAAATGTTTGCAAGCAATAAAGCCACACAACATTAAAAAACAAAACAAGAAAAACACAAGCTAATGCAGCTGCTTGAGTATTTAGAAGTTGCTGAAGATCCAGTAGGATTCCTGGATTTGGACGTGAGTAAGAAAAGACAGATGTCCCCCCTCAATGAAAGGGACAGGTATAATCTCCCCCCTCTAATCTGGATGTTTCTGCCAATGCAACTCCGCCATCTCTGTGTTATCCACATTGATCTTCCTCCAGTTTGCTCTCTTTCAAGCTCAAGTCTCTGGCTTTGGCTTCATTGCCAAAATAGGTCTGCTGTTAGTATAGGATAACCAATGAGCAATAGCTATGCAGCTGTAAAACCCTAGCGGAGGGAGGGCATTATCATTTTTACCATGAGGTAACAAGGCAAGGTCGTCACTCTGGTCCCGTCATGGCTCACATGGCCTCGCTACCTGTGGTATAAACTACAGTGCCTTGTCTCCACTGGGGCTCTACAGAGGGATCTCTAATGTGCTTTAGTTATCCAAACCTGCCCCCGCCCCCCAACATCACCTTGTTTTCAGTGAAGATACAGCCTAAGTCAGACTCTGGGGCCATAAAGCAACTGAATTATCCAGCTCTGATGAAATGGAGATGCAGGGCAGAGTGTCATCCATATACTCATTCCTGGGTACCAAAAACATCTCACTACCTCCCCAAGTCTCCTGTACACACTGAACAGGAAGGGGGACAGCAGAGAACTCTGCAGCACTCCCCACAGAACAGCATTTAGATTAGATGAACCGTCACCCAATACTACCCTCTGGGTCCTTTCACAGGATAGAACCTCTCCAATACCACTCCATCCCTGCCCGGGCCTGCTACCATGTGGCCAACAGCATCAGAGGCTGCTGATACTGGTAGATTTGAAATAAAATTGGTATGGGCACCTGAGCTTTATCCACCACCAGAAAGACATCATCAGCCAATGAGACCTGTGCCGTCAATGTCCCATCACTCTACTTGTATGTTATATCTCCCCCTGCATCTGTCTTGTCTATCGAAATTGTAAGCAGGCACCATCTACTACTGTGTTTGTACAGCACTTTGCACAATGGCCCCCACTCCTGGCCATCCCTTGGGCATTGCCATAATAAACTTATTAAATAATAATACCTAGGTTGAGGATGCCAGTACTGCCAGAGGTACCTCATCACAAACCACTCAATAGTAAGAGGCAGGATGATAAGTGATGAGATTCTTATGAAATGCTGACCATGTCCCCACCCATCAGAAGTAATTTATAATATCCCTTAGATTTAGGTGTATTCTCCCCAGACAAATTCCCCCTGAAGTCAACGGAATTTCTGTGCAGGCTGTGAGAGTGCAGTAAGAAATGGAGATCTGCAGCAGGGACCCAAGAGCAGAATTTAGATCATTAAAAGGAAGGAAGGATGTCTTGGGTTTAAGCCACGGAGCTGTGCATTAGCAGAGCCATGCTCTGTTCCAGGTTCTACCACCATCTTCTTAAGTGGGCAAATCACTTGGTCTCGGGTCCACATTTTCAGAAGTGTCTAGTAATTATGGATGATTCTGGGGACACTTAGGGCCTGATTTTTAGAAGTGCTGAGCACCCACAACTCCAACTGAAGTCAAAGGGAGCTGCAGGTGCTCAGCACTTCTGAAAATCAGGACCAAGGTGGCTCAGAGGGGTACCCAGGAATGCAGGCACTCTAAATTAATGGCCACTTTTGAAAATATGCACCTTAACTTCTGCAGCAGTCAAATGGGGGAGAATAACACCTACCTTGGCCAAGCATTATGAGTGGAAAAGTCATTTGAATAACAGGAACATTTTAGCCCTAGTTCTCAGCATCAGTGATCACCAGGTTACGTGCCTGAAGGTGCAGCATGATGATGTGTAGAATAGGTAAATGGTCCTTCAAGCAGAAGAGTTTTGTACACAGACTGCCAGCTAGAAAGTGAATAATGATAATACTTAGCACTTTTATGGGGCTTTGCAACTTCACAGAGCTGTACAAACATGAACTAATTAATCTGAAAGTGCAGAGGCAGGAAGACAGGTCTGCAATAATGATTCTAGCACAGTTGTGTACAAGTTTTAATTTCCTATTTAACCGTCTCCTTTGAGAATTAAAACCAAATGAAAGTCACAGGGGGAATCTGTGGACCACACAGCTCCCTGTCTTTGCTTGGCATCCCTGCCTAATTGCTTCCACGTAGCATTTCAGTGCAGACTTGCTTTGTTGTGAATCCAACATTTAACACCTTGCACCAAAACCATCCTTTGTGCAAGTCCTTTGGTTCTGGTGGAGTTAAGTCAGGAGCGAATGTGGCCCTTGTTTGCTAGAAGATGCACATAAATCAGCTAGGGGTGAAGGGAAGGATTCATTCATGTCTCATGAGTCCATCATGTTCCTCATTATGTCCCCATCATCCACTCACCTTTGAGGTTCCACTTCCAGTGAGGACCTGACTGAAATTCCCTTTGGAGTTGACCAACCAGTTATGTCACTGCTATACAATGAGAGGCCATCTTAACCTTCCACCACCAGGGACTGATTACGGTGTCTCTCTTTGTCCTGGCTAGTCTGGAGACTGAGACTCTGGGGGAATGAGAAATGAGTCTGCTTTCAATATATATACATCTATAGGGGCCAAGCTTCATTGCCATTACTCAATGAGAGTTTATTTCAGCATGGACTATGGGCCTCATCCTTCTCCATAGAAGGCAATTGAAATTTAGCCTTTGGTTTCAACTGGGGCATAACAGAGCTTTTAATACAGATTGAAGAATTTGGCTCTGTGTTATAGGCTGGGATGCGACCATTGCCTATTAGTAAGATTGCCTGACACTTCCCATTATAAGACCCTGTTCTTAACTGAGTGTAACTTTGCTAAACTTTAACTATTTGGGTGGATATTTTCCATGCCAGGTGTCTGCCTCAGGCTATGTTTTTGGGAAAGTTTCAGCCAAAATAGTTCAGCCATTTCAGAGAATGAGGTCAGAGGAAAATACATTGTTTTGCCATATTGAAACAAGGCTGGCAAGCTTTGCTTTGAGAGGCTCAGGCTTGGAGCAGGAACTTGAAATTTGGCATGGGGGAGGGCTTTGTATCAGACATTTGCCTTTTGCCATCCCCGTGAAAATGCACCCAAATGTAGCCAAGTTATAAGCCTCTGAAAAACAGCAGTTTGCACACGCTCAGTAGAGACTTCTTTGGCTTTTAGCAGCTAAAATCTCCAAAGAAGAAGGGCCTCTGGGAAAAACGTCAGATGTGATCTCGTAACTGAAGCCTGCAACCGACATACACATGAGGGGGCTCCATTAAGATTGCACAGGCAACCATAATTCTGGGATTTCCTAACTTTTGAGGGCTTGACTTTATAATCTTGAGTGTTTTTTGTGTGTGTGTGTGTGTGTAATATTTATATAAATAGCAAACCTTGGTGAAGATTCATAGGGAGTGTAATTCACACTTGTGCAAAGAGACAACAACGAGCCAGTCCACCATGGAAAAATCACATTTAGGGCCTCAAACTGGATCTTATGTGGTGCAAGGGTAGGTTAAGAGAACAGGGTACTAGACTGGGACTTAAAAGGCCTGTATTTGCTCCTTGGCTCAACAACAAACTTCCAGCATGACCTTGGGCAAATCACTGAAACTACCTTGAGCCTCAGTTCCCCACCTGTAGAACAGGGATAATGTTTTCTTGCCGCACAGGGATGTTGCAAGGATAAAATCCATTGCTGATTGTGAGGCTTTTATGGTGACAAGGGCTGTATTTCGATTTTAAACTCCTTGGGGCAGGGACCATTGTTTTGTTCTGGGTTTGTACTGCACTGGGCGCCATGGGGTTCTGCTCCATGACTGAGGCTCTGAACTGTTACCACAATACAAATAAATACTAACGATAACAACAGTACTTGGATATACAGAGACACTACAGCTGATCAGAAAATTTCCAGTTAATGTTTTCCCATCAGACAAGGCTGATTCATCAGAAGGGAAACACTCCATGGTTTCTATGGAATTCCAACAGAAATCAGGCAGGTTTCTGACCAAACCCTTTCTGCCAGGCAGGTTTCAAAGCCTGCCATGTGGGCTGACACAGAGCTGGGGCTCCCAAGGAATCTCCCTTCCAAATCAGAGAGTTTTTCACAGAACCAAAAGTCCCCGCAGCTCTAACAGACACAGACCTTGTCCTGTCCCTTGGCATGGGGGTGAATTAATACAAGATTTATTTGCTAGGCATATTGGTTGCATGAACTGCAGACTGGCAAAATGCACTGACCATTACATTATGCTCTGTTCCCCACACTGTCCCTGGAGCAACATCACCAAAGCTGCTAAAATATGGGCCTTTACCAGCAATTTCAAAAGTCCCTGGTTCAAGTGAGTCATCCTGTCACTTGCTGCCCCTGCTAAAAAATACTATGTTAGTTGACACATTGCTATTCACTATTGGCTTCAGAGCTTTCTTGATCAAGTTTCTGTAAGCCAGGATTGGATGATATATCCCTCCATTACAATGTTCATTGAACTAGTAAATGAAAGGATATAAGAAGATTTTGAGTACTGAAAAAAAATAAATCCAAGAGATAAACACAGTTCAAAAGTCCTTGTCTGCTTTGCAAAGGGCAGTTATAGCTCACAGACATGCTGTATTCTGGGAAGACACCTGAACACCCTTGAAAAAAATCCTGCCTGGAACACAACTTGCTCAAGAAACACTGAACTATTTGCTGTGAAGGCAAGATTTCCTAGTGAATAGGGCAGTGGATGTAGGGCTCAGGACCCTGGGGTTCCGCACCCCACTAATCAACACATGAATTAGGGAAGGGGACTTGGTTTGATTCATGTGACTTGGTTGACTCACCTGTATAATGAGAAAAATAGATTCCACAATGATGGGAAAGGTGCAAGAACCTAGAGAGAACAGATGAGACTAGAAGACATCCCAGGTGTGTTGTGGGGCTCAGTTGTTACTTGTGTGGAGAATCTTGGTGAAAATTACTATGTAAAGGAAACGCTTTATTAATCTGGAATTTTTAAAGCAGCCTATAGGCGTTAGGCACCCAAACACTTTGGAAATCTTTATGATCCTCTGAAAATCCCAGACTAAAGCATGAGCACCACGAGACAAAGCTCTTGCGGTAGCACAAACTATCGCATAGTCTCTGTTATTTCCAATAGTGACAGCAGTAGTGCAGATCCATGGATTTACAGTAAAATGGTTGGGCTTGGTTTTCAGATGTGCTCAGACTCCACAGATCTTATTGTCTTTTTGTGGAGTTGTGGTTTGGCTGGCTTACGTGGGACTTAAGTGATGCACTGCCCTTGTGCTGGGCCTCTGCACTGGAGCGAATGTCCAGGAGGTAATATTCACAGAATCAATTATTTGCTGTGAATTTTTCCCCCAGTTCTGATCTTCACAACACATTTCAGTAAGCAAAAAATACAGTCAGTCAATTCTATCCACTGTGCTTTTGGCATTCCAGTCTTTATACTGAAATTGTAGCATGAGAGAATATCAGGGTTGGAAAGGACCTCAAGAAGTCATTTAGTCCAACCCCCTGCTTCAAGCAAGGCCAATCCCCAGACAGTTTTTTACCCCAGATCCTTAAGTGATCTCCTCAAAGATTGAACTCACAGCTCTGGATTTAGGAGGCCAAGCTGCAAACCACTGAGCTATCCCTCCCTCAAAGTTGCACAGTCTTGTTTTACTTTGGACTGAACAAGTTGTAATGGCTTCATGATAAAATCTCCAAAGACTTGCTTTGATATTATGTTTCATCATAACTTTCCCCGGTAATTGTGTTATTGTGTCGTCTTCTCACACTTGTATGGGCATTTTGACCATTGTAATGAAAACACAATAACATTGCCATGCTATCTCCCTGGATTTGTAATTAAATTGCTTTGCCAATGTAATTTTATATCTTAACAAAAAACTTAATGGCCTGGAACAGACACTCCCTAAGAACTCACTGGATATCATTTTGCTGTCATTGTAATGGCCTGATAACATGATCTCCATTAGAGTGAAATTTGCATTAACATTGTTTGACCAGCATAATCCCACTTTGTGTTCACATTTTTATGGTCTTAAAGTAGTTCTCGTTATATTCTGAGTTGTAACCCCTGGATTTCCAAAGAGTTGGATGGGATTTAGTTAGACAGCTCCAATTAAAGCCGATGAAGTCATCTTGTCAAATAACTCTCTGCAATTCCGAGAAATTTAGCTGAGCTTGTTTAGCCACCAAATCTTGTTCTTCAGTGACAAAGCAAAGTAATGTTATTGCTAAATCCATAGCATCATGACAGAAATATTATGAAAAATAGCTACTGTACATTCTCAGTAACTTGGTTGTACAGTTAGCACTTTCAGTTCAGTTTTCTTTACTCTGTTGAAAGGAATGGCTCCACTTGAAAGGCAGTATTTGCCCAGTTCTAGACAAGAGGGGCCTAATTATCAGGTAAGGTAAAGACCCTTTACACCACTCTGACAGCACAAAGGCACCTTAAAATGGGCAAAAACAGCCCCTGAGTGCACCCTTCCGCAAGGATATTCCCTGCCAGTACAGAACTGGTGCAAGAGTTCTAAACTGGCTTCAGCATCGGGGGCAGATCAGCTGCATGTTGGGCACGTGGCCAGAGTGCACTGTGCCGGCATTGGGAAGCTGAGCCTAAATTAGAGCAGCTGCATAGTCCCGGATTATGGGGACTGTAAAGATGGTTTAAAACCTCCTTCCCTATCACTATCCCAAGTGCAGGCATATAGTCACTGAGAATCAGACCCAATGAGAGAGAGAGAGAGAGATCTCCACAGACATAGAGATCTGCAAAAAAATTGATAGTACTGAAGTAAGCAACAATATCAACTGGCTTCTTGGATTACAAAGGTCTTAGTGTAGAGGGGGAATCTGTAAACATTTCAGAAGCACTGGCTACTTTGCTAACGACAGACAGAGAAACAAACAAACAACATTTGCAATGTTTTCTCAAATAAAGATTGAACTCTATTGATTTCAGCGGAGGAAATACAGCACAGCAAGGTATTTCACCGATCTGAGGTGACACAATAGCTGTTCAGAATGAGGTACTGCTATCTTGATGTAACAACTGAAGCATAGTGAATTCTGAGCCATAGGGAGAATTTCAATACACTTACAGCACATTAAGACATCATGGGAATATACCAGGGCTGCAAGGTTTCTTAGCCTTAAAAAAAAAAACAAAAAAATAGGAAATTGGCTCAAAACAACTCCACAATAAAAGGAGGAATGGCTCTGATTTAAATCCAATATAGGACAAAACCTCCCATCTCCATCTGCAATGAGATACCATTGCTTATTGCATCAATTGGACTATTGCACAAATGCAAAGTGGGGGGAAGAATTAATAGCTTCCCTCCCGTCATGTGTGTGTAACCTACTGGTGAGTGTGTGTTACAGATACCCCGCTGTGCCAATCCACAGATGATATGAGTTGTTACAGCCCCCACCTGCTAACACTTGGCTTTTTAGTTCGAGCTGTGGCAGCTCATGCTTTTTAGCTTTGGAGATCCCTGGTACAATCCCTGCTATGTTGTCTAAGACGGTGGCTGTCACACATGAACACCAAGTCTAAGGGGAAAGATTGTGGATGTCAGCCGTTCAAGGAGATTCTTGTGGGACACCTTGAGTAGCTGGGTGGTTGAGGTAGTTGAGTCGATGGACTTGTCTAAGCAGCTACCACAGTTGGGAGGCTTTTGACTCTTGGGAGGAGGCACATAACAGGAAGGGGGATGGGTGGGCAAGTTAGGCAGCTGGGTGGTAAAGGAATGAGATGGGGGAAGTTGTCACCAGCACAGGATAAGCCGTGTTTCAAGCGGAAGTCGACCGTCTTTTTCTTAGATGACCTCGTTATTGCAAAAGAGAGAGAAAAACAAAGGAAGGACCCTGTTCTGGTTAATGTTGTTATTAATATTTATTTGACACTATGCAAACACTTAAGAAGGAGGCTCAGTGCTCTGATTTGCTCACTGTCTCAGAGCAGACAAAAAGCCAGGCTTCAGGACAATGGCACTAACAGTAGGCAACGTATTGACAAGTTAGCTTGATGCACAGTGGAAGGGGGTCTTTAAAAGGGATTTAAATGTGAACAATTGTTATGCAATATCCCTTTTCTGGTTGACCAGAATCATAAAGCAGATGTTTCCCCTTATCCCGGTAGAAAAACGGAACTGCCATCAAAGAACAATTGTTTACTTATGTCTAAAGGTAGCAATACCAAAGAGTTCACATGCTAGGATGCTGGCTGAACGATGTAAAGTGCAGTAAGAATGAAAACCTCAGCTAGAAGTAATATTGTTGGTGGCCAGGCTTAGCCCAAGATATTGGCAGAGGCAAGTAGTCAATGGAAATGCTACAGCCCTCACTGGAAAGTGCCACTAAGCACTTCATCCATGAAAAGAATCTTCTAAGCATGGAAAAGGGAGATTTTCAAAAGCACAAATGGGAGTTATGTGCCCAACTCTCATTGACATTTAGTGAGAGTTGGGCACCTAAGCATGCCTCGTGCCTTTGAAAATCTCCCCCTAACAGGACCATTGAAGAAAAATGAGGGTAGAAGTTTGCTATATTTTATCACAAGCTTTCTTTTCTTGTACAGGTTAGCACTGCAGACCACCCTGCGTGTGCACGTGCACGCACACACACACGCACACACACGCACACACACACAATTTCATAAACGCCAGTTAAAAATTTAATTCAATTTGTTGAGATCACAAGAACTAGTGGCCACCAAATGAAATTAACAGGCAGCAGGTTTAAAACAAACAAAAGGAAGTATTTCTTCACACAGCACACAGTCAACCTGTGGAACTCCTTGCCAGAGGATGTTGTGAAGGCTATAACAAGGTTAAAAAAAGAACTAGATAAATTCATGGAGGATAGGCCCATCAATGGCTATTAGCCAGGGTGGGCAGGAATGGTGTCCCTAGCCTCTGTTTGCCAGAAGCTGGGAATGAATGACAGGGGATGGATCACTTGATGATTCCTGTTCTGTTCATTCCCTTTGGGACACCTGGCATTGGCCACTGTTGGAAGACAGGATACTGGGCTAGATGGACCTTTGGTCTGACCCAGTATGGCCAGTGTTATGTTCTTATCAGCTGCATAAAAAAAATTAGATGAAAAAAGCACAGAAAAAGAAACCCTCAAGGAAGGATTTAGGAACCTGGCTTTAGGCACTTTTTTTTTTAATTTTGTTTTTAAATCTTGGCTATAGAGTGGCTTCTGGAAAACTTTCTCCATTTAATTGCACTGGGTGAATAAAGTTCTTGCCGCCACTCACAGAGCAAAATCAAGGCAGGTTCTCTCCAGGAACTGAATCTCTGGTTAGAATGAAGTTTCTATTGTGAAAAAAAAATCCCTTTGCTAGAAAAAGGTTCCATTGTACAACATTTATGTTTGCATTGCTGAGAAGATGCTTGGCACAAAGACAGAAGGGGCCAGACACCTAACTAGAGTAATTCAGTGTAGCTCAATTGATTTGATGGACTTAGGCTGACTCACACCAGCTGAGATCTAGTACAGGATGTCAGGAGAACATGCACACAAATATTCTACATTTTGCCATATTTCTTTGTCCCCTGTAATTTCAATAGATTCATAGTTCCCTTGACAGATTCATGTAACCCCCGTCATGCTACTAATAAAACTGTCCTATCAACTGGACAATCAACCTCACGTCCCTAAAATAGTGCTATTTTCTTCAGCTACAGCTTGTGGGAAGCCAGAGTTGTCTATAAGCAGTGTTTGGCACTCTTTTTTGTGGAGATATGTTATTCTCCTGACTGAAAAATTCCACATCAAACTGTTGCATTTATATACATTATGCCTTCTCCTCTTGAGCCTTTCCTCATCCATAAAAGCTGTTTATGGTCTACAGCATTTTTGTTTGTGTCCTAGAGACCAGACAACACTGATTTATTGGCAACATTTCCAGTAAGGGGAAGAAGTAAACCATGCAAAAGTCTTCATGCACTACACCTATATAATGAGTGTAACGTGACATAGTTAGAGCAGGAACATGCAAACCACAGAAAAATAGATCTCCTGGCTCAGAAGTTATTATCTGTTTAGAGGTGAGAATTTCCTGGGCTTCCTGTCCTACACTGTTGGACTAATAATAGGTGATGACGGTACTAGATTTACATTGCATCTTACTACATGCACCATCTAATATTGCAGATCCACAGGGGAATCCTGAGGCTTGGTGGGAGAGAATATGATTCTGCCTGTGCGGGGTCTATGATGGGGAAACTCTGAAGGAAGGATACTATTTATTAATTATTAACATTATTATTAATTACAGTAGTACCCAGAGGTGCCAGCCAGCTCGGGGACCCATTGTGCTGAATGTTGTACAAGTGGATAGTAAGGAACAGCCCCTGCCTCAAGTTAAGATGAGACACAGTAAGTGGTACTAGCGAGCAGACTAAGGAAGGATAAGAATAACAGTGATAGGAATAGACGGTTGCCTTGACTAGTTGCATACCAAAGTTGCAGGTGAGTGCCACTGAGACAGTCGCCCAGGTGAGTGTCTTCAGGTGCACACATTTTCTGAGGTGGCCATCCTGAAGTATAATGGACATGTGCCAAAGAATGTTATACTGGCTGCCAGCTAGGTACCAAGGAAACACATGGGAGGCACATAGTAGTTTGGGAGGAGGCCTTGCCTGGAATGGATGTGAAGTCCCAGGGAACAACTGGCCAATCAGGCTGTGGGTTAGAATGCTGAGGCTACAACGGGATACGGTAGCATCTCCGTTTCTCAAGGCAGAGAAAGTGGCAAAGGGAATCCTAGTTTGACGACCCCTAATGGGTATCGTTTGCAATATGCCACAATTTTCCTGTTGATAAGTCAGCATTGGCTCTTTTCGTAATTTTGTTTGTAGTTATCATCTCATGCTTGGCTCCTTTAATATATTTGTGTATTTTATACAGCTCATTATTAAGTGTAAATAAATTTGATCTTTTTATCGGTTTCTCCTCTACCTTCTGGAGGCTGTTTTGTTTAAAAAAAACCATAGCAATAACTCAAAATGGGGAGCAGAATCTAGAACAATGGTGCCCTACATTTTCCATCTTGGTACCCTGCTTCCCCAGGAACACATTGCTATTTATCCAGGATCTGGCCTGGACTCCCTCTCCCATGCAGCAGTACAAGAAGGGCAGTGAATCCTATATAGAGAATCCTACTCAGTATTTACCCAGGATGGGAGACAACACTAGGCTCAGGAAAACGAGGAATTGTGTGGCTTTTATTGAAAAAAATTCACCACATTGTGTTGCACAACCCACTAGTTTAGGGACCAGGGCACAGGTGAAAATAAGTCAGTCCAGTCCGGTACACAGCCAGAAGCTTCCTCAAACTGACAATTTAAAAGGGTCCTGGGGTAGTGGCAGCATTTTAAAGGGCCTGGGGCTCTGGCTGTGGTAGCAGTGGCCAGGAGCCCCGGGCTCCTTAAATCACTGCCAGAGCCCTGGGGCTCCTGGCTGCTGTTGCTACCCTGGGGGCAGCTTCCCCAGGCCAGCAATTTAAAAGGGCCCTGGGCTCCTAGCAGGGGCTGAGAGCTCTGGGCCTTTTAAATCACCACCAGAGCCCTGGGACTCCCGGCTGCCCCCGCTACCCTGGGGCTCTGGCAGTGGGGCTCTGGTGGCGATTTAAAGGGCCAGGGACTCTGGCCACTGCTGGGAGCCCAGGGTCCTTTTAAATTCCAGGCCTGGGGAAGCTGCCCCCTGGGGTAGTGGCAACGGCCGGGAGCCCTGGGGCTCTGGTGGCAATGTAAAGGGCCCCTGGGCTCCTGCTACTGCAGACTGAGCCCTGGGCCCTTTAAACTGCCGCCGGAGTCCTGGGGTAGCAGCAGCGGCTGGGAGCCCTCAGGCTCCAGCGGTGATTTAAAGGGCCCAGGGATTTAAAGGCTCGCCCCTTCTGCCTGAGGCCCCACCCCCCACCTTGCTCAGAACACCGGCCCTGCGTAACTGGTAAGTCCCTTAAGTTACTTTCAGCCCTGGCCCCGGGTAACTTAATTATCGCTGGGTGTGCTCCCCAGCTGTCGGAAAGTTTTATGCGCTAGATATATGGCAAATATTGTCTTGGTGAGTGTGTGTGCTGAGGTGGGCAAGTGCGTGGAGGTGACTATTAAAGCTGGCCAACATTTTTTGTGCAGAGTGTTTTCCCACCAAAAATATTGTTTAATCAAAACTGAAAACTTTTCACAGGGAAAAAAAAATCCATTCTGATGAAAGAGCTTGGTTTCTCCCACAGGAAACTGTGAAACACACACTTTCTATTTGAATAAACATTTCTCAATGAAATAAAACATTTTTATTTTGTTGTGACGTAAACTGTTATTTCCTTTTGTTTTCGTCCAGTTGAAGTAAAATAAAAGCCAACAACAAAAGAATCAAAATGACAGCACAAAACAAAGATGTGCCTTTCATTGCTTTATAATCTTTGTTTCTCAAGAACAAACCAAAACACATTGTGTTTCCAGATGTCGATTTAAAACAAAAATGTTATATCTCCAAATTCCCCATGGGGTGTGTTGCGGGAGGGGATACATTTTGCATTCAAAATTTCTCGCAGGAAAAATTAAGGTTTTCAGACCAACTCCAGTGAATATTATCTGTAAGCGTGTCCCCCAGAAGAGCTGAGTGTGTTCCTCCTCCTGCCATGGTGGGCATCTTCCTGAGCATCCTTGTGAGCTCCCCCAGGCCTGGGCGGGAGGGTTTTGTGCCTCCCCTGGTATGGGCATGTCTTTAAGCTTCACCATCCCCTGGATTGAGCCTCTCTGTGGAGCAGGCATCTCGCTAGGCTTCCCCTTCCCCGAGCTGTGCCCTGCCTGGGGCGAAGCAACCTGCCCCTCTCCATGCACCTCTCTTTAGGCGCCTCTGCCCTCCACCTGGGAGGCATCTGGGCTCCTTCTCCGGAGCAGCACTGGGGCTTCTGGGCTGCATGGACACTTCCCCCCGGGATGCCACCTGGACTCCCCCCGGCTGTCCCGTCCCAACACCCCGCTCCCTCCCCGGCGCGGGGCGGTCCGTGGGCGGCCCCGGCGCGGAGTGACTGGCGCTGGGCGGCACCCGGGCTGGGGGCCGATTTTTTGAGCCGAGCCCCGGCTCTCCCTGCTAGAGCGGCGGCTGGCGGCGGCGGCGGGCGGGTCTCTCTCCCTCTCCGGCCGGGCGAGGCGGCGGCGCCCCCCCGCTGCCCTGCCTCGCTCTGCTGCATGGACGAGCATCGGAGCCTGCTGCGCTCGCCGGCAGCCTTCTCCTCCAGCAGGCACCCGCGGGGCGGCGGCAGCAGCAGCCACCACAACCCGGGCTACACCGAGCCGCCGCCCCCCGAAGCCCCCCAGCCCGGCCCCGAGCAGGAGGAGGGGGAGGAAGCAGAGGAAGAGGAGGACGGCATGACCGTGGTGGTAGGTGGGGTGGACCCCCTGCTGGAAGAGCCCCAGCACCCCCACCCGCTGCTGGCGGGGGAACGCTACGATCACCCCCCGGCCCACGTCCCACTGCCCCCCGGCCACCACCCAGTGGGTGGCGGGGAACACGAGTGCTGCGAGCGGGTGGTGATCAACATCTCCGGCCTGCGCTTCGAGACCCAGCTCAAGACCCTGGCCCAGTTCCCCCAGACCCTGCTGGGTGACCCCCGCAAGCGGATGCGCTACTTTGACCCCCTGCGCAACGAGTACTTCTTTGACCGCAACCGGCCCAGCTTCGACGCCATCCTCTACTACTACCAGTCCGGGGGCCGCATCCGGCGCCCGGTCAATGTGCCCATCGACATCTTTTCAGAGGAGATCCGCTTCTATCAGCTGGGCGAGGATGCCATGGAGAAGTTCCGGGAGGACGAGGGCTTCATCCGCGAGGAGCAGAGGCCCCTGCCTGACAAGGAGTTCCAGCGCCAGGTGTGGCTCCTCTTCGAATACCCGGAGAGCTCTGGGCCGGCCAGAGGCATCGCCATTGTCTCAGTCCTCGTCATCCTCATCTCTATTGTCATTTTCTGCCTGGAGACCCTGCCTGAGTTCAGGGACGATCGTGACTATGAGGGGACGGGGGGGACCTTTGGCACGAGCAGCGGCCCCCTGGAGAAAGACACCTTCACCAACTCCTCCTCCGCGGCTGTCTCGATGGTCTCGTCCTTCACCGACCCCTTCTTTGTGGTGGAGACACTGTGCATCATCTGGTTCTCTTTTGAGTTGCTTGTCCGCTTCTTTGCCTGCCCCAGCAAGGCCACTTTCTCCAAGAACATCATGAACATCATTGATATTGTGGCCATCATCCCTTACTTCATCACCTTGGGCACGGAACTGGCTGAGAGGCAGGGGAACGGCCAGCAAGCCATGTCCCTGGCCATCCTCAGGGTCATTCGGCTGGTCAGGGTCTTTCGTATCTTCAAGCTCTCACGACACTCGAAAGGTCTGCAGATCCTGGGGCAGACCCTCAAGGCCAGCATGAGGGAGCTGGGTTTGCTTATCTTCTTCCTCTTCATCGGAGTCATCCTCTTCTCCAGCGCTGTCTACTTTGCAGAGGCAGATGACCCCACCTCAGGCTTCAGCAGCATCCCCGATGCCTTCTGGTGGGCAGTGGTGACCATGACCACGGTGGGCTATGGGGACATGCACCCAATCACCATTGGGGGCAAAATTGTGGGGTCCCTCTGTGCCATTGCTGGGGTGTTGACCATTGCCCTTCCCGTGCCTGTGATAGTCTCCAATTTCAACTACTTCTACCACCGGGAGACGGAAGGCGAGGAGCAAGCCCAATATCTGCACGTAGGGAGCTGCCAGCACCTCTCCTCTACGGAGGAGTTGAGGAAGGCGCGTAGCAATTCCACCCTGAGCAAGTCGGAGTACATGGTGATAGAGGAGGGGGGAATCAACAACACTGCATTCAAACAGGCTGCCTTTAAGACGGGCAACTGCACAGCTACAAACAATCCCAACTGTGTGAACATCAAAAAGATCTTCACAGATGTTTAAAAAAAAAAAGCCTCTGAGGAAATGTTGAAATAATAATAATAATGCAAAGTGACCATGTAATCAGTATTGTCTGGAACATGCATCATCATTGGTCTGTGTGCGCCCTTGTCGAACACCTATATTTTTTAGATCATTCCTTTTAAAGAACAAAGAAGAGGATTACAAAAGAATCAGAAGATAAGAGGATGGGGGTGTTTGCAGAAAGGAAGATCAGAGGACAAAAAAGAAGAACACGCTCTCCGTTGAAACAGGTGTTTTTTTCTGCAACATGTTGCAGGGCTGCTTTGTGCGTGGGGGTTGTGGGCAGCTGGTCTCTTTTCTCGTTTTCGCTGTGTAGCAGGTTTCCTTTTCGATTATACACACATACACTTGTTGGACTGAAAACCGTGAGCTGGAAGGGAAGAAACTAAAATTATATTGCAGAGCCTGTTGGCAGGCAAGGGGAGGGAATAACCATTTAATTTTGCAAAGCATCTCTGCTACCACATTGTTAAATGGTGCTTAATATTGGAACTGTGGTATATGTCCTTTATGGGCATATTTCTTTTCTTCCCCAGCCAGATCGTCTATGAAATTCTAATCTGTTCAGAGACCCAAATGTAATCAGTTTTGATTTAATCAGAAAAATGCCCCCCTTCTCTATTCCTAATTCCCTTCTCCCACAACTGTATGGGATTGTTTCATCCAACTCCAAATTCCTGGCTGCATAGTGTGTATGGAGAAATGTTCTTCTTACATGGAAAGGTTTAACAATTGACTAACCGAACAGCATCCTGAGTGTTTGAACATCCTGTGATGCCAATGCAGATTGGGGATAGTTAAGCTCCCATTAAACCAGTAATGGGCTTTTTTAAGTGACTTCAGCCTCAGACAAAACCTACCAAGAGCCTAGAAACAAACGGGGGTGAGGGGTATTTTTGTCCATTTCCAATGCATCTGAGATAAGCGTCTGCATCTATCACAAGAAGATTAAAGTGACAAACGCCTTCCAGTGGAAGTTACTAATTCAGACCTGAGTGATGCAGTTTCCATAGCAACTCTGGTTTCCTGGGAAACCCCAAAAGGTTGTCATGGTATCCCTTCGCCCCATCCCCCTTCATCCTGTGCTGTTTCCACAGTAACCCTTCCAGATGGTTCCAACTTCTGTGATTCCACGGAAAAGCCACTGCCCTGGTAAACCGCACACACACATACAGAGAGTTAATCCCAGAGAGATTTAGGAGTAGAAACTAGTCATTATCCTAGATGCATGGTTCTTTAGATCTGAAACATTCCTGAAGCCCTGGTAGCTACCAGATCAAGAAGCAAGATGATCATCTGTGGAATGCTGCTACGCACATGTGCTGAATAAAACTCCTGTTCATAGGCAATAAACGCAACAAACCTCCAAATTACCCTGACTATCAAGTTAATATCTGGGCAGTAAAATTGAAAATTTATTCCCTATATGCAAATCTATACATCTGCTCAGAAGTTCTAGAAAGGCGATCTCATCCCTGACAGAATAAACCATACTTAAACTTATGGTACGTGACCTAGATTTTTCAAAAACCTCCCTCCAACTCCAAACAGCAATTCCACTTTCAAGCGTATACGGAACTGAACTACCAGACAGGAAACATTATAACGCAAAAGGATATCAATCTTTTGACATTGGGGTGTGTGGAGGGGGAGTAAGCAGAGATCTATAAAGTGCAGAGGTGTAAAGTAACCAAAATCCTGAGGGAAAATATGCCTGCCTCGTCTCATCCAAGTCAGCAGCTGCGGAACATCGGACAGAAACAGGTGAGTTATGAGCTGTGGAGAGAACAGATTATGTATCCTAAGACATTTATGCTTTCAGATGTAGACCTCATCTCTTTGTACCAACCACAGCATCCAGCCCTCCTTTTATGAACATGCACATGAGCTAAAGTGCGATAATCTTTTCCATAAGAGTCCCCTGACTTTCCCCCCCACCTCAGCTAAACTGTATGATCTTATTTAATTTTGATTTTTCATATCATTTGGTTTAAATAATGTGTATTCAGCTTAAGTAGCACTACACATACTCATTCTGCAGCAAAGCATCAGTACTGTTTGTGGCCTTTTTCAGCAATATTATGCTAAAATTACCATTTCCACAGTGGTTTAGTTCACTTGGTCTCAGATCCGTTTTAAAAAGAAAATCCAATGACAACCCGTTCCTCCCTGTAAAGATGCAGGCTCGAAGTGTCAGTAGTAAGGGCCCGATTAAGATGTGCTGAAGTCCCATTGAAGTTAAGGGCTTTGCTGAATATGGATGGGTTTAAGCACATGCTTAAGTGTTTTGCTGAATTGGAGGAATTTGGGAATTTGTCTTATTTACAGCAAAATAATGTAGAAAGGAATGGGACTGGGCAGGTTATTATAGGCAAATAATTATCCATTTTAATTATAAGCTCAGAGTTTTCTTAAATTTGTAATATGGTTTTATTCTTTATAAAATTCTTGGCTCTGTTGAACTCAACAGAGTTTCACCATTGACTTCAGAGGAGCCAGGATTTCATTCATGATTTACATGTGGTCTTCTGTTCTGATCTTATTTAAATTTACCCCTTTGCTTTCATCCTCTTTTTAGCCCTTCCCTCTTTCAATTAATAAAACCTTTGAGAAAGTTCATTAGGCCAGATCAGATAGTGTAAATTGACATAACTTCACTAGAGTTCCATCACTTTACAGCAGCTCAGAATCTGGTCAATTAATGATTATGCAATGGTCAGATATTATGGTGAGGGGAGCCATAGTTGTAGCTGGATAGATGTGAGTGCCCCTTTCTTGCCAGTTTTGTTTTAGGGGTGGGAGGATGATATACAGAAACTTGATCCTCCATATTTTTCTTTCCATACTTTCATGAACACTTTTGTCATTCATACAAGCACAAGTTGTTTGTCCATCTGTTACCTATATAACTCCTTAACATGCTTTTTACATTTGTGTACCTGTACTTAAGTGCGATTTCAAAGATAGCAAATCCTCACTTTGATAACACTACATGCAAATTTTCTCACAGAGGGAGGCCATTCAGTGTTCCTCATTTTCTGTTGAGGATATAAGACTTTTTTGGATGCGTTTTTGAAATTTTAATCACAATTAAGGATTTTATTTGCCTGGATTGCAGTGGGAAAGCAGTGGAAATACTGTCTGCTTGACTTCCACTCAGAGCACAATAGATTTCCAGATGAATTCTGTGTTTGAATTCTTCTAGTGTCAACATGTTTGTATATGTGGGGGAGACATATTATAAGCACAAATATGGCACTTTGGAATCATTTAAAAAAACCTATACATGTGTGCATATAATGTGCAGTGAGGCTTAACTAATAATTTTGGATTTGCACGACCACTTCTTACCATATATTGGGGGTGCAAGGTGACCAAATAATTGGAAAAAATGATGTTTTTGTCCATAAAAGGTGATGCCCATAAGAGAGCCTGAAAAAAAATCCAGTGAATAGGCTGCAGTAAAAGGGCCCATTCCCCAAATATAGCATATGGTACAGCTGACAAAGCATGTCTGACAGCCACCAAAAATCGCTGCTCTCTTCTTTACAAATGTAAACCGTGTAGACAAAACATTGAAAGCAGAGAGGTGGGAGGAGAATGGGGAAATGTGGAAATTCCATCGCTGGCTACCTGCTCTTGTCTCCGCTTCATAGCAGTGAGTTTAGCTCGGTCAGGATCGGATTCCATATCTCTGCACAGTTGTGCAGTCTGAAGGTTACACTTTCGTTAGCTTTTCCAGACAGAGAATCTCGAGACCTTTCCTGTAGAGATCGGAGAGACTGTTGCTCACAGTGATGAAGGACTGTTCTCTTTGCAACCTGCTAGCACTCTGTAATGCATTTTATCTCCCATCTTGCCATGTGCCTAGTGGATCTCTCAGGACTCTGACAGTCATTTTTGAGATAAAGATCAGCAGTTTGCAGCACGTCGGACTAGAATGTTTTTAATGTGCTTAGAAGGGGCCGCATTAGAAGATAAGTATTATCTCTTCTGCTGCATGTAAATTGTCTGGCAGTTTATGGACAAACCTTCCCTAGTGGGGGTTGTCTAGTGTTATAAACCATTATATTTAATGGAGGAAACATTAATGAAACATCTCGGTTGACACTGTATGTGTACAGACGTCAAGCAGTTCAAAGCTATGATTCATGCAGCAGCTGTAACTTGGCTCATTGGTAGTACTTTTGATTGCTTTACATGGTGTTAACTTGAGTGGCTATAAAATGAATGTGCCTAACGGCATGGTTACCATTGCAGTGGGACCCGTAACTGAATTTTCTGGCTTCTGTGTTTCGTTGCCACATCCCTGTCTTTCACACCTCTCATCTGGCAGCAGAGGTGACATTCACTCCCTGCGCTGAAGAACAGAGAGGATAGAATAGAAAAAGACCGTTCCCGCCACAAGGAACAAAACCCTGTACCTCCTTGCTATTTATAACCCCTTGTGGCATGGTTGTCTGGGCTTTCACAGACCTGGTCTCCCAAATACTTCTTTCTTTCTTTCTTTCTTTCTTTCTTTCTTTCTTTCTTTCTTCAAATTCAGAGTTCATGTAGGGCCACCACGTATCTTCAGGACATTAATGAGCCATTATGATTCTTGGCCTTCCCAAATTCTTTTGGTTTCATTGCACTTGTGTGCTGCTTATTTCCTAGACCCCATAACGAACGGTGTGAGCCAATGCACACTGAAGTCAATGGGAACTTTTCTGGTGACCTCAGTGTGCAGGTCCCAAACTCAAAAGAGTCCCTCCAAGGGTTTCCCTTCATGGAGAGAATGTATCAATAATACAGAGGAAATTTAGAAGTCCTTTCCAGGGATAAATTGTCCCTGGGCTGCATATCAGAGGGAGTCTGTTACCAAGATGGGGTGCAAGTGTGTGTGTGGGGAGGGACTGCAACCACTGATAAGGGCTCATAAGGGAACTTCACTTTATACCTTCCAGATATAGTGTAGACATGCCCTAAATTTCCTCTAGGATGGCATGCAATGGGTACCACAAACAGCAGATTCCAGCCTTCACAGCAAGGGCCTTGTTAGTATACTGGATCCTTGCAGGAGGAGGAAAGGGGTTGAATCTAGCAAGGCTCCCATCTTTTCTGATCAGGGACAAGTTGAGGTTTCAAGTAATTATCTTAAGACTCCAGTGCCACAGTGGCTGAACCGGCAGATCCTTTGGTTCTCTCCAAAGCAGTACCCTTAATTAGCCAATCCCCAAGGGAGGGGTGAGCAGCAGTCTTTCTGTGTAGGGTTGTTGCCGTGACTGCTAAATGTTTCATGAAGACACCCAGTACCGGTCCAGAAGATAATACTGAATTAGTAATGCTGTTCCCCTATGGGAAATCTGAGATGGTCTTTTTCTCCTTTCCACATTTCACTGCCCTCATCCTCAAGTTCCTTCTCCCTTTACCCACTCTCCTGTCTTCCTCCCAGAATTCCTTCCTCTCCCTCTTTTCAAACCCAAGTGCCCCACTCAACAGATATACAACTAAGTTTTGGTAACAAATTGGAAACAAAAGAGTTCCACATCTTTTTCTCTGACCTATCTTGTGCCTGGCATCCTCCTGAGTGCTCTACCTTGTGTCTAGTTCTATCTTTTTCTTTTGTAAGTTCTTTGGAGCAGGGACTCTCTCTATATGTTTGTACAGGTCCTTGTACAGTAGATCTTGATTTAGGCCCATTGGGCACAAGCCCCATACAAATAATTGATGATAAGAACAACACTGCATAACTCCCCGTGTGTATGTGTCAGTCAGGCCTGGAATGCATAGCTGGTCAGCTTCCTCCAGAAGAGGAAAAATTTCTCCCTGGGAAATTGTTTTAATAATACCGAGCTCTGACATAGCACTTTTCACCAGTAGATCTCAAAACACTCTACAAAGGAGGTCAGTATTATTCTTCCCAGTTTACAGATGGGCAAACTGAGACACAGACTCTCACTGGGTCACCTAGCAGGGCAGTGACAGAGCCAGGAGTAGTACCGAGGTTTCCTGAGTCCCACTGCATGTAGTAGCATGTTCCAGTGAGTATCTGCTGGAACATGCTACTACATGCAAGACACATCCTCTTGTAAGTTACATACTCCTTCCTGTCAGGAGAACCAATAAGAAGGAAAGTACAAATATATTACTATCCATCTGGTATTGCGCCAGATTCTTTCCCACACTATGGGACCATAAAGGCATCAGATCTGGCCTTCTGGACATTCTCCAGATATAGCGCAGAGAGAGCTGGCTTTTGTACCCTGGCAAAGGGGGCATATTAAGGATGTAGCCAAGGGGACGGGTTGTGCCCAGGATGCTGCTATACGTCAATTATGTCTCAGCTGGTATACCAACCCTTTCTGGAGATTGAGCAAGCCTAGAATCTCTCCTGGCCCTCAGGAGCTACAAGCCGCTTGCTGGGTGCTGCTGAGAATCTGGGCCATTGTATTTCTGTTGCCGTATTTTAGACTCATTTTTCTAATTTAAAGAATTTTTAAAGTGAGAAATTTTGAAGTGAAACAATGAATTAAAAAATTTCTTTCCACTGTGTCCTGCTTATATCCTAGGCAGTGGTTACCTTGGAAACAGCTGTAGGTTGGGATTGTCTGTCTTGGCTTTGGTGGGCAGACTCTTTGGTGGTGAGCGTGTGTGTCGGATGCACAAATAAATACACAATAACGTAGTTGGGTAGCTTTTCTTTGTGTGAACCTGTGAAAAGAAAATAGCCCGGCTGGAATACCAGTTAGTAAATGAGAAGTTTTTTAGGAATTAAATTTGGACTGGTGGGTTTGTTCATTGGAGGTGGGGAAATTAGTCCAAACCAATTTTTAAATCAAGAGTGTATTGCGCTCCCCCACCTCCAGATCAGCTTTAGGAAATATTTTGGGAAAGTTCTGTGGCCATGTTATATAGGAGGTTAGACTAGATCAGCGGTCACCAACCGGTTGATCACAATTGACTGGTTGATCCCAGAGGATCTCCCAGTTGATCGTGATCTCTAGTTGTTGCAGTGGGGCTGATGCTAAGGCAGACTCCCTATCCCAGTCCCACGCCACTCCCAGAAGTGACCAGTGCAGCTCTGCGGCCCCGGAGGCGTGGGGGCAAGAGTCTCCTTCCATGTGCTGCTCCTGCCTGCAAGCGCCGCCTTCACGGCTCCCATTGGCCGGGAGAGCTGCAGAGAGGGTGCTTGCAGAGAGGGGCAGCACGCGGAGCCAAATGCCCCCCGCCTACCTCAGGGGCTGCAGGGGCGCGTTGACCTCTTCTGGGAGCGGTGTGGGGCCGGAGTAGGCAGGGAGCCTGACTTAACCTTGCTGTGCCCGCCGCTGACCGGGAGCCAGCACCCCATACCCATTCCTGCACCCCAAGCTCCACCCTGAGTCCCCTCCCAGAGCCAGCACCCTAAACCCCCTCCTGCACCCCAGCCCTGAGCCCCCTCATGGAACCAGCACCCCATTCCCCCTCCTGCACCCCAAGTCCCAGCCCTGACCCCCCTCCCAGAGCCAGCACCCTGTACTCCCTCCTGCACCCCAACATTCTGCCGGAGCCCCCTCCTGTACCCAAACTCCCGCCTAGAGCTTGCACCCCTCATCCCCACCTGCACCCCAACGCCCTGCTCCAGGCTCAGCCCAGAGCCCTGTCATAACATTTTTTCCCAGATCTGGACCTTAGTGTCCAAAATATGGGTGTTAGCATGAAAACCTCCAAGCTTAGTTACCAGCTTGGACCTGGTTAAGCTGCCACCAGCCAGGAATTATACAGTGCCTAGCTCACTGTGGTCTCCCCAAAACCTTCCCTGGGGGACCCCCAGACTCAGATGCCTTGAGTCCTACAACAAAGGGAAATAACCCCCTCCCCTTGTTTCCTGGTTACTTCCTCCCAGGCTCCCCTCCCTGGACGACCCTAGGAGATTCCCTGCTTCCAGTCCTGGAAACACAAGTACCGAGAGAGCTAATCTCTCTCCCCCCCTCACCCAGAGGGTATGCAAAGTCAGGCTTAGTAAATCTAACACAAAGAGATTTTCCCCCTGACTTCTTCCTCCCACCAATTCCCTGGTGAGCTGCAGACTCAATTCCCTGGAGTCCCCACTAAAGAAAACTCCAACAGGACTTAAAAAGAAAGCTTTATATAAAAAAAGAAAGAAAAAGACATTAAAAATAGTCTCTGTAATAAGATGACACTCTACAGGGTCAATTGCTTAAAGGAAAAAAATGAATAAACAGCCTTATCCAAAAAGAATACAATTTAACACATTCCAGCAACTACACACATGTAAATACAAAAAACCAATATAAACTTATTGTCTTACTATCCTTGTACTTACAACTTGGAAACAGAAGATTAGAAAGCCAGGAGACAGAAAGATCACTCTCAGAGCCGAGGGCACAGACACAAGACAAAGAACAAAGAACTCACATCCCAAAACTTCCCTCCACCTAGATTTGAAAAAGTCTTGTTTCCTGATTGGTCCTCTGGTCAGGTGTTTGAAGTTACTGTTGTTACCCCTTTACAGGTAAAAGAACATTAACCCTTAGCTATCTGTTTATGACAAGCCCTCTCTTACACTGCAAACCCCTCGGCCCAGCGTCCGCACTCCCTCCCGAATGCCAAGCCCCTGCCCCAGCCCAGTTGAAAGCGAGTGAGGGTGGGGGGAGTGCAAGCGACGGGAGGGGGGCGAATGAAGTGAGTGGGGCGGGGCTTTGGGGAAGGGGTGGGGTAGATCCTGGGTTGCCCTTGGATTCAAAAAGTGATCTTGGGTGTAAAAAAGCTTGGCGACCACTGGACTAGATGGTTACAGGCCTTGAAATCTCTAGTGAGATGATTATTTTTGCTTGAATCCTTTAAATAAAATTAGCATGATTATTGATACCAAATGAATCTGAAAACAAGATACATATAAGGTGGCGCATAATCCTAGGGGCAGCTGCAAAGCTATTGGGGAGGAATAGAGCTGGGTGACTCTTTTTTTTTGGCAAATATGAAATTCACTGAAAAAATGCACCAACACTATTTGCAAATTCATTGAAAACAATTGGAAAACCAACTCAGAAATGTCAATGATTTGTTCTGACATTCCCTTTCAAAACTAGATTTTCAAAACAAAACCACTGTTGAACAGATTTCGTTCCACCCAAACTAAGTGGTTATGATTATTTGTTTTGCAGAGGAAAAAAAAACCAGTTTTGTTTCTAATCAAACAAAACTCACCTTTCCCTTCCTTCCCCCGGAGCTGTCAGTCCAGTCACAGACCTGAAAAAACAATAATTGGTTCAGCAATCATGGGGAAGCTGGTTGCGAGCGCTCCCCAACCTGTTCCTTGATCTCCAATGACAGCAGGAGTTCTATGGGGAAGGTTTTGGTGGCACGCTTTCCCTTTCTGTTTCAAGGAAGACTAGCTCATTACTCAGGGTAGTGGGGACTCAGACAACCTACACTGTGGATTTTTGACATCTTTACCCCTAATATACCTAACGTTGCGAATGCATGCATTAAAGTGAAATCAGCCACACAACATCCTTTCCCTCTTTATCCTCTGTTGTTGTGTCCTGTAACCAGTTAAAATTCCTTACAAATTATAGGGCCAGATCCTCTAGTAGCGTGTATCTGTGTAGCTCCATTGACTTGAATGGAGCTTGATTTATACTGTCTGGGGATCTGGCTCTCAACTAAATTCTTCTGATGGCAGGAGCATCCACAGCCTAATAAAATTTGATTGACACCTCACTTGTCTGGATGAGATCGGAAGCTTGCAGTGCATTCCTGCACATGCAGATGGACACCCACCTTCATGCCATATAGCTGAATATCACTACGGCTGTCATTTCTGTCTGCGGACATGGGCTCAAAAGCTTGTTTTTTGTTTAAACGCCCTCCCCCAGATTTAAAGAATTCTAATTCATAGTATTGCCATAGAGAAGTGGCATAAGGAGGAAGATCAACAGGAGGAAGGCAGGAATGGTTGGGCTTAGGAGATGTGGAGGGTGACTGGTTTATTTCATTTTGATATTGCAGGACGTCCCATTCCTGCCACCCAGCAATGAGGTTTCTGCAGAGAGCAGTGACGGTGGAGGTAGAGGAGCTGGGTTCAGAGAACAGGGAGAGAGGACAGAGCAGCACTGACCCTGCCTGCCCTGGCATGTGCGTTCATGCGTACCGTATTCAGAAGTAGTTTCTGCTGGCATCAACCCAGGCGCAGGAACGCCTGTGCAGAAAATACACCAGGGGAGGGTGTGTCACTGGGAACTACCCGCAACTGCCTCTCCGGAGGCCTACACTGGCAGGGCACCAGTCACAAAACACAAGATGCCCCCCTCGCCCCCCAGAAGAACATGAAGGAGGGCAGTTTTGGTAGTTCGCCTGCCCTTCTTTGGGGTGATATTTCCCTGAGATGCAAGGGGAATCACAACACAGGCTGTGGCTCCCGGATCCAAGGGCTGGTTCTACACTGCCTCAACCCCAGTGTAGTTTAGATTAGAACAGCCTCAGGGCTGCTTTGAGATGCTTATGGTTCCCAATCAGCTGTCCATTCAGCCAGGGACTGCAAGAGTGGTCTGGCCATGCTCCCTTTCCTCCCTGGCACACCCCCTGCGCCAGGGACTGTATGGGAGTAAAGGGAGAGTGTAGAAACCACTGATGCCTTTCCTGCTGGAGGAGATCAGGTCGTTTTGTGGCCCAAAGCAGGGAGAGAATGCACTCCATACACACAGGTTACATTCTGAGGGCTACATACTAGTATAATAAGCCTGCAGTCACTACTCACGTCAACAGAGCTACTCAGTTATAGGCACATCTGAGACCAGAATTTGGCCCTGAATCCATGGACTCCAAGTAGCTGCTCTTTACCCTCCTTTTTGCAACTGTTCCAATCTTTCGGGATGGGTCACAGTAGACGTATCCAGATTTCACATTTTGTACTGTGCTTACTGAACAGGGAGAACGGAAATACGCTCACAACGTCTGCATGAACAGCATATTCATCCTATGTCACAGGGACGCACTTTCGTCGGTTTTCATTTTGAAGGCATCAGGACTTTAATGCAAACTCCTGTTTTTTGTCACTTGGTTGAATGAAATTATATTTTTGCCCATTAAGAAAACATTCCCTCTTGCAGCCAAGGAATACGTACCTGGGCTTGTCCTTTTTACTGAAGCCATTTTAACACTGCAGATGGCAGTACAGGGTAAAATGCAACCAAGAGTGCTTTGCTGAACAATACTGCTCATTAATTCCACTGTGACTAATTGATTAGACCTTCTATGAGCAAAATGCTGTTTTACAAGCTCCACAAGTTTCATGAATCCATCTGTGTGTCATATATCAATGCACAGGCCTTAGATTTTCATTCTGAGTAAACCCTGCCTGCAGAAACACATTGATAAACATTTCTGCATGAAAATCCCTTCGGGGTTCCATCATTCTCCCCCTACCCCTCCCCCCTTTTAAAAAAATGATCAAGACATGTTCAAGTAAATTAAAACTGGCCTGGGGGAGGGATAGCTCAGTGGTTTGAGCATTGATCTGCTAAATCCAGCATTATGAGTTCAATTCTTGAGAGGGCCACTTAGGGATCTGGGACAAAATCAGTACTTGGTCCTGCTAGTGATGGGCAGGGGCTGGACTCAATGACCTTTCAGCATCCCTTCTAGTTCTATGAGATAGGTATATCTCCATATAAAAATTATATATAGACTGAGATGAAGCAAGCTTGGGCTTTTAGCTTGTCAGTCTGGTTCGGTGTGGCTAAGTTTTTCATCCACTACTGCTTTCTTCCCAGGTCACAGTCCGAGTAATCCTGGTGAGATGACCCCATTCGTAAACAAAAATCCAAACAAACTGAAATGCACAAAGCTTGATATATATGGTTGATTTTTAAAAATAGATCATTTTTCTGAAGGCACTGCCATTCAGACATTGTTCAGTGTTTTTTCTGTGAGTCAGCACATGGACAGCGTATGCAGAGAGATGCGTGTGTGTGTCGGTTTATATTGATCGACATGGGAGTATGCTGTAGTCCTACATGTAGGTTTCAGAGTGGTAGCCGTGTTAGTCTATATTAGCAAAACCAATGAGGGGTCCTTGTGGCACCTTAGAGACTAACAAAGTTATTTGGGCATAAGCTAACACTGACCTTGCACTTGGTAATGCAACTCCCATCTTTTCTTGTGCTGTATATTTATACCTCTCTACTGTATTTTCCACTCCATGCATCTGATAAAGTGGATTTTAGCCCACAAAAGCTTATGCCCAAATAAATTTGTTAGTCTCTATGGTGCCAGAAGGACTCCTCGTTGTTTCTGCATTTAGTGCACCTGATGCTTTAGCTGGTTTGTCCATAAGTTAATATTTGGTATTAAGGATTTTATACAGATTTGGGATTTTTTTGTGAATACAGAACAATACAAGTGCATCTGCTTGATTTGGGCAAAACAGACACAAGTGTTAGGAGTTGTCAGACCAGATCAGAGCAGGAGCTCATGTAGCATTATCTCTGACAGTGGCCAGTAACAAATGCTGCAGAGGAAGCGCAAGAAACCCCATAGTGGAGAGTTATGGAATCGCTCTCTGGACCAGATAGAGTTTGAATGAAACCTCTGCTGATTTCTGCAAATGCCATTTTTCAAAGGACTGAAACACAAGCCGAAACAGTGTGCTTCAGACTGATCCCTTTAAGCTGATAATTATGAATATATAATAGATCGATCATTAGTGAGCCAGTTCACGGTTCTAATCTCTCAACAGATTGAACACCGGAAGTTTTGAGTCTGTCATTTAGGAAGAAGGGAACAAATTCAATCAGCATTGATGGATGGATGGATGGATGTGAAAGCCCCATTCTGTAGCTGACTGTGTATGGGAGAGGGGCTCCATGGAACAGCGCATCCACATACAGTCAGGTTCAGAGTCGGGACCCAGAAGATTTTAACAAAGAGCCCGCAAAGGATTCAGGCAGCTTTAGCGACTGGACCCCCAGGGGCTGTACCATTCAGCAGAATTAGAATGGAAATTAAACAAGGCAATGTATTTGCTGCTATTCAGAAGAACAAACAGGAGCATAACAGGGCCCAGGGTTATTGCCATAGTATGGTCCTGTGGATAGAGCACTGGGTTGGGACTCAGGACATTTTGATTCTATTTTCTCTGACACTGGCCTGCTTGCTGACCTTGGGCAAGTCACATCCCAACTCAGTTTCCCTATATGCAAGAGGGGGATAATAATACTGACCGTCTTCATAAGGTGCTTCGAGAGCTACAGATGAAAAGCAAAATATACGAATTATAGAGTTTAAGTACAGAAGGGACCACTAGATCATCTGGTCTGACCTCCTGCCTCAGCACCTGCACACTAAACCCAATGACCCTAGTTAGACCAAGTATTACAGCCCACAGGAGGCTAAATTATTTATGTGCCACAGGCAGAGAACAGGAGGGACTGAGGTGCACCAGTACCCAAGGCTCTGCAGTGGCAGGGAACTGGTTAAGTGGGAAATACCCAGATAATTTGGCAAGTGACCCACACCCACATGCTGTAAGGGAAGGTGAAAAAAACCCCGAGGGTCACTGCCTATATGACCTGTGGGGACATTCCTTCCCTGCCCCACATATGGCCATCAGTTAGACCCTGAGCACAGTCTTATTATTATTTATTTTTAACCTATGGGTTGGTGAATCACATGGAAGCTGGAGCTTTTATTAAACTTGCCTATTCTTTGAGGGTATTTGCAAAGCTGATTTAAGGTTCATGAACCTTTTTTCCTCCCCTGTAATTTAAACTTATGTTTAGTTTGCCAGAAGCCGGGAATGAGCGACAGTGGATGGATCACTTGATGATTCCCTGTTCTGTTCATTCCCTCTGGGGCACCTGGCACTGGCCACTGTCGGGGGACAGGACACTGGGTTAGATGGACCCTTGGTCTGATCCAGTAGGGCTGTTCTTATGTTCGTTTTTCATCACAAGGGAAATTCATTCAGAAATATTTTCCTAGCTGAAAGGGAGCCTGTGCTTTGTATTAGGTACAGACGACTGCCCCCAAACTCCCTGCAGACCAAGTAAAATTAGGCTGCGGCAAATGCTTTGACTTGTTCACGGAACTGGGATTAAATTGGGCCAGATTATTCATGTAGTTCCATTCAAGTTGATGGGAATGTAACAGGGCAGATTTTAGTTCACTTGACCAGATCCTCACTGCTGTTCTTTGGAGTAGCTCCCTTGACATCCAGCGGAGTTTTACCAGTTTACACCAGCTGAGGATCTAGCCCAACGTATCTGTTTTCATTAGAATTTTCCTCTCTCGTTTTCCCTGCTCATTTCCTCCTCTGTGTCTCTTTGTGTTTGCTTTTCGTCCTCCAGCCTTTGCTCCATTTCTCAAGTGTCTATATCTAGTTTTCATCCTAATTCCCCATCCCCTCCCCACACTTATTTTATCACTCTCTCTCCAAAACAGAGCTCAAACCTAGCATTTGAGCTCAAGTTAAGTTCCCAGACCCACAGCGCTAGAGCGGGTTTGCAATGAGACAAAACAACTTTGTCCGTCCCTAACTTGAAACTAGCATACACATCTCCGGGGCTGTCAAGCTGGCATCTCTCGACCATGCTCAATTCACTTTGAAATATAATCTGTACTGAAAGGTGTGAAAGGAAGCTAGCTTGGCGTTGCGTGCATAGCACAACATGCTATGGAAGGAACTGCTTTTTAACACCTCGTACGTGTCATGTCTGCCAACGCATAGTCTTTGAACTTTAGGTTTTTTTGAATAAGGCCTCGAGTCACAGATTGCTAAGCATTCTGCTTTAAAAAAAAAAAATCCTCTCTGGCTTTCATAATCATCTCCTCCCTCACCCTTTTCATTTTTAATTGAATGAGTCTAAATGAAGTCAATGGGATGAATTTGGCTCCTGTCCTGTACAGGAAATCAAATCCCATTTCAGATTGACCTGAATCAGGCATTGGATTTTATCTTCTCGCTCTGCTTTCAATAGGACTAAACTTTCCAGCCAGTATTATGTTCATCTGTAGTTCTAAATCTGAGTAATCCCGAGAAAGGCAGCATTATTTGAAGGCACCAAAACAGACAGTAAATAAGTCAATGATCCTTCCTCGCCCATGCCTTACTCCTGCCTAGCTGCAGTTTGGATCATTGCTCATTCGCTCAGCTGGGTTCCCGGGTCCTTGCAGGAGTAGGGAGATGAGGTGGGACGGGCAAAGTGATTCTCCTTCCCGTCCCCCTCCCTGTTGCTCCTGGATGCACCGCCTTGGTGTTGGTTGCTGGGTCCCCCAGCAGGGGTTGGGCCCTGCCCCACTCTGGAGTCACCTGAGGCATAAGGCTGTAGGAGCAGGCAGCCAGTGAGTTCCCCACCATTCCAGGGCTGGTGGGGCTCAGGCTTTGGGCTCCAGCTGTGGCAGGGCAGCAGGCTTTCACTGGGGAGCTTCGGGCTCCAGCCCTGGGTGCTGGCTGTGTGGCAGCAGGCCCGAGGGGCCGGCCACATAGCTTCAGGCTCCATCCTCCTCATCCTCCGGCCACAGGACTTTGGGCTCTGGCAGGGCCGTCCTTAGGATTTATGGGGCCCTACGCAGTATTATTAAACTGGTGCCCCTATGCCGGATGGCAGCCCAAGCTCACAGCCTGGTGGGGGAGGGGGAGGAGGGACTTGACAGCAAAGGATAATGAGATGCCCAGCCTGCCTCATGGTGGCGGAGAGTCACAGTTCCCCGCAGAGACTTCCATGCACTCTCCCTCATGCAGAATGGACATGAAGAAAGTACCTAATTAAAAGCACTAAAATTTGGGAATAAAAAATGTCAGTCACAGGTTTTTTGATATGCCCTGAAGTTTGTCAGAGATTTATTTGCAAAAACTTCATAGTAAGGGTGAGTCAGCTGTCCTGCTGAATACGACATTACATATAATGGAATACATGATGCAGCTCTTCTCTGTTTTACATTTTCTTCCATCAGTATTTCTAAGTTGAATTTATATTTTAAATGTACTCAAATCTTAAGCCAGCATTCCAGAATACTACATATTTAACTCACTGAAACAAAGACATTCTTTTAAATTAATCAGAGAGGTTTAGTGTGTTCATAACAATGTTCATTGCTTTTAGAAAAAGGGAACAGTAATTTACTTTGTGTGATCTCCATAACAAGAGACATGGTTATGAAATTTCACCAACTTTAAAAAAATATGTTTCCAAAGATTTTAGGTATAACAAGGATTTTATCTTACTAAGGTACTGATTTTGCTGGAGGGTTCTTTTAAAACTAGTTTGTCGGATAGTCAGAAGTAAAGAAAGGGAACTCTTTGTCTAGCTATCTGGAAGGGAAGGACTGTTGTCCCTTTAAGGGCTCTCTTCAGTGGGGAGTGGGGGGAGAGGTGGTGAAGGGATGGACAGAAAGGACAGGAAGACTTGGAAGCACTTTTTTTTTTTAACTATAGTAATTAAAATGTGTATTTTAGATAAGGGAGGTCTTTTGAAGGATTTATTTAAAAAACTGTATGTCTGAAGATCCACACATTTAAGGCTAAAGATGATTGTGCATCTAAAACTCTATGCAAGCATTTTTTAGAAATGTGATTTTATAATCTTCACCAGCTCACTAATGAAATATTTTTAAAGCAAATTTTAAACTAAGGTCCTGTAGACTGACATGTTCTGTGTAAATATTACATTAATGCACAACTGTTTTTGTCAGTAAAGTCAGAAACTGACAGTATAAAAATTTATTTGGGCATAAGCTTTCGTGGACATCTGATGAAATGGGTTCTAGTCCACAAAAGCTTATGCCCAAATAATTTGTTAGTCTTTGAGGTGACACAAGGACTCGTCCTTGTTTTTGCTGATACAAACTAACAGGACTACCACTCTGAAACCTGTCAGTATATACCTTGGGGTTGGCAAATGCCTGTTAAATGGCTTTATTACCCCTTGAATGTCTCTTTAACAGTTTCAATGTTGTGCTAATAGGTCTGGCAGGCTTGAGGTTTTTTCACTTTTAACTACTAGATTCCCTCCCAAGGAAGACTCACCAGGCTAGAGCAGCCATCTGTGGGAGCCTGCAGGAAGGGTCAGAACAGGGATAGGAAAACAAGAGAGTGGACACTAAGACCCAGTGGTGCCCCAAATTTTCAGGTGCCCTACGCAGCTGCCTGTGTTGCCTGTGCCTAAAGACGGCCCTGGGCTCTGGTCACAGGGCTTCAGGCTCCAGCCCTTGTTGCCTCCTCCAGCCCCCACCTCCAAATCCCCTGGCCCTCCCTCCCCAGGGCTTTATTTGTCCCCAGGCTTGCCAGGGCTGAGTAAATCTGCTGTGAAAAGTGATACTTATATGTTTGTTAATATCCCTTTTCACAACAGACTTTCTAGCTAGCAGTAAATGAATTACAATGATTCGGACGTGTGTCTGTGCATATTTATTTGTCTTCCCTAAAGCTAATTAAGGTTTTAAGGAAAACGTGAGAGAGCCGCCACCAGCAAGAGTTGGTGGCTGCACTCTGAGGCCACCAAAAAGTTTGCCCCGAGAACCCCTGTAATGGCAGTTTCTGAAAACCCCGGACTTTACTGACCCTGGTCAGCCACGCTTTAAACCCGGCTATAAGCAGAACCTGCACCTGGTTATGTTAGGTTGGGAGCCTCTCCTGGCACTGGATGCAGATAGTGGCCATGCCTCAGCAAGCAGCTTTTGATACCAAAGGCCATGGGGTTCCTCTTTCTGCAGACCCCAGGAGGGATGGTTGGAATCATTACCCCAGGACCACAACTAGCTCTCTTTTTTCACCTCTTCTATTTCAGTCTTGGACAGCCCCCAGCTTGCAGGGGAGAGGGGGCAGAGTGGGGGACAAACTCCCTCCCTTTAGTCTCTTGCTTCAAGAAAGGGCTCTGGTTTTGATGTTGCCCTGTGGTGCCCACTCAGCAAAATGTACTTGCGGTAGCTTCATGCAGGGCTCAGGTTTTGTCCCCAGCTCTGCAGAGAACAGATGCTTCCTGTTTGGTTTATGGAGACTCATTATACCTAGTTCTGCGTCTTGTTCATCGGCCTTTTTAATCAGTCTCTTTATAACTTCAGAACAAACATTTCTTCGGAGCTGAAATTTAGCACAGTCGGCTTCCACCTGAGAGTGAATTATTTGCCGAGCCCGGGGAAGGGCTGAGATTCTTTGGCACACACACACACAAACCTGCCCTTCCAAATTGCTGGGTGCTGCATACTTGTTTCTAAATTGCACACTTTTATGCTCTGCAGGAATCCCCCTAGGCTGGCCCGTTTCCATGCTCTCCTTCAGCACTGCCAGAGGAAAGTGTGAATGGTGTTGTGACAAATATTGCAACTACATGTCATATCTATTTTTTGGGGGATGGGGTGGGAGGCCATATTGTATTTTATGTTTAAAGTATGAACACCTCAAAAATCATTATCTTGAGATAGGCCCATTCATAGCGCTTTGTATCAATACAGATGACAGGTATTTATGTGCTCCTGGTTCACTGTGGGGAGGTGCATTTCCTGCAGAATTTGGAGTCACTAGTGGGTGATTAATGCAAAATCCTCCCATAGGTCACAATTTCAGAGGAACTGCACCTTTGACCTTCCCGCTGCCGGGGTCTGTTCTAGGAATGCCCATTCAGGTCTAAGGCCTTGAGCCATTACCTCTCTTGGGGCAGGACTGGCTCCCTGCGACACAGCCTTGGGAGCCTGACCCCCTGGGGAATAGTAGAAGAGATGTGGGTCCCTGCCCATAGAGAAATGAAGGCTAGAGGCCTCAGACCTGAATGGACATTCCTGGAGCTGACCATGGTGGGGTCAAAGGTGTAGTGGCCCCAGAACTGTGACAGGCTCCACAGAGGTGGTTGAGCCTCCCT
Organism: Gopherus evgoodei; assembly: GCF_007399415.2. NCBI lineage: Eukaryota > Metazoa > Chordata > Testudines > Testudinidae > Gopherus > Gopherus evgoodei. The sequence continues at coordinate 136,114,783 of NC_044325.1, read as the reverse complement.
TCCCAGTGAGGGGAATGGTCCATGCACAGATAGTCCTGGCAGAGCCACCTAGAGGATTCAGGGGGCCTGGGGTCTTCGGCAGCAGGGGGCCCCTGCTTCAGTGGTAATCCGGCGGCGGGGGGTCCTTCCGCTCTGGGACCTGCCGCCGAAGTGCCCCGAAGACCCACGGCGGGGCCCCCCCACCGCCGAATTACCATCGAAGTGGGGCTCACCGCCGAAGTGCCGGGTCTGTGGCGGCAGTTCGGTGGCGGAGGTGTCCCTCGGAAGGACCCCTCTGCCACCGAATTGCCGCTCAAGACCTGGAGTGGAAAAAGCTCCGGGGGCCCAGGCCCTGTGAGAGTTTTCCAGGGCCCCTGGAGCGAGTGAAGGACCCCACTCCAGGGGCCCCAAAAAACTCTTGTAAGGGCCCCTGCGGAGCCTGGGGCAAATTGCCCCACTTGTCCCCATGCCCTCTGGGTGGCCCTGAGTCCTGGTGCTTAACTCTCAGCTACTCCAGTTTAAATTGAGAGCGATTCAGTTGAAGTAACTGAAGTTAGACTGGTGAGAAACAGGTCTGAGAGGCAACTCGAGCCTAGTATTCTTTTAATGACGAATGCAAGGTTTCTCCCAGAGAGGAATCTGGAAACGTGAGCTGCAAATGAATTTAAGTATGTTTGAAACTGATAGCCATATAGTTGTCATAAATATATTAGATAATGGCCATTTGGGGGTACTTAGGATTGCAATAAGCAAACCTAGTTGTAACAGGATGTTTGAGCAGTACAGGAAAATGTATTTTACTTCTCTGGGTAGCCACTGTAGAGTCCTATGAGTGGTGAAAACCCATTATAATTCACGTGAAAAATCCCTCTTAGTAAACTAAAAGGTTTGGGGCAAAAGGCAAAATTGCTTTTGATATACTGACTGCATATTTGTCAAATGTAATTCAGCTACCCCCACCCCCAACACAGAAAAGCCTTTGAATCATTGATTTATCTTTATGAAGCAGTTTTTTTGGAATATTAATTAGAAGCAAATTTAAAATGTATAATTATTTAGAGGAAAAGCAGTAATGTGGTTCATGAATATTTGTGCCCTGTGTTGGAAAGAGTAAAATATGTCTGTTGTTGTATAATTGGGACTGGAGAAAGAGGGTCAGTTTTCAGGCCGGACTTAATTTGGTGAGCCAGCCGAGGTGCAGGACTGCAAGTTGGGGGCCAGGCTGCAGCCACCGGCAGCTCTTTCTCCATTCAGCACAGGTTTCTCTGCATACTCAGTATAGCTCTACAATTCTGCCTGCCTGCTTGGAGCAGAGGGACTTGACCTACGCTCTCCTGCTCCTGGGGGGCCCTAGCCACTGGACTTCAGCATCTTTCCTACTCTCTCTCTGGTTCAATCACTCTTTATTTACCAACAATGGAACAGATTTGACAGCAGAGCTTGCAGGAGCCCTACATCTAAATATCCCATAGTTCAGTGGTTATAGCACTCAGAGGTGGGAGACCCCTGTTCAAATCCTCTCTCCTCCTCTGGCAGGCTGGTTCTGTGAATTGCATTTTTAGGTACCTGCTTCTCCCTACTCATTGTATAGGGAACTTTGGCATCTAACTCAGCTTTGTCGGCAGTGTAGTTCCTGTGATTTTCTAGGTGCTTAGAAGTTAAGTGCCATGACACTTCCCTTTGTGGATTGCAACCTAGGTGCCTAAATATCTTTAAAAATCTGGTGCATGGCCTTGATTCTGGAACATGATCTGCACCAGGGAATGCATGCAGAACCCACTGAGACTCTGGGCAAGTGAGCAGAGAACTGGTAAAGTCAGTAGGACTCTCTGTTAGGTACAGGGTGTACTTGCAGTCAGTCACTTTGCAGAATTGTGTGCTAAAGGGGCCTATGGATTAGCACCTCCTACTTTATCCATTTAGATTGCAATCCTGTAGCCATTGTATATCCTAGTCATCATAAGATCCAAATATGGACATAATTTAATAAAGCAAGTTTTTAAAAGAATTGCATGTTGGGACACATTGGGTGCCGATCTCTTTTGAAAATTGTATGGTTACTTAGATGTCTGCGTGGGAGCTGAGCTCTTTTGAAAATCTGACCCTGATTGTGTGTGTTGAGCATCTGAAAATCTGGCTCCACATGACTACAGTGGATTGGAAGAGGACATGGTCCGAGACCAGAGCAATTTATACTCTACAGAAAATTTTCACAAGCATCTATGTGATTTAGGAGCCTAAATAGTAGTGAAAGTCCGTAGTACTTAGGGCTTGTCTACATGGGGAAATAGATATTGCAGAATAGTTTCTGTGTGGACACGTTTATTCCACACAAGAACCTTTGTGCAGTTTAGATAAAACCATTTTGTAAGTAGATTCATCCATTAAAGCTCATCTGTACAAAGAAGCTCTTTAGCGCGGAGTAAGATTGTCCACACAAGCTCTATTCCGCAATAGTTTTTGAAATATAATCTAAGTGTGTCTTCGCTACCAGAGGCAGTGCTTTAACGTGGCTGTGTAGTCACGGCAGCAGCGCTGGGAGAGAGTTTTCCCAGCGCTGTTAAAAAACCCTGCCCCCATGAGGGGAGTAGCTGCCAGCGCTAGTGCACTGTCTACACTGCCACTTTCCAGCACTGAAACTTGCATCGCTCTGGGGTGTGTTTTTTCACCCCCCTGAGCGAGAAAGTTTCAGCACTGGAAAGTGGCAGTGTAGACAAGGCCCAAAGGTATGCATTTAAAGTGCAATAGCTCCCCGCTGTAGACAAGTCTAAGTCACTCAGGTGGATTTGAAAATGTTACCCTAGCTACATAGTCTCAGCAGGAGTTTTGGTTGCATTTAATAATAAAATAATAATAATAATAATAATAATAAAAAGCAGGACCATTAATTTTGTAGAGTGATAGATTTCCAAAACTCTCTCTGGTTTGTATCTCAAAGGCCTCGTCCAGACTAAGAGGAAAATCGATCTTAGATACGCAACTTCAGCTACGTGAATAACGTAGCTGAAGTCGAATATCTAAGATCGAATTACTCACCCGTCCAGACGGCGCGGGATCGATGTCCGCGGCTCTCCGTGTCAATTCCGGAACTCCGTTCAGGTTGATGGAGTTCCGGAATCGATGTAAGGGCGCTCGGGGATCGATATATCGCGTCTAGACTAGACGCGATATATCGATCCCTGAGCAATCGATTTTAACCCGCCCATACGGCGGGGTAGTCTGGACGTGGGCAAAGAAACAGTAGGACTTCCCCTCTATAAAATGTGTCTTTATATTTGCTTTGTCCTAGTTAAATGTCTGAAATATTTAGATGTTATCTAAATGGATCAGGTACAGTTTCTCTGGGGTAGTGACAATATGCAATATTTGCAGTCTTTGGAGAGGACTGGATTTTCCCCCCTTTTACTACATTGGCAAATCTACCCATATTTTTACCCTTTCAAATGTGGCAAATACCTAGGGTCAAATTCTGTTCTAAGTTCAGTGGTGCAAATCAAGACTGCCTGCTCTGGCATTACTTTGTGTTTCCACTGGGTACAAATGAGATTGGAACCTGGCCTCGCCTCTCTGTAATCATTCACATACATTTGCCATCAACAGTTCACACTAATTTTGTGCCAGATTTACAAGGCCAATCAGTTGCTAAACATGATTCAGATGATATCAGGCCTTAACAAAATCAGCTTGATTGAGATAAACCTGATGAGGGAAAGCAATGTCATGCTAATTACCCTGGGTAGGATTTGAGACTCACTGTTAATGAGAGATAATAGTCAATAATTTGAGCATATTTTTGGATCTTTTCCTGTCTTTAGAATAGCAAACTTTGTTATTTAGACTGTGTTGCATTTAGACTGTTAAACTGCTTTAATTAGCTATTTTGTACTTTTCATTTTTAGGGCATGAAGATTTCAGAGGTTCTTAAAGGGGATCTGTGTGCAAGATGTGTTCCACTTTGCCTTAAAAAAAAAAAATCCAAACACCTTGTTTTTCTTTCAAAGCTGTTATTTCCCCTGCCCAACAGATAACAGAAGTCATCTCAAAGTAAGAGCTACAAAAAGTGTAGTTGGTCAGTAAAATATTTCTTAAAAGAATCAGACACATTGAGAATGCAGTGACTAGTTATATTCTGTATATCGTGGACTGAACTGATGGATGGCCTACCCTCTTATGTATGCAGTACTTTAACTTCTAGTGGCATAAAGAGTTCTACGTGTTATCTGTGTTTTCTAACAAGTGCATTATGTAGAAGGGAACATCTTTTCAGCCCGAAGATTATCTTCAAACCATGTGCAATATAATAACAAGACCGAACAAAGCCAGGAAAAAGCAGAAGGAGGTGGAAAATCATTTGGACCTTATTTCAGCCTTTAAAATAAAAAACCCAATAAAAAACCCCCACATACTCATGAAAGATTAAACAACCAAAAAGGAAATGTTAAACAGAGCAGCTAATAAACAATCCAGATGTTTTGTCTATAACAATTCAACTGCTCTTGCTGTTTTATTTCAAATGACTATCACGGGCTGTGTCTATCCATGAGAAATGAATGAGTCATGTGCTATTTTTCTGTGAAATATTGGTTATAACTAGGTATGTTCTGCACCAAAGGATTTCCAGTTTACCCTAATTACACTAGGAGAAAAGGGTAACATCATCCACTGACGCTGAAGAGGAAGGTGTTGCAGAGTCAGCTAACAAGTTGTGCCTAGCTTTAAAAAGCAAGTGTCCAGACAGATAGCTGTTGGACTATGCGTGACTAATAGTGACTCTAGCATCACCATAACTCACTCGTCATTTCACAGACGTCAATGCTCCCTTTTCTACAGTATGTTGAACTTTATCAGGAGTGCATATTATAGTATTGGTTTATAATACTATAATAAAAAAAGGAGTCAGTTATTCATTTAACAACTGCTGTTTTATTTTACATCTGTTTGTTATTTTCCCACTGACATCCAATGCACCGGGGTTAAAGAGAAGCAGCAAAGCTGCTGAGAAAGCGGCTCCTCTCGCGTTTGGGGTGATGTCTAGGAGACATACTGCCAATGACCATGTTGTCAGCAAGTAGGTGAGCAATTGCAGAGGGAAGGAGAGTGCATCACAAAGAATCTGTTGTATGGTTACTTACCATTATGATACTTGGTTGTTTTTGCTAGTAACACTAGTGTATTAAATAAGGCCCAGATCTTAGCATATGGCCGATGAGCCTACAGCATCAATCGGGGAATGGGTGTGAAACGATAGCGTAAAACTCACCTTTACACTCCTGCCCCATCCCAGGCTACCTATACGCTAGTCGGGTCCCGTGGTAGAAGTTATGCTGTCTGCAAAGGACTTAGGGTACATCTACACAGCAAACAAACATCACTGGCTGGCCTGGATAAGCTGACTTGCTCTGGCTGCAAAACCACTGTGTAAATGTTTGGGCTAAGTAGCAGCTAGGGATTGAGAAATGCAGGAAAGTCCTGAGAACACTTCCCACACCACTGGCAGCAGGAAGCGGGGTGGCTTAGGTGCTGCTGACTGTCTCTGTGCTACCAGAGTATCCCCTACAATGGTTACACCAGCACCAGCTCTTGTGTCAGCAGCGGCACACCATGGCTAAGACGCTTGTCCAAACCCTGCTCAGGCACATGGGACTTCAGTACAGCATCCTCTGCTCTGAAATCTTTGCTCAGAAGTGTGGGAAGATACCACATTGGGGTATGAATCTTAAGGTGTGCAGATCAGCGAGGTACAATTGTAATCACTGCTTGATGGGAAAAACTAGCAAGAGGCTTTCCCCTTCTCCCTCACTAATTTATGTAGTGCCCAGTTGCATTCTAAGCAAATGATTCTTCTCCCCGTCCAGAAGCGTAGCCACCGGGGAGATCAGATGTGTGGTTGTGAGGCGCGCTAGCTTATCTGCTGTGCCTATGTTTTTCTTGGGACAATACAGTAAAATAGCAGCTCTCTTTACTTTCAATGATAGGACTTAAGCAAAGCCAAACTGTGAAGAGGCAGACAAGCCCCAACACATTGCTCTAAAAGGCTCTCTCCTGCCCACATTTTGTTTTTGGACATTCATACCCCTGCATCGCTCCATCTGACATCCTGCCTACATCCACTCAAAGCTGTACCAAACACAGACAACTGTTTCGCAGCAGAAGGGTTATGACTGCAATGGGTTTAGAGTCTTGTACAAAAGCAAATATAGATAGGGCCTGAGCCAAAGCCTGTTGAAGCCGACGGGCTTCGGATGAGGCTCTGCATGGTATTACTTTAAAAAAAACCCCAAACTGCATTGTTTATTTTTAACCACATCACGGCAGCTGTTTTCGCAGAGGCTGCTTGTCAACCCCGATTGGACTGGCTGAGACGGAGTTGGTTCTGTCTGCTGTGCAGGATTCAGAAGCAACAGCAGAGCCACCAACACGTGAAGAAGAAATTGCAGGAGCAGAGGCAGTGAAAACACGAGGAGTGGAGACTTTTTGTTGGGGCCGTTATTCTCTTTTGGGTCAGTATTCCAAGAGCATTTTCAATGTATATACAGTACAGAAAACAGAGTAAAGACCATGGTCTGTTGTATAGTTGACTAGAACATCCATCTTTCCCAGCTTTGTAACTAACAGTAAAGTGTACTTGGAGCAGAAGCTTACACATACTGTATGTTCACTTGTATTTCAAACCAGGATACCAGGCAATCAGGCCATGTAGAACATCCCTGGGCCAGAGAAATGCTTCCGAATGGGACTCTAAGTCAGGAAAAACATTTTTTAAAAATAAACATCGTTCTCCCTCCTCCTGGCTCTAGAAATCAAAAAAAAAATTGGGCTACGAAGTCAACCGATTGACCTGTGTTTCACTTTGCACTAGAGCTGCGAAGAGGAATCAAACTAAAGTTAACTTCTTCAAAACCTTGGGTTTGGGCTGGATCGATGGGCTTGTTTTGTAGTTCACAATTGCCACCCTAGTCTGATTGTGAGGCCTGGGCTGTTGTAAGATCCTCCAAAGCACAACTGGTGCGCAATTTATAAAATTAGCAGTTGGGGGCAGGGAATAACACTGGACACTGCTAACCTTGTTTAGGCCTCAAAACTTATCTACCTGAAAATTGTCCATGCCTTTAAAAACAAAAAAAACCCTCTACCCCACCCCAAAAAAATCCTTTTCTTGAATTCTTCTCTTCCTCCCCCAAACTAAAGAAACATTTCTGCTAGAGTCAGCAGACCAGAGGCCACAAGGCTGAATGCCCATATACTGTCACCAGGCTTGTCCATGCGAGTCAGGCAAACACACCAGGCCCAGGCCTCCTCTCACTCACACAACCTTTACCCCAGGGCTACTCCACTGGGTTTAATGGAACCACTCCTGAGTCACACCTGCATGAGAACGGAGTCAGGCTGAATCCTGCATTTGCACCCAGAGTCACAAGAAAAGGGGTGTGTTGTATAAATGGAGGGTGCCAAACTGAACCCTTTTCAGTTTATGAAAGACATTTTGGGGGTCAATTAAGAGCTCAGTCCTGAACCCACTTGACTGCTATTAATTTTAATAGGAGTTAGAGCCCTTAGCACCTTTTAAATGTGTGTGAAAAGAGTTTCAAAAGCACTGAGTGATTTAGGAGCACAAGTCCCATTGACTTTCAGCATAACACGTGCTCCCAAATCTCTTAGCGGCTTTTGGAGGAAAAAAAAAGTCTTCCTCTAGAGACTGAAGTCCTACTTGTCCACAGACCAGCACGGCCTAGAGGTGAAAGGTTCTGTTTTCCATTACTAATCCCTGGAGGTGCCCAGTCCCGGAAACTCTGCTTTACGGATTGAGGCCTGGCAAAGTAACACAGATAAGTACATTTAAAAAATAAATAAAGACATTGGGCCAGATCCTCAGTAAATTTAACTTCACTGGATCTGGGCTGATTTATACCAGGTGAGGCTCTGGCCCTTAAGGGCAGGGGACTGGACTCGGTGACCTCTCAAGGTCCCTTCCAGTCCTAGAATCTATGAATCTTAAACTAAGCCCATCTCTCTTTAACTTGCTCTGTATATTTTTTCTTCAGATCTGTAGATTCCCACTGGCCTTCTCTCAAGGCCAGCTCCCTTCTATCAGAGCTATTTGTGCATCAGCTTCCTGACCTGTCAATGAGTCCTTGAAAACAAAGCCGAGTTATGTGGCCTGAACCTGGTAGGGAACACTCCCACTGAGGGCTTGTCTACATCAGAAAGTTGCAGCGCTGGTGAGGGAGTTACAGCGCTGCAACTTTGAAGGTGTACACATCTGCAGGGCATCACCAGCGCTGCAACTCCCTGTTTGCAGCGCTGGCCGTACTCCCGTTTTGTCTCGGGTGTAGAGATCCAGCGCTGGTGATCCAGCGCTGGTAATCCAATGTAGACACTTACCAGTGCTTTTCTTGACCTCCATGGAAGGAGGAAGCCTCTGGTAATCAAGCTGGTCTCCTTTCCCGGTTTGCTCTCTCGTTCCCGGAACCCCGAGCAAGCAGGTCTCCTTCCCTGCGGTTTGCTGGGTGGCTCCGGGAACGCGAGAGCAAACCGCGGCGAAGCTGGTCTCCTTCCCCGGTTTGCTCTCGTTCCCGGAACCCCGAGCAAGCAGGTCTCCTTCCCTGCGGTTTGCTGGGTGGCTCCGGGAACGCGAGAGCAAACCGCGGTGAAGCTGGTCTCCTTCCCCGGTTTGCTCTCTCATTCCCGGAACCCCGAGCAAGCAGGTCTCCTTCCCTGCGGTTTGCTGGGTGGCTCCGGGAACGCGAGAGCAAACCGCGGCGAAGCTGGTCGCCTTTCCCGGTTTGCTCTCGCGTTCCCGGAACCCCCCTTGAAGCCGCCCAACAGCGCTGCAGTGTGGCCACATCTAACACCACTTGCAGCGCTGGTTGCTGTAAGTGTGGCCACTCTGCAGCGCTGGCCCTATACAGCTATACTAATACAGCTGTAACAACCAGCGCTGCAAAATTTTAGATGTAGACATGGCCTGAGTGTCTCACTTGCCGTGAAGAATCACAGGAGTCTCTGCTTCCTGTGTGTAGGATGATCGAGACTGAAAGGATGTAGCTTCTGTGAACAGTGGGTGGGATTCTCAGAAAGGTCTAAGTCACTTGGTGGCTAACATGTCATTGACAGAAAATCAGTAGTTGAAGGATTACGGCTGGAGATTTTTCAAAGGGGCCTAAGTGAGCTAGGCACCCAACCTCCATTGAAATTCAATGAGCGCTAGATGCCTAACTCCCTTAGGCTGCCAAAAGGCAACAGTAAGAGGAAATACTTCAAAGCACCTGCCACAATTTGACCAAAAGGATTTGTGTCCAACACAGAGACTATCATAGGGTACGTCTTCGCTACCGGCCGTATTGGCGGGTAGCAGTCGATTTCTCAGGGATCGATATATCGCGTCTCATCTAGACTTGATATATCAATCCCCGAACGAGCCCCTGTCAACTCCGGAACTCCACCAACACAAATGGCGGTAGCAGAGTCAACAGGGGGAGACGCGGATGTCGATCCCGCACCCTGAGGATAGTAGGTAACTCGATCTAAGATACTTTGACTTCAGCTACGCTAGTCACGTAGCTGAAGTTGCGTATCTTAGATTGATTTCCCCCCCTAGTGTAGACCAGCCCTTACTTTGCACCTGGCCAACATTTAAAAGAAAGGATCTGAGGCATGGGGGGCCAGATTCTGATCTCATTTCCACCGGCATAAACTAGAGCAATTCCACTCTCTTCGGTGAATCTGCTTCTGATGTAGCTGAGACCCATGACTTTTGATTTGGTGTAATTTACAGTCTTGCTCTCAAATATTAAGTAGATGTGCTAAAATGTTTGTTTACAGTGTTTCCTGCTGCTTAATATGCTTGTGGGGTTGGACTCTTAAGTCTCAAAATGAGATGAGCAAAGGCTTCAGCAGGTTTGAAGTGAGCCTAAAGGCACTCATAGCTAGCTCAGAAAGCATTTTTCCACCCCCGTGAACATTCAGGAATCGATTGGATTGCAAAACAAGCTGAGTACCAGTCTAGAGTCTGATCCAGCACCTCTCAAGTCACGTGGGTAGCCCTTGCTCACACCAATAATCCTACTGACTTCTGTCAGATTACTTACACGAGTAAGGGGACAGACTGGAGCCACATACTGGCAGCAGGAAAAATTAATTTCCTAGAGTGCATCTCATCACCAACCTTGAAAAGCACTGTGGCTACCAGTCCCAAAGGGGTTAAATGAGTCTTAAAGGGTTTCTTTTGGAACATTGGAAAGTATTCCTTAAAATACAGAGAGGAAATCCATTTTTAATGGACCTGTACTTGTTTTTATTTTTCAATAGTGTTATGGAGTAATTTTTATCTGGCATGTATGTGTAACATTATACCTCATGCATTTGCAGTAGCAGCCCATTTTGTGGAAGTGTCTCTCTGGTATGGTTTGAAGTGCATATTTTGACTTGTGAGGTGATTAAAAACGAGACTCGCTTTGCCTGTCACGTTTGGGTTTGTTGATTGAGAACGTTCCATTAAAAATGTTCCATTCCAAAAACAAATCGCAATCCCACGTGTGTAATGCCGTGATGGTCTCTGTCAAGTAGCAAATTCACCTGGTGACAGACATCAACAGCTGATAAAAACTTGCCAAATTTCATACTATTTTCATTACTGTACATAGAGTTAACAGTGAAACTGACATTTGGTAAATGTTGTCAAGGTGTGTTCTATGATGTTTCGTTGGGTTGTGTTACAAGCTAGTTGTCGGTGTGCTTTTCTAACTCATCAAGATGACTTGATACTTTTAACTCTTCAGTGCAACGTACTACTTGGATAATGCTGAATACAGTGTTGTGCGTTTTGGGAGAATACATGATTTGGAAGACAAAGGCTGTATTGCATTTTGCAAGTGAAGGCAAAGTAAAAGTGCACCCAGTCATGCCTTCTAAAGGCGACTTAATTATGGCTGATATCTGCAAAAGAGCAGGAAAATAGAGCATCTTCATTCTCACAATCTGATGCAGACTACTCATGTTTATTCATAGCCTTTGAAAGCCACATTCTGGGAGATGCTGGAAGCCTCTCCATTACATGTGATCTTTAGAAATTGGGCACCATGCAGTTCTCCTTTGAGCCCAAACACAACTGTTGTCTTCATGGAGTTTAAGGCCAGAAGGGACCATCAGATTATCTAGTCTGACTTCCTATACATCACAGGCCACCTACACCTCCCAGCACCCGCACACTACACCCAACAACCAACATTAGACCAAGGTATCACAGCCCATAGTAGTCTAGACTATTAATAAACATAGGGTCCAATCCTCCAGCCCTGAGCTATGGACTTCAATAAGGTTGCTCATCTGAGTACAGGAAGAATCTCGCTGCCCTTTCTGTCAGACTCAAAGCTATGGGGGCAAATCCTTATATGTCTATTAAGTCGCTTGAGCTGTGTTGATTTTCAGCAGTTGAGGGTCTTGTTCATGGTGTTCTAAGTATGTTTTGTCAATCATCCTACACAGCTTGTAGTAAGTGCTCCCTTGATAAAACATGTATGAAGGGGCTTAGCTGGCAGCCCTTCATTGGTTAGTATGAGATGTGATCCTTTCCTCTCTAATAGGCAACATGCAAAGCATTGGAGGCAGTGTCACCGGGGGGCTTAGAGTCAGGACTCCTGGGTTCCATTCCTTGCCTCATTAGCAATTCACTTTAGGCCGGGTCCTGTTTCCACTTATGCCAACAACCAAGGTCCCATTGACTTTAATGACACAGAATTAAGCCCTTTGGACAAGAGCTACATTCCTCAAATATACTCAGAGGTATAATACTTTACAAATGTTAATTAAAACTTAACATAAAGCTCAATATCATCCTTGGAGAAAAACTGTTCTGTGTATAAAAGCGTCAATATTTACTGTCTAGATTTTATATTGAAATCAATATCTTTCTTTGAAAATTGAGAAACTTCACAGGAAGTCAAACTTCCCCCCTGATCCCAAAAAGTTTTTGAAGCCAACACATTCTGAATCTTCTACTTCTGCTGTCTTCATTGCAGTAGTATATTTATCCAGAAAGAGATCCATATAGCTTAGAAGAGTAGAGCAGTGGTTCTAGGTGAATTACTCTTTAAATCTGATGTTTTGACCTGCCAGCCTTTGATACAGGTGAGGATGGTAATGTACAATTTGTCCTGGTTATTTCTCTCCCCTCCTCCCTTAGAGAAACAAAGTTGTGTGACTTTAAAAAAAATAATCAACCCAAAACCTTTTTATCCGCTTTGGCAGATTATGTTTATGCGATACCTGCTTCCAGTAACATTTTCAAGCTTATGTTCCTAAAGTTGGGGATCAGGTACATAAGGAGGCTATTGCAAACTAAGCTAGAGTATGAATTCAAAGTGCACTATTCTGCACTAGCTCCCCATGCAGGAATGCATGATATTTACCAGAGGTGGGTTTTACCAGGCAACCTCATGGGGTTTACTGCCCCAAACAAAAAAATCAGTCCCAGTTCAAGGTATTTTCTGTTTTAAAAACGGTTTCATTAATGCACACCACATTCCACTTAATTTGAATGTGCAACTAAAACTGTGGTTCTGTAAGCCAGTAGGTTTGGAGATTTGATCTGTACAACCCTAACAAAGTAAAACTGAAGTAGGTATCATATTCATAGATGTATTCTAGTACTTAACACTGGAATGTCTGCATTCATTTGGGTTTGGCATTTTCTCAAGGAAGTTATACGTGTCATGACTCATTTCAGTTTTCAACACTATCTAAATATTACATGTACAGAAAACTCAGCAAGTTGCTGAATATTTCAGTAATTTGCATTAGTCTATTCTAATAATAATGTTATTTTTCCCAGTTTAAGCCAGCACGTACAGTATCCGGTCCTAAACTAGTGTTTCCTCAGGAAACTGCCATCGCTGTCCCCATGTGCACGCTCTTATTCTGCACTAAGGCTACATCTGTTGTGCAACAAGGGTGTCATTTGCAGCTCATGCGGACGTACCCAAGCAGGCTTTAATCCAGCTAGTTTGCTACAAGTAAGTGAGGGAATGGCATCAGTGTCACGGCTGCACACACTTGTCTGGCCCACTTGGGTATATACTTGCGTTTCTAGCCTGTACTGAAGCCCACGCTGCTGTGTCCCCATTGCTGCTTGTCATGGGCTAGCTAGATTAAAACCAAGTGAGGATCCATCTGCATGAGCTGCAAATGATCCTCTCCCTCCCCCCCATTGCAGCATAGATTTATTTTCAGAGCATGGATTAAGCTAAGCCCCACAAAGGCACTTTTAAGGCAGAATAAGAAAATCCACATGGACAGCTAGTGCACAATACCCACTCCAAGCCTCTCTCCCCCTCTCCGTATACAGGCCCTTTGGCTCCTACGATCATATTTAGATACTGAAATGAAAGTGATTTTCAGGAGTGCTGGGCATCTGATTCTCCATTTTCCACAAAGGGATTGGTGAGAAATGGGAGAGGTAGGCTCGGGGGGGCAGGGAGGGGAGGAGAGTCCATTTTCATTTAGGTGCCCATGTTTGAAAAATTATGGCCTAACTGATTTGCCCAGGCTTGAAGACTTGGCATAAGAGCAAGGTCAGAACCCTGGGCTCCTAACTCCCAGTCTAACCACTAGCCCACACTGAGTCCTCTGATAGAAGCACATCCTTGTCCTTTGCAAACCAGCATAGGAACTGCTAGCTCAATTGCCCGTTCTTCCTGCAATTATTGATGTCACCTCAACACTTAGAGAACACCTTAGGCTGTTCCCTACTTGGGCTAGAGCTGCATTAAAGGCAATTATTATTTCTACAGTCTGGTGGACACAGAGTATTTTACTGGTATATAGAGCTTTCAGGCTAAAGCAAAAGCACAACAAAATGGTAACAGTACCCATGGCCGAGTCTCCAAAAAGCAACCACTTTGAATGATCCATCTAAAGGGGGAGAGTCTCATGCTCCCACTCCAGCCCATTTCTGCTAGATAAAAGGCTGGACAAGCCTCTGTTCTGACTGGGAGGTGGGGGAAGGAAATTCCTCCAGTGTGGGAATTGTGGAAGGCAACCATAAAACTACCTAGTGAGGAACCCCTTGCAAACCCAGACATCTGGGACTGTATAAATTACGTCACAGCCACAAGGCAGCCCAGGTTCAGTGGGGCATAAAGGTGACTTAAAAGCGGTCTCCCTCAGACTGCAAGCTGTGCGCTGCACCTCTTAGACCCACAGCGCAGACTCTCACCCATAGTTTCTAGGGCAACTCGTTTGGACTCTTGCTTTAAGACCACCTTGTTTTAGGTGACCAGTTATCAACTCAAGTCCACTGTATCCATAGAGAATGGTGTTGACAACATCCAACATGCTTCACAATAACAATCCGATTTACTACTCATTCAGAGAGCTAGGTTCAAATCGTAGCTGAGTGGGCCACTCCGGCATTGTGTAATAGTACCTTACTCCTTGTGTAGTCCACTGTAATAGTGGGGACTATACACTCAGTAAGGTGCTACTCAGTGAGAGGAAGGTGGCAGAATCTGGCCTTTATTGTTGAGGTTGAGATTTTTCAGAAAAGCATCTGAGTGAATTAGTTAGAGCCCAGGTCCCCAAAAGATATTTAGGGGTTTAACTCTCGTTGACACCTAAATACCTTTGAGGATCTGGGCCTAAGTGTTCAACTCTTTTCAATGGACAGAAGGTACCTAACTCATGTGCTTTTGAAAATTCCACTTGGAGATCTTTGCAATAAGATGTTGCATGTCTGAGACTGAAACCCAGCCAGCAAATACTAAGCCACCAACTTCTACCACTGAAATAGTTAAGTTCTCTCTTCCCTTCATCATTACATGACATTTCCATTGTGTTCTGTTATGACTAAAGATGACTGGATATATTTTTGCCTTTGCTTTCCCTAGCTAGACTTAACAGCTCTGTGATATACACACACTGAGTAGTACTGCAACATCTGTTTCTATCTGTATCAGAACACATCTGGATGCATTTCAGCAGAACTTTCAAGCTTGTCTTGAAGCACTGCCCTTTGAAATTCTGTTAAGATAGATAAAACCAAACATGCATCTCTTAAAAAAAGTTGACCATTCATGAATAGGTGCCACGAGAACCTTATAGAAACAATGTAATTCAAAACCTGGTCTTTTGTTTCAGGTTGTTGTTGTTTTTAATTCCAATTTTGACAGTAAGTCATGTTAAAGTTGTTCCTTTGATACCAAACTAAACCAAGCTGTTACTTAACGATGTTCTAAAATGTAAATGCCATTGTAGTATGGGGCCTTGTGTTAAGTTACCAGTAAACACAAGTGATTTTTTTGGTTGTGTGATTTTTTTACCTAATGTTGAATTTATTTTTTTAATGTTTTGCATTAGAACTTACAAATATTAAATTATTTCATATGCAAAGTTCAATAAAATGTCTAAAACATGTACCCTGTTGACTCACTGTCTCTCATGACCAACTTTGCTGTAAAAACATGTGATGGTTGCAGGAGGAGGCAGAACAGCATGATTGCAATCCATGGTATAAGCATCAAATTTGAAATACCTAGTCCTCTGGAAACAGATATTTACATCCCCTGGACTGACTCAGTTTATTTATGTCTGAAGGATGAGAAGCTGAGAACCTTGAAGTTCATTGGGGTGACGTTTGCCCCTATACAGAGAGGCCTAAGCACCATTTGAGTCCCACTTAAGCCCTCCGGGACAGATTTTCGAGAGCACTCCACTCTCTTTAAGCACTTAAATAAGTGGCAAGATCTTCAAGAGAGTGCCCCACAATGAGTGCATGCTGGAATCTGAGCACTTCTGAAAATCTGGTCAATTAGTGTCCCAACAGGAACTGTTGGGTACTGAGCACTTCTGAAAGTCTGGTGCTTATTTAAGTGCCTAAATTGGAGTGGAGCCATTCTGAAAACCTAGCACTGACTGTGGACTTTGAGCCTTTGGAAATCTGGTCCTTGGTGCATCATAACCTTGGTGCTGTCCCTTCTGTGCATGGGTGAATATCAGCCACAAATAAATGTTGGCCTCTGAATATTCATCATGGCCAAATAAAGACTCAAAACTTTCATAAACATGGAAGATCAGCACATACCTATGTCCCAAATCCTCATCTAAATCCTCAATGATTTAGTGAGCCCCATTTAACCTCCAACAGCTGTAACCAGTCACACTTCTCTAATCAAGGAGGCAACAAAGCCCTGAAGAGAATTTCCAACACCACTGTAGAAGTGGAGAGTTTGTAAAGATTAGTCAGGCAATTCCTTTCTGTCTTTTTTAAAGCACCTGGCACAACATCCTCTAGGTCAGTGGCTCTCAAACTTTTATACCGGTGACCCCTTTCACACAGCAAGCCTCTGAGTGCAACCCTCCCTTTATACATTAAAAATACTTCTTTATATATTTAACACCATTACAAATGCTGGAGGCAAAGCAAGATTTGGGATGAAGGTTGACAGCTCGCGAATCCCCATGTAATAACCTTGCAACTCCCGGGGGGGGGTCCTGCCCCCTAGTTTGAGAACCTCTGCTCTAGGTAAATCTTTACAGATTTCATTTAAAAGCCAAAGGTGAGATCTTCATTGGGTGTAGTCATTGAAGTCAACAGAGCTACACTGCTTTACACCAGCTGAGGATCTGGCCCAATGTTAGAATGATCAGCTGGAACCAAATTCCAGAATTCAGCACACTGTAAAGTTTGCGTCCGGATTCCAGGCTTTTGCAGGTTGGACCCATCTCTGCAATAAGAGTGGGTTCAGTTAAAGCCCTTTCCTTTTGTCAAGAAAGAAAAGCAACAACCTCTGGGTTTCCACAAGGCTTGAATGCCACAGCTGAGGAGGTCTCTCCTTCAGAAATGCTCTGTTGTGGAAGGCTGACTTTTGAGAGAGGACTATGAGTTTGGAGCACAAGTCCTATTGCATGTCAATGGAGTATGTTCTCTTAAGTCACTTTGGCTCTCATAGATGTTTAGGTGCCTAAGAGCCTTTTGTTTCAATGGGAGTTAAGCACCTAAATACCTTGGAGAAACTAGGCTTTAGGGGCTTTTGAAAACTGCACTGGAAAGGGGTGACTTACCAGGCAGCTGGGTACAGCATAGCAGGCTTTCCTCTTGTGGCCCCTGCTGGGTCCTGCAGTGGTCTGCATCTTCTTGTGACTCAGCCCTCTAGCCAGCTGCCAGTCACTCCCAGCCCTGCCAGGGTAACAGCAGTCCTCCCACCCAGTAGTCCGATGCCCTTCTCAGGTCTTCAGACCCTGATTCTGGGCCAAGCAGTCCTTACATCCTCTTGCCTCAGAGCAAGGCCCCAGTAGTCCTTACTCTCTTCTGTCAGGGGTTTGGTGCCCCTTTCTCTAGTGGTGGGGAGGGGAACCCAGGTCCTCTGTTTACACCTCATCCAGTCCAAGGACTCCACAGCAAGCAGCCAAGACTAGCTCAGAGTCCTTGTGGCTCACCTGGACTCCTTCCTACCATGCCTGGCCTCTATGTCCTTTGCCCCAGCTCCTTTCCAGGCTTTGCAAAGTTCTTCCCTACTGTGATAGCAAGCAACACCTTCCAGGGCTTTCTCCCTGGAGGTCTGCTTCCTGCTCTTTTATCAGTGCTCACTGAAGGAGCTGCCATGGCTTCTTAGGGCACCTCCTGGCCTATTGTAAATTCCCTTCCCACATTACAGAGCGGCAGACACCTAATCCTCAGCTTCTTCCTGCACTGAACCCCTTCCTTGGTATTAGCCACCCAGCTCCTCTTCACCTGGGTCTCATCTTTAATTGAGTCTGACACACCAAGTAACTGCCTCCAGGTGTCCCAATGGAACACTCCTGTTCCCTTTTACCCTTTCAGTGCCAGTGGGGGATGGGTTTATAAGGCATCACATCCTCCCATAGTCTTTAAAGCCAGTGAGAGCAAGAGGCTCAGGATGCAAAGATGCGAGACCCAGGTGAATAATCTGATTGTTAAAAGAATGTAAGTCAAACACACACACACTACTTTCAGAAGTTGTGAAAGACAAGCTGGATAAAAAAAGATAAATTAACTAGAGACAGGAGTCCCCAGCTAAAAATCTGGTTTAATAAATTCATAGATTTTAAAGCCAGAAGGGACCAGTATGATACTCTAGTCTGACTTCCTGCACAGGACAGGCCGAAGAGTCTAACCCATTCAGAACATTGTGGGGCTATATGAAATCCTGATCTGCACTGTGCATTCCTTCTGCTGAATTAAGATTTTCACTTATGCCATTAAGCACACTCATGGTTTCCTAGAGCAGCCCATTAATCCAGCAGCATGAAATGCTGGCACACAAAACGCCTGCTCTTGTATTTCATTCTGAACTCCCAACTCCACCAGGGTTCATGAGCCAGGGCTCAGTATTAAGCAAAAACCGGGCTGGGCTGTCTCAAATCAAGTGAAATGTATGCGTTGGTGAGGTTCTGAGACAAGCCCAGGAATGTTTGCTGTCCAGCTTTCGGGCACTGTTCTATGATCCACTGGCACCATCAGCATGCATACAAATGAATGGGTTAACCAAAGGCAGAAGAGACTGTGAACAGGCAGACAGACACAATTCCCTGTTCTGAGAGCTATTGTAGAGGAAGGAGGGGAAAATGCTCCCTGAAGACTGAAAATAAGCCTCTCCTCTGCTTTAGATGGGCTGAAATTCACTCCTGTACAGAATCATAGAAGCATAGGACTGGAAGGGACCTCAATAGCATTAAGGAATTGGCTGAAAGCGACCCATAGCAATGCAGAATCTGAAAGAGGCAATGGAAAAAGCCCCCAGGGCCAGAACATTGACACTTACCAAACAATGACCCAGACAAAGGAGGTTCCTTCCACTGGGAAGCTGAGCAAAGACCAGCTTGAGAACAAAGGACTGAGACGTGACAGACAGGAAATAAAGCGTGGGCTTCTGGAGAAAGCTGGCTGCCCTCTCCTGGGTCTGACTGAAGAGGTTGGAGAGAGACAGAGCCTGAGATGGAATCCACTGCAGCTTGGCTGGTGGTTTGCTCTGGCTTGACCAGAATGGACTATGCTTTAACCTTTGTTTCTCTATGCAAACCACAAGTATGGTTAACATAGTACAACCCCTTGTGACATTAGCTGATTAAACTATGACCATGAAGATCACTGTTATATAATTGCAACAAATTTTGTACAAAATGTAGTGTGTAAGACATTTATGGAAAGGTTATGATTCACTGAATATGATCATTCATGCATTCGTTTGTATGCATGTATCATTTTTGTAGCTGAAGTTAGGAACATTAACTATGTACCTGTATTTCTAAGGTGTTTGCTTCTGAGTAGGACCAACAAGGTGTTTAACCAGCACATTGTGAAGGAACTATTCAAGCAGAATGGCCCATTAAAGGACACTATCACCCAGTATTTAGGACATGTGATGTTTAAAGGGGCTGCCCAAAGATATCAGGAGACCAAAGGGAGGGTGGGGAGGGTTTGTTTACCAGACCCCTTCTCCAAAGGGAAAGAACAATCCAGTTACAGGTTTCAGAGTAGCAGCCGTGTTAGTCCGCAAAAAGAACAGGAGTACTTGTGGCATCTCAGAGACCAACAAATTTATTTCAGCATGAGGTTTTGTGAGCTACAGCTCACTTCTTCGGAGGCAGTTACAACGATCACAAGACCCTTCTCTAAACAACAGTGATAAGGAGCAGGAGATATCTCACCTCCTCCTCCGCATGGCCACTTTTGGCTCCCTATCCATTTTCCGGGAGGTGGGGGGGAGGGGGGATTCCAAGGTGTGAGGGAATGCAGCGGATGATGCCATGTGAGCATGGAGGAAAGGGAGGAAATCCCTGCATGTGATGTCACATGCAGAAAGGGAGGTTCCTAAAGAGTGGTGACATGTGGGGGTGATTTCAGGGTGTGAGGCCATGTGAGGATGAGGAGGGAGAAGAATCCTAGGTATGGATGTACATTGACTCCAGGCTAAGTGGGCATGCTCTGAGGAGCTCACATGAAAACAGATGGACAGTGGGTAGTGGAAGCAGCAAGCAAACAGCAACAGGGTGAGGGATTTATGGTAGAGGACGCCTGGTCAGCTTCATGGTCTGCAGAGAAAGTGACAAACAATTATCTTGTCTCAAACCGCACTCAACGTCAACCTGGGTTTGATCTACCACAAAGCCAATGGAGCCTTCTTAACCGGTTTTGTACCGGACACGGAACTTGTGCTGCAGTGGAATTTGGGTGGAATTTCAGAGACAGTCCATTAGGTCAGTGGGGGCAGCCACAAACCATGACACATATGGCCGCAAAAAGACTCAACTTCCTGGAAGTTTTCGTGCCTTGAACACCATTGATAAGAGGCTGTGGCTTGGCTTGACCAGACTGCATACATCGAACAAATAACTGCAGCACCTAGATGCTCCAGCCAAGATCAGACCATGTGAACCAGATGCTGTACAAAGACAGTCCTTTGTCTAAATTGTCAAGGCAGAATTATTCTCCCCTTCGGCAGATGGGGAACTGAGGCACAAAAAGGTTAAGTGACAGAGGGAATTTGTCACAGAGCCAGGAACAAAACCCAGATCTTCTGAATCCTAGCCCAATGCCTTAACCACAAGACCATCCTTCCCCCTCTAGGCCACCCTTCATTTGAATATCTCAGAGTGCTTTACAGTCATCAGTTAATACTCACAGCACCCTTTGTGTGGCAGGGAAGTATTTTTACACCCACTTTGCTGGTGGAGAAACTGAGGCCAAGAGTGATTAAGTGACTTTTCCAAGCCCAGTGGCAGAGCTGGGTGTGGAACACAAGAGCTCCTAAATCCCAGGAAGCCACTGATCTGAGCACTAGATGACGCTGCCTCTCAGAAAGGTGAGCAAGGTAGGGTGACCAGATGTCCTGATTTTATAGGAATAGTCCTGATATTTGGGGCTTTTTCTTATATGGGCTCCTATTACCCCCCCATCCCCACCCCGATTTTTCACCCTTGCTATCTGGTCACCCTAGAGCAAGGCGAGGAAGATTGACTTGTATTTCTTCCAAACAATCTTTCTCCTCCCTCCGAACTGCTGAGACATTTCAAACCGGATGTATGCCGTTCTTGAACAGAAAGGTAGCATGGTTCTTGCAACCAGCCTCTGAGCAAACCAAAAACACGTGAAGCTGCAATTTCCAATCCAGGCTTGCGATCAGCAGATGACAGTCCTTTAGTATTCTGCTGATACAGGAAACCACCTTCTCAGAACAGGAGTGTAGGGGAAGCTACCTGGCTATAAATAATCATTTTACAAAGAAGCATCTGAAAACAGCTAAGAGAAGAAAGGGGGTTTCCATGACAACTGGGACGTCTCATGCTCCCAAGAGAGGGGGGAAGATGAAGAAATAGTAAATAAGACAGAAAAATGATAAGGAGGCGGAAATGGTATCCCGTTACAAACTGAATGCTACCAAGACAGAGAAGGCTAGCTGGAAACCATGCACCATCTGCTCCAGACCTGTCAGCTGAAATCAGCACATGCTTCTGTTAGACACCACAAAGGAAGGGAGCTTGCTTTCCTATTGCTACACAGTGATAGTGTCCATCATTGGCAGGCAGCCTGGATGAATACAGCGCAGGAGAGCTGAGTTCTAGTTCTGCTACTGGCTTGTGGGACCAGGGGCAAGAGACTTCTTCTTTCTCTCTCTTATTTGTATTACTTTAGTGCCTAGGCATCCTGGCCCTGGATCAGTTCCCCATTGTGCTAAGTATCAGAGGGGTAGCAGTGTTAGTCTGGATCTGTAAAAGCAGCAAAGAGTCCTGTGGCACCTTATAGATTAACAGACGTTTTGGAGCATGAGCTTTCATGGGTGAATACCCACTTCCTCAGACGCATGCACCCACAAAAGCTCATGCTCCATAACGTCTGTTAGTCTATAAGGTGCCAGAGGATTCTTTGCTGCCATTGTGCTAGGCGCTGTACAAACACAGGACAGAAAGATGGTGCCTTCTGCAAAGAACTTAAACTATCTCCTCATCTGCTTGTGTGTCTTGGCTGCTTCGACCGTAAGCTCTTCAGTTCATAGATGTTTTCTCACTATGTTTCTGTACAAAACCTAGCGCCAGGGGGGCCCAGTCTCAGTTGGGGCATCGAGGTGTAAGACACACAATAAAAATAAATCAATGCATTATTCAGCCAGCTGAGCACCGACATTCATCCAACCCACAAATCGTTTCCGCACATGCATTTCAGTGGCATGGCCATCATCATTCAGGCTTATGATTTAGGCTCAACCCTTGATCCTGTGCCCTTTAAAGTCAATGAAATCAAAGGTATTTTGGTGCCTAACTCCTACCGATTTCAGTGGATCTGGCCTTTTGAGGGTCTAGGACCTAATGATGAGGGAAAGGTCCCTACATAGGTGCGGAAAGTAGGGGCGTGAGGGGGGGCTGCAGCACCTCTGGGCTCCCAGCTGCCGGCCCCGTGCAGGGTGTTGGCTGCCAGCCCCACGCCTGGGGCTCTGCTGCCACCCCGTGCTCAGGGCTTTGCTCCTGGCCTGAGATTGGGGGCGGGGCGGGGGTGGACAGGGGTAAGGGGGATGGCTTTCATCACCTCCACTATTAAAAATGTTCCAGCATCACTGGGTTCCTAAAGGTTTGCCTACAGTCCACCGCAGTGCAGACTACGGGGCTGTGAATGGCAGAGCATGCCAAAGTGTTTCCTTAGGCTCTGTAGGTTAGATTTTCAAAAGAGCTCAGCACCCCGCAGCTTCCATTCAGGTGCCTGAAGCAGCCAGTGGAGCAGAGCTCCTTTGGAAATTCATCCATACAGTGTTAGGTGCAATAGAAAACCCTCAAAACAGAGGGGGAGATTATACAGTGAAATATGTCTAGCGCCTGTTTACTGTCTTCTCATGTGTCTGTAAGTAACTAGATCTGAGGTTGCTCAGAAGCTGGCCAGAAGTGGTGGGAAAATGATATTTCAGCAAAAATTTTCAAAAGAAATCAAAAGTGTGTGTGGGGGAGGTGGTGGGGCAGTTTGACATTTTTTGCAGAAATTTTTTGTTTTTTTTTTTAAATGAGAACCTGACAAATTTTTATTGGTTTCTGGTTTTAAAAAATCAAAACATGTTTGGTTTTCCATGGAACAGCTGGAAACTTAGGAATTTTCTGTGAAAATTTTTATTAAAAATAATTAAGTTGTATTTAGCAAAAAAGTGTTTCAGCCAAACTTTTTTGACCAGAGCTGGCAGGCAGATCCCTGACAGAGAAGAGACTTATAAAAAATGGTCCCCGTCCTGAAAACAGTAATTGCCAAGTGCTTGCTATCATGATCTGGCTCATCAGAACTAAGCACTGTGCTTGTCGTGAGCAGTTGCTGGACTGGGTCAAATACCTGAGGACCAATCTTCGAAAGTATGTAGGTGCATAGCTTCCATTGGAATAAAAGGGAACTGGCTCGAAATCAGACAGAACACCGGCAGGAATGACAAACAAGGGAGGTCGAAAATGGTATGAGGGGATGAAAGATCCCAGAGTGGAGTTTAAATGTTGCACAAGCATTGTGTTAGTTCCTCTCTTACTTCCTACTCCCCTCCAAAAATGAATTAACATAATAACCCCTAGCTCCTACTCATCTCCATCCATAGATCTCTAAGCAGAAAGCATCATCCTAGTTTTACAGATGGGGAAACTGAGGCACAGAAAAAGAAAGTGACTTGCCCAAGATCACCCAGCAGGACAGTAGCAGAGCTGGGGATAGAAACCTAGTCTCCTAAATGCCAGCACTCTCTCCAGTAAGCCAGGCTGTCTCCCCTGTTTTTCCTCCTCTAGCCACTAAACCCCACAACTAGGATTTTTGGCCAGGGTTGAAGGAAGCAATGAAAAGCTAATGAAAAGACGTAAGTTTCCAGGAGGGATTTGAAAGAGTAGAGTTATTCAATCCCATATCAAATATTGGGTATTGGCATTAATTAGCTAATGAGTGTGAATAACATGTACACTTGTGTGCCTAAAGTGAAGCATCTAAATCTATATTTAAATACGTAAATAAATGGCTTAATTGTCAGAGGTGAATGTAAGCTCCTTGGGGCAGGTACTGGTCCATGTGAGTAAGGACCTCAGGATATGGCCCAGTCCATCCCCCTGTGCTGAGGTAAGACCAAATATACTTAGACCACCCATGACGGGTGTTTGCCCAACCTGTTCTTAAAACCTCCAGTGATGGGGATTCCACAACGCCCTAGATCACCTGTTCCAGTGCATAACTATCCTCAGAGTTAAACAGTTTTACCTAATATCTAACCTAAATCTCCCTTGCTGCAAACTAAGCCAGTTCCTTCTGGTCTTTCCCTCAGTGAGAATGGAGAACAATAGATCACCGTCCTTTTCAGCACAACCCCACTTTAGACTTGTGGCTAAACCTTCACCTTAAACAAGACTGAAAGAGCAGCAAGTTCCAGACAGGCGTTCCAACCACATTCTAAGGGCCTGCTTTGGTAATATGATCACAGGATTGTCTCTTTCCTATGCACAGCATTTGGCACCATGGGGCCCCAATCCTGGCAGGGCATTTAGGGGCTGCCATTATATCTATCACCAATAATAATAGTGAGAACAGACATTATCAGTTCTGATGATGATCGCAGAAGCAGCTCAGAGCCCCAGTCCTGGGCATAGGCCCCATTGCGCTGGGCGCTGTACATAGACACAGAACATTAGGATTCATTTTCCTCCCACTTTCAAACCTCTGCTGAAAATGCTTCTTAACTCTGTTAACTATGCTTCCAATTTCCATTCTCCTGCTCTTGGTATTTATTATTTAACACCGTACTATTCATCTCTATAAAGCCTGAAGACAAAGCCCAGGAGAAAGAATAGACATGCCGCCAGCGGTATTCTATGGAATTTCCTCTAAAGCATATCATCGCATCATTTCCTCTATTGTTCCATAGGACTTTTCCACACGCAAGTGGTTTGGGGGCACAAATCCCATGCACAATACAAATGTTAAAAGTCTTGGAAGGAATTTTAGTGCACGCTGCATCTCAGGAGAAGGTTTTCTTTTTCAGCTCCTCATTTTCAGAGGGTTGGAATACTGTGTGCTCCGCAGTAGAGGTGACACATTTCTGTCATGCTATATGCTGCCACCTCATGGTAAAAAGCGGGGACAGGCTCTTTGTCTTCAAGGTACATTGCCTTGGGAGTGGAGACAAGGAGTTTGATAAAGGGGATGTGTGGTTGGGGGTGATCTCCGGAATACCCTGGCATCATGCACTCTGCCAGGGGATCCCACCCTGGTGTTCATGAAACTCCCTCCATGGTTGACCAAGGCCTGCATAAGGGGTAACTGATCTGACCACAGTGAGGGGAGGAGCAGGTGGGGGAAAAACAGGGAAGTGAGGGGAGCCCACTACAGTAGTGTTACTGAGCATGCTCAGTACAAGCCAAGCAGCAAATTGGGGGAGGGGAAAGGAGAAGGGGAAACCTGGCATGCCCCCACCCCACGTGTCCCCTCATGTGCACCTTGTAGGCAGCAAATAATGAGCACATATGAACCACTGCCAGCCCTGCACAGTTTAGGAACCTGATTCCCTAAAAGCCAGCTATTATTCTGGGGACATCACCAATCTTCACCACCTCTGGGTGAACCACAGCAATAAGTGCCTCAATCTCCATCATTACAGCATCAACAGCTGATTTGCCAATGCCAATCTTGCTAACCCCTGATCTGTAGCTGTCAGGGGTTGCCAGCTTCAAAAGGGCAATAAAACCCTACTTCTGCAGTAGTATGGCCTCTCTCATCTGCATGTCCTGGCACTGACGTTCCAGGCTCCCGACACAGCTCCATGTCCTCAAGTAGAAGCTCTGCAGCCCCTGCTGGGTCATCCCCAGTCTGCAGGATGATGGATTGCCACCACTCTGTGTTTCTGGTCCTGCTCCAGGAGCACTGGTCAGCAAAAGGGGAATCCACAGCCTCCATCATCTGTCTCCACAGCTCCATGTCTGCATGCAGCCTCTGTTATCGCCTTAGCGAGGCATGCTGCTACCATCTTCTCATGGTGCAAACCCTCTAACTGCCTCCCATTGTGCAAATGGGTGGTGCATTAATGCCAACAGCTGGAACAGCTCCTAGTGCTGAGAGGACCCATGCCTTGGGACTGTCCAGAACAGAGGTCGTGGGCAGAAGTGAGCAGCAGGCTGAGATGGAAGTGCTTTGGTTTACTGAGTTGGAGGTTAAGAACACTTCTCTGCAGGGGAGGGCTGGGAAAGATGGACAATTTCTCCCACAATACATTGCAAAACAGTTCACAGAGTAACACACCTTAATGCAGTGCTAAGAGCCATAGGATTTGCCCACAGAAATTCTGGTGCCTAAGACAGATTAGTGCAGTGCCACTGTGAGTGCAGCTACAGAGTTATATAACTCCAGTGTGGGTGGGCGCCACACCTAGGCATGGCAAACACAGGTTCCTATACCCAGCTGTCTAGATCTGGGTCAACTCTGCAGTGAAGACATATGCTAAGCAATTTCTGGTCCTGCTCTGTCCGAAGTACGCTTTAGAATTTTTGGAGATTCCACCAGTGACTTGAATTTGTACAGCCTTATAAAGCCAACTCACTTAAAAAAAAAAAGCATCAACAGATAGGCTGATCTTGTGGCAAAGACATTGGCATGAGTCTCAGGAACTCTAGGTTTAACTCCCAACTTTGCCATAGACTTTCTCTGTGATCTGGAGCAATTCACTTAATCTCTCTGGATAAAATTTTCAAAAGTGGCACAGGAATTTAGCAGCCTAAATTTTCTTCAAAATGTTAGTGAAATTTCAAATTTAAAAATTTTGAATAAAAAAATGAGAAAACTGTGTTGCAAAAATATTGTGAATTCTATCCTCTCTCTCCCCGCTTTCTGGAGCTGGCTCATGATTTCTGAATGGTTTTGGCAATACTGCTTGTTGGGTACTGCTGAATGTTACTGGGATCAAGAAAACCTGAATGAATGATTCCAAATGCATAATTTATTCTACAGAGCTTCGCTTTATTTTTCCATGGGTGAGTTATCCAGAAAGAGATTTCAAAATTCACCTACTTATTTGTTGTTCATATTATGTCCTTATTTCCAGTAGCAGGACATTCTTTTCCAGCACATTGGTTGCAAAGAGTTTGTTGAAAACACTTGTCATTCACACTGCCTTGTCTAGATATAGAAGTCATGGGAGGCTGTTCTCATCCTCTGATTAGTTACAGACTCCATCCAATGAGGAGCCAAGAATACTATGGGACTTCTGCAATTAATCAACACAGCCTTAATAGAGAATTTTACACTTCAATAAACTGAACAGTTTGAAATTCTCTCCTGATGACTCATTGAGGTGTAAATTCATCTTTCTCAGGTGTCAAATTTGCACATGAGTCTATAGAAAGCAAATTTCAGAGTGATAAAAGGAACTCTTTTTTCTACATAACTCAAATAGCCTGTGGAACTCTCTGACACAACATATCAGTGAGACAGTGCAGGATTCATAGAGATGACAAGAATAGGCAGCATTCGAATAGTAAGGACTAAAATGAAGAATACTGGAAAGGTTACAGGACCAGATCCTCATATTTCAGTGGCAGCTAAACACCTAAATTCCTTTGAGGATCTGGGCCACAATTCTTCCTTATTTCAGAGCATGAGCCAATCTTTAAGTATTGAGGTTTAGGAGGACCCTGGTTAACCCATCCACTGCCTCCTGCAGGGGTTTCCACACCCTCCTTTAAAGGCATCTGGTGCTGGCCACTGTCATAGATATGGTCTTGGACTACATGGACCCCAGGTATGATGCAGTTTTGCTATTCCTGTGTGCATAGAAAGCAAATCCATCCTGGTCAATGAACAAATATTCATGGATTTTTTTTCCTGCCAGTCTGTCTGATATGGACCATGTGCTGCTGACCTGATCTTCAGTTCATATCCCCAGACCACAGCTGCTCAGCATTTGGACCAAGAGGCCAATAGCAGAATGGTTACCCATATTCCAGTCTAAAAATATCCCATTTGTGCTATTCGTGCCCTTTGTTTGTGTGACTGACAGAACACTATTAGAGGCGATGCTCACATGCAGGCCATCTGCTGTGTGCTGAAACTAACAAGAGACCCACGCTTGCAAGGAACGCCCTCCCCATGCACAGGCTGGAACTATAATCCGTATGATGGCAGCTTGACAGGCGGATGTCTTTTCAGTAAGCCTGGCTTCACAAATTATCCTGATTGGCAGCTTAATGAAAAAGCACACACCACTTCCACTGGGATGTCCAACAGCCTGCAGCACTTAACGTCATCTCAGAGCCGTGCGTCCACCTTTGTTGACCGGAGAATCACTTTATGTGAAGATGTGCCATATAGTACAAGATAGTGATGAAAGCCGTGTCCCATGCAACACATGCCTTTTATGCTGGATCACATCCACCTCTGGTACCCCTCCTGAAACTGAAGGGAAACGGCTCCCATGGGATGTATCTACCAGATCTGAACGGGTGACCTCTGCCCAATGCACACGGGGATGTGAAGAAGAGCTGAGAGGGTATCATGCCTTTGCCTGACCAGTAAAGAAGGCAGTCCAGTGGCTTGGCAGCTTCTTGTGACTCCTGAGACCACAGTTCGAATCTGACTCTGCTGTGACCCTGTAATAATCATCTCCCCTATCCGTCTTGCCTCGTAAAGCATCAGCTCTCCAGGACAACTTACCTCACTAGGTGTCAGTATAGCACCTATCCCCTGATCTTGGTTGATAGTAAGTACTGTAATATAATTCAAATAATAATGGGAAGAAAAACCCTGCTAATACATCATGGGGAATTTCTTCCTGCACCTCAAACCTTATGATCAATTTAATCCTTACATATACCATAAAGAGCTCGTCCTTGTCCTTGCATTGCTTCCTAGCACTTGTGTTTAGGGAAATCAGAAAGTTGCAATAGCTTAAAAAAGTCGGAGAAGGTGCATGTGGATTAGTGGGTGGAGCCAGGAACTCCCATGTTCCTGTCACAGATCTGTTAGGCAGGGATCTGCCTCTGCTTCCCCATGAGTAACAAACTGGCATTCGGATACCCATCTCTAAAATGTTTAATAAAGCATTCTGTAGAGAAAAACCACCATATAACAAAGTGTCATTATTGAGGAGACAGGAGGTCTCAAAATAAGAGCACTTTGGGCAAGTCACTCACTTCTCTTCTCTGTGCCTCAGTTTCCCCATCTCCAAAATGGAGATTGGTATGTATTCCACTTTGTAAAACACGTTTGGATCGAAAGATGCTCAGGGGCTAAGTCCTGTCATCACTATCATTTAGAAAGCCCCACCAGATCTAGTGATCACAAACATAAAAAAAAGAGTCACCAATACAAAAGGGGGGATTTTTTGTCTTGCTAGAGCTGGATCAACCCTAAGAGCACCTGAGAGGCTGTGCTGTGTCCTCAGAGCAAGAAAGGGGAAGATGGGAGAAGCATAGTTACCTGCTGGAAGAGGAGAGGTAGCACACAAGTTGTTTTAGGGCTGCAGTTGGTTGGCTCTGCCAGATTTAAAGGTCCAGCCCAGGAAGGCTGGGGAAAAAATCCCTAGAAGACAGCAAGTCTGCTGCCAGACACGGAGCTGCCAAGGAGGGTGCTCCCAGGGAAGAGGCAGATACACACTCCTGCTCTGTCAAAGCCCCGTTGATCCTAAAACATTGCAACCTCTCTCCCTTTGCCCTCTTGTCACCATCAGATGGACAACACCACTCCAGCCACCACCAGCCTTCGTACAGCTTTAGCTGCCAGCAAGAGGCGGGGTCAAGTGCTGAGCAACCTCCCGGAGAAGGGAGCTAGAAAAAGCGTCCCATTGCTTGGTGAAGAATTGTCTTAGGGCTGGTCTACACTGCAGGGGGTGTGTGTGGAGGTTTGGTCATTGGGATACTTGCCCACTAAGAACGAGAGGGAGATCGCCAGTCTGTTTCACCTGGGCACAAGAAAATTTCTGGAAGGGATGTAAAGCCTCATGCATCAGGGCTTAAGCCAATCTTTAACTATAGGGACCGGGGTGAGGGGCAGATTAGCCCATATCTGCTTACTGCGGGACTTTTACAACCTTCCTCAGTAGCTGACCGCTGTCAAAGACAGGAGACTGGAGTAGATGGAACTTGAGGCTGATCCAGCCAGGCCACTCCCATGGCTACCAAAGAGTCTTCAAACAATGACTTTCATTGCTGCCTGGCCTGGACAGTGACAGAGTTAAGGTGACAGAGCCAGTGACAGAGTTAAGGTGGCTAGTGCCACACCCCCAGAATACCAGACATGCTGGTACTTCTGGTAATGGTGTGGGCCCACCCCCACTAGCATGGCCTCGCCCATGCTGGATGACTTCCCATGCAGTGTGGAGGTCCAGACGGTGTTCCTGGCCATGATGCACACAAAACCACATCTAGTTTTCGCTCAGTCCCAGACAGGGGACGAAACCATAGGAGAAGAGGACTGTCTGGCTGAAAATCAGATGAATGGGCTGCCTACAGAGAACTGAAAATCTCTCACTTCTTCGAGCCAACCAGCCAGCTGTACAGTTTGTGGAAATTAGGAGAAAAAAAATCACCGAGTGATTTACACAAACAGGCCTTTATATTCCACTAGAGGGCAGTGGTCACTATACCATACACTCAAGCCAATGCCTTATATTCCACTCCAAATTAACACATAGATTGTCCTCAAGCTCATAATATCAGAAGTTCATGTTAGTTCAAGCTAACAGCTGGTGGCAATCTGTGACAGCCCAGGAACACAACAGTATTCATATACCAAAGTCTTCTGACTGGCTAACAACACCCATGATGCTTTAAGTTATAAACACGGGCCAAGCTTTTCAAAAGTGACCAGTGATTCGGGACACCTTAGCGTTTAGATGTCAAACTTGAGACATTTTAAAGGGCCATATTTTCAGAAAGTTCTGAGCACCCACTCTCTGAAAAACCAAGCCCCTTTAAGGTGTCTCCATTTGGGCTCTGGAAATTTGGGTCCTTTTTGAAAAAAATTAGCTATAGAAATCCAATCTAATAAACTCTAAAGGAAAAGTCTTATTTCCTTGGTTAGTATCAGTGTAAAGCTTTCATAATGCACTCACCACACTGTTAATTGAGTGTCTAGTGGAGGGGATCGTTAAAAGACAGCAGGTCCATTAATTTTTCTATAGCGAACCGCAGGGCAGTATGAAATATTCCCAATCAAGGAATTTCAAACCCCTCCAAGATTGAAGTTCTCTGATTTCATTTTGACTGAGCAAAGTTCCTTCCAGTTTCACTGGAAACATGGAAGAGGTTGAGGAATTTTTTCAGATGAAAAATAAAGACGGATGGAGCAAGGATCCCAATTCGTTGAGTGCCAACCTCGGCATTCAACATTTTTGTCCAGACGCAAATTAAGATTCACGTCAGAACATATGAAGTTTTAAAAAAAAACAAACCAAACAAAAAAAAACAACACCCACCCAAAACAAAACCCCACATGTTAATTTGAAAATCATTATTGAAAAATATGGCATGAGACTGCATTTAATATTATTTAATCTTGCAAAGAAAACAATTGCTATTTTCCCACAGCCCCGGGGGGAAGTGGCACAGTCACCTCCTGATTGGTGTATCCTGGCGAGGAGAAAAGAGCCTCTGCTGGCACTGAGAACTAGAGATGGATCAGAACTGGAACCCCAGATCTGGGCACCACCCAACACCGGGGAGATTCAGATTTGAACTTCATGTCTTAGACTCAACTTTATTTCTAGCTGTAATTCAACAAAAGGAAGATAAGAAGCTGATGATGACAGGATAGGATGCTGTTGAGATGGATTATGGTGGCAAGTGGGCAAGAGAAGCAAATCAAACAATCAGCCAGGAGAGACAGGGGAATAGAGGCCTGGGAGAGGAAGGAGGGTTCAGTGGTTAGGGCATGAGTTTAGGACCTGGGGAACTTTGGTTCAATTCTCTGCTTTACCACAGGCTTCCCGAAAGCCCTTGGACAAGTTACTTAGCCTCTCTGTGCCTCAGTTCTCCCATCTGTAAACTGGGCATAATACCATTCACCTACCTCACCTTTAATGTGAGCGTAAATACATTAAAGAGTGTGAGGTACCTCAGATACGATGCTGATGGGGCCAGATAAATACCTCAGATAGATAGACTCAGAACTCTTAGATTCCTTTCCTGGCTCTGCCACTGGGTAACCTCGAGCAAGTTACTTAATCACTCTGTGCCTCACTTTTCCTAACTGTAAAATGGGGATAATCATTCTGACTTACCCCACAAAAGTGGGTTGGGATCCTCAGATGTCTGGTGCTGTAGAAGATCAAAGTCTTAAGGATCATAAATGAACAACAGGCCAGGCTGGCCCTCATGAGGTGTTACAGTGTGTACCTATTGGGTGTCTGGGAAGTGGGCGGGCAAAGCCCGCCCACTGCTTAAGGATCCTCCCCCAGCCTAAGGGGAGGAACCACAGGGCCACAGAACCCACTGAGTGCGGGGGACAACTAATAAAAGAACAGGGACAGGAGTGAGGTCAAAGGGTCAGAAGGAGGGAACCTAACGGGGACACCGAGCAGAGAACCCCGGACAGCGCCCACTGCTCCTCGAAGGCGTCAAGGGAGCCAGTGGACGCCGCCCAGAGGAACTCCGCCCGGATGCGTGATCGGACCATGGAGCGGAAGCAAGCCCCACAGTCACCGGAGTCTCCGTCGGCCAACCTCCCCTCCCTGTTACAGTGTGTACCTATTGGGTGTCTGGGAAGTGGGCGGGCGAAGCCCACTGCTAAAGGATCCTCCCCCAGCCTAAGGGGAGGAACCACAGGGCCACAGAACCCACTGAGTGCGGGGGACAACTAATAAAAGAACAGGGACAGGAGTGAGGTCAAAGGGTCAGAAGGAGGGAACCTAACGGGGACACCGAGCAGAGAACCCCGGACAGCGCCCACTGCTCCTCGAAGGCGTCAAGGGAGCCAGTGGACGCCGCCCAGAGGAACTCCGCCCGGATGCCAAAACTAAGACAAAGAGGGAATAGTGGGTTGGGAGTTCCCCAGGGAGAGAATACCCAAATTGGTGGGGTACTGCCAGGGGGCAGCACCCCAGTTAAAAGGGCACTGTGGTACAGGGAGGACAGGTGGATCACCAGCCTGTAGAGGACGCTCCTGGCTGGAAAAAAACTAATTCCCATTAGTCAGCAGCAGGAGGCACCACAGGGGTGAGTCCGATATGCTACAGTGTTTCAGTCAATTCATTCTCTGCATCTGTTTTCCTCATTATTTAGAGGCTAGAACAGAGCATCAGCGACAACATTTGGGTGCAGTTTGGCATCCTGCTTCTCTAAACAGAAACACAAGCGTTACCAGGCGTCGGGAGGTCCAATCCACTACTCGGGGTACCGGGCATTGGGAGGTCCAGGCAGCTCCTCCACAGGCCGAGCATCGGACCGCTCAGTCGGCTCCTCTGAGTGCTGGCCCCAGGCAAGGTCAGGCCAGTACCCCTCCAGGCACGGGGCAGGCCGGGCCCAGCGGGAGCTCATGCCCTAGCATCTGCTTTCTCTGGCCGCCTCCCTCCAACTGAGCCCTGGGGCCGGGCTTTTGTACTTCCTGTCCCGTCCCTTGACTTCCGGGGGGCGGGGACAGGCGGCAGTGGCCTTGGATTTCCTGTCCCACCCCTTGACTTCCGGGGGGTGGGGACAGGTGGCGGGGGCTTCACCCATGGCCACGCCCTTTCTGACCTGTTCTCCTCAGGAGCGTGGGGGAGTGGGGCCTCCTCGCTACAACCTCATACAAGTTCTGTCATGCAATCTCTTTGTTGTTAAAGTATAACTTACAAATGTCATTTTTTTGGTTACATAACTGCACTCAAAAACAAAACAATGTAAAACTTTAGAGCCTAAAAGTCCACTCAGTCCTACTTCTTATTCAGCCAATTGCTCAGACAAACAAGTTTGTTTACATTTACAGGAGATACTGTTGTCTGCTTCTTGTTTACAGTGTCACCTGAAAGTGAGAACAGGCATTTGCATGGCACTCTTGTAGCCGACATTGCAAGGTATTTACGTGTCAGATATGCTAAACATTCATGTTATAAACATACAGCTAAGGGCAGCTTAAAATCCCTCTTTACCCTGTAAAGGGTTAATTCCTCTTTTACCTGTAAAGAGTTAAGAAGCTCAGATAACCTGGTTGGCACCTGACCAAAAGGACCAATAAGGGGAGAAGATACTTTCAAATCTGTGGGGGAAGGTTCCTGTTTGTGTCTTTGTTTTGTTATCTCAGGAGTCAGCAAAGGAACCAGGGCAGGGTAAATACATCCCCCTCAGCCATATCCGGATTGAGCATCTAGTGTATTGCAGAAATAGTAAGTACAGTGGAACCTCGCTATAATGTGATAATTGGGGTCCAAAAAATTTGATTGCGGTAAATGCAGGGTCGCGTTATAGCAGGGTTCCACTGTGCTTGTGTTCAGCTTCCAGTTTCAACTTACATCCATTAAAGAAGTTTAGTACAAGGCAGGAGGAGCAGGATGGTGAGAAAAAAAAATACAGGGCAGCCGGAGCAGCGAAGCAAAAAAACCCAGAAAACCAGGGCACAAATTTTTGGTGCCACTTACTTGGTGGCTGGCGGCTGCCTCCCCCAGCCATGCTGGCGAGCCTCTGCGCGGGCGGCGGCTGCACTCTGGCTAGCGGGTCTCCCTCGCTGCAGACATGCCCTAGGCATCAAAGTGCACACACTGGCTGGTGGGGGGGAGAGAGAAGGGGGGCGGTCAGGGCTTCCTTCAGCCGGGATGTTCACCACTTGGTCCCTCCCACTTCGCTGTCTGCTGGGAGGGCTCCATGCTGCTCCCGCCTGCAGGTTAATTGAAGTTCAGCAGTCAGCAGGGAGGGAAGGACGTGGGCTGCCAGGCTTGCTGCAGACCTGGCACCGGCTGGGGCAGGTAGAGCACACAGCCCGCTCCTAGCAGGGCGCTTCCCTCCTCAGCGCTGCCGCCCCCTACAGTGGCACACTGAAAGTCATCGGTCAGTGGGGAGAGAAGGACGCGGGCTGCGGGCTGGAGCCGGCCCTGCGGAGACAGAGATGACCACCCCGGGGGCGTGCTGGGGCTGCAGGGAGAGTCACTCCTGCTGCAGCCGCCGGGGCATGGATCCCAAACACCCTGCACCCGCTGGACTCACCCCGCTCCTGCCACAGCCTCCGGGGCCGGACTCGTCCCATGTTATAACCGAATTTGCGTTATCGCGGGGTGCGTTATAACGAGGTTCCACTGTAATAGCAAAGAAACATGTTAGATTATCTTTTGTTTTAGCTTGTGAATTTTCCCCGTGCTAAGAGGAAAGTTTATCCCTGTTTTTGTAACTTTAAAATTTTGCCTAGAGGGGAAATCCTCTGTGTTTGGAATCTTTTTGTTACCCTGTAAAGTTATCTTCCATCCTGATTTTACAGAGATGATTCTTTTATCTTTTTTTTTTTAAATAAACTTCTTTTAAGAACCTGATTGTTTTTCAGTGTCCTAAAGACCGAGGGGATTTGATCTGTGCTCACTTTGTACCATTTGGTGAGGATATTATTCTCAAGCCTTCCCCAGGAAAGGGGGTGCAGGGATTGGGGGAATATTTGGGGGGGAATAGGACTTCAAGTGGTCCTTTCTCTGATTCTTTGTCTAAATCACTTGATGGTGGCAACATACTGTTCAAGAACAAAGTGGAACTTGTGTCTTGGGAAAGTTTTAACCTAAGCTGGTAAAAATAAGCTCAGGGGCTCTTTCATGGGGGTCCCCATATCTGTATCCCAGAGTTCAGAGTGGGGAAGGAACCCTGACAATTCGTATGCCCATTCATGCTTTGGCCACCATTCCAGAGGACAGGCTTCCATGCTGATGATACTCGTTAAAAAATAATGTGTTAATTAAATTTGTGACTGAACTCCTGGGGGGAGAACTGTATGTATCCTGCTTTGTTTTACCTGCATTCTGCCATATATTTCATGTTATAGCAGTTTCGGATGATGACACAGCACATGTTCATTTTAAGAACCCTTTCACTGCAGATTTGACAAAAACGCAGACTCATAGACTCATAGACTCTAGGACTGGAAGGGACCTCGAGAGGTCATCGAGTCCAGTCCCCTGCCCTCATGGCAGGACCAAATACTGTCTAGACCATCCCTAATAGACATTTATCTAACCTACTCTTAAATATCTCCAGAGATGGAGATTCCACAACCTCCCTAGGCAATTTATTCCAGTGTTTAACTACCCTGACAGTTAGGAACTTTTTCCTAATGTCCAACCTAAATCTCCCTTGCTGCAGTTTAAGCCCATTGCTTCTTGTTCTATCATTGGAGGCTAAGGTGAACAAGTTTTCTCCCTCCTCCTGATGACACCCTTTTAGATACCTGAAAACTGCTATCATGTCCCCTCTCAGTCTTCTCTTTTCCAAACTAAACAAACCCAATTCCTTCAGCCTTCCTTCATAGGTCATGTTCTCAAGACCTTTAATCATTCTTGTTGCTCTTCTCTGGACCCTCTCCAATTTCTCCACATCTTTCTTGAAATGCGGTGCCCAGAACTGGACACAATACTCCAGCTGAGGCCTAACCAGCACAGAGTAAAGCGGAAGAATGACTTCTCATGTCTTGTTTACAACACACCTGTTAATGCATCCCAGAATCACGTTTGCTTTTTTTGCAACAGTATCACACTGTTGACTCATATTAAGCTTGTGGTCTACTATGACCCCTAGATCTCTTTCTGCCATACTCCTTCCTAGACAGTCTCCTCCCATTCTGTATGTGTGAAACTGATTGTTCCTTCCTAGGTGGAGCACTTTGCATTTATCTTTATTGAACTTCATCCTGTTTACCTCAGACCATTTCTCCAATTTGTCCAGATCATTTTGAATTTTGACCCTGTCCTCCAAAGCAGTTGCAATCCCTCCCAGTTTTGTATCGTCCGCAAACTTAATAAGCGTACTTTCTATGCCAACATCTAAATCGTTGATGAAGATATTGAACAGAACCGGTCCCAAAACAGACCCCTGCGGAACCCCACTTGTTATACCTTTCCAGCAGGATTGGGAGCCATTAACAACTACTCTCTGAGTACGGTTATCCAGCCAGTTATGCACCCACCTTATAGTAGCCCCATCTAAATTGTACTTTCCTAGTTTATCTATAAGAATATCATGCGAGACTGTATCAAATGCCTTACTAAAGTCTATGTATATCACATCCACCGCTTCTCCCTTATCCACAAGGCTCGTTATCCTATCAAAGAACGCTATCAGATGAGTTTGACACGATTTGTTCTTTACAAATCCATGCTGGCTATTCCCTATCACCTTACCGCCTTCCAAGTGTTTGCAGATGATTTCTTTGATTACCTGCTCCATTATCTTCCATGGCACAGAAGTTAAACTAACTGGTCTGTAGTTTCCTGGGTTGTTTTTATTTCCCTTTTTATAGATGGGCACTATATTTGCCCCCTTCCAGTCTTCTGGAATCTCCCCCGTCTCCCATGATTTCCCAAAGATAATAGCTAGAGGCTCAGATACCTCTTCTATTAATTCCTTGAGTATTCTAGGATGCATTTCATCAGGCCCTGGTGACTTGCAGGCATCCAACTTTTCTAAGTGATTTTTTACTTGCTCTTTTCTTATTTTCTCTTCTAAACCTACCCTCTTCCCGTAAGCATTCACTATACTAGACATTCCTTCAGACTTCTCAGTGAAGACTGAAACAAAGAAGTCATTAAGCATCTCTGCCATTTCCAAGTCTCCCGTTACTGTTTCCCCCTCCTCACTGAGCAGTGGGCCTACCCTGTCCTTAGTCTTCCTCTTGCTTCTAATGTATTGATAAAAAGTCTTCTTGTTTCCTTTTATTCCCATAGCTAGTTTGAGCTCATTTTGTGCCTTTGCTTTTCTAATCTTGCCTCTGCATTCCTGTGTTATTTGCCTATATTCATCCTTCGTGATCTGACCTAGTTTCCATTTTTTATATGACTCCTTTTTATTTTGTAGGTCACACAAGATCTCAAGGGTAAGCCAAGGTGGTCTTTTGCCACATTTTCTATCTTTCCTAACCATTGGAATAACTTGCTTTTGGGCCCTTAATAGCATCCCTTTGAAAAACTGAGAAGGTACCAATGTGAGATTTCTAAAGATAGCTACAACACTCGAACCAAGGTTTAAGAATCTGAAGTGCCTTCCAAAATCTGAGAGGGATGAGGTGTGGAGCATGCTTGCAGAAGTCTTAAAAGAGCAACACTCCGATGCGGAAACTACAGAACACAAACCATCAAAAAAGAAAATCAGCCTTCTGCTGGTGGCATCTGACTCAGATAATGAAAATGAACGTGTTGGTCCACACTGCTTTAGATTGTTATTGAGCAGAACTCGCCATCAGCATGGATGCATGTCCCCTGGAATGATGGTTGAAGCATGAAGGGACATATGAATCCTTACTGCACCTGGGACGTAAATACCTTGCAAAACAGAAAAGGGTAGCTAATTCTGCGACTGTGAAGAGCTGTGATGGTTCAGAAAAATATTTGCTGCCAGATCCTCGACTGGTGTAAATCAGCATAGCCTCATTCACTTCAATCTGCATCTATTTGAGCTAGCTGAGGTTCTGGCCCTTTATATAGAGATCATACAAAAAGGAGGGTGGTTTTGCAAAACCTTAGAAATGGAGCTGACTAATAGTTACAAATCCTGCTCCATTTTCCTTTTCCAAAACTGGCCTCAATTCTACCTTTTCCATAAGAATCGGCCACAGATAATTTTTGGACCACAGCTTGCCCATCTCCAATGTTGCTGACACGTCTTCAGCAAAAGGACAAAGTAGCTCTGATGAAATCAAGAACCTCTTTCGCCACACTCCTCCTGGATGGTACCAGAGCTCACAAACTGTTTTAAATAAGTGGAATTTGGCTGGGGTTCAGTTTAGCAGTGAAATACATTTCTGTTTTTAAAATTGCTATGGGCTCTCAAATGACCAGAAATGGTCAGACGCTCTCTTCTAAATCCCATCTGAAAAAATGGCACCTTCAGCGCCCCCTGCTGAGTCATTGGCTTGGCGCCATCCATTGAAACATGATACTATTCTGGCAGTGGCCTAGGGTTTCTGTGGAGTTCTCCCATCCATAAATTGAGAAAACCTGACCTCTCCTAGCTTGTCAAACCTGACAAAAATTCACCCCCTAAGGTAGCACGGCTGTGGGCAAAACAGCAAAGAGAGATTTCTACAAGCCTACCTGTGGCTCTGGTGCATACCTCACTAACAGAAAGAGATGCTAGGTTTGTAGAGAAAAATGTAGCAACAGCAAGCTGTATAGGAATGCCAATTAAACTGTTTTCTTTTGTTTCTTTCTCTTTAGATACCCGTTACTCATCTGCAGCTATTAAAATAGATTGCATGGATGAAATATAAATAACAATAGTTAGCATATACAGGGTTTGGTCCTCCTGAGTGCAGGTGCAGGGTGCTGTACATAACGGCAAGTTCAGGTGAACCCCCATCCTGGGTGAATGAGAGAGACAGATGCACAGTCGCCATGTTTCTCTTGCTTCAGAGTAGGAGGGTGGTCTAGGGAGATGGCAGAGTATAGGGCCCCCTTGGTGTGACATGGATTCCATTTAAGCCCATGTCTCACTGAACATGCCCATTGTCCACTCAGGCCCTGGCACTTTTTATCGGGTACTGTTGAATGTAAGGGCTCAAATACGAGCTTCTGATTTATTTCCCCTTTGCAGGGAAGCCTGCCAAGCGTCTAACCTCCCTCAGGCCAATGCCTCTCCTCAACTCACACTTAGGGCCTGAGTCAAAGCCCGTTGAAGTCCACCACTCCAACCGACCTCTTGCACTGGATAACAACCTTGCCCGGCTAGCACTGCTGTATAGCACTCTTCACATATAAGACTCTTTTTACAAATATTCTGTCATTGGTCAGCCCTCCTCCTTGCTGGGACAATAATTGCATTTGGGATCCTTGAGACCATTTTCTCCATTTCCCTTGTGCTGTAGCGTGTTGGAGGGGAAAAGGGGTTGACCGTGCTTAATGTGCTTATTAGCCTGTCATGCTTTAATAATATATAATATTATACTCTCCTCAGTGATGTTCAAGGTTCGCTGGGGCGCCTTTCCTTTTTTGCAGTTCTCTGATGTTTATTTTCTTCAAGACCGATTTGGGTGCCCTCGCTCCTGACAAGTGGCACATTTATCCTGGAGCCTTGACATGGCTCCAAATTTGATCCTATTGCTTGTGACGAATGGCGTTCTGCACCAGGATGAGCCTTACTGCCTTCCTCAGCACTGAGGTGTTATTCAGTGCAAGGATCTCACATCGCAGCACATCACCTGCTTGTCTTCATTTTCAAGACCCTTCAAGGCCTATCCCCACCCAACCTGCCGTCTCCCATTCACTACCCTCATGTCATCTCCCAGCTCTGATCAGCCGATGATACCAGCTTCCACTGTCCACTTGTTCAATTTTCAAACAAGCACCCTCCCGTTTTCTCCTCTGCTGCCTCTCACTCTTGGGTGGCCCGTCCAGCAAACATTCGCAAAACCACTTCATTGCCCTCCTTAAAACTATTCTTTGCTGTGATGCCTACACAAAACTCAACAGCCAGCTGACCAGCGCTGTGGCCTTCTTTCCTTGCACTTCTCTTCTGCCTGTTGTATTCACATGTTGGCTTTTGTCTTCTGCGTAGATTGTGAGCTCCTTGCAGCAGGGACCGTCTGTTTAGTCTGTGTTTGTACAGCACCTAGCACAGTGGGGTCTAGGTCAAGGGCGAGGGCTCCTAGGCGCTATGATAGAACGATTGGTAGTTCTATTAGTAGCCTACAGGAGAGGTCCCAAGTTCAGGGTTCCATAATGGTAATTCACCAATGCACAGGAAGGGCTAGTTCCTCCCCCCAGACCTTACAGTCTAAATAGACTAGACAGGTGTGAAGCAATTTTTCTAAGGCAGCACAGCCAGGGCATTGAGAGACATTTGGGTCCCTGGTACATCATATTCGTGGGACCCTACCCCTTCCCATTTCCCTTTATTTACACAGACATTCTGAGGGGCCCCTCTGAGCTTGGGTCCCCAGTATGATTGTCCCCACTTCCCCCCACTCTCATGCAGGGGGACGACCCATCCCTTATTTTAAGGCACTGTCCTTTATTTCATTGATTTATCACTTTGGATGATCACCCGTCCCTTCTTTGACGATGTATTGGCATGTATTTACATTGATCGTTAGTACCATTTCAAACATTACATTGAAGCTTATAATCATTGCTTGGCATACTTGAAGGCAGTAGAAACGTACAGTTGAGAGAAAAACAACAGGATCTACTAAGCGAAGTGGTGTTTCCCTAAAACATCCCTTAAAATAAAGCCTTGTCCCTTATCTTTCATGTGGCTTTTCTTAGTTCCATGCAGTGAAGGTAGTTTCCCTACTCTCATCAACCCTGTTCACAGCAAATCACTCCCAGAGCTGGGACTAGGACTCAGATCTCCCAGAACAGTGTTCTAACCATTGGATAACACTGCCCTTCACCCCAATGCCAGTCACAATGAAGGATGTCAGATTTTGGCCCTATGTTACCTCCCGATTTTGATCACCCATATACGTTTCCCTTCCTGAAGTTAGGGGTAGCTGGTTATTCTTCACCCTTCAAATCTTAACAGGGCAGATGCATACTGTTATGCAGAATATGGCCAAGGATCTGAGTTACAGGTTTGAGTACCTTCATAAAGCAAAGGATTTTATTATTTCCCAGTGGCTGAAAAATAGGTCTCTGCTTTGGAAGGAGAAAAAAAACCTCATGTTAATCATATGAATATTAATTTTGAAGCCTTTCTGTTTTAAATGGTTCATAGTCAAAAGCAGTAGTGCAGTTTTTGCCATCTATTTCCTGCTCCCCACCCCTCCAGCAGTGTCCCCTCTAAGTTAGTCTCTACTATTCCCAGGTAAGGAGTGGTACCCTAATGCAGGCAGCTCCTTACGTATGCACTGCATGCCTGACTGCAGAACCAATTGTAAGTCGTTGCCTTCCACCCTCCCACCCGCACCGTTAACCAGAGGTTTACCACACACTGTGAGAACGGATGCTTTATATTTTGAGTGAAAATGGTTAAGCAAACACAACCTTTTCCTCAATGCATGTGGTCTTCCCTCTGTCCTCCGAAATCACACTAAGCACTCTGAAATGTGTGGAACGGCTCGCTTCCCTGCAGTGGGCTTGATTTTGAATGAGATCTGTGCATGCAACTAACATTGGTGCTTTTTGCAAAAAGAGAGAGCGTCAACCCACCCCTAAAAACCTCAATGAGCATGAAATAGGCCAAAGGATGGGGCTCTTCTCTCCCGCTTCCTTCTAACCTTAGATGATCCGGGAATGCATGAAACCATAAAACAGTATAGAGAAAAGGGGAGGGAGGTGTGATTTGAAAAATGCTAAGATCAGATGACACCATAACAACATCTAATAAGCACCAGCCTTGGTTGTTTTGATACAGAAAGACAGTGAAATAAAAATCAACGTGCTAAAACAATATTTCTGCTGCTAAATGAACCTTGGTTGTCGGGGGTTTTTTTTGTTTGTTTGAATGGCCAGAGGAAAAATAACTGTGTTAAAAAAAAATCACAGTTGGTTTGTTTTGTCTTGCAGAGGAAATTGGGTCCAATAAGATACTTGTCGGTTTTGCAGCACTAAATATGCCGCTCATGGCTTTTAAAAAAAAGAGATTCTTGTGAGTCTGAGAGGGTCAGATTATCCCACAGAGTCATTGCAGGAAGGAATGTCAGGAGAGGAAGAAAAAAAAATTGGGTTCTATTGTAACCTTCCCTAATTTGGGCCTGTTAAAAAAGGGTTAAGCTAAGCAGTTGAGTGCTGCAAGCCTTGTCAGGGTTGTACTATTTCCTTTAGCACAAGGAGAAGGGTGAGGAGATTTCAAAGGAAACTGGGAGATTTCAAACAAAAGGGGGATCTGGAGCAAAGCCT
This sequence comes from Gopherus evgoodei, assembly GCF_007399415.2. Classification (NCBI taxonomy): domain Eukaryota; kingdom Metazoa; phylum Chordata; order Testudines; family Testudinidae; genus Gopherus; species Gopherus evgoodei. The sequence continues at coordinate 136,071,875 of NC_044325.1, read as the reverse complement.
CCAAGGGTGACAATGAAGAGGCAGCGCCAGAGGCATAATTGCCCAAGGAGAGGCAGAAATCTCTGCCTAGGAGAGTGAGAGCTAAGGGTCCTATTCCACTAGACCCCCCCTACCTAGTTCTGTAATCCTGGCTCAGAGTAGGCAAGCCAGGCTGCTGTCTGCCGCTGAAGAAAGGATGCTAGAGATTCTCTCTTTAGGAGGAAAAATGGTTGGCTGGACTTCTCTGCACTAAGAAAAGCCATCCTCCAAAGAAATGTTCCAGCTGCCTGAGATTGTCTGGTTTCGACCAAGTTCAATGCAGGGAAGCTGATGACACCATGTTGTGCTGGGGACTCGGGCGCGAAAGTCTCAGGGAAAATTTCTGGCCACAAAAGTTGAGCTCACCTGGGGCTTTTTGTGGGCTGTTTGGAGAACCAGGCTTAAGAGCCGATGCTGAGCATCCCACCCAGCTGTCAACGAAAGCCTCTGCAAAACCGCTAGAGCATGGGAGTCAAGTAGCAGGCTTCATCCCAAGGCAACTCGGATGTGCGGCATGACTGCGAACCTGGCGCAGTGGCACAGGAGCTGAGCATGGCAGGGGGCATGGTCTGCTGTTTGCCTTGGTGAAGAGAAAGAAGATCAAGATCACATTGCGCAGTGCTGCAGCTACGACCCCCAGCGCCAATTCCCACGTGCAGGGTGGTTTTCGCTCTGTGCTAGGGGCCGTCCCATGTGCGACAGACAGAGATGCAGCTCTGTTTTTTTGGGTGGCCACTGGGGCTCTCTGCCCCTCTCCCTTGTTGCAGTATGGGGCAGTGAGGAATTACAAAATAGCATGCAGGAGGAAGAGGGCTATCTCTAGGAACTGAGTCTTTTGCAGATGCCTCTTTAAAGCACCTACCAGCTTTTTACTGTACTGCTGTTTTTTCTAGGCAACGCCACACCTCCTGAGGACACTGGGGACATCAGGTTTTTTGCTGAGCTTAGCATCTTTCCACCATCATAGAGAAAGCTTCAGACAGACACTCATCTGCCCTGAAATAAAGAGCTGCAACGGCCATCAAGAAGCTTTTCCTCCTTTGCCTGTCCAATCCCACCCCATTACTAGACCTAACCTGCACAATCTGGAGAGCTAACCCTCCCCCCGCCCGTCCTACGATGACTCACCATTATTTTGAACTTTGAAGAGAGGAACTTATGGGGATCTTGGAAGCCTGTATTTCTCTCTAGGATTTCCCCAGAGTCAATTAATCTGTGTCACTAAGAGACACGAGATTTGCTTCTCCAGGTAATGCAATTTGTTTTCTGTATGCAGTGGTCGTTTGCAAAGGAGGGTTGAGGAGCCACAGAAAAAAATCTCAAGGATGGGAAATGCAGTAGTCAAACTGTCAGCTAGCACAGGTGTTTGCAAATTAACTAACCGCAAAAAAATAAACCAAACCATTTGGCTGTAAAGCCTAAAGAGAGAGAGAAAAATTATCATAAGGAAGCATGTTGGCTTGCAATTTTATTTCCAGTGCAAAAGAACTGTGAATGTGTTTAACTTTAAGTTGGAGACATTAATGGGCTCCTTTAGGTTAACACTGAATTGCCTGCTATTGCATGGTTCATTTCTAACCTTTAAGTGCATGAGCAGAATCTATTGATATCATATTCATTTTCACTGGCATCCAGAGTTTAGTCCCTTGAATAGAAAATAATTCAGTGTTTTTTTCAAAAAAAGTTTGGTTTTGCCAATGCAAATGTTTCCCTCGTTTTCATTAGAAAGGTTTCCTCAAGTGCTTTTTCATCAGCACCAGATATTGGGACTGGAGTTTTCAAACTCTGCACCAAGAAGGCAAATTAAAATCAGCTGAGGAATATGCTATATATTCTGCCAGGCGCAGGTTCCTAATACACACAACTTTATTTCGTCTCTCTCTTTCTCAGCAGGCTAAAATATTACCCCTCCCCCCCCCGATCATCCCTCTGCATTTTCATGAGCCACTTCCAAACCTACGAACTTGTCCTTTCCCAGGAAAGTAGCCTTCCCCTGAACCTGATCCCAGCACTGGGCAGCCAGAAGAGTTTAGATTAAGGATTGCTTTTAAACCTAAATATGACAGTTGCTACTGGAGACCCCACAGATGAAGCTGCAGCTTTGGCAGGTCATCCTCAGGACACCTATAACCCTGAAACTGATCATGAATGCTGTGAGAGGGTGGTCATTAACATCTCGGGGCTGCGGTTTGAAACGCAACTCAAGACTCTAGCTCAGTTTCCAGAGACCTTGCTAGGGGACCCTAAAAAGAGAATGAGATATTTTGATCCTCTCCGGAATGAATATTTCTTTGACCGAAACAGACCCAGCTTCGATGCTATTTTGTACTACTACCAATCGGGTGGCAGGTTAAGGAGGCCTGTCAATGTGCCCTTAGACATCTTCTCGGAGGAGATCAGGTTTTATGAACTTGGGGAAGAAGCCATGGAGATGTTCCGAGAGGATGAAGGATACATAAAGGAAGAAGAAAGGCCTTTACCAGAGAACGAGTTTCAGAGACAAGTGTGGCTGCTCTTTGAGTATCCAGAAAGCTCAGGGCCTGCCAGGATTATAGCTATTGTCTCTGTCATGGTGATTCTAATCTCAATTGTGAGCTTTTGCCTGGAAACGCTGCCCGTTTTTCGGGATGAGAACGAAGACCTGCATGGCAGTGGGATGAGCCATGACTCCAACCATAACGGGACCATGAGCAATCAGCAGTCGACCTCTTTCACAGACCCTTTCTTTATAGTAGAGACACTTTGCATCATTTGGTTCTCCTTCGAGTTCTTGGTAAGGTTTTTCGCCTGCCCCAGCAAGGCTGGGTTTTTTACCAACATCATGAACATTATTGACATTGTAGCTATCATCCCATACTTCATCACTCTAGGGACTGAACTGGCTGAGAAACCAGAGGATGGCCAGCAAGGCCAACAGGCCATGTCTCTGGCCATCCTTCGAGTCATCCGCTTGGTGAGGGTTTTTAGGATCTTCAAACTGTCCAGGCACTCCAAAGGGCTGCAGATCCTGGGGCAGACACTCAAGGCCAGCATGAGGGAACTAGGCCTCTTGATATTTTTCCTCTTCATTGGTGTCATCCTCTTCTCCAGTGCCGTCTACTTCGCAGAGGCTGATGAGAGCGAGTCTCAGTTTCCCAGCATCCCAGATGCGTTCTGGTGGGCCGTGGTTTCCATGACCACAGTTGGCTATGGAGACATGGTCCCCACGACCATCGGTGGGAAAATAGTGGGCTCCTTATGCGCCATCGCAGGTGTATTAACGATTGCCTTACCAGTGCCAGTCATAGTGTCCAACTTCAACTACTTCTATCACCGCGAGACGGAAGGAGAAGAGCAAGCCCAATATTTGCAAGTGACCAGCTGCCCAAAGATCCCTTCTTCCCCTGACCTAAAGAAAAGCAGAAGTGCCTCCACTATTAGTAAGTCTGATTATATGGAGATACAGGAAGGTGTAAATAATAGTAATGAGGACTTTAGAGAGGAAAACTTGAAGACAGCCAATTGCACCCTGGCTAACACAAATTACGTTAATATCACCAAAATGCTAACTGATGTGTAGTCCTGAAAACTTGTTAACATATTTAAAGCTGAAGTGGAACAATTGCAGATATTGCATAATACTGCATAATATTGCATTGTAGTTAAAACAGTATGTTCTACAGTGTGCATTTGGTTCTGCATGGGAAGCAATAGTTGTGTAAGTGACTTTCTAAACTTCTTATTTAGACACCGAATAAGCTTTCATGCAAAAATTGTTTTTTTTCGTCACAGGTTTATGGGTTTCCAAAGACATGGAGCATGTAGGCATTCAAAACAAAATTATATCACTTGCAATTCCAGGGATATTGAACAAAAAAGTCATTTGAGAAACCTCATGTAAACAACAGTACCCACAAATGTCAAGCAGAAAAAAGTGTTTCACTGCACTCGACACATACAAAAATATATCCCAAGGAAATAGCACACATCTAGCTTCCAAGCGTATGGATTCATAATGAAAAGGTCATGCATAGTTTAATTAAAGGAACATACATCCAGGCATCCAAATTACTTTAAGGCTCAGATTTCTGCCTTGGAAATGCCAACCAAGAATACATCATGCAGGCTTGTGTTTCATAACTGAAAATGCTGCATGCTGCAATGGATTCATCCACTGCAGTATGTCAGTGTGAGACCTAGGGGAGAGAGAATTAGCATGACAGAATACTATTTATTAAGTCTTAAATTTTTGATGCCGGCGATAGGAAAGGACATAAACAAATGAAGATCCTGCTTTTTATTTGATGGATTTTTTTAGATGACACTTCCATCTTAACTATCTCCAGGGTCACCAAAGACACATCCACTGACACATTCAAAACGAGTTGAAAAAGCATCTTTTTTTAGAATACTGGAGCAAACTATGCTGTGGCCTATAATATATTTATACCGCAGTGAAATTTAATCAGTAATACAGTACTGCTGCATGGATATTTGTTGCATGACTCTTAATATTGAATACACATACAAATATATTTTTCCTTAGTAGACTATACAGTATTCATGTTTATAGTGTTTATAGATTCTCCGATGACTTGAAGGAAATTCATGGAAGTAAAAAGAAAACCAAGGCTGGATTAGGGCAAGGCATGGGCTGACAACATTTGAGAAGCAAGGCAAAGCTCTCTGGGTGCTTCCTGGTAGTCACTGAAATGGAGCAAAGAATTGTACAAGTGATGGAAGGTGAGCTGAAAGTTAAGCACCTGTGCTCATCACGGGGGGAGGAACTAGTAATTAATCTTGGTGTCACAAGCAGAATTCCTTGGCTGACCAGAGATGGTACAAAGGATAGGTGGCATTGTATGTTAAAGAACTCCTGACTCTATTGTTCTGCAACCATCAGCTTCATTATATATTATCATGTTGTATATAGAAAGACAGGAACAGATCCTCAGCTGCTGTGAATTAGCTTTATCAGACCCACAGCAATTGACACCAGTGGAGGATTGGGCTTGATGTATGTAATATATATGTGATATACATTCAAATGTTCTATGAGCTTATGCAATATAACACTGGCACAAGGCAATTTATGGGCCAGATCCTCCGCTGGTGTAAACTGGCTTCAATAGAGCTACAGTACTGAGCAACACCAGCGGAGGAGCTGGGTTGGGTATGACTAGTTGTAATACGGGATATAGGAGTTCAGGTTTGTAGTGGAAAACTATTGCCCTGCAGTTGACCTCTGCTCCGAAACAATATACCAACAGCCTGCAGCTCCTTGGGCAGAATGGCCCAGCTCTGCCCTTGCTGGCACACAGTGAAGTCAATGAGATTACACGGGTGTCAGTGACAGTGGGAGCCGGCCTGCTTCCCAGATGGCCCCTTGCTTTCAATCAGTGGGGCAAGAGTTTCCCATTATTCTCAAGCTCCACCTTCTAGCATACCTTTTGAAAATGCACCTAGGCCGTAACTGTGCTGCAGCCTTTCGCTCACAGAGGGCATGTGATCCTCTCGCCCTAAAGCAGAACTCCTTCGCTTTGGGCCGCACCTTATAATCCCCACCCAGAACAGAGTTTCCCTTGAAATCAATGAGACTTTCCCCAGAACGTGGGAAATTCTCCTCTGTGCAGAGAGTCCGCAAAAGGACTGCTCAACAATTCAGACCCACAGGACAAATGTGGTGCACCGGCTTTGCACAGGTGAAGGCAGGGCTGGGTCTAAAGACTGGTCCAGTGATTCCTCAGATCCTGGAGCACTTATTCTGTATTGACTCGGTCTTCAAGCCCGCAACCTCCCCTGCTCCATTGATTGCAATGGAAGTTCTGCCTGAATGAAGAACTCAGGGCTTGCCCCTTTCCCTTTACAATCCTGGTTTTATTCCAAAATAGCTGGGAGCCCCCCATTGCTCCCACAAATGTTTCAAGTAGGTTAGAGTGATCTGTCCCTTGCCCCATGCACGTGCTTATTTACTTCCCATTTTCCCATAGTTTACATGTCCAGAAGCATAGCTGACAATCTGAACAGCAGCAGGAGAGAAAGGAATTTCCTCATTGTTTGATAAACCAGCTAACAGAGGCAATCTTCTTTTTGTACACGTGCTGCGGCATCAGAGAGTGCCTGGCCACAAGATCTGTAGCGCAGATCTCAACCACTAGCTAGCTGGTCAGTAGAACTCTGAAATCAGCGATTATTTACCTTGTTTAGGCCTCAGGCTAGGGGAGCATTTAAGGACATGCTTAAACTTACGCACACGCTAAGTGGTTTGCTGAATCGGGGCCTTAGACGCCCGTTGCACTTTGGATCAGGCAAATAGATTTCTACCTATCGTCATTTTCATAGGCTGCCATAAGAGAAGGGATTGTTTCTAATATCCCTGATAAAATCCAGGTACTACCCGAGTCTTCAGCAATGGTTCCAAACATTGCTGTGGTCCCGATTCTCCTCTCACAGCAGTTTCACGCCACTGGTCCAAATGAAGTTACTCGTGATTTACACCTGTGCAAGGGAGAGGTGATTGACTCAAGCCCAATAGGACTGGTACCACAGAACTTTCTCCAGTGAGGGTAAAAGGGTCTGACTCCTGCAAGGTGCAAAGCACTTTCAGCTCCAGTGCCCTTCAGTGGCAGTGCCTGGCACTCAGCACCGCGCTGCACTACTGCATTGGATGATTTTTTTTTAAATGAGGGATCTTATTTCTCTTGCTTCACTGGTGCAAGCAATGAACAACGAAAGTGCATTTTTTACCTCATTCATTTAAACCCAATCATTTTTACCTCTAAAAATGTAATATAAAAAATAAAATTCAGAAGCAATAAACCTTATTAAAAGAATAATTCCATCATATTCTATAGCAATGGTCCTAAACCAGTGCCACTTGCAGCTCAGTCCAAATTCCCAGTGAGGCCAGCCAGCCTAAATCGATCGGTCGGTCCCCAACATTGCAGCATCTGAGCACCTCATAGTCTTTAATGTATTTACCCTTACAGAACCCCTGTGAGGTGGGGCAGTGTATTATCCCCATTGTACAGATGGGAAACTAAGGCAGGGTGAGACTAAGGGCCAGATTTTAAAGGTATTTAGGCACCTAGAGATCTTGCCATCTGGTGGGATTTTCAAAAGTGCCTAGGCACCAAACTCCCATTGACGTCTGTATCTTTGGGTACGTCTATGCTCCAGTGTAAACCAGGTCTATGGGACACAGGCTTGTGGACTTGGTGTTTCCAAGGGTGCTTCAGTGTCCCCACTGCATTGTAAGTCTGGGTTTCTAATTGCTGAACCTGGGTCTCACAGCCATGCTGACTCCTCTATACTGCACTACACAGGCTTTGTGACTCAAGTCTGGGGCTTGTGCTGCATCCACACTGCAAAATGACAGGGCTTGGATCTGAGGCACAGCAAGACTCAAGCTCTGCCCCCAGTAGGGTCCTAGGACCTGGGTTCTGAGTGCTTGGTGACCTGAGTCAGACTGATTTGCGTGTAGATGGAAGGGGGGGTTGAGCTCAAACCTGTGTCAGAACCTGGGTTTGCTGTGGAGTGTAGACATACCTTTTAGGAGCCTAAATACCTTTATAGATCTGAGCCTAAGTGACTTGCCCAAAGTCACACAGGACATCTGTGGTAGAGGAACTGACACACAGAGAGACTGTGGGTAAAACAAAAGTGCCCAAGTCTCTAATTTTCAATAAAACGTTGGGTAACATTTTCAGAAGTGCCTCAATCCCATTGGCTTTCAATAGGATAAAGGTTCCTGAATCACTGAAGTGCTTTTGAAAATTTTATCCTAAATGACTCATCCAGACTATCTGTGACAAAGCATGAACTTGGGGGGAGGGATAGCTCAGTGGTTTGAGCATTGGCCTGCTAAACCCAGGATTGTAAATTCAATCCTTGAGGGGGCCATTTGGGGATTTAGCTGGGGATTGGTCCTGCTTTGCACAGGGGGTTGGACTAGATAACCTCCTGAGATCCCTTCCAACCCTAATATTCTATGAACCCAGATCTCTTGAATACCAGCAAGTGGCCAAGCCACCAGACTACCCTGTCTCCTTCCAGACTGCTCTTTTGGTCCTTAATGATTTTTATAGGCACACTGGGTGACCTTCACCCCTCATGTAGAAGATCAGTACAAGGCCTGTATACCACCTTATTTTAAGGGCTTAGGTGGGTTAGAGGTCTCATGCTGATCCTTTGCCCAGGAGTAAATATCATCCTAGGTGAGTAGGGAACACCAGGAACTGGTCCAGTGGTTGATTTGCCCCCAATGTTTTGGGCATAAGGAATATCACAACAGAGAGTACAGTGCTGTTCTTACACTTAGCCACGGCTATCGTTGTCTGTCTTTCTCTCTGGACAGATGAACCAATTGAGATAAAATACAGATCTGCCCAAACCTTCATTTAACAAGCTCTAATCAATGCCCTTCCCCCAAATATTCTGAGTTTCCCAGGAGTTTGGTGATCTTTAAAATAATGCTCACTGAAGCCAGGAGCAATGGCTTAATCCCTTCCATTGCCTTGAGCCAGGCGAAAATTACTACCACCTGGCTCAGTGCACCTGAAAGCAGGAAGGAATGTATGTGGCTAATGATCTGCTTTTGATAGACTGCCTTGGCAATGGTGCAGCATTTGAAAACAGGCCCGATGTCAAACTTTACGAGCTTTAAGAGTCTGCAGTGGGCTCACTGGAAACAGTGTCCTCATGACCAGGGGGCTATGGCAAACACAAGGGGCCAAATATAGCCCTGGAATAAAGAGATTACACTCCTATTGACTTCAGTGGGGCTTGAGCCTAGAGCTCAGGGATCTAGATATAGATACTGTTCCTAGCGTTGTTTCTGACTCACTCGTGTGACCTGGAAGAAATGTTCAAAAGTGGTATCTGTTTTAGTCTGAGGGACTTCAGGCCTGATTTTCAGAGCTACCAAGCATTGAGAACTCTCTTTGACACCCGCAGGAAATGGAAATCAGGCCCACAGCATCTCACATCAGGCACCCCTAACTGTGGCACTTAGGCCCCTCCTGATTTGTCCGAGGCCACAGAGAGAGGCAGCGTCAGAGCTAGGATTAGCACACAGGTCACTTTCTAACACCTAACCCTGATGGGCAGATTGCTAGGCAATGCATAAAATCTCTCTCTCTTTAATACCTTAAAAAAATAGCATTTGCTCAAAGGGCAATCACATTAGACTGAGGAACTGGTGAATTTCCATCAAGTCGTAGCTGATAGGAAAAAACATCCATGTAGATAGTACTGTGGGTGCAGGCCTCATCAGAAGTACTTATCTCTGCAGCTAGTTTTATGTCCTTTTCCAAGGCCTACTCAAACACTATGCTATATCGAGAAAGAGATCCTAAGAATGGTGTTATGAGACTGTAGCATGTGGGTGTATAAATATGAGCATATTTGTGCATAAACACACAGAAGGAGAGAAGAAGACAGAGGAGGAAGTATTTCCAGAAGGGTCTTGCTTTGTGACCAGGTGGTTCCTAGGTCAGTCACTGAAATTACTGCCAAAATCGCCTAGAGTTTCTGGAGTTTGCAATATAGTTAGAGGTGGGCCCAAGCTGAGAAACAGATCCAGATCTGAATTTGAAATGGGTTGAATCAAACACCTTTCCCTCTTGACTAATGAGGACATTTGGAGTCCAGCTTTACAGCTATTCCTTCTCTTTCTAGTGAAGGGAACACATCCCCCAATACTCCTGAAACTTTATGAGATCACCAGTCTATGGCTTGGGTCCATCACTAGAATCTACGTTACTATGCAGGTAAAGCCAGGGCAATGATCTAAGGGATTTGTTTGTGATGCAGAATGCAACAGTTGCATCAAATTATTATAGCTGTTAGGGAAAAGTATCCATAGGTAGATATTACTGTGGGTTACAGGATTTATCAGATTCAGGGCATTTCCTACAACTGTGAATTTTAACCCCGTAAGGTTTGAATGTCTTATAGGTCCCACAGCCCCATAAAGAAGGACCCCATGCTTCCTTCTCCCGTCCCCTCACATCAAGGAGAGATGGAGCGGAACTCAGGGGTGGATGCAGGTACCTAAGAATGTGGACTACAGCATGGGCACCACATATATGGAGCTGGGGAGCAGTAACTCTATGGAGTGCATTCTCCTCGGGATCCTGTGAATTTCCCACTGACCATCACTCCAGTTCCTAATGCTGCTCAGAACAGAATTACCTCCCCTTGTCCTCCATCCCCTCAAGGGGGTGTGGTCAGTGTATGTGCTCAGTAGAGGACCAATTAGCCATGTTGCCAGTGGGGAAAGAGGCCAGGGAGCAAAGAAGAGTGGCTGGCACAGATTCATAAGTTTAGCCTAGTACTCACCATGGATCTTAAGGCACTGCATGAGTGAGAGATGGCTCCTTTCTCACACACCTTGTGCATGCTAATCTCTTTCCCCAGAGCCAAGAGCTCTTCCTGTTGTCAGAGCTCCTCTTCTCCCTTTTGCAAGTGGTTATTGTTGCTGCTATTAATTTCTACTGTGGTAGTGTCTAGGGACACCAAGCAGGGATCAGGGCCCCATTCCACAAGGCACTGTCTCAGCAAATACCACAGAGACAGTTCCTGCCCCAGACAGTTGACAATCCCCTAATGGGAACACCTAGCTCTCAATTCTTTTTTATACCAGTCCTTGGGAGCAAACCTTACACTCCTTTTGATCTTAAACTGAAATGCTGCTCCCCCCACCCTGCTCAGGGTCCTTTGTGAAGTTCAGCACAATGGCCACATTCTACCAATATAACTGCCTGTCAGCTCTCTCTGCATCAGACCATTTCTAAAATCTTCCAGCTGCAGTCATGATCTTGGCATTCAGCCCTGAATGATGCTTGCTGGACACCCTCAATTCCTATTGCTAGAAAGGGGAAGCTGCAGGTGCTTAGATCTTGGCAGGATCACATCATAGAACTTTGGGCCAGAACCTGAGCTGGTGCAAATTGGTGCCATTGGAGCTGCACCAATTTACATCAGTTGAGCATCTGGCCCAGAGCTCACGTGAAGGTGGCAACAGATAAATTCCTTAGTTCATGTTTCTCTTCCTGGGCATGTTTTGGCTTCTACAGGATGTTAAATGTTGCAATGTGACAACGGTTTCATTCCAGGGTCTGTGTGTGTGTATAAATATATATGGGAACTGTATATAATTTCAAGATTTGTATGGCTTTATTTTTTAACCAAATGTAAGAACTGCAATTAGTAGTTTGCACCTGCTTTCCCATTGCCTGAGACTTTGCAAATGTCTTACAGTGTCATATTACTAATCATTGCTAGAAGCTAAAAAAAAAAAAAGATAGATATTGGCTCAAATAAGCATGTGTTGCCTAATTTGAGAGAACCAATATGAAGAGGAAATCCAAGAAAGATGTAATAATGATGCTGGAACTGAACCTTTCGTCTCCATGGTTACTGGAGAAATGGGACCAATAATGGAGAGAGGCCTATAAACTGTGGAAGGAGGGCTCATGGGAATTCCAACTCATTTAACCATGTGTTTGCTAGACAACATTTTAGACACCAGCTGTATCTGAATTGCACAGTGTGTATAGATATTATTCTTATTGACAACTGGCCGGCAATCTCAGCGTTGACTGGACACTGTTAGCTGAGAGATCCGAAGTTAATAAGGTGGGATGTTTGTATATAGATATACATATCTGTGTAAATACATATTCTGAATGAACATTTGCTGTCTGGTTGATCATGGATGTACATAATTTATTCTTCATAGTATCATAAATTTTGTAAATATCAGCACCAATTAAGAAAAAAATATGTATATTATTGAGGATTTATTTTGGCATTGGTTCTGTGTGGAAAACAAATTAAAGCAAATAAATTTTGAACAGACTTGTCATTTTCTATGCATTTGAATGGTAAAAGACAAAAATCTCAACCCACTAAAAATAGGATTCTCTCCTGTCAGAAACTTTCCTGCAGTGGTCAGCTGCATACTCCTGAAAATGATGGAAGTGACCTATATTAATTAAATATTCAGACTATGCATAAGAAGGATATATTGTATGATCTGGACATTTTGCTGATTCCCTCCAAAGGGTTATAATCATGTAAATCTAAGGAACGAGGCAACTGCATCTTTGAAAATTTCAACTAAGGTGGCTGCATTGTATTGTCATCGTACACCATAAGTATCTTAGTACAAATGCTGAGTTGCCTGTTAGAAAGAACCCCAAGGAGAAATAATGTTACTTCACTGCACGGGGATACTGCAAAGATATTATTATTAATTTGTATTACAGTAGAATATATGGGTCCCAGCTGAGATCTGGCTTCCACTGCATCAGGCTCTATACAAATATGTATGCTGGAGTTTTCAAAAGGTCCTAATGAGGTTGAATCCCTAAATTCCCTTGAAATTTGGGCTCCTGGCTCCTATCACAGTATTAGCGTGAGACAGTCTCTGCTCTCAACAGGGGCAGCTCTAGACATTTTGCCACCCCAAGCACGGTGGAGCCGCAGGACCAGCGGACCCTCCGCAGGCATGCCTGCGGGAGGTGCACCAAAGCCGTGGGACCAGCGGACCCTTCTCAGGCATGCCACCGAAGGCACCCTGCCTGCCACCCTCCCGGTGACCAGCAGAGCCCCCCCCCGCAGCATGCCGCCCCAAGCCCGCGCTTGGTGTGCTGGGGCCTGGAGCCGCCCCTAGCTCCCAATAGCTTTCAATCTTAATGGACAAGACACGTAAAGGAAGAGAGAGAGGCACAAAGGGACAGTAACTCACAACACCAAGAATTGAAACTATGTTTTTCTGCTTCCTATATCACTGTCCTAACCATAGATGCACACTGGCTCGCTTGACCAAGTCCCCCCAGGCCAGATGTTAGTATGCAGCTACTCAGTGCTCTGTTTAAATGGGGGGTGGAGGGATGGGGGTGTTCTGGCATGCTTGATCTTGTCCCTAGAAAGAACCACATTTTAGACAGATAACAAGAATGTCTGGGAACCTTGCAGAGAGTGTCACATTTTATTCTAAAATACTGGCCTGAGGAATGGGAAGAACATTTGAGAAATGAACAGATTACTGTGCTAGCAACAAGCTGTCTATGGGAAAACAAACTGAGTGCTTGCCGATCCTCCCATAATGTCTAACAGGATCACAGGCTGAGAACTATTTTTTCCCCAGTGTCCATGGGAAGTTTAGATTAATTCGCTGAAGAATGTAAGCTTGTCTTACTAAAATAACGATAATTCAGTTTACAGGATGTCAGTCTAGCATTATTCCCCCCTGCTGCATCACAGTTTGAAAATAGCTGATCCTTGCTTGGAAAAAAAAAATTGGGGTCAAATTGTCCACTGGTGTTCATGTTTTAGGGTTTCAGCCGATCTCTGCTAGGTAGAGATCGGGGGAGACAATGTAGGGGGCAGATTATCACACATCTGTCTAGTGAAGATTTTAAGCCTCCCTCTGAAGCTGGCCACTGTCAGGGATAAGACGATGGACCTCAGATCTGATCGAGTCTGGCAGTGCCTATAGAGTGTCAGTTGGCTTAGTTCCTCTGAAATCAATGGAGCTATGATGCTTCACACCAGCTCTTGGTGTCTCAACCATTTTCCATTGCCCCCAAAAATTCATTCTCTTACAACTTTACTTGAAGGGCACAGTTGAACTGTGTTAATGGTCACTTTGCTAATCCTCTAACTTGTCAATTCTCACCTAAATAAACCAATAGATCCCCCACTCTTCTAAGCCAATACTTCACAACAAGAAGCAGAGTGCAGCAGTGAGGTCAGAACTCATTAAGCTCCCAAAGGTGGCAGTGTTTCTAATAGTTAGCCCACAGGGCTGGAAGTCAAGAATCCCGGGTTCAGTTTCTGAGTCTGCTACTGACTTGCTGCCTGACCTTAGTCAAATCACTTCACTGCTCCGTGCCTTACTGTAAAATGAATGGAACTAATGATATTTAACCCATCTTTGCAAAGCATTCTGAGCTCGTTGGGTGGAAAGGGTGATATAAGTACAGAGTACTAGTATTAACTTTGCAAAATACACTGTGATACATCTACCAATATGCCAGAAAGTATTCATATAAATTGTTGCAAATAAATTATACTTGTCAAAAGAAATGGACTACCATTTTTTTTGGCGGCCATGGAGCTGATTTTTTTAAAATGATTTACTTACGTGCTAATTCTCAAAACCGTCAGGACAATTACTTATTACTTGTATTACAGTGGTGCTTAGAGACTTAAACTGAGATCACTGCCCAATTGTGCAAAGCACTGCACAGGCACAGAGAAAGAGGCAGAGAGTCTGTCTCCGAAAGAGCTTAGGTCAAAATCCTGAAAGGTATTTAAGTGCCTAACTCCCTGGGAGGCACTTTAATACTTTTGAGGATTTGGGCCTCATATTCTAAATAAACAAAACACAAAGACCAGGGGAGGGAAAACAGAAGCAAAATATCTTGCCCAATTTTACACAACAGGTCTGTGGACGAGATGGGAAGAGAACCCAAGACTGCCGCATCCCACTCAAGTCCTCTAGCCATTAGGTCACACTGCCTGGTTAAAAAAGGCTAGGTTCTGTTGTAAAATATTTTAGAAGAGGCAGCCACACAACAAGGAAGCTGTTGAAAAGAAACTTCATCCAAAGCACGTAACTGGATAAGCAAAGTCAAACGATGTATCGTTTGCAATGCTGTGCAAACAAAACCAAATCAGTACTATCTATAACAACCTGTTACCGATGCCTTCCTACGAGAGAACAAGATGCCCCTAGGACCCAGTGTTAATGCATGATGACACTGTGCTTTCTTCAGGATATATCACACGGTGCAGAGGAATAAATCCCTTCCAAACTGTAGGTGACATTGACAACATGCTAATAGATTATTTCCATTTTACCAGAGAGAGAGAGAGAGATCAAATTGCATCAAGATTTATTGACCTTTTCGACTTTCCAGTTTCAAAAGTTGGAAACTAATCACTGGGCTGTTAGAGTAACTGGTTTGTCTAAATATCTGCCTGCTGCAATCTAGCACCCTCCACAGTGATCCTACCGGAACTGCAATGCACCTGGCTTTAACATTTGTGCTTAGAACTGATTTATATTTGCCATCTGCAATCATTCTGGGGAGCTGTTCAATAACAGATTAAATAAAAAAATAAAGACACATAAGCCTGTATTTAAATGAAGTTATGGTAGTGATGCAATGTGTCCATCACAGAAGGAACCAATAAAGAATGTCTTAAGGAGTTAGGCCCAGATCAAAGGTGTTTAGGCACCTAACACCCATTGAAATCATTGGGAGTTTGGCATCTAAATGCCTTTGAGGATCTGGACCCATGGCCCAAATGTTTTCAAATAACCTCTAATTTCAGGAGCCTCTGTAATTTACGTGATGGCTGCCATCTTGGCTGACACACCAAGGTTGAACTGGGGACCTTCAGAGTTTAAAGCATGAGCTAAGAAAGCCCATACCTTATAGCTAGAGACTGTAATGCCTCTCTGCATTGGTATGGAGGGGACCTGTAACACACATTCAATGGTGGGTTACATCTCCACTTCTGGGTGCCTGAAACCCAAGTCTCAGTTTTCAAAGGTGATGATTTGACCACTCGCCACTGCAACAAACAAAAAGCCAGGGCAGCTCAGCCCCTCTGCTGACCAGGCCTTAGGTGTCTCCTAGCACCCAAATTAGGGGTCACTTCTGAAAACATTGGCCTTAGAATTGGAAGAGACCTCAGGAGGTCCTCTAGTCCAACCCCCTGCTCAAAGCAGGACCAATTCCAAGGCAGATTTTTGCCCCAGATCCCTAAATGGCCTCCTCAAGGATTGAGCTCACAATCTTGGGTTTAGCAGGCCAATGCTCTAACCACTGAGCTATCCCTCCCTCCCAGTACCTCAAGTTTCTCATCTATAAAATAGCAATGACCTACCACACAAGGGCATGACGAGGATTAATTTATTAATGGTTATAAAGCATGTTGAACTTGTACTTGTCTATATAAATGCCAATTACTATTAGATCAGAGAAGAGAATGTTGCCCTATTTATGTATCTGACCTCAGAGAGCCTGTGTTTAGACAGATAAATTTGACTGGCTCATATCCTTCACAGCATCTGCAGTCTACAAAGTAATGTAAATACGTCTTGATGAGCCTGGTGCTCCTAAAGCTCATTTCCTTGTTCCCGCTGCCAGCAGAGCATGGGAGCTCTGCGAAAGCAGCATGCTTAGCTAGGGGAGGGAACAGCAGAGATGGCACGCTGCAAAGGTTGCACTTGGATCTGAACCTACACAAAGGATTTTAGCTTAGTCGTGCCTTTGTTCTGAAGTGCCTCTGGCTAACCTAGAAGTGTTACTAATATGCTCAAGAGTGAGCTATAAGCAGTGTTGTCTAGAAAGACCCATGCCCTTTTGGCAACACTTTTCAGAAGGGCTCGGTCTCCACAACGGCGGGGCCACATTTCCAGATGAACTCAACACTTTGGGTGCTGAGTTCTTTTGAAAATGGAGTCACAAAAAGAGCTGACCTCTTTGGAAAATCTGGCCTGGATTATGGGTGCTGAGTGTTTGAAAATCTGGCCCCAAGCTCTTTGAAAAACATCTGGGCATAAATCAAAGGTTTCAGCCTAAAAGATATGTTGCCATCCAGTTCTGCTGTCAGACATACAAGCACAAATCCCTTCGGTTCCTGGAGTTTGCCCACATGCCTCTGAGGGAAAAATTTGGCTGGTGAATGGGTGAAGCCAAATGTGCTAAGTAATAGCTCCACTGGTTAATGATTACCATAAATGGCCAGATGCTAATGACAAAAGGGTCGGTATCTTTATTCATTTTGGCTAGTGATGCTGTCATGAACCCTGGGAGCAATCTTTGCAGCAGCAATACTGTATGTGATACAGTAAAAAAAGCCGTTAATGCCATCTATGTTTCATTTTCCTTTCACGGTGGCACCATCACAAAGGACTTAAATGTGGAGGGTTCCCCAACAATCGCCCTTCACAGGTCAGGGAATATCCCACTATTCCCCTCACCTTTCCAAAGGGCTGATCCAAAGCCATCTGAAGCTAATGGAAAGAACCATTGGCTCCAATAGGTTTCAGAACATCAGACCCCAGGCCAATGGGGTGGTTCTACTGGGATCTCATGCCAACATTCTGGCCCCTGTAATCCCCATTCCAGTGGTGTGGTTTGTTCATTGATGGCTGGCTCAGTCAGCTGTCCTGTGCAATAGGAGACAACCGACTTGCAAGGGCCAAAATATCCAAAACCACCTAGTGATATGTGCCCAGCTTCATCCACTTTTTAATGGCTGTATTAAAAACTGACCTATAATCACCAGACAGATTCACAGGAACACCTCAGATGCCAAGCCTTTTCCCCTGGTCTCCCTTGAGCATGCTCAACATCTAACAATTTCTTCATGCAGGAAGGTCTTGCAGTTCTCAGAGTCTTGGCGAGCCGCACACTCACTACAAAACTGAAGACAGCAGGTTATCATCACCAGGTAACCTCAGCCATTGGTTATGTCCAACACGCAAAGACATCTTGAAAGAGTCAACAGTCAATGCAAGACTGGCCGCCTCTGAAAATAGATATGTGCATGGGGATAAGATACATCTGTGTCTTTCTCTCTACTTCCATTCTAGATAGATACTCCAACCACCCCCAATATGTTTGAGGATCATATTGTATTAAATGTATGAATGGTTTATAGATCACTGTGGACCAGGGATTGTATATAATGCTGGGTGGAGAAAAGGAGAGTTACGGCAGCTCTGCCAGCAACTAAACATGGGGCGGGGTGGAGTTTGATTAACGTGAATCACTCTGGTAGTAAACCCCTCCAGAGAAGTACCATGTACTGCATATACTGGAGGAGCCTTGCACATACTACTTCATATTGGATTTTTCAAAGATCAACAGACAAAGCTGGATATCAAAAGGCTGGGTTTAAACTCACTCAAGGCCTCCTTTCTGATTCAGCAAACAGATAGGACCTTCTTTCCAACGGGCAGCTCCTAGACTTTGCAGAAGCAGTGCAAAGACAGTGGCCTATTAAGGCCCCACAGGACGGAGTGGGTGACTCCTGGTGAATTTAGTGTGTGTTTAAATCTGTTTGTTTTTTTATTATGTTTTCTCTGTAATGCTTTTGCCTTAAGAATAAATGTACTTCCTTAGAAGGAATTGTGTGGTAACAATGCACCGATCATCACCCTTGCAGAGAAAGTAAAGCACAAGCACTGGGATTTAGGCAGTAAGGCAGGAAGCTGGGTAGCCTTAACCCCCTGATCAGAAGGGAGTGAGACAAGGGTCCTGGCCCAGAGACAGGTGACAGCTAGAGACCTGACTGGGAACTCCTGAAATGGACCATGGAAGGTGTGGTTACCCTGAAACTGTAACAATGTCCATTTAGATTGTGGGCTCAAACATATAAACGTAAATTGCTACAAGGAGTTTCCATAAAGTCAGCTTACCTAGCCCAATCTTTGAGGACAAGGCTCAGAAGGACTCTTTGAGCCATATACAGTAATTATTTTAAATTGCTGAACTGTTAGCATGTTGCCTTGGCACAGGCATGCTTAAATTACATGGGAAATGTAGTCAGTAACATGCACCTTTCCATAGGAATGACAGTTTGGCATATTTATATAATTTAAAATCGACGCTAATATTTGAAGAAGAGTTTTTCTGGCAGAGGCAGCTAGGCAGAGTACTACTCAGGGCTACCTTCGCTTCAGCAAAGGCCTTTCAGCTCTCAGATACATAGTGGCTGCTTCGCACCTATGATCTTGATTGCTGAGAACAGCCGATCCCTGCTGAGTGCGGGTTGGCTGGTTATGCTTGTGGCAAATGACCTACTTTCCTGCACTATCCCCACTGAGTGCTGCCTCATTGCCAGCCAAAGGCCTGTAAACCCTCTTAGACCTGCTCCGGCTCATAAATTAAAGAGGCCTCCAAGGCAATCCAGAGATGAACCTTCATGTGTTTTGTCTTGATAGGGTTTGAGTTCCATGCTAGTTAGAGCTTTACATTCAATTTCCATTCTCGAGGACTCGGGGGGGGGGGCTGTTGTCCTTTTCTCTCAGATTTTCTTTAATTTCAGGGTCTAATGAACTCCCAGATCCCAAAGCCAATCTCGACCAACTCCACCAGGTCATGCCTAGTTACTACTTATATTACCGGAGTAGTTAGAGGCCTTTACAAAGACCAGCACTAAGGTGCTGTACAGACATATAGTGAGATAGTCCTTGCCCTAGAGAGCTTACAAGCTAAACAGACAAAAAGATTATCTCCATTTTAAAGATGGGAAAATGAGGCCCTGAGAGGTTAAGTGACTTGCCCAAGGTCACCTATGGAGTCATTAAGTAGAGCTAAGGACGAAACTCAGAATTTTTGACTCCTGTTCTCTAACCACTAGACAACTCTTCCTTTCTTCAGCCAGAATTTTCACAAGTGTCCTGCTCACATGAGCGGGGCCAGATTTTCAGAAGAGCTCAGCATGGTGGCTGAATTTTTACTATATAAAAAGAGGAAATAAACAAACTGCCAAGAGAGCAGTGCTCCACTCCTTGGGTTAGTACCAAAAGGTGTGACATGGAAAAGCTCCATTACAGCCCATCGGCTCGGCTCAAAAGACACTGCAGGAATTTTTAGCTCTCCTGGCTTCACATTATCGATGCAATCTCCCTATGGTAAAGTGAGCATCCTGTTTCCTAAAGCACCTCCAAAAACGTAGGGCTTGGAAGATGCATGAGCCATTAAGTTAAGTGGGCATGGTGTGGGCTAATCGGCAAAGGATGCCAATGAAAAAGAAATCCCACATTATACTCTGACTTCCTCTAGCCAAGTCCATCTAAGGATCTTAAAGCCCTTTATAAACATTAGTGATTTAATGGAGGTAGGGAAATATTATTATCCAAAGGGAAGCTAGTGTACAAAGGGACAAATTCATCCCTGGGGTAACACTATTGTCTTGGATTGAGTTTAGCCAAGAGACTAAATACAAAATTTACAAGCTTAGATGTCTGAGATTTGGCCCTTACATCCATATTTTGGTAACCTGGACAAAAATGGCCTAATTTTCAGAGGCTGAGAACACCCACAACTTCCCTTGAAATTAATGGGAATTGCATTTGTTTAGCACCTCTGAAAATCAGGCTACTTATTTGGGTATCTGTGAGTAGGTGTCTCTCTGAACCTGCTCTAAAAAAAGAGTCCGCACACTGTAGAATCTCAAACTCATTCCCTCTCTGTGGTTTGGCTTTATTAATATAGAAACTAACTGTTAGAGCAAAGATCAGCTGGAGCCTTCTCCCTGGATTTGGTTGCTCCCAGGGTTCCTCCCTCAGATCTACTCAGCCCACACCCTAGATTCTCTCTCTCTCTCTCTAGCTAGAGGGACATACTCACCTCCCTTGTGCCTATGCTGGGTAACATAACACCAACTTCTATGAGGCAGCAGAACACTCTTGACCAGTTCCCAGCAGAAGCAACACCTCCTAACAGGGAGGGAGTTTCGGGCAAAGGCTGCCAGCTTGTTACAGGGCTTAACTATGGATTTCACTTATGATTTGTATTATGGTAGCACCTGGAGGCACCATAGGGCTAAGGGGTCTACATATGCATAGTAAGATTCAGTTAATGCCTGAAAGAGCCTACAATCTAAATAGACAAGAAAGACAAAGTGTGAAAAATGAAGCATCATTATCCCTGTCTTACATATGGAGAATTAAGATACTGAGAGTCTGAATCACAAAGCATTTCAGCATGTGCCAAAACCATCCAGATTAGGGAAAACACTGAACCATGTGCTTTCTTGAATTAGGGCCAGAGAGATTATGTGATTTGTCTAGAGGTCATCTGTGTCTACACTACACAGCCTATGCCCAGGGCCGCCCAGAGAATTCAGGGGGCCTGGGGTCTTCAGTGGCAGGCATCCTTCCACTCTAGGTCTTTGGAGCACTTCGGCAGCAGGCAGGGGCGGCTCCAGGTCTTCGGCAGCTTGCCTGCGGAGGGTCCGTTGGTCCCGCGGCTTCGGTGGACCTCCTGCGGGCCTGCCTGCGGAGGGTCTGCTGGTCCCGCTGCTTCAGCGGACTTCCCACAGGCACACCTGTGGGAGTTACACTGAAGCTGTGGGACCAGCAGACTCTCTGCAGGCAAGCCGCCAAAGGCAGCCTGCCTGCCGTGCTTGGGGTGGCAAAATGCCTAGTGAGTGAGTGAAGGACCTGCTACCGAATTGCCACTGAAGACCCGGAGCAGAACAAGCTCCAGGTCTTCGACAGCGGGTCCTTCACTCACTTTGGGTGTGTTTGGCAGCACTGCAGGATCTGCCGCTGAAGACCTGTCGAAAACTCTCGTGGGGACCCCTGCGGGGCTTGGGGCAAATTGCCTATGCTGGCAGAGCCCTCAGCATACACAGACGGAAGTTTTCTTGCTGGTGCAGGAAAGCAACCTCCCCAAATGATTTTTCTCCATTGACAAAAGTACTCATCTACTGGCATAGCTGTGACTACACTGGGGGTTTTGACAGCAAGGCTGGGACGCTAGGAGGTGCAGTTTTCTCACTCCTCTCACTGACATAGCTATGCCAGTATAAGCTTTAAGTGTAGAGCAGGCCTAAACCCCAAGACCATCTTTCTTCTCTCTTTTAGCCTATGATTTATAGATATATCCCTAAAATGACAGAAAATGCAGATCTGGGCTACACTTAAAAGTTATGTTGGCATTGCTATGTTGGTCAAGGGTGTGGAAAAACAAAAAACTACAAAAAACTACCCTACCTTCAACCAAGATAGTTGTATTGACAAAACCCCTGCTGCAGACACAGCTATGTTGATGGAAAAGTGTTTCTGCCAATGTAGCTAACGCCATTTGGAGAGGCAATGGGCTTATCTACACTTTAAATGCTATGGCGATGCAGCTGTGCCACTGCAGTGCTCCCGTGTTAACACCACCTACGCTGAAGGGAGAGATTCTCCCGTCCCTACGCTGAAGGGAGAGATTCTCCCGTCGATGTAGGCAATCCACCTCCCTGAGAGGCAGTCAGTAGGTTGATGGAAGATGGTTTGATGAATTCCATGGAACCGCAAACTAGGAGTAGCAGGAAAAAATATCCAGCTAAGGTAGATATTGCGGAGAACTTTTGTAGGCAATGTGGCAACGCTAAATCAAGAAAGAACATAAGAACTGCCAGACTGGATCAAGCCAATGGCTCATCTAGCCCAGTATTTTGTCTATAACAGTAGCCTATACCAGACCTTCAGGGGGAATGTACAGAACAGGGCAATTTTGGAGGGACCTTCCCCTGTCTTTCCCTCCTGGCTTCTGGCAATCAGAGGTTTAGGGTCTCCTTCAGCATGGGGTTAAATCCCTGACTATTTTGGCTAATTGCCATCAATAGACGCATCCTCTATGAACTTTTCTAATTCTTTTTTGAACCTCACAACGTCCCCTGACACTCAGTTCCTTTACTGCCCTTTGAAGAGTAAACAGTTCAGTAAAGCAGCAGCTGTGGGGATAGCTAAGTGGGACACACCAGCTCAAAGTCATCCGCTCCCTATATCTATAAGCAGCTGAGATTACAAAGCTATTTCCCATTTTTCCATGGATAAGGTGAGATCCTTACAAGTCCACAGCAACTTTCCCCCTAATACCTGCTCCTTGTTTCTCCTCTGAGATTTCCATCCCACTGTATATGCCACAGCAGAATCAGACCTCCAAAGGACATATTTTACACAGCGGGGCAGAACAAGCTTATTTCACTGGGCACCTGCTCCTTTCCTTGCAAAAATGCAAACTGAACAGTGTTTGAACCGCTTTCCACCGTACTCAGGACCTGGCTTTCACTAACTCACTTATATCCTAAAGTGAAATCTCCACACAAGGAATGCCGACTCAAACATTATAATTGCAGAGTGGCTGAGAATAGTCCACTGCAGCTGCAGAAGTCCAGATTAAAATCCTTTTACCTTGAAGCAAACCAGCTTTGGCTCAGGGGTCAACATACTTCCCAGATTAGAAGGTGGTAATAGCAGATCATCACACACACACCCCTTCCAGAGTTTAGGAAAGGATCAATACAGGCCTGACAGTTCCTTGAAGTCAAGTCAGCACAGGACACAACTCAAACCTACTTGTTCCTTTACAACTCCCACAGCCTCTTGGTGTCTAGGAGGCTGCTGTTCTGGTCTCCTTCAGCCCCAGAAATCTACCAGCCCTAAACTATGCTTTGTGAGCTGGGAATGTATAACACATTGGCAAAACCTGTGACAGGTGGCTGGTCCACTATTAGATAAGATCTCACTACTACCACCATCTAAGAGAGTATGTCTTTAGCTCAAGTGGTAGAGGGCAATGGGGCAGGGCTGAAAGTCACAGATTCAACCCCTGCTGGTGATCCATGTGGGAAGTCATTGCAAATGAACAAAATACTCAGCTGGGGAGTCTAATTAGTTGCTGGACTGCTCCCTTTCTAGTTTTGCGTTAAGCTAAACAGGAACAAGGCACTCTTATCCAAGAAGTACAGGGGATTCTGTTACAACACATGGAATTGAAACCGTAGCTTTTATCTTCAGAGCGAAGAACATTTAAATCTGTTCATGTCTTAGTTACTGTAGCGATATTTACTTACAGAATATTATTCAGCCACTAGATGTCTGTGTGTTGTACAGAATTCTATGCAAGGTGTGGTCCCTGGTAAACCCAGGAGATAAAGCTGAAACAAGAATTGTGTGGAAGCCTGTTTGTCTGTAACTAGCAGTTGTTTTCTTTAATACAAGCCTCATGTAAGAAATATTGAGACTCCATGCATCGCAAAATGCTAGTAAATAAACACAGCTCTGACTTAGTTAGCTTCAAAGACTCGGTGGGATAATACGCATGACAGGAATATTGGTATAGAAGGGTACAGCTGGCTCAGGAAGGACAGGCAGGGAAAACAGGGAGAAGGTGTTGCCTTATATATTAAAAATATACATACTTGGACTGAGATTGAGAGGACAGTAGGGCTCAGAGTTGTTGAATGTCTGTGGCTAAGGATAAAAGGGGTAAAAAACAAGGGTGATGTCATGGTAGAGGTCTACTATCAGACCACCTAACCAAGAAGAAATGGATGAGGCTTTTTTAAAAAACTACTAACAAAATCATCCATCCAGGATTTAGTGGTAATGAGGGACTTCAACTACTTAGACATCTGTTGCGAAAATAATGCAGCAATGCACAGATTATCCAACAAGTTCCTGGAATGTATTGGAAACAATTTCAGAAGGTGGAGAAAGCTACTGGGGGGAGGTTGTTCTAGATTGGATTTTGACAAATAGGGAAGACTGGTTGAGAATTTGAAAGGGGAAGGCAGCTTGGGTGAAAGTGATCATGAAATGAGAGAGTTCATGATTCTAAGGAATGGTAGGAGGGAGAACAGCAAAATAAAGACAATGGATTTCAAGAAGGCCGACTTTAGCAAACTCAGGGAGTTGATAGGTGAGATCCCATGAGAAGCAAGTCCAAGGAGAAAAACGATTGAAGATAGTTGGCAGTTTTTCAAAGAGACATTATTAAGGGCACAAGAGCAAACTATCCCATTGTGTAGGAAATATAGGAAGTATGGCAAGAAACCACCCTGGCTTAACCAGGAGATCTTCAATGATCTAAAATAATAATAAAAAAAATCCTACAAAAAGTGGAAACTAGGTCAAATTAGAAAGGATGAATAGAAACGAACAACACAAGTATCTAGGGACAAAATTAGAAAGGCCAAGGCACAAAATGAGATCAATCTAGCTAAAAACATAAAGGTTAACAAGAAAACAAATACATTCAAAGCAAGAGGAAGACTAATGACAGGGCAGGCCCATTACTCAATGGAGGTAGGGGAGGGAAATAACAGAAAATGTGGAAATGGCAGAGGGGCTTAATGATGTTTGTTTTGGTTTTCACGAAGAAGGTTGGTGATGATTGGATGTCTAACATAGTGAATGCCAGTGAAAATGAGGTAGGATCAGAGGCTAAAATAGGAAAAGAACAAGTTAAAAGTTACTTAGACAAGTTAGATGTCTTCAAGTCACCAAGGCCTGATGAAATACATCCTAGAATACTCAAAGAGCTGACTGAGGAGATATCAGAGCCATTAGTAATTATCTTTGAAAAGTCATGGAGGACAGGAGAGATTCTAGATGACTGGAAAATGGCAAATATACTGCCCATCTATAAAAAGGGAAATAAGGACAACTCGGGGAATTACAGACCAGTCAGCTTAACTTCAGTACCCGGAAAGAAAATAGAGCAAATAATTAAGCAATCAATTTGCAAACACCTAGAAGATAATAAGATGATTAAGTAAAAGTCAGCATGGATTTGTCAAGAACAAATTGTGGCAAAACAACCTGATAGCTTTCTTTGACAGGGTAACAAGCCTTGTGGATGGGGGGAAGTGGTAGACATGGTATATCTCAATTTTAGTAAAGCTTTTGATACTGTCTCGCATGACCTTCTAATAATCAAACTAGAGAAACACAACCTAGATGGAGGTACTATAAGGTGAGTGCAAACCTGGTTGGAAAATTGTTCCCAGAGAGTAGTTATCAGTGGTTCACAGTCATGCTGGAAGGGCATAACTAGTGGGGTCCTGTCGGGATCAGTTCTGGGTCCAGCTCTGTTCCATATCTTCATCAGTGATTTAGATAATGGCATAGAGAGTACACATATAAAGTTTGCAGATGACACCAAGCTGGGAGGGGTTGCAAGTGCTTTGGAGGACAGGATTAAAATTCAAAATGATCTAGACAAAGTGGAGAAATGGTCTGGCAAAGAGAAGACAGAGGGGACAGTAGAACAGTTTTCAAGTACATAAAAGGTTATTACAAGGAGCGGGAGAATTGTTCTTCTTAACCTCTGAGAATAGGACAAGAAGCAATGGGCTTAAATTGCAGCAAGGTGGGTTTAGGTTGGACATCAGGAAAAAAAAAGCTACCTAACTGTCAGGGTGGTTAAGCACTGGAATAAATTGCTTAGAGACGTGGTGGAATCTCCATCCTTGGGGATTTTTAAGAGCAGGTTATACAAATATCTTCAGGGGATGGTCTAGATAATACTAGTCCTGCCATGAGTGCAGGGGACTGGACTAAATGACCTCTTGAGGTCCCTTCCAGTTCTATGATTCTACAACAGTGATAGATGCTAAAGAAACACAATAGACAGAAAAAGCTTTAATTTTTGTCCATTCAGCTATTCAACAACCTGTATTTGGAAACAGACACTGGTGTATGCGATTACCTATTATTGCCAGTCTGACAACTCAATTATGAGTTGGAGGATCATTGACCTTTAGGTCTTGTTTGCTTTAGCAGTGTTGTTTGATTACCTAATCCAAAGGCAGGAATGACATTGGAGAGAGACAGGGATCTCTGTGAAGATCTCAGAAAAAAAAAAGACCTCTCAGTGTCCTCCTTATTTTGGATGCAGGCCAAGTTGGTAACATGAACCGGAATCCCTACAGAAACAAGTGTACAAGGGAACCATAAAACTCTTAACAGACTCAATGACGTCTGTGATAATCACCTGTTCTTGCAACCGCCAGAACTGTGAGTGTGATATTGGCATGTGCAATCGGGCAAGCGAGCACCTCCTTAGCATGGGGCCTTTTATCGTCAACCAAAGGCGGAGCAGCCTTTTCCAGGACAAGATCAGTCTTGCCTCTGTTCTGACAGAGAATGTCTGTATGTGGAGGAATTGATTGATGCAAGGTGAGAGCATCCAATGTACTGGAATGATGAAGCTGGCTTTGGTCTGCTTTAGCAAAAGCTCAGCTGGTGCCTCTGTCCTAGCTGTGCGGCAACCTGCGCGCGCACACACACACACACCTGCCACTGGCACTCAGAGACAGAAGCAGGCAACCTTGATGACACCAGTGGTTGGACAGGATTTGCCCATAGACTGCACCTGGTCTGTAGATAACTCAGAATGCAATATTTGCAGGGAATGGCCCCTGGTGTGGAGTGTGCAGAAGCAAGGAACACCAGGGTGTTGTGAATTCCAAGAACCACATGTGGTGTCATTGGTTTGTTTGATCTAAGTGTGTGCTTGTAAACAACACACAAATGCACACACACTCCTATACACATGTACATATGCCTGTGACTAATACCTGAGTATGTGCTGCAGGCCTCCTGCTCTGCCCAAATCAGCACACGATATGAATCTATAACTGCCCTAACTAGGGAGTCTTGTCTCTTCAGCTATAACAGCTCAGGGTTTTAGCTCTGAAGATCCCAGTTCAATTCATAGAATCATAGAAGTTTAGGGTTGGAAGAGCCCTCAGGAGATCATCCAACCCCCTGTTCAAAGCAGGACCAACACCAACTAAATCATCCCAGCCAGGGCTTTG
This sequence comes from Gopherus evgoodei, assembly GCF_007399415.2. Lineage (NCBI taxonomy): Eukaryota > Metazoa > Chordata > Testudines > Testudinidae > Gopherus > Gopherus evgoodei. The sequence goes on along the minus strand of NC_044325.1, from coordinate 136,044,521 downwards.
TCAAGCTGGGCCTTAAAAACCTCTAAGGATGGAGATTTCATCACCTCCCTAGGTAACCCATTCCAGTGCTTCACCACCCTCCTAATGAAATAGTGTTTTCTAATATCCAACCTAGACCTCCCCCACTGCAACTTGAGACCATTGCTCCTTGTTCTGTCATCTGCGACATAGCTGATGACAGAGAATAGCTGAGCTCCATCCTCTTTGGAACCCCGCTTCAGGCTGCTATCAAATTCCCCCTCACTCTTCTCTTCTGCAGACTAATTCCTGCTGTGTTGACCAAAGATGGCAGTTGTCATAGATGCATCTACACACACTTGTGCAATCAGGCATGTGCTCACATAAGCATGGACACACCACCAAATAAAAACACTGGCAAACGTTGCCAATGTGGGCTCTGTAGAGTTAGGTATCTAAACCCTGCTTAGGTGCCCATGTAAATGATCTGACATTCAGTGGTACTGAGCACCTGCAGCTGCACTGAAGTCTTGTATTACTCTGCAATACAGGATACTTATTTAGATGCCTAACTTTGCTGCTTTTAACTTTAAGCCTTCCAACATGAATTTTGGTTACTGTATTAAGCTCATTACAAGTCAGACCAGGGTGTATGAGTTGAGCACTTACAGACCCTGGCCCCTACAGAGCCAAGGGACTAGAAACACATTCATCTTTAAAGCACTGATTTCTGTTTTAAAAGTGCAGGTCAAGTTAAAGTGCAAATACCAACCGAACTGAGCTGCACTCACTTCGCGACATTTGGTGTCTCGGTAGTTTCGATTTGCTTGATTCTCCTTTGATTTCACAATAGGTTAAATGGGCTGCTCTGTTCTCTTCTGCAGCTTGCACTGCAATTTGTGGAGCACTTCCCCCTCCCCGATGTCACCATCGGAAATGGCCTGCTCAGCACAAAATGCAAAATCAAGGCTTGAGGATTAGACACTTGTTTTCCATAAATAGAAAAACGGGGGAGTGTATTTTAGCATATTAAATACATTTCAAGATGCTGCTGATGCACACCAATGTGACCATTCTATCGATCGCCCTCCTCCTTCTGCAGCCAGAGATGTCCTTCACTTGTTGTATCCTGACAAATGTTAAGTCCCAATCCTGAAGACAGGTCAGCTAGCAATTCTCAGGCCTTGTCCTCACAGGGGGATTTGCCCCAATTTCAGCCACTGATGTCGCTGCTCCTAGTGCAGCCAGGCACAAGTCACTGTGGTTTCAAGCAAGGGTAAATTGCATTGGTGCAAATTCTAGTATCAACATCTTGGCTGAGAGCAAGACCTGCGCTGGGGAATCTCTAGAGCTGTAAGCATTATCTGCCACAGCCGGAGCTAATGTGCTCCCTCAAGCTGGAATAGACTCACATCCTCTGTGGATTGGGCACAGAGGGAGACATGTAACACTTGCATCCTAGTGGGTTGTGTCTACACTAGGGCTACGTCTACACTACACGCCATTGGCAGCAGTGTGTAGGGTACGTGTCGATACACACTGCAGTGAAAAGGAGGCTGCAGCCACACTGTGGCATGTAGCTACACATGCCAATGAAAGGCTCTGGGAGGGGGAAGGCAGTGGGGAAAGGCTCCAGCAATGAGCAGCTGGTGGAAATCTGGAGTGACTTCATCTAGCGCTCCAGGCGCTCAGCTGCTCTGAAAATGAGGCCCCTAAAGGCTGGAATTTTCAAAAGCATTTAACACTCAAACACAGAGCAGGGGCCAGCTGCTCCAGTGATACCATTTGTGGGTGATCTGCACTTTAGACTTTGGCCATGAGCTTTTCAGAGAATCCGGTTCTATGTATCCCAGGCTGGCTCTCAAAAATGGAAGTGCCTGAAATCAGGGGGAGCCCATGCAATATCCATGGAACCCCCAAACAGAAGCAATGTTAAAAACAAACAATCTGGCCACAGGAAAGACATATGCAGAGCATCTTCAGTATTCCTCCCCACTAGATCTTTGGTAGAGTGCCTGTCATTGGAGGATCTCAAAGCTCACAGGACTTCTAATATACCACAATTATAATTAGAGACAAGCCCCATTCCACAGTTCTTGACACCCCCATGTTGGGGGCTCTTCAGAATCTGGATGGGAATTCCATGCCCTCTGGTATCTCCAGAGCATCTCATCTCCCCCTGAGCTAGCCACCTGTAGCACAGGCAGCTTTTTGGAATGCAGCCGCCCCTCTCTCTGGGTGAAATTCACAGAGCCAGCACATGTGTTGCTTCAGCCTTTGTGGCTGCCCTCTGCAAGGGGGTGAATTTCACCCTTTATGCATGGCTCCTATTAATATCAATGGGAGCTGTTGGTGCCTACATGGTAACAGACCCCCCTTGGATGCTCTCTTCTGGGACTCATGCCTTTAGCGTACATTTTTAATGCTCATACGCTGCTTTTTGGCTGCCTACGCTCCCAGCCATCTGTTAAGATGGCACCAGGCCTAGTCACGCTCTGGTCAGATGGTTTCCAAGGTAGGCTCTTGCCAAAGAAACAATGGTTTAGATGGTCAGCCAGGAAAACACTCCAGGTTCTGTCTTCTGGAATCCTGGCTTATGGGGGTGGGAGGAACACGACTGAGTAGGTAGAGCAAGGAACTGGAAGTTCAGATCCTGGGTCCAGGGTCAGGAAATGCCCAAGAGCAGAGCACGGGTGGCCAGAAACAAGAAGCATGACTTGCCCAACATCATCCTGCCTTTTCATGTACATTTATCGTGTCTGGAATATAAGGGGTATCTGTCCTGCATGGAAATGTCAATCTAGGAATCATAAGATTCCTGTCAGGACACGTGCTTGTAATTGTCCAAGCACAGAAGAATCTGCCCATGGGGTGTAATTCACAGGAAGATGAATGCACATCATCTCTGGGAAGATAAAATGCCCAAATAGAGTTGAGCCCTCTTGGCAGGAAAATAAACATCACCTTCTTAGGAGGTCAATCTGCATAATTCCTTGTAAGACAAGTATACCACATGTAGATGAACTTGTAACAAGGCATCACATGTGTTTGTCTCAACAAGAGGCAGAGAGTTTTAGTCCGGTAGGAATTCAACATAGGAGAACCACCTATGGCTTTAATTGCGGCACTGTGCACCACACAGAGCGAGTCATGCAAATCTGATTGTCAGCAGTGCAGACTCCCAGCTACATATCCCTTTCGTTTCCACTAGACAAGCTCAGAAGGAAAAGCCATGCACAGAGCAGCCAGTGCTTTTTTGTTGCTAGGCCTACTGACATAGGTTAGCTTTCCAGCCAACAGGGGGATTTTTAATGCCATGAGGGTAGCCCCTGTCTGCATACAGAACCATGGCTATTAACTGTGACAGCAGAAAATGCCCTTAGATATGGAACTGGGTTATCTCCCATTGTGACCCAATGGGGACCACTGCCTACATGCTAGCCCAGCAAGGCAAAGGACAAGTGCAAGAACTAACCCAAGCCAAGCACACACCCACCAATTGTCATAAAATAGATAAAGACCAAAAACACAAACTCCCCACCTAGAAAGGAAGGGTGGGGCCTTGCATATAAGATACTAGACCAGGGCTCAGGTGATTGGATCCTACTCGTAGCTGTGCCACAGGACCCCCGTACGATCATGGTCAAGCCTTGTAGACTTCCCAGGCTTCATGTCCCCATCTGAAAAATGTGATAATACTTCTTGTCTCCCACCCTTTGCTTTGAGGACAAGCTCTTCAAGACAGGGGCTGGCTTTTGTTGTGTTTGTACGGTGCCTCGTACATGGGGCTCTTGGTTGAGGTCTTTGGCGTTACATATAAATAATATACCCAAAGTATGATCTGATTCGAGAACCAAGCCCTTCACTTTTTATCAGGACCTGCGTCAATTCTTGGCATCTGCAGGCCCCATTGTGCTAAGCACCATTCATACACATAGGGCAAGGCCTTTCTCTTTCTAAAGAGCTCACAGGACAGACAAAGGGTGGAAGGAGAAACAGGAGCATGACAAAGTGAAGAGACTTGCCAAAGGGGACACAACAGTTCAGTGGCAGGGCTGGGACTGAATCCAGACTCCTAGTCCAGTGCTTTATCCCCTAGACCACTAAATATAGTTTTGATGGGGATTTTGTGATCAGATCCAGGTTTGGAGAGCCCCGATGGGACAGCCACGAAGTTCAGAGGAGGAAGAAGTGAAAGGATATCAGAGGTGGAAGGAAAAACACCTGGTGGGTGGCTCACGATTCCATCAGCCTTTCGTGTCAAGCTGGCTAGTCCATGGCATTTCAAAGTAGTAGCAGCTAAACAAGGGCCTGTGGAGAGAAAAAGTGATAAGGACATGAAATATGGGGGTTTGTTATTCTGCTGATTGGTCCTTGGACTGATGGCTCCACTGCCAATGCTAAAGCAACATGTTACAGGAGGAACATGCACAAGAAGGAACATCTCCAGCAAATGCCTTCTCTGGAGTGACACTGTATGTCATACTTGAGCAGATTTAAGCACACATCGATTCAGGGGCTGTTTTGTTAGCAAGTTGGTAATGCTGCGCTGGCCTGATCATAGCACAGGGCTTTTATCCCATTTGCTGCCCGCCTCCCCTTTTTTTTTTTTTTTGGAAGTCCATCACTATAATCATAGAATATCAGGGTTGGAAGGGACCTCTGGAGGTCATCTAGTCCAACCCCCTGCTCAAAGCAGGGCCAATCCCCAGACAGATGTTTACCCTAGTTCCCTAAATGGGCCCCTTGAGGATTGAACTCACAACTCTGAGTTTAGCTGGCCAGTGCTCAAAACTTGGAGCTATCCCTCCCACCCCAATGTCTGTAGGAGGGGACTCTGTCCTGCTTATGGGAGCCTTGTTGCTGGATATACCTCCAACAATGCCTATTCTTATATAGTGCTTACAAAAGGAGGTCAGTATCGTTATCCCCCTTCTACAGATGGGGAAACTGAGGCACAGAGCAGGGAAGTGACTTGCCCAAAGTCATCCAAAGCAGAATCATGCCTGATGCCTTCCCTGCTCCTGCCTCCCCAGTGGTCATTCCACTCTTTTCTCTGCAGTCACTGGAGAGCATCCACCTGATGCACAAGCCAGGTATGTCTGTAGATCTGTGTCCATGGAGATTAGGGGAAAATCTTGAGGGGAGCGGTTTAAATACCCCACATGGTGCTTGGCAGTGAAGAGGTGATTGCACTTCACCCATAGAGAGAAGGGTAAATCCTGCCTCACCTTATAGATGGCACCTGAGTTTCTAGACAGGAAGACAGGGTCCTTGACATGAGTGTAGGCAAAACTCAAAGACAGCAAAGAGCTCAAAGCCCACAGGTAACAGGAGGAGCAATGTGGCTTTCTCCTCACTGGGAACTTGCCTCTCCCCTGTGGAGAAGCAGATGTTTACCTCCTGAGAAGGGGCATTTGTCCATTTGAACCCTTCCTTGGGGGGTGTAGCCATCATTGTTCCCTGGGGTCCCTACATCAGTTAATGCTCAGGAGGCAGTAGTTGGGTTAAGCAGTGTCCCCCCAGCTGTTATGATGACTTGTGGCATTGTGACTGGTGCCAAGTGGGTGAATGAGGCTCCATGAGATTGTGCAGGTGGACAGCATTGGTTAAGGCCCTTCACTGCTACTGCTGTATTTCCTGTGTATATGGAGCCAGTCAAGTATCTGACTCATCCCCCAAACCTACCCACCGCTACAATCTCTACTGAGCAGCAGAACTTGCTCTGAGTAGAATCTTTCTTCCAGACAACGGTTCATTCAGCTCTGGAACGGCCATAACTCTGGGGCCGATTCTCCGGTCACTTAGACCAGCTTAAAGCTAGGGTAACTCTACTGAATTCTATCTAGTTATTCCTGGTCTATAGTGGTGTGAGATCAGAAACACAGAGCCTGATTCCATGTCTGAATCTTGACATTGTGAAATCCTGGTACCATTGAGGTCAATGGCAAGACTCCCACTGGCTTCAATGGGCTCAAATTTAACCCCCTGGGATTTTTCAAGGAGTGTAAGGAATGCAGCTGCCCAAGAAGAGGTGGGTATCACTCTTAGGCTCCTTGGAAAACCCCAGTCTTTGTTTGCAGAGTCTCGCTTCTAATTTGTGTGCAGTTCAGTGCAGATTCATTGAGGTGGTCAGCTCTTTTGGGGCAGGGAACACCTTTTGGTTCTGTGTTTGTACCACACCTAGCGCAGTGAGGTCCATGACTAGAGCACCTAGGTGCTAAGTAATACAAAATACCTCGGAGGTACACATGCAGTGCTGTCTCCTGGACAGTCCCTTGTTTTGTGGTTTTCTTAATATCAAACAAAGACCAATTCTGGTGGAAACTGTTTCACCACATTCTTCGTATGAAGAACAACACATCGTTGGCACCTGTCCTGCCAGAACTCTGGCCGATATATGGAAGCTCCAAATACTAGGCAGGAGTGAAAGATGCAATAGATACTAAGACTAGCTTGCAGGGTAGAGCAGAGAAGAACCAAACTCTTGTGTGCTCAGAACGTACTTTCTTCTTGTCCCAACCTTGTGAACTCAGTCACCCCTGAATATACCACTTGGTTTAGCTACCTCCTGCTTGCTGCTTAAAAGCATTCTGCAGGAATATTTAAGCGATGAAAGATCTTGATGGACCATCAGAAACTTTATAGCACTACAGAGTCCTTTTCTTATTGATGACGTTACCCAGGTAATGCATCAACCTCCAGAAAAATTATCATCCTAATTTATTCTCCCCTCTTCCCCGAAAAAAAATCCATCCAACGTCCTTTCTGAAGTGACTGATGCATTTGGCAATTCATGTCATGTTTCAGTTGCCATTTTTGCAATAAATGTCTGAATCGATTACAGGCGATTTCCTCCTTCCAGTCCCATCCATGACCTCTTGCTTCTTTGCATTATTGCCCTGAACAGTTTGTTGGCAGAGAAACTTCTCCTTCCAAATCTCTTCTAGATTGTACCTGAGTGAAATTTACTCATCACAAAACCTCTTCCTAGTGATCCCTCCCTCCCTCGCCTTCTGTAGTGACTGGCTAAAGGCCATTCTTCTTTAGTCCTCTGATTGCTATCCTTAATTGAGACCTTTGATATAGGGGTGGGAATTTACCCTGGATGAGCCAACAGCTCCCCCTCCTGAACACTGCCAGAGTAGTAGGGCTCCTTACCAGGCATCACCTGTGCATCAGCTTCTTCCCTCCCTGTGCCTGTTCTGTGCCAAGGTGACCCATAGGCGGAGGAATGGGGGGAGGCATGACAAGGATGAAGTGAGGCCTAGCTGGGGCCGTTCTGCTCCCCAAGGATTCTACGCTGCCCCAAGCAGGCTATGGGTAGAAGGAAGCATAAATCAGAGCAGCCTATAAGGTGAGGCTGTATTGGTGGCCCAACCAGACCCAAATTCAGGGAAGCACAACCCACCTCCCCTCACTCCTTGCACTGTCCTTAGCACTGCCACAGGGATGAATTTGCCTTATGAGCTTGAACAAGAGGTAAGTGCTTCAGGCTCACTGCTGTGTAGGGAGGAGTTTCACCCTATCGCTCTGATCCTGCAAGCTGCTCATGCAGGTAACCCCCCCGCGCTGCCCCTTTGGCTTCAGCAGGGCTCCATGGCTACCCAGGCATCCAGCCTCATGGAGCAGCTTGCAGGATCAGGGCCTGTATTATTTTCTTGCTGGCCTTGTGCTGATTTCCCCTGTTCCGCTCTTACTGCAATTCACACAAACAGAGGTATGTGTGCTTCCTTCTATCTACATACACTCATCTAATAAATCTTTCATACAAAAAAGCTGGTATCTATATCTATGTACCCAGAGATAGAGCTATATTTAAACATACACATACACTGAGATCTATTTGTAGACACATACTGGAGTAAACCTATAGATAAACACACACACAGGTAGCTACACCCTACACATTGGCAGCTCGGTTTATCTTTTACAAACACTTGTGTCTATATATCTAGCCTCATGCACATGGTTTTTAACCTGGCAGCATCTTTTCCGATCTACTTTGAAGACGAGCAAAAGATTGAGTATAAGAAAAGACTCGGATTCGAAAAGCATAATCGATTGGTGTTTCCCCCTTGATCTGTTCATCAGATCCGTGAGCAGGCCTTGCAGAGGAAAGCATTTTACCGAGAGCCCACAGATGCCATGCAGACACCGGGAGAGAATTTCCCAGCAGCTCCCATCAAAAGCAGGAGCAGTATGTGGGCCGACCGCCCTTCGCCACTGCACGTGGGTTGCCAATACGCCACAGGAGCGCGCAGATGAGAGAGAATGTGATTGAGAGAGAGGGTGACAGGCAGCAACTCCAACAGCTGGGGCTCATCCTCTAGTCAAATCCTTGCCTCAGTGCCAGGGGAGCTATTGATGCAGGGCACAGTTGCACCATCCCCACCTCCCTCAGGCTTCCAGGCACCCATGATGACTTTACTGGAGTATGTCTGCCGCTTAGAAACCCAACACATGTGCAGGGGCTGCCTGTGTCCAACCCCTGCTCCTCCTGGATCAAGAAAGGAGGTGATGAGGGTTGGCAAACTTAACATCAGTGTCATTTTAAGACAATGCAATACCAGCGGGTGGCCCTCCTGCCTCTTCTCCCAATTATAGCTGTGACTGTAGGGATGCAAGGGAACTGTCACAAGGCTAGGGGCTGGCAGCCCAGCAGCAGAATCGGCCACCTTGCAGAGAGAGGCTGGGTTGGTCTGTTGCTTCCCCAGCCCTGTTAGCAGAAGTTAGAACTCTGCAGAAAGCGGCTGCTTCTTGTGCCGCGCGCAGCTGGTGAACTCTAGCCGGCCATGAGAGAGGCGGGTCTGTCTCTCTGCTCAGCGGGAGCTGGGAGCCACAGGCAGGGAGCTCCTATAAGTAGCAAAGCTTGGGGGATGCAGCTTATGTTCTGCCATTTATTATTGGCGTGACTGGGGAAAGGAGGAAAGCCTGACCTTGTAGGCTTTATTGGGAGCAGGATGGGAAAGTCACTTGCTCTCCCTGACCTAAGTTCTCACCAGTCAATGCACCTCAGTGCTGACCTGCCACACTTTCCCCGCTGATTCCAGCCTTGGGACCCATGTAGTTAAGGGGATGCCTTACTTCAATCACAACCTGCAGCTCCCTTGCTACTCCAGTCTTATCTCAGACTGTGCTGATAGGGCCCCCCCATTATCATAGCAATGGAGCACCTCAGCCAGTCTTATCTCCCCTCCGCCATCCCTGCCCAGGGAGGCAGGGCAGTGTTATGATCCCCATTTCACAGAGGGGGAATGGCAGCCCAGAGATGCTAATGGACTTGCCCATGGTCATGCAGAGGAGGAAATGGAACCCAGGTCTCCCAAATCCTAGGCCAAAACTTCCTCTCCCTTTTCAAACAATGCACCTCAGGTTCTGCTCTGCAGCTCCATTCCTCATCCTCCTACTAGCTATTCCATTCAGCATCCCTGCCTTGCACATGGACAAGCAGTTCTTTGGATAGTGTTAATGCACAAGGTGCTTTTGCAATAATGGGTGGAAGGGGGCAGGGGAGAAACAAGACAAAAACGTAGCAGTTCTGGCTGGGTTTCTTCTGCTGGGCCAGGCAGACCCTTCACCTTTTGTGTGCTGCAGGATATGTAGGCTGTCTTGGTTGGCCTTGCATGCTGGGGAATGAGTCAGGTGGGCAAGACAGTGGAATCCCCTTTCCTCTTTTAAATGGAATCCAATTTGCTTCCCCCTTGATGTGCCTCACAAATAGTAGCATCCGTCTATTAAAGGAAATCTATAAGCCACTTAGCACAGAGAAAGCTGCTTTGAAACTGGCAGTTTATCTTCAGAAAATTGACCAGAGAGTTTTCGTCTGTAGTTTTCTCTTTGAGGTCAGCTGGATAGTCTAGCAGGCCACTTCCAATCTCTGAGAGGAGCAGTTAATGTAACAATAAAGTGATTCAGAATAATTCCAGAACATCCTTAAGTGCTTTGAGAAGGAGCTCAAGGTAACAGACCTGATTCTCCTCTCCTGCAAGTTTTATACTGGTGTAAGCCTGCTGGAGCTGATTCTCTGTTCTGCTTAGGCCCTTTTGTACTGCTCCAGCCTGCTGAGAATCCCCGTCACCCAAGGGGCCTCCTTAGCTGGTGAACAGCTGGCATAAAGACTGTATGCCAGCCCCAGAGCAGGCAGGACTGGGACAAGGAGGAGGCATTGCTGAAGGGCGCTGCGCTAATTATTCTCTGCTTCCCAAGATCCAGAATGGACAACGGGTACCAGGGCATAAGTCAGAGCAGCCCTGAAGCTGCTTTAACTGGAATCAGGGCTGGGGCAAGGAGTACAAAGGTGACTTATAGACATATTTATTCCTAACTTCCTTGTGCCCATGCAGAACGTAGGGAGGGACTCACTGAGAATCAGGTTGCATTTCTGCTGTAGAGGTCACCTGATTTACACCACTATAAGTGAACTCATAATCAAATCCCTCCCCCCTTGAATGAAGAAAGCACCCCTCCCTAAATGGAGGACACATTTATTTTTAATTTTGTTGGTACATGTCTACAAGCAAAGTGCTAGTGTGTTGACTACCATATCCAGCTTGTTAAATTCCCCTCCTGCATCCCTGTCTGTGTTACTCAAGCCAACCGGTGGTGTTAACACAATGCACTGCCCTCTCCTCTGCCCAAAGCACCCAAGCAATCCACCACAGGAAGGCGGAGTCAATATTCCAGTTTTACTCTGGTGGAAATGAAGGGACTTGCCCTGGATCACATAAGAACCTAGTGGCACAGCTGGTAATGGAACACAGGTTTCTTCTCCACCTGCTTAGCCAGTGACACAGTGAGACAACTGTGGTCAGTTCCAGCCTTTTGGCTCAGTGTCCTTGGTTTCATGTATAGACCCAGTCGTAACAGGCATTGTAAAAGACACCCTAAAGAAAACCCTTAAACACCACGAGGCTCCAGGCAGAAAAGGTGGTGTTGGACATAACCAAGGAAACCCCCCTAGCCTTGGAGCACTGGACTGGGATTCAGGAGATGTGGGTTTTATCCTCTGCCACTAGGTGACCTTGCACAAGCCTCTGTGCCTTGGTTTTCCTGTCACTAAACTGGGGACATGACCTCCTTTGTAGAGCACTTTGAGATGTATGGATTAAAAAGCACTATACAAGAGCTAGGGATTATTACAAGAGACCCACCCTCCAAGACATCCTGCCACAGATGCAGTTGAAGACATTAGAGCTGTTTCCCACTTGGTATCAGAGAGCAGGTGCTGCTGATAGGGTATTCTTTCTGCGGGCACTGGACTCCACAACTTGCTCCCCACATTGGCCTGAAATAGTCTGAACTGAACATGGCATGCTGCCAAAGCTATTGAGATCACCGGGTTTTGGGGCAAGGTTCAAGGTATATGCCTAGAGACTACGGAGATTGTTTTTCTGCTTCGCTTTATTGGCTGAGTTAATTCATTAGCAGAATAGGCTTCATTTTTGCTGCGAGGTGGCCATCATCTGCAGATGCAAGTGTGATCAATCATGAGGGCACCAAGAGCTCTGTATTGTTATTTAAAATCAAGATAGGAATACATCATACAGACCTTGACACCTTTATTAGTGCCTAGATTGGAGCGCATTGTGCCAGGCTCTGTGCAAATATACATAATGAGAGACAAACCTATCCATAAAAAAGCTTAATAGCTAAATGGATGCAGAAAAGGAGCACATAGAGAAGTGACTTATAAGAGGCTACTTGCTAAGCAAGGAAGAGAACCCAGTCTCCTGACTCTTAGGGCAGGTCCTTAGACTCATGGTGGTATGGTCTAGTGGCTACCTGACCTGACTGCTAACATACTGCTAAGGCAAACAGGTAAGGCTATGTCAGACTGTCACGGAGTGTGGGGGAGTCCGGCCCTGCACCCCTCTTCCTGGGACCCACAGTGACTCTTAGCCAGCCAGTAAAACAGAAGGTTTATTGGACAACAGGAACACCGGTTACAGCAGAGCTTGCAGGCACAGTCAGGACCCCTCCACTGAGTCCTTCTGGGCTTTCAGGGTGCTTGGATCCTAGCTAGGATACCCTGAATTCCGCCCACACAGCCCCAAGCCCAAACTCAAACTGCTTCCCTCCTGCCACTCCCTTCCTTTGTCCCCTTCCTGGGCCAAGGTGTTGACCTTTCCCCTCCCTTACCTAGCTCAGGTTACAGGCCCTGGCATCATCCATCCCCTCAAGTCCTCCCCTGCTCTCCCACTCCCCACACAGACAGTCCCTACTGCATCACATCTCTCCCCCCTTCGAGGCTGAACTGAGCGGGGTCACTCTGCCCAGTGACCTGGGGAAGTTCAGGGCCCCCTCTCCGGGACAACGCGTCCGCTGTCAGGTTGGCACTTCCCTTCACATGGACCACGTCCATGTCATAGTCCTGCAGGAGCAGGCTCCACCTCAGGAGCTTGGCGTTGGCTCCTTTCATCTGGTGCAGCCAGGTCAGGGGAGAGTGGTCGGTGTACACGGTGAAGTGTCGCCCAAAGAGATATGGCTCTAGCTTCTTAAGGGCCCACACCATGACCAGGCATTCCTTCTCGATGGCTGCGTAGCTTTGCTCCCGGGGTAGCAACTTCTTACTCAGGTACACGATGGGGTGTTTCTCCCCCTTTTCATCCTCCTGCATTAACACTGCCCCCAGTCCCGTGTCTGAGGCATCAGTGAACACCATAAAGGGTTTGTCAAAATCTGGGTTTGCCAGAACTGGGCCACTAACCAGAGCCTCCTTCAGCGCCCGGAAAGCCTCCTGGCACTGCTCAGTCCAGATCACCTTGTCTGGCTTCCCCTTTTTGCACAGTTCAGTGATGGGGCCGGCTATGGCACTAAAGTGGGGCACGAACCTTCGATAGTACCCCGCCATCCCAATAAAGGCCTGGGCCTGCTTTTTGGTTTGGGGAGCAGGCCAGTCTCTGATCACCTCCACCTTGGCTGGTTCCGGCTTCAGGCAGCCGCTCCCCACCTGATGGCCCAGGTAAGATACTTCAGCCATCCCCACCTTGCACTTCTCAGCCTTTACTGTTAACCCAGCCTTTCGGAGTCGGTCTAGGACTTGTTTAACCTGGGACATGTGGTCCTCCCAGGTCTGGCTGAAGACGCAGATGTCGTCAATATACGCCACGGCAAAACTCTCCATCCCCCTCAGTAGCTGATCCACCAGGCGCTGGAAGGTGGCTGGCGCTCCCTTGAGGCCGAAGGGCAGAGTCAGAAACTCATAGAGCCCCAGAGGGGTGATAAAGGCTGATTTCAGCCTGGCATCTGCGTCCAGCGGCACTTGCCAGTAGCCTTTGGTAAGATCCATAGTGGTGAGGTACCGAGCACCTCCCAGCTTGTCTAGGAGCTCGTCAGGCCTGGGCATAGGGTAGGCATCAGATACGGTGATGGCATTGAGCTTTCGATAGTCCACACAGAACCGGATTGACCCATCCTTCTTGGGGACTAGCACCACTGGCGAGGCCCAAGGACTGGAAGACTGCTGGATCACCCCCAAAGCCAGCATGTCCCTGACCTCTCTTTCAAGATCCTGGGCAGTTTTATCAGTGACCCGAAAAGGGGAGCATCTTATAGGGGCATGTGACCCGGTCTCCACCCGGTGGACAGTCAAATTAGTGCGTCCAGGCTGGTTGGAAAACAGCTGTCGGTACAGATGCAGCACCCCTCTGATCTCAGCGTGCTGGCCCGGGGTCAGTTGCTCAGAGAGGGGAATCGCCTCCAGGGGGGAACCAGCTTTTGTCTCAGGGAACAGATCCACTAAGGGGTCATCTCCCTGCCCCTCCCAATGTCCACACACGGCCAACACCACATTCCCCCTGTCATAGTATGGTTTCATCATGTTCACATGGTATACCCGACGGTGATGTGCCCGGTTTGACAGCTCCACCACATAGTTTACCTCATTCAGTTGCTTGATAACCTTGAAGGGCCCTTCCCAGGTGGCCTGGAGTTTGTTTCTCCTCACGGGGATAAGAACCATTACCTGATCCCTGGTGGCGAAGGCACGGGCTCGTGCTGTGCGGTCATACCAGACCTTCTGCCTCCTCTGGGCTCGGGCCAGATTCTCCCTGGCCAGGCCCATGAGCTCGGCCAGTCTTTCCAGGAAGGTCAGGACATACTCCACCACTGACTCTCCCTCGGGAGCAGCCTTCCCCTCCCATTCGTCCCTCATCAGGTCTAGGGGCCCCCTCACCTGCCTTCCATACAACAGTTCGAAAGGTGAAAACCCGGTAGATTCCTGGGGTACCTCCCTGTACGCAAACAGCAGGTGAGGTAAGTACTTGTCCCAATCTTGCGGATGCTGGTTCATAAATGTTTTTAGCATCATCTTCAGCGTCCCGTTGAACCTTTCTACCAGCCCGTTGGACTGGGGGTGATACGCTGAGGCCCAGTTGTGCTTGACCCCACATTTCTACCATAAGGACCGGAGCAGGGCCGACATGAAGTTGGACCCCTGGTCCATTAAGACCTCCTTGGGGAACCCCACCCGGCTGAAAATTGTCAGCAGCGCATCTGCCACTGTGTCTGCTTCGATAGAGGACAAGGCCACCGCCTCGGGGTAGCGAGTGGCAAAATCCACCACCACCAGGATGTATTTCTTCCCTGACCGAGTCATCTTGCTGAGGGGTCCCACTATGTCCATGGCCACCTTCTGGAAAGGTTCTTCTATGATGGGTAAAGGCCTCAAAGCCGCTTTCCTCTTGTCCCGGGCCTTCCCCACCCTCTGGCAGGGGTCACAGGATTGGCAGTACTGTCGGACATGGGTAAAGACCCCAGGCCAGTAAAAGTTCTGTAGCAGCCTCTGCCTGGTGCGCCGGATTCCCTGGTGCCCTGCGAGAGGGATGTCATGGGCCAGGTACAACAGCTTGTGACGGAACTTCTGGGGAACCACCAGCTGCCTCCTGATCCCCCATGACTCTACTTCCCCTGGGGGAGCCCATTCTCGGTACAGGAACCCCTTCTCCCACAGGAACCTCTCCTTGCAACCTCTCCTCATGGTCTGTACCGCACTAAGGTCAGCCCGGTCCCTGTGCTTCCGCAAGGAGGGATCTTTCTGCAACTCGGCCTGGAACTCAGCAGCTGGGACAGGAATGGGGACCAGCTCTCTCTTGCGGGCTGGGTCTGAGGCCGCAGCCTCTCTGCACCGTGCCCCTGGGCGTTCCCCGCTCCCTGAGTTAGGGTCCTGCACCTCAGGTCGAGTACCTTCCCCGTTGTCGGGGAGCAGTGCCATTTGCCGACTCTGACTACGAGTCACGACCAGGGCACTCTGGGTGTTACTAGGCCAGTCCTCAAGGTCCCCTCCCATTAACACGTCAGTGGGCAAATATTGGTGTACCTCCACATCCTTGGGGCCCTCCTTGGCCCCCCATTTCAGGTGTACCCTTGCCACGGGTACCTTGAATGGGGTCCCGCCCACGCCCATCAGGGTCAGGTAGGTGTCGGGCACCATCCGATCTGAGGCCACCACCTCGGGCCGGGCCAGCGTCACCTCTGCGCCCGTGTCCCAGTACCCAGTGACCTTCCTCCCGTCCACTTCCAGGGAAACAATGCACTCTTTCCGGAGGGGCAGCCCCGCGCCCACCCGGTAAACCAAAAACCCAGAACCTGGAGCATCCACAGGTGGTATGTTGCCAACCCCCCTTTCCTGGGAATGTAGCCCCTCCTCCGATTGGGTTTTTACCCAGTTCACCCTCTGCGGGTTGGATCTGCTTGGTCTGTCCCTGAGCTTGGGGCACTGGGCCCGTATGTGACCTCGTTGGCCACAGCGATAGCAGCCCATATCTCGTGGGTCCCCTTGAGTGGGTCGGAGGGACCTGCCGCTGGATGTTCCCCTTTTGGGGGGATTCTCCATAGGCCCCCTTTGGGAGGTCCCATGATGACTCTTTCTCTGCGTTGAGGCAGGCCTGCTCCTTCGAGACTCCTCCCTGCCATCCCCTACCCGACTGTCCACAAATTGGTCGGCCAGCTGGCCTGCATGCTGCGGGTTCTCCGGCTTCTGGTCCATCAACCACAGCCTCAAGTCGGACGGGCACTGCTCGTACAGGTGCTCCAGTATGAATAGGTCAAGCAGGCCCTCTTTAGTTTGGGCCCCAGCCGTCCACTTGCGGGCATACCCCTGCGCTCGGTTGACCAATTGTAGGTATGTGACCTCACGGGTTTTACGCTGGCTCCGGAACTTTTTCCGATACATCTCAGGAGTCAGCCCAAACTCGCGGAGCAGGGCCTGTTTGAACAGTTCGTAGTCCCCTGCCTCCGCCCCTTTCAGTCGGCTGTACACCTCCACAGCTGTGGAGTCCAGTAAGGGGGTGAGAACTGCGATCCTGTCTGCAGGGTCAACCGTGTGCAGCTCGCAGGCATTCTCAAAGGCCGTCAGGAAGGTATCTATGTCCTCCCCCTCCTTACGCCGGGGCAGCAAGTGCTTATCAAAGCTCTTTGTAGGCTTGGGTCCCCCCTCACTCACTGCAGCCGGAGCCTCACTGCTCCTCAGCCGGGCCAGCTCCAGCTCATGTTTACGCTGTTTCTCCTTCTCCTCCCACTCACGCTGGCACTGGTTCTCCTCATGTTCACGCTGTTTCGCCTTCTCCTCCAGCTCTCGCCTCTTTAACTCGAGCTCTTCCTGTCTCAGCTCCCTTTCATATTCCAGCCGCCTCCGCTCCACGGATGCCGAGCGTTGCCGGGAGGATCCCCTGCTGGGGGGTGTCATGGTGCCCTCGGTATACACTGGGCTCCTCCCCACCCTTCCCCTAGGCCTAGGAAGGGGGGGTCTCGGGAAGCCCTCGTCTGCCGGCTGACCACTCCCAGCGGGGACAGACACTGGTGCCTGCGCTGCATCTGCTCGGCTGCTTCCCTCAGAGACAGGGCTCTGTTCATTCATGCGGTCTCCCTGCTCCAGCTGGGCAATCAGCTGGTCCTTGGTGCATCTCCCCGGGCGCAACCCCCTCTGCTTGCACAGCTCCACCAGGTCACACTTGCGCCGCTTGGCATACATCTTCCTGCTGGGCACTCACAGGCCGGGGTGCTCGCCGCTCCCCACGGTTTCCAGGGGGACCCCTAGTGCACCAGCCTCGTGAGGTCACCACCTCTCTGCCAGGGTCAAGCTGCAGACTCCTCTGCCCCTGGGACCGCTCGCTGCAATCCCCCGGGGGACCCTGTTACTGCAAAGTCCTTCTCACTGGGCACACACTCCCAGGGGTTAATCACCCCTTCGTTTTACTGCTCCCCAGTCACTTACTGCAGGAAGCGCCATCCACGGGGTGCAGTATCTCCCGCCGCTGCCACCAGTTGTCACGGAGTGTGGGGGAGTCCGGCCCTGCACCCCTCTTCCTGGGACCCACAGTGACTCTTAGCCAGCCAGTAAAACAGAAGGTTTATTGGACAACAGGAACACCGGTTACAGCAGAGCTTGCAGGCACAGTCAGGACCCCTCCACTGAGTCCTTCTGGGCTTTCAGGGTGCTTGGATCCTAGCTAGGATACCCTGAATTCCACCCACACAGCCCCAAGCCCAAACTCAAACTGCTTCCCTCCTGCCACTCCCTTCCTTTGTCCCCTTCCTGGGCCAAGGTGTTGACCTTTCCCCTCCCTTACCTAGCTCAGGTTACAGGCCCTAGCATCGTCCATCCCCTCAAGTCCTCCCCTGCTCTCCCACTCCCCACACAGACAGTCCCTACTGCATCACACAGACACATAGACAAACATAAATTGTTGAGCAATAGTCAACATGGTTTCTGTAAAGGGAAATCGTGTCTTACTAATCTATTAGAGTTTTCTGAAGGGGTCAACAAACATGTGGACAAGGGGGATCCAGTGGACATAGTGTACTTAGATTTCCAGAAAGCCTTTGACAAGGTCCATCACCAAAGGCCCTTACATAAATTAAGCTGTCATGGGATAAAAGGAAAGGTCCTTTCATGGACTGAGAATTGGTTAAAAGACAGAGAACAAAGGGTAGGAATTAATGGTAAATTCTCAGAATGGAGAGGGGTAACTAGTGATGTTCCCCAAGGGTCAGTCCTAGGACCAATCCTATTCAATTTATTCATAAATGATCTGGAGAAAGGGGTAAACAGTGAGGTGGCAAAGTTTGCAGATGATACTAAACTACTCAAGACCAAAGCAGATTGTGAAGAACTTCAAAAGGTTTCATAAAACTAAGTGACTGGGCAACAAAATGGCAAATGAAATATCATGTGGATAAATGTAAAGTAATGCACATTGGAAAAAATAACCCCAACTATACATACAATATGATGGGGGCTAATTTAGCTACGAGTCAGGAAAAAGATCTTGGAGTCATCGTGGATAGTTCTCTGAAGATGTCCACGCAGTGTGCAGAGGCGATCAAAAAAGCAAACAGAATGTTAGGAAGCATTAAAAAGGGGATAGAGAATAAGACTGAGAATATATTATTGCCCTTATGTAAATCCATGGTATGCCCACATCTTGAATACTGTGTACAGATGTGGTCTCCTCACCACAAAAAAGATATTCTAGCACTAGAAAAGGTTCAGAAAAGGGCAACTAAAATGATTAGGGATTTGGAGAGGGTCCCATATGAGGAATGATTAAAGAGGCTAGGCCTCTTCAGCTTGGAAAAGAGGAGACTAAGGGGGGATATGATAGAGGTATATAAAATCATGAGTGATGTTGAGAAAGTGGATAAGGAAAAGTTATTTACTTATTCTCGTAATACAAGAACTAGGGGTCACCAAATGAAATTAATAGAAGCAGATTTAAAACAAATAAAAGGAAGTTCTTCTTCATGCAGCGCACAGTTAACTTGTGGAACTCCTTACTTGAAGAGGTTGTGAAGGCTAGGACTATAACAGTGTTTAAAAGAGAACTGGATAAATTCATGGTGGTGAAGTCCATAAATGGCTATTAGCCAGGATGGGTAAAGAATGGTGTC
The DNA here is from genome assembly GCF_007399415.2 of Gopherus evgoodei. NCBI lineage: Eukaryota > Metazoa > Chordata > Testudines > Testudinidae > Gopherus > Gopherus evgoodei. The sequence goes on along the minus strand of NC_044325.1, from coordinate 136,025,672 downwards.
CCTAGCCTCTGTTGGTCAGAGGATGGAGATGGATGTCAGGAGAGAGATCATGTGATCATTGCCTGTTAGGTTCACTTCCTCTGGGGCACCTGGCATTGGCCACTGTCGGTAGATAGATACTGGGCTAGATGGACCTTTGGTCTGACCTGGTACGGCCGTTCTTACGTCCCTGAATGCTAGGCTTAAAAAGATCTGATTCACTACTGTCTTATTCCTGTTTTACACCAGATTTCCCTCTAAAGGGTTTGACTTTCGCTTACTCCCATCATTTGCGCCTATGCAAAATAGGATGGTTCTGACCCAGTAGCATTTTAAATCCGCTTTGCACAGGTGCATGCGACAAACACACAGTGGTGAACCAGCCCCATTATGTTTCAGTCCTGCACTGTGGTTTCATGGCTATAAAGGATGCTTAAATATTTTATACGGAGGAAAATGTTTCCTCCTGGGCAGTGCAAATTCCCTCCCTCCCCCAGCACAGCTACTGAACATCTGGATCAAATGTTTTGTCAGGCACCAGAAAGATCTCCAGTGCTCTGAAGCCAAACAGCAACAAACATGCTTCCAAGATTATTTGCAACACTTATACTGGCATAAAATGTGGGCCGGTCAGGTCTAACTATTTAGGGGAGTGATTTTTTTTCCAGAGTAGTTAAACTGGTACATTCCCTAGTATGGATGCAGTTATATCAAAATAAAGGTTCTTTATAGCAGTACAGCTTATTCTTCTTGCCTGCAGGATTAGTTATGCTGGTATTGGATGCCTTTATACCAATAAAGCTTCACCCACATGGAGCTGGGGTAGTTGAACTGCTTGAAGTACACCAGTATAGCCAAAGCAGTACAGTTTTTATGCATATACAAGGCCACAACTGAGATCAGAGCCCCATTGTGCAAGGCACTGTACATGTCTGACAGCCACCCTCAGGGATGACATACCAGGAATTGAAATGGGGACCTCCAGAGCTAAAAAGACATGAGCTGTGACAACTTGAGCTAAAGAGCCCAGACTCTGTAGGTAGGAGTTGTAAGAGACTCACATCTTCTGTGTATCAGACAGCAGGGGCCCTGTACCACACACTCACCGGTGGGTTATACATGCACATGGTAAGAGACCATCCCTGCACCAAAGAGCTTACATTCTAAATAGACAAGAAAGATTAAAGACAGGAGGAGAAAACGGAGGCATGATATGACTTGCACCCCCTCCGCCCCCAAAAATCACAGCATGTCAGTGACAAGAGCTGGGAACAGAATCTACATCTCATCACTCAGAGACTCCAGTCCCCTGCTATCACAAGCAACTCGGTCATATAATCCCCTGCATTCATTTATCAAGCTCCATCTTAAAAACAAGTTAGGAGTAATGGTGGCAAACATATTGGAAGGCTGCTCCAGACTCCTACAATCTTGAACTGCAGGCTAGGGCCTTAACCACTAGACAAGACTGCCTCAGCACTTTCAGGGCTGGTAAGAGTGATTTAGCTAAAGAGCCACAGCATTTCCAAGACTGTGACCCCACTTTTATAGCTAACATTTCCTTTGAGCAACACTCAAGTAGCCCAGGCTACTCAAATAGTGCAGGGGCCTGGTGCTAGATGCCTGCATAAGGTGAGTTTCATCCTTGAAGCTTTGGCATTTCCTGGGGTGGTTAATTCCCGGTGGTGGGGGTAGCAAAGCTTGGTCTATTTCTGTAAGAGGTAATGGGAAGCTGAACAAATCTGACCTTTATGCCGCTTTCTAATTTGATTGGCCAGCCATTCTCCTTCCTTCCTTTTCACAGGCTCAGAAAACTGCAGGGAGGGCGGTGGAACTGGACAAACAAAGCGGGTCATATTGAAAAGTTTAAAGCCATTGAGCTCACCTCTGCCTTTGATAGGCCTGAGCAGGGCTGAGAGACTTTGCTGTTTCCATCACATGAAGATAATGCTAATGAAAACCAAAGTGAGATCAGCCGGCGGGAACCTCAAGCCCAGGCTGCTGCAGACAGACACCATCAAAAGCCGCTCCACTCCAACTGGCACTAGCTTGGACACCCAGGTGGCAGTGCCAGGGTGTGTCTGCACTGCAGAGATGGGAACGCAGCATTTGTAGACTTGGCTAGATCAAAGGGGGAAGGCCATGTCTATGCCACAAGCATGCAGTACAATTCCCCTGCTTGAGTTCACATGCTCAGCGAGAGCTTGGACGAAGGTAAGTAGCCGCGTAAGCTGCAGGAGCATGGGCAGCGGAGGCTCAGCTGAGTTATGCCAAGTACAAACTTACCGAGTTCAGGAGGGTTTATACTCGGCCTGGCTTAGCCACGCCTCTGCTGCCACTCCCCACACTATTGATGGCTACACTACTATTTACACCACACCTGCTCTCATCAAATGACCATGAGCACGTGCACAGAAACATGGGAATCATGCTCCTAGCTCAGAGTATAGACAGAGATTCACTGAAATGACAATATCAGTGCATAAGCTTTCATGAGTAAAAAAGCAAGAAGTGGGTTTTTTACCCACGAAAGCTTATGCCCAAATAAATCTGTTAGTCTTCAAGGTGCCACTGGATTCTTTGTGGTTTTTGTGAATACAGACTAACACGGCTACCGCCTGACATTTGACAAGATCAGTGAAGCTGCAGCAGTGTGGGCTGCAGCAGTGTCTGCTTGAGCAGGTACCCAGCCTCCTGGGTGGGGTATACTCAAATAATAGGTGGGCACACAGTGAAACGGGACAAGTGGAGACAGCACATTAGAACTTTGGACTCAGAGGCTCAAAATTGTACTTTTTTTTTTTTTAAATATCAGTTTGGAAAATCCTTGTCATTCTTTATGAAGTATGCTTTAAAAAACAACCACCCAGCAATGCATTTTAAAACCCATGAATCAATGCATGGCCAGTACTCATGAGCAACTCTACAACAAAGTAGTGTTTACACTTGATTAAGAAAAATATTCCTGTCAGGAGGAAGAACGCAGTTGGAAGCTTCCAAATGCCACTGAGAACAAGGCGCGGTATAAACATTATTTTACAGGCCTTAGGAGCGCTGTTTCCTACCTACAAGAGTGGCCCTTGGCTGCCTCTCCTCTACAATACACACATGGGACCATATGATCAAAAGAGCTTGGGCTCAGATTTTCAGTAGAGCTCAGCTCTCACTAGCTTCTGTTGTGCCATGTGTGGCCAGATGGTCAAGAGCTCAGTGTGCATCCACATTGCTGAGATTACTTGAAAAGCCAAAAGTGGGGGAAAACCTGGCCCTTAGTATCTGGCAGGCCAGAGTCTGATCTCATTTATGACAATGGAGCCTGGTTGACTTACTCCACATTGACACCAGCGGAACAGAGATCAGATCATTTCCTTCATAACCTCCACAAAGGCCAATCTCTTGGCCTCTTGTTCAAAGCTAACTCCATTTGGAAGACTGGATCCCTCACTATCACATTGACCTGTCAGTTCCTCCCATGCTGCTCATTTGAGTGCCTGCCAATCACTTCTGAAAAGAGATTTCTAAACAGCAGCCAAACCATTTAGGCTGGCCAGGGACATGGCAAACCACACCCCTCCCCCATAGGTACTGCAAACAGTGTCTGGCAGTCAGACAAACAGCAGTCAAGCATGGGCACTATCTATGCATCCATCTTCTGGCACCACCTGAAATCAATGGCAGTTTTGTTCTTGATTTAAATAGGAGCAAAACTTGGCCCTGACCACTCCTAACTCCAGATGAAGTCTATAAGAGCTGCAGGTATGATATGAAAAAAAATCAAGTGCTGTCTATCAAAAGGCACCTGCACTGTTGAAGACAATGGGAGTAGCAGGATTGGGAAAAAAACACAGATCTCCTGGCTGTGGCAGGAGGCCTCTTCTTTCCAGGCAAGTTCGTCCTGGGTGTCTCTGCCTGAGCACAGCTCAAGACATCTTGGCGCTGTTTAAATATTTACAGCAGACCAGGGTAAAAGAGATTGAAGCATGAATTATTCACGGCTTTACTTTTATCTTGGCCGCCTTTAGAATGGAGGATTCCTCCAGCAGAGCTCTGGGGAAGGGGTGGTAATCTTTCCACATTGAGCGAAATTCTGTAGAAAGTCATCATTAATGTAGAGTTGCTACATAATCTCAACAGCACACTGCACATCCAGTGCCAGTCAAAGTCTACTGTGCTGCTGTGAAGACAATAGGTTTCTGCAAGAAGGGGGCATGGTAAAATTATCCAGTTTGGACTTTCAATCTCACACCAGGACTGCATTTAGAAAATGGACATGAGATTCTCTCCCACTTCCCCCTTGCATGAGTTTTTAAGTTGCATTAATTTGTTGTTGTTTTTATTGGGGGCAGAGTGGTGGTAAAGCACAACCTGATCCTGACACTACAGGGGGCTAGCTGGGGGCAGGAGGCTGTGCCTCAGTTTCCTGGCATGGCTCAGAAGTGTTTATATATAGCTTCCCTGCCCAACATTCCTTACCGTGAGACTTAAAGGTCTGATCAGCTCTGGGAACTACAGATCCCAGAATGCCTTGGTTCTGCAGGAGTAACAGGACAGAGCTGGCACTCCTGTCACATCATGTGAGTAAGTGTTGCCATGCTCTGCCCTGAAGGTAGCAGGAGCTTTGATGCCTGCTGCACACTGGAAAGGGCAACACATCTGCAGGAGGAACAGAATGCCAGGTTGGCACAAAGGTAGATTCAGCGGGAAATCCTGTTCCTTCCTCATTTCCCACCTCTTGGCCCTTGTAACAGAGTGTACTGGTCCTTTGAGGCAGGCCTCTAATTCTGGACTACCCTGTCTGCAGAAACAAAGTACAGTGGGAGCGATAGTCCAAAGGCATGCCTGGGAGTTGTGGGCTAACACAAGGCATGCTGGGAGAGAGGCCAGGCTATATAAGCAGCTCTCTCTTCTGAGGTGTCTCATGTCCCAGCCACCATCCAGAGACCCTTCTGGAAAGCAGCCCACCAGCAGATCGTGCGTTCCCGGAGTTCTGAAGAATGGTGCTGCCTGTAAACCCAGCCTCCCTCACAGCTGTAGTCCAGAACTCCACAGCAGTCCCTGTGGATCACAAGTCCCAGAAGCCCTTGCTGCTGGCTCAGGGTAAAGTTACCTTAAAGGGCCAAAACACTCTTGCTCAAAGAGAAAGTGTGCCACCTTCTGAATTTAAATCACTTCGCTGTACTATCTGAGATCTTCCCTCCAAGCAGTGGCCAAGCCTGCCGCTGCTTAGCTTGGACAAGCAGGCAGAGATGCAGCAGACGATATGATTGCAGATACAAGTCCAGTAAGGCCTGCTCGGGAGCTAGGAAATCCTCCTCTTACAGAAAGAGATTAGAATGTTTGCAGCCATCAGGCAGATGAAAATGCAATAGCTTTAATATTTAAAGTGGTGGAGAGGCCCCGCAGTACAGCAGAATCTCTCAGTGCAAGGACTATTTAAAAATCAGAGGCACTGCCTGGTGCACCAGAAGAAAGTGTAGTTATGTACTTGGGAAGGGATGTTGACCAGTACCAGCTGTGTCCACACTGGGCCTTTGAGAACAGAAGGTGTTCCCTTGTTGCTAATGCTGGCTCAGTTCCGTAAGCAATGACTGAGGGCTAGAGTCTACCAAGATTAGCTCCTGTGCTGAGTGTGTTACACTTGCCTGATTTGCTAGTTGATCCAGTCCCTGCATAAGTTAGAGCTGCCAAGGGACAGCTCTCGCTAACACTTGCTGGCTCTTGTCCCTGCCGGAGCTGCTAAAGTGCAGGTGCCCTCCACTCCATCTCAGACACTCCTTCCTGCCTTAGGTGTTGCTCTTGACCGCACCAAATCACACTAGTGGAAAGCTCCCCTCTGCTAGGCGGAATTCTTAGCTAGCCACATGATACCACTTCACACTGACTTAGGGCTGGTCTACACTCGGGGGGGGGGGCGGGGAGGGTCGATGTAAGATATGCACCTTCAGCTACAGGAATAGCGTAGCTGAAGTCGACGTATCTTATTTTGACTTACCTCCCATCCTCATGGCGCAGGATAGACGGCTGCAGCTCTCGCCCTGGTGGAGTCCCGGAGTCGACGGGAGCGTGCTCACGGATCGATTTATTGCATCTAGACAAGACAAGATAAGTCGATCCCCGATAGATGATAGCTATCCGCCAATCCAGCAGGTAGTGTGGACGTACCCTGAGCAGCACAAAAAGGCCTGAGTGGGAGCAGAAGATCTGGCTCTAAGAGACTTGCCCAAGGTCACACAGGGAGTGTACAACAGAGGTGGGACTTGAAACCAGGTCTCCTGAGTCCCTAGTTTAGTGATTTAGCCACAAGACCCCTCAAGGGTAACTAAAGGCATTGGGTACCTACAGGATCAGGCCTCCTCATTTCTACCACCTCCCTAAATGTCTCCCCCACACCAGCCTCTCTAGGTTCACCCCTCTTTCAGGGCTAGGGCTCTCAGGTCCCTCCCCTAGAATCCTCTAACAAGCCATAAAATATAAACATAAACCCACTGCCACCCTCCTTGAGCTTGATTTTACACCCCTCTCAACTTTCCCCTGATCTATTCCCCAGATGAATACCTCCAAGGGCCTCTCCCTGAAAGGCCAGGCCCTGACCTTCTCTCAAGGCTTTCCACCAATACCTACTCCACTCTCACATCTGCTCTGCATCTTCCCGAGCTGCCAGACTTCCCTGCTCAGCAAAGAGCCCTAGTGCTAACTCTCCTCACTAGCCTCCCTCCTTAACCCTGCTGGTCCTTCCACTCTCTAAGCCCGGAGAGTGATTGTACAGAACCTTCCTCCGTATAGCTTTAAACTTCCTCTTTTTTAATTAATCACCCAGCTCCTCTTTCAGCTAGGACTCATCTTTAATTAAGCCTGGCCCACCCTGGCGGTGCAGCCAGGTAGCATAACTGGTGTCTCAGGCCTGCATTAACCCTTTCAGAGCCTGTGTGGGGTGCCCAGATTATTCCAGGTATACATCCCACCCCACTAGAGGCAAATAGGTACAATTTAAGTGATTTAGGAGCTTAAGTCTCACTGAGAGTAATTGGACTCACATTCCCAAGTTACTTGGGTGCTTTAACCCAGTGATATGACTCATGTGAGCAATTTCTCATGAACATAAGAGTATAATCATCAGGCCTGTTATTAATAACATCTTGCTTTTACCTAGCCTCTAAGGCCCAGGTCCCTATAGCTATTCAAGCACCTAGTTCCCACTGAAATAAGTGGGAGTCAGGCACCTAAACACCTTTGATGGATCTGGGCCTAAATAGCTTTTGCTAATGTAATGGAAAGACTTTGAGCCTATCTTGATTTAGTTGGGGTTGGTCCTGCTTTGAGCAGGGGGTTGGACTAGATGATCTCCTGAGCTCTCTAGCAACCATACTCTTCTCTGAATCTATGATTCCCAGTGTTGTGGATCTTCTCACATAAATACTGAACCAAATACACCTGTTGTTGCTGGCCAGCAACAAAGTATCAAAACTAAAGTCTTTAAAGAGGGGTGGGTAAAATAGCCATAACAAATAAACATTCTGAAGCATATGACTTGAGAAATCCACATCATCTGGGATCCAGGACCATTTCTCAGGATAGTCACATGCTGCCGGTGGCTCCCCTGACTTGTACATTCACTGCAGAGCAATGCATTGCAGGTGCAACAAGATACTGCAGCTGAATATCGAGATGTCTGCAGTAACAATGAATCTGTGCGGGAGGGTAGTAAGCAATAAGAAAAATTGCTGCTGATATGTAGCGTAAATGGGCATCTCTGTAATAAAAACTGCTTTTCGTTTGAGGGAAGCAATTATTCATTAGCTTTGTTTTAAAAAATATTCTCCTCCAAAATGCACTTCTTCACTGTTGTTCCCCTGTCAGGGGAGACAGAGAACATGCTGCTATGATAATGCTGGATATAAATGGAGAAAAAAAAATCTCCCGGTTTGCTGGAGATCTTTGCTCTGCATTTTGTATCATCTCTGACGTGGTGACCTCTGCTGGTCTGATTATTTCGATAGCAAATACTTCAGCTGCCTGCAATGCAGGAAGAAACTGGGAGGGAGAGAAAGAAAGAGAGAGGAAAATTACTTTCATCATCAGGCAATTGCTTTTACTTGCTACCTGTTTCAGGTGACCAGAGCAAATAAATAAATAAACCCATTGCTGACTGATAAAAGCCAAATCAAGCTTCTGATCAAGATCTGAAACTCCCTCAAAGATCAGTCTTTGTATTTAAGGTTCTGGTTTGGTCTCTTCCAGAGGTAGTTGGGATCTGTTCCCAAAGCCTGGGGAGTTCAGATCTTTGCATTCAGACTTCTAGGGACTGATTTTTATGAGTGAGGGGCCAGATTTTCAAATGCTCAGCACTCTCAGTTGAGGGCAGACTTTACAGAGTTCAGCTCCTATTTAGATATCAGTATAAGGGCCAGATTTTCAACAGTGCTGAGCCCCATTGTGACACTTGGGAGAAGATTTTCAAAAGAACTCAACACCCACCGTGCTGAGCTTGTCTGAAAATCTGGCCCATATTTAGCTGCCCAAATGGGAGCTGTTCTACAGACAATTCTGGCCATAGTGTCCCTTGCGGTAGAGAACAGAGTGGATGCAATTCTACTGATTAGAAAGGGAATTCTTTACTGAGGCTGTTGGACACACAGACAGACCCTGTGGTTCTTTCTGCAGCTTCCAGGGTTGTCTAGCAGAGACTGTGTTGCCACAAAGACCTCCTTCTGTCCCAGCCTGGACTCAGCAGTCATGGAAGTGACCTGCTGACTACGGTATAGGACCCATTTTTATTTAAGTGAAGTGCTGATGCTGAATGCCCTGTGTAAGCAGGGGGAGCCACCTATCTCAGCAGAAAGAGCCACTCCACTGAATGACTCTTGGAACTGCACAGCAGTAGCTGAGTTGGGAGGCAGATCGCTGCACTGAAGTCAATGTTACACCAGCTGCGGATCTGGCCCATTGACTCCAATGGAGCATTTCATTATGAAAGATCTGGTGTTTGGTTGGACAAGGTATAATGTGTGTGCCGCTTAGGGAATGATGCCTAGTGGTAAAAGCTGGCAACTGGGAATCAGGACTCCTGATTTCTGTTCTCACCTCTGCCACTGATTCACTGTTACTGTGTGTTCTGAGCAAGTCACATAACCGCTCTGTGCCTCAGTTTCCCATACATGAAAAGGGTTTCATGGATGTAATGCCTCCTAGGGAGACAGGCTTTATTAATGTCTGCACAACACTTCTAATAATTATTCAGCTAGGAGTCCACTATACTAGCCCAAAGAACAACTATTTCAATATTTATGCCATCTAGTCCCTTCTGTAATCTGAAAGGTGAGGTGAGAAATAACTGGGAAGGGGAAGGGAAGATGCCACCTGAACTTTTTCAAAGCTAAGCTGGAGTTTTGTGCGGTGACTCAGGTTAGTCCTTGTTGCAACTCATCTGGGTCACATATGCCTTGGCCCTAGTGTGGTATTTGCACACCCAGCATCCAGCACAGCTGAGGGAAGAGTGATGCTCAAAGGACTTGAAGGTCATGTGCTACTTTAAAGCAGCAGCAATTTGGAGAAATAAATATTATCTGACAACAAATGAATATCGTCTCGGATTTTGCAGAATCGAAAGGACAGATTTGCAAATGACCAAACAGTGAATAGCCAGGGCTCGGGTAAGGAGCTATTCAGGAATAATAAAAAGGGTGTTAAACAATTTTGCATAATTAATCCTGGAGACATGTCCTAATGAAGGTCTTAGAGTGTGAGCCTCTTAGTGTCTTTGATACTCAGTTACTTATCTGAGTAGTCCTACTGGCTTCAGTTACTCACATGAATAAACACTGAGCAGTCTCCATGTAATGTTCACAGCATATCCACAGAGAAGTTAGATAAGACCATAAATACTCTGGCTGGAAGGTTACAATGTAGCACTACTTCATTTCTTAGAATTCAGAATGACATCACAAAAGAACCCCAAAACAGAGAGAGACAAAGCAGGCTGCTCCCTAAAAACAGAGGCCCAACTCCTCCCCACCCTACTCTAAGCTGGCTGGCTGCAAACTGACTGGTACTAGGCCCAGATTGTACACTTCCCTATAGAGCCCCTATGCGGCAAACAGGACTAGGAAAAAACCTAAAAATTAAAGTGATAGCCTACAATTTTAACACAGTTTTCAATACACCAGACTACACAATCTGCAACAACTAACGATGCAAAGCTGTTGTGTAGGGCACTCTGGCTTCATCACCAGTACACAGACCATTAGAGAGGACAAGGCAAAAAAGGGCAATGAAGGTGTTTGAAACTGCAGGGAGAGGAGGCTATTTCTGTTGATAAAAGGCTAACAACAAATTTTCAGTGGGATTCACTTTTTTTTTAGAATACAGATAATGTGACAACTCTTGTTTGACAAGTGCCAGAGCAAGAGAATTGCAGAGGGATTTGAAGACAGTGGCTGTGTCTCTCCTCTTTGCTCACGCACACAAATCCGTTTGTACTAGACACCGAAGAATAAAGACAAATTGCTGTAAGTGTCACCCACTAGGATTCTCATGCAATCACTTGTAAAGGCAAAAAACCTGCTCCTTCTTGCTAACCTCTTCCTGTTACATAACTGAACCAAATCACTAATAATAATATTATTACAATGATGAAAAAACCCGACTAGATAATGAACATTATTTAGAATTAGATCTACACTGTGGTTTTAAATAAACACAGAGATCTCTCTGGCTCCTTCTCCCGCACCAGTCACCAGTCTGAAAATACTTAGTTTAGCCATGACAACAGATTGAAGAATTTGAATACTGAGCCAAGTTCAAGGCTGTGGGCCTAGATTTCACAAAAGTGTTTAGGTGCCTAAGTCCCAGTTTTAGGCTCCATTCTGATTTGCAAAATTCCTTGCAAACCCTGGAGGTGCCTTAATTTGCTTGGTGCCTACGTTTTTGTGTAAAAGTTCCCTCTAAGCATGCACAGTGCTGCCTTACCCTATGTGTCTGAGCACCTATCTCCTGCCTATGCCCACAGCAATCCATGAATGGGGGCAGATAGGGGGGTGAACGTCTAATTCACGTGCAGGGCACAATCTGATAGGTGTGCTCTGAGCCTAAGTAACCTGGTGAATCTAGGCCAAGGAAACCTAAAGGAGCCTAAAGCTCCAGGATTAAGATCGTGGCCAACAACTTGGCTCCTCAGACACAACAGAACTTTCTACCACAAGGGTAAAACTTGTCTGTGTGAGAGACAGAGCCTGCCCGGGGGCTGGTCTGAGCCTCTGGGTTGGAATGAGCTCCCCCATGAACTAGGACCATCACAAACCTCCCCAGCTTCCACTCCAAGTGCAAGGCATCCCTCTTTAACATGCCTTCTCTAATATCAACCTAGAGAAGTGTGAACATTTAAATAGAAACTCAAAATCAAACCAAAACCCTGCCAAAACAAACCACTCCACTGCCAGCACAATTCTCCTCGAGGGAGGATGACAGAGGGACACACACAGGGCAGACAATCGCTTAAGGAACTACGGGAAGGCACTCAGGTACTGCAGCCATGAAGGCAATACCAGAACCTGAAGAGAATAGAACAGAAACAAGTCTGACTCCTCAAAGTAGATTTTTGGAATTACTACAGCTTCCAGAACATGGGGACCAAAGAAACCATATCATCCTGCTGACCTTTCTCTCTTTTAGGACTATATTGTGCCAGTGAAGTAAAGGAAAACATGCCTGCATGTACACATACACGGGGGGGGACCTAGCCAGTTTTTGTGTCCAAATCTAGTCCAAAGCACAGCCCCTGCTCTCTGGATACACTGCCATCACAAGCAAAAGGGCCAGAAGGGGATGGAGACTTGCCTCTACCCCTACCCACTTGCTAGCTAGCAGAGCTAGAAATAAACACCACCTCTCTCAGGCCTGCAGCGAGTTACTTCCTTCCAGAAGCAAAGGTGGTGCAGCGGCAAAGAAATATGGGTCCCTGAGACTTTCCTAGGGCAGTGACTCCATCTAGCCCTCCAAGTTTCTATCCCATTAGACAATCAGTAGCTGTATAGTTTGCATATCAAGAGTCATCCACTTTCAGTAAGAAAATCCCAGAAGCAGGCTTTGCACTATAATGCTATCATTTGATTGTATAGTCCCTGCTGTAGACAAGGCTACACGAAGTTAAATAACGCAAGACAATGGGCTGCGTACAGCATACATCCAAGAAAATGTCAATGAACTTAGCGTGAATATATTAAAGCTTTTTGTCACGAGGATAATAGCACAGCGAGAAAGAAATTAAGAAGTAAGGGAGAAAAGATATGTTTTAAGACGAGGGGTAAAATTTTCAAAAGTGACTTAGGTGCTTAAGAGCCTATAGCGCCTAAGGGTGAGATTTTCCAGCACATTTAAATGCAGATAAGTGGCCTAGTGGGGTTTTGAAAAGCAGATTAAATCCCATTGAAATCAATGGGAGTTATGCACCTTACTCACTTAGGTGTGTCTGTGAATTCTACTAGGCACTGATCTGCATCTTTAGGCACTGAAATACCTTTGAAAAGGTAACACCACCCTATATCGAAAACCTACCGACCGCTATGCCTACCTTCATGCCTCCAGCTTCCATCCCGGACACATCACACGATCCATTGTCTACAGCCAAGCACTGAGGTACAACCGCATCTGCTCTAACCCCTCAGACAGAGACCAACACCTACAAAATCTCCACCAAGCATTCTCAAAACTACAATACCCGCACGAGGAAATAAGCAAACAGATCAACAGAGCCAGATGTGTACCCAGAAGCCTCCTACTGCAAGACAAACCCAAGAAAGAAACCAACAGGACTCCACTTGGCCATCACATACAGTCCCCAGCTAAAACCCCTCCAACGCATCATCAAGGATCTACAACCCATCCTGGACAATGATCCCACACTTTCACAGGCCTTGGGTGGCAGGCCAGTCCTTGCCCACAGACAACCTGCCAACCTGAAACATATTCTCACCAGTAACTGCACACCGCACCATAATAACTCTAGCTCAGGAACCAATCCATGCAACAAACCTCGATGCCAACTCTGCCCACATATCTACACCAGCGACACCATCACAGGACCTAACCAGATCAGCCACACCATCACTGGTTCATTCACCTGCACATCCACCAATGTAATATACGCCATCATATGCCAGCAATGCCCCTCTGCTATGTATATCGGCCAAACTGGACAGTCTCTATGGAAAAGGATAAATGGACACAAATCAGACATTAGGAATGGCAATATACAAAAACCTGTAGGAGAGCACTTCAACCTTCCTGGCCACACTATAGCAGACCTTAAGGTGGCCATCCTGCAGCAAAAAAACTTCAGGACCAGACTTCAAAGAGAAACTGCTGAGCTTCAGTTCATCTGCAAATTTGACACCATCAGCTCAGGATTGAACAAAGACTGTGAATGGCTTGCCAACTACAGAACCAGTTTCTCCTCTCTTGGTTTTCACACCTCAACTGCTAGAACAGGGCCTCATCCTCCCTGATTGAACTGACCTCGTTATCTCTAGCTTGCTTGCTAGCATATATATACCTGCCCCTGGATATTTCCACCACATGCATCTGAAGAAGTGGGTATTCACCCACGAAAGCTCATGCTCCAAAACATCTGTTAGTCTATAAGGTGCCACAGGATTCTTTGCTGCTTTTACCTTTGAAAAGCTGGCCCTTGGTTCCTAAGTCACTTAGGCCCTTTTGAAAATTTTACCTGAGGTCTGAAAAGAGGCTGCGAGCCAGTGAGATGGGTGAAAAATGGCAATTTTTTTTAACAGAAAATTTTAACAGTTAGTTTTTTTTTAAATTTCCCCTCAAACTTCATTTTTGCTTTTTTCCAACAAAAAACTAAAAACATTTCAGTTTTTGAAAAAAAAAAAACAAAACATTTTTGGTAAAAATGGGGTTTCCATGTTGGGGTCTTGAAACCCCTAAAATGAATTTTTTATACCAAAACCCAAGCACTTTCACTGAAAATGGACCATTTATCAAAATATGAAGATAGTAAAATGAATTGGGGATTTGGCTTCCATGGTTGTTGTGGAAAAAATGGAAAATTTTAGCCAAAATGAAAATTTTGTTTAAAAAAATAGCATTTTGGTCAAAAAGCCATTTTTCCCTTAAAAAAGAAAAGTTCCAACAACAAAAATTCAGTCGGCTCCATTGGAGAGTGTTTTGTTTTCGCTTACACAAAAAGCAGCCAAACATGTTCAGCCAAAATGGCTTTTAATCTTACATCAAGAGAACAACAATGTTTAAGAGCCTGCAGGAGAGAGCACAAAATGGCTGTCGGCAGATGTAAAAGGGAAGGCACAGAAATACCTCACAGAGAGATCAGAAAGTTAGTCTAGATGCCAAGAGCTGCAGAGAAGACAGCTCCTGTACCAATGGCTGTAAGCAGGAGTGTCATGGAGGCAGGTAGGATGGAGTTTGTGAAGTTGGAAGGAGTAAGAGAGTTTTAAAAACATGGCAGGTAAATTTAAATTGGATTCTGAGTTGAAAATGGAGCCAGGGTGATGTCGGAGGCCTGGGAGATGTGGCCATGTTTCTTTGTGCATGTGCAGCATTCTGCATAGGGTGAGAGGCCCAGAGATAGGACAGAGAGGGTGAAGAGGAGAGGTGCCACAGTCAAGGGAGGAGAGAAGGGGCAGGGTGAGAGTATTGGCCAATGTGGGGCTGAGGTGGTGGGCAGCTTTACAGAGGGGCAGGGAGGGGTATTTATTGGCATAGAAAATTGGAGAAGCAGAGGCGAGTTCAGGGGCATGGATGAAGCCAAGACGACAGTGGAGTCAAATGTGAGGTTGGGGTTGAGAAGGTGGATAGATGGCTCCCATCCTTGATCAAGAGAAATACATCTGCTTTCTAGACATTGATCAAAACCAAGTCAGTCCCCCACCAGGCACTGGCTGAGCACAAAAGGGTTTTGTAAAACTTGCAGCAGGAGGCTATTCTTCTCCACTTCTACCATATAGTGCCACAGGTGAGAACAAAGACACTTCATCAGATTTTACACTTCCAAGTGTCTGCGTGATGGGGCATGTGCCCCACACTGGTACTGAGAGGGTAATGGGAGCTTTGGAACTCAAATCACTCAATTAACCTAGCCTGAAAGGAGGAGCGGAGTCAGAGAGCCTGAGAGAAGTACAGATAGGCTGTGGGCCCAAGAAGGGGCTGTGGGAACAACCTGTTGACAGGCGGAAATAGAAAGAACCCCATGGAGGTAGTAGGGGTGTGGGGTTCTGACTTGACAGTCCTTGCCTGCTCAGGGTCCCTGGTCTATAACTCAGAGGAGACGGAGGGCCTGAGCTCCCTGTGAGCCACTGGGGAAGGTGGTATGAAACCCCCCTGATATAAGAGGAAGAAGTGTTATGAAAGCCCTGGAAAGAGGGGGTATAAGGACCATGGGGCCCAGAACTGGGGGCTGAAAATCCGCTAGGTATAAGGATGTAGGACTTCTGTTGTGCTAGACACTTTGTTACCCCAACGGTGGTGGAGCTAAAACGTGGCCTGTCTGCAGGGCTGAGCTGTGTGAAGAGACTGCCCACTACAGGACAGCATGACGGTCAGCCAGGGCTTCTAGAGAGGAAGGAGCTGCTATGCAAGGCCCAACGAGGAGGGGGCAAGCCACTTGTAAGTGATCAACTCTTCACAGCTTGAAATAATTAAACGACAGGGTTGCAAACTTTGTAACTTGTATAGGCTGGGCTTGTTGCCCACATCAGAGACTCCTTGCGTTCCTCTGTTCCACCCCACAAGCTCCCTGTGTGCCATCCCCCTCTCTTTCAGGGACTTCCCTGAAACTTCCCTCTCTGCCCTAGGGTGCTGGGTGCCCTCCATTACCCCTTCTGCCACAAGCCAAAGTCCCTCATGCCCTACTTCTTCTTCAGAACCCTATTGCTAGGGACACTGAGACACACAGCGGTTTGGTGACTTCGGTGACTGGTTTCAGAATAGGGAAGGGGAATGCCTGCTTCTGACTCCCAGGTCTGCGTTCTAGCCGCTAGATGACATTCACTTCATTTCCCCAGGCTGCTATCTGTTATGCAGACAACGGCTCCCTGCCATCAGGGCTTTGTGCTGTTTTCTGGCTTGTTTAACCCAGACTGCAATCAGTTTTACAGCAGATTTCATGTAGGGAAGGAAGGATGGCTGGTGGTTAAGGCTGGGACTCAAGAGATCTGGCTTCAGTTCCGGGCTCTATCAGCTGATCTTGGGCAAGTCACTTACTCTTTGTGCTTCAGTTTCCCATATGTAACATGGGGATAACAACACTACCTTTGTCCTTCTTCCCTAGACTGTAAGCTTTCCAGGACAGAGACCATCTCTCACGACGTGTCTCTACAGCAGCTCGCACAATGGGGCACCCTCCTTCATTGGAAGCCTTTATTTATTTATATAACAACTGCTATTTTTAACCCAGCCTGCAGAGTTAACAATCCTTGTAAAACAGCCTCAAGTGGCTTGCGTTGCTTCAGTATCTGAATGTCACAATTACTTGGTTGTGTTTTAAGCACTGATCATTTGGGATGTTAACCATTTTCCCCATCTTAGACTGTGAGCAGCTTGTGTGAGGTGCTATTTGAAATATACGTCTATGGGAACTTAATTTGTGAACATGCTTGGGTCTTTAGTGTACCATTATGAGCTGCATTAAAAGAAAGTGGCTGCCTGCCGTCAGAATCTAGGCAAGGTTTGCTGCAGGGATGGTTTTAAATGTTTGAAACCTGTGAGTCAAACTGCCCTAGCGTTAAAGAAAAATAGTTCCGGGTTCCAGCGTTGATTCTACTTTGCGCTACCTTTTATGCTCTCAGATGGAGGAGTTACTATACTTTCCCTCTTCTCTCTGACCAATTTTCTACTGGGAAGAAAACAGCCTATTCTCTCTACTCCCACCCCCAAAAAAGAAAAACAACTTGGAGCACACCCATTTGCTGCAATACAACATCCAGCCAAGGGTTGACAATAGTGTCATGGTTATCTGATTAACTGGTACACCTTTTGGTTACATATGCCTGTCTGGAGCCACCTCTTAAATAAGGCAATCACTAGTGGCCACTGTTTTAGTGATGCAGCAGGCAGAATTGTAGGAAAGAGATCTATACTCAGGATACAGAGAGGTTGATGTTTGTCCCATAGCTGCCAGTATACCTGATTGTATTCCTGTGTGCCTGTTTCACACCAGTCTAAAACCTGCTAAAATCTGAACCTTTCCCCTGCAGCTCCACTCATAATTCGACAGCCAGATTCTTTTGAAAATCTGCACTGAAAATCTGGCTCTTGTTTCAGTGATTCAGTGGAACTGAGCTCTTTGGAAAATCTCTCCCCACTTGTGAGTGCTGAGCAGTTGTAAATGTGGCCTCACCTGCCAGAGGTTAGGAAGAAACTTGCCCTATGGGTAGGCTATTCCATAATCCTCTACCGAAGAAGGCTAGGGGATGGTGTCTTTTGCATCTTTCTCTGAAGAATCCCTCTTAGACAGGAGAGTGGGCTAGAAAGAGAACTAGTCTGAACCAGAATGTCAGTTCCTAAGGGAGAAATTCACTCCCATGAAAGAAGCCAGCCAGCATGAGTCTGACCCTCTGCATAGGGGTGAATTTCTATGTGGATATTTTGTGCAGCAGGGTTGCTAGCATGGTGCTTTCTGCAAAATGTGGCTAGCTTTTTGTGGTTTGAAGTCTGGATCTTCCATTGCAGAGATGTTGCAACATGTTGCATCTGGACTTTAAACACCCTGAGCTTGTTGGCAGAGCTATTATGATTTGGAGTTTGGTTATTCTTGCTAGAAAGTGCTAGTGTAGATATATTCAAGAGCATTGATCTTAGCAGTGAAATATCCAGGGGTCAGGCTCCTCAGCTGATGTGGCTCTGTCTTCAATGGGTACAGCTGTAGTGACAACAGATTCCCATCAGCTGAGGATCTGGCCCTGGCTTTTTAACCCACGCTGGGGGGAGGTGGGGAACAAAGCAAATGAATGAAACCGAAGTGGCTCTTTGCAATTGTCCCAGGCGGCGACAGTATTGTTCCTGTCTGTCAAGTCTGGTTCCATCAGTCACGCTGTGTTATATAACAGGACGGGATGTGACTGACAGATCTGGATGTGACAGGTCATAACAATGATTTGCCAGGTGGGGGGGAAGTCATGGGAGACTGGTTTTCATTGTGAGAGCTGAGGCATGGAACAAAACCGCTATTTAAGAGGATACTTTAAAAAATACCAACACCTCATCTCCTGGGGATGGCAGGGAGTGACAGTGCTTGAATACGGTGGGGATGGGCTACGTCAAGAACTGCATGCAGGTGACATTGACTGAAGACAGCTCATCCAGAGGTGGCAACAACTTTCAGCCACTAATGACTAGGGGACCTGTGCCCTGAGAGGCTGTGTCTCCTTTCACTTGCACCAGGGTTTACACTGGTGTAACACCATGGAATTCAGTGCAAATGCTGCTGATTTACACAATGGTAAGTAAAAGAATCAGGCCAGAAGAGTCAAATGGAGGCCCTGGGATGCCCCCCACACCCTGCCATTCAACCCCCTTTGGCCAGAGAACCTTCTGAGTATTCAGTGGTGGCACTAGGTATAAGCAGACTGAGCAATTGCTTGGGGGTCCCATTTTAGTATTACCCCAAAATACTGCTCACCTTGTTTAATGTGGACTCTTTCATATGTGTATTAGTCTGCGTTGTGTTGATATCCTTGTTTGTTTGGTTTGTGGAAATAATACAATTAGTAATTGTAGGGGGTGGGTGAGAGGTAGGTAAGAATATTCCTGCTTAGGGCCCCAATGGGCTAGCACCACTCCTGTGAGCATTGACAGCTCTTTTTCTTCCCCTGGAAGTTGAAGAATGAGGCTGTTACATTCGTACACACTTTCGGTTTTGTTCCGAGAGAGGCGCGCTCTCTCTTTGCACCGAGGAAAAGGGCTTTGCCTTGGATGTGACTCCCCTGTTTTGGTCACTGTATTCCAAGAGGGGATAACCTCCTCTGGATGTGTGGGAGAGATCGTTAGTTCTCCCCAACCCATGCATGGCAGGGGTGGAATTTGGGAAGCCCCTGCAAACGCCAGGCTGCAGCTCTGTGGGAAGCTTCTGGCAAGATGGAGTTAGGGCATTTTCCAGCAAATTTGCTGCTATGTAGCTTCACTGGCCACTGTTCCATGTAGAGCAGGACTGAGGAAATATGGGACCTGTGACCTGAGCGAGAGGTGTGTGCAGAACTCTCTCCCGTCCAGCCAAGGTGGAAGCCTACAGTTGCTAAGGGTGTGGCCCAGAGGATGGTTTCCTCCCTCCCTCTCCCCGGACTTCCTCCAGACCACAAAGCGCACACAGATTGTAAGGGCAGGGAGCAGCCCTTTCTATGGGTACAATGGATTTTATTTTAAGCAAAGTTTCGTTCCACTTCAGATGTTTTGGGGTCACAAAACGGATGAACTTTGCCTTGGGCAACATGTCAGAGCAGATGCCAGGAGAGATTCTGGCATGGGATCCAGCCACCCTTCTGTATCCCCAGGTACTGGCATTGTTGGGAGGACACTGAGATCTTCCCTCAGCCCAGGCTCAGACAAAACTCTCCTTGGGCCTAGTTCTGCTCTCATACAGTTTTGACAGCGGCCCTGACTCCAAGCTGCTCCTCTGAGAGGCAGAGCGGAGGAGATAGTGCTTAGCAGGAAGGACCTTTGCATTGTGGGGGCCCAGGCTGTCTCCAAGCCACCTCTGCCCTTCCTGGGGTCTGGGTCTGATTGCTGACATAAGCTAGAGCAAATGCAGGGGCTATTGTAACAGACAGCAGATGCGTCCAGGCTAGCGGCCCAGAATACCTGTGGCCACACTTTTTCCCAAGCCTCCTCTCTAGAGCCAGAGCTGTGGCATCGGGGGTGTTCTGCTGGCTCTGTGCTGCATGGAGAACTTCCACAGGGCTAGCTTTGAGGGCTCAGAAAGGGACTGCAGTGAAAGCTGGAATGGGGGCGGGGGGCATTGGCTCCAATGGAATTAAGCTCATCAGAGAGTAATGGGGAAGGCTTTCAGCTGCAGCAAGGATGGCCTGGAGGTTAAGTGGGTTGTCTGTGCCTCACTTCCCTATCTGTAAACATGGGTGCAGCTCCATGTGGGGCACGTTACCCGAGATGTCCTGCTGTTACGATGGAGGTCTGGGTCACTATACCAACAGCATTTCCCACAAGACTCTGTCTCTTAAATCACTAAAATAAATCTCATTCCCATCTCAATAACTGAGTCAGGTGCAGGGGGCGGGGTTGGAGCAAGGAGGGTTATCAATATAGTTGAGTTGTCAACGAAACTGGCACAAAAGGAGCTTGATGTGGAATAGGTCACACTAACCAGTATTGTGGCGTTGCACTGCAGAGGGGAAGGCTGGATGAGCAATGACCTCTCATTGCCTCTCATCCCTGAGGCAAGAAGGGGGAAGATTAACCAAGGAGAAGAAGCTTTGGGTTCTGTGGGTGGGGAAATAGGCATCTGTACTTCTAGGGCACCTGCTGCCAGAGCATCTCTCCCAGCTCTGTGTGTGCTCCTCCCAGCAGTATTCTGTCTGAGCTGGGGCTGTAGGATTTGGGCCTGTAATGAAGGATGAGGCGCTTCTTCCAATTCACTACCTGCCTCCCCAGTAGTTACAGACAGACCCAAGTTCTGGAGTCTGAATCCCATGGGATTCAGAACCACGGGACCTGTTTGGGCCCATCTCCGCTAATATTATTCCAAATGCCACAAGTGGCAAAGCAAGAGTCAGAGCCAGCTGCCAAGTTGAGAGGAAGGGAGGAGAGGAATGGATGACTGGGAAACCTGGTTCTGCAAGCATGGCTCAGGGGGAGCAACGGCAAAGCAGAAGATCTGCCAAAGAGCAAGAGAGAGGAGAGGAAGCCAAGCATCTAAATCACCTTGGTGAAAGTGACAAATGCAGACACCAACGTGTCTCAGCCTAACGTGTATGAGTGGAAGACAGAGGGCAGGTCTAATGATTAAGGCTCAGGACTGGACTGCAGGAGATGGGGTTTCAATTCTCAACTCTGATACAAATTCCCTGTGTGACCTGGGGCAAGTCACTCACTCAGCCTGGCCTCCAGTTCCCTAGCTGCATAACTGGGTTGTTAATTCTGTCTTGTCTATTTCAACTCTAGCCCCTACTCTGAAGAGCTTGTCGCTCACTAGAGGTGTGTGCAGCACCTAACACTGTGGGGCCTCTACCTTGTTTAGACTCCTTGGTGCAACAGCAGTAACAGGCGCTGGCACAGATTGCATGCAGACACCAGATAATCCTTCATCTTGTGGTGTCACTCTGCTCTCCGGTCCCAGTCCAGGCTCCCAGCCTCCGGGAGGACTTTTGAAACTAGACAAGCTAAGAACTCACCCTGCCCTCGATCATTTCAGAAGGGCTGCTTTGTGGCTGAATTCCAACCTCCTCTCTGATTCTCAGCCATTTTTAGAGGCTCCTGTCATAAACAGATAGCTAAGGGTTAATGTCTCTTTCACCTGAAGCACCTGACCAGAGGAGCAATCAGGAAACAGGATTTTTTTCAACTCTGGGTGGAGGGAATTTTGTGTCTGAGTCTTTGTCTGTCTGCTGCTTTTCTCTCAGCTTTGAGAAGTGATTTCTGTTTTCTAATCTTCTGTTTCCAAGTGTGAGTACCAAACATGGTTTTGTTGTTTTTGTATTTACATGTCTATAGTGGCTGGAGTGCTTTGATTTGTATTATTTTTGAATAAGGCTGTTTATTCAATATTCTTTTAAGCAATTGACCCTGTATTTGTCACCTTAATACAGAGAGACCATTTTTTATGTATTTTTCTTTCTTTTTTATATAAAGCTTTCTTTTAAGACCTGTTGGAGTTTTTCTTTAGTGGGGAACTTCAGGGAAATTGAGTCTGTACTCACCAGGGAATTGGTGGGAGGAAGAAATCAGGGGGAGATCTGTGTGTGTTGGATTTGCTAGCCTGATTTTGCATTCCCTCTGGGTAAAGAGGAAAGTGCTTTTGTTTCCAGGACTGGAATTACAGAGGGTGGACTCCCTCTGCTTGGATTCACGGAGGTTGCTTCTGTGTATCTCTCCAGGAGCACCTGGAGGGGGGAAGGGAAAAAGGATGATTTCCCTTTGTTGTGAAACTCAAGGGATTTGGGTCTTGGGGTCCCCAGGGAAGGTTTTTGTGGGGACCAGAGTGCCCCAAAACACTCTAATTTTTTGGGTGGTGGCAGCCATACCAGGTCCAAGCTGGTAACTAAGCTTGGAGGTTTTCATGCTAACCCCCATATTTTGGACACTAAGGTCCAAATCTGGGACTAAATTATGACAGCTCCCACTTGTTTTCCCCCAACCCAGTCGCTCTTGCTGACACTGATCAGCCCAAACCCCACCCTGTTTAAGTGGCATGTCAATGCAGCAGCCTTGCTCAGAAGTTTACCTCTCACTTTAGCAGCACCTGTAGTTCTCACACTGAAGGCAGATCTTGACCTTGATAGCCCCTGCCCATAATAGTTCCAGGGCTGTCTCTCACTCATAACCAGTTATTGGGCATATTTTGGGGGTGCATTCAGCCTGTGGGTTGCTAAGTGTAGGGCAATGGATTTAAAAGTGAAAATCTGAAGTCCCTTAGAAGCTTGTTAACCTACTTTTGCAGCCTGGAGACCTGCAGCTTCACTTGTCTGTCAAATTATATCTCACACATCAGTGTCAAGGTACAAGATAAGTCACCTCTCTGTGTCTGGGTTTGAACGCTCCCTTTTGCTCCCAGTTTGTCTTTTCAAGTTAAAGTTTAAGCCCTTCAGGAAAGGGCCTGTGTCTCCCTGTCTATGTACATCTCCTAGCACAATGGGTTTCTTCTGGGGTCCATAGTGCTACTGCAAAACAAACGTGTCTTCCCTTTACCTCCCCTCCCCCCCAAAAGGAGCGTAGGTGCTGGAACAATTTTTGTAGTGACGGGTGCTGAAAACCTTGAATAAAACTGTAAACCCTGTATATGATGGAAACCACTTCAAGCCAGGGGGTGCAGCTGCACCCTCAGCACCCCTAGATCCATCACATAGGTGAAGGAAGGATATTTAAGCTAAAAATTTGGCAGCTGTGATTTTTTTCCCACCCATCTAGAAATTTACCACTAGAGGTCCCCATACACCTCCCTAAATACACAGATGTCTATGCTGATTTTAAACCTAGAAATAATGCTGCGGTGGGAATATGTGCAGAGCACCATAGTCAGATGAGTGGTTTCTGCAACTCTAGTGCACGTTGTAGCCTGAATTGGATCTCATACCAATTTTACACCATTAACTTTAATGAAGTGACTCCAGATTTACACCTCCGTGAGAGCAGACTCAGGCTCAATGAATCTAATACAGATGATTCTGTGCCTGAACAACTGAGACTTTATTACATGCAATCAAAGAGGAAGCTAAAAACACAACGAACCTTCGTTTAATGGGGCAAG
The DNA here is from genome assembly GCF_007399415.2 of Gopherus evgoodei. Lineage (NCBI taxonomy): Eukaryota > Metazoa > Chordata > Testudines > Testudinidae > Gopherus > Gopherus evgoodei. Next base: position 136,002,250 of record NC_044325.1, on the reverse strand, counting down.
ATAAATGTGGGAACAAGGATCTAAGGTGAAATTGAATGATTAAAATCAGACACCTGGTTTTCAGGAATCCATTCAAGTGGTTAAATTTTCTAAGATTCTGAGCACTGACATCCTCCTTCTGAAATTTATAGGGGCTCAGCACCTCTAAAATGCAGGCCCCTTATTTAAGTGCATGAAGATGGATTTAGTCACCTAACCAACCGCAGGAAGCCAAGTTTGCAAGTTTTGATCTTGATCTGTCAAACTTTTGATTGCGCATCCAACCCTCTGAATGACAGGAGGCTTCGCTGTCACAAGAAGGAGTTAATTTTTCAGGGCGATTATCACTTTGGCTTGTGGGTGCTTGCTGGAAGAAAGCCACTTTGTGATGAATTGGCAGGTAGGAAATGCCCTGAATAGGCAGGCAACTGTGTAAGACTGAACTGAGACACAAATTGTTTCCACCCTGTTCTACTCTTCCCCCTCCCCCGTATGGGTTTGATGGCTAAAGACAGAGAATGCCTTCTGACTCAGTTTATGGGCTAATAGGAGATGCAGGTTTAAGTCTTGGCTTTACCGAATGCATCTTCTATGATCTTAAGCAAGTCATTCAGGATAGGATCTGGAGTCACTGGGAAGGCTGTGATTGTCCTCAGTGAGCTTTGGATCAAGCCTGCAATTTCTCTGGGCCTCAACTCTTCATTGGAGGGAAGACAGTGTTGCCCAGTGTTTAGAGCACTGTGCTGGAACTCAGGATATGTGGGTTCTGTTCCTGGCTCTGCCACTGGCTTGCTGTGCAAGCTTGGGTAAGTCACGTCACACCTGTGCTGCAGTGTCCCTATCTATACAATAGGGGTAAGGATGCTGTACTCCTTTGTAAAGTGCTTTGAGATCCGCTAGGTACTATCTGTAAAATGGGAATACAAATATATTTCCTTTGCCATGTCTGTTTAGATTGTAAACTCTTCAGGGCACAGAATCTCTTTAATTTCGTACAGTGCTTAGCACAACAGAGTGCTGATCCCAGTTACCTCGAGGCACTGTCATAATGCAACCACTAAACAGTCCCATTTTTCACACCACTAATCTGGCATGCCTGGGTTTTCGAGTGACCGACTTAAGAAACCCTGTGCCTGACTTCCAACGGTGCCCAACACCGCAGCTATCATTGGAGCCAGGTACAAATTTCAGCTTCTTTGCATTCTACAAATTGTAACTTTTAACTGTAATCCCCAGTCACATGCACCAATGAACAATGGCCCCTGCATGGCCAACATGCCACTTTTAAAACATGAAGGTCCTTGATTCATCAATATGTTTTATGTATGTGCATATGTCTTTGTTTCCCTGTTAATCACCTAGTATATCAGGCCAATCCTGTTGCTGTTGAAGGTAATGGGGGATTTTTGTCATTGTCTTCAATGGGAGGATGGCGCCCTTGTCTATACAATAGCCATCACTCAGTATCCCGATCATTGTCAATTTCAAATGCATTCCTGTTCACAGTGACATCTGGGAAGCCTAACTCTCTGCTGTCACTCATTAGGAGGCATGCCATGGCATCTCTCATGAACCTGCTGTTATCTCGCTGTGTGGGACTCTACATTATTGATTGGGGGATATGGCTTTTGGTACTGCTGTGGTAGAGAACTAACATGTATGTTCAAAGATTGTATGCCATTTCCTAGCTTGCATCCCTCTCTTCGAATGGCTTCCAGCTGCGGGACATGTGAGGAGCACAGTAACCTTGAGCGACTTGTTCAAGGTCAAACTGTGTCCAGGGCAGAGCTGGAACTCAGCTCTCTGCCCCCATTTCCGACCATACTCTCCTCTCCAGATCAATGTCACACTGAACGCTGAGAACTACACAGAGTAGACTTCAACTGACCATGTGCCGAACTTAGGTTTCTGCTGTAAAGGGCCACGGTTGGAGCTAGATGGACCCCTGGTCTGTTCTGGTTTGGTTGGGCAATTCTGATTCTCATGTCTTGTTTACTAGTAGGGGACACACAGTCTTAGTAAGTTCAGAGGTTTGGTTCTCATGAGCACCCCTAAAGAAGAGTGCTGCTCTACTATATCCCTCCCCTACCAATCCCTCTCTTCCTTTCTCCATGGCTGCCTTACCTTCTCCTTCCATTTCTATCTTTTCTTTTCCTTCTCTTTTCCATGTCTCTATTGCTGCCCCTTTCTCTCTTACCCGCAGACAAGGACTAACGTCTATGCTTTAACAAGGTCCCACGGGAATTCTTTGTGACTCATCTGCATTGACAGAGATGGTGGTGGTTCCAAAGCTTTGCCTGAGAGGTAGTCAAACAATCCGTCAGCTGGATTGGACACAACCTGTACCGTGGATCTGCCTCTCCATCACTAATCTGACAAGTACCCTCCCCCAACTGCTATTCAGCCTCAGAACTAGACAAACAATGTCTGCGTTGCTAGTGCAGCTTTCTGGGACCCAGGACGCCTGGGTTCTATTGGTACAGGGGGCTGGGGCTTAGGACATCTTGATTCTATTATAGACTCATAGACTTTAAGGTCAGAAGGGACCATTATGATCTTTCAGTCTGACCTCCTGCACAAAGCAGGCCACAGAATCTCACCCACCCACTCCTGTAACAAACTCCTGACCTATGTCAGAGCTATTGAAGTCCTCAACTTGTGGTTTAAAGACTTCAAGGTACAGAGAATCCTCCAGCAGGTGACCTGTGCCCCATGCTGCAGAGAAAGGCGAAAACTTCCAAGAGCCTCTGCCCAATCTGCCCTGGAGGAAAATTCCTTCTCGACTCCAAATATGGTGATCAGCTAAACCTGGAGCATGTGAGCAAGTCTCAGCCAGACACCCAGGAAAGAATTCTCTGTAGTAACTCAGATCCTACCCCATCTAACATCCCATCACAGGTCATTGGGCATATTTACTGCTAATAGTCAAAGATCAATTAATTGCCAAAATGGAGGTTATCCCATCATACCATCCCCTCCATAAACTTGTCAAGCTTAGTCTTGAAGCCACATATGTTTGTTGCCTCCACTGCTCCCCTTGGAACGTTGTTCCAGAACTTCACTCCTCTGATGGTTAGAAACCTTTGTCTAATTTCAAGTCTGAACTTCCTGATTGCCAGTTTATATCCATTTGTTCTTGTGTCCACATTGGTACTGAGCTTAAATAATTCCTCTCTTCCTCTATTGATACAGGAGGCTCAGGATGCCTGCGAACTATGACTTCAGGGCTTTAGGGCTCAGGACATTTGGGTTCTATTAATACAGGGGAGCGGGGACTCACTCAGGATGCCTAGATTCTATTAGTACGTGGGACTGGGACCCTGGGTTTATTCCCAGTTCTGCCAGTGACTGCCTGAGTAACCTTGAGCAAATCACCCAATCTCTTGGCCTCAGTTTCCCCATCTGTCAAATGATGCCAACGATGTCTCTGTCACAGTGGAGGGTGTTGTATGGGTTAATTAAGGTCTGAGGATCTCTGAATGGAAGTTGCAGTGTCCTACTTTATGGTTATTAGAATTGGAGACTGGGCCATTTCTTCCTGGGCAATTCTTCCTAGGGAAGATGTAGCTGCGAGGACAGGTGTATGTTGAGGTGACTGGAGGTGGTAGGACAAGAGCGTTTCTCATTACGGATATAAATAGCTTGATTTCAGCTAGGCAACTCCACATAATAGTCTTGTGCCGGAACTGAAGTGACGTGGTTCAGATCATGGGAACCCTAAAAGGTGTCTCTGCAGAGAAATTATTAACGGTACGGTGTCAAGTTGGGAAGAGAAGAGGTGTGGAACAGAATCCCTACAGGGTCAGTAAACGGCCTGGCCCTGTTATTAAATATATTATTACATGACCCCGAGGATGGAGGGGTGAGGACAGTGATCAGATTCCCTGGTGACACCATACCGAGAGGGATAACATAGCAAATTCTAGGGAAATCAGAGCAAAGATAGAAATGGATCTTGAAACACTAGCAATAGGTGGACATTAATGAAATGAGATGCACTGAGGACAAAGGCAGGGTGGAAGAATTGTTGTGGGGTTCAAGTCCCAAGAATCTAGAAGTCTGAATCTGACAGACTTGTTCTGCCCCGTGTAAAGGGGTGATATTTATCTCGCAGGGTGGCTGGGATGCTCAGCAGAAAGCCATGGGACAGAACTGCAAACGCTGGATCTGGTGGAAACTGTGCATTTAGCTGCTATTATTACTTCAATCGGGAATATGCTGTCACACCCTCAGCACCTCTAGTTCACTGTCCCTACAGACGCTTCATTTGGTAGAGTTTGTAAAGCTGCTTGCAAGCCTCAGGTAGAAGGTACTCCAGAAACGCAGGGTCCAGTCTTGTTAAAAGACAACAACATTTAAGTAGAGCTGGCTGGGAATTTTTCAACACAACATTTTGGCAGGAAATAACTATTCCTCAAAACCAGAATTGCTAATAGGGAAACGTTGGTTTTGGCAAATTTTCTGATTTGAAAAAAATTGCAGGTGGAGGGTGGGAAGATGTTTTGAAGCTGTCAATGTCTCCTTTCAACATTTTCTAAACAAAAACTTCTGGGTTTTTTATTTGCAAAGAATTTTCTTTATTTAAGCAAATTATCATTTAAAAACATTAAGAAGGTCAAAATCGAAATGAAACATTTATCTTGACCTGAACCAAGTTTATTGGTTTGCAAAACATTGAGACATCGTGGTTTTTGCTCCGATTTAGGATGAATTTTTTTTTCAAAGTCTCAGCCAAAACCCCTCCACAAAACCCAATATAAGTCAGGATAGCAAAAACATTTCCCACCTGTCTCTACATTTATAATCAGCAAGTAGCACTACAGAGAGACAGCTGGGCACATCAGCTGACAGTAAAAGGGTGTATCATCTCCTTAAGCTGCAGAGCTTCAGCTGATATCAAATGGAGCATTGCTCATAGATCCAGAAGGAAAGAGAGCCAAGTGTGAACTGTAGGCCAATTCTCAGCAGATTTACATCTGTGTAGCCTGGTTAAAGTGGAGCTGCACCAGGTTACCCTGGCCGAGAATCTGGCCCAATGTCTGCAACATGAAGCTGCCACTAAAACACAAGTGTTTTGTTGATGGGTCATTTTGGCTGTGATGCAGGCAGAAGATATCAGATTTTTCTTCCCCGCTGCCTGCTCCAGGTTGCTACTTTACTCCTTCCGTGCCAAATACACACGGGGCTGGATTCTGGAGATCTTACAACTGGTCCTCCCACTGGCCTAGTTCCCCTCCCAGTGCAGACAGGTCTTGACCCAAAAATCGTTGAAGTCAATGGGAGTGAGTGTTTCCATCGGCTTCAGGGGGCTCCAGAATATACCCTTAGTGTATCCTTCGAAGACTGTGGATCTGGCCAGTAGCATGATGGACTCTGCAACTCCCCGGACTGCAGGGCTGCTAATTAAAGTGATCTCTTCTGCTGATGAAGTCAATGGCCAAACTCACACTGATTGCAAGGGGAGCATGAACAAGCCCTTCACGGGAGTCATAAAAGTCACCACCAGGACATGGCAATTAAGATTATCTGGGAGACTTTCAAAAACCTGCTAGGACGTGCACATGTTCAGCCTTGTGCAAAGATGGCTGAGGGGAGTCATGGCAACTGTGTATGATGGGTACTGCCGGATGTAATGAGGAGAAGAGAGATGGAACAATGCAAGAAAGAATGTTCTGAAGCTGAAATGGGGAAAGAACTAGGCTGAGCAGCAGGAAAAAATGACCCAAGAACAATTACACAATGGAACAAGTCAGCAAGGGAGGCTGGGGGGTCAGCAGCTCAGCAGATATGGTAGGAAAAGTGAAGCAATTAACTAAATGAACTCTGGAAATCTATCCCTACAGCAACCCGAGGGGTGAGCTGGGTGACCCACACTGTCCTTTCCTGCCCTGGGATCAACTTGCATTGGCTGTCCTCAGTCTGTGAGGTCACTAGCAGATTTCAGTTTCTTGGGCTGTTAACGTGACACCTTCAGAGCATCATTAAAATTGGCAAAAGGAAAAAGGTTATTGGGCCTCTCAGATTCTGAAGCAGGCAGCTGGGGACCAGAGGGAGCCCTTGCATAAATTAGAGCAGCCCTAGGGGTGCTCTAATTTACACTTTGCTGCTACCGTTCCCTCTGGAGCCTCTGTAGCAGCCCAGAATAAGTCCACAGCCCAATCCTCCCCCAGTCAGTCCCTATGCCAGGGATGGCAAAGAGATAATGTAGAGCTGTTCTGCCAGCCCCGCTCCACCAGGGAACTCCCCTTGCATTAGGATATATCCAAGAGGCTGGTTAAGCCTGCTTTGCAGTCCCTGTGCGCCCGCAGACAGGCCACTGTAGCAGGGGGCCAGAATCAGAGTCAAGGGTCAGCTCTTGATTTCAGTTCTACTGGTGTAAACCTCCATTGGTTTCACTGGAGTGACTTCAGTATGAATGAGATCAGGCATCTGAGTCTGGCAGCACTGCACAGGGTTAACAATGGAATTGGTGCCAGGAGAAACAAAGAACACACTCTCCAAAAACCCACCACAGACCATCTGCTGTTCCCCCTCCACACCCCCACACAGTATGACTTAACCTACCCTCCCCCTTCCACACTTGGGACTGACTAGGCAATACAAGGTTCACCACCTGTTTGGCCAATGAGTGCCCTGGTGCTAGGCTGCTTGCTGCCCCTACTGACTCAGCCCTTGCAGCAGGTGCCAGGTGTGTGCCAGATGGCAGGCAGGACAGGGTCCCCTCCAGTGAAGCGGAGGAATGACATTTACCTTTGTTTCCCCTCCGGGGCTCCTCTTTGTCTTTGGTCTTCAGGTTTCCGTGCCCATCTCCCTCCTCCTGGTGCTGATTGGGGATGTTTGGAGGCAGCCCAAGTAGGCAGGCTTGGGTCAGGCTGGGAGTCCAGTAAATGGCCAGACACGAGCTGCCCTTTTGAAGCATGCCAGGTGGGTTGGGTTACCTGGTTAGTTTCAGCAATGCTCAACAGCGCACCTGATCTGTAAATTTCCATCCTTCTAGTCGTCATTCCACCCGATCAAACTCTCTAGCATCTCCCATTGTAACTGCATCCTCTGCCCTTCTGACTGGCTCTCGAGAGAGACATCTCTTTTCAGTATCCCCTCTTCCTGCCCTTTGATTGTCAAAGGTTGTGTCTCAGTAATACAAAGGCTCGCACCTCTCTTTGAGGGAAGAACATTTGAAGCCTTCTATCTCGCTGCTTCTCGGTTTCATAGAATTTAAGGTGAGAAGGAACCATTAGATTATCTGGTCCGACCTGTCACCCAGATACTCCTCTATTAAGCCCAAAGACTTTAGTTAGAGTGGATTTATTTGGCATCCATTACTGTATTATCTTAGTACCTTTAATGTATTTATCCTCACACCACTGTGAGAGAGGGCAATGCTTTTATTCCCTTTGGACAGATGGGGAACTTGAAGTTAAACCACATTAAACCTCTGTGTGAATGCCCTCCTTCAGAATTAAAGCAGCCTTAATTCAGTTTAGTTTAATTCATTTCCAAAATGAATTATGCTAAACTGAATTAAGGCTGCTTTGATTCTGAAGGAGGGCATTCACACAGGGACTTAATGCGGTTTAACTAATCTGGTTCAGATTTACTCCTTTAATTAATTCAGATTAATTTTCCTGGATGCCTCCATGTAGACAGTCCCTTAGGGCTTGCCCACACAAACAATTAGTTCCCAGCAAGCTGGAGTGTGAATCTACTCTGCAGTAGCTTGCCTCAGACTGTCCATGTGGACTCTGCTAGGGCACATTAACAGTTAGTTAATGCGCTTTGATCTCGTCCCATTTCAAAGAGAGCTCCTTCCACTATGCACAGAGCCTTAAACTTTCCAATTCTAGATGGGAAGATGTTTGTATGAGATAGTGACAGAGGCGGGGGAAGGGGGAAGAGAGAGAAAGCAGCATAGAGGAGGTGAGTGGGAAAGAGAAATGCAGAGAGGGAGAGCTGTGATTCCCAGAGCGTTGCTATCTTTTATTTATTTGCCCATTAGCTATTAATGAACAGGCCTTTTGTGCCACATCTCATGATATCATTGCTACGACTTCACACCCTTTCTGGAAAGCTGCACTCTTTCTAGCACTGCTGCTAAGATTGATTTAGTTCCATGATTCTTGAGATGTCGCTTGTATCATTGTATGAGTTCCTGTTATTACCACTAGGTTGCATGGGTAATAAATCGGATTTGCACCACCATTCTGTAATGGCATCTGCTGGAAATCTCTTTATACCTAGGTGGTGACAACTGCTACTAATGATGCCTGCCATTCATTTGTTACTCACAGTGGTCCTTACAGGCATCTTGAAACTGGCTAGTGAGTCAGAATAAGGCAGGAAGCCCTGAGGCAAAGCAGGAAGGGCAGGTGGCTGGGACCAGCACCATTGGAAGAGAGTCTACCATCCATTGCTATTGTTGTTACCACTTGGGTTAGAGAGAAGTGTCCAGGCTACTGGAGAACACCTTACTTCAAAGCACCGGGACCTTGTCTGTATGACAAACTTTTGTCGATGCAAGTTATGTTGGTGTATAGCCACTGAAGCTTACGTATTGCTTGCATGCATGCATAGTGTCCGGGAGTGCTTGCGTCAGTCTAAAGTGGTGCCCCACAATGTGCCAAGTGCTACCATTCAGTGCAATGCCTTTTGGAATCCTTTGGCAGTGTTTTGTGGGATAGTAACAATTCATCCAGGGATTTCTGAGAGTTAGAGGTCAAGTTCCTCCAGCGGACCCTGCCGATCAGCACCTCCCCCTGCCACCCACCACAATCAGCTGTTTAGCAGCATGCAGGAGTCTCTAGGGGGGAGAGGAGAGGTGTGAGGATGCATTGTGCTTGGGGGAGGGGGCAGAACAGGGCCGGAAGAGGTGGGGCTAGAGTAGAGCAGGGGAAGGAAAAAGTGGGGTGGGGCCTTTGGGGGGAAGGGGTGGAGTGGCTGCAGGGCCTGGGGCAAAGCCAGGGGTTGAGCACCCCCCAGCACTTTGGAAAGTCGGTGCCTGTGCTCAGCACTACTCTCATCAATTTTGCAAATACAAGATGCATGGCTCTCCTGTATTTGCAGACTTTCAGGAAGTACTGCAACAACTGGGGTCACAACGAGGATACCGATGTCTTCAAGGCAAGTTTTTTGAGGGACATGGTGAAAAAGAATTCCAGGTTGCTGGTGGTGTCTACGGAGCAGCTAAAGACGGTGGAGCACTGATTCTGGGCCCAAGAATAATCACTGCCTGGTGGGATTGCATCATAATGCAAGTTTGGAATGACAAGCAGTGGATGCAGATCTTTTGGATGTAAAAGGCCACATTCCTGGAACTGTGTGCCAAGCTTGCTCCACTCTCAGGCCTGGTGACACCACTGTTCATGCAGCTGTCATTCTGAAGTAGTGAGTGGAGGTTGCAGTCTGAAGCTCGCAATGCTGCATTGCTACAGGTCAGTCGGAAGTCATTTTGGAGTTAGAAAATCCATAGTGGGGGCCTCTTGTCATGCAAGTGTGTAGGGCCATTAATCATCTCATGCTAGGTAGGACTGTGATTCTCAGCCATGTGTAAGAAATTGTGGCTGGATTTGCAGCAGTAAAGTTCCTGCACTGCAGTGGGCCTATAGGTGGAATATTTTGGCACCATTCCACCTTGCTACTGAGTAAGTCAACAGACAGGTATCCTTTTCCATGGTTGTGCAGCACCATTGGATCAACAGGGATGCTTCGCTGATGTCAGTGTGGGGAGGTCAGGGAAGGTGCATGATGCTTGTTTTTTAAGAACACAGGACTCTTCAGAAAACTGTATGCAGGGACATTCTTTCACCCTGGTGATGTGGAAATGCTAATAGTTATTCTGGGGAACCCAGTCTGCCCCTTGTTCCCCTAACTCTTGAAGCCAGACGCTGGCCATCTGGACGGTGCCAAGGAAAGATTTGACTACCAGCTCCATTGGTGCAGAATGATTGTGGAATGTGCTTTAGGGAGATTGGGGGAATGCTCGAGACACATCCACTATTAGATTTACAATCGCAGTGGAGTGGGAAAGAAGTTTCCAAACTCCCTTCTCTTATTCCCATAAATACTTTTAATAAAATACAATGTTTATTGACAATTTAGCGTTGGAATGATTCAGTACAGCACTGCCCTCCAGCCTGTGGGTACAGCCTGGCAGGGAGAAGTGGGGGGTGGATTTTCAGTTGTATGAAGCTATAAAATTTCAGCCTCTTTGCCCTGGGTATGAGTATAGAGCAATGGCATATTGCCATATGTTGGCTGTATTTTTCACAGGCAGTAGTGACTTTTGGCAGATCTCTCACTCCTGAGGGTCACAAAGACACAGAGCCCCCAGCTGCTCATGGTGTCTCAAAGTCACAGGGCCTGTTATGTCTCTAGCCTGTTTGTGATGAGGTCGGCTGGCACCATGGCAGCAGAGTAGCATGGGAAAGTGTCCTAGCATGAAGGAAGAAATAGGGCTCCCATCTCTAGAAACCTTCAGGAAAGGATTGTGGAGTATCTCCATGAAAGTTTCATCAAAGATCTCTCAGGAAGATAATAGGGGCTTCCCTCTGCACATAAACAAGGTGCTGCACACACCCGACCCCTGCCTAGCCCAACAAGGGAATGAAAACCAGGGGCTGACTCTACCTCCGTCTTTTCTGCCTCTGTCTGAGCACAGGACACCAAATTGCTGTGCACTGCGTAGTCAGACTGCCAGAGTACTGTTCAAGAATTTGGTCTGAATTTACTTCCTTACTTTCTTTTCACACAGTATATCAACAAAGGAGTGAAAAGTCAATACCCTTGTCTTGTACCCTTGTGGATGGGCGCCATCTTTAAATGACGGGGGGTCGAGGGAGAGGAAGAGTCATCTGCGCTTATCTGGTGGGACTTCCAAGACTCCTGTGGAGTTTCAATGGGTCCTGGCCCATGGCCCAGTTGAAGTGCCCCACCGCATTGCCCCTCTTCCTACTCTGCACTGTTCATAGTAGGGATTTCTGTCCTGGGCTCCTCCAAGGTGTCCACAGTGGTCTGAGAGGTGCTGATTTGGTCACCTCCACGTGTGACATGCAGTTTCTTGTAAAAGTAGCAGGTTTCTTGTTGTGCTCATCTCCCGCCTTGTGGTATCCCTTCACTTCCATGCAGCGCTACTGCTACTGCTCCCTATTTGCCTGAATTCTCTATGCTCACAGATGTCCATGATTCTTTGGTTGGTTCATAGCTGTGCTTGTCCCATGGGCCTGGGAGATCTAATATATCTTGCCTGCTCCAGGCAGGAGTGCATCTAGTACCTCTGTGTTTGTGCATGCAGCCATGGCCAGTTGGATGCAAAGAAAGGTGAGCTGCTAGGTGTGTGTGCAAAGGTAGGCAACCAGGAAAGGGTATTTCCGAAACCTGTGTGGTTTTTAAAGATGGGAGTGGGGGGAGGGCGCGGGAGGAGCTTCTGGATTCTGTGACCCCTGGGCAATGGAATTTAAAATTGTGAGCAAACTATCAGTGTTGCAGGAAATGAGGCATTGTGGGACAGCTGCTGGAGGATTGTTAGAGTCAAACGCAGATCATGCAGTGTCTACACTTGCACTGTGTTGACCGAAGTAGGTAGACGTGTCTCTGCACTGTTCGAGGGGATAGTTTTACTATGTTGCCATAATGGGACAATTACATCAGCCCGAGGCAAATCTGCGTAGACATATGCCTAAATAAGTTGATGCAAGGCAACTTATGTTGACCTAACTTTGTAGTGCAGACCAGGCCTCAGACTCGGTGAGGCCACTGATCCTAGAAGTTGGAGATGGAAAAGACCCACTAATCCTGGCTCTATTGAGCTCCATGGGAGTTGTGCCATTGACTTCAGTGGAGACAAGATATCACCTACACTTCCTAGGCCCTGATCCTGCAGTGGTGAGCTGTGCAAAAAAAGCTCTACAAAGAGCTGTCTTGAAGTCTATGGGTCCATGACAGATCCTGGAACCTCCATGCAGAGATCATCACAGGATTGTGGTCCTAGTCTGTCCACTTCAGCCAGTGCAGGGTTGAAACCAATGCAAAGACTCCCATTGACTTTAAAAGGAGATGGGTCAATCCCTGTATGTTTGTTTTCTCACCAGCACTTTGTCCAGTCCAGTTCTAAATGACTTTGAGTATGAGGTTTCCATCCCTTCTCTTGGGGACAGTCTTCCATAGTCTAATACTTCTTACCCTTTGTGCTTTCACTGCTATTCAGTTTGCACCTCCGGTTTCCTAATCTCCTAGTTATAACCATTTTGTACTATCCTAGCCAGTTCCTCTCCCTCCTGGGTATTCACATCCTTTCAATACACGTAACACAGCTAGGGGACAAAATCATAAATGCAAAACAAGACTTGGCAACAATTCAGTAGCATCTTCCAAAGCCAGATTGGTTCATTTATTTTTTTGGTGTAAGCAAATAGATGTTATTCTAATGTCAGTATTGTTGAATACCAGAGAGCTGGCTGGGAGTTTCAGAAGCACCTATCGATTTTGGCTGTGATGTTCGAAAAAGGCCTGATTTCCAGAGGGCAGGTCACTCAGTACTTTCTGAAAACATGGTCCCTCTGAGATGTTTCAGACATCCCAAAAAAACAAAGGCATTGAAAATCACCAGTCCCCTTTAAAAATCTCGGCCTACTGCTCTTTCAGCATTTCATCAACTGAAAGCCTGTTTCTAAAGAGACAGGGCTGTGCTACAACCCTAGATCCAAACAGCTCTGATCTGAGAGGCAGTGTAGGCCAGCAGGAGAGAGCAGTGGCATGGGAATCAGGTTCTATCTATAACTGGGTTGATTTTTTTCCCCCCATGCCTCACTTCACCCAGCCTTAAAATGGAGAGAACAAAACCTTCCTGCTTTTTTGAAGAGCGTGGAGATCTACAGATGGAAAGCACAAAACACAAACACATGATCTTTAGCTAGGGTAAATTGTCATTGTGATGCATGGAACTATGAGCACATGAGACTCTGTCCGAAGTATTTGGGGAAATTCAGATCAGTACCCCAGCTGTCTAGCTTAGGCCTATCCCTAAAGAACAAGATTTCAAAATATTTTGTTTCCTTACAAAACCATAGTTTGTTTACAGAGTTTGTCACTCAAGTCCACAAAAGTGCCAGTTCTGTTTAAGCAGCTCTACTTTGGGGATGGTGTCTCTGCCTTGTGTTTCCTTTAAAGCCAAAACAACAAAATGAGATAGGGTTTCGCTGGAGTGTCGGATTTCTGAATCGGAGTCTTATGTGAGGCAAACACTTTCTAATCCTTACCTTTGTGACAGAGACAAGCAGACACCTGCCACGTCTAGGACAATCTGAGACAGGACATACCACAAGTTCTTATTGCCTGAGAAAAAGAAATATTAACTTAGACCGATTGAAGTAGACGTGAGGTGAGTGGCTGATTGGTTTTAATTTTATTTATTGTGTTTAAGTGTGGGCTAATTATGTCTACCATGTAATAGAAACTTAACTGGTCCTAACACATACATACAAATAAGAGTGGTATTAAAAGTAGTCTTTTTGCAATCGCACACAAGGTTTAAGAAAAAGTTTAAAAGTTTCTTATTGGATTAAATAAAAATGTTACCTTGGACCCACTTTTATGTTAAGTTTCACTGATTCAGCATTTTGTAATGCTGTTGTGATGGATGCCAAAGTAAAAACATAGATAGATTGATGTGCTGGGGAGATGGATAGGTTGATATGATATGCCTTTTAAACATATTTTGTAACACCAGTCTTTTCTTTTCCCATGATATAAATGATCCTGTGATTACTGATTGTTTCTAATACTTGACAAGTCTTTGGATCATTGGATCTTACAGGATATTTTGTTGACTCCTGCTCAAGACAGAATGAAATAAGTGAAATGTATTTTCATTTTATGTAGCCTTTTAGAAAGATTTGGGGTAAAAGTATTTATGAATATATGATTGAAAGCCACTAATGTCTTGCACTGAAGTGTGATCTCCTAAAACATGGGGCATTTCTGAGTGGGGTTTAGTAAAAGTGAAGCTAGTGAGATGTAGAGCAATATGATTCTATTCTCACTCCTAGCAGTCAATGGAGGCTCTCAGATGAGGCTGTGGGAGTTATTTTGCATTTACACTGGCGTAGAGAGCAGAATGTGGGACATGGGACATTCATGGGAATACTGGGACAAATCAATCCTTGATGTAACTCCGGTGAAGGCAATGGAGTAATTCCAGGCATGAATTTTGCCAGTTGAGGAGAATAGTCTACAAGGGGTCACCCATGTAGTCTTTCCTGGCCTTACCCATAGGAAAGCCTAAAAATGGAATATACAATGAAATGGTAAGGGTGGTATTTGCACCAATATTTCCATTAGCCAGGTTTGAAGCTAAGGGGCGTTCAGTCCGAGCACTAACTAGAATGTCAAGATTTTTCATGCTGGTGTGTGAATGGCAGCCAGAGGCAGCTGCAGTCAAAGGCATCCTTGATCTGAGTAATAATGAAAAGCTCATTCAGAGCAAAGCAAATTCAGGGGCACTGGTGGGTAGGAGGGATTAGTAATGGACTAGAGAGACTTCAGTGCTCAGTTGCCCAGCCCAAGCAAGCAGTGATCCGAACTCATTACCATCTGAAGGGCTGTTTGGCCTCGTATGTGAAACAAATTGTGTCCACATTGCAAATTCCGCTATGAATCAACTTTGCCAGCCCGCTAGGACCTAAGAGAACTGACTGAGTGGGGCCATGAATACTGAACTACCATCCACTCCTAAATTAGTCCCACTTTGCAGGGTTGAGGCAAAAATTATTATAATTAATTATTATAATCACCAGGAAAAGTCTGCTGGGGAACACATTCCTGTTGACAATACTGACTTGGTAAGATGTGAGACATGAGACACAACCATACTAATTTTTCTTCTCTCCCATTAAAAAATTAATTGGAAATGAATATTTTGTTATTTCCAGCTGTTTTTTTCCCCTTCAAACGTGTTCATGTTTTCAGAGGTAAACTGAAAACCCAAAAGCCAAACATTTTTCTGTTTGGCAACTGAAAATTGAAATGTTTCTGGTTTCGGTTGCCAAAAATAAAAGATTTTTGGTGTCTTGGTTTTCCATTTTTCAACAAATCCCCCTCCCAAAATGTTGCTGAAAGCAGAATTTTGTGTGTGTGGAAACTTCTGTTTGATCTAAAAACCAGAACATTTTCCTTGAATAAAATGTTTTGATGGCAAATTTTTGATCAGCACTGCTCACTTCCTCTAATATACAATTGGTGAAAAGGTCCAGCTTCAATAAGAGAAAATTTCAGCTACATCAAAACAAAACAGAAAACTTCCTAATACCCCACTTCAGTCAGGTCAGGAGTAACAGCTCAACATATCCAAAAAGAATTACTTAAAACTCCTGCTTTGTTAACAGCAGTTGAGTTGTAAGCATTTGAGTTTCTGCCAAGGCGCATTGTTTTTCATTGCATATGGAAGATCTCTGGAAGAAGTGTTGACAAGAAGAGACTTCTCAGCTGTCATTTAATTACCTTAA
The DNA here is from genome assembly GCF_007399415.2 of Gopherus evgoodei. NCBI lineage: Eukaryota > Metazoa > Chordata > Testudines > Testudinidae > Gopherus > Gopherus evgoodei. The sequence continues at coordinate 135,986,777 of NC_044325.1, read as the reverse complement.
GGGAGACAAATGTGCCATTTAGTGTGTGTGCTGGGGGAAAAACAATGCTCTCCCTTTAATTCCAGAAAGTTTTGACTGTAACAGGAATAAAATCACCCAGGTTTGGCTGCTATGAAACCTTGCAGACAAGCTCTTAGTGGCATCAACTTGAATTGTATAAGGTAATGAGACTGTGTATCTGCTTTCAAAGGTCACAGAGAGTCGATTGGGAATCAGTGCTCAGGAGCAAAATTCAGAGCCAGGATGCACACAAACAGCCCCTGAGGTCAGGGATACCAGTGGACAACGTGTATGGGGAGAGAATTTTCCCCTATGTGGAGTGTCACAGGGTTTACTACTCACCACTGTTGCATCTCCTTGTGGTGTTGTCTGGGGTGCGGTTCTCAACCTTTTCTTTTCTGAGACCCCAAAACATGCTATAAAAATTCCACAGCCCACCTGTGCCACAACAACTTGTTTTCTGCATATAAAAGCCAGGGCCAGCATTAGGGGGTAGCAAGCAAGGCAGTTGCCCAGGGTAAGCAGAGTCAGGATAAGCTCTACCCTGACATCTGGTGGAAAGAATTTCAGAGAGTGTATTTGCATAGGCACGCCTACCCTATCCCAGACTGCTGAGCTGTGGGACTGCTTGGTGACAAATGACTCACCCTCAGTTGGGTGGTACTTGCTAGACAAGGGACATGGGTTCCAAAACCCAGAGAATTGAGAGAGGCTGGGGATAGGTAGCTGTGCCTGGTGGTGCAGGCTCCTTTTTGTGGAACCAGAAGCACCAGTTCCACCCCCTCCTCTCTCCAGTGTGGAATATCAGAGTTGATTTTTTTTTATTCCCTCAAGAATCTAAATACAGGTTACTGAGCTGAACTCACTTTGGGCTAATGGTGCACTAGCACTGGGGCTCCCCTACTAAGAGCTGAGATCACTAAGAGTTGAAATCACTAAAGAGCTGAAATGACTGAGCTGAGAGCACTGAGTACTGTGCTAACTAGTGGGGGAGCCTGAAGCGATACTGTGGAACAGAGCAGCTGGTGGAGTGGAGCAGTTGCGGGGACAGCTGGAGCGGATCACGGGACAGCTGGTGGCAGCAGAGCGGCTGGCAGAGCAGAGTAGCTGTGGGACGGGTGGAGCGGCCCAGAGAGCGAGCGGAGCCGAGCAGTTTGCAGAGAGAACCGGAGCAGCTCATGGAGCAGAGCAGCTGGTGGAGCGGAGCAGTTTCTGAGGATGGCTGGAGGAGCAGCGTGCAGCGGCTGGTAAAGCGGAGCAGTTCGTGGAGAAGGCGGAAGCAGAACCCACGGAGAGGCAGGGCAGTTGGCCCCGGACCACGTAAGGTGCCCCTTTCTACCCAGGCTGGGGGGAGGGACCTCTACAGATAAACTCTTGAACTCTGGGGTGGCATTGACCAGAGACTTTTGGGTTGTTGGACTTTGGGGTGATTGGACTTAAAACCCTAAGGGGAAGAAGGACAGTGCCAAACGTACTTGGAGGTGGGTTTTTGTTTATGGTTTGTGTTATAACCTTGTTTGTGGTGTTTCTCCAATGGGATGCCGCATTGATTCCTTCCTTTATTAAAAAGATTTTGCTACACTCAGACTCCGTGTTTGCGAGAGGGGAAGTATTGCCTCCTAGAGGCGCCCAGGGGGGTGTGGTATGTGAGTGTCCCAGGTCACTGGGTGGGGGCTCGAGCCGGTTATGCATTGTGTTACTGAAACGGAACCCCTGGATACTGAACCCGGCCCTTGTTGCTGCCAACTCAGAGGGGCAGAAGGGTTACAGGGGGTAGCAAGCAAGGCAGTTGCCCAGGGCCCCACGTCAGAAGGTGCCCCATGAAGCTAAGTTGCTCAGGCTTCTGCTTCAGCCCCGGGTGGCAGGGCTCAAGGCCCTGGGCTTCAGCCCCGCACAGAAGGGCTTTGGCTTTCTACCTTGGGCCCCAGCGAGTCTAACACTGGTCTTGCTTGGCAGACCCCTGAAATCTTCTCATGGCCCCCCCAGGGGACCCTGGACCCTGGTTGAGAACCGCCGGTCTGGGGATTAGCTCTTAGCCAGTCTGACACCTCTTCCTTTGGTTTCTCGTTCTGTGGTCCCACTCTCTCTGGAGTCAGGTTACTTCCTCTGCATAAGTCAGGGGGCTCCCTCTTCATGACTTGGCCCTCCAGCCAGCTTGCTACAGTTTTCCCCTTCTGTGCTATCCAAGTCTCTAACTGTCTCAGGAAGTCTTCCAGGGCACTGTCCAGACTATGTCACTTTCCCAGTGGCTGGCAGGTGAACCCAGACTTGCCCTGTACTCCTGATTCCATCCCAAGGACCTTATGCCCCAGCAACCATAGTCTACCCAATTCCAAACCTGTTGCTATTTCCCTGGGCAGCTTCCTATCTTTCTTCTCTAGCTCTGGCCCTGCTCTGGGTTACTATTGGGCCTTCTGCTACTCCCTGGGGCTATGTCATCCTTCTCAGGCCCCCCTATAGTCCAAGGCAGGATTCTAGGGCACAGTCTCCCCCTAGATGACCTCCTGGTCTCTTGCCAACTCCCCTCTTCTCTAGGGAATGATTGCAGAGTTCCCTATTGCAGCCCCTTCTTGTGCTCCTCTTCCAGCTGAGACTGCCCCTGCCCAGCTGGGTTTCAGTATCAATTAGAACTTATCAGCCCTGTCTCGCCTCCAGATGCAACCTGTCACAGGGTTAATTGGCGCTTTTTGCTTACTCAGGACTTGCGTGGGATAAACATGCCCTCATGTGGGTGGGGTATAAGGAATAACTTCATTGTGGGTTGGATTTTTTCAAAGAACTCAGCTCCCATTTAGGTACCTAAAATAAGAATGAAGTTTTCCATTGCGCCTATTATCCAGCAGGTCCCATTGCGACACCCAGAATGCCGGGGAAACTCAGCCCCTAGGTGGGAGTGGAGAAAATGTGGAAACCTAGCTCTGTATGTAAATGTTGGTGGGCATGATTTGAGCACAAAGACCCTGCATGGAACAAAACAGGCCAGGTTCGCTGACTGGGATGAATTTCAGGGCAACAGACTGGCCTGGAGCAGCTCTCCTGGGCAGCAATGGGAATCAGGTCTGGGAGGGAGGGTAGTGAATGGCCTTTACTGTTCAACTTTGAAATGTCATAACACTTCAACACACTAGGAGATGAGTAAATCATTCAGCAATGCAGTTTCCCTTCAAGGAAAATGCTTCTGTTTGTCCTTTGCTTGTGAGCTTTAGTGTATCTGGGACAGAGTGGGTTGGGAACGCGCTGAGAGCCTATTGCTTGACAATGCTAGAAAAAAAAGAAAAGTCGTCTGCACTCCCTCGTTAATGAAAGAACTGGCATACAAAGCAGATCACAGATTTAGGGCCCAATCCTGAACCCTAAACTCAGAACAAACTTCCACTGAAACCAATGTGAGTTTTGGCTGAGTAAGAAGTGAAGGATCAGGCCCTTGAAGGAGATATGTAGCTAGGACCGGGTATCCTAGTTCAGCTGGAATAAGAACCAGGTCAAATAACAGCCAGAGAGGACATTTTCTGACCTCGCAGCAGATTCACCTGGCTGTGATGTGGCCATGGTGGCATGTAGAATGAACTTCCATCTTGAATGCTCTCTTGCAAGTCATCTTCCTTCTGCAAAACTTAGTATGGGACCATTTAGGCCCTTGCCCCAAGGATCTTACAATCTGATTAGACACAACAGACAATGGGAGAAATATCATCCCCATTCAGGTTGGGAGACTGAGGCCTAGAGAAATTAAGAGTGGGGTTTTCACAGGGCCTGGTAAAGCTCCCACTGATTTCCACAGGGACAGAATTAAGCCAACACTGATCACTTTTGAAAATCCTGGGCTAAGTGACTTGCCAAACCTCTTGCAAGAAGGCAATGGCAGAACCAAGACTTGAACTCAGGTATCACGAGTCCTGTTCTGATTCTTTAACCATTAGCTCAGCTGTCATAAACTAAGGAAAGGGAGCAGAGGAAGTGTTCACAGTGTCTGCCCGTGTTGTACCTGTTGTGAGATGAATACGGGACTCTCAGTTTTCAAAACTATCAATCCAACACCATTTGCAGAGAGATCCACTTAATGGGTAAACAGGAATTAATAATGAGGTAGACATAATAACGAATACTGGTTCAATGTGCAACACATATATGAAACCAGTTCTCTGAGAACTGCCAAATTACTACATGGAGCATGATTTATGCGCTGTCACTAATCTATTGTGTGCAGCATTTTGGAACAGTATAAGAGTAGGTCTGCTTTGATGGGTGCTACAAATAATGTTTATTACAGAACCATGGAAATGTAAGGCTGTTAGGGACCTCCAGGGGGCAGGACCGGCGCTAGGGGTTTGAGCGCCCTAGGCACACGGCAATTTCGCAGCCCCGTGCGCTAGTCCCACGGCTCCGGTGGAGCTGCTGCAGTGGTGCCTGCGGAGGGTCCGGTACTCCGCGGCTCCGGTGGAGCTGCCACAGTCATGCCTGCGGGAGGTCCACCGGAGCCGCGGGAGCAGCCGACCCTCCACAGGCACCACTGCAGCAGCTCCGCCGGAGCTGCCTGCCGCCCCCTCCGGCAAAATACCACCCATCAATTATTCTGGCGCCCTAGGCGATTGCCTAGGCTGCCTAAATGGTAGCACCTGCCCTGCCAGGGGGCCATCCCCCCATGCTGAGACGGGAGTCTGTAAACTTAGACCATCCCTAACAAGTGTTTGTCTAACCAGTTCTTAAAAACCTCCAGTGATGGGGATTGCACTCTGTGTGTGTGTGTGTGTGTGATGCTTCTTATCAGACACTGTGTGAAACATCCAGATTGTCAGAGATGCTAACAAAGGAACTTCTAAGAAACAGGCAGAACAAGTTGGAAAAATCCTGCTGGGCTCGCATATTAGATGAATCAATTCCCCTCTGTTTCAAGGGAGCGTACCACTCTTTTTACTCTTTGTGCCACACAGCAGTGTGACAGAAAGGGCTGAGGGCATGTGGCTACTTCTGTGCAGCACCTCACAGCAGAAAGCCCAGGGAGAAAGCTTTTAGATATAAATACGGATGTGCAGAAGGCTGAGAAGGATTGAGGCAAGAAGACCACAATGGATGGCCACTGCAGGAAGATGCCTTAGTGAGGGCCCGATTCACCATTGCTGTCTGCCTTGAGTCCTCATTTACACCAGTGCCGAGTGTGTGTAAAATGGTACCATTCTGATCAGGAAGAGTTTCACACTCCCTCTGCATGGCTACAAATGATGACATAATGTGGGTGGGAGATGGGCCCATCAGTGCCTGAGCTGGAAGGATGCTTCTCTCTCTGGTTTTGTCTATGCTGTTGCCAGGGGGTTATCACAGTCAGCTGACATGGTCTAGAACAGTGGTGGGCAACCTGCGGCCTGCAGGCCACAAGACAGTTTGTTTACATTGACTGTCTGCAGGCACAGCCGCCCGCAGCTCCCAGTGGCCACTGTTAGCCATTCCTGGCCAGTGGGAGCTATCAGAGGCGGCGGCCAGGACTTTCCTGCAGATCACGCCACTTAGCTCCATTGAAGTCAATGGAGCTATGCTGATTTTTATGCCAGTTGAAGGTTGGGTCCATTATTCTCTCATGGTGATGAGAATTCTGCACTGCTGCTGGTTTCAGATGAGATATAAAATCCAAGTCCCGATCACATACGTGCATTAAAGATTTCATGGCACTTTTTGCAAAAATATATGTTAACATTGATATCATGGCCAAATCCCACTCTAATTCCTTTCTGCCTCATTACAGTTTCAGGTGAACATCATGTTCTTTTTTTTACTTTCTGTCCTAAACTATTGTGAAAGTTTGATAGTGAACAGCACCCGCATTCCACCCAAGAGGCGGCTGCATTTCAGTTGGGGGAAGTCAGGGGTGCTGGAACAATTTTTATAGTGATGGTGTGAGTATCACTGAATCATAATGAAAACTACTTCAAACCAGGGGGTGCAGCAGCACCCCTAGTTCCATCACGTATGAAGTAAATCATAGATCTAGGTATCCAATAGAGACAAGCCAGAGACACCCAGCTGAGATCTGGATTTGGTGTCAGTTCTTCAAAGTATGAGGTAGGTTTGGCTCTGGTGTTCTGGTCTGTGCCTACCTGTAATATTTATATTGTCATAGCACTTCAGTGCGATTAGGAAAGACTCCCACTGACTTCAGTGGGCTTCGGACCAGGACCTTTATTATTGTCATCTTACATCTTAATTGTTTTTTTCATATCCTGTGATCAAAGCACTTTACAAGCTATAATCTATCTACCTATCTATCTATCTACTCTGTCGTTTCTAAAATATTTTAAATATTCTGGAAATAATAATAATAATAATAATTAATAATAATCTGCATTTATTAACCTGGAGAGGGAGGGAACCTGACCATCACAGCTCATGGGCCTCGGTCAGGAAAACCATCCTTTGTTGTAGAGGCACTTAAGCATGCTTAAAGTTAAACACGTGCTTAGGTCTCTTCCTGAATTGGAACCTAATGGCCTAATCCAAAACTTCTTGAAGTCAAGGAAAGGGTCTTGGGCCCAGATCTTCAAAGCTATTTAGGCTCCTAATGCCCACTGATTTCCGGGTCTCACTTATTTCAATGGATTTATTGACGTAAACCAAATAATGCCTAAAGCTGTGGATCCTTCTGTGTTCTCCCGGAAATAGGCCTGCTTTTCTCTGGAGCTGATTTCACACCATGTGTCTCTTCCTGCTGCTTTTGGCAGCTTGTGCCATATTTTGACAGCTCGTCATGTATGGACAATTTTGCCTGACTCCAGCCCCTTTTTAACTTTGATCCCTGATCTCTCTCGTTATTAAATTACAGCCTGACCCGGTTAATCCACAGTTGATTAATTCAGAGTGTATGTCTGGGTATCAGGAAGAATTCATCTGTCTCATGGCGTGTACTGTGTGTACTGGGTTCCCCATTAATTTGATTTTTATTTATTAAAAAAAATCTGAATAAAGTATGCAAACTGAGAAGGATTAAACAGGGCTGGCTGTTGTTGCTAATACAGCAAGACACCCATCCCTGCCTGATGGACATTTCAGGTCAGCCCAGTACTATATATAGTTTGTCTATCGTGCTGTTGGGGGAGCAGAGGGAGGGGGAAAGCAGCAGCATTATCAGATTTTAAGAACTCAGGAGTTCAGGTCAGGATTTATCTATCAGCACAGGGATTTTTACACAATTCCTATTAGTTTCTTGAAATAATACAGAGCTCCTACACAGTACTTTTTATCTGCAAATGGGAAAGTGAGGCACAGAGATTTGGCAGAGCCCGGACTAGGGCATCCATCTCCCGAGGATGAGGCCAGCACTCTACCCACTAGACCAATGCCTTAAAAAGTCTGCATGTATCTCATGGTATTCCTCCTTCCTGCCAAAACAAAGAAGTTGGCAACATGGCTTCCCTCTTCCCCAAGCCAGCAGATGGCACTTGGTCTCTGTTCTCTCTCTTTCCTGCTTTGAGCAGCACAAGGAGCAGCTAACATCACGATAACAGGTAGTCAGTATTTTTAATCCATAGATCACAAAGCTTTTTACAGCAGGGGAACTGGCCATGTTGCCCCTGTTTATGGATGGAGAAACCGAATGACAGAGTCGTGAGATGACGTTCCTTGAGATCATAGTGTCTGTTGTACGGCTGGAAAACAAAATCCCAGTTCCCTACACTGGTGCCCTTTCCCCTGGGCCAACCTCCCTCTGATGTCATGCAGCTCCTCTGGGGAATCCAGTGCAGATGACTGCAAGCTCCGACAGATGGCTTTGTTGCCTGTTCTCCTGAAAGTGCCGAAGCTGGGTGCAATGTCTGTATGAATTAGAAGCTGGGACATGCACCCCTCTCCTGCTAAGTTACCTGGAATCTGAGAGGAGGCCAAGTCATAGTGATCAAATGAAGTTTGTGATCTGAATCCAGACTTCCATGGGAGTCTCCATCTAGCCCAGTATCATCTCCAGCCGTGGCCAGGACCAGCAGAATTCTGATGAAGATGCAAGAACCCTCCTAGTGGTCTATTGTGGAATAACCAGCCAATAGGAATTCTTTCCTCTCCCCTTTCAGTGAGTGGTTGTCTCATGCCCAAAAGCAAGAGCGTTTTAACCCTTCTATTTTTTAAACTACCTAATCTAACTGTGGGTGATGTTCCCATTATCCTTACAAAAGTCTCATCCTTATTTGAATTCTGTTAAACTCTAGGATTCATCAATCTCTTGTGGCAATGAGTTCCTCAGGCTAATTATGCACTGGGTAAAAAAAAAACAACCCATTTTATCTGTTTTAAAATGCATTGCCTTTCAATGTACTGATTGTCCTTATGTTGGGATATGGTAAACAAGACAGCCTGATCTGCCATCCATTCTGTGCCATTCATATATGACTATGCCATACCATTCATATATCATTCACATGTCATTCATTATTTTATATGCCATCACAGGGATACAGGCTAGCTAGGCATTTGAGAGCTAATCCAAACTAGAATCTATGGATTGGAAAGACCTACCTTATTACATTATCTAGCCTACCTTTCTGCCAGTGCACCATTGTTCCCTAGTTTACATATTTACTGCCACAAAAGATCAGGGATGCTTGGATAAGAGTTTTTGGCTGTGTTTCATTTTGCCTGACAAGTTCATAACTGGAGCTGGCCTGGCTGTCTGATGTCATGGTGACATGGCCGGTATTTAGCTGGTTGGGACAGTGGAAGGATGGTCTTGGATTAAAGTACTAGACTGGGGTGAGGGTGGCAGAGTCAGAAATTCTCAGTTCATCTCCCGGCTCTGCTATCAACTTCTTGTGTGCCCTGGGAGGGTCATTTAATCTTTCTGTACTTTGGCTCCTTGGCTGTGAAAGAAAGAGAATCATTCTTCCTTTCTCTCACTTCATGTCTCTTCTGACTGCAAATTCCCAGGGCAGGCACTGTCTCTTTTGCTGTTTGTACTACTGTAGTATCTAGGAGCCCTAGCCATGGGCCGAGACCCCATTGCGCTAAGTGCTGTACAAATGCTCTCTCTGAGTCTCATACTGTGTCCAGTTGGGGCTCTGATCTTGGTTGCAATCTGTGGATTCTATTGCAATTCATATAAATGCAGGTGATCTTTAGAAGTCTATTCAAGGATTCTCTGCATCTTGAAATCTTTAAACCACGGTTTGAGGACTTCAGTGGCTCAGACATAAGTTAGGGTTTGATACAGGAGTGGGTGGGTGAGATTCTGTGGCCTGCGTTGTGCAGGAGGTCAGACTAGATGATCATAATGGTCCCGTCTGACCTTAAAGTCTATGATTCTATTTGCTTAAACACTACATGTAATCCTGCAGCTCCTTTCGGTCTTTCCTGATACAGAAACAGTTATATGAAAACTCTCACCTCCCCACCTCCCATTGTCCTCCAATCCTTCTTATTTTTCATATACATAATTGTGCTAATGACATTTCCTGACTACCTTCCTGACTTGCACACCCTCCGCAGTGACCTGCCTGCACCCAATGCTGTAAGCATTTACTGCAGCTTTAAGGGATCTGATTTCCAGAAGCACTATGCTTAAGGGATAGGTGATGAAATCCTTTTTCGATGTGTAAAAGGGGAAATGCAATAGCATCCAAATCACTGGGTGGTGACCCTCTGTGTCTTTTGCAAATATTCATGCAGAGCATTTGCTTTCTACATCTCTTGGCAAAAGGGGGGAAAAAAAACCCTCCTGTTTTTTAAAGAGCCACCCTGGGCTTTTTCTCAACATTGACTCATGCACGAATAGGCACTGCATAGTTTTTTCATATTCCTTGTGAAGTTTTAAATGTAATTTGGTCACCACAGCCTCTGTGCACCTTTAATTTTTGGCCATCTCTCCTTTCATTATCCTCTGCCTTACTAAAGTAGATTTCTCTGCCATAATCATTCTGTAAGCCTGGCTATAAATTCAGGTTGTCTAATATTTTGTTTTAAGCATTATTCAGTCTTTAAAATTCCTTGTGTATTTTAACTATCAATAAGCAGATCCCTGTATGGGGGAACTATTGGTTTTACATATAGCTTAGTTTCTCATAGCATTGAGACTATCAAAGCTTTGATTGTATGTATAATGATATTATCAGAGTTGCCAAGCAACTGGACAAGTACATCTTCAAGAATGACAAGTGGCCCATTAACAAAAGAAAAAAGAGGTTTAAATTCCAACACATCAAAGCCCAGATTTTCCAAATGTGGCCTCTAGTTTTGGGGGCAACTTCAATTTCTGAGACACTCAATTAGTGACCCACTGATCCTGGTTCAAAAGGGTGCTGATCACCGGCAGCTCCCATTGCGGCTTGTAAGTGTTCAATAATTCTGGAAATTAGGCTCAGCAATTACAAATTTGGTTGCCTAAAATTAGGCATCTAAAATTATAGTTAGCCAGCTGGCCTGATTTTCAGAGGTGCTGAGCATCAATAACTAGATCTGGGCAGGAAATGTTTCTTCTGTCCTGTGAAACTTTTTGACTTTTCTTTTTTTTTAAAAAAAAGAAGAAAAAAAGAAATTTCCCACACTCAGCAGGACAAAACTGAGACTCTTTAGAGTTTTACATACCCACACACATGAGAGAGAAAGAGAGACACTCTCTCTCACACTTCCAAATGAACTGGAAACCCAGATGGGAGACCCAGGTTCAAGTCCCTGCTCCAATGACTATTTAATTGGGCATACAAAGTGGAACAGCTCCTACAGAAGAGACTGAGACCCACCTGAAGGCTAGGGAACTTCCCTGGGATATGGGAGACTCAGGTTTTAAGTTTCTGTTCGATTCAAACGTAGGGAAAGGTCTGCACTGCACTGCACACACACAAAACCCAAGGCAGCAAGTCTCACAGCTTGGGTCTACAGACCCATGCTATAATTAGCCTTGCGGATGTTCCAACTCAGATTCTGAAACCCACCCAAGCCTTCAGAACCCAACCATCTACATGGCTGTTCCTAGTGCTGAGCTCTGATACTAAATGATGCGCCTCCCCACCCCCCAAGTGTAGATATACCCAGGTTCAAGTTCTTCGTCTAAAGCCAGCAGAGCAGGACCTCAGCTTCCCACAGGTGGGCCTTGACCACTGGGCTACTGGCTCTGGTGTCTGTGCTGCCTCATTTAGATCAGGGAATTGAATCTGGGTCTTTTACCGCCCCAGTGAGTGCTCTCACTGCCAGACTGTTGGTTATTCTGAACACTCCCTCTCTCCTGTGAAAGTCGACAAAGTGTGTGATTCCCATCCTCCTTGCATGCGCGACGCTCCCGCTAGAGTCAAGAGGGAGACCAGTGCGAGCAAGGAATGGAGGAACGGGCCCTCGGTGTTGCAGTTTGTCCCCTGTCAAAGCAGATGGAAAACTGATGGCTGCAATCAGTTGGTTAGCTCCTTTATCACCCCAGATGGCGGGTACTCTGTGTAGACAGGTTTGACTGCATCCCTCCCTGGTGATGTATCCATCTTCTTTTTAAAGTGTAAGGAAGGTCTGGTATCAGCTTCATGCACTATGCCTGTGATTCAAGCCAACTTTCCCTTTGAGTGGAGAAGACCATCAACCACCTGTGAGTCTGCCCCCCTCATATGCATGCCAATGATGAATTTAAGGCCAAATTCTTCATTGGAATTAAATGCCACAGCTCTGTTGAAGTTGATGCTGCTGCATCAGTTTACACTAGCAGAGAACCTGGCTCAAGACACTCCTGGCACCCCTGAATGGTTTGGTACCATTATTATTTTGGGATACTTAGACCCAACCAATCATCTGACAGACCACTACAACCCTTCCTTGGTCACCTTTTTGTCTTATAATAGCCTCCCAAACCCAAACAACTCATGGATTCAGAGGCCAAAAGGGACCATTTGGATCATCTAGTAAGACCTCCTACATAACACAAGCTATGGAAACCCACCCAGACATGAAAGTTCCCATAATTTCCCTTTGTGCTTCCAGGGCTTTGAACAGGATTCTGAGGCATCTTCAGCAAGACAGCCAACACAAAGGGCCGGCACCTTGTTCTCAAGTAGTGAAAGCAACTCGTTATTTACAGCGTGCTGTCCATGGGACCTCTGCACAGTGCAGGAGTTGTTGACAGGGAACAGTAATAATAAAAGCATATACAAGGCCATGTTCTTTATGCTGTTGAAAAGGACGGTGTTTGTTACTGTGTGATTGCCGAGAGATGTTCAAACTCTGTCGTCACTTTGATAAGGACAGCACCAACTGGTATGGGCTGTAGGCTAGCAGGCTAACTTTGAGCTGGGCTGGTTTTCATACCCTTACACCTGGCTTCTTTTCTGCCTGGGCCCCTGGAACAGAAAAATTATTGTGAAAGAAAATAGTTGACTGAGTTTTCAGAAAGAGGAGCCTGAGCTGATCTTGCCAAATATACACATAGCAGCAGAGCGTGGGGAAATGAGCCTGCAAAATGTGTAGCTACAGGAGCCCAATGGGCAGCAGTGCATGGGAAATATACAGCTGCGTGCACAAAGTGGATAACTGTGCATGGACAGTGAACTGGTCCTCTAATCAAGAGAATGGAACTGTGGAGGAGACAATGCCTGATACTTTTCCTCACCTTCTTCTCCTGAGCATAGCTTGACTTAAGGCACCCAATGAAACTTGGCTGGTGGAAGAAAGGGTGTCACTCCAGATACCTTTCAGTGCAGGCACTGGGTTGGTCAAATCATAGACTAGCAGGGTTGGAAGGGACCTCAGGAAATCATCTAGTCCAGCCTCCTGCTCAGGGCAGGACCAATCCCCAGACAGATTTTTGCCCCAGATCCCTAAGTGGCCCCCTCAAGGATTGAACTCTCAACTCTGGGTTTAGTAGGCTAGTGCTCAAACCACTCAGCTATCCCATCCCTCCAGACTTATGAGTATTCAAGTCAGCTCTGAATGGCTGCTCTGTGCAGCCTCTTGTTATTTGCTCATTCATAAACATCCATGCTAACATGTTTGCATGATATTTGGATGTGGTTTATCTCTGTTCAAATACCCTCTAGGAAGGTGAATGAGAGCTTTATTGGGTGTTCTCCTGTTGAGAGAGAATCAGCAAATGAGGGAGCAAAAAGAACAGCAGGGGACCAATGAACAAACTAAGGGAACAGCCCACGAGTGACCTCATAGGCTGACCTTCATTGATGTAAATAATTCATACAGTTATGAATAACAACTGTATTTTTAAGAGTCAACATCCATTTGACTCATAGAATCATAGAATTAGAAGGGACCTCGAGAGGTCATCTAGACCAGTCCCCTACACTCAAGGCAGGACTAAGTGTTATCTAGACCATCCCTGACAGGTGTTTGTCCTACCTGCTCTTAAAAATCCCCAATTATGGAGATTCCACAACCTCCCTAGGCAATTTATTCCAGTGCTTAACCACCCTGAGAAGTTAGGAAGTTTTTCCTAATGTCCAACCTAAACTGCCCTTGCTGCAATTTAAGCCCATTGCATCTTGCCTATCCTCAGCGGTTAAGAAGAACATTTTTTCCCCTCCTCCTTGTAACCCTTTTATGTACTTGAAAACTATCATCATGTCCCCCCTCAGTCTTCTTTTCTCCAGCCTAAACAAACCCAATTTTTTCAATCTTCCCGCATAGGTCATGTTTTCTAGACCTTTAATCATTTTTGTTGCTCTTCTCTGGACTTTCTCCAATTTGTCCACATCTTTCCTGAAATGTGGCGCCCAGAACTGGACACATTACTCCAGGTGAGACCTAATCTGTGTGGAGTAGAGTGGAGGAATTACTTCTTGTGTCTTGCTTAGAACACTCCTGCTAATACATCCCAAAAAGATGTTTGCTTTTTTTGCAAGAGTGTTACACTGCTGACTTATATTTAGCTTGTGATCCAGTATGATCCCCAGATCCCTTTCTGCAGCACTCCTTCCCCATTTTGTATGTGTGTAACTGATTGTTCCTTCCTAAGTGGAATGCTTTGCATTTGTCCTTAGTGATTCATTACTAGGAATAAAGGGCTAAACTTATTACTATTTGCATTAGAGAAGCAGCTACAACCCCCCAAGGAATCACATTACAATGCAATCCCTCCACTGAACAATTCACAATCTGAATTAAGAGGCAGTGACCCAACCCAGGTCACTCGAAGAGCAGGGCTTAGAACCAAGGTCTCCTGGCTGTTATGCTCATGTACTGATCACTGGACCATACTGCCACTTGACTTGCTTGTTAATTTCCAACAGCAGAATTAATGTTCCCTACGCTAATGCCCCCATTCAGTGACAGACCTATGCGTGCAGACCTGGCTGCTGGGCAGGGTTCCTGTATCTGTACATAAGGCCGATATAGATCCTTTTCTTTCATGGTTTCAGAACAGCCGTGGGCCAAGTTCATCCCCTGCAAGGTTGCATCACTTTGTGGTATGGGGCTTGCCTCTTGCAGGCTTGAAAGAACAGATTAGGGCAAAGATAAGCTCAGAAGGAGGGAAAAGTCATCCAGACCAGTCAAGCCATGCTGTTGAGGCTCTGTCTTCCCTCTTACCCCACCCTGCTTTTTTTACCATAACCTCCCCCTTCAGATCCTTACAGCAGGTGCTTCTCTGCCCCCCTGCTAAACCCTTGAGATGCCCTCAGGGGATGACTTGGGCTTCTAGAAGAGGTGTTTTAGAACCCCCCCAGAAATAAAGGATGCAACAGGCAATGGAAGAAAGGCTGAAGCTTCCATCAGAGTTCCCTTCTGTTCTATGCAGATTCTTATACTGTGCTTATCACTGTAGATTTCACTGCTTGCCACCTGTGCTGTAAGAGTTACAATGTTCAACACCTCTGACGTCATATTAATGACATGGGTGGGATCAAAAGGATGCCAGGAATCTGGACCTCCTTTCATTCCTTGGAGGCGTTTGGGGGAGTTAGATCTGAATCCTCAGGTCCAAACGTGTCTCTAGAATTTGGGTTTTAGGTTGGATCCAAAGTCAGAAGGATTGTATTTTCCAGAGGCAATTAGTATTCTGCTGAAATTCCATGTGATCAGCTGATTGCATAAGATTTCTGCTATCTGGGGCTCAAATCCTGTCAGAAGAGCATGTGAGATTTTGGCATAATAGGACCCATGTCCTAGTAGCCCAGATTCAGCTTTGATTGACTGATTTATTATGCATTGTGGTAGCACCTGCGAGTCCCAGTCAGAGACCAGAACCCACTGTGCTTGGTGCTGTACAGACACAAAACAAAAAGAGAGTCCTTGCCCACAAAGAGCTTACAGCCAGGCTAAACTAGACACAAATTTCGACACCCGCTCATTGAAATAAATAGTAGAATTAGAGCAGATATAGGTGGGACCCTGAAAAAATAGAATTTGGGTCTCAAGTAATAACAATACGTAGTATTTATCTAGATGTTTTCATCTATAGCTCTCAAACTGCTTCACAAAGGTGGGTAAAAGTTATTATCCCCCTTTTTATAGGTGAGGAAACTGAGGCACAAAAGGCAAAGTGACTTACCCAAAGCCACATACTGCATAGCAAAACCTGCAGATGACATAGGTCAGAAAGATTAGAGAAGGCCTTGGGGAAATTTAGAAGTCTATGTGAATGGGTAGTATGGTAGCAAAGGAAATACATCGTCGACACATTTGAGATAAGACTCCTGGGAAGAAATGCAAGAACAGCTAATGTACATTGCTGGGTTCTGCATTAACTGTAATTGCTCAGGAAAAGGACCTGAACATCATTACCTACAGCTTCATGAATACCTCTGCTCAATGTGCAGCAGCAGTCAAGAAAGCAATGGCCATTTAAAGATATATGAATAGACAATACCGGTGAGAATATTATAATGTTGTTGCAATTAATGCTATGTCATCAGCTGGAATCCTGTGTTCCCCCAAGCTCCAAAAGGAGAGAGCAGACATACAAGTTGTTACAAAAAGGATTAGAGGCCTGGACTGACTTCTGAGATTCGAAAGCTTGGGACTGTTTAGATCACTGAGGAGAGATTAAGAGGGGATGTTACAGTAGAATGAACAATGAATTCATCCCTCTCTCATTGTGCAAGACCTAGGGGACGGTTCATTCATTTGAAAGGCAATCAAAAAGGATTTTAACACAATCCATAATTAGCCGGTGGAACTCTCTGCCACAAGGAAACATCAAAGCCAAGAGCTTAGCTGGATTAAAAAAAAAAGACTGGCTTTTTATATGGATAATGAGAACATCCACGGTCACATTTGATAGGGTCATTCATTTATTTATTTATTAATAAAGGCTATAAACCTTCCTGCTTTGAGGCAGCAGCCAAAGTCCTGCTTGCGGACAGGCATTCAGAAGACAATGTCCCCTATGAGATGATTATTTCAGAATCACCTACTTCGGGGCTTATTGGCACCTTCCCCTGAAGCGTCTGACCCTGGATACTGTCAGAGACAAGAAACTGGACTAAGATGTCTGATCCACTGGGACAATTCCTGACTCACAGGGAGTGTAAACGAGACGTGTTTAAAGGACCCTGCTGTAGCTGTGGTTGCAGACAAGAGGTAGGCGCCTCGGCTGTAACATACTTCTTGAAATGATATGAGTGCACCCTTGTTTTCCCCTGTTAAGACTGATTTATTTTTTCTTTTTTTAATAAAAAGCTATATTCTGTCATGTAAATCTCTCTTTTGAAGTCAATGACTGTGTCCTCCTCCCCTCCCACCTGCCAACCCACAGCTCGCAATGTCACAGGCAAGAATTTTCCGCTGTCGGTAGAGGAATATGGGGTGGCATTATCAGGGATTATAAGGAGTATCCGAGAGAAGGCCATGGCACTATGGCTCATGCTCTGTTTCATTCTAAAAAAGGTTTATTTGCTCTGCTGCTCTGCTGGTGATGAACAGAACAACCCCGAGGACATCATACACAGCAGGGCGTAAGTAGAAAAGTATTTGTCCTGGAACAGGAAAGTAAAGGTGCAGCAGCACTGCATGAATGGGATGACACCAACAAGTGCTGCTGATGCAGCACTGGGGGCAGGGGAGTCTTCTTACCTGCTTTCGTTTTTCGTGGAGTTTTCCCCCACACCGCTTTCAGATGCAACCTCTTCTCCACCCCAGCCCTCACCTGCCCTTTCAAGCACAGGATTGACAAATGTGTTCCAGCTCTTGCTTTTGTTACAGGCCAAATCCCCAAGTCCCCACCACTCTAACCTCTCAATCAGTTTGGGCTATGACAGATAAAGTGCCACTTGTCTGCTCCCTTTATCCCAAAGAGACTTTGCAAGGGCATGGGTGAATTTCTCCCCCACCCCATCTCTTTCTGTATTAAATATTTCACTTTACAGATGCACAGAGCATTGGCATTTCTCTGCCTTGCAACGGTAAGTCCTAAGGTGACCATGCTATATCGGGGTTACAGGCAAAAAAAACCCAACAACAACAAAAATCCTAAACACTAGTCTAAGCAGCAGGGGGAAAGTCTGCCCAGAGCGTGTGTGTTTTCAGTTTGATAACTTTTGGAGGTTGGTTTGATTTGTAATTGCAGTGAAGGTGAGCAATCATTCCTGTTAAAACGGTAGCTCTAAGCTCTTTGGAAGCATAAATGAATTATACATAACTATCTCCGATGCTGTGTTTTGAGGCTGGGGAGGAAGAGGGGAAATGGTGACATTAAACATGCTAATGTGCCAGTACCATGTGATGGAAAAAACAGAACCTATCTCTTAAAATGACCTTTATCCTTTTCCCCCCACAGCTGGGGATTTAAGATAAAGAGTATTAGTAAATCAGATTCCGGGAAGCAGATGTTTGATGGTTTAGGAGGAAAAAAAGAGACAATTTTTGGGTTCCGATCACCACTGAAGCCTAAAGCATATATTGTATAAAGTGGCTCAATTTCTGTTCATTATGTTTTGTGGGATTGGAAATATACTGTTATATTCTAATTTTATTTATGAGTGCTAGACAGATAGACATGATCTAGCTATCTGAGCACCAACCTGTGAGCCAGGTCTTCTGGGTTCTGTTCACTGAGCATGCTGTGCAGCCCTGATTGATTCCCATCGGCTCAGAACCTCAAAGGTACTTAGGCTCCAATGGAAGTTAGGAGCCTAAATACCATTGAGGATCTGGGCCATTGTGTCTGATTGATACTGTTGCTCCCAGGCATGCAGAAGAAATGCATCATGTTCTTCCAGCCAACTCTGCTGTCCAATAGAGGGGGAAGACTATAGGATAGGGTGCCAGAATGAACTGTAATCTCACCATCCCCTGGGTGCAGAGTGCACATGAGGGAAAGAAGAAGTCTTTTGCCCTCCCAATTCTTATTACTAGGGCCATCCACAAGCCCTCTGTGCCTCAGTTTCCCCATCTATCAGAGGGGAGGGTGTGTTTGAGGCTCAGCTGATGTGAGCAAAGTGCCTGAAGGATGAAAGATGCGGCGGGCCAAGTCCTGCTCTCATGTACGCTGGCGCAGCCCCACTGAATTGCACAGAGTTGCACTAACACAAGAGGGGCTGCACTGGCTGAAGGTAGAATTTGGCCCTATATATTTTTAATAGAGCTTTGTCTGCCTGCTATTCATATCAGGCCCTGCAGTATTATTCCACCAATCATGTGAAGTGTATTATCATGCCACCTACCAGAACCAACAAGGGCAAGTGGCAGAAAACTTAAATCCATATGCTCAGCATAGCTCACCAGCAATCTGCAGCTACAACCCTTGTACAAGTTTCACCTACCATGGGGAAGCCTGGCTCTGCATTGAAATGTCAACAATATATTCAGATCTTCTAAGGTCATAAAGACAGAGAATAATGTACAGAATGGGTAAGGGGACACATGGTCAGTGTATCTAAGGCCTTTCACAGCAAGGGTTTGGAACTCTCATGAAGTATATTTAATACTAGGATTAGCAAGATCACCTCTCGGCACATGCTTAGTTATCCCTGGCAATTGGCATGTTTTTACGAGCCACCATTTCTAAAATACAGGCTGTGGTCTCTCTTCTTCCTCTCCTTTTGGATGGTCATTGGGTTCTAGCTTCACAAACACAGAGTAATGAGCAGTCTTTGAGCTTGTAGGCTAAATAGATAAGATAGACAATGCCTCATTAGCCCCATTTTACAGATAGAAAATTGTGACATGGAGAGATCTGGTGACTTGTTCAAGGTCACACAGAGAGTCTGTGGCACAGCAGCGAACTGATCTCAGATTTCCCGAGTCCCGTGGCAGTTCTTTAACCGGCAGCCAGTCCTGCCTCTGAATTTTGTATAATGTTCCCCTTTAGTGTAATACAAGGTCTTTCACATTCTAATGCTGGTGCCCAGTCATGGGCTTAGCTCTCTTTCATGAATCCTGGCAAGAAAGCACAAGCTTTTTGCATAAGGGGAAGCTATGTATCAAGCTACTGATGCACCTGCAATGAGTTTGGGAGCTGACTTCTGAAGTAGCTGGGAGGAAGATGCATCCACAATCTCACTGCTGGAAAAGGGTGTGGCAGGACTCCCAGCCTCTGAGAAGGAAGAAGGTAACCCTGAGTCCGCTGACTTGATTGTCCTGGAGGAGAACCGTGGCACCACCAAGTGGTCAGGATCTTGATTTTATTTCTCAGCGACTGCCAGCCCTTTTGCAGCATCAACTCTCTTTTTGTATGTACAGCACCTAGTGCAGTAGGGCCCCGATCCCTGATTAGGGCCTGTGTGTACTACAACAAAGCAAATATTAAGTAAATCATCCACCAGATAGCACTTCTAACACAGTAACACACCCTGCCTATGGATACTACTCTAGTTCTCCCTCCTAGGGCAGACTACCGCCTACTGAACCACCAACTGCTCTTCTTCTAGCCCTGACGGGCTAACCCAGCCCGGCCCTTTGCTGTGGCTCACAAGTTTAACAGGGTGACACAGCCCAAAGTAGTATGGCTGAAAGTATGGGCATGGGCTCCCAGCATCCTCCGTGGCACGCTCTGAGACACTCATCATGGTTATCTGCTAGGCAACCAATCTAGGCCAAATAAGAACTGAGATCAGAACTTAATTTCAAAGCCAGATGATTCAGGACCTTTTCCTGCTTCGTCCAATGATTTACTTGAGATTTTCTAAGTCACCAGTCAAAAATACAGAGGCTGGATCCTCAGCCATTTACAGTAGCTGATTTACAGCAGTGGAGGATCCGGTCCAGACAGCTTTCTACTTTCCTCACTTACATTTGCAAACAGATTAAAGCTTAGGAACTTCTGAGTTCTCAAGTGGCTCCACTATCCTTTGCTCCTCTTAAAAAATTAACTGCAAGGGGCTATCTAAAAAGGGTGAATCATAGTCAGAAGAACAAACATCTTGCTATGCCCCCAGCAGCTTTTTCAACAGAACAATCTAAATGTCAAGCATGAATCTGAATCAAGCCCTGCAGTGGACTTCTTGTCCCATCATGTGCTTTAACTCTAACACTCCTGGCCGCCATTTGCAGCTGTACAAAATAACTTCCCCCCATAAGCAGCAGAGATGGGACAGATATGGTAGAGGAATGGGACAAATTAGAAGCCATGATATAGCACAGTGACTTTCACCCCAGAATCAGGATGGTCAGGAAGTGTTTTTGCTTCTTTGTTTTGTTTTTCCTTCAAGAATTTTTCATGTCCATTTTTTTTTCACTGAAATTTTTCTTTGAAAGGTTTTGGGGTGCATAGAAAAACGCTATTTTTTTTGTTCTGCTTTTGGCAACTGATCCTGGTCCAGTTTGAATTTTTTCAACAACCCCCTGAGTTTGTATTTTGTGTGTGTGTGTGTGTGTGTGTGTGTGTGTGTGTGTGTGTGTGTGTGTGTGTGTGTGTGTGTGTGTGTGTGAAAGAGAGAGAGATTTCCCACAGAAATTTCTGCTGCAGTGAAAAAGCTCTTTTCCCTCTAAATTTTATTTTTGCTCGGCCCTAATTATGGGCCTAATTTAAAGCTGACTGAGTCCATTGGAGTTCTTTTATTTGACTTCAGAGGGCAGTGTATCAGTCCTCAGGTACCTTATGAAGTGGCACTGCTGAAGCCTCGCATCAATACTGCTGTGAAATATAATCATCTCCATTTAACAGGGGGCACCAGGAGGATAAGGCTAACATTGTCCAAAGTGTCTCCTGTTGAAGCCAATGGGAGTGGTAGTTGACCCACTTCTCTGAAAAATCCCGTGCTAGACGGACACATTGAGTTGGGACTCAGATTAGTGGGGAATTGAAAATTTCAGCCTAAATGACTTATGCAAGGTCACTCAGCAAGATAGTGTCAGGCCAAGAACAGAATACCTCATCCGCTGCTCTAGGCATCAGAGTAGACTGCCTCACTAGTCCTGGCACATGTGGGTTTCAGAGATTTCAGACTTTTTCACTAGGAGGAGGGTGAAGCCCTGGAATGGGTTACCTAGGGAGGTGGTGGAATCTCCTTCCTTAGAGGTTTTTACAGTCAGGCTTGACAAAGCCCTGGCTGGGATGATTTAGTTGGGGATTGGTCCTGCTTTGAGCAGGGGGTGGGACTAGATGACCTCCTGAGGTCCCTTCCAACCCTAATATTCTGTGATTCTATGGGTGGTGTCAAACGAGTGGTCGATGGTACATCTTCACTAGAAACATGACAGCAGCAACGCTGCATCTGTGCGTTGCCATGTAGACACTTACAGCAGCAACAGAAGGGGGGTTTCCATTGTTGTAGTAAATCCACCTCTCCAAGAGGCAGTAGGTTGATGAAAGAATCTACACTGGGTCTTAGGTCAGCTTAATTACAACTCTCAGGGGTGCAAATTTTTAACCCCTCTAAGCAATGTAGTTAGGTTGACCCAAGTTTTAGGTGTAAACCCAGGATGAGTAAATAGAAAGGCTATGCGTAATTGCTTTGGGGCAATGGCACCAATGCAGGTATGAAGCATCCTTTCATTGCATCTGTAGGGAAACAATATGTATCAAAGCAGAAAAAAAAAGTTGTTTGCATCACTAGTTGCTGATGTGCATCACAGTCTCCCGGGGGAAAAGCCAACCTCTAACCATTAGAGTGCCCAGAGGAAACTTCCACTAGGGTCAGGTTAGCTCAGAACTGCCTCTTACAGGGTTTTTCATTTCCTATGTGGCAAGTGGTGCTGATCACTAGCCCCCCAACTAAGCGAGTTCTATGTTCCACCCCCTTTGGCTGTTGCTGCTTCATTCATACCATTCTGCAGGATGTTGGAAGGAGTTAGGCACGTTCTCTAATCATAGAATTTCCTTTGTCTGCTCCCAGCATCCAGACAGGCAGATGTGGACATGAGGAAGGTGGGGTGTGTAGGGTGCTAAGATTGTAGCCCTCTAGCTGGAGTATATCTTCACTGATTTACACATGCATCCATTGGTTAGTGCTCCCTCTCCAAATGGATAAGGAATCACAGGAATCTGAGAGAAATTCATGCCTCACAGGTGTATCCGCAGGTAGTTCTGGCTGATCCTGTTTAGGAAAAGAAACAGATACTAGAGGGGGCAGCTTTCAAGCTGAAGTTTGCTGTCCCAAAAAATTAAAATCAGCATCCGAAGATGTGGGTGCTGCTGTTTCTTATCTCTTTTGAAACCAGGAATCGATATTTCTCACTAATTAACCCCATTTTCAGCCACAGGATGCAGATTCCCAGCACCAAAGGGTTAAGGAGGGCACTCTCTGCAGAGCTGTGTATCAGGGTGACAGCTTGGAACTGTGCCACCCTGGGTTTTGAGAACTGGTGCTGTGGGTTTTTCCTTGCAGTGTAGACATACCCAAAGTTCCCTTTGAAGCCAATGACAGCGGCGTGCTCTCAATGCCATGCAGCATCAGGCTAAGTCAGCTGTGTGTTTAAATCCAAACAAAGGGCTATTGGGAACTCAGCTAGAGGAGAGCTTCCCAGAGCTCCCAGGGCAGTCTTTGAGACTGGATCTTGAGGTATTAATGCTCCTTCACTGATTATTCCTTCTCTGGTGCCTTCCAGTGGAGGCTTAATTTTATTGTTATTTGCCAGGCATGGTCATTTAGAAATTCTTTATTTTTATTATTTGTATTCCAAGATCAGAGCCCCATTGTGCTGGGTGCTGGAAACACACATACTAAGAGAGAATCCCTGCTCATAAAAGTTTACAATCTAAATACAGAAGACAAAGGAAGATTTATTATGCCCATTACACAGCTATAGAGCCAAGGCAGAGGATGGCCCAGTGGCTACTGCATTAGCCTGGGACTTGAGCATCTTGGTTTCAATTCCCTGCTTTGCTACAGACTTCTTTTGGATCCTTACGGAAGTCGCTTAGTCTCTTTGTGCCTCAGTTCCCCATTTATATAATGGGGATAATAGTGCTTCCTGCAGTCACAGAAGCATCATGGGGATACATTATTTAAAGATTGTGAGGCAGCTGAAATTCACATTTCACAGGAAATTCCACAATTTTGAAATGTGCTTTTGGTCTGAATTGGAATGAAAACAAAGAATTTCAAAATTTCCCACAAAACAAAATTAAAAATAAAATGAGGGTCAATTAAAATTTTTCCTTCCAATAAAATCAAAGTCTTTAATTTGGATTTTTTGTTATTGTTGAAATTGATACGTTCCTGTGAAAAGTTCTGATGTTGATGAAACGGTGTTTTCCAGTGGAAAAATGTTCCATCCAGAAATGCCCAAACAGCTCTAATTGTGACTGGGGCATCAGATAAGTGTTACAGCAGAACCTCACAGTTACGAACACCTCGGGAATGGAGCTTGTTCCTAACTGAACAAAAAGTTCAGTTGTTCTTTCAAAAGTTTACAACTGAACGTTGACTTAATACAGCTTTGAAACTTTACTGTGCGGAAGAAAAATGTTGCTTTCCCTTTACTTTTTAGTAGTTTATGTTTAACACAGGACTGTATTGCATTGGTTTTTAATTTAGTCTCTGTGAGGCCTGATTGTATACTTTCTCTTCCAAATGAGGTGTGTGGTTGACTGGCCAGTTCATAACTCTGGTGTTCGTAACTCTGAGGTTCTACTGTATAGATAAATAAGCACCAAGGGTAGAATTTTCGAAGTAACTTAGGAGTCTAAGTCTTGGCTGTGCTTAAAAGTTTTGCCTGCGTAGCTTAATCAGGTAGGTGTGTGAAAAAAATCACCCTTCCTGACTTATATAAACAAAAGCCCCAGAATACACACAGTTTATACCAGCAAAATAGTGCTGCTATAGCTTATTTCATTCTGGAAACTACCATAAACTATACCAGCAAAAGCACTCTTTTGCTGGTATAACGGAGTCTCCCCTAGGAGGTTTGCCAGTATAGTTAGACCAATATAACAAAGCGTCTCTAGGGTAGACAAGGCCCTAGTCCCATTGACTTTCACTTAACTGCTTCTGCAACTTTTACCCAGGCTACATGACACAAAGCTATGTCGGTGTGGCTATATCGCCCAGGGGTGTGAAAAAAATCGTCCCCCCCTTAGCTGACATAGGTAGGCCGACAAACCCCTCAGTGCAGACACAACTATGCCAAGACAAACGTGCTTCTGTCAGCTTAGCAGCTTAGCCAGCGTCGGTCAGGAGGTGGTGTTCCTATGCTAGCAGGTCCTATTGGAACATGCTCTCTCTATGCCAGGGGGCCATGCTGGCAGAGCCTCTGTAGTATAGACATGGCCCCAGAGAGACAAGTGACATATCCAGAGGTCTCTAGGTGCCTAATTCCCTTGAAATCAATGGGAGTTATGTGTCAAAATATCTTTGAGGACTGTACTTAAGTGACTCAGGGCTGGTAATGGGATAGGGAGCTTTTCACCGCTAGCTCATGTGGTCTGGGTCTGTAATCGCTGGCTGATGTGAAATGAGGTGTAGGTTTTAATGTGATACGTGCGCACATTCCAACAACAGCACCCCCAGAGAGCCCAAGAAGGGCTGAACTTTCCTCTCCTAGCGGTGCTCCTGCTAGGTCAGGGATGAGGTCTGCTGGCCAAGGGTAGTGCAGGAAGAGACGAGAGCACTTCTCCTGGGCATGCTGGGCCTGGCCTATCCATAAGAGAGCTTTCAATTCCTGGGGCGTCAGTCTGGCGCCTTCATCAGCTCAAATGGGAGGCTGGGAGTCAAATCCTGGGCATTGACTTCAGAGCTACCAGGATCTGGCCCACTGTTTTTCCTGGTTAGATCTCAGGAAGCTGCCAGTCAGGACATGTGGGTTCTTTTCCAGGATCTGCTTCTGTCTCACTGTGACCTTGGAGGCTGCAGTTGTGAAGCTTCGTTACTGTAATTAGTATGTGCAAAGTACTTTGAGCTCCTTGTTGGAAAGGGACTATGCCATTGCAGGGAGAGGGGGCTGCCAACCAGGACTCCCGCATTCTATCCCAGGCTTTGCTACTGCCTTAACCTTGGGCACTATAAGTTGTATTGTGAGGGTGAAATGCAATAATGAATACATGCAAAGCACCCTGCAAAGCCTTTGGTTGAAAGAGACAATGAAAGTATTATCATTAAGTGCAATTAATTTTTGTCAAATGAAAAAAGGTTATCTTGGTCTCAGATCTATTTTATTCTTTGCATGCAAGGAGGAAGTGACACACACATACATAATTCATCTCCGTCTCTCTGTCTGTTTGCTTGCAGATCATCATAGTGTAGGAAAGACGCAAGCTGCTGGTATCTGACCCCGGGATTTATGCTGTTAATCTGATTACTGTATGATGGAAGTGTCCAGTTGGAAGGAGATGGAGGTGGCACTAGTCAGTTTCAACAACACTGATGAGATAATGGAAGATCCCTGTTATTCAAACGACTTCAGCACTGCTGCCCAATTACAGAAGGGGCACCCCAGCTGTGCCAGCCTTTTACCCCACTGGAGAATCCTCCTCAACAGTGAGAACACCAACAATGAAACCATTTTCTCCAAGTTTTCTGCTGAGTTCAGTGAGCACCTGATGGGGGAGCGGGAGGGCATGGACGAGGGTGAACAGAGAGTCATCATCAACATTGCTGGGCTGAGGTTCGAGACGCAGCTCAAAACCCTCGATCAGTTCCCGGAGACGCTACTCGGGGACCCAGAGAAGAGGATGCGCTACTTTGACTCCATGAGAAACGAGTATTTCTTTGACAGGAACAGGCCCAGTTTCGATGGGATCCTCTACTACTACCAGTCTGGTGGGAAAATCCGGCGCCCGGCCAATGTCCCCATAGATGTCTTTGCCGATGAAATCACCTTCTATGAGCTGGGCAATGAAGCCATGGACCAGTTCAGGGAAGATGAAGGGTTCATCAAGGACCCTGAGACTCTTCTGCCCACTAATGACTTTCACAGGCAGTTCTGGCTGCTGTTTGAGTACCCTGAAAGTTCCAGTGCAGCCAGAGGCGTGGCTTTAGTCTCAGTCTTGGTCATCGTTATTTCCATCATCATCTTCTGTGTGGAGACCTTGCCCGAGTTCAGGGAGGAACAGGAGTTCAAAGCCATCAAGGATGCCACTAACAACTTGACCAAAGCCAACCTGGCCCCGAGCACCTTCACAGACCCCTTCTTTGTCATAGAGACTGCTTGCATCATCTGGTTCTCGTTTGAGCTCTTCGTCAGATTCGTGGTCTGCCCCAGCAAGGCTGCGTTCTTCAGGAACATCATGAACATCATCGATGTTGTGTCCATCATTCCCTATTTCGTGACACTCATTACTGAGCTGGTCCAGCAGAGCGAACAAAATGGGCAGCAGAACATGTCCCTGGCGATACTGAGGATCATCCGCCTGGTCCGGGTCTTCCGCATCTTCAAGCTCTCGCGGCATTCCAAAGGCCTGCAGATCTTGGGGCAGACCCTCAAGGCCAGCATGCGGGAGCTGGGCTTGCTCATCTTCTTCCTCTTTATTGGAGTCATCCTCTTCTCCAGCGCCATCTACTTTGCAGAGGTGGACGAGCCACAGTCTCATTTCTCTAGCATCCCTGATGGGTTCTGGTGGGCCGTGGTCACCATGACAACTGTCGGCTATGGAGACATGTGCCCTACCACGTTGGGTGGGAAGATAGTGGGGACCCTGTGTGCTATTGCGGGGGTATTAACCATCGCGCTCCCTGTCCCAGTCATCGTCTCCAACTTTAACTATTTCTACCACAGGGAGACGGAGAATGAGGAGAAGCAGATTCTACCCAGGGAAGTGGAGAAAATACTTACCAGTGTGGCTGCAGCCAATGGCAGCATGGAGTCCTTGAACAAAACCAATGGGGGTTGTGACCATGACAAGCCCAGGAAATGATGACAGATCATGGGTTTGAAGGGACTGCCTGGTATCAGAATGGATTTGATAAATGAATTGTGTGTAAACCATCAGCACTCTGTAATTTTTTTAAAAAACACAGTATGGTGTGGGTTTTTTTGGTAGACATTTTGCAAACCTCCGGTTTCCTGCAGCCATTCAAATAAACATGGTCTTTTCTTATCTCTTCCCACCGACCTGTTTCATTGTTGCTTGGCATTGATGCTCAGCATTTCGCTCCTCTGCTTGGAAATTGAAACTTGTTTCCTAACATGAGCATGTGGTAGATAGTAAAGCTAATACTGATCTCTTTTCGGGTGTAGATCTCAAAGCACTTCTCCAATGAGTTCGGCTTCCTTATTGCCAATTTACAGACAGGGAAACTAAGGCCAGAGAGGCAAAGTAAATTCCCCAAGGTCACCCAGCAGGGCAGTGGTAGGAACAAAAAACAGCTCTCCTGAGGCCCAGTCCAGTGCATGATCCACCAGCCCATGCTGCTGGAAAAAGCAGCTGTGACTGTAACAGGTTTGGCCTTAAAGTGGATGGATTCTCAAAGCACAGAGGAACCTGATTCTTCAATACCTCACACCTTGGGGCTCATTCTCCACCAGCTTGTAAGTTTTGTTGTTGTTCACAGCTGTGCAAAGTGGGTATAAAGAAGAGAGCTGTGATGGGGCACAAAGGCCCCAAGCTGATCAGGAGAGTCTTAACGAGGACTTGTGGCCCCATCTGCCTCCTTCTACCCTACTACATCTGCAGCAAATGTCAGGTGCAGAGAGAGGCGTTAAAAGGAGAAGGCCGAGCTCAGTCTGAGACTGACCAAGAAGCAGAGCAGAGCTCAGCTCCACTTCGCTTCTTCCTTGGTGAGGGATGTCTGGTTTCAGCCACCAGCCAGAGAGAGCTTGCTGTCTGGACAAGCCCTGCTGGTGGATGGGACAACTGGGCCCAGGAAAATTGACTAATCAGGCTGACAGCCCTGAGTATAGGGGTGGCGCCCAGCTGAAGACTCATTGGACAACCCTAGTTTTGAGTTTGTAGCTTTCCTTTTTGTTTGGACTTTAATATTCCTGAAGGGTTGGGACTCAGGTGCCCTTTAGCCAGAAGGCTAAAGCACCACTGCATTGGACCTGTGAGAGGTGGCAACTAATCGTTGGAGACGCTGTAACAAGGTGAGAAGTACCCTGTCAGGCCACAAGGGGGCACCATGGAGGAGGGTTGTTCACTGGTTAGAGCACTAGCTTGGGACTTGGGAGACTTGGATTCAGTTCCCTGCTGTGCCATAGACTGCCTTTGTGGCCTTGAGTGAGTCATTTAATCTCTGTGCCTCAGTTCCCCATCTGTACAATGGCACTGCCCAGCCTCACAGGGGTTTTATGAGGATAAATACATTAAAAGATTGTGAGGTTCTCCAATGCTACAGTGTTGAGAGCCATGTAAGTACCCAGGATAGAAAAATTTAGAATCCTAGAAATGTCAGCCTGGAAGGGACCTCAAGAGGTCATCTACTCCAGCCCCCTGTGCTGAGGCAGGGCCAAATAAACCTAGAGCATTCCTGACAGGTGTTTGTCTAACCTGTGCTTAAAAACCCCTCAGTGATGAGTATTCCACAACTTCTGTTGGAAGCCTATTCCAGAGCTTAACTACTTTTGTAGTTACAAAGTTTGACACAACTGTTTTCCATCAGAAAATATAGTTTAATTGAAATAGAAATGTTTTGCAGCAACATGTCAATTTTGACAACATTTTCGATGTGAGAAAATCTAAATGAACCATTTCAACTTTTGTTTCATTTCAATAATTTAAAACAATAAGATTAAATGTTTTGACATTTCAATTAGTTTTGTTTTGACTTTTATATTATATCAAAATATTAATTGCAATAGATATATTTAGTAGTATGTATAACTGCATTTTTATATTACAGTGTTTCAACATTATAGAAATGAAACTTTTTGATGATTCCACATTAGAATTTCTGTTCTGAGGTAAATTGCAAAATTTTGACTTTTTGTTCCAGTTTGGAAAACAAATGGATTGGTTCACAAGCAACTGGCCTCCTTGGTGGTTCTGGAAACATTTCTATTGGCTTTGGGGTTTTACAGATTTTTTTTTCACAACGTTTAAAATATGGGCTAAGTAGAAGTTGACTGTAACACTTTAGGGCCTGATCCAGCCCCCTGGAAACCAAGGGGAACCTTTTGACTGGGCTTTAGCTCAGGCCAATGAGATGGGTACTCAGCACCAGTCAGAGCCAGTGCTCAATATGTTAGGTGCAGGTTGGTTGCTGAGTATGCTGGCAAGTTATTATTTACCGTTGTGCCTAGAAGCCCCAGTCATGTCCCAGGACTCCATTATTCCAGGTGCTGTATGGGCACAGAGCCTAAAGGCAGTCTCTGCCCCAAAGAGCTTACAATCTAAGTCGAATTCTGCCATGGTGCTATGTCATTTCTTGCTGCTTGCCCCTTTCCCCATTTCTGTATTCCCAGTTCTCCTTTTACCTTCCATTCATTTTTCTTTTACTTCCTTTCTTTGTCCTTCACCCCCTTTATTATTTTGTAGTCATCCTCTGTGTGTCTCTCTCACTCACTCTCCATCTCTCTCTCTTTTCTTCAGGGCCTCCTCTTGGACTCCCCCATCTCTTCATTGCTTCTGAACTCTGGACCACATCCTCCACGCAGCAGAGCTGTGACCAGTGCAGAATCTGAGACAGTAGAAGGGGAAAGATAGCTCTAAGCTCCCGTTACCCTCAGCCAAATCAGAAGCCCGTGAGCTGCTCTAAGTTACTCTTGTGGGGAACAGAGTGGAGTAAATAATTTATTTTGTAGGCTCAGAGGCTGAACTGGAAAACCGGTTTGGTTCAAACTGAAATGGAACATTTTTTCCAGTTTTTTGTTTGGGGTTGTTTTTAGGTGTTTTTCCACCCTTTAAAAAACAGCAACAACAACTATATTTTTTGCCAGAATGCTTTTTTAAATTGAAAAGTTTAAATATTTCCTTTCAAAATGTCCGAAATGAAATGTTTCTAAATGAATCAGTAAGGCTACCACTTCTGAGGTACAAATCCCAGGACATCCAGGATGGTCCTGAGCCCATAAAGGAGGACAGCTGGCAGTGTGCCCTGAGTACCCTTACACATCTCCCAGGGCAGCCACCTCAAAAGAGGGACAATAGGTGCGACCGAAAGAATTGGACCTCAGGGAATTATTCCCGCTTTACCCCAGGGGGAGTGAGACAGGAATCAGGGCCAATGGTGTGACTCCTGATGTAAACTGTGATGAATGAGAGCAGTGGGGCCTGCTGATTTCAGTGGGTGTATGTGTGGTTGTGGGGGAGCAGCTCCTCTTGCTCCAGAATTAATGCTCCAATGTAATTCTGTTGCTTTTAGTGTTAAAGCATAAGGAAGCAATGCTGGTGCGAGGCACAGCCTGGTGAATCAGCAATGTGACAGATCTGTTAGAGGGCACATTAGCTAGCTAGTTAAATTCAAACACTGCAGCTCTTGTGTGAAGATCAGTTTGACAGACATAACTGGTCCATGTTAAGGTGCGTCACGTGGGTGGCATGATTGCTGCTGTTTCTGGGCCAGAGAGGGAGGGATGTTTTAGGTGAAAATTCAGCAAACAGGCAGGCACAAAACAGGAATTTCTCAGCATACATTGCGTCCGGCCCCTGGGAAACCATGCATGGTAGGAAAAGGTGCAAGCTTTCTTCTTTAGCACTACCACCTACTGCCGGCAGTGGCTAGAATTGCACCCTCTGTTCTCCCGTGAGAACAGGGTGTACTCCCAAGAGTGCAAGCCTCCGCAAGGAGTGGGGAAGGAAGAAGGCTAGGCTAGGCTAGGCTAGGGTAGAGCTGGCCATCTGCAGAAGGAAGCACACACTGCACCACCTTCAGGACTGGTGTAGAGTCCCCACTTCCCTGCCTTGCAGAGGGTAAATGCTTTACAAATATATATCTGGAGAGGTGAGTAAATAGCACGAGCCCCATTGCCCCGATGGGGTCACAAAGGCACAGATGGGGTCACACGGTGAGTCAGTGGCAGAGCCAAGATTAGAATTCAGGGGGTGAAATCCTGGACCCTGGAAGTCAGCAGGAGTTTTGATGTTGATCTCAGTAGAGCCAGTATTTCACCTAGTATCTCCCGGCTCCCAGGCCCAGCCCCACAAAAGGACTTACATGCCAAACTTCCTGACAAGGGTGGAGCTTAGGACACACCCCTTTCCTCAGCATCTCCCATTGGATAGCTGAGATAACTCCAGGGATAGCATCCTGGCTTGTGTGGATCCCATTCGTAGGCGCCTGTCTCTCCTCATGTGATGTATAGGAATCCTGGATAGCTAACTCAGGATTTGTGGATTGCACTGGGTGGCTAGGCACCTAAAAGCCAGACCCTGCATCTCCTTAGTCCCTTTGTGGATTTGCCCGCCCCCACCTCCATCCAGAGCTTTCTTCAACATGAGCCTCTTCCTTTTCCAAGATGTAGCTGGTAACCAGTGCTACTCTGAATGCACCTCTTCTGAGAGTCAATCAGTGCAGCTGGTTTCAAAGAACGCTTCCTTATTTCCAAGAATCCGGTTTGACCTGGGGCTCTGGGAAGCCCAGTGAAAATCAGGAGAGGTTCAACAGGCAGCCCTGTGATATGTCAGCATGTGACACTCTCACCAAAGGCTTATCTTCCCTGGAAATGTTTACCTCCATTTTACTGATTGCCAGTCTGGATCCTCTGCAGAAGTTTGTTTCAGGTGATACATATTTGTGGTTTACCTGGCCTGGGTTGATCCCTAGGGTAAAGAACACAGTTTGTTTGTAGCCCTGATCAAATGTGTGCAAATTATCCACAACTGGTCTTCACAGATGTGTTGCATGTCCTGAGTTAACTGGCAATTGGTTAATTTATGCTAAAACTCCAGCATCCCTCAGCAGCGTTTCCTCAGGAAAAATCAATTGCCCAGGACATTGTTCACCAGGGACTGTTCTAAAGCCCAAGGCAGAGACCCCTCATTACCTCTGTTAGCATATAATGGAGGAGAAAGAGAGAGCCCCAAGAAAACAAGTAACCCTTTCTTTATTATGTAGCACTCTAAGCCAGTCATTTCTGCAGACTGATCAGCAGTGGCATGTATTCAGCTGGGCACATCTGCACCACATCTGGGTCTTGTCTGGAGTACAAATCTATCCAGATATCAGGTGGGTCTGTGACAGATATACACTCTGCAGCCTATGCAGAGAGGATTCCACTAATGCTTCTCTGTTCAGCTCCAGGAACTGGAAAGGTGGGTATAAAATTTAGGAGCCCGACCTGTGGTGAATAAAGTGGGGATACTCTGGCATGGCATTCTGATTATGCAGAAGGTAATTAAATGGGTGAGCAGAGAACAGTTGCTCCTGTCAGAGGTGTCCTCTTAGTTCCCCAGGCGCTAACAAAACAACAAACCTTTTGATGAGGAAATGTGTTTCCT
Organism: Gopherus evgoodei; assembly: GCF_007399415.2. Taxonomy (NCBI): domain Eukaryota; kingdom Metazoa; phylum Chordata; order Testudines; family Testudinidae; genus Gopherus; species Gopherus evgoodei. Next base: position 135,954,193 of record NC_044325.1, on the reverse strand, counting down.
CCGATCTAGCAGCCTGGCATTGTAGTTGGCCTGCACAGTGCTGTTCCTGTCTGATCTCATGACAAAGGGCATAGGATGTTTTGCTGTGCTGCTGCTTATAGGCGTCACCGTGGCTGTTTCATGTTCCAAGCGGCCAACTCAAGGGTGAAAAGAGACAGATACCTTCTGCCTGTCTAATGCCCAGTGACAAAGTGAACGATGAGTGATGGGATGAGAGAAGCAAGCGCCTTTATGGGTGATTCTAGCAAGTCTGCAGTAGCGTTGTAGGATAAGAGGCCAAAGGCCTATTGGCTTTAATTACCCAAGAAGTGCAATAAACTCTCCTAAAATGCACCGCCTGGAGTATCTCACTGGGATGATGGACTGGGAGTTACTTAGAAATTGAACAAGGATGTTTAGGGCTTGATCAGTTGTGGTGCTCAGTAGGGGGTGCAAGCCGGGGAAGCAATGGGTGAGGTCATAGGCTAAATACCAAGGCTGGGGTTGCCTCCAAGAGCTCAGCACAGCAGGGATATGTTGGGTGCTGAGCACTCTTAAACATCTGGCTCCACTGTGGGTGCTGATCACGTGAAAATCTGTGGCCAGGTGCAATGTCTGCACTGAGGGATAACAAATCAGCACTTACTCCCCTATGCTCCTGGGGAGAAAAGGGGTGGGGTGTGGGTGTGGCTAGGGAAAAAAGGGTGGGTGGGGGTGTGGCTGGGGAGAAAAGGGGTGGGTGGGGGTGTGGCCAGGGAGAAAGGGGGTGGGGTATGGGTGTGGCTAGGGAGAAAAGCGGTGGGGTGGGAGGGTGTCTGGGACAGGATTAAGCAGAGTCCTCATCCTGCTAATGAGAGCTCTGTGCTCTCTTTCAGCCTCACTCTTATGGCAGCTGGGTCTCAGCATCTCATAGATGAAGATTCAGGGAGGCCCTGCACTCCAAGTCCTCCTCATCCATGTTTACCTCATGTTGATACCCTCTGCACGAGGCAGCTTCAGTCCCTTTCTGGGCTTTGCAGCCAAGGGTAGGGCATCCCTGACGGCCACTCGGAATGTTCCAGCCCTTTTTCCTTCTGCTTCCCAACCAAGGATGAAAATACAAAGGTGAGAGGTACAATTTAGCCCCCATGACAGTGTAGGGGAATGCGCAAGAACCAGTCTCCTCTTTTGAGCAGGGATCAGGCTCCATCATCTCACCACAGGGCCCCTGCTACCAAACTAACTGAACACCTCATACTCCTTAAAGTATTTATCCTCATTGGGCAGTGCTGTTATCCCCATTTTACAGATGGGAGACTGAGGCACAGAGAGACCAAGGGCTAGATTGCTAAAGGAATTTAGGTGCCCACCTCCCACTGATTTCAATGGGAGTTAGGTGCCTAAAGACCTTTAAAAATCTGGCCCCAAGTGACTTACCCAGCCTCCTGCAGGAAAGCTTGTGGTAGAGCAAGGAACTGAAGCCAGGTATCCTATGTCCCCGCCTATTGCCTGAACTGCTGGGCAGTCCTTCCTGACCTCGCATTCTGGGTAAATACGGCACCCGGAACCCCACTATCTGCACCGGCCAATTTCACTCCCAAGGTCTGAATTCCTGATGGGAGAATTCCTTGATGCTGACTCCCTGAATAACCTGATTTACAACCTGAGCCAGATCAAGCTGGCGGTGGCACGCAGACTGTTGGGGCAGCGTGTGAGCATGTTAGCTTACATCCGGGGCTGTAGCCACCACTTGTTCTTGCCCTCTGAATCTGCATGCTCTAAACAATAGTGAAAGGCGCTAGGGGAAAATAAGGGGATGGTACAGGGGACTGGTACTGGGCTCTGGACCCTTCACCTCTGGTTATTACTGGATGCCTATTGAACAAAGTGGCATCTGGTGCTGGTGCAAAACCAGTGTTGCCAGCCATGCACCAACCATTCCCCTTTAGCTCTGATGTTGGAGTGAGAAGGAGGTCTGACCAGACTGTGCTGCAGTTCAGCAGTCTCCAGCTGGCATCCAGCCACTTTAGGTTATTGCTAGCCAGTGTAAATTAGAGCAGACACTAGGCTGTTCTAAACTATTCTGGAATAGGGTTGACACAGAAGAGGCCATGAGGATGGCTCTCCCCACAAACATCTTGCATCCAGTAAGATCTCAGTGGAGGAAAGCGATTGCTCTGTGATGTTTGGGGGGGGGGATTTGGGGAAGTATCTATACTTTTGGACACTTCCCCATTATTCAGTATGAGCTCTTGGCTTTTCATTTGCACCCAGAGCTAAAGAGAAGAAGCAACAAAGAGTTGGGGGCCGGGAGCACCACCAACTGACAGCTGCTATAAACAATGTTTCGCACCAGGGAGAAATGATCTTGCAGAACAAACCAGCCAGGTGGCCCCTCTGTAAAATGAAACTAACTTACCCCACTGCACTACTTTATTAAATAAGTGAGGACCACTCATGCCCATAACAATAATGGATGGAGCTGTTTGAACATGGTCTCAAATGCAGCATTGGTTCTGCAGTGAGGTTTGGGCCTGTTCAGAAACACTTTGGTCACTGTGACAGATGAAGGGCTCAGGAAAGGACTCTTCAGGAATATCTGTCTTTGTCCTGGTGCGCCACTTACTATTTTTAAGCTGAGCTGCCTTGTGGTTATCATTGTTGAATGATGATGGATAGCCACACAGAAATCTCCCTTCCTGCTGAATCAGACAAAGGGCAAATTCCCCAGGAGATGTCTCAAAGGCGAGTTCTCCTGGAGGAAACGTATGACGCTTGCTTCTCCTTTCATCCTCCCTACGTGCTGGTGGATCTCCAGCTACTCCTGGTTTACACCAGAGTGATTGAGCGAGCAGGGAATTAGTCCCGATGCCATTACGCCTGATTTACATTAGGATGAATGAGGGGAAATCAGGCTCTTTTTAATAAGTATATGACATCAGTCCCCAATCAGGTCTTAACTGACACCCATTGTACGCATCTTTTCTCTTCTACATGTGACTCAATCTTACAAGACCATATGGTCTGATTCAGAGCCCAATGAAATCAATAGAAAGACACGTGGACCCAGATCCACAAAAGTGCTTAGGTGTCTAAGTCCCAGTTTTGGCTCCACTGTGATCCATAAAACTGCTAAAACTGCTAAAACTCACTGGCTACCTAAGTTTTCAGGGTGACAGTTCCTTTGGTGCCTACGTTTCTGCCTCAGGGCATGTCCACTGCTGCCTCCCTTTAGATGGGTCCTAAACCCGCAGCCATCCGCAGCCTGAAAAGTCTTTCAAAGTTTTTCAAATCCACACAGTAAAACGCTTTCATCTAGCGGCTAACAAATCTAGGCAAGCGGTAAACCCGTTGGTCGGCTTCGTCTCAATCAAGCAATTTAGCAGGCATGTTGCATAGACTTTGCAGTTTATTGGCTGATTTCAGTTGAAATGGTTGCATAAAGTGAATTACAACAAGCCCCAAACCACTAAAGACTCACAGCTGGCCTTAGAAAACAGAGGGAAGATTTAGATTGTAAGCACTTAGAGCAGAGGCTTTCTACTTGTTTGGTGTTTGTCCAGCACCTGGCACAATGGGGTCCTGGTCCACCACAGGGACTCCTAGATGCTACCACAATACAAATAATACTGATAGCCAGGCTCTCAAAATAGTAAAGCCATAGAAGGTGTTTGATTCACTCCAGGATACATGTCCTCCAACCTATGAACTCCTTAATTGCAGCAGTGAAAACTGTGCAGAAAGCAGATGTGGAGACCCTTATTTGAGCAACTTAACAGTTCCTCCAGACGTGGCCAGTTATCTCATTCAAGGAAACACAGGGCCAAGTTCAGAATCTCATTAGCAAAATTGGTGCGATGACAGAGGGAGATGGATGATTTATCATCTGCCGAGATATGATTGCTGGCCTGGATGAACTAAAAACTCTGACCTCCAAAGCAAATAGCATAAATAACAGGGGCATGGGACCATGAATGAAGCCCTGAAGCAAACACCATCAATCCTTCAGTGAGCAAAGCCAACAAAACCAAATTGAGCCTACTGAGGATAATGAGAATGGAGACAAGAGACAGCAGTCCTGGAAACTCCTGTAAAAAGATGCCCACCCCACCCCCAACCAAGGCCAACGGCATCAAATGTACTTGGCAAGAAGAAGAGGCTGCAGGAGGTGGCAACCAGCTGCAGCTCCCCATTTGGTTGATGTGATCTGTCTCTCTCCACGCTATTGTCTGAACCTGACTGACCTTGGCTGATGCAGCTCTTATGCAGACACAGGGACTGGCACTGACTAAACCCCTCACAATCCCATTTGCTCCTGTTCCGGAGTTGGCTGGCTCCCATGTGGCTTGCTGGGAGATTCACAGGGCTGCAGGACGCAAGGGAAGAAAACTCTACCAGATATTCAACCAGCTACGATTGCAACCGGGTGACAGTGTAACGCAACAGACACAAGGGGCCAGATCCCCAGAATGTGGTGCAAATTGGTGTCAATCTCTTGATTTGGATGAAGCTCCAGTGATTTACACCTGCTAGGGATATGGCCCCACAGCTGCCGAAACCAGAGAATGGAAGAGACACTGAGGATTCCTTTTGTAGCTCATGTTCACTTCCACAGAGGCAGTGTGGTCTAGTGGGCAGAGCACTGGCTTGGGAGTCAGGAACCATAGGCCTATTCCAGACTCTGCCACTGACTGCTTGGATGAGTTGACTCCCCGCTCTGTGCCTCATTTTCCCCCTCCCCCCCAACACCATAGCACGGGCAATGATACTGCCTCACGCTGAGAAACCACATTGTGATCTACCAGTGAAGCGGGTTCCAATAGGTGCGAGGCTGTAATGAATCGCATCCAGCAGTGCAAAATATCTACTCCACGGAGTATAGCCACTGTAAGAGGCATCCCAGGAGTGCAATGGGCTAGTAACTAATTACAGGAAGACAGTTCTGCTGTTGGGTAGGGGCAGATTTGCCAGGGGGAAGGATAGCTCAGTGGTTTGAGCATTGGCCTGCTAAACCCAGGGTTGTGAGCTCAAACCTTGAGGGGGCAATTTTTAGGGATCGGGGGCAAATATCTGTCTGGGGATTGGTCCTGCTTTGAGCAGGGGGTGGGACTAGATGACCTCCTGAGGTCCCTTCCAACCCTGACATTCTATGAAAATATATGGGCCAGGTTCTTGGCTGGTGTAAACTGGCATAGCTCCACTGCAACCAATGGAGTTATGGTGATTTACACCACCTGAGGATCTGGCCCCATAAGTTCACCTAAGAGAAATAGACCCAGATAGTTGATGAGAGGTAGATCATCACACTCTGAGGGTTTGTCTCAGAATTGAGCCGGGAAGTTCAGTTAGCAACCTAAGCTTTCTCTCCCTCCATGGCTATGTGCTGGCAGGTGGGGCTAGGGGCTTAGCACAGTTCCTAGGTGTCCCCACCAACTGAACCACTCCTGCAGCTGACATTGATTCAGAGCTTTGTTGTCAACCTCAGCAGAGAGGCCAAAGATCAAATGGGCTACGGAGACTGAAGTATGTGTGCCCATTGCTGGAGAGAGGTCCCTCACTTCAGTCAGTGTGGAAGTACGTTGGCAGGAGGGTGCATGAGAAGGAAATACTTTTTTAAAACAATGTGTTGTTTGGCTTGTGGAACTCACTGCCACAAGATAGCAGGGAGGCCAAGAGCTTCATCGGCTTGGAAAAGGATTGGATATTTAGATCTGAATACTTATATGGCTAATACTTATATGTTGGTATTTAGGTGGATGATAAGAATATTCAGAGTTAGGAGAGTAAGATTAAAAAACACAAGAGGTTTGGAAGGGCTATAAACCCTCCTGCTTCAATGAAGGTCAGGAGGAAACTTCCCTTGGGGTAAGTTAGCCCAGCATTGTGTAATGAAGGGTTCCTGGAACTTTCCTCTGAAGCAGCAGGTGCTGGCTCCTATTGGAGACAGGATCCTCATGGGCTCGATGGACCCTGGTCTGATCTTGATAGTCCCCATGTTCATACTGATCTGGCGCTGCTAGTACTTGCCCTGTGTTATAAGGCCGCCAGTCAGTGATCACCTGTTACCTTCCACCGCCACTGAATTCAAATGGTCACCTGGCCACAGAGGCATATGAAGGTGGGAGCATGTGAGATGCTGTGTAACCATCCTGCCTCTGTAGCATTCTATTTCCAAGATACAGTTATGCAACTGCTGTGCATCCTGGAACCAATCATGCAGGATAAGGTGCATGACGATGCTGGATACCATGGGTGCATGATGAAAAGCATGAGGGCTCCCCACACCCCCTTCCCTGAGAGTATCTAGCTGCCCTTCCTGGTGAGCGTGATATAGCTTTCAGAAAACATTCACTGCTGGCTAATGAAACCGCATAATTACATCATCAGCCAGGTTCCTAATAGGCATTTGAGAAGGCCGGTGGGGATTTTATCCTGCTGCCTTTGGAGAGATTGCAAAAGACTAATAAAAATCTGCATTTAAGGGACAAAGGGAGCTCAGGGCAACCAACACGCCTGGCAGGATATGTTAACCACCAGCTAAATCAATGGGCATTTGAGGACATGCAAGGCTCCCCCTCCTTCTCTTCTTGTGTACAAGGAGGGGTTGTCATGGGTGAATCTCGCAGCTTTGGCTGGCATCTAGTGGGGAGTCTTAGTATTGTCTTATGAAGTAAGCAGAGCAGGCTGGGAGCTGTTCTATATCAATAATGGGCCAGATCCTCAGCTGGTGTAAATCAGTGCAGCCCTGTTGATTTCAGTGTGGACACTGTTCACACTAGCTGTGCTGGTCCTACAATCTCTACCAGCTTAGGTTTACACATGATTCTGATTTACTTTGTTTCTGTTGTGTGGGTATAAGTATGCGTGGCTGAGTAGTTTTGGAGGAACTTGTTGTCAGCCTGGGATGCGGTAGGTGTTCCCAGCTGCAATGGGAAAGCTTGAAAGATCTCCAACAGCTACGTGACTAGAAATGGAGCATGCACAGCTCAAAATACTCATTGAGGAGGTCAGAATCCCCATTGGTGTTGCCAAACACCTTCCTGTAGGTGTGGAGAAGGATTGGTCGACCTGGAGATGTTTAAATCTCCTCTTGACCAACTGGCAGGTCAAGAGTCCGCATGCAGAAATGGGGCTATTCCAAACACATGTGATTATGGTGAAACACAAACCATGCAATATCTGCTGGTCTGCCAGCTGCTGGAGGAACCACGCACCATGGAAGATCTTGCCAGGGCTACAGACCCTCCGGGCCATATCATGTACCCAACACTGGAAAAAATTATGATTGTGATGGAAGGACATAGAATCATAGAATATCAGGGTTGGAAGGGACCTCAGGAAGTCATCTAGTCCAAACCCCTGCTCAAAGCAGGACCAATCCCCAACTAAACCATCCCAGCCAGGACTTTGTCGAACCAGGCCTTAAAAACCTCTAAGGAAGAAGATTCCACCATACGAGAAGAAGTAGCCTATGATGTAATAAATAGGTGACACACAGGCATGCTGGGAAGAACCTGGATTTATCTCCCAAACCCAGTCACCTCCTATGGATCAGAGTTACAAAGGGTTGATAATGCCCATGGTCCATAATGGTGATCAGTATTCACTGACTCCAGTAGCCACAAACACATCTTCTCAACAGCACCAGCTGACAGCCTTGCTACAGTGAAATGTGCAAAACTACAGCCAAATCCCAGTGACAGCAAACTGCAGGTAGCAATTGGGAGACAGATAGCATATCTGGGAGCTATATGGGAGTGATTGCACCACAGTGTGATGGAGGAGAGATTGGAACACAGAGGTGCTTGCTACTCCAGCATCTGAAACAGGGCAGAGTGGGACTGATTCCCACAAATGATCACCACAGTCAAAACCACATCTCATCAAAACCAAACACACAAGATAAGGAACAACGGTGATTAGACCAAAGGGACTGAGCGTCTGGATTCTAGAATTCTGTCCCTGACTCTGCGTGGCCTTGATGCAGTCGCCTCGCCGCTCTGTGCCTCAGTTTCCCCACTGTGTAAAATGCGAATGACAGTGCTGACTCTCCTTTGTAAAGTGCTTTGAGAGCTGCATGGTCAGGAATGGACAATACTAGGCACAGGGGATTGGACCCCATGCACAATATGTAGCCTTCTCCTATTTGGTTTGGACATACATGAGACGACTGTCTGTTTTTGTTTTTGTTTTTTACTCTTATCAGTATGGCCAAGCCCAAGCATTCAAAAATCATCATTCAAGCTCCCAAAAAAATCATGAGATTAAAAAAGCCCAAAAAACGCCCCTCACATCTGGGGACCTTTTGGTTTCTGTGCTTTAGGGTGCACTTGGGACATGGGTTCAAAGTTTTTCCCTGCAAGCAGGAGGGCTAGAAATAAATTTATTTTTTTAATGAAAGCTGAGATTTTCCTAGACCCACCTGACACCAGGAGCTGGTGCATTAAGAAGTATGCCAAATATTGCAAGATTCACCATTGCAAGACTTGCCCAGCGTGGCATGCCAAGAAACTCTCACTGAACTGCATTATAATGCGTCCGGAACCACCACCTTCTCAGACTCATTTTCTTGCCCTTGAAAGCATCACTGTTAGAAACAGAATAATTTAAGAGTTCCTGAAGGGCCTTGCTTCATTGCAGCCTATGTGGGTATCACAGAACCTGTGAAGTGTGCTTGTGTGTGTTTGCACACCTGTGTGTGCCCATCCATCACTGTCCACTGCATGGCATGTGCCAGGCCTGCCCAAGTGTTCATCGGTTTGTATTGCCTTGGCCTCCTGGTAGCTGGAAGCCTGAAACAAGAACATGGGCAAAGATTTTCAAAAGCTATTCGTGATTTGGAGGAGTCTTTTTTTTTTTTTTTTGTGCTCACCTGGAGACTCACTAAAGGGGCTGGATAATGCAGGAAGTGCTGAGCCAGGAAATCCAGCCCCTTTAAGGAGTCTCAGGTTGGGCTCCAAAAATGGAGTCACTCAAAGTCATTTTTGTAGTGACTTTCTGCTGCTGAGAGCTAATACCAGATCCCCTTTGTTGGTAGCTCTGGTGTTGAGGCCTGTGTCTGGGGATCTAGAAGATAGTCGGCATTCATCCCCAGTGCTGTATGCTGGGGAGGTGATGATCAGTGTCCAGGCAAGGCATATGACACAACTTAGTACAAAAGGAGAGGAAAGTAAGGAGGGGTGGTCACTATTTATGGGCATGCCACATTCTGGAGATTGATGACATGCGCTCGTACTACCCAGTGCTGTGACATTTGGCTGCCCAGGCCAGTTGGTCCCTTTGCTGTTCTGCTTCTCTGAGATGGCAGCAGTGAGTAATTGCTGTCCTTGAGTGAGTTGTCTGGCATCTCTGTTGCTCAAGTGCCCATTGAACACTGCATGTGTTTGCCTTGGGGGATGATGGATAGAGGTCAGAGAAGAATGTCCGTGCATGGAGGTTTCCGAGAAAGGGGATTTAATGGGACTCATCAATAACTGAGCATGTGTGTGTGCCCATTGAGGCCAGGGTAACCACTTTTGTAAACTGACTTTATGGATGGTTATAAGGGAAGATGGATTTTCTCTTCAAGAAGAGTCTTGCCTAGTGGTTAGACCATAGGCGTGGACTCAAAAGGCCTGGCTTGGCCAAAGGCCTACTGGGTGACCTCGGGCAAGTCACTGCCCCTCTCGGTGCCTCAGTTTCCCTGTCCATAAAATCGGGATAATGATGCCAACCTGGTTTGTACAGTGCTTTGGGATCTGCTGATGCCGAGCTCGGTATTATTATTTTCTAGCTCTAGCTATGAATCTTCTATCATCAAACACATAATCTCAGTGCTTATTTTGTAACATAACTGCAGTTTCCCCTGGTGGTCACTAGGTGATGCTCCAAGACAAACAATGGCATTGCGAGTACTTTGCTAACATTGATTCCCATAGAGGTGAAGGCCCAACTCACAGAGTCGAGATGAGGAATCTGATCCTGTTCTGGGTGTTTGCTGTCGGTGCTCTGGCTTGGGCTAGCCTCCGGATCCTGACCTCCCCAAAGCTCCGCGCTGTGACGGGCCCATCGTGGGTGCTGGGAATGCAGCTCAGTACATGCACTAATACAACACAACCGGCTTTTGAGTGGACTTTGACCCAGAGGAAAGGCTCAGTCCCACAAATTAGGGGTTAGCCCGCAAATTAGGGGCTTCCCCTCTCTCTCCCCCAGTTGCTCTGCACCCCAGTCACTGATCTCCCTTCACACACGCTTTGGAGTCCTTACACTTGGCCACCTCTGTCCAGGACCGGTGCTAGTGTTTTTAGCGCCCTAGGCCCATGGCCATTTCGCAGCCCCGCGCGCTGGTCCGTGGCTCCAGTGGAGCTGCCACAGCCATGCCCGCAGGAGGTCCACCAGAGCCGCGGGAGCAGCGAACCGTCTGCAGGCATGACTGCGGCAGGTCCACTGGAGCTGCCTGCCGCCCCCTGCCCGCAAAAGGCCGCCCCTCAATAATCCTGGTGCCCTAGGTGATTGCCTAGGCCACCTAAATGGAAGCGCCAGCCCTGCCTCCATCCCTCCCCAGACAGCTCCCTCCCTTAGCTCCTGCCACTTCCTAATACTCCATTTTTCCAAGGGAGTTGCCAAGGCCATGGATCCCACAGAACACACCCAAGGAGGAGAAGGTGATACACAGCATGCTAGGCAGAGGACGTACACTGGGGCCAGCATGGGCTGGAGCAAAGCTCTATTAATTTTCCCCATGAGTCTTCCTTTTTCCCACTCAAACAGAGCCTTTGTATGTCCCCTTGGCCACCCCTGGCTGCTCTTCTCTTCTTTCTTGTCCTGCTAACGCATCTGCTGATCCATGAAAAGCCCTGCAGCACAATGCTCCAGCAAGCATCTTACCATGTTCATCATTTGCACCATGTGTCCTCTGTGCATCCTATTTACATCATTTGCTACCCAGCTCACACCCTTTTAAGGTACTGACCTGCAGTGAATTGATCTGTAGCCCACTGCCCTGCTGTTGTTAACCTTTGGCTGCCACCTGCATCGCGCATCCAGTCCCTGCTATTCATATTGCAGCAGGATTGCTCTAGCTTTAAATCTTGCCAGGCCCATGCTGAAGGACAAAAATGTGGGGCGGCATCTTGGCTCTGCAGCGATGTTACTGTACTGCTGTTAAAGCCACCTTCGCTGCTTGAGCCCCTCTCTCCATCTGGATCCTGCAATCGGAGTCACGCTGGCAGGCTCTTGTGCCAGCCCTGCTGGCTTCAGTACACAAAGGTCCACCTGCCTGGATCCCGTTGGCAGGATCGGAGCCCTAGCTGGCCACCACAGGGGAGTGCCTGGGCTCAGTTTATATCTGTCCTAAAGAAGAGGAAGTATTATGATCAAAGCCACTTGCTATGACCTTTTTGGCTCCAGACCCCCCCTCAAACCAATTAGTGTTTAAAATAATCTGTCCAAATTAGGTATAACCAAGAGAGTAATAAAGGGGAAGTTTACATAAATTCCTTAAATTTCTTCCCCTCAAGCAAAATGCACTCTCTCAGAGGTGGCCAAAAATGAGGAAATGCTGCAATAGGCCAGTTTTGACCCTCGGAAGTGAGATCTCGGGCCTAACGGGCCCTGGATTTCTATACTCCTTTGGCAGCTGGGAAGCAAAATGGAAATACTTTCTATTTCTCAAAGTCCTTCCATTTGAATTTAATCCAAGCACTAAAAGATTGAGCCACACAGCCGCTTCCTGTGAGGATGGGAAGGGTCATGCTTATTTACAGATGGGGAAACTGAGGCATAGAATGATGGAGTGACTTGGCTGATGACACGCGTCCAATGTGTAGCAAAGCTTGGAGTAAACCCCAGATCTCCAGTGTCCTAAGATGCTGCCTCAACCACAGGATCACCTTTTCCCACTGAGCAAGGGTCATAGAAAAGTTCCTTTCTCACAGATGAGCGAAGGCTCTTTCACATTTTTTCCAGTGGCTTCAGCTCACCTTGTGGAATGAGTTGCCCTGGGTTTCCTCCTTTGAGCACCAGGCAAGATCCTTTTTAGGGCCCCATTCTGGTTGGGAATAACCCACACAGGAGAGAGTTTCAGTTTATGGAGCTTCCTCCACTGGTGTATGGACTTGTATGTGGAGGTGATGAGAGGGGGTTGTCCCATTTCAGAAGAAGCCAAGGACTGCATTCTCTTAACTTGTAGCTCTTGGGAGTTCCCGGTACTGTCAACCCCGGGTGTACAAAAATCATGATGTGGGCCTGAAAAGATCATGAGATTGGCTTAAACATCACGAGATTTCTTTCATTTTAAATGAATAAATTTGCCTACTAGTTTCAGTGCCTTTAGCTCACACTTGGGTCACGTTTCAAGCTTTCACACACAACCATGAGAGGTAGAAACTTAGTTTTTCTTATTAAATGAAAGCTGTGGGTCTCACATAATTATATGACTCCAGGAGCTGGGACTTGAAGGAAAACCCCAAATATCAGACTATAAAATCATGAGAATCAACAACACTGGGATCCACAAGTGGCAAGGGTCACAATAAATTATTGTTTGCCATTTTATAGAAAGAGAAAAATTATTTTGCTGGTCCAGGAAAGGGGTCCTTTAGCGAAAGAGTTCTCAGATACTATGCTGATGAGTGCTGTATCAGTACTTTGCTGATTGATAGACGGCATGCTAGGATCAAGGGTGGTTGTAGATAGAACAAAAAAAGGAGAATGAAGAGAACAAAGGATGGGGAGAAAGTGTCTCACAAAGCTGTATAGGGCTAATCTCTGATATTTCTCACCATCTCATGGCAGCCCATAGCGTATCACCCATACATAAGGGTTAGAAAGGTTAGATTTTTATCACTCAATGTCAGTGAACATCTGTTTCACCATCCACATACAAAGTGACACACACACAAAAATCCCACTGATAATCATCTACATTTACAGGCTGGCAAAGTGAAAAAAAAATGCTGCTCGAGAATTTATTAGAGTTTGACTTAAGGATATTTACTTTGTATATTCTGACGTGTGATGTTGACACTTTGTGTCTTAATGGTTACAAAGGTTGAATCTCAATAATTATTTAATGTCAGTCGATGTTCTCTGACCCCCCTATAACTGCTTACAACTGTGGAAACTGAAATCAGTAAAAATCTTTCAACGGCTTAAAAATCAGCATTGATATTATCTGTCACCATTTATAGACCATATATAACAAAATCAAATTCGTCCCAGCCTACCCATCATGCTATGCTGTCGTTCTCTGTTTCCGAACTTTTCTGTACCAGGGCTAGAAATAGCTGGGTTATTAATAGTTAGAGGCTTGTTGCTAGTTTTCACTCTAAGGTCTCTTCCTCTTTATCACAGAGGAAGTCTGCTGGTCTCTGAGAATGAACAGGGCCCCTAGAACAAACCCAAGACTACATTTCATTAATTCATGGGGTTGATTCCTTGACAAATGAGGGAGTAACAGTCTGAGCTTGTCACTTAAAGACAGACCTGAGTGTCAGGAGGGAAAGCCGAGGGCCTGGCTGCCCAGTCGATCCCCTCATGGACCAAATGAACCAAAACAGGAGTTCCCCTAATTTCTTTCCCTTTTTCACATAAAACCACATTTTTTTTATGGTCTGAAATGTGCTGACACCATCTGTTGAGGAAGCACGCGAAGATCTGAAGGCATCTATGCTTTAAGACTCTCTCCCCACATGCATTTTCCGGGCACTTCCACCAAACCAATATTAATGGTGTCAGAGTATGTCTACATTGTATTGTAAACTTGGGTCACCTGATCGGGGGGCCCATCGGTGGGCGGGAAGTGCTGGAGAAGGGAGGGGGGCTGATAGGGGCGCTGCCGGTGGGTGCTCATCCCTGGAGCACCCACAGAGTCGGCGTCTATGCCCTCGGACTCAGTGACTTTCATACTCAGGCCTGAATGAAGTGTACTCAGTCCAGGACCCAAACTGGGGAGGCAGTATGCTATCTTGGCACTCCTCTGATCCCTGGATTTCCTGGGGACAGCTCTAAACCCCAGGGGAAGTTAGAGCAGCCTCAGGCCTGCCCTAACTTCCACCCATGTTAATAGGCTCACAGGGAGTTCTTAAAGTATCTGGGGGCCACCAGACTCCAGCCATGTTCTGGCCACATCTCTGCCTCCAGACACACCTCCGATACAGAGGGAGGGGAGGCCAGGCAGGGAAGGCATGACACCAGCGATATTCCGCCTATGGATTTCCCCATGCCAAAGGCATACTAAGATGTCCAGTTAGGGCCGCTTTACAGGCTCCAAAGCAGTACCAAGAAGTTACAGGTTGAAAAGTGAAGTGCTTACAACTCTGGAAAGCCAAAGTTAAGGCTGGTCACATAACCTTGGCCCTGCCCTTTTGAGCCTGTGCATTACAATAGTTTTTATGGACACAAATGCACATTATTCGAGCTGATTCCACCGAAATGCTTTTCCATGGAAAAGTACATTCCATCGAAATCAAAATATCTTGTGAAAACAGTTCAGTTGCAATGCTTCCCCCCCACCAATGAAAACATTCAAAATTAAAGTAAATTGTTCCTTTCCTTTCGTGCTGCAATTTTCAGTTTGCTTCGGCTTTCGAACATTCAAAGATTTCCTTTAAACTTGGTCACTAAACAACAGAGAGTTTTTGAAAATCTTAAAAAGCTGGAGCCTATTGGTGGACACAAGAGAAAAATCTCTTATTATCTACTGCAGTGGCTCTCAACCTTTCCAGACTACTGTACGCCTTTCAGGAGGCTAATTTGTCTTGCGTATCCCCCAGTTTCATCTCACTTAAAAACAACTTGCTTCCAAAATCAGACACTAAAATATGAAAGAGTCACAGCAGGTTATTACTGAAAAAAATTGCTGATGTTCTCATTTTTACCACATCATTATAAAATAAATCCACTGGAATATAAATATTGTACTTACATTTCAGAATATACTATATGGAGTGGTATAAACAAATCATTGTCTGTATGAAATTTTAGTCTGTACTGACTTCGCTAGTGTTTTTTATGTAGCCTGTTGTAAAACTAGGCAAATATCTAGACGAGTTGATTTACCCCCTGCACGACCTCTGCGCACCCCCACGGGTACATGTACCCCTGGCTGAGACCCACTGATCTACTGTACCATGAGATAGATAGAGGGCTAGCTACTGTACAGAGAGATTAGCAGGCAGAGTTCATGTAATGAATGTTTCTAAAAGAAGGTTCCAGTATTTGCAGAAGTAAATGAGGCAATTTCTGCCTCATATAAGCCAGTGGCAGCAGTTTGAAGTTCCTTCATCTTTGGGACCGATGACATATTAACACATCCCAGCAACACCATGAGGAGCAGGCCCAGGTGCTTTTTCTGGGGTGAGTACGACACCCAGGGCCAGAGGCCTGGGGAAGGGGAAAACATTTTCGCTGATCTGTAGGACAATATTTAAAGGTCGTTTTCTCCAGGAATTTTATTGTGTGAAAATTTTTTTTTTTAAATCACACTCAATTATTTGATTTTAGGATTACTATAAAATTAGTCTGTTTCTGGGGCCAAACTCTTTTTTGGACCAAAATCTATTTGTCTGTCATCATATGGAACATCTATCTATCTTTCTATCTACATATCCGTCTATAATGACTTAGTCTATTGGTCCATCTGCCTGTCTACCTAGCATCATCATATGAGACATAGTCTTTTCTCCCTCTATCAGGCTATCCGTCGAGTGGTTAGAAATGAATTCAAGAGATTCTCAGATTGGGTCATTTATAATATGTATTTTATTTATGTTTTTCTAGTCTATAAGGTTATTATAATGTGTTCATCTCCATAGTATCTGAACACCTTTCGGTAGTTCATTAAGCAACGCAACTAACATCTGATTCATAATAGCATTGTCTTCCGGCCCCCCCCAGCTTGTCAATTACACCAGTTTATACTAGACCCAATTACACCCTTGTAACAGCTTGTGTAACTTACACCTCCTGTTGTGTTAGTGAATATCAGGCTGATTTAACTGATGTCCTGCTCATGCATGATTCAGATTCCAATACAATACCAGCTGCTTCCCCTATTCCCTTCTTTCTAGAACTAAAGCTTAGAGAGCAGCTCCAGAGTGCCTCTGGAATCGCAGCTGGAGACAGCAGCCCAGCAGAGCTTTTCTGAGCCCAAAGTTCATTTCAACACACAACACGGCACTTTTCCTACCACACCGTTTACGTAAATGCTGCACAGCATAAAAAGGCATGATGTCATAAATAGCATCAGAGAGGGGGAGACTCTAAAGGGGATGGTATATGCCAGGGAGAAAAGGTGCATTTTCAGGTGAGGTTTGAACACAAATGGAGAACTCACGAGGCAGAACGAGGCAGGGAGGAGGTTCCAGGCCTCAGAGGTTGCAGAGGAGAAGACTCCTTCACCAGTCAATTGTTCAAAGGGAGTGCGGGGAGGCTGATAGTAGAGGAGGAGAAGGAACAAAGCCGAGAAGGGAGTAAAGAGAAAGAGACATGAAAATTGGATGGTGCACGTGGGTTTGAAAATCGAGGTCAGATTTGAAATGAACGGGGAATAGTGTACAGGACAGAGACAGTAGATAGAATAAAAAGCCCAGTGGTCCTGGAACTGTCTACAGCAGAGTCCCTTGCCTGCTAAAGTTGGAAGATAGTGAGACTTCCAGTCATTTCAAATCACACATTAGCTTTCTTTAAAGCACAAAGGGTCCTGTTGATTAGTACCCAATGACCCAGCCCCATCAATTGCTCTGCGCCAGGTTAACAAGGGGGAAGCCCTCACAATCTGTGCCCTCTTACCCAACCCTTTTAACATCCGATTACTATTTAACTGCAGGTCTCGGATTTCTTCTTTTCTGCGGCAAATCAGGTGGGATTATTTTTAACTTTCTGACTTGGGTGCATCAGCTGAGGTAATTTGCCCATCTATGAGGGAACTGATCTGGATTTAGCCTGTGTCTATTGGTCTGTACTTGTGGTGAGAAGTAATTATTTTAGCATTTAATCTCTGCTGTGTGCCCAGATAGCACCACAACAGGCACAGCATAAATAAAAACCACTCCAGGGCCCCATCTGACCAACATTTATTCACTCCAGAACCAGCTGAAGTTAACAGCACTCCATGTAGGACTAACATATGGGCTCAGTCCCAAACCCATGGAAGTTTTTCCATTGGCCTCAGTGAGCTTTGCATCAGGCCATATAGAGTACATAGGGCAGCAGCTGTAGGCAGATTTGGGTCTTTCGTTATGTAAAGCCCTTTTTACTAAGGGCCAGATCCTCAGCTGATGTTAATCAGTTTAAAGTCAATGGATGGAGCCCAACCCAACTTGCATTGCAATCAATGAGAAAGGGCCCCATTGAGGCCAAGGGGAGTTGAATCAATTGTCCCTTTCATGTCATTCTCCTGGATGGCTGCATACACTCACAAAATGAGCATGTTGCACATTTTATATAGAGAGCATCTTAACGTGTCCTGGGATTTTTCTTAGCAGCTCTTCCAGGGCATTGACCTTAATTCACTCTGAGATTATTTGCATCTTTTTTCTTTCCACAGCCTTCAGGGATGATTATTTGCCTTTCAACAGTGAGTATGAATTTTAATTCCCTCCAGTTCCTTATTACATTTTAATAAGAGGGGAAAGGGGCCCAGGCAAACAGCTGATGGTATTACAAAGGGACCGACACAAGGTAAAGAGGTAATGCTTAGCACTGAGGTGATACTGGTAGCCAGTCCCTGTGTGTAGAGCCCAAGAATTCCAGTTGGCAATGGCTTTTGAGACTTCCAACTCTGGCTCAGTGCCAAATCAGAACAAAAACTGATCATTTGGAAATTCTCCACATAGGAAATTCCAGAAAAAAAAACACATTTTGGGTCCATCAAAAATGTTTTGTCTGCATTTTGACTTTTTAAAATTGTGTATTGTATTAGAAGCTAATGCATATATCACCTTCTCCTGTTTCCAGTGCCAAGCTTTGGTAGGGCTGACTTCTGATGGTTTCTTTGGTACTCAGACTGCCCGCCACCTCAATTCTAGTCTTGTACAAATGAGGAACTGAGGCACAGAGATGCTAAGTGAGTTGCTAAAGGTCACGCAGGAAATTCAGTGGTAGAGCAGAGATTTGAACCCTGGTTTCAGGTCACACCTGAAACCATATATAATAATATATAACACATTTTTACAAATTGACATGAAAAGTAATTTCAAAATGAAAAACCAAAATGTTTTGTTCTGAAAAACTCAAATGTTTTGACATTGCCAGGATTTTTTTTTTCTAGTTTTCTTCCAAAACAAAATTCTGGAATAAATTGACCCAATTTCACAAAGCGTTTTGATGTCGATGGATGTGCATATTCTGAGGAGAACAGAACCATGGAATGATTGAAGGATTAGAAAAAATGCCTTGAAGTGAAAATTACAGATGCAGGCATAAATATATATTGGCACATGAATAGAAGGGAGTTACCTTACAAATGGAGAACCAGTGTTTACAAGGCCAGTTCAGTCAGGGTGGATGTGGTCCACTCCCAATAATTGTGACGCAGTGTCAGCAGCCAAATAAAAATAACCCAACATTTATTAGTTTGGAAAATCTCATCGTTTTTCAATTAATCTTATGATTTGGGAGTGTTTGCTTGTGGTTGGTGATCCCACCCCCACTTACCCACATCATCCTCTGATGGCTTGGTAGCCTGACCGAAATCAGGTACCTCCTCCTCAGAGCTTTTAAGGGAGTGGTGATAAGCTGCTTCCCCTAAGTCTTTCCCCCTAATCATAAGTATCTTCCACCACTCATGTCCCAGTCACCATCCTTAACTCTGGACTCTCCTACCCCCACGTCATCTGTGTGTGCACATGTCCTGCCCCCTCTGCTCTGCCCATCTTGAGTCCAGCTCTGCTGCAATCTTCAGCCGGGCCTTCACACTCCTTCCTTTGCAACTTCTTCCTCTGTTCCATGCCCAGCTCCTGGCGTGAGCAGAACACACTGCGGCACAATGAACTGCAACCACGTTGCCGTTATTCTCTGTTGTTCCTACTGGGTCTCCGTTCCTTTCAGGATCCAGCTCAAAATTGCCCTCCACCCACCCAAGCTCTGCCAGGAATCTTGCTCCAGTGGGACAAGGGACAGCAGAATGCTGCCTATGTCCTCTCCCTTCCCCCTGCACTGCAGGTGAAAGGGCAGCTGGTCTCGAAGCTCCTCTGCACCAGGGGAATTCCACAGCTGGAGTTCAGCTCATTGTGTTTTAGACCTTCTCTGCCCCACAGATCTCGTCTTCCTCCAGTCCCTCCTCATTCCTGTTCATCTCCTGCTGGCCTCCTCTTTGGCTTGCTCCAGAACCAGGCTACTAACACTGCAAGAACTTTCTTCCCCTCAGCTCCCACCAGTTGAAAGCCCCCTGGAATCTCCCAGCTGAACGCACGCCTTTCCCTCCTGACCTGCCTCTTTTAATCAAGTCTTCTCTACCTCTGTTTAACTCCGTGAGGGCCTGATCCAAAGCCCATTGGAAAGAGTCTCCAATTGTCCTAGGTAGTGCATAGCCAGTTGGGATGCACATATCATGAGCTCTAGCAGTCCCCAATCACTGGTGCTGCGGGTGATTCCCTGCCGCTGCTGGCTTCTCCACCAATTCCTCCCCATCGGAGTCTGATCCAGTGCCTGAGAGACAGGGCCAGCAGAACCTGACAGTTGTACTGAAACGGGTGGCTTTTTATTGTTCCAGATTTTCCTTTTGATGCTTTGGAAGATCTATATAGCGGGAGTGGCAGCAACCCCAACGTAGACTGTGGCCCCAGTGCAGTTCCCTATAACATCTCTCACTGCATCTGTGAAGACGGGTTCAGGTCCATCTCCGGAAAAGAGCCTTTCCTTGGTACCAGTGAGTCCAGATGTGAGGGTAAGTGTCACACCAGTACTGTGTCTTTCTGCAGCGTCTTTCATCCAAGGGTCTCCATTCAGGGTGGAATTCATCTCCGTGCAGAGGGCCAGCACAAGTCCAGGCATCACTTAAGGACACGGGACCCTAAATTTGGCTCCAGGGTGTTAGCAGTGAACAAAACCAAAAATCAAGCTGCATTTGTGCTGCACATCGTAACGAGGCCAAATGGTCTCACCCTGTTCTTCCCCTGAACAGATATCCCCCTTCACTGCCGGTCAGGTTTCGCGAGAGAAAATGACTACGTGAAGATGTGTTTGAATGGATCACAGCAGGTAAGTTAGCAATGTCAGGGAGTTAGCATTGTTCCACGGATGTGAAAATAGCACTGGAGGACACACGCATGGATAAAACGCCAGTGTGGGACTGACAAGAGCTGAGGTATGTTTCTTGCTCTGACACTGGCCTACTGGCTGACCTTGGACAAGTTACTGCACTGCCCCATGCCTCAGTTTCCCCCTCTGCAAAATAGGCGAATGATGCTGATCTCCTTTGAGATCTATTGATGAATAGTGCTATAGAAGAGCTAGGGATTGTTATCCTCTATTTTAAGTGTCAACAATGAGCATTGATGATAATTCCCAGGGGTTTTCTGCCCTGCCAAGATGAGATAGAAGGGATGTTATCGAATGTATGAGCAATGCAGTTCTTACATTAAAGGTATTGTGTGCCTTCTGCTGGTGTAAATCAGTGTAGCTCCACTGGTTTTCGTGCAACCATATTGATTTACACTAGATTATGTTCTGGGACACTGTGCACGACTGGCCTTTGCTCCCCAGATGAACCCTAATGATGTCTTTTATCTCTTGTGGTTTCCCAGATTAACTTGGATAATAGGAAAAACAGCTCATTCTGTTCGCTGGTCAATTCCACCCTCAGCCTCCTGACACCTGCCTGTGAGAACGTCAGCTTGACCACTTCGCTAGAGGTCAGAAATGTTCCATTGTTAGAGAGACCCACCTTTAACACTGGGACCCCAGGTCTCTACCAGAACTGGTGTAGTTCCCTGACTGACACAGGCTGAGTCTGTTTAGACCCCCTCTTGTAGCACACCACTTTAGGAACAACGGCCCAGAGCCTCAAAGGTATTGAATGCCTAACTCTCATTGACATCAAATTTATCCCTGTGCAGAGGGCCAGAAAAAGGCGTATGTGTCACTTACATCCTATAGGATTTATAAGAGACTTAAACAACCCTTGTTCTGGTCTGCACAGGGGTGGCTATCACTTGACAAGGCAGTCCTTGTTAGTCTGTCTGTCTGCCTTTCCATCTGCATGGATTTTCCACACAGATTTTTGAACTATCCTTCACTGTTTTGGTAGCTCCGTAAGTACTTGAATCGTCTCCTAGGGCCTGATCCCAAAGGCCACAGAAATCATTGGGCTGCAACCCACCACACAGCCATTGCTTCCCACCAGGAGTTCCACACTTAAGTGCATGGAGCTGGATAGAGGGAACGTAGGCCCCATTGAAATGCAGGGGAAAGTGGGAGACTTTCCAAACAGTCATGATGCAGGGTCTGATCCCCGAACCCTCTAGGAGACAGCAGCATCCTTCGAACACGTCCTTGCTGACAGCTCCCTCTGGAGCCTCGAAAGCAAGGAGGAAGTCGCTTCTGCTGCGACGCTGCTTCTGCAGAGTTTGGGGTCAGCCGCAGTGACAGCTGCCCTCACCTCTCCAGAGAACCAAACCCAGACTGCGACCACCAAGCTAATGGGTAAGAAGTAAAGACTGGGCCCAAGCCATGAAATTCACGTAGGAGTTGGGGGCCAGGTTTTTAACCATTTACCGCCAGCTTTTTGGGGTCTTCAGTACAGGGTTATGATTAAAGATCAGTCTGGGGATTGGTCCTGCTTTGAGCAGGGGGTGGGACTAGATGACCTCCTGAGGTCCCTTCCAACACTGATAGTCTATGATTCTGTGATTCTCAAGAGGCTCTACAATCAGCCCTGGATCCAGGTGTGGATTTAGAGGCTGGAGTTGCCCAGAGAAGACAGGAACTAGCTTTTTGACAGGATCCCTTGGGGGCTGCTCCATGAACAGAGAGATTGCCATTGAAGTTCCTTTGATTGTAAGAGCACTGGGGCAGGTACTGTCTCCTCCAACATGTCTGTTCAACACCCAGTAGAGTGGGGCCCTGATCCCTAACTGGGGCCTCTGGGTGCTACTGTAATACAGCTAATAAATGTGCATGAGAAATACTGAGTTACCCAAGCCCCTTTCTCTCGGCACCTTTCAGCGATTCAGACAAAGCTCACCAATGAGAACTGTAGTCTGCAGAGCGAGGGACTTGGATTCCGTGCTCACGAAGACAGGATGGATATTCACTGCACTGCCGTTACTGATGCTGATGTGGAAGGTATCATGGAGACATCCCTGCAACCCACTGATCATAACTACATTAGTCTCCGGTGCCTTGTAGTTCAGGGCTCATGAATATAAAACTAGCACCCTCATGGGGTAGTAACTTGCCTGTGGCAAGTTGGCCCTTACTCTGTGAATGGCGCCATGAGGTCAGCAGGACTCCTTGGGGAGCAATTTACTATCCGTTGTCTTCAATGGGTTGACAACAGAGAGTTTGATCCCGTATGAGTAAAGGGGCAGAATCCAGCCCGTAGTGTGGGAAGCAGCCATGCTGTGCGAGTCCTCTAATAATGAAATCACAGAAACAGAGAAATGTAGGACTGGAAGCGACCTCAAGAGGTCACCTAGTCCATCCCTCCACATGGAGGCAGGATGAAATATACCTAGACCAGCCCTGACAGGTGTTTGTCCAACCTGTTCTTAACCCCCTCCCCCCCCCCGCAATGATGGGGATTCCACAACCTCCCTAGGTCACCCATTCCAGTGCTGAGCCATCCTTAGAGTTAAACAGACTTTCCTAATTTCTGACCTGAAGCTCCCTGGTTGCAAAAGCTGAATCCTTCCTGTCCTGCCCTCAGTGGAGGTGGAGAATAATTGATCACCATCCTCTGTATAGCAATCTTGTATGTACTGAAAGACTGTTATCAGGTTCCCCTCTCAGCCTTCTCCTCTCTGAACTAAATATTCACAATTTTTCCTCATAGGCCAGTTTTCTAAACAAGCATCTCAGCGATTAATGCACCGACAAAGGCCCTGATCCTGCTCAGCACCCTCAGCTCTCACTGATTTCTCAGGGTCAGGCCCAGGTCTTGCATTCCTTAAAAGGCTCTTTCTTCCTGTTCTTATAGGGTCAAGCCCTAACATTCCCCACTGTGTTTTTAACTCAGCACTTCCTCAGGTACTGAGGTCAAGGCAAGTTTGCCCAAGTAAGGACTCAGTGGGCACTTTCAAAGTTCGCTGTGTGGGCAGGAATGTCATAGGGGCTTGATCAACCGTCAGTCCCAGACTGTGGAGAGGCTTTTAAACCATTAAACCTAGCAGAGAAAGGCCTGGCAAGAACAAACAGCTGGAAGTTGAAGCTGGGCGCATTCAAATTAGAAACAAAGCACAGATTTTTAACAGAGGACCATTAGCCACTGGTTCAAACTGCCAAGGGAAGTGATGGATTTCTCATCTCTTGATAGATCCAGATGGCTGCCTTTCTAGAAGAGATGTTTTAGCCAGACCCAAGTGATTGGGCTCAGTACAGGAATAACAGGGTGGAATTCTCTGGCCAGGTCAGACTTGAAGATCTAATGGTCCCTTCTGGTCTTACGGTCTGTGAATACTGGCCAATCTGATTCTATTTGACCCCAGACCTGTTAACATAAGAACGGCCATGCTGCATCAGACCAATGTTCCATCTAGCCGAGTATCCTGTCACTGACAGTGGCCAATGCCAGAGCTTCACAAGGATTGTAACAAACAGGGCAATTTGGAGAAATCAACCCGTCTTCCCCTCCTGGTTTCTGTAACTCAGAGGTTTAGGATAGCCACAAGCTGAGTGTCCCCCTGAAGTTAGTGACATTTGTGGGCACCTTGCAGAGCTGGGCTCTGTGCTATCTACCTTAAGCAAAAGGAAATCGTTTTTATCTGTTGGTTCAGCCATTCTCTGGAAGCTGGTGGAAACTTTTTTTTTCCTGCAGAAAATAGCTTTTTTGATAAAATGGCATCTTGAGCAAAAAATGTTAGTTGTTGTTGGAATTTTTTTCCTTTTTTGACAAAAAAACCCACAAAAAATTGAAGGAAACTGTGGGGGGAAAGAGTCATTTTCATCACAATTTTTTGCAGGAAGAAAACAAAACTCCCCAACCAGCCCTACCATCTGCCCCTAAGCTGTTCCACCCTCCCCCCCCTTTGCTGCTTGCAGGTTCTGCTGCTGTTGCTTTTATCTCCTATGTGGGGCTGGAGTCCCTACTGGGAGGGAGATTTTTGCAGGATGAAAATCGAGAGAGCGAGGCAAGACCAGAACAGGTTCACGTGAACTCCAGAGTGGTGAGTGCCTCCACCAGCACTTGGAAGAAGAAGCCTTCCAGTCCCATCAACCTCACCTTCCGGCACCTCGAGGTGGGGCAACAATGTGTGTCCTCAATATGTAACAGCATGAGTTGGGGAAAAGAGTCTGTTATAACCCATCTTGTCTGTTATGGTCCCCTGCAGAGTTTGTCAGTCCTTAAAGACCCAAACCATGACCCTGGGTCTCTGAGAGCCCTCAGGGAATTTTGGAGCTGGATTCGCATCTAGATCAGAACTCCATGACTTGGGCCCAGCTTTAGATGCTGCAGCAGTTCAGCCAGAGTGGTGGTAATGGGTTTGCCACCTCTCAGGTACAAAAAACCAGGACACATGGGATGATGCTGTGCCCATACCACTGGGCAGCTGGCCGTGTGCACCGAGTGCCCTTATAGATCTCCCATGGCAGCCGCCTCAAAAGGGGGCAAATCCTGGGGAAACCTGGACAGGTGGCAACCTCAAGAATCTCTGTCTTCCTAGCCTCATACCCTGTGGTGGTGAAAGGCTCAGAGAGGGGGGAGGATACTGGGGAAGTATCATACGATGATGTGTTCACCACGGCTCCCCCCGGAAATGGCAGGGATGGCCAGCCATGGGATCCCACTGGTGTGGCACTGCAGGTCATAGGATCCCATTGGCAAGTTGTGTCCTGGGATACCCTCTGCTTGGTATGGAAGCACCTGGGATCCCAGCAGTGTGGCAGGAGCTGGGGGAAGGGCACCATCAGACTCACAGTTTAATTTAGTCTGTGGCTAAGCACAGAGCTCCACCTGCCACTGGCCTTTGTGCAGTCACTGCTGCATCCCTGTATCCCACGGTGCTGCCCAGCTGCCCTAGGCTTCTGTGAGGTCACCGCCTCACTCCCTGGACTGTATCACAGGCCCACAGAGGCTGCTGCCTGGCTCCTCTGTTTCCTGGGGGGCTGCTGGCCTGACATGGACAGGGATAGGATCAGCACACCCAGCCCTCTCTCCCAATCCAGCCTCTCAGTCTCTCTCCCCCTCCCTGGCCTCCTCATCCTCAGGAACCTATGAGCAGGTGGATGCTTTCATTCTCTTTGCAGTGGGTTTTCGGGGGGAGGGGGAGGTGGGGGCTCCCATTGGGTTGGGTTCATTTAATTTTGCTTGGTCATGATCCATCATTGAACTATCCCAATTCTAGAGGAGGGGCCAAAACCAAAGCCTGGACCAAAACTTCCCAAGTTTTAGGCTCCATCCCCAAAAGCTGCGCCTTGGGCCCATTTCTTGCAATGAATATTTGTAACCTCTCTGGACTGAATACTAAGACTCAGGGCCGGTGCAAGGAAGTTTCACGCCTTAGGCGAAACTTCCACCTTGCGCCCCCCCAGCCCTACAGCAGCTCCCCGCCCCCCCCCCAGAAGTGTGCCGCCTGTCCCCGTGGCAGCTCCCCACCCCCTGGCCTGAGGATCCCTGCGGTACCTCCCCACCCCAGCTCACCTCTGCTCTGTGTCCTCTCCAAGCAGGACTGCGCAGTGGAACCCCTGGGCTGGCGGCTGCCGGCAGCGGCGTGCTGACCCAGCGGACCTCCCTGGGTTGCCAACAGGGCACTAGGGCAGCCCAGAGGATTCTGGGGGCCTGGGGTCTTCGGCGGCAGGGGGCCCCCGCTTTGGTGGTAATTTGGTGGCGGGGAGCCCTTCTGCTCTGGGACCCGCCGCCGAAGTGCCCTGGAGACCTGCCACAGGGCCCCCCCACCGCCGAATTGCCGCCAAAGCGGGACCAGCTGCCGAAGTGCAGCCGGGTCTTCAGCGGTAATTCTGTGGTGGAGGGCCCCCGCCGCGGTCTCCGGAGCACTTCAGCAACTGGTCCCAGAGTGGAAGGGCCCCCCCGCTGCAAAATTACAGGTGAATTACTGCCGAAGACCGGGCTGCATGTCGGCAGCGGATCCCGCTTCGGCGGTAATTCACCGGCGGGAGGTCCTTCCGCCCCGGAGCGGAAGGACTCCCCACCAGCAAGGACTGGGAGCAGAAGAAGCTCCAGGGGCCCGGGCCCCACGAGTGTTTTCCGGGGCTCCAGGAGCGAGTGAAGGACCCCGCTCCAGGGGCCTCAAAAAACTCTCATGGGGGCCCCTGTGGGGCCTGGGGCAAATTGCCCCTCTTGTCCCTCTCTCTGGGTGGCCCTGCTGGCGCGCTGACCCAGAGGAAGCCCTGGGTTGCTGGCTGCTGCGGTGGCGCCCTGACCCAGGGTGACACCCTGGGCTGCGGGCTGCCGCGGCGGTGCCCTGACCCGGGGAACCCCCTGGGCTGCCGGCTGCAGCGGCGGCGCCCTGACCCAGGGGACCCCCTGGGCTGCCGGCTGCCGCGGGCAGCTCAGACTCCCTCTCTGTCCCAGCAGCAGCGGCTGCTTGACCATTTAAAAAAAAATTGGGGGGCGCTTTTTGGCGCCCCCAAATCTCGGCGCCCTAGGCAACCGCCTAGTTCGCCTAAATGGTTGCACTGGCCCTGCTAAGACTCAAATTCATCCTGGTGTAGCTCAGCTGATGCCATTGGATGAATTAACCTTGCCTTCCCATCACCTTTCCTCCCCCTGGTGTTTGTCCATATCCCTCATTTTGTCTCCTCTTGCATGTTAAGCTCTTTGGGGCAGGGACCCTGTATGTATCTACCAGGCAGTAGGGAATATAAAGAGCAAGATTTCAGACTGGCGCTCTTGGGATGCGGATTCTACTCCAGGGTCTTCTGTGAATTTGCTGAGTGAACTTGGACAAATTACTTAACTGCTCTGTTCCTCAGCTTCCCCATCTGTAAAATCAGATTAATCCAACTGACCTTCATTTAAAGTCCTTGGATAAAAATAATTATTGAGGGTGCTATAAAATATGTATTATTAATAATAACAGTAACCCTGTGTTTGGCACCATTGCTGTAGTAGAGTGCCAAGATATGGGTCTTAAGGGTACTTTATGCCAGTCCATTATTTCTGCTCCCTGAAATTAGCCGAGGACTGGTCCCATGGGCTCTCATCCCCTGAGATCTATGAAAGACCAAACATCAGAAGATCCCAGGGACACATGACTGGCTGTAGCAATTCAGCCCATGTGTCCGTCAAATGCAGCATCCTTCCTGATGAGTCTAGCTGTTTGTGCGATGCAGAGCATGGTGGGGAGAGAGAAAACTCCTGCTTGATACTAATCACCATCTCCTTGAGTGAATCCATGAGCTCAGAACTCATCCCTGGGTTGATTTGCTGTTAAAGGCTCTGCTGTTGCTTCATATGGTCTGAACCCCCTTTCTATCCATGATTGCTAATTCTTGCAGGACAAGACTCTGCTGGATAGGGCCATCTGTGTCCACTGGAACTCTGCAGGCCAGGATGGTGTGTGGTCCCCTCAGGGCTGCCAGCACCTTCACTCCAATGTCACTCACACGCGGTGCAGCTGTCGCTACTTGGCCAGCTTTGCGGTGCTGATGGCACCTGGTGTCGTTGAGGTATTTGGGGCTTTGGGCTTGAAATCAAGTGTCTCTGAAAGTGTCAGTGCATGGGATGCTGGGCTCCCCACTATGCATAATGATGTCCCTTTGGCCAAGCAGTTGGCCAATACTCAGGGTCTTGCGGGGTGGAGAAATTGATGCTACTGCACAGGTCTGTACTTTGGTGTAATCTTGTTTATAAACAAAACATGTACACAAAGACCTATTTTCCTGAACACAGGACAAACAAAGAACAGGCAGTTTTCTGGCTTATAGATCTCCATGCCTGCCACTTCAGCGAGCTTTGTGCCCAAGGAGTTCTGTCTCTCTGCTGCCTCTCAGAGTCACGCTGACAACTGTTTCTCAGGGCTTTCTACCTCCAACATACACAGGCTGAAAAACCAATCTCCTAGACCCTGCATCTGCAGCCAGTGAAACTCCTCAGCCCACATGGCTCAGCTCTGACCTGCCATGTGCCTTGGGCAGTCCCTCCATTGTTCGTAGCTGTCTCTGCTGCATAAACAGGATTGGACTTTAACAGCAGCGGCAGCAACAACAGCTCCAGCCCATCTCAACTGATGTCTTTTCTTTTCCCCAGGGACAGCAGGATCAGGCCTCAGCGGCAGAAATCCAAACCTGCATTCATTCCTGTCAAACCCAATCTCCACTGCACCCCACACACCTAGCATTGCCATGCAAACATCACTGCGAGTTTCCTGCTGTCTTGGAGATCTTGGACCCTTTCTGTAGAGTCTGAGAGTTTGGACTGACAGAATTCGATATTTACAACCCAGACTCCTCTGGGCTCACCTACCCTAGTACCACTGACTCACAAAACAGTGTTGTCCTCTAGCTCAGACAGAGGACTTGGGAGGAAGGATTGTCTCTTACATCACCAGCACAATGGGCTCTGATCTTAGTGAGGGCTTCTGGGTGCTGTTGTAATAGAAATTCCTCTTTGCTGTTGCGTCTTCCTCTTTGCTGATGAAAATAAGATTGTTTTACTGTTAACCCTACTGAGCCAGTGCGGCTAGATTTGCATGTTACTCCTGCAGAATCAGCAGAATTGGTCAATAGATTCCAGTTGTGGAATCTTTGCTGTGAATGACGCACACTGCAGAAGGAACCCAGCTAGATGCTCTGACCCCAAGCTGAGTTTGCAGGACCGGGAGTTAGACAAATATTTCTTTTGACCCGTCCACTGAGCAGCACGTTTAATAGGGTCACAGAGATGCTAAACATAGCGCCATTTCTGCGTAGACCGACACTTTAGTGGAGGTGATGATCAGCAGATAAGATGACCCGTTCTGGGCACCTTTAATCCTATACGCCTTGAAAATCTGAAAACATGAGCAATTTTCTTTGTATAAGGTATAGTTAAAAACAACTCCATGTTTCCATGAACTTGAAATTCTGTTTTTTAGTATTGAGGTTTGTGACAGGGCATTATTCCACTCCTGTCTCATTTCTAGCCACAAACGGCTTGGAGACCATACACTCCTTAGCTCACTCAACCAAGGGCAGGGGCACAAAGGTATTTCCCCTTTTAGAGACCTTTTCTGGCTCCGACTCTAAAAGTGTAGGATTTGGTTTCATGTCATATCCCGTCCCCCACCACCACCTGCACTTTTCTATTTTCTGGGCTAATGGCTTGATTAGCCCTGTAGCTTTCTCCAGTCTGTGCCCAATCTGTCAATTTGGCACAACTTTGCTCCTTAGATTTAATTGGTGATCCAGTGATCAGACTGCTGGTTAAAAACTATAGCAATAACCAAGAGATCATCAACCTCTGTTTTACATTAGGGTTATAACTTTAAACTCTGACAGCTAGACATATTGGAAGTACCGGCCAGCTTGTAGGATGTTGTGCATCTTTCCACTAGGGGGCGCTCTTGCTTTGGCAAATTCAAAGCAAGAAATAAGGAGACAAGCAAATCTAGGGAAAAGAGAAACAATTCCCTTCCTTTGAAGGCAGTTGACATTAGCGTGAACAGATGTCCCGATTTTATAGGGACAGTCTCGATATTTGTAGCTTTTTCTTATATAGGTGCCTATTACTCTCCACCCCATCTTGATTTTTCACACTTGCTATCTGGTCACCCTAGTTAACATGTTACAGGAGGGAAGGGCGATGCTCATCAGGATGGCAGAGAAAATACTGCATCTAATAATCCAGAAAAATCCCTTGCCATTTCTCATTATATCTTAATAAATAAAATAAATAAATAAATAAAAACAAAAAAACTAACCAACCAACCTATAGGCTAGATCCTCAGCTGGCGTAATCAACATAGCTCCATTGAAGTCAGAATTGTGCCCATTTACACCCACTGAGGATCCAGGCCTATAAATGAATTGTAATTAACTCACTGGATAAACTGAACTAATGACTTTCTCTCCAAAGGGGCTTTCGCAAACTACTGTAAAATGAGCCAGTCCAGCGTACAGTCTAGTCTTGCTTCTCTAGTCTTGGGTCATAATAAAATGTCAAGCTAATCCACCCAAGACAGTCAGCGTCACATGAGAATCCACTGAATTTCGATCATAGCCATCATGCTAATATAGCAGAAATAGGGTTGGGGCAGTTTACAGCAATTCTCATGTGTCTTACGCAGCGTGTGTAGAGGAATTGCTTCTCTGGCCTCTGAAATGTGGCTGCCTCTTGAGTGGAAGGCATCTTGAAAATCAAGCCACTAGAACTTCAGCTCCAAACACCCAGGCCTCTGCTGCTTTAGCTAAAGGAAAATGTCTGTGGCCACCGTTATACCAGGCCCTTTACGCACGCTTTGGGCAGCCACTAGAAGAGTGGTTTTCAAAACATTTTTCTGGCAACGCAGTTGAAGAAAATTGTTGATGCCCACAACCCAACGGAGCTGAGGATGAGAGCTTCAGGGTGTGGGAGAGGGCTCAGGGCTGGGGCAGGGGATTGTGGTGCAGGAGGGGGTCCAGGCTCTGGGTTGGGGGTGCAGAGCCTCTAGAGTGGGGCTGGGGATGAGGGCTTTGGGGTGCAGGATGGGGCTTTGGGTTTTGAGGGGGGGCTCAGGGCTGGGATAGGGGATTGGGGTACGGGGGTGAGGTGCAGGCTTACCTGCAGCAGCTCCCAGTCAGCGGCACAGCAGGGGTGCTAAGGCAGGCTTCCTGGAAGTGGCCAGAAGCAGGTCTGGCTCCTAGGTGGAGGTGTGCAAGTGGCTCTGCCTGGCTTTCGCCTGCAGGCACCCCCCCCCCAGCTCCCATTGGCCATTTCCTGGCCAATGGGAGTGCAAAGGCAGTGCTTGGGGCGAGGGCAGCACGTGGAGCCCCATAGCCCTCCCACCTAGGAGCTGGACCTGCTGCTGGCCTCTTCTAGGGCACAGTGTGGTGTCAGAACAGATAGGAACTAGCCTGCCTTAGTCAGACAGCACAGCTGATGGGACTTTTAACGGCCCAGTTGGTAATGCTGACCAGATTTGATGCGACCCAGTGCCTTCCATTCCATGACCCAGGGCTGGGTCACGGCCCACAGTTTGAAAACCACTGGCCTAGAAGGTGAGATTGCTAAATTGCTCAAGGACCTAAAACCAGCATGATGCGGTAGGAAAGGCATAGTTCCCGGACAGACTAGAAGCCCCAAAGGCCCTGCTTAGCAGGGTGCAGGTGAGTGGGAAGCAGCCCATGGCCCTGACTTCAGCTGTTCTGTGTTGCAGGTGGATTTTGCCCTCTTTGTTATCAGCCAAACCGGGCTCATCATCTCCCTGATCTGTCTCATCGTGGCTATTGTCACCTTCCTCTTCTGCCACCCCATCCGTAACACTAGCAGCACCTTCCTCCACCTGCAGCTCAGCATATGCCTCTTCTTGGCTGATCTCCTCTTCATAGTGGGAATAGACAAGACTTACAACAAGGTACAGTAGGTGTAGAATTCTCCAGGCACTGTTCACAGCTCCAGTCATGGTTTCTTCACCTATCTGCGTTGGGATCTCACATATGTTGGGCTGACTCCCAAATGGGCCGGATTCTGCTTCCATTTTCGCTCTGCTATTTCAGTGGAGTTACTCCTGTTTACGCCAGAGTGAATGAGAGGATAATCAGGTCAATGGACTGCAGTAGAGACTGCACCACCCAGGGACGATTTTAGACACAACAAATTCTGCATCATGGCAGGAGTTAGACTAGATGACCCTTGCGGTCCCTTCTACCCCTATGGTTCTATGATTCTGTGACCCATTGTAACTGCGACCTTTGCTGGGTAAAACCTCAATAATCTAACCCACACCCAGTTGCCCCAGGTTAGAGGCTTCCTTCCAACCCCACCACTGGGCTGATTTCGTTGAATCTGAGCTGATATTTGGATCCGGCTGGAACTGATTCCATCCCAGTGCAAATCTCAGCAGGTATGAAACAAAGCCAAAGCCTGCTCTGACCCCGCTGAGACAAGATCCCCAGATTTCCACTGGCTGTACCTATAATGCAGCATTGAGCTGGGGCAGTGCTTCTCACGCCAGGTGTTCGACAGACTTAGGGTCAGTTTCAGTTTCTCACCCTAAGCGTTTGCCTGGCCATAATCTAGATGCACCCTCCTAAGGCAGGAAGAAAGCTCATCTTGTCAAATAACCCTGGACTGACTTTCCATTCCTCCTCCAGCTCATGTGTTCCATCACCGCCGGCTTGCTGCATTACCTCTTCCTGGCTTGCTTTGCCTGGATGTTTCTGGAAGCGGTGAACCTGTACCTCATTGTCAGGAATCTGAAGGTGAAAAATTATGCAGGCACGGTCAGATGCACAAGAAAATGCATGTACGTCTTTGGCTACGGACTCCCAGCAGTGATTGTGATCACGTCTGCAACCAGCGCACCCAGCAGCTATGGAACTCCTTATGAGTAAGTCCTGTGTGACAAGGGGGAGCTTTGTCTCAGTGTGGAGAAACTTGTGCATCCTCCAGGCACTGGGGTGAATTCCATTCACACTGACTGTGTAAAGACCCCAGCCTTAGATCAGCAGTGGCAACTCATCTTAGTCCTTCAGGGCAAAAGCCCAGGCCTCTACCACTTGAGCTAAAGGATCAACTCCATTAGCTGGGAGCAATAGTAGGCTCTTATTCTCTATGTGGACCAGCCACTGGGTGGTGGTGGGGACACAACACATTTAGCTAGCATGTTACAATTGCTCTCAGCAGGTTTCCTCTTCTGCTTGCTGTATCCTAATCCTTCCTCTCTGTGGGGGGCTGGATTAGATGACTTCTTGAGGCACTTTCCAGCCCTACATTTCTAGGAGTCTTGTTTACAGAGAGTGGGCTGATGGAGAGTGTAAACAGGAAGCAGATAATGCACTGCACATCTTACAGTCCACCTGGGTTGTAAATACCCTGTGTGGAGACATTCGATCCTGCACGCCCCTAACACTACCCAAGCTCACCCCAAATCCCAGACCTCTACCCTCTTCCTTCCAAGTCCCAGCCTGGGCCTCTACCTACATCTTTCCCCACAGCTCTCAGCCTCCCAGTCTGAATCCAGGCTTGGGGTTCTCTCCACATATGGAAGCCCCTGACTCTTCTCCCTAGGCAGACTTCCATAGTCTCTATAACAATATATTCCTTGGTTTCTGTTGGTTACTACCCATCTCTGTTGGGTGCTGCTTGAGAACCAGTAACTCCTGAAACCGATATACCCATTGCTCTGTTCCAAGTGCTGGTGACCAAATAGAACTGGATCTTCCCCTTTCAGTCTCAGCCTTTAAACTGTCCCGTTTTTGAACCCTGTTATCCTGAAGTCTGACCTGATTCCACTTGTGGGTCTATTAGCGGAACTGGAGGATGGGGGCATACCTGGCAATGCCGGTGCACCAGCTCACACGGCAGTGGTGCAGAGGTAGCAAATGCAGGCCGTACAGATCTTGTCAGGGTTCTGCTGATGGCCTTTCTCTCTTTCTTCATAGCTGCTGGCTCAATCCTGATAACGGTTTTAGATGGAGTTTCCTTGGGCCTGTCTGCGCTGTGGTTGTGGTGGGTACTGCAGGGTCTTGGGTTTCCCAGAGCAGCAGAACCAGAGGGCTGTGGTAGAATCTCTCATAGATGGGAACACCAAAGAGATGGGGCCCAGATCAGAGTCACTAGGAAGAGGTGGGTCTGAGGCATCCTTGGTCTGGAGGCTGAAAGCGTACAACCCGACCTGACCAAGGAGATTTTGCCAAATGAATGTATGGCTACCCCATTTTGGGAATGGCAGCCCCCCGAGGAGCAGCTGGCATAATTCCAGAGCCCTGGCCCCTACACATCCTCAGTGAGGCTAGCAGTGACAGACACCCCAGAGAGACAAGCCTCCTAAGAAGAGCTATTGCCTATGGTGTGGGGGAGTTGGGGGGATGGGCCATCTAGAACATAAAGAACAACATTGTTCAGAGCCATCTGAGCCACAGAGTGGGCCTTATTCTCCTCACACCCGTTTCCCTCCATTGTCTTCAGTGGAGTTTCTCCTGATTTATACTGGCCTCAGGGAGTGGGGAAACAGGCCCAATGGAGTTACTCCTGGTTTACACCAGGCTGAGTGAGAGGGGAATCAGGCATCACCATGTGTTTTTGACATTCATTGATGTTCAATATTCTCACGGTCCAGAAAATTTCCTGGCCCGTTTAGGCCCCTCACGTATATCATCGATCAGCACAAGGCCTGGGGACTGGAGCAGCAAAGTGCTGGGGCTGCAGGTCAGCTGTAAGGCATTTCTCTGGCACGCTAGGCCATCTCGAACCACCGGCCAAAACTAATTCCAACCCCAGAGTCCAATTTAATGTTCCATCCCACGGGCCAGATCCTCAACTGGTGGAACTTGGTTACAGTTCGGTCAGGCGCTAGGCTGATTTACACTAGGTGGGGCTCTGGAGCCTGAGGTTGAAATGAAATGTACGAGGGACTCCTTTGGTTTTTCTCTTTACAGATAAATTTAGTGTTTTTCTGCCTTACTCTGAAGCTTTTGCGAGAGCATCTTTCCTCCCTCAATGCAGAGCTGTCTACTGTGAGGAACACCAGGCAAGATTCCTGGGGGGGAAATGGATAATCTCTCTCTAGGTTATTATGTGGGCCCTGTCACAATAGTGACTGAATATCTCACAGATGAACTAACAGTTTTAGCCTCTCAACACCTCTGGGCGGTGGAGGAAATACTACTCACCTAGTCCCAGATAGGGAAACTGAGGCATGGAATGGGGTTGCCAACTTTCTTCTCACACAAAACTGAACACCTTTGCCCCACCCATTATCTGATGCCCCACCCCCTTCTCACTCCATCTCCCCTCCCTCTGTCACTCGCTCTCCCCACCCTCACTCATTTTCTCATTTTCACTGGGCTGGCTCGGGGCTGGGGTGTGGGAAGGGGTGAGAGCTCTGGCTGAGAGTGCGAGCTTCTGGGGTGGGACTAGGTCTGAGGGGTTCAGAGTGCAGGAGGGGGCTCTGGCCTGGGGACTGGGGCCCAGGAGGGGGTCAGGAGTACAGGTTTTGGGCAGCACTTACCTCTAGCATCTCCCAGAAGCAGCAGCATGTCTCCCCTCTGACTCCCATGTGGAGGCGTGGCCTGGTGGCTCTGGTTCCTGGCCAATGGTAGTTGCGGGGGCAATGCTTGGGACAGGGCCAATGCGCAGAGCCCCCCTAGCTGCCCCTATGTGTAGGAGCCAGAGTGGGAACATGCCGGCTACTTCCCAGAACCTGCATGCCGCTGCCAACTGGACAGTCAACGGCCCGGTCAGCGGTGCTGACAGGAGCCTCCAGGAGCTCTTTTCAACCGGATATTCCAGTCGAAAACTGGACAGCTGGTCACCCTAGCATGGAGCAATCACAGGATTTGCCCACAGGGAGTCTGTGGCTGAAACAGGACTTGAACCCAGACCACCTGAGTTCAAGTCCTGTGCCTTAGCCACAAGACCTACCTTCCTCCCCTGCTGCCTCTGACATTTTAACCACCCTCCTGGCCCCTGGCACAGGTTAGTCTATTGTCCTCATTGCCTCCTGTAATAATACTTCACTCTTTTTTAGCACTTTCCATCTGTAGATCTCAAAGTGCTTCACAAGGGGGAGGTCAGGATCATTATCGCTAGCTTTAAAGGTGGAGAAACTGAGGCACAGAGAAAGGCTGTGACTTGCCCAAGGTCATGCAACAGATCAGTGCCAGAGCCTGGAATAGAACCCAGTCCCAGTCAGGTGCTCTATGCACTAGGCTGTGCTGCCTCCCATACACACTCCACTCCTGGGGCTGGTGGTAACCTCTTTCTTGCTTTTCACTGAGTGTGGGGGTTACGTTTTCAAGGGATTGGAAATGAAAACTAGGGGGGAGATTCTGCCCTCATGTCCCAGTCCCACTGCTCTCCCTGCCAGTGCCAATATCCCAGTGGCCATTACACAGTTGTTTTCCCCCCTATTTTAGGTCACTGACTTTTAAAGCCCTGGCTCATCTCTTAGTCCTGGGCCTCACGTGGGGGCTGGGCACTTTCCAGTTCGGCTCGTTGGCCACGGTGATGGGGTACCTGTTCACCATCACCAACAGCCTGCTGGGAACCTTCATCTTCGTGGTGCACTGCCTGCTCAACAGAAAGGTGATGCCTGCCCCCAGCCTATGGGCAGCAGGTGTGGGCTGGGTTTGAGCTTTTACTGGGGGTCGCAAAGGGGTAGGAGAAAGAGAGAAATGAAGGGAGTGGAAAAGGGGAGGGGAAGGGAGAGCAGTAGGGTGCTGTGAGGCAGCAGCAGGGTGCTGAAATGCAGCCACCTCTGGGGCAAAGCATGGTAGCTGTTTAGCAGCATACAGCAACACAGCACAACTCTTTAGCGCCAGAACAGCTAGGCTGGATCCTCCGTGGGGGTATTTGGGATAACGCCTTTGGAGTCAAACATCAGCTGAAGACCTGGTCCCGGGAATGGAATTGCCTGCACTGGAATTTGGCCAGCACACTGGAATTGATTGGTGTGTGTTTGTGGGATATAATATGTCAAGGTGTGGTCAGGGACTTGTGTTTACATCCCTGCTCAGACTCTGTAAGTGATGGGGGATTTTCAACCCTCAGGTGAGAGAAGAGTATTGGAAATTATTTACCAGGCTTCGACAGTCAAAGGAAGAAACTTCGTCTTCCAATATTACTATGTCTGCTCTCCCCTCCAGCACGGCCGCGGTAAGAGAGAATTGAAATGCATGGCTGCACAGCGTGAGCAGCAATGTACTAACCTCGACCCTCCAAACTCTGTCCCTTGCTTTCACTTTAATTAGCTCCATCGATAAGGTATTGCAAGCAGCGCCAACGCTCACACTAGCCGTACATCAAGTCTCTTTGTCGAGGGCAGAGTTCCACACTGGTAATGCTGAGCCCTGGGTTTTGCCCTCTTTGTGGTAAAACCAATTGGGTTAGGCCATCGGGAGGAAAATGAGAAACAACATTTTGCAAAGGTTTTAAAGAAAAATTGTCCCCAACATTTTGAATTTTTGAAGTGTTGAGATCGCTCAGGAAGTTGGTATAAAAAAACCCCCAACTGTCACAAATGTTGGCAAAGTGTTTTGACGCATTTTTGGTGCCAATTTTTTGCTACCTTTCCACCAAAACTAAATTGTCCCAATTTTTTGTCAAAAATATTACACCACATTTTTGCAAAAGAAAAAAAAAGTGCCAATTTTTTGCCAGAAAAAATGTGGACAAATTTTTGCGCATTTAAAAATGTCTGACAATCTCTAGCCGGCAGATAATTTCAGTAGTATCTTTATTGGGGGACTGATTGTCACCAGTGGGTTTTTAATGGCAGAGGATACCTACAGAGCGTTATCATTTAATAACCAGATTCGCCCGCTTTGATGTCCACCTTGTGCTGCTGATGTGTAAGGCTGGCCCTGCACTCAAGACGTCTATTTCCAGTGCCTGATTCATGCTTTGCTTCCTTTTCTTTCTGTTCCAGGATCCTCAGCAAAACGCTGTCCCATCCTACCTGAAGAAGGTGGCGAGGGATTGATCTCTGTTGCCTGGCCTCTCTTTATGGATTTTCCACGTTGTTCTCCTCTCCTGGTCCCAGATGCAAAGGAAAGGGGTTGGCACAGTCTCATTAAATGCTCCTGCTGTGTCACCAAAGAATGTCTCCATTCACAAGCCCACAAGCAAGAAAGCCATAAACTGGTGGATTCTGAGCCACCAGGCACAACTACGATACTTCAGGAGACCAGACCTATGAAATCCTGATCTCCAAGCCCTTCCCCCTGCGTTCAGTTCAGGTTTGTCTTAAGGAAGGCTCAGGTTGGAGCCTGAAAATGTAATTGAACCAATTCACCCAGTGGCCCAGTGTGTGCCTTGTTTGAGCCTTATCCTGAAACTGATTCTATACTAGGATCTAGAGCAGGGATGGGCAAACTTTTTGGCCCGAGGGCCACATCTGGGTATAGAAATTGTATGGCTGGCCATGAATGCTCACAAAATTGGGGGTTGGGGTGTGGGAGGGGGTGAGGGCTCTGGCTGGGGGAGTGGGCTCTGGGCTGGAGCTGAGGATGAGGGATTGGGAGTGTAGGAGGGGTTCAGAGGGCAGGAGAGGGATTAGGGCTGGGGCATGGGAGGGGGTCGGGGTGCAGGCTCCAGGCGGCATTTACCTCAAGCAGCTCTTGGAAGCAGTGGCATGTCCTCCCTGCAGCTCCTACATGGAGGCACAGCCAGGCAGCTCTGTGCTCTGCCCTGTCTGCAAGTGTCACCCCTGCAGCACCCATTGGCCATGGCTCCTGGCCAATGGGAGCTTCAGGGGCAGTGCTTTGGGTGGGAGCAATGTGTGGAGCCCCTTGGCTGCCCCTATGCGTAGGAGCCAGAGGGGAGACATGCAGCTGCTTCCAGGAGCTGCACAGAGCCATGGCATGCACAGAGCAGGGCAACCCCCTGACCCTGCTCCCCGGCTGGAGCGCTGGAGCTGGATAAGCCCCGGACTCCGCTCCCCAGAAGGAGCTCGAGGGCTGG
Organism: Gopherus evgoodei; assembly: GCF_007399415.2. Classification (NCBI taxonomy): domain Eukaryota; kingdom Metazoa; phylum Chordata; order Testudines; family Testudinidae; genus Gopherus; species Gopherus evgoodei. Next base: position 135,915,555 of record NC_044325.1, on the reverse strand, counting down.
ATTAAAACATCTGAAGAGCTGGATGCAGTCCCCGGGCCGTAGTTTGCCCACTCCTGATCTAGAGGCTGGCCTCAAGGCCCAAAATTTGGATTCAGATTTGTTTTTTTTCAACATCTTGGCATTTGGAAGGGTGTGAGAGATCCAGGGGTTCATCTTAGCCCATCTTTTGTTCTTTGTTTTATGCAGTCCTGTATCATTCTCACTGCAATACAGATTCCTTTGTACTAGTCAGGCATGAATCTAGGACCCAGATACTATGGTGGTTGGTGATAGATACTTAAGGTGGAATCCTGGCTTCATTGATGTCAATGGCAAAACCCCCATTGGCTTGAGTGTGGCGGGAATTCACCCACAGATTGTATTATCAGTGAGTTTCTCTTTGTATTATAGCTGGAGATGGAGCCACAGATAAGGTTGCCCAAGTGTTTCCATTCCAAGCCCCTGTTTTCAAGTGTTCATTCATAATTTTAAACGTTTCCTTTTCTGAAGCTTTTACTTTTGGGGCTAAAATTTTCCAGGCCCGCTAAATTATTCTGGAAAGTTTGAGCAAAAAATATGGTATAATACGCTATTTCTACTATTTGTGATCATGAGATTAAAGATTGTCTTATACAGATAATGTTTAGACAGAAGGTGTCAGAGTTAAGGTTGCATGTTCAGTCCTAACTTTGCCATTCCCTGACTTTGGAGTGCTTAGCTGAGCAGCATTAATGTTCTCTTGATGTAGTTTTTCTATATGGAATATAGACCATTATGGATCTGGTTATGATGATGAATAGCAGCTTACATCATAGGCCATGGAGCCTGGGAGGGCCAACTGGGCCATTGCTTGACCACTTTTTGGCAAGGCCAAACCTGAGCGGTGATGTGACCCTGCAGGCCAAGTTGCAACACCACTCAGATTTGGAAGTGGGTAGCTGTAGGAGCTGCCGGGTTGGAGGGTGTCAGACTGCTGGTGGGGGCAGCGCCTGAGAAGGGAAAAGGAGAGTCAAGAATGCGGAGGTGGGGAACCAATTCCTCTACATACTTTAAATAACGATCTGCAGGGTCTGCCTTACTTCAGCAGTCATCTTGCTAAGGAAGGCTGGTCCAGCGATTAGGGCCCTGATGTACTACCTGGGGAAGCTGGGTTCAGGGCCTGGCGCTCCACACAGATTTTCTGTGTGACCTTGGGCAAGTCACTCAAGGCCAGATTTTTAAAGGGAATTAAGCCCCTAATTTAATTCCTAAATTGCTTTTGAAAATGAGTTAGGCATCGCAGTGCTGAACAGATTAATGCTTGAATACCTTTAACAATCTGGGCTTTAGCCCTTCTGCCGCTCAGTTCCCCATGTGTAAAAGGTGGATAATAGCATCTAACATATGGCCAGATTCTCAGGTGACGAAAGGTGGTTTCACTCCCTTGACTTCAATGGAGCGTTGGTGATTGACAACTGCTGAGGATCCAGCCCATGGACTTCCATGCATCTGCTTAGAGACTTGTCATAAACAGATAGTTAAGGGTTAATGTCTCTTTTACCTATAAAGGGTTAACAAACAGGTTAACAAAAACACCTGACCAGAGGACCAATCAGGAAACAAGATACTTTCAAATCTCGGTGGAGGGAAAGCTTTGTTTGGTTTTTTTGTTGTTCTCTCTGGGTCCTGGAAGGGACTAGACATGCAACCAGGTTTCTTGCCAATCTCCCTGCTACAGTCTCTTATATATTCAGAATAGTGAGTATTAAGTAGGAAAGGCAGTTATACTCGTTTGATTGTTTCTGTATTTGCAAATGTGTATTTTGCTGGAAGTATTTTAAATTGTATATTGCTGGGGGGAGGCTTCTTTCTAGTGTCTATAAGCTGAAAGACCCTGTAACTTTTACCATCTAAATTACAGAGACAACTTTTACTTTTTTTCCTTTCTTTTTATTAAAAGTTTTGCTTTTTGAGACCTGTTTGATTTTTTCCCCTTGTTGAGGCTCAAGGGAACTGAGTCTGTACTTAACAGGGAGAAAGAAGAGAGGGGGAGAAAAAACCTGATTTCTCTGTGTTGTGATTCAAGAAGGTTGAATCACGGTGATCTCCTAGTGTACCCAGGGCGGGAAGGATCTGGGAGGAATAAAGGAGTGAGGGAGAATGGTTTATTTCCCTTTGTTGTAAGACTCAAGGGGTTTGGGTCTTGGGGGTCCCCTGGGAAGGTTTTGGGGAGACCAGAGTTTACCAGGCACTCCAAGTCCTGGTTGGTGGCAGCACTACAGAACCTAAGCAGGTAATTAAGCTTAGAGGAATTCATGCTGGTACCCCAACTTTTGGACTCTAAGGTTCAGATTAGGGAAATATACCATTACAAGACTAAGGTGCTACTCAGTGCGAGGGTATCAGCCTCTGGCTGTATAAACTGTTCTATTGCTTACTTTGCATATAAACCAATGTGTCTTTAACAAATTCTAAACTACTGATGCTTTATTTATTTTTTAATATATCTATGTCACCAACTACAGACCAGGCAGAGTGTCCTCAGAGACATCATTTCAGGTTACTGCAACCTTACTAATCGTTAAAATACAATCGTACTGCCATTGATTGCATGAGGAATCGCTGCACTCACTGCTTGTTAATGTCACAGTGGTACAGTGCCCCTTTGCGCTCTTGCACTGCTCGGGGAAAGGTTTCCTCTCCTGCCTGGTTTGCACAGGCCAAAGGAATCAGAGGAAACTGCATCCTGTTGATGACAAAGACATCAGGCACACTGGGCAGGTTGCTGCAGGTAATGTCATACTAGAGGGGTATCCTCTTATAAAAGAAACAATGAGCCCACCGTGCTGAGCATAAAATATGGAGGTAGACAAGCTTCACAGGGTTTGGCTTTAGCTTGAAATCTTCATGATTTTTTTGAACAAAGCCTGAACAGGAACCCATCCCGCACGCTAATTGCCTGTTACAAGAATAAACAATCCAGACAATTGTCATCACCCCGCCCTGATGGTTGGTAATCCATCACTGACGGTGACCACTATATTGTCACAGTTCTCATCTATGGCTATGCCTACGACTCTGAAGCCTGAACCCTGATATACAGAGGGACTGGGAAGTCCTTGTCTGGGATGTTTGATGATGCAACTCTGAGGTGCCTTTCAGCCTGGAGACAATTTCGTTGATCCTGCTCAAACCTGTAACATGCTGATCTTGTCAGAGATGGCCAGTGAGTCCTGTTCTGAGCCATTTGCTCGAGTTCCTGGAGACTGATGCCAGCCCACTGCAGCCTGATAAATAACTAAACAACCGCAGATATAATGGAGATAACAAAATATACCCAGACCTTCTGGTCCTCAGCCCGCCCCCTCCCACAAAAGCCCAATATTGGACTCAGATCATGTAGTGTTTAAAATATGGTCTGGGGCCAAATTCCTCCCCTAGTTCTACTTGCATAACCCCAGTGATGTCACTGGTGTAACAGAATGGGGTGTTACTGTTTTCCCATGCACAGAAACTTGTTTGCAAAGAGCTATAAAATACTTCAGAGGCAATTGTTGTTTAAGATGACAGAAACAAGAAGAGCCCAATGGGGGAGCACAGGGGGAGTAACAGACAGCAGGAGCTCTGAGAACAAACTGAATGCTGAACTCAGCACATAGACTATCCCAGGCTGGCAGACCCTATGGGCACTGTAATTAAAGATCCACAGCACAGCAGTGGCTGGCCTGAGGCAGTTGACTTAGGCTTGAACGGCTTGGGCTGCAGGGCTTTAAAATTGCAGTATAGATGCTTGGACTCGAGTTCAAGCCTGGGCTCTAAGACCCTGCATGAGGGAAATTTCAGAGCCTGGGCTCCAGCCTGAGTATCTATACTGTAATTTTTAGCCCCACAGGCTGAATCCCATGAGCCTGAGTCAGTTGCCCAGGCTCTGAGGCTTGGTGCATTTTTTTTTTATTGCAGTGTAGACTTACCCTTGTGATGGACTGTTCACTCCACACTTCGCCTGAAGGGAGTAAGGTAGCGTGGAAGGGGCTCATTAACTTAGAAGGCTGCATCTGGGGGAGGATTAGCTGGCCACCCTAATGGCAGATGAAGTTCAGCTGTGCAGGTGTAGGCAGCGACAAAGCTAGAAAGCTGAGCCCAGAAAGGGCTGTAGGAGAAGTAGCCTGTAGTTACCTGCTGGGAGTTTGAGTTGAGCCAGGGAGTAAGGAGACTCTGCTTGCTGGACATAGAATCCTTGTTCTGGAGCCTGGGAAGCGGGCAGGCTTGTGTTCCCCTACCTGCCATGGGGGAAGTGGCACAGTCTTAGGTTAGAGGATGGCCTGGTGAGACTTTGCTACCCACAGCAGGGGAATACATGTGACCTGGCTGGAGGACTAAGCTACGAAGAAGGCGCAGCCAAGTCACGCACAGGGAGCTTGCTGCATCCTAGAGAGTGAGAGGGGCTGTGGTCAGAGCAAACAAAGGAAGGGGGCATCAGACCTGGATGGAGCCAATCCTCAGAGCAGCCAGGAGGAGGTGCCCTAGCAATGAGTAAGCCCTGTGACAGCCCGGTTTAGAAATGCTGGACTCTTCTGCTGAGTTGCTTAACTTGGGCATTAAACCCCGGTGTTTCAATGCAGGGTAATTACTGCTGAGTCACACTGGCAGGAGGGCCCCATTCAGTCCAAAGAGAGACTGAGGCCTTGTCTACATGGGAGAGTTCTACTGGTATGGTTATATTGGCATAATCCCCAATCCTGATCACTCTCGTGCTGGTATAAACTGACCAACTGACAAACTGAAAAGACACATCCTGGAATAAATGTGTCTACACAGAAGGTTACACTGATATTACTATATCACTTTACATTTGCATTTTGGCTTCTACTGGTAAAACTTTACCATGCAGACCAGCCCTGAGATCTTTTCAATAGGCATGGACTATTAGAAAAGCAGGTGTCACTCCACTGAAGTCAATGGGGGATGCTTAAACAATGAGTCAGTCACTCCAGGTTTGAAAATCATTCTCTGATCAGAAAGCCAGGAGTAAACGGGGGCCAAAGTGGAACTAGTGAATAGAGGATAAGCCATTTTGTGAGGCAGGCTCTACCATGAGACATTCACACATGCAGTCATTTAATAAGGCTCCTAAAGGAAGCTCATCTGAGATGCACGGAGACTGGAAGCCCAGACAGTCCCTCATTTATCTGATGGCTGCCACCTTGGCAACTCCTCTGGGATTGAACCTGGCACCTCCAGAGCTAAAGAAGCAAGATTCTGCAGTTAGGCCTGTAACAGATTCAATGTGACAGATATGGCAATTTCCTGCAATATCTATGGGAGATGTTGCTGAATTGAGTTTAAATAGTTTTGGAGTCCACTGAATTTTATAAATGCAAAGTTTGTATTGTCCTGGAGAGTGTAGCTTCTCTAGTGGGGAGAGCTGGCCATTATGAACCTTGGGAAGGTTTACAAGCCTCACATGACTATTTAACACAGGCAAGTTTTCAGTCACACTTCTGACTGCAGTGTAGATACAACCTGAGTTTGAGGGCCTGATCCTGTCAGCTCTCCACCAAAGTCAACCAGGTTTGGGTCCAGAATGAACTAAAGCAAGATCAGGTGGATTTTCCTTTTGCTAACTGATTTTTACTGTTAGTGGGTTCACCAATTCTTGCAGTGCATGCAGTGAAGCAAATGCACTCATGATAAAATGCTGAGGCTAATTCACTTGGTGGTTTGAGGCTGGATTTTTTTATATAGATATTACATGCACCATTTTTGGCATCAAAAATTAATAATTAGAATATCAATTTATAATGAGATGTGGAGCTTTCAGCTTCAGTCCCAGGCATGCATTTGACAACTTTCAAAGAGGGAAAACTTTTTCTGGTATATCAGAAGCAACCTGGGTTTGCAGTGATGGGTCATCACCTTGGAAAGTGCAGGAGAACTGAGCTTGGCCTGTCAATAAACAATGCAATTAACCTCTAGATAGCAGCCTTTGATACCCTTGATGATGAGCTTCTATTGATTTTCCTGCCAAGAGGACTTGGTTCCTTGCTTCATTGTTTGTTCTTTTTTCACACAGAGGATGGATGGATGTAATTGTTCATCCATCCCTTGGGTTTTCTCCTTGGAGCTCCAACCAGGTTCTACGTGTCCCCCTCATGTAATGAAGATACCTGGGAAATCACACTATCTCAGGGCCTGGGTGAGCTAGGGGAATGGCTGATAAAAATCTGGCTAAATCTAAACCTGAACAAGATGAAGGTGATGCTGATAGATCAGGGGAAACATCTAGAGAGTATGGTGGAGATGGGAACTTACCCCTATCCCTCTTCACCACAGGCTATAGATGCATCTGGATCTCTGATTCCTCCTGCAGTCTCAGATAGCATCGCTTGGGGGTGATAAAGTACCTCTTTCCATCTGCATTTGGTTACGTATTTCTCTCTGATCCAGGCCTTGCCACAATTTTTCACGTCTCTCCGAGCCCCAGACAGGGTTACTGCTTTGTGCCCTACGTGTGCTTACCCTGTCCAAAGCTGCAGTGTTTGGGACCATCACAGTAGAATACAGAAGCACTTGTTAGGCTATTAATATTTATTTATTTATAGCATTTACTTCTGAAGACCATCCAGAGCATGACTCTCCCCATTCAGTGAACTGCTGTGTGGAGAGCACATTACACTAACTCTCCCCCCAGCTTTACATTCATTTCTGGGTGCATTTCATGGTGTTGATTTTTATCTTCAAAACTCTCCAGGTTTGGGTCCTGACTAGAGCAGGGTGAATAACTGACTTTTTGATCCACTGGCAGTCCTGAAAAACTAGAGGGGTGGGGAATCTGTTTGGGTTGAACCAAAACCGTATGGAATTTTCAGCTAATCAGAAAAGTTTATTTTAAAATTTTTTAGGTCCAGTGAAACGTTTGGGGTATTTCTTAATAAAAGCAAAGGAAATGAAGGACTAGATTCACAAAACAGCCAGAGGAAGAGTCCGCATCTAGGGAGTTCCTCAGGTTTGCAAATCGGAAATGGCCTCAGCATTTAGTACTGCTAGGTGTTTTGAAAAGAGATAAAAATGGATCATAAATGATTTACATGGGAGATAATCATTACTAATCTGGGCCAGGTTCAGACAGTGAACTAGAGGGAGATGTCTTTATTCATGATGTATTTATTCAGTCTTAGTACTCGACTCTTGTATCACTTTTTATCGTAAAGGCACCCGATGCTGAGTATTAGGTTGATGCGCTGATCAGCTTGCTTACCCGCAGAACATGCAAAGTTTGCAGATCATCTAAAGAGAGAAGGAGATAAAATTATCTCGGTCCTGTTGCCAAAGATAGGGCAGGGGGCACTTCTCAAAAGAGAGAAGTAACCTCACATACTGCCATGAACCACAAATGCTTCTAGTCCCGGGAGGCTGTGCCTGAAATCGATTTATCTGAAACAAACTTAGAAGGCGCTACACAGACACACGCCAATGGTTTGCATCCAGAAAGGAGAGTTCATCTGTCTTGAGTTTATGATGGAGGGTGGAATCTCATGGGAAAAAAGACTGTTTATTAAACACACACTAGTTAAGTAATTGAATTAACCAGTTACCTCGCCTAGGTTTTTTCCCCACTGTTCTCTGGATCTGTGTTCCTTGTCTAAAGAACAGACTGGAAAATTAATATAAATGTATGAGTGTCCATAGGTTTACCAGATAGCAACTGTGAAGAAATGGTACAGGGGGTGGGGGGTGATAGGCACCTATATAAGAAAAAGTCCCCCCAAATGGGACATCTGGTCACCTTAAGTGTCTGTAGCCAAAATAGCTTTATCCTAGTTCTATTCTAATCTGGGTAAGTGATTTATGGTACCTGCATGGAATTATGGATCCTAATTTACTTCCAATCAGGCTTATCTGCCAGTGGAATTATGGAACTGCTGGTGTCTGTGCAAGCAAAACAATTCTAAAGTAGGAGTTAGACATGTAAACAAGTTACTAGAATGTCAGTTTGGTTCAAAATTACCTAGCCCAGCTGATGCTATGAGCCAATCTTTGCCGCTTATGCAAGCAAGACTGTCACGTGAAACCCAAAACAAAATACAAAGGTAGTAATTTTGACACTATTTTAAGTTCTCTGGAATTTTATCAGTGCTGTAAGCTCCTATGCTGCTCTAATCAAAGATTCAATTAGTGGTAACATCTTTAGTTTATGAGCCAATTCAAAGCATCTTCCCTTTGTCTAAGAAGCTGTTGATTCTCTTCACCACAATGCTCTTGTGTACATATAACTTGATCACGTTTCTGTTTAAAATAGGCAGCGTGTTCTGAGCTATCTGCAGTATTTTTGTGCTCAGGTTGCCTAGATGACCAAAAAAAATTAAATCCTCAGCTTGAGGGGGTTTCTTGCAGAACACGTTTTAGATAACTTTTTAATTTTCTGAAATAGTTTCTTAAATCTTGACACCTTTCAGATTTCTGTAGCTAATGACATTTTACTTATGATACAGTAGGTCAAGCTATACTATTTGATACAGCATCAGTTACAAATAAGTTTAAAGCTTACAAAATTGAAGACAAAGGTAAAAGAGGAAGTTACTTCACAACTTAGCAAGAATATGTCCTTAAATCTAACTAGTTAGCAGTTATAGTTACTCAACCTACATCTCCTGTGTGTGAAACACAGACAGCATCTGCTTGCTGTCTTGCATGTTTTAAAGGCTTAGGACTAAATTATGCCAAGGATTCTGGCCCATAGGTGGGTGTATATAACACTATTGCTAATAAGATCCTTAGCTTCTGTATTGTCATTATGTCACGGAGTCACCGGGCGATGCTCTGGAACTGCTCCCCACCAAGCCAGTCAGGACTTTGGGGAACCTCCTCTCCCTTGGAGCAGACTTGTTCAGGGCAAGAAGCTCACACAGCTTCACCTCCTGGGTCTCTCCTTGGAGCATTCAGCATCCTCTGCCCCTCCGTGCGCTTCCCACAGCGAGTCCACCCCAGCGGGGTCCTGGGGAAGCCACCGGGTTTCTGCACCCCCACTTTGCAGTCAGACGTGACTCTCAGCCAGCCAGTAAAACAGAGGTTTATTCGATGACAGGAACAGGGTCTAAAACAGAGCTTGTAGATACAGCGAACCGGACCCCTCGGCTGGGTCCATTCTGGGGGGCAGTGAGCCAGACCCCCAGGTCTGCCCTCCACCTTTGACCCCAGCCAGCTCCAGACTAACCACCCCTCCCAGCCCCTCCTCTCTCCTCAGCCCCTTTCCCCGGCCAGGAGGTCACCTGATCCCTTTGTCTCCAACACCTTCAGCTGGCACCTTTGCAGGGGAGGGGCCCAGGCCATCAGTTGCTAGGAGACAGAGTGTCAGGCATTTAGGTGCACTGGCCCTTTGCTCTGCCAGATACTTAAGAACTGCCATGGGGACACTGAGGCACCAATACAGTATTCAGAGAAAACATTAAGAACTTTCCCAGTTCGTCACACATTACAATCAGTTTCTTTGAATACAGTTTTTAGTAGCACACCGTTCTGAAAGATGGTGGAACCAAAATTGCTAGAGACCTCTAAGTTTCTGTTTGATGGGTACCTATTGGAGATGGTCTAGAAAATGCCATATTCTGGGTTCTTTCCAGTCTTAATGTAAATCTGTGACCAGCATATTCACGTGTCTGTCTATATAAGGGTTTATGTAATTCAGTCTCCTCTATGTTGGGTGTCTAAATGCTATAATGTTGCTACTCTATTCAGTTTTCATACATACAGGGATGCTCATAAAAATGCCATAGATTCAGGGGGGCTGGAACAGTTTTTATAGTGGGGATGCTGAGAGCCATTTAACCAAACCATAAGCCCTGTATATGATGGAAACCACTTCAAGCCAGGGGGTGTGGCAGCACCCGTAGTTCCAGTATCTATGCATAGATTAGCTTTCTGGATGATTCCAAGTTCTCCTAGGTCTTTGCTTCAAAACAGTTGAAGAATAAAATGCTTCCTCCACTAGGTGGCAAAAGAAACAAGTGTGTGTTAGATAAAGAAAAATGTCTGGAGTAAGATAAGTGACTAAGGATGACTGGTATGTCCGCTATGCATGAAGAATAGAGCTAGTCAATATTTTATGACTGAAAAATGTTTTTTTTTTTAGGAAAATGTCACTTCCAGCTACATTTTTTTTTAATGGGAAATGTTTAAATGCAACAATGTTTTTTTTGGTTTGAGGTGCACTTTTCATCTTGGTTTTTTTTTTTTTTTTTCCAAAATGGAAATGAAACAACAATTTCTATTAGAATTGAAATGAAACAAACCAAAATTTTCAGACTTCTTGTGAAAAGTGTGGGGCGAGGGGATGGAGGAGAATTTTAAAAAAACCCTGAAATTTCTGGCAGGGGGAAAAAAACTCCTCAGTTTTACAACCAGTCCTCATGTCTGGTGAAATTCATCCCAGGGCAGAAGGAGGGAATGAGACCTAGATACAATCCTAGTTTCATTTAAGCCCTTAGGGTGACTTTAAAGACCATAATCCCTTATGGGGGTGTATGTCATTGTGAAACTGTATTGCTCTTTTTTCTGCATGTGCATTTTTTTAAAAATCTCAAAAAACTCCACCTATGTGCAGAGCTAGTGGCCATTTTATTTTTAGCATTACTGCAGCTTGCTAGAGGGGTGCTCACACACTGTGCTCTCTCACCTGCATCCCAAACTTTACTTCTGTTCATTCTTTTTGTTTTTTTCTTTAGTTTTAAAACAGTCATTCTGAATGAATGCAAAATTCTACAGGGGTAAGTGGATAGCACTCCCTTGAATTCAATGGAGTTGCTTTCATTTACACCAGCATAGAATTTGGCCCTGAAAGTGTATCTTGGTGTGCAAAAACAAAATAAGAAATACCCTGCTAGTGAATGTGTTGTCATGTTCTGCTCTAACAGCTGGTACATCATAGGGTAGCAACCTACTTCTGCTACAGTCTAATGGTCTTACTCCTTTAGCTCAAGCACAGCCCTTTAGTTCAAGCTTTACTAACCATACATACAGGGAATCGTTCCACTAACACTTATATTATTTGGTTCCAACAATGAACTAGGAGCCACATGGCATGTCCCCCCAAAAGTGCCAGATAAGGATCACATCAGCTCACTCACCTAGTACATCATCTTTAGTGTTATATCCTAGTCAATAAGACTCTGCCACCTAGTATCTCATCTGATGTTCCATATAAAATTAAATGGAAAGAGAAATAGATACGGCCTTTCTCTCACCCTTTGCCTGCCTTGTCTAGTTAGATTGTAAACTCTGAGCAAGGATTCTTTTATTCTACTTGTACAGCACAATACGGTCCCAATAGCCGTTGCAGTCCTGTAGGTGCTACCATAATACAAGTGAATGATAAATGCTGAACTAGGCTGCATAAAGATTGAGACATCAAAACAGTTTTACCATTAAGTATGTTTATCATAATAGAGTCAAACGCACTGTTTCCCCACGTACATAATATTACAAGCAGAATGTTGTTTTCCCAGTGAACAGAGTTTTTGTATCAATTCCAAAAATAAGTTTTGCATTTTAGCATTGCTTCGATCTTCTTGGAAACAAACGTCCATTTTGCAATAACTTCTAAAATGAAACCAGAAATGAAGATCAAATGACACAGAAGGATCTTAAACAGGCCTTTAGAAAGGGCAAGTGCATAAAGGCCTCTGAACTAATGGCGTTTCCTGAAGGTAACGTACCACACATATTAGTGAACAATATTAAATTGTATTTAATATACTCTTGGAGTGAGATTGATACACATAAATGTGCAGACCAGCCTGTTATATGGTGATGATGGAATATCTGAAGCTTAGGCAGATGCTGAGTAGGGCGTGAATAACTATACCTTTCCTTTACATAGTACATACTTGCCCTAAGGACAGATTAAAACCTACCGAAGTCAATGGAGATATGCAACTGACCTGAATGGACTTTGGTTCAAGCTCCTCGTGAACAAATGCTAGACTTAACTGAATCGTTACGATAAAGGCTTGTATCAGGGTGAGCACCTAAAGGGAAATTGAACTGTTCAATAATTAAAGGGACACAGTATAAAAAAAACATGGGTTGGATTGATTTTAAACTTGTGTCAATGGTGGATTCTCTGTAACTTGGAGTCTTTAAACCATGATTTGAGGACGTCAGTAATTCAGCCAGAGGTTAGGGGGTCGGTTACAGGAGCGGGTGAGTGACGTTCTGTGACCTGCGATGTGCAGGAGGTCGGACTAGATTATCGTGATGGTCCAGTCTGGCCTTAAAGTCTGTCTTTCCACTCTTACGTGTGTTGAGTAGTTACTGATTCCACAAACAATCCCATTAAAAACAAATAGGACTGCTTGTGGAGTATGCTGCTCCACAACATGTGTGGATGCTAGCATCTGGTCCTCTGCTTAAAAAAACCTAACTGTTAATAATTGCAGCTTGGATTAACAGCAGTAGTAATAACAGCTGTGCAGAGGATGGAAATTCTGTTTTGTGCAGAATTTTGAGACTTCAACATTTAGCCTTGTTCTAAATTGGAATAAAAACCCACCATTTTGAAATTCTCTGCAAATGACACATTCATTTCAGGTTGGTTTAAACAATACATTATGGCAATTGTTTAATTTTGACTCTTGTCATTTCATTTTATTATATTTTAATATAATACAAGTCACTGCCAAACAAAAAAAAAACGTTTTATTCTGAAAATGTCAATCCCATTTTGATGGTGCTTTTTCCCCCAGTTCCCTTCTAAAAGGAAATTCCAGTGCAAACAACCAAGTTTTGCAAAGTTTCTCTGACCAGCTGAGACTTTCAAAAATGGAAATGGAAAAAAGAATTTACACTATTTAGTTTGCAATGTTGTAGTAGCTGTGTGGGTCCCACGATATATGAGACGCATGCAGGAGTGAGGTAATAGCTTTCATTGGACCAACTTCTGTTTGGTTACAGAGACCAGTTTTTGAGCTCCACAGAGCTGGTCTTCAGTTTAGCATTTCACTGTGGTTGGTGAATGAAATTATGCTAGTTAATTTCACCTGCTGTTTTTTTTCTGTTTCAGTTCCTATTCCCTTGTACTAGCCTGATTGTAAAGCCTGTACTTGCTCTGATCAGTACTTGCTCTCAGAGTAGATGCACTGAATACAACAGGACTGCATGGAGCAGCTGTTGTTGGTGCGCAAGGATGTGGGGTTTGGCTGCACAGGCCAAGTTCATCTTCCATTTGCAAGATGGAGCTCTGGTGTAGACTGCACGGAGCAGATCAGACTGTGGATGCCATAAGCTGCAGCCTGCCTCTGCCTCCAGTCTTATATTAGTTTTATTCAAGCATCTCATAACTGTTCAGTATGAGCTCAATGCCTTAATGAGAATAACGACACAGGTTATTTGTGTGAGAAATCACATAAGCAGATGAGTGAGGGTTACACAATTTGCCCTAGTCTTTTAATCTTCAAAACCTTTCTAGTAAACCCCCTTTGTTCCGCTATATAAAATAAATGTTGGGTCTGATGTATTGTTGACAGTATCCTTTTTGTTACATGCAAAATGGCATTTTCAGAAGGTTGGGGGAGATTTTCAAAGGGCAGTTAGGCACTCAACTCATTGAAAGTCAATGGGAGTTAAGCAAATACACACAGGCTAGTGAACAAAGCACTGGACTTGGACTCAGGAGACCAAGGTGCTATTCCCGGCTCTGCCACTGGTCTGCTGAGTGACCATGGGTAATTCACTTTGCCTACTTGTGCCTCAGTTTTCCCCATCTATAAAATGGAGATAATGATGCTAACCTCTTTAGTAATGTGCTTTGAGATCTACTGATGGCAATGCTTAATGTTATTTGTGCCTTTGAAAATCTCCCTCTGCCCATATTTTTTATCTTTACACTCACAGTGTAGAATAGATGGTGGTGTTGAAGAGAAATAATAATAAAAAAAAAAAGAGGCAGCAGGTGATGCTCATTTCTGAGAGTAGTGCTGCCCAGTTCTCCAGCTGAGAAGGGCTCTGAAGTGCTCTCCTGTTTGCTAAAAGTCTATGTTCTTGAAGTCTACTGAACACCGGAATCGGCCATCAATGAACCTGGAGCATATAAAGTTTGGCAAACACGGGCAAGTGTGGTGTTGGCGTTTTCCAAGGAAAGGGACCTTGAGAAGAAAATGGAAGAGACAAAAGACATTGCAAAAAATGTCAGAACTTCAACTACAGAGCAATGCTAGGAAAATCCTTGGCTGAGTGAAACAGACTTCTCCCTATCTTCCTGTAGTGGTTTCATGTTCAGTGACAATGAGCCAAATCCTGAAGTTCTTTACTCTGGCCCCAATCCAGCAAAGCACTTAAGCTAATGGATAACTTTGGCCATGTGAGTAATCCCCACTGGCTTCAATAGGACTGATCAGATGCAGTATTGTCAATGCCAAGTGTTCAAAACTCAGGAACTTGGCTGGACAAATCACAAGCCTTTTTAAAAAAGGATTGCCTTATTTAATTAGCCTCCTAGTTTGAGTTTTTAGGGGGCACCTGGTCTTGTTTAACCAGCTTTTCTTTACAACCATGGGGGTTAGCAATTGCTTCTTTTTAAAATGAAAGCTGAGGTTCTCACATAATGGCATGACTCCAAGAGCTGGGGCCTTGGGTAAAAACACCCGCTGCTACCCAACTGAAAAGAAAATGGTCAGAGTTGGCAACCCTGCAAATCAAAGCCTAATCGTCCTTGCTGACAATGGGGTTGCAGGACTGGGTGCTTGATCTTGACTTGGGTATCCTCATTAAGCTCATTTGGACCAAAGCCATCTGAGGCTCTCAACTCCAAAACTCCTTACAGTCATGAGTGAATTTAGCTTGGCAACTCCTGGGAGTAGGGTGACCAGATGTCCGGTTTTGGACCGGAACACCCAGTCAAAAAGGGATCCTGGTGGCTCCGGTCAGCAATGCTGACTGGGCTGTTGACTGTCTGGTTGGCAGCGCCACACTGCCATGTAGCAGGGCTGGCAGGCTCCCTGCTAGCTGCCACACCACACAGCTCCCAGGTTGGGAAGCAGTCGCCACGTCGGGCTCCTAGCCTTAGGAGTGGCCGGGGGGGTGCATGTGCTGCCCCACCCACAGGCGCAACTCCCATTGGCTGGGTCAGGGCAGGTGAGGAACTAGCATGAGTGTGACTCATGAGTGCTCAGCAGGCAGCCGTTGAGGGGTCATAGGGTGTCTTGACTGTACAGGTGGAGAAATACAGTTCCCCTTTGGATCCTCCCTTAAAACATTCTAGTTTCACAGCCCTGCCTGCATGATCCCCTGCCCAGCCCTTCCATGCTGTCTGCTGCTTGGGCTGTCCTCTCACATGTATCGGTGTTAGGCTGTCCCCCCTTAGGGATGGGGGCCTGGTCACTGTACGTGTTCTGAACAGAGCTCCCCTTGCTCTGTAGACAAGTGTGACGTTATTGATATAAACTGGGACCATATAGAACATGGTTTGCAACCAAGGTCCTGTAGTGGCACCAAATCTTATGTAAAGGGGGTCATATAAAGTGTCTAAGACCAGGTTATAGGTTGCTGGTTATGATTATGCTGTCTGTATGTCTGTATCATTTTGTAGTTGAAGTTATGAGTATTGGTTGTATACTGTTTGTATTTCAAATTTGTGCTGTATTTCTGGGAAAAATCCCAGACGAATTGGTGTTAGCTCTGCCTAGCCTGCCTGATGGCCCATTAAGGACCATCAGCTACACAATTGACCCATTGAGAGGAGGCAGATAAGCCTTGTAACTCAGCAGGGTGTGCAGAAACTTGCCCATGTGACTGCAGACTCCATTTTGCTGTAATTTTCCACAGTAAGAACAAGGAAGTGTTCTTACACCTGGAAGAGCCTATATAAGGCTGATGCCTCATCTCCATCTTGTCTTCAATCCTGCTTCTTACCTCTGGAGGGACTTTGCAACAAGCTGATGCTCTACACAAGGGACTGATGACCCATCCCAGCTGGGGATGTACTCCAGAGACTTGATTTGAACCTGAAGTTTACTCCATCACTGCTACCAGCCTGAACTAAGAACCTTGCTATTACTGTATGGAATTGATTCCATTTAACCAATTCTAGCTCTCATCTATATCTTTTACCCTTTATGAATAAACCTTTAGATTTTAGATTCTAAAGGATTGGCAACAGCGTGATTTGTGGGTAAGATTTGATGTGTATATTGACCTGGATCTGGGGCTTGATTCTTTGGGATCGAGAGAACCTTTTTCTTTCATTGGGGTGTTGGTTTCCATAACCATTCTTCCCCAGGATTTGTGGGACTGGTGATGATACTGGGAGACTGGAGTGTCTAAGGAAATTGCTTGTGTGACTTGTGGTTAGCCAGTGGGTTGAAACGAAGTCATTTTTGTCTGGCTGGTTTGGTTTGCCTTAGAGGTGGAAAAACCCCAGCCTAGGGCTGTGACTGCCCTGTTTGAGCAATTGATCCTGAATTGGCACTCTCAGTGGGTCCTGCCAGAACCGCATTGTCACAGTAAGTAGAGCCCCATTCAGTGCCTTGCAGTACGTTGCACGGCGAGTCGTGAGCCAAGCTGGGAACAGAACCCAAGGGCCCTGCATCCAGCCACTGCTTTCACTATTGGATAATACTGCCTCTTTCCCCTGAATCTAGGAACCAGCATTTTCACACTGGGGTGTGTAAAGTTAGGCCTTTAAAGTGGGGGTGAGGGGGCTAAGGCACCCAATTCCCCTTGAAAGTCACTTTGGCTTCTTTGACCATCCCAGTGGGCAGTGACATAGGAACAGCTTGACTTCCAGAGATGCTGGGGTCTGCAGGAGGCCCCCCCCCACCTGTTTCTCATTCTGTTCTACTTCACTTTTCATAGATTTAGAGATTCCAAGGCCAGACGGGACCTCTGTGATCCTCTAGTCTGATCTGCTGCATCTCCCAGGCTAGAGAACCACCCCATAATAATTCCTAGAACAGATCTAGTAGGAAAACATCCATCAAGATTTAAAAATGGTCAGTGATGGAGCATCCACTGTGACTCCTGGTAAATTGTTTCAGTGGTTAATGACCTCCCCTGTTATAAATGTACATCTTCTTCCCAGCTTTAATTTGTCTAGCTTCAACTTCCTCCCTGTTACAGGGACGGGAGAGCCAGACCCTCCGCTGGTGTGAGAAGTTCCATTGAAGTCAGCCATGCTGCCTGCATTTGGACCCGCCCGCCAGGGCCGGCTCCAGGCCCCAGCGCACCAAGCGTGTGCTTGGGGCGGCATTCTGCAGGGGACGCTCTGCCGGTTGCCAGGAGGGTGGCAGGCGGCTCCGGTGGACCTCCCTCAGGTGTGCCTGCAGATGCTCCACTGAAGCCGCGGGACCAGCGGACCCTCCGCAGCCACCCCTGCGGGAGGTCCACCGGAGCCGCAGGACCGGCGAGCAGCAAAGCGCCCCCCGCGACGTGCCGCCATGCTTGGGGCAGCGAAATGGCTAGAGCCGGCCCTGCCGCCCCCAATGAGTACACATCATTCCCAAGAGTTAACTGAACTGTGACGCGCAGTGCTCCTGATTCTCCTCTCCCCTTTCCAGGTGCAAGGCCACTGGAGCCGGTCCTGACTGACATGCGTGAGAGCAAGATCAGGCCTTGTGAAGTGTAGTGGGAGGAGAAGTTTGGAGTAAGTAGTCCTGTTATGTGGATGTTTGTGACTGGGGACTAATTGCACCAGATTTCTGGGGGAGAAGGGAATACTGATTAATTTTCTCCTTACCTCTAGACACTAGAAAATCCATAGGGGCATAGGCCTGGAAGGGACCTGCTGGGTTATGAGATCCTGTCCCTGCTATCACAGGCAACCCTGTCAGAATCCCATTCATATACTTACCAAACTCCACCTTCAAATCAGTTGGGTTGTTTGAGCGTCCCCTCCCCACTTTTTTTTTACTGGGAGGCTGTTCCAGAACCTCTGTCCTCTGATTAGAAACCTGCTTCTAATTTCCAGCCTCAGTTTATTTCTGGCCGGTATATCCTCAGTTGTTCTTGTACCAGCGCTGTCCATTAGCTTCAACAGTTGTTCTCCCTCCTTGATGTTCACCCCTTGATGTATTTAGGGATTCCTGGGAACCCCTTGACTGTCTGTAATATATAATCCCAGGCAAGCTCTCTGCTTTCCCCAGGTGGTTCAAATTTGTTTATAAACCTACACCTGCCACTCGAACTGCTGTGTCATTGCTCCATCTCCTGGTGGATACAACGCACGCTAGAGATTAGTGGCTGGGCCCCATGTAAGTTAACTGGGTTTTGCTGCTGCTTTTTTTGTGGGGAGGGTTGGGATTTCACCCCTGGGTTCTATTCCCAACTCCACCAGTGGCTGTGTGACTCTAGGCATCACAGTGTTGTAGCTGTGTCAGTCCTAGGACATCGGAGAAACGAGATGGGTGAGCTAATATCTCTTATTGGTAAGAGATCTGCTTTTGAGCCACAGTTGCTCAAGCTTGTCTCTCTCTCTTCCCCCCACCCTAGAAACTGGTCCAATAAAAGATATCACCTTGCCCATCTCCTCTCTCTGATCCTGGGCTAATCACTTAGGGCTAGATGTTCAAAAGAACATGGCATCTGTTTGGGCGGTAATAAACAGACAGATTTCTGCAACAGCTTGGCACGCTGGCCCCAGCTGTGCTCTTGGCAATGCTGGCCTGGAGCCTCTGGTTATGCAGTCATTACAGGTGTAGTCTCATTGAATAAAGGTTGCAGAATCTAGACCATTCTGCCTCAGTTTCCCCTAGCTTTAACATGGGGATAATGCTTCCCTCAGAAGGAAACTTATACAGCACGTGGAGGGCCTCAATAATGAAAGGGGCTGAGCAGGGCAAATTATTGGGATAAACTATCCCTTGGCTATCAGCAGCAATCATTTAGCTGTTTTTGCTGAGATTCAACATTAGAACAGCCAGGGTGGAAAGGGCCTGGATTCCCCAATGTCTTCAACTTCCTCCTTCGCCTCTCCTCCATTGGTCCTTCTCATCCCCCATCCTCTCTCCCTCCTTCCTGGTATTAAATGGAGAGGTGAGGAGCTGATAGATGTTTATCTCCTCACTTTTCAAAACAGTCCCTTATGAAATTTAAGCCTCAAAAATTTATCTTTATTTCCCCTTCACAG
Organism: Gopherus evgoodei; assembly: GCF_007399415.2. Lineage (NCBI taxonomy): Eukaryota > Metazoa > Chordata > Testudines > Testudinidae > Gopherus > Gopherus evgoodei. The sequence continues at coordinate 135,896,483 of NC_044325.1, read as the reverse complement.
CGATTTTAATAAAGTCTGATCCCTTTTGAATCTTCCCAATCTCCTGCAGGCTGATCCCGGGCAGAGAGCCCTGCATTATTTACTGAGTCTCCCTCCACAAGATCAATATCTGAGGAGTTATTAGCAGAGTCCCTCAAAGGCCTTAGCAACTGGTGTAAGTACTCCCACTTTGTGGTAATCCTAGGGCTTTTGTGCTGCGTGCTGGACAAAGCCACCGAGTTTTGAAGGTTCACAGATGTTATCCTGGCTTCTGGTTTGCTTTGTTGAGTCTTTAGAATTCAATCTCAAGTGACAAAAGCACCTTTCTTTAAATAAACTGAATGCACAGAATGAGCCCCCTGGAGCCACGTGCACCGCACTAGTTGAGCTGTTAAACAGGCTTGTACAGCTCTGGCCATAGGTCAACTGTGACCTGTAGAAGCTGTGACAGGTTGATGTTAGTAGAGTGCTGTTTGAGGATCTAGCTGAAAGCGCAGGTTGTCAAGGTAGGGGAAGCCCGGGAGCTGAGTGTCAGGACTCCTGGATTCTCTTTTCAGCTCTGCATGTTTGGGTAAGTCTCTGTGTGCTGATGCAAATATGGGCAAACTGAGGCACATATTAGTTACCACAGGCCATGCAGGGATTCTCAGTTTGAGAGCAGAGCCCAGGGTGCTTGGGTCCCAGACCAGTGCCTGCCCCACTGGCATATACATCCACAGATGGGTGGCATTGTGCATCCTGATCCCTGAAAGTCCTTCAGACTAGAATGGTATATGAAACTGTAAAAATTACAAGCTGCACCTTTAAATCCTAAGGGCTTTCCTAGTTTTGCTAGTAGGCTAGGGGACTTTGTAGGGACATCTGTAATTGGAGTCCCTCTGCAGAAAGCCAGTCTAGAGTAAGCTATGATGAGTTGTGCCTCTGTTTTAACGAGCAGCCTGTTTTCTCTCTCTCTGTTTTTGGGCTCTTCTGTGTTTATCAAGAAATAAGGTAATGTTACATTGCAACCTTCCTGCAAGAGAATTCTCTGTATGCCATGAACATACCTTACAGTATCTGGTTAGCTGGGTTATAGTGCAGCCTAGACTAATGCGATGTGCCATTTAAAAAAAAACAAACAAAAAACTAGCTTTGAACTCATCCCTCCCAGAGAAGAGTAGATCTAGAAAATATAGATGCAGCAGTATTGAAAAAGATCAGCCCCTGGGCCATTGCTTAGACTAGGCTGTGAAAGGGTTAAGGCTGCTGGGCCATACCTTGTGACTGAATGGGTGGCATTCATCCCCTTCCTGTCCGAGTGGAGTGCACATCCTGAGCCCTCGAAGCCACAGACTGATTGCACAGCATGTCCCAGCTCCACACTGCAGATCTCTCTCACACGCCTAATGGGGAGGCAAAACAAACACCAATTAGGCAGAGGTGCGTTCAGATAGGCTTTAGCATGTGCCAGGGAAAATTCCTGTTCCAGGAGGATCGGTAAATAAGTCAAGCTGAGCTGGGCTGGCAAGTGCTTCAAAGACCGGCATCAATTCTTAATTGGAACAAGAGACACTTTAAAAGCCACACATCTCAGGTTAAGTTGATGAGGGCTTGTGATGAGCAACAATCCAATTCTGTCTAGAACGGCTTTACATGAGCTCTTCTGATGCGTTCAGGGCTCAGATGCCAACAGAAACGAAAGGTATTTGTGCTCCTGAGGCTGACAACTATGAAATACAAGGTGAGCTAGGGAAGCCAGCCATGCTGAGTTCAAGGCAGCCCAGCAATAAACCAATGGCTTCATAATAAAATAGTCACTTATTTGTTTGCATTATAGTCAGTCAGGGATCAGGATCCTGGCAGAAATCAGTGTTGCTCCCATTGAAATTAACAGCCATGCTGATTTACACCGGCTGAGGATCTGGCCCCAGATCTTTCATTCTCCAGAATCTAGGAGCCAAAAACTGAATGCTGGGAACAGGTAACATGTAACCAAAGATCATGGTTCTAGGCCCAAATATTCTAGGAAATGCTGAGAGCTAAAGGAAGTTCTTTTCTTTTGACAATCTGTACCGATTTTAACTTTGGAAAGTAGGGATCCAATTAGGCATTTGAAAAGTGCCCCTACCTGGCATTCTTATTTCCCATATCCAAAATCTCCAAGCTACTGTACAGTGCAGAGTGACGAAATGCTCCACTTACACTAGTTTGAGACATTTGGCTAATATCAAGCAAGCTGACACCAATCAATGGGAGACTGGGCTGAGAAAGGGCCACAGGTTTTAGCTTCTCAGATGCTAAAATTGCACATATGGCTAGAATCTGATCCCGTCCCTTACACAGTCTTGTGATTCTACTGGGCCTTTATTTCACAACTGATCCTACTGAAATCAGTGGGAGTTTTTTGCTGCTTTTGAGAATCTTTACTGTTTACTTGGTGGTGGAGTGTCATAATTCTAGGGCTATTTTTAAATTTTTTTTAGTATTCCATTTAACAATGGATGAAATGAAGTGAAAAAGGCCTTTGTTCTGTGTGCTTTATCAGACTAAGGATAGCCATTAGACTTTAAAAGGAAGAATATTGGAGTTCACAATGGAAACCAGTGGGATAGGATTGCAATCTCTTCTGGAGTATTTATGTGTGTGTGCATTGAGAGACAAACAGACGAGCAACTATAAAAGTTTCAATTTTTAAAACAAACTAGATTTGATCAAAAAAAGCAGCAAAGAATCCTGTGGCACCTTATAGACTAACAGACGTTTTGGAGCATGAGCTTTCGTGGGTGAATACCCACTTCCTCAGATGCATGTTTTGATTTGATCAGTAAGGTGTGTTAAAAAAAAAAAAAACAAAAAAACAACCTTTTAGAAGGAGAGCCTGATGATGATCCTATTTAAGTCAATGGTAAAACTCCCAGCTGTGGGACCAGGATAGGGCTCAAATTGCACAGAAAGGCAGGTGTGAATTTATTTTTGGGGGGTGGGAGGGAGGAAACAAATTGTACATTTCTCTTTTTAAATGAAGTTCTCTTCTTTAAACAATTTCTTGGCCATAAGAAGTCTCCACTACAAATTTATTTGCAGTGAGAAGAAAGGGATAGTTTAGGATTTACTTTCTGTCATGAGAAAGTGAATCCACTTTTTCGTATTTTAATCCTTTTCCGAATTCATGTCTCTGAAATGGAAAACAAGGGAAGCCAGGAGTGTGAAATGTAAAGAAACATAAGGGGCTGTGGAGTAATGCTCAGGAATCTCACTATTGCTCTGTGCTTGGACTTCAGCCTGGCCCCTCCAACAACTCAGAGTTCACTGTAACCCAAGAGCAGTTTAATATCATGCTCTCACATAAGTAGAATTTATACACCTCCAATGCAAATGAACACTAGTTAAATACATCACTTGGACTTTTTGCCTCTCTCCTTTTCTCTTTAAATTTGGATCTTTTTTTCCTCTTGAGATAAACTCTTAATTCTTTGGATATAAATTAATGAGACTTATGTTAATTGGGATGCTAGGGCAGATAGGCTACATTGACTTCAGTGGAGTTAGCACAGCTTATGCCAGCTGAAGATCAGGACCTCTTTCTGAAGGTGCTGTGTTCCTATCACTTCTAGTGAAGTCAGTGACCATCTGAATGCTCAGTACCTCCTGAGATCAAAGCTCCCAAAACACTCATGGGCCCGTGACTGTTAACACATCCTGACCTTTGTGTTGAGTTTGTTAGAACGTGATATTTTTCTCAGCTTGAAAACTTAACATTTCTCCCCTCCCCTCTTTGACTCAAATACCAGTTTATGGCATGCTAGTGTTATGAACTGTTCCCCAGCCTGATTTTTATCTGCAGACATTTCTCTCTCTCTGGATTCATAGCTGATAGAGTATAAAAGATGATCAGTAAGAATTTTTAGTGTTTAGTCTAACTCATTAAAAAGTACTGGATCCTTGTATCATTCAGCTAGCTGTGTCTCATTCCAGAGAGAATTTAATTAGATATGAGTGATCACAGCTCAAAAAAAAAACATGTATAATTAAAACCATTATTTGTGTTACTAATAAACCAAACATATGTAAAAATCATAACACATTTTTCCCTATTTATTTGATATCTTTAATTTTTTTTCTATAACTTCCTGCTCAAATGCAGGGGTGGGGGAATCAAGTCTGTTTCACTTTTTGTTTATAGTCCGTGTCACTTTCAGATTCACTGAGCAGCAAGTGCTGGTGAAGGAATGTTTGATTTAGTTCAAACTAAGAGTTTCCATCAGAAACAGAAAATTAAAACCACACAAGCATTTCTCTTGGGTTTAGGATTGCTTATTTTTTATCACTGATCTGTTGGGACCAAAATTTGAGCTAATACACACACAATGATATATTATAATTAATATAAAGACTGCTTATATCTTCAAGCATCAGTATATATTTTTGCTGTTCGTATTCTTATTTGAGCTTTCAGGAGGAAATTCTTTTCTGAATTACAGAAAATAAATATTTTCACTATTAAAGATGCGATTATCTTCTCCGATCTTAGGGTATCTCGTACCACCCACATCTCAGAAGGAATACAAGATCTCAGACATGTTCAGATGTCACATTAGATAGGCAAGAAAGTCAGACTTACCCCAGTGATGACTGCACATTTGTAAAAAGTTATTAAAAGGAAGAAGCACAAGATTTGGATGACCGTTTTCATGGTAACTAGGAAAATAAGGAAACTCTTCTCTCTCTGGTGTGCCAGAATAACCGTGCGGTGTCTGAAGTCCTTGTCCCCTTTCTCCTCGCTCTCCTTCTGATGAGATCTGAGAGCACCCTCCTTCGCCTGGCTCTGTATATAATATCTCAGCCCCTTCAATCTCCTTCACTGATGTGATGTTTTTTTCTGATGATCTCAGAATAGGCAGATGACACCCAACTCTGCTGATAGGGGGATGGTGGAGGTGGGGGCAGAATTAATAAACTAGAATGAGGAGAAGACTATCATTCTACTCTTACAAATTATTCAGTTTTAAAATGATTTAGAAACATCTGGATTTGTTTTAAAATGTCCTCCTATAGCCACTATAAATTTGTGTTAGCATAAATTAAGGGTTTGCACCTTTTTGCAAAAACAAAGACACAATTAGGCTGATTTCCACCCCCCCCCCCATGCTAATGCAGAACATGCAAACTGTTGGTATCTGAAAAGTGTATTTAGCGTGTTGTGTGGGTGTGGGGGAGAATTGAGAGATAATATTATATCTGAATATAGTATGTAAATATCGTAATGTAGGTTTGAAAATATTCTGTCTGTTTATATTTGAAATATCTTCCAAAACATTTTAAGTCTAGGAAACAATATGAACAACACACTTGCTTAAATAGATACATAGATAATTATAACCGGTGAAAAGTCATATTGGTATTTCACATGATGGTCCAATGGACAGAGAACGCAGCTGGGTTTCAGGAAACTTCGATTCTATTCCTGACTCTGCCACTGACCTGCTGTGTGACCCTAGCCAAGTCTCTTCACCACTCGGTGCCTCAGTTTTCCTTCCCTCTAATGCTGGTCCAAATTCAGAATGTCTGTTCCATGGGAAAGTTCAAAATTTTGTTTTCATTCCAAACTGGAACAAAACCAAAAAGTTGCCCCCAAATGAAATTATTTCAAAGAACTATTTCAGGTCCATCAAAATGTTTTTATTTCTTTCAAAACCAAAAAGTTTTGTTCTGATTTTGACTTTTCAGTTTTGTTTAATATGTTAAAGAATATCATTTCAAAATGTAAAGTCATTAAAAAAAAATCAGAACATTCCATTCTGAGGCAGTTGAAACAGAATGTTTCATCCTTATCTAAACACTTTCACTCTCCACCCCCAATGAAATGATGTTGAAATTGACACATTGCAATGGAAAGCGTCACGTTCAACAACCCAGCATTTTCACTGGAGAGAATTTCTGACCGCTCTACCTCCCCCCCCACCCCCCCTTTGCCTGTCTTGTCTACTTAGACTGTAAGTTCTTTGGGCTTGGGCTCTGTCTCTCTGGCCGTGTCAACACTTGTGGCAGCATGGAGGGAATGTGTGGCAACACGCAACCATGAAAAGCAGCCTGCGTCCATGCTGTGTTGTGTAGCAACACGCAGCCATGAAAGACTCCGGCAGCAGGAGCTACTCCGCTTAAAAAAAATAACAGTGTAGACATGGGTGGCACTTCCTGAGTGTGTAGAGAGCTGTGTAGGGTAGATGCTCTAAGTGTTCAGGTGTGTCTGTACTCCTCTAAGCAGTGCCTCCCTGTCTACACAGTTCTTTAGCCCCATGCTAAGATGCATATGGTGTGTGTTGTCTACACACTGCTGTATGTGTACACAGAGCCTTACTCTATGTATGTGCAGCACTGATACGAAAGGCTCTCAGATTTGGCCCCTAGGCACCACTGTGATAAAAACAATAAGACAGGGATAATTACACTGCCCTTCCTTCGTTAAATACTTTGAGGTTTACAGATACAAAAGCTCTAGCTAAGAGGTAAATATTACTGAGGCTGACATTTGGGAGTTTTCCAAGGTGCCTGAATCCCATTTGGAGTTAGATGCCTAACTCCCATAAGGTCCCTTTTGAAAAGTCCTGTCTGTAGGGGCTTTCCTGTCCTAATGAGAGGAACCTAGAAGACAGATGCAGGCCTGGGTTCCAATACTCACTGGAGTCAGTGAGTCTTCCTAGTGACTTCAATGGACTTTGGAGCAGGAACCTGGAGAAGACCACATTTGTCAGGATCGCGTCCTATCGTCAGGTTCTATTCATAAGTAGGCTTGGCAGAATTCTGTTTCTGGTGGGCTTTTTCTAATTTCAACAGTTAATGTCAATGTTCATTTTTAAGCATTTTTTCCCCAATTTTTATCAGTTGTTTTCACAGTTGCAGGAAATTATGGGGGTATGGGGCATTAAGGGTGGGAGACAGCATTATTTAATGACAGAAGACATTGTGAGTCGAAAAGTTAAGGCTTTTTAACCCTTAACACACACACTGTCGTCATCACGTATCAAAATATGCCAAGTCAACAGCCCTCCATGAAAATTAAGTAAGTTCTCAATCCTATTTTTCTTTGCTAGCTGTAAATTTCAATTCACATTGATAGAAATATTTGTGTGTACAGTGAAATTGACATCTGAACCACATTTACCAATAAAAATTGAATCCTTCTAAGCATTTTCAGAAGCTTATTAATAGCTGCATTTTATTCCTTAACCCTGATAAAACCCACATAGTGGCATGAGCAAGAACTGCTATCCATGAGCAAGGGCGGCTCTAGCCATTTCACCGCCCCCAGCCGGGCGGTACGTCGCGTGGGGCGCTCTGCCGGTCGCCGGTCCTGCGGCTCCACTGGACCTCCCTCAGACGTCCCTGTGGAGGGTCCGCTGGTCCCATGGCTCCGGTGGACCCACGCCTGCGGATGCTCCATCGGAGCCGCGGGACCAGCGGACCCTCCGAAGGCACATCTGCGGGAGGTCCATAAGAGCCGCCTGCCACCCTCCCGGTGACCGGCAGAGTGCCCCCCGCGGCATGCTGCCCCAAGCATATGCTTGGTATGCTGGGGCCTAGAGTCACCTTGTCCATGAGACTCACTCTAGGGGCATGGCAAACTATTCCCTTCCCCTTTCATTTTCCAGGCTTCCCTTCTACCAGGTCATAGATTATTAGGGTTGGAAGGGACCTCAGAAGGTCATCTAGTCCAACCCCCTGCTCAAAGCAGGACCAATCCCCAAATTGACCCCTCAAGGATTCAATTCACAACCCTGGGTTTCGCAGGCCAATGCTCAAACCACCGAGCTATCCCTCCCCCCATGCTGCATGTTGTCCCCTCCCCATCAGCTCTCTCATTCCGCTTTTGTCCAAGTGTATTTTTTAAATCATTTTCTCAGAGAAAAGGTTAAAGCATCCCACAAAAGGTTCTAAAGGAACAGTCCAAAAACCTAGTGGAGGGAACAACTAACAAAGTGGCCCCAATCCTGCAAGGCATTCTGCTGGCGGGGAAGATCCCTGCACCTACATGGAGCTCTATTAACCTCAATGAGCAGAATAACTTGCGGGAGAGGGGTCTCTTCCTGAGAAGAGGGGAAATGTTCTGAAGTGCCAGTCAAGGCTCAGATAGGCATATGCATCCCATGGATATTAGAACACTTCCATAGCTCATCTCACGGCCTGACGCATTAGCAGGGTCAGAGGCAGGCCAGCATCACTGCAGGATGATTCGGTCCCGTAAGGATATCAAGAATTACCTCCATTCGCACTAGCAAAGGCGGCTTGGGTGACGTCTGTGCTAGCTAATTCTCTGCACAACTCATTCTTGCAGCATTAAATTGTCTCCTAAAATGGATCACCGCTTGCTAACAAGCCTTCAAGTGCCTTGTTTCTCTATGCCTGCCAGCCACTGTCTGCTGTTGACAGAAGTCCTCCCATTTGAGATGGGGACATGTTTGCTTGCTCTAGGAAACACTGGGGCAGGCTTCAGTGGGTGACACTGTCTTCTCTGAGAGGAGGGATGGCTCTGTGGTTAAGGCACTGGCCTGAGCTGCAGGGGATCTGAGTATAATTTCTGGTTTTGCCACTGACTTCCTGGGTGACCCTGGGCATATCACTTCATCTCTCTCAGCCTCAGGGATTCATCTCTAAAATGGAGGTGACAAGACTTTAGTCTGTATTGCCTGTTTTTATTACCATAGCACCCATGGAACCCATTGTGCACGGTGCTCTTTAAACACAGAATAGATGGTCCCCGATTGTAAGCTTTTGGGGGCCAGAGACTGTCTCTAAGTAGGTACATGTAAAGTGCCTAGCACAGTGAGGTCCTCATTAGAGCTGCTTGGGAGTTTTCTTACAATGTTTGTTTGGGGTTTGTTTTGTTTTTTTTCCCACCCTACTGGAAATTGCTGATTCATCAAAAACAAAACCATTCACTGGATAGGGTCACTTTGGACAACTCTCTCAATTTCAAAACATTTTCTAAATGAAGAGTTTCATTGTCCAGTCTGAAGTGACTGTTTATTTAAAAATTTTAGTTTTGACTTAAAAAAAATGTTTTTAAGACTTTTGATTTTGGCTTTTAAAAAAATAATTAAACAAGTCTTTTGAAATGACTGAAACAAAACAATTCATATGACCCTAATGCCGTTTTGTTTCTGATTATCAGTTCACAAAATCTATTTAAAGATTTGACATTTTAGGTCAAATGACGTTAGGTTTTGTTCTGACTTGGGGTGGGAGTGGATTTTAAAATCTCCAGCTCTTCTAGGATTGGAAAACCTTCCCCATCCTCAAATCTCTTTGAGGCCTCCCAGGGCTACTGGAATACAACTAATATTGTAGGGGTATCTAGAGATCACCAAATGAAATTAATAAGCAGCAGGTTTAAAACAGAAGGAAGTATTTCTTCACACAATGCACAGTCAACCTGTGGAACTCCTTGCCCGAGGATGTTGTGAAGACCAGGACCGTAACAGGGTTCAAAAAAGAACTAGATAAATTCATGGAGGATAGGTCCATCAATGGCTATTAGCCATGATGGGCAGGAATGGTGTCCCTAGCCTCTGTTTGCCAGAAGCTGGGAATGAGCGACAGGAGATGGATCACTTGATCATTACCTGTTCTGTTCATTCCCTCTGGGGCATCTGGCACTGGCCACTGTTGGTAGGCAGGAGAGTGGGCTACATGGACCTTTGGTATGACCCAGTATGGCCGTTCTTAACTAATTCCAACAGTACCAATAGACTTAACCCCTGAATGCACTGTTCCCAGTTCCTATCCCATGCACCTTCTGGGGTCCCTGAACTTCTTGGTGCTGCTCATCTCATTTCTCTGTGCTGTTCCTCTCACACTGGTGGGGTTCATCCCTTGCCACTGGAACAGAGAAGACTCACAAGGATTGTTTGAGGAACATGAGGGAAATGCTCTAGAAGGCAGGATGGAAACTCAAAGCTGCAGCCTTAATTAATTTGCTGCTCCACAGTATCTGTGGTAATATGTAAAAAGGGGGAAAATGACACCAGACACTAATGCAGTGAGAAGGAGTGATGGGCTTCAATTAACAGCAGCAATATTCAGCTGGGATATTGTGTGTGTGTGTGGGGGGGGGAGAAACAGTGTTAAGGAGAAGGATGATCATTGCAGAGCAGAACAATTTACCTAATGAGGGGAGTCTAGCCAATGGTTAGGGGAGAGGCCAATCCTGCTTGATGTAGAACCCTGGGGTAGGTGATCTCGAAAGCTGCTTGTAATCCATGGGTCAAGTTCTCTATTGGGATGACACTGAGTTTATACTGAAGCAACAGCCAGTATGGCCACATGTGTGGCTCAGGTACGTCTACACATGCAGACCTACACGGCGAGCACATGAGCTTTACAGGGTTGTAACATGGTTTCTAGCACACAATTGGGTCCAGTCCAGGCAAAGCGGAACTAAGTTATATCATGGTTAAGGCATTGACTATTGCATTACCATGGTACACTCTGAGACTGTAGAGAAGAGTGAGCTGGAATCTTTGCATTGATTTCATCAGGCTTCTGGGCTCAGGCGTAGAGTGAAAAGACTAGAAAGAAACAAATCCTGCATCTTGGCCCAGGCTTAGACTAGATGACCCTTGCGGTCCCTTCTAACCCTCTGATTCTGTGATTCTAAAGTGAAACTGACCGGCTTTAGTCCAAGTCACCATCTAAGATGAGTGAATTACTAATAAAGTACATGAACAGCAGAGATAAAAAAGTGCCTACTTCCTGTTTGAATTAATCCAAGTAATGCAAAAAAGGGATTTTTTAATATATAGGATTTTTATGTTGGCAGTGTCCCTTTCAAAAAGCAAATGGGGAAATCCAAAGAGCAAAATGACATAAGCAGAGGGGGCTGTGGAGCACTGGAAATCTAGGGTGGAATTCATCCCTGGGCTGTGGACCAATGCCAAGCTTCAAAATTGGCATGAGGTGGGACTTAAGTGGTACCTAGGATGTGTGCTGAGTGAATCTCCCCCTAAGAGCTTACAGAAGTCTGATACTATACATGGTGTTGATGCACATTGGGAAAAGTCTATTTCTGCAGCGGATGTTCCTTTCCTCATGTAGAGAATGATTGGGTCCGACCCTGTTTGATGAGAACAGACGGGTACAAGAGAGGCTCTAGCCAGCTGGGCAGAGGGATCACTTGCACCCAGCCCAGTTGCTACTGAAGATGTGACATAAGCTCTTTGCTTCCACTAGGCAAAATTACCCCCTGTGCAGAAGGCCAAAGCGCAAAGCCCAGGCAACAATTAAACCCCAGTTAAGCTTCCAAAATAGGATGTAGGTGATGCTGAGGCCTCTCTGGCCCCTCTGCACTGTGAAGAATGTATCTCTTTGCAAACTCAAGGCACAGGCTCGTCCCCCACCACACACACACCCTGGTCCTTTCCTTTCAGATTTTAAGCACCCATTGTAGGCCCTGAGCCTGCTATTTTCAAAAGTGCCTAAGAGAATTAGGTACCCAGTTCTCCCTGAAAAATCAGTGGGATTTGGATGCCTGGCTCTCATAGCGTGCTTTGAAAACCCCAGCCTTCCTGTTTATCGCACACTTAGATGGGCAGGCCACTTAATCACAGCCCCATCACACACTAACTCAGCAGTCACATCCATAACCCACCAATGAACTGCCTAACAACTTAACTGTGGGGAGGACGTGTTTCCAATTTGCCAGAAAGAGCCGCTTGTGGCCGTTGATGTATTAACCTCAGATAAGTTGTGTGATAAACCTACAGGCATCTGCATCGCTCCCCAGGGGCTTGTGGGGCCTCGGCTGGCTGTTAATCAGCTACCAGCCTGTGTCTATTCGGCTCTGCAGCGTTTGCTTTATGGTGACATTTACTCATCAATGAGCACGGCTGCCTCTCGCCACTGGTGCAGTCAGTAAGCTTGTCCAGTCCCTGGGCAAGCCCAATATTATTATTATTATTAAGTATTTATAGAGAGCTGTACATTTGCATGGCACTTTACAGACAGCAAAACGCTTCCATTCCTGCCCCTGGGTAAAAATCCTGGCTCTGAGGCTGAGATCCTCAGTGGTGAATGTCAGTATCTCTCTATTGGCTTCAGTGGAGTTATGCTGATTTATATTAGCTGTGGATCTGACTGCCAGGCCGCAGAATTCAGTGCATCCCCTGGAGACAAGCCTATACACCTAGCACATATTCTCTGCATTGCCCTGCAAGTCCTTGGACAGCACAGGGGTAATGTCCTCCAGGGGTTCCTCCAACCAACAGCTCTCCCAGGGATGCCTCTCAAGAGCAGGGCAAACCACAGGTAAGGTGGCAGCATAAGCTATCTGCCAAGCCCACTGGGGTAGGGGTGCTGATTTTTGGGCAGGGGAAGGGGTGAGAATTTGTCAGGATCCATCTCCTTGTCTGCTATCTCAGACAGGTTGTATGTGGGCAGCTAGCCTGTGCCTCTGTGGCCACACTAATTTTCCTGGGCTAACTCATGTCTGGCTACCTGAACTGATATTTACAGCTCCCTGCCTCAGTGCAGACGTACCCACAGAGAGTCTGAGATGAAAAAACTGGACTCAGGTCTCCCACCGCCCAGAGCAGTGCTCTAGCCACAAGATCACCCTTCCGCTCTGCTAATGGTTCCCCGTGGCTTTCTCCCAAAATTCCATGTCGTCGGTAGAGACACCAGCTGACCTGTGGGTGGGCTTTTACCTGTCCTGTTGGGAAAGCATCTTCCAAGGCTTTGGTGATAGGTGCGAGGTGACGATCCCAACTCCAAGCCTCCTAAACCATGAAGTGAGATGTCGGCTCACCACTCCGTGTTTCTCTAACTTTCTGGTGCAGGGATATATCACTGCAATTACTTCTCAGCCAAATGGGCTTCTCCGGAGCCACTCTCCATCTCAAGTTGATTGGCCTGTCCTTCCATCTCGCGCTCTGTTCCTCCGTGGCTAATCAGGAATTATTTTTGTTTTTGCTCTTGAGCGATAGCAGCTAAACCAGGCGAGCGCAGGAGATTCGTTAACACGCTCAGGGTCGTGTACCTGTAAAGAACAGCAGGAGGGTTTTATGTTAGGGTGACCAGATAGCAAGAGTGAAAAATCAGGACAGGGGGTGGGGGGTAATGGCCTCTATATAAGAGAGAGCCCCAAATATCGGGTCTGTCCCTATAAAATCAGGACATCTGGTCACCCTAATTTCTGTCAAAGTTCAAAACTGCCAGAGCTCTAAGACTTGGATCTAAAGCTCGCCGAAGTCCATGGGAGACTTTCCATGAACGCTGATAGGCTTTGGATCAGGTCCCAAGTAGAGTGGGAGACCTCTTGCAATGCAGAGAGAGCTCCTGAGCTGGGAATCAGAGCATGGGGGGATGCGGAAAAGGGGGGTCAACAATGCAAAACAGGGGTTGATGGTAATGCCCCATCAATGTGAACTGTTTGCTGGACACCTCCTTCTCCACTGCTAAGTGGAATCGCAACCTCAAGAGGTTTTTAAAGCCCTCAGTTATTATATATTTATATTGCAATAGGATCTAGTGGCCAACCTGGCTGGAACTGCTGGGTGCTGCACAAACATCTAGAAAATGACAATCCACGTCTTGAACAGCCTGTGTCCATTCGGTTGATGTGGGATATGTTAACCGTAGGCAGAACAGGCTCATATCTGAAAGCGAGCACCCATGTGCCTAGAATACCATTCACACAGGAACTCTGCATACCTTTCAAGCTTCCTGTTGCTCTGCTGCATTATTAGGCCTGGTGTTACTCAGTTAACTCAATGATTAAGACAAAAGGGGCAAATTCATAAGAACGGCCATAGGGGGTCAGACCAATGGTCCATCTAGCCCAGTATCCTGTCTTTCAACAGTAGCCAATGCCAGGTGCCCCAGAGGGAATGAACAGAACAGGGAATCATCAAACAGAAGCTAGGGACACCATCCCTGCCCATCCTGGCTAATAGCCGTTGATGGACCTATCCTCCATAAATTTATCTAGTTCTTTTTTGAACCCCATTATAGTCTTGGCCTTCACAACATCCTCTGGTAAAGAGTTCCGTGGGTGGACTATGTGCTGTGTGAAGAAATACTTCCTTTGGTTTGTTTTAAACCTGCTGCCTATTAATTTCATTTGGTGACCCCTAGATCTTGTTTTCTGTGAAGGGGTAAATAACACTGTGACCTCCTCATTTACTTTCTCCACACCAGTCATGATTTTATAGACCTCTATCATACTGAAAAGTCCCAGTCTTATTAATCTCTCCTCGTATGGAAGCTTTTCTGAACCTTTTCCAATTCCAATATATAGAGGCAATGTGATAGTTTCTGTCTTATTATCCATCCCTTTCATAATGTTTCCTAACATTCTGTTTGCTTTTTTGACTGCCGCTGCACATTGAATGGAAAACATAATCCCAACTATACATATAAAATGATGGGGCCTAAATTAGCTGTTACCATTCAAGAAAGAGATCGTGAAGTCATTGTGGGTAGTTCTCTGAAAACATCCAATGTGCGTTACTTTGCATTTATCAACACTGAATTTCATCTGCCATTTTGTTGCCCAGTCACCCAGTTTTGTGAGATCCTTTTGCAACTCCTCGCAGTCTGCTTTGGACTTAACTGTCTTGAGTAGTTTTGTATCATCTGCAAATTCCAATCTTGTTTATTGGTGTAAATCCAGAACAACCCTACGGAGTTCAACAGAGTGACTCCTAATTTACAGCAGCGTGAGATTGGAATCTAGCCAAGGACCCACAGTGCTTTGCAATCTCTGCTCCGCTCCACTCCACTATCTCCTCACTGTGCAAGGGCCTTTCTGATTCAACAACATCCTTCTCCTTTAACCCCTTGCCTGCACTCCTCACTTGAACCCATCTCCCATTCTCATTACTATTTATTGTTTGCATTGCAATAGGGCCTAGATGCCCCAGGCAGGTTTCAGGGCCCCATTGTGCTAGGAGCTGGAAAGACAGCCCTCTTGCCCCAAAAAGCTGACTGCCTGACACATCAGGGCTAATTCTTTTCTGCGAGGGAGATTAAAACAATGGGGCCAGATTCACCAGTATGCTGTGGCTGCAAAACTGCTGTAATCCCAGTTTAACTGGCCAGTTCAGCCAGGTTTATGCCTGCTTGGCCTGGCTGGAGTAGCACAAAGCAGGTGGAGGGGTTGATACTGATGGAGGAACTTGGACTAGGCTGTTGGATGGTGCTTGTGAAATTAAGAGTCAGATGGATGGACAAAGCGAGTGAAACAGAATGATACCTCTGCAACTCACGCTGTATATTTCAGCTGGATTTTTCCACTGGGAGCAGAACTCCTTTCTGCAAGACTATCAGCTAGATGCTGCATGGTCTATATATTTAATTAGTCTGTGGTCTAAAAATACCCTAGCAGTTTTCTGCACTGGAGTCCAGTCATTCCTTTGAAGCAGCAGCTGCTCTAATTCATCTTAGTGCTTCAATAAGGTCGAACCCACGTGGGCCCCAACTAATTACTTCCAACCACAAAGAAAACAAGGCAGCAAAGGCTTGGCCCAGGAAATGACCTGAAATCAATCACTTCGATGATTTCCCCCCCTCAAGGATTCCTGTGGGACAGAGAATAGCTGGGTCCTGGACCGAATCACGCAACTGGGGCTTTTCAGTCATTTTTGTTTGTCTTGTTTCCTTCAGCTATTTTCTGGTCCTAGATTCCAAGGCAGGAGGTGTAATTCCCAGCGCAGGTAGACGTACACGGGTTAGCTCTGCTCCAGCTAGTGCCTAAAAATAGCAACGTGGCCATGGTAGCACAGGCTGCAGCTCAGGCTAGCCATCCGGTACGTACCCAGGGGGTTATACTTCACTGGCTAGCCCAAGCTGCTGCTCCTGCTGCAGCCACACTGCTATTTTGAGGTGCTATTTCGTGTGTGTACATCTACCCCAGCATGGCATCACGTCTCCCAGCGGCTGCACAGACACCCCTAGGGAGGTTTAAGTGACTTGCTAAACAAATCAGTGCCAGAGCTGGAAACAGAACCCAGGTGTCCTGACTCCCCTTCCTCAGGACTTTCCAAGCCTTGCGTCTCTTGCCCTAGAGACGGCATCAGACAAAGTGCATCAGTTCTGTGACGTCTGCTGTTGGAAAGCAGTGTGAAAGCTGCACCAGCTCTGCTGACGGATGGCATTTCTCAAAACCATTTTAAAAAAATTCCTTCACTTTCCCTATCAATAACTTTTTAATTTTCTCCTCTGACAAGCCAAGATCTATTGAAAGAAGATGGGTGAAATGACTGCAGCAAACACCTTATTTTGTATCTGAAGCTCTCCCTAGTACTCTCCATAAATCAGATTCTTACTTTCTTACAGCGGCTTTTTGAGAGGTTCCTGGGGGGCAGAAGGTAGCCTGATCCCTCGTAGAGGTAAAACGTTACATGCTTAGCAATTGTCAGAGTGTATATTTGTGATGGG
Source organism: Gopherus evgoodei (assembly GCF_007399415.2). Lineage (NCBI taxonomy): Eukaryota > Metazoa > Chordata > Testudines > Testudinidae > Gopherus > Gopherus evgoodei. The sequence goes on along the minus strand of NC_044325.1, from coordinate 135,880,094 downwards.
CTAAAACCCTCAGAACTCAAAGCCACAGGAAATAGCTGCATCTGAGATGCTTAGGACTCACTTAGATTATAGGCTTTTTGGGGCAGGGACTGTCTTTTTGTTATGTTCATACAGCGCCTTGCATAATGGGACCCTGATCCATGGGTGGGGTTGCTACTGCAGTACAAATAATAAATACTATTACTATCACTCCAAACAAGACACCCCTTCCCTGCTTGCTGAGAACAATGGGCCCGATTTTCAGGTCCCCTGTTTGGTGCCGGGATGGAGATGGAGTAGTTGAGGAAGCTTGAAGACTCTCTTTTCATTCTAGAGCTGTTCAAGGGACTGCTCAAGTCCTTCAGCATAAGTCACGCAGCCTCAGGGCTGCTCTACCTTAACGCTCGGCTTCCCAGAAGACCTAAGGCTTCAGCCAGCACAGACAAGGATGGGGAGGAAAGAAGTTATCATTATCCCATGTGGGGAGAGTTCCCTCACTCCTGATCTTCCTGCAGCTGATCCAAGGGAGGAATGAAGAGGCTGGTTTTACTACAAGCTGTTTTACTACAATGTGTCATCACTCCCACCTGCCAGGCTCCAGCAACCTCCAGGGTGAATAGAGACCCGCAAGGAGCAGGGGCGGCTCTAGACATTTTGCCACCCCAAGCACAGCGTCATGCCTCGGGGGGCGCTCTGCCACTCGCCGGTCCCACGGCTCCGGTGGACCTCCTGCAGACGTGCCTGCGGAGGGTCTGCTGGTCCCGCGGCTTCGGTGGAGCCGCGGGACCAGTGGACCCGCTGCAGGCATGTCACCGAAAGCAACCTGCCTGCCGCCCTCCCGGCGACCGGCAGAGCGCCCCCCGCAGCATGCCGCCCCAAGCATGTGCTGGGGCCTGGAACTGCCCCTGGCAAGGAGTCTCCACTCCTGCTATTGAGCTGGGGGCAGAGCTTAATTTGTGCCAGGGCTTGCGAGGGCTAAGCCCCAGCGCCTCTAGGCCTGGCAGTTCATAGCTCCGGCACCTCTGGGCTTGCTGCATGAACAAATGAGAAAGGTGGGCTCATTTAACGGTGCAATAAACGGGGGAGCAGCATCTCCAAGTTGGGCTTCTTGCAGGGATAAGTCACCTGTGCAGTGGAACTCACAAATAAAATTAATGTACCACCATTTAAATGTGAATGGGGCCAACAGGCCAATTTTCACAGCTACTGCTGCTCTAATGTTTTTCCCTTAGAGATTATTAGCTTTTATTGGGCATGGTGGTTTCCTTTTCCTTTTCATCTGACACCACAAATTCCCCTCTACTCCTTCCAGATAGTTGTCTGAAAGTTATCATGGCATCAGGAGGTGCCGATGGAAATAGAAAATGCTGTAAAACCAGCCATGGCCTGTCCTGGTCTCTATACCCTATTGATATTCCTCCTCACTTTCTTAAGGTTCTCTTATGGGGCCAGATCCTCTGCTGATGTAAATTGGCACAGCTTCATTGACTTCTGTGGATCTCTGCCTGTTTACAGGATCTGGCCCATTATTACAATTTTATGATGCATATTATAGCTGCAACAAGAGACCCCAACTTAAATCCGGGCCCCATTGTCCTAGGCGGTGTATAGACACAATAAGAGACGACCCCCCCCGACCTGGAAAGCATATAATTTAAATAGAGAAAATGGACAGTTTCTTGTGTGGTCCAACATTTCACACACTGGCCTGGGAGTCAGGGAGCCTGTGTTCTATTCCTAGCTCTGCCACTGACCTGTTGTGTGGCCCTGGGCAAGTCACTTACTCTTTCTGTGACTCAGTTTCCCCAGCTGTAAAATAGGGATAATGAGACTTAGCTGCTATTATAAAGTGCTTTCAGTTCTATGGGTAAAGAGTAATCTATACAAGTTTGATATTATTATAGGAAATTGCATTCACTGCATTTCACAAATGGGGAGCTGAAGCACAGAGAGATCAGTGACTTTCACAAGGTCACACAGGGAGTTTGTGGCAGAGCCAGCGACTGAACCCACATCTCCTGAACATCATGCTAGTATTTTAACCACAAGATTAACCTGCATTGCATGCCTAGGTGCTCCAGCTACTGACCTTTACCTGGATTACACATCACTGGTGGCTGAGAAACAAGAACGGAGGTTTGGGTCTCCAATTGTGACTTCTTAAATCAAGGAGAGGCTGGTGCTGAGGGATGAACAATGCTAATTCAGAGCACATGTCAAGTGCTTCTCTTCCTTGTTCTCCAGCTGCTATTACCCTTCAGGCTCTTAAACAAAGGATAGTCCGGCTCTAGGGCAAATGAAGGGACCTTCTCGAGGATGATTGACAGAAACCAGCTTCTTAATGGCAGAAATATAGTGTCACAGTTATGCACTGCTGCTCCCACGGACCATGACAGGAGAAGTGTAGCAGAGTTAACAGAGTTGCTGTTCAGAAGACAAGAAAGCAAAACTTGACCCTCACCCACTGCAACTGTAAGTGGAACCTTTGAAATAAAGATGACTCCTGAACTGCCCTCAGGGAAATCTACCACAGCCGGAGGGTTGTAACCCCCATCCCACCCACCCCAGCATTACTGGGCTGGAGAAATTATCCGGCCTTTGACAGAGCATGCTGATAAATGTATGGAGCTTTTGTCCCGGACACTGCAGATCGAATCACATGGTTCTCCTCCGTAAGATGCTTGTCTGGCTGGCTTCATAAAGCCGTTCCCAGGATAAAAGAAAAGGTTTGTGTGTTATTTGTGTAAATAGGGCTAAAGGCCACAGCTGTGATTGCTGCCCATTGTGCCAGGTGCTGTACAAACACACACTGAGAGACAGGTCCGCAAAGAGTTTACAGTGGAAATAGACATGCGAGACGAAGGATGGATGAAAGCAACATGACACAACAGTTTAGGACAAGAAGTGGAGAAAAATACTGTTTCCTATTGAAATTGCAAAGGGATTTTAGGGCGGCAGGATATAATCATTTCAGTTATAATTTGGCGAGGACGTGGGATTGTTGGTGTTTAGAGTGCAGTCAGCCAAAAACACCAATCAGGACTGAGGTCCTATTGTGCCCGGTGCTGTACAAACATGGAGACACCTGATTCCACTCCTACTCTCACATAAAAGGCTCTGGGATCTTCAGTGTCCCTCAACTGCTGTGCTAAGATTTTTGGGGCTCTACCAGCTGGAATTGGTCTGAATAGATAAGCCAGAAGAGAGAGCTGCAGTTCCAGTCACTGTCCCTTGAACCATCTGGTCCCTCTGGCTTCTCTTATTGTGGAACAGAAGGCGATTGGTTTTGTGCTGTTTTGTTGTATCTGATCAGTGCATTGCCAGGATTCTTTTCTGGCTGGTGCACCTCAGCTGCCCGGGGATCTAATCGAAAGGTCTGTCTTTGTTGCCTGTCTTCTTTGTTCTCCTACAGAAATATTTAGTCATGAGGTTTAGCCACATAAAAATAAACAAATGTTCAGCTGGAATAAGATGATCCGGGATTGATGGAACTTCCTCTTTGCCACCCTATCCTCAGAGGGAGCTATTTGCCAGAAGGGGACATTCAATCTCCTAATCGGACCTCCTGCGTAACACAGGTCCTTCAATTCCACCTTCTCTCCATCTCCCCAATATTGACCCTAATCACTTGTATTGGGCTAAAATATCTCTTCCAGAAAGACATCCAGTCTTGATCTGAAGCCTTCAAGAGATGGAGAATCCACCGCTTCCCTTGGTAGTTTGTGCCAATGGGTAAATCACCCTGACCGTTAAAAAATTGTGCTGTACTTCCAGATGGATTCTGTCTGGCTTCAGCATCCAGCCACTAGTTCTTTCTCCTTGTGCTGAATGGGTGATAGCCATGTTGATGGGCTCCTCCAGTTCAGCGGAGCAGCCCATGGACCTGGCAGCTAGGGAAATGGGATACAAAGCAAACAAAATCTCTCTGATGCCTGGGCTGGGGGTGTGAGGGGAAGCTCATTCCAGGCCCATCCTTAGGTGGGGCTGACTGTGAATGGGGCATGGCCAACAATGTGCTGACCTGAAGCATTCCCTCAGCAGTCTTCATGGCATCTCTGGAGCCCGGAGTGCAACCTGCAACCTCCAGATAGGTGGCAGACCGTGCTAACACCTTCTCACCCTCCCTTGGTGTGAATTCTCACCCTCACTGGGGCACTGTGGAAAAGGCTGGTGATTAGGGTAGGAGGCATAGAAGGTCACCATAGCAGCTGACATAACCCTATAATGTAGATGCAGCCTACAGCGATAGAACAGGGGTTTTCCATCAGCAAAGGAACAACATTTCCCTTGGACAACAGCAGCTGCGTGGATGGAAGCATATAGCATGGACCAAGTCTGAATTAAAACATGTGAGCTAACGCATTTTCTGACAAAGCCCACCTTTTAGCCCCGTGTAGACATTGCCTCAGGTCTGGTGTATACGAGGAAGGGTTTGCTGATCCAGCTATGCCACAGTAACCATGCTCGTCTGCAGAGCAAGTAACAGGGCTGCACGCCAGGGTGTGAGTCTACAACCCGCTAGCTTGCTGTGCCGTAACATCCCATGAGGACACTGCTACAGGGCACTGAAAGGACCGGAATGCAGCTTACATTACACCTACTTGAAAGTGTAGATTCACACCCTGACTGGCCACACAAGAGCTTGCTATGTAGACAAGCTCTGTATCGGCAAACCTTCCTAGAGGAGATGCAACTTGTAGACCAATTCCCTGAATGAAATAAACTAGGCAGGCAAAAAGACTTCGTCCGCCCTCGGGCATCTGCTAGCATTGCTCTGATGGTTAGATGGGTGGCATTTTCCTCACTCCTAACCAATGTACCTAGGCCAGCAAACTTCTATGTGTAGATTAGGCCTTAGAGAGACATTTCTAAGGGTGGAAAACAACCTTCCCATTTAGCATCTTCCTCTGGGACACAGCACATAGTCATCGCCGGCCTGTCTGAAATATCTCCAGAGAGAGGGAGGGAGGAATACAGATCATTTATAAGCATGAACCTGACGAATTTGGCAGCAAATTGAATTGCCAAGGGGCATGTTTGTTGTGTGACTTCAGAAGGAGCCACTTGCCCTGATTTCCCCTGGGAGAAGGGGATAAATAAGTCTCCCCTTAATCCTGGCCTCGTGAACATTCTAATTCTGACACTTCCAAATCAATAAGCATCATCGCTGGGGTGACTCTTCATCCTTTGGTTGAGTCGTGGGCTGTGCATTGTTTAAGCTTGCTGCAGCCAGGGCTTCTTTTGTGCTGCGATGGATAATCTCTCTCTCTGGGGCTGCGCCCATGCCAGTAAAGTTTGCTCTGTTTTCCTTCTGTCTGGCATTGTGCCTTCGGTGAGCTGAAAACCAGAAGGTGAATGTTATAAAGCCAGTGGAGCCCCAAACTATCACTGGTCCTCTGTTCCCCAAAACTTCTCTGCATCTGGATCGGAGCTACAGCTAAGCCTGAGCCATGAGGCTTTCCAGAAAATGCCCCCCCCATCCTCCCACTATTGCTCATCTCTGACTGGTACAGAGCCAGGCAATCCATGCTGCAGAAGCCTCGATGAATTCTGAGCTCCTCAGTCAGACAAAACTCGCATTTAAATCAAAAGGAGTTTGCGTGTGTGAAGGCCGGGTAGAACCCAGCACCTAGGTTTTTGTCTGATGTTGGTGTCACCGAGTTGCTTTACACTGGAATGAGTCAGAGGGGAATCAGCCCCACCGTTTCTTTCCAGCCCTATGCAGCCTCTGCATACCTTCTCTATGGAGCTTTAGAAGTAACAGCAACCATTCTCTTTTCCTCTCCTCCTTGCTATTTGTTTTGCTTTCACCCTCTCTTCTTCTTCTTTTTCCTTTATGCTGCTTTTTCCTGGTGGCAGCATTGAGAGTAGAGAGGACCAGACCTCCCTTTCCTCTGCAACAGGTTCCAGCGCCTCCTGGGGGGATTGCCCAGCGTTCCCAGGTCAGCCGGGAGATAAAATCCCTCCAGTGTGTCCTGGGTCGCCCAGTGGGACGTGCCCAGAAAAGTTCCAAGGAAGCTTCCCAGCAGGCATCCTTATCAGGCGCCCACACCACCTCCTCTCGATCCAGAGGAGTAGTGGCTCTACTGTGAGGCCCTCCTGAATAGCCGACCTACTCCCCCTGTCTCAGAGAGTAAGCTCAGCCACCCTGCGGAGAAATCTCCTTTCGTTCGTTTGTACACATGATCTCGTCCTTTCGGTCATTACCCAAAGTTCATGACCATCGGTGAGGATGGGGACATAGATCGACCTGTAAACCTAGAGCTATTTCCACGAACTCAGCTCCCACCTCACCACCATGGATCAGTACAGCGCCCGCATCACCGCCATTGCCGCACCAATCCGCCGGTCGATCTCCCGCTTGCCATTGTTCATGAAAAAGAGCCCTAGATACTCGAACTCTTCAATCAGGAGCAGCTGTTTCCTCCTCACCTGGAACGAGCAGTCCACTTTCTTCCAGGAGAGGACCATGACCTCTGATGTGAAGGTGCTGACTCATTCCAGACACTGCACTCGGCAGCAAAATGTTCGAGTGCACGTCGGAGATCGCAGTCTGAAGAAGCAAGAAGGACATCATCTGCAAACAGCAGAGATGCCACCTCCATGTCCCCTTACTGGATGCACTCCCCAGCTTGTCTGCGCCTTGATATCCTGGCCATGAAAATCACAAGTGGGAGTAGGGACAAGACACACCCTTGGCAAAATCCAATACCCATCTTGAACGAACTCAACTTGATGCCAAGAATACGAACACAACTCTCACTCCAAGAATAGAGGGACCGGATAGCACGCAAAAAGCGCAATGCTCCAGTTCTACCCAGTCCTCTCACCAGCAAACTCTTTTTGATTTAAATGTGAGTTTTGCCTGGCCAAGGAGCTTGGAATTTGTCCCCAGGAAGCCCAGCCTCCGGTGAGCTTAAAAGGCAGAGTCCCACTTGCTGTGAATGGTTGCCAATGAACCAGAAAATACAAGCATGCAAAATACCCTAAGAGAACAGCTACCAACTCCTGCTCTCACCACCTCCAGCAGCCCAGCTCTGCGCCCTCCCCTCTGAGAGCTACCACGGGTCAGGCAATGACTCAGGACTTGTATCCCCAAATTAAAGAGCTGATGTCCTTGGCCAACATGTGTATCTTCCTACAGATCCTGTTTTCAGGCATGGGAGCCATCCTCAGAGCTCAGGTGGCTAGAATACTTGTGGGGTGTAATGACAGTTGGATAAGGGGTATGAGTCCCAGTGAATCTAGAGAGGTTTATGGGTGTAAAGTACAAAGAAAGGGGCTGGTCAATTATACTTCCGGAGGGTCCCTCTTGACTGATCGCTGAATTTGACCTGGGATCAGCTCCATAAGATGTCATAAGGCATTTTCACACCTACAGTAAGTGAAAGTTCACCTCCTTACTAACAAAGCTCATGTCTCATGGGCTCCAGGGTGTGTGTGTATTGGTCATTATAATACCTATAATGGCATCTTAGATTACAGAGTGCCTTCAGACTTTATACATACAGTCAAGAATCGCTTTAAGCCCTGAAATGCAGCTACCTCTGGGGTGGAATTTGGCAGCTGCATACCAGCCCATAGCAACACAGTGCAAAAGTTGCCCCCTCCCCCACTGAAACCACGGGAGGAAGAGGATGCAGCTCAGCTGGTACAAATGGACATAGCTCTGAAGTCGTCGGAGCTATGCCATTGATGCCAGCTGAGGCGTGGCCCTGCTGCTTACAAATAGTGCTGTGGGATCTCAAATACTAGGCGGTTCACATGGACACCACTATTAGCAGCTGAGTAGTTCAAATGGCCACAAGTGGTCATGTCTCAGGTTTACCATCTCCTCACTGTATTTGGCTTAGCAGTGTCCATGTGCAAATAGTAAAGGGTATCGAAAGATGCTCACACAGATTGTGTGTTAGCCTGGGAAGATTTGCTTCTATTTCATTGTGGTTACAGCCAGGAGTGCCCTACCACTTACCGGTCATCTCAAAACCACCTCTCTGAGTTTTTGCTGCCCTTTGGGTAAACAATTGATCAATATGGCCGGGGGGCCTGGTTCAGTTCCAACCTGACTAATGCTCAGTTCTTCCCCCAGGAAGCATCAAGTGCAGAATTCCCCCCCTCCCTCCATCATTGCAAAATATCTTTCTGCCAATGTCACCAAACGTCGATCGAAGACATCAGCTGCAAATTACTGTGAAGAGGCTGTGTGTCCATTTGCATAGATGTCGAGGGAGCATTAATTCAGAGTGTCATTAGCCCGCAGGGCCAGATAATGCTTCAGAATGTCTTCTGATGGGTGTAAGCAACCCCGATTAGATCTGGTCTTCGTGGCATTCCTCATGTCGAGGCTTTGGGATGCCAACCCAGGCACTATTTGCTTACATGAAAGAAAGTGCCTGACAGTGAACTGCCTCTGCAGTGTGAGCCTCTGCAGTGCCTCTGCAGTGTGAGCAGATGACTTTCGCACTCTGCTCCAAATAAAGTCTATACACATGCACAAACTCCGACTTACCCTCTTTCTGAATAACACCTATAACAATGGAGAGTAAGCTTTTGCCCCCAGATTTCCGGCAGGATCTCCTTCTCTCTACTTCCCTCTGACCAGACAGCCACAACAACTGCTGTTACGGCAATAAATATCAGAGTGCCGTTACACAGAGCCGTACGTGTTCTTTGTCTTAGCATGCGAGCAGTGTTCGGTCCTGGAATACATGCCCTATTGTTTTTCAATATTGTGTTCAGGGAAGTTGTAGAACAGCTAGCAAGGTTCTTCACTGCCTTAATCTCACCAACTAGCATCAATTCTTGGGGGAGAGTTGCTTGCTGTTGACTGGGCATCAGCGGCTGGGCTGAGATTTCAGAAATAAGGGATTGCCTTTGTGCCCACCTCTGTTCCAGGTCTGCTTCAGCATAAATAAACAAGTTACATTATGAATAAATCCAGACTTCCTATCACTGAGATGTCTGCCAATGGGAAGCTACCCTGCTGGGCCCCCCAACATCTGCTGCTGCTAGGCAGAGAGGTGACGCTATCCTGGTGGAATGAACACAATTGCACTGCGGGGCTGATTCAGATGCTTTCTTCAGGATTCTGGGTAAACTGGTAGAGGAGCATGTGCCACATTAGGTGTGTGTATGTGATGTGTACGGAATGAGTTGCAGATGTAGGGTGGGCAGCTGTAGCGTGGAGCAGTGCAGGATTTCAGAGGGCAAGGGAATTGCCCCAGGGTGGCTGGATGATTGAGGAGGTCTGGCTCTGTTTCATATCTCTGTGTCCACAGAGAGATAAATCTTTATCTCCCGCAAGTAATTGACCCTGCCTGCCAGTGAGGGCCAGCGCCACTCTGACAGATGGGATATTTTGCCGCTGGCAATTGGAACTATCAAGGGAGGCATTATTCTTGCTGCCTCTGACTTTCTCATCAGGGAGAGAGTGCTGAAGTGCTAGAATTAACGTGCCATTTGATTTAATATGCAGCACCCAACACTCAATTCAGATTGTTACACTGGAAAGCTGGGCCCGACCAACTGGGGCTGTCCAGTAGGGGGGGGAGACTGGGATATCATTTCTATTCCAGTCCGGGGAGGAGGGGGACTGTAGTGTACAGGAATTGGGTAGTATCTCTTTAAATAAAATAAATGGTCCAAATGAGAAGGTGCTTCTCCAATGTGGGAAGATTCGACTTAGCCCTGGATCTGACCATCCCTTAATGATCTAGTTTTTGACTTTGAGCTTCTGGCTTCTGAAGCACCTTGCTATTTAAACCAGTGATACTCAAAGGTGGGTCAAACGCAGGTCACTTGGCCTCTGATCTTGATCACTGTTCTATGGGAGCAGACCCCTGAGCCTGCATAAAACTCCAATTTCATATATCTGCCACAGCTTGCAGGATTGGGCCCTTAGCTTAGATATGGATGTGGGAACGTGCCCTGACCAATGATTCTAAACTGCAAGCCTCAGGCAAGAGCAGAAAATAGCTCCCCCTGCCATGCAGGGCCCCATTGGCCTAGCAGGAGCTTCCCCCCCCCCCCCACACCAAATATAGAAGTCAAACTATGCCTATGGAGTAAGGCAATCACAATGGGGCCCTAACGGAGGTTCTTGGGTCTCATCTGCATCTCCCAGGAGCTGAAATCCTACAATAGATGAGAGGCTTCAGCACCAGCCAAATGGTCTTGCATAAATTTCCATCAGCAACCTATGTAATGAATTTTCCATTAATTTCCAGCTGCTAACTCCATTTGCTGTGGGGATGGGGTGACTAATGGGGATTTGATCCGATCTGCACTCCCACCCAGCCAGAGTCATGCTGCCCCGAAATGCGTCACCATGCAGCCAAAGAGGCATTTACGCCACTGTCTCTTACGCACAGCATCTTCCTTTCCATTCGTCATGTCCAAGTTGCGTCAATAGGGCAAGAAACGAGGGTGTCCGTTCACAGCGCCAGAAGCCAAGGCCACTGTCAACTTCAGATTCCAGGCTTAATAGGAAGGACAAAATCCCAGCTCTATAGATTCTGAGTCTGACTCACCATTGTCCTGCACCCTGGGTCATCACTTACACCAGTGAGTGGAAAACACAACCATTCTGATCTGGGAGCATTTGACACCTGTTTCCCAGCAGTATCAATTACAACACATATTTATACCTGCCTCTTGAAATTTCCACCACATGCATCTGACGACGTGGGTATTCACCCACAAAAGCTTATGCTCCAATACATCTGTTAGTTTAGGTGCCACAGGACTCTTCACTGCTTTTTACAGATCCAGACTATACACAGCTACCCCTCTGATAAATGACAACACAAGGTGCAAAGTAATAGAGTCAGGCTTGGTGCAGGGTAGCTGTTTCCTCAGCACCTCCTGTTGGGACAAGCTGGAGGCAGTAGGAGTTATGAGCTTCCCCCACCCTCCATTCCAAGCAGCTGGGGAGGCTTGGCTTGGAGTAGCGGTGGTTTCACTAGCCAGCCCTCCTGTGCCGTTGCCTACAGTGAGTGCTGCAGGGACTGGAGTAGCCATAAGCTGCTATGCTACCTGGAACACAGTCTCTACATCGCTATTGGCTCAAGTATCTGTATCCTTGTGCCATTTGCTGCTACGGTAGGTCAGGTATATTGTCTGGAAGGGTTTCTGTAACCCGGATTTAGGTGTGCGGTTCCAGTCAGTGTGGTCTCCATGTGGATGCAAGTGTAGTGCCCTCCAGTGGGGAATGAAGAGCTTCCCGCCTCTGTAAATGAACTCTATTCTGTCACTTCCTGAAAACAAGTATGTTAACGTATTAAACACCTGCCATGTATTGGTGATAAAGATCTTACACATGAGATCGATGACCTAGAGGAGGAGGTGGCAATGGAACAGGACAGACTAAACTGGGCATCTGCAGTGGGATTTTTCATTCCAAAGCAGACTACTTTGGGGGGAGGGATAGCTTAGTGGTTTGAGCATTGGCCTACTAAACCCAGGGTTGTGCCTTCAATGCCTAAGGGGACCACTCAGGGATCTGGGGCAAAATCAGTACTTGGTCCTGCTAGTGAAGGCAGGGGGCTGGACTTAATGACCTTTCAGGGTCCCTTCCAGTTCTACAGGAGAGGTATATCTCCATATATTGTTATTATTTATTATATACTCATCAAGCTCAGGCTCTCACAATAACCAACAGTTGATATCTTAGAGAAGTGGCTCTCAACCAGGGGTACATGGACACCTGAGGGCACTCAGAGATCTTCCAGGGGTAACTCAACTCATCTAGATCAGTGTTTCTCAATTGAGGGGTTGCAGCCCCCAGGGGGCTCACAGGACAGGTCTGGGGGGTTGCAAATGCAGGGCTGGCAATAGGGGGTAGCAAGCAGGGCAATTGCCTGGGGCCTTATACCACAGGGATCCTGCAATCTAAGTTACATACTTCGGCCCTGGGCGGTGGGACTCGGGCTTCAGCCAAGGCTCACAAGTGAAAAACAGGCTCAAGTATCACACTGAAATGTGGTACAATATTTATATTCCAATTGCTTTGATAATTGTATGGTAAAAATGAGAAATAAGTAATTTGTCAGTACTAGTGGGGCTGTGACACTTTTATATGTTGATGTCAGATTTTGTAAGCAAGTAGTTTCTAAGTGAGTTGGACCTTGGGTTATGCCAGACAAATCAGACTCCTGAAAGGCTGGAAAAGTTGGGAGCCACAGCGCAAATGTGACCAGCGGTGGGGGTGGGGGCGTAGAGCCTTTAGTTCAAGTCTTCCCCTGGGCCTGGTGAGAAAAAAGCTGAACAGTGTCGATCTTGACGGAATTCCACTTTAATTATCTGGTAATTAGGCCAAAGTGTGGGACGCCCTCTCCAGGGCGCCGGCTGGGCTGTTTACTATCCCGTCTACTTGAATTGCCAAGCTGTGAAAGTTCAAAACTAGGGAGTCAGACCCCGAATCAGCCTGGGACTGGCCCGGGCGCGTTCCCAGCTGGCTTTGCGCTCAGTCCGGCCGCAAGCGGCGCTGTGTGCTGGTCCCCCCGCCCCGGGGTGGCTCCCTGGCGCTGGCTGCCGGCCAGTCACGCGGCACGCAGCACCACCTCCACGGCGCAGGCTCAGGCCGGGCTGTGACGCTACCAGCCGTGGGCCCCGCCCCCTGCGCTGCGAGTCTCGGTCACGCGCCTGCAGAGCATTCGCGCTCCTCAGAAATTTGACCCTCCTGCGCCGCCGTCCGGCAGCTGTAGTAGCGTCTGTCACGTGGGTGGGGGGTTGTACAGGAGTAGCTGGGAGGGGTGGGCGGAAGAGAGAGAGACCAGGATCCCCCCGCCCTGCACGGCAGCGCAGCCGAGTAACATGGAGGGGACGCTGGAGCAGCACCTCGAGGACACGTACGTGCCATTGATCCCAGTGGGCGGGGCACTGGCCGGGGAGGGGGGAGGAAGACCGCTGGGGTGGGGGGAGCATTGGCCGGAGGGAGCACGGGGGGCGTGTATTGGTGGAGGAAGGAGGAATGCTGGGGTGGGGGGGCACTGGCCGGAGGGAGGGGGAAGAATGCTGGGGGGGGCACTGGTCGGAGGGAGGGGAGAGCACAGCACGGGGGGGGCGTGTATTGGTGGAGGAAGGAGGAATGCTGGGGTGGGGGGGCACTGGCCGGAGGGAGGGGGAAGAATGCTGGGGGGGGCACTGGTCGGAGGGAGGGGAGAGCACAGCACGGGGGGGGGCGTGTATTGGTGGAGGAAGGAGGAATGCTGGGGTGGGGGGGCACTGGCCGGAGGGAGGGGGAAGAATGCTGGGGGGGGCTCTGGTCGGAGGGAGGGGAGAGCACAGCACGGGGGGGGCGTGTATTGGTGGAGGAAGGAGGAATGCTGGGGGGGGCACTGGCCGGAGGGAGGGGGAGGAATGCTGGGGGGGGCACTGGCCGGAGGGAGGGGAGAGCACAGCACGGGGGGGGGCGTGTATTGGTGGAGGAAGGAGGAATGCTGGGGTGGGGGGGCACTGGCCGGAGGGAGGGGGAGGAATGCTGGGGGGTGGCACTGGCCGGAGGGAGGGGAGAGCACAGCACGGGGGGGGTTGTATTGGTGGAGGAAGGAGGAATACTGCGGGGGGGCACTGGCCGGAGGGAGGGGGAACGCGAGGAACACGGAGGGGAGGAACGCTGGGGTGGGGGAGTATTGGGGGGGGTTGTATTGGGGAAGGAGGAACGCTGGGGGGGGCACTGGCCGGAGGGAGGGGGAACGCGGGGAAGAGGGGGTGTTTATTGGTGGGGCGAGGGGGAGCATTGGGGATGCTGGGGGCACTGGCGAGGGGAAGGGGGGACACTAGCAGGAGGGTGGGGTGCTGGGGATACTGTTGGGGCAGGGCTGCGGGCACCTGATTGGTATTGGGAGGGTGATTGGCAGGGGGTTCTTTGGGGACACCAAGAGTGGGGTGTTAGGGTGGGGAGGAGGGACGATTTGGGTTACTTGGATGGGGGCACTGCCTGGGAAGGATCTGCAGTGGGCATACCTGCATAAGTAAGAAGAGGGAGTGCTGGGGTGAGAATGATTTCTGGTTGGTAGGAATTGGGGAATAATGATTTTATGGGATAGAGAGAGTAGGAACTTTTCAGGTGACTGGCAACTTTTGCTCTTTTCTCCGTGGTAACTGAGAACCCTCTCATTTCCCTCATCTTTTCTCTCCTGCTTCCACGGAGCAGGGTTTCCTGTTGATAAAAGTCCTAGAGCTTTCCTGTTCTCTTGCTCAGATGGAAACAAACCCCCCTTCTGAACAGGGGATTCTGTGAGGCTTACCCCACTGGCTGACTGAGATGGTATCAAATTAACCAGCATTTCTAAATAATAAAATGCATTTTGCAGTTATGAAAGTTCCTGCTTTCCCTCCACCCTGAACTATTTTGACACCCTGACAAGGGGGGCTGTTATGGGGCTAAAAAGATGGCACTTCTTAAATTGTTTCAGATTTATGTGAGGCTCTCACTGCTGTCTTGATGTCTCATTTGTTTCTTTCCCATCTAATGCTTAAATTGCTGATCTCAGGTTTTATCTTTATTAGAATGAAGAATCCTTCAATAGTTGGAGTCCTTTGCACAGATTCACAAGGCCTGAACCTTGGCTGTAAGTAACAAAGCAGCTTATTTGCTTCAGAAAATGAGGCCCCTTTCCACTTTCATGTGGTACCAGGAACATTTTCATCTTGAAATAGTGTACATGCTTTAAAATACACACACAAAATAAATCTGCTGTCTGTCAGCTTTGGGCAGATCCCTGCAGTTTCTGTTAAACTCTCCATTTCCGACTCCTTTAAAATCCATTTTATTCTTGCTCTCTCCTGTCCCAATATTTGAAATATCGAAGTGTACATGGTCTGCCTGCCTCTCTCTACCAGTGGTTGCCAACTAACTCATTTTTTTAAAAACCCCACTAATCTATATAGGGAGAACAAACTAGCCTCTGTTTTAATAAAATTATTTGTATTGCCGTAGCTAGGGTCCGTTGGTGCTGTGGACCAGGTTCCTGTTTGTCTTAGCACACAGAACTGAAGTATAAGACACAGCTGTTGCTGATTTGGTAACAGGTATCATCTGATTAGCCCAGTTAATTAAAAGGTGGGGACAAAATGTGGAATGAGGAGCCCATGAATGAATTGTAAAGGTTGCCCTTGACATAGGTATCTTAATGGGCTTATAAGTAAACAGATTAGCCTCTTCTTTCAGCCAAAATTAAAAGAATGGGGTTGCCTGAAATAAGGCAGCATTGGATACTGAACATTAGGGTATACTGCAAATATGACTATATAAATCCACCAAAATCACAGTTGCGATGACCGTATTTATCTGGAAAGGGTACAGATAACATGGTTGTAGGCACTGGCAGAGAAAACTCCTTAGAATGTGTTAGCAATTATTGGGATAACCTGAAAAATGGGTTCAATTAGCACACATAATTCAACTAAATTCTTAGGCTGGCTGATTATGTAGTTACTGTCATGTAATGAGGGGCTTTACACTTACATAAAGATGTGTCTATTTTATAGGTCGTGGAACCCTTTCAGATGAACATGCAGGTGTGATATCAGTTCTAGCCCAGCAGGCAGCCAAACTAACTTCAGATCCTACTGATGTTCCTGTTGTGTGTCTGGAGTCAGATAATGGGTGAGCATCTGGAGATGTCTCTCATTCCCTTTTCTTTTTTGTTTGCTCTGTATCCTATCATTAGGATCTTCTGGGAATATTAGATCTTTAGAACAGCCTCCTTCACTTCTAGGTGGTTCTGCTCACGTGCCCCTGGTTACAATGACAGATAAAAGGCTAGAAAGCTTTGCCCCCAGTGGCATATATGGCAGCAACTCTAGGAAAGTCATTCTTGCCTTTCTCTGGAGCTGGAATGTGGATTGCTTATTAAAATTGGGGCCCTAAGGCATTGGTGAATGTAACCTTGTTTCTATACATACTGGATGCTTCAAAAAGCAGAGAGGCTGCTGCCAGATATAAGGATGCAATACTAGCTATTAGTCATTCCTGCAGCATGTTTGTAATGGCTGCTTAGACCTTATTATCCTGTTTTAATCCTCCTGAAAACTTTTCATAAAAGGGAGACCTGATTCCCAGGAATCTCCCATACTTCAAGCTTTTGAAGTACCTGGAGGTGTTGGTGTTAAGGGGGAAAATTAGAGCTCAAATATCTTCAGAGTAAACAAAGATGGAAAATGGAGTCCTAGTCCTTTGTGTCCAGGGTTGTTCTCAACAATTTTTTTGGTGGCCTCAGTATGGCCACTATGACAACTCTTCCTAAAATTCCTAATTAACTTTAGAAAAAACAAATTACTATGATTTGAACATATATATGTGCATATTTATGTATGTAGGGGTTTTTCACAAACTGAAAAATAACATAGTTGTCTCTGTTTAGGTCCAGTAAACAATAATGTGCTTTGCATGTTCTGGCTGTTTTCTTTTTATACTTGCTAGCTAGTAAGTCTGCATCTGGGAAAAGTAATATTTGTACATGTAACTTTTCACTGCCTCCTAGCTAGCTAACAAGTCTGCTGCTGTGAAAAGTGATATTTGTTTGTATGTTAATCACTTTTCACAACAGATGTACTCAGCCTGAGGAGGAGGAGGAAATAGACTAATTAAGCTGTGGCTAGGGAGGCAGCAGGAGCCAGGGCAATGAGGGTGATGGTGGGCCCTGCACTTTAGGGGATGGAGCCTGCCAACATGCAGCTGCAGTCTGCCACCCTAGGGCAGAAGTCTGAGCCCCACTGCCTGGCCCAACCCCTGCCAGCAGCCCTGGGGGAGGGGCTGCTGCTCCCCCCTCCCCCACAAGACAGTGGCTGTAAGAAAAGTCCCTGGTGGCTGCATTTGAAAATGCTGATCTAGTCAGTGCTTCCTCTTTGACAGCATGCAGCAGATATTAAACTTTTGCTAGTGACCTGCAGATTGTGAGAACTCTTCAGGACTGTAGTAGCTATACCTGTTTTCAATAACTGTTTGTTTTATTTCAGGAATATCATGATCCAGAAGCATGACAGCATCACTGTGGCAGTGCACAAAATGGCATCTTGACCTTTCATACATCTGCTTGGTTCTCTCTCACCCTTGGAGCAACTCCTTGTTGTTGGACTGATCTATTTCCTCTGCTGATCATATCCAGAAAGTGCTTGCAGAACTAATTTTGGGCCAATCTTAAATATGTGGTAGCTTCCCTCCTTATTTAAACACAGACCCTGACTGAAGTACAGTACTAAAACTTCCAGCACAGCACAGAACTTACTGTCAAGCATGGACTGTGGTTTAACTTACCTTACTTGTGTAATGATCAAATACCCTAATGTGTAGCCTTACTTGTTGAATTCAATAAATTATCTGAGATGAAATACACAGCTGGCTATGTAAGCTTCAGTTGAATGCTGGTTTATCTGAACCTCTGACTAATACTATATATAGAGAGAGACTTTTACAGATATGTCATCTTACAATAAAGATCCCTTGCACTTCCCAATGATCCTCTCTCAACAACATCAGGCAAGCTCTGATTTTTTTTCTAAGGTAAAAAAGCAGAAAGCTTAACTCATGTAGGTTGCCTTTATACATCAAAGAAAGAGCCAAACCCCAGGAAGATTTTTTGTAGGACACCTTTAATCCGATCTGGCTAAAAATACATACATTTATAAACAGTTTCCTTGTCTGTTACAAATGTCTTTGTTTAAAATTGAAGTTTTAAGTTCAACAGCACTACTTACCGTGTTTTGTGTTACTGTTGACACTGGAAATGGACTTGTCAAACTGTCAATTTCACACCAGGATTTTCAGACTTAACTCCTAATGATACTGTTATAATTGCAAACACTGCAGGGAAAACATTGTTTAAAAACTCCCTCCCTTAGTGTTCTAGTATATATGGAAACATTTGTTTTACATATAGTAAAAGCTTACTTAGAAAACCTAGATTTGGGGCCAAATTTGACCTGACAATGTCTCAGTTACTAAACCCATGGAGATACAAATCTTTACTGTATGGTTTTAAATCAGTATAAGAAAGGTGACCTTAGGTAGTGGTGCACTCAGAGTGGATAACGTCAACATCAATAGACAATACTAGACCAGTGATTTTTAGTATGACATTAGCAGGAAAATGATTCAACTATTAGTCCTAAATCTCACAGCAATACAATCCTTGATAGGGACATGGCCAAAAGGATCCTTACTTTTCAAACTTTGACTGTTACAAGCTGTTCCTCTTGCATTTGGTACTCTCCAACCTCCTGTAATGCCAGTGGGGACTAGGAAGTACTCTTACAGCTCTGTTGATTGTCTCACCATTATAGCTTTGACCAATACCTCATCTCAAATCTCTTGTAAGGAAGTGAAATGTCAAGTAGTTCAATTTTCCAAGTGATCAATCATAATTGCCAAACAATGCATTAAAGAATGTAAAGAGTGTATTCTTAAACTGTCCAGGATGCATTAAGATACTTAGTTTCATTGTTATCTGGAACAAATACATAAAGTTCAGTGCCACATGTAGCTACATAGTTACTTGAGGGGAAAAGTTACATTTGCTGAGGAGCAGACACAGCAGATGTATTCTCTCCCACAGCCCTTCCATGCTTACACCAAACATATTACTGAGAAAATGTGTCAACTCTCCGCTAGTAAGGTAAGTTGTCAAATTTTTCTTTAAATTCATTTTCATGTTTATAGGCTCTTTTCCCTTTCTACTGATTGCTCTAAGCTGGTATTTTAGAGCGGGGGTTCAAACACAGTGACAGTGAAACAGTTGAGGCTGCTGTGCCAAATCTGAGATCTGACAGGATCTGTGCTGGATTTTTAAAAGAAGGGGATCAGAAGCTTTTGGTGTTCCAATTAAAATAGGGTAGGGCACAGAATCTTTACACAGCAGAGTGGATAACTGTATAAGGTAGAGGTATACGGGAAGCTGAGCATTGAGATTGGGTAACACATGAATACTACAGTCTGATTGGGGGGGTGGTAAGCTTGCTCCCATTGTTTGTTCTCATGTAGCAGATTTCCTAAGCCACTTCCAATGGGAGCCTCTACAGCCAGAAGAACCTCCACACCGCTGCACTGTAGCTTATGCCACTTTTTCCTGAAGTGAACTGAGGGCTTGTCTACATCAGAAAGTTGCAGCGCTGGTGAGGGAGTTACAGCGCTGCAACTTTGAAGGTGTACACATCTGCAGGGCACCACCAGTGCTGCAACTCCCTGTTTGCAGCGCTGGCCGTACTCCCGTTTTGTCTCTGGTGTAGAGGATCCAGCGCTGGTGATCCAGCGCTGGTAATCCAATGTAGACAGTTACCAGCGCTTTTCTTGACCTCCGTGGAAGGAGGAAGCCTCTGGTAATCAAGCTGGTTTCCTTTCCCGGTTTGCTCTCTCGGTCCCGGAGCCACCCAGCGAACCGCAGGGAAGGAGACCTGCTTGCTCTGGGTTCCGGGACCGAGAGAGCAAACCGGGAAAGGAAACCAGCTTCGCCGCGGTTTGCTCTCTCGGTCCCGGAACCCCGAGCAAGCAGGTCTCCTTCCCTGCGGTTTGCTGGCTGGCTCCGGGACCGAGAGAGCAAACCGCAGCGTTCCCGGTTTGCTCTCTCGGTCCCGGAACCCCGAGCAAGCAGGTCTCCTTCCCTGTGGTTTGCTGGCTTGCTCCGGGACCGAGAGAGCAAACCGCGGCGTTCCCGGTTTGCTCTCTCGGTCCCGGAACCCCGAGCAAGCAGGTCTCCTTCCCTGCGGTTTGCTGGGTGGCTCCGGGACCGAGAGAGCAAACCGCGGGGAAGCTGGTTTCCTTTCCCGGTTTGCTCTCTCGTCCCGGAACCCCCCTTGAAGCCGCCCAACAGCGCTGCAGTGTGGCCACATCTAACACCACTTGCAGCGCTGGTTGCTGTAAGTGTGGCCACTCTGCAGCGCTGGCCCTATACAGCTGTACTAATACAGCTGTAACAACCAGCGCTGCAAAATTTTAGATGTAGACATGGCCTGAGTTGCTGCAAGAGAGCCTAGGATTGCAGATGAAGGCAGCAGGTCTCACCTGTGGTCACTCACTCTGAGCTCTCCTCCCCCAGTTGCAGCACAAATCTGTCTTTGTATATGTCTCCACTGCAAAAAAAGTTTTCCTTTGTTTGAACAGTGTGATAATACATTAGCTAGCCTACAGTAAAATCCTAAGAGACAAGGCGCTACAAGATAACCACGTGACATCAACATTCTACCTCTATTAGTGGTTGACATTGAAAAACTACAGTGCTTTGCCTCCATTAGGGTTTTACAGCAGACTAGCTAATGCATATTAGTTTCGCTGTAGTAAAAACACATCATTTTGGGCAATGAAGACATTGCTTTAGCCTCGAAGTGTTGGGGCAGGTGCCAAGCCCCATGAGGGTCTCCAAGCACTCCTTGTGTCAAGACTACACAAACATTCAACAGTGAATTAAGGAATATGATCTTGCTTATGGTACCTGCTATGCAGCAGGGAGGGAATCCCTCTGTCTCTGGTTCCCCATCTCTACCTGCTGTAGACACACACAAGTTCAGATGTGGCACCTGTACTGGAAACTGGTTTTGTGCACTGATGCCACCTACTGGCCCGCATGGTGACTAACAAGCAAAACCATATGCCTGCCCTCAAGCCTTCCCTTACATTTTCGGGCAGCACTTTAAGGACTCCAATTTCCTCCAAGCAGGATACTTTTAGCAGAGAGCTTCATTCCCCACCCTCCATCTTGGATGAGGGGTGGGGCGGAAATTCCTTGAATATGCTAATTACTTTCTGAGGGGAGGGATGAAGTCCAAAAGGCCCTGCACTTAGGGGGCTGTGCTTTTTTTCTTCTTTGGGCTAGCTCTGCTTTCTTTGCTTCGTGGCTTCTTTTAGAAGAATGAGCCTTGTGTTCCCCAGTGCAGAGAGGAATTAAGGAACAGACTTAAATGAACTAACTCAAGAGGCTGTAGCTAGCCAACAACAAATGAAGACAGATTATTTTTCTTAATCTTATTTTTGCAGCATTTTATGCTATGCATCATCCAGACGGTAAGAGAAAAGCTTTGGGTTACAATCCCGCTAACCCCCTTGCAGGTCTCAGCTGCACTGAGGCAAAACTCCTAGAGCAAACTCAGTAACAGACAGAAACCTCACAGAAATGGTGAAGGAATGAAATGGCATAGATGCAATGGGGCTGGGAAGAGGTTCAGAGGGGCACTGAGCGGGGAATAGTCACAGGCAGATGGTGAAGCAGGCTCCCTAGTTCTGGCACAAACTGAATTATGTATAAATACGCCAAAGGAAACATACCTGAACATGCAGGAGTCGTCTTTACTTGGAGACAGCTGTAGTCTAGAAATGAGTAAAAAGGTGGGAGTTAACGACCTGAGTTCCATCTCCAGCTCTGCAACAGTGTGACCGTGCAAATCTAAGTTCCTCTTTCCCAAAGGTATAACAATGCCTAACCAGCTTTGAAAAGCAACTTGTGATCACTGACTAAATGCAAAATATTGTCTCCCATGTTAGCAGCAGCAGAGGCTGGTGAACAGGAGGAAAGATAGATAGAAGCGAGCATCAGCTTGTTTTTAAAGTAGGTAAATCCTGCAAAGTGAATTTTGAGTCTTGTTTACCTAAAAGAACCTGATCAGTAAGGTGAAGTGTGACTATTTCCTGAAATTCTCATTTGCAGGAGAAAGGAAGGGGGCAGAGGCACAAAATCGTCTAACAGCAATGGAGGAGGAGGAACAGCAACCCATACCACCCCCTGATGGAGGATGGGGATGGATGATAGTGCTTCACTTCTTTCTGGTAAGTAGAGAACTCCCAAGGGTCCCACAAGGTTAAGTCCTGGAGGAAAGAGATGCTTTCACGGGTTGTGTTCTCACACAGAATGCTTTTTAGACAAAACCAGCATATGATGCACACAAGGTTGATTCTAACATTCTCATGGCAGAGATTAACATTGCCAAGGAGGGTGGGAGTCCTACTTTAATGAGTCTTGCACACTGGTCTGTAACTTTTCACTGTGAGCATAAGCTCTGCCTGTAATGTGTAACTAGTTGTAAGAAAGGATTGATCTCTGGCCTTCATTAAAAAGCAGTTGGACTTGGTACTCTTTGCTTGTGGCAGTTCACTCCCCAAGTCTCCAGAGGTACACATTGTTGCTGTAGAGATCATACAGCTTTCTTGTTACTTCTGGTTAGCTTGATAACCATAGAGGAACTCAACTCTGGTCTCCTTCATGAGGCTCTGTGGGGAAAAAGGCTGCAGATTCTCACTAGTGTAAATGCAGTTGCACCAATTTACAACAGCTGAGAATCTGGCAGGGATGGCATTTACCAGGGCTGTTTTTTAACCAGGTAAAATCATGGTTTTTACCAACTAGTTAGTCCCAGTTCAAAGTATTTTCTATTTTAAAAAAAACTTTCATTAATGTACACCACATTGCTTAACCTTAGTTACATAGTCAAAGTATGGTTCCATAAGACAGAAGATTCAGAGATTAATTTAGATTGTTGTACAAATACAAATTAAAACTGCAGTATACATAATACTAAACATCAGAATGTCTGTATACATTTTAGTTTGGTATTTTCTCAAGGAAGTTAGGGGTCATGACTTTCTTATTATGTAAACAATATATTTAGCAATTTGATAAGTTTTTTGCGATCTATATTTCAGTAATTTTCGTTAGTATTCTAATAACTTAATTTTTCCCAGTTTAAACTGGTGTTTACCAGTGCTGTCCTAAACTAGTTTTTCCAAGGAAACTGCCAACCCTGGAATCTGGCCCACAGTCTGTATAAAAAAATTAATTGCTAAGCAGCTGCAAAATGACAGCTCGTTTACCTGCAATTTGTACATTAACATCAAGTAGTAGTTATCATTGCTATAAGTACATTTTGACCATGGATGTCAAAAGACTACACAAGTTTGCTTAGCTAAGCCTCCAAGGTAGGGAGCCTTATATTACCCATATTTCAGAATGTCACAGCTCAAAACAGCAATGCTATGAATAGGAGCCAGGCATCTTGACTCAAGTGTGTTTAGTATATTATACTACCTGCTTATTTACCAGTCAGCTACTGGAAAAAGAAAATTAGGCAGCATGGCAGTTTGACTGGGAAATCTTTCCAGTGCTCATGCCAAAAAGCCTACCAGTTTTGATCTGTCAATGACTCTTGAGATTTCCAAGAATTCAAACACTCCAGTACTGCTTGTTAAATCACTGACAGTGTTTAGTTATTTCAAGATTTTTTTCAGTCTCTAGTTTTTATAAGAACTAGTTACAGAAATATGCCAAATACAGTTCAAAGGAATCTGAATTTTTAAACACCTCAAGTGCAGTGCCATTCTGATCTGTTGGAAAAATGCCCCTACTGTGTAGGCTTTGCTCCAGTTAGAACGTGGGCACCTCTTAGACCTAGTCACTGAATGTGTCTCTCACAATCGTACCAGACAAGTGTCCTCATTTCTACCACTAAGCAATGCTGCTAGATGGCTTAGAAAGCAGCAACACACTGTCCCATCCCAATATTGCATCTAACTTGCAATAATGGTGTGTGTATGTGTGTAGATAGGGAAGAAAGGGGATTTTTCCCTGACTCTGGCTTATCAGCTTTTCTCCCAATACATGATTCATCACAGTCCTGAGGAACAGGGAGAGGCTATTTTTCCAACTATGTGCAGCAATTCACTTGCATCTGCTTTGGGTTTAGGTAAACGTGCTCGTGATGGGAATGCTGAAAACCTTTGGAATTTTCTTTGTGGTCTTTCAAGAAGAGGTGGGAGGCTCTTCAGAACAAATCAGTTGGATTGGCTCCATCATGTCATCTCTTCGCTTCTCAGCAGGTCAGCAGGGATACGTAAGGTTCAGAAAGTAGCAGAGACAGGACTCTAGTCTTTGAATTTTAAGTCCATTTGATCGCATTAAATAGCTGACATGAAATGACCTGCCAAACTCCTGTGTCTACACGACAAACTAGTGCAATTGGCACATTTGTTGGCACTCCTAGAGAGTCCAAAAATTAACTGGGGCTGAATGCTGAACAACCCTCCAGGGCTAGAGGGCAATCACTCCAAAGCAAGGTTCAATAGCACTAAAAGAAGCGATTACTGGTACTATCATACTTGTTCTTTGAAGACTTCCCTCTGAAAGGCTGTGACCCTTGGCTAACTATGGGGAAGCTCTCTTGTCTACACTAGCACTCCAGGGGAGCTGAACTGGTGGTGATAGCACAGGGAAATCTTTAAAGAAGAGGGTTTGTATAAACACAGCCTTTGACAAGTCACTGCGCTTCTCTGTACACAATTGGCTATGCCAGATCTGATCTATTTAGCACAGTATCCTACCTCTAATACCCAATCTTTCAAAGTAAAGCAGTCTCTCCCACCACTAAATAATCCACCACTTTAACTAAGCACTGCTGTCTAAAGGGAGCAGGTTAAGGAATTCCTTCCTGACCATCTCCAAACAGGAGATTTGATTACCTTTCTCTCCACAGAGCATAACATGAGTGCTCCTTGTAGCTCTGATGGAATTCTCAGAGCAGGGTAAGAGAATATCAAGAATCTATTCTAGATGCTATTGTACCATGAGCTGTTTATATAATGTTTTCCTCTAAATCTTCCAACTGCTTACCTCACAACTGACTTATCTTCCAGGTCCACTGGTCACTATAGCCTGTGGGAAGCTGGGGGACCAGCTGACTTCTATCATTGGGGCAGGCCTAGTTAGCAGTGGTTGTCTGATCAGCACACAGGCTACTAGTATCTCCTTCCTGTGTGTGTCTATGGGACTTCTACTGGGTGAGTGTAACCTCCTGCAGCTCACAAGTTTCACTCTGGCTGCCTTTTTGCCACTTTCCTGAGTGTTTACAACAGGGCACCAGCAGATCCAGATAACCATTAAGCCATGTGGCTGCTTGATTATCCTATTTATATTAGTGTATCACGCAAAGGCTGCAAAAAGAAGAGTTTCTTTCCTGCAGGTTTTACATTCAGGAAGGTCTAATGAAAGTTTTGACTTAC
This sequence comes from Gopherus evgoodei, assembly GCF_007399415.2. Classification (NCBI taxonomy): domain Eukaryota; kingdom Metazoa; phylum Chordata; order Testudines; family Testudinidae; genus Gopherus; species Gopherus evgoodei. The sequence continues at coordinate 135,855,139 of NC_044325.1, read as the reverse complement.
TAGAGCCACTGTGTGAATTTCAATTTTTTGTAAACCCACGATGCGTAGCAAAACCTGACCTTTTTAATCCCTCATTGAAAAGGAACAATATATCTGTAAAGAAGCCAGTTTCTAAATACCATGGGTGAAATCCTGATCCCATGGACTTCACTAGGGCTAGTATTTAACCCAGGGCCAGCTCCAGGCACCAGCTCCAGGCACCAGCTAAAGACACAGGTGCTTGGGGCGGCCAATACCAAGGGGCAGCACTCTGGTCGCTATAGGGGTGGCATGTCTGGGTCTTTGGCAGCAGGTCCCTCAGTCCCTCTCGGAGCAAAGGACCTGCCACTGACTTGCCACCCAAGAGAGGAGCGGTGCGATCATGCTGCTACACCTTTCATGTGCTTGGAGCAGCAGAAAACTTGAAGCTGGCCCTGATTTTACCCTGTGCACCTTGGGGAGCCATGCCATTGCACTTTACCTGAGTTGCCAGAAAGCACTATTGCCAACTGCCAATCCCTGCTACTTTGCATTGTTTTTAAACAGGCACAGCTTGGGCATTTCCCTGTGTGCATCACATGCAGTCTCCTGTCTTCACAATACAGCTGTTAGTTGAGGTAACTCATTGAGGGTAGGTCTTGAACTAGAAGCTCTGCTCCTCGCTTGCATGAGATGAAAATTCTACTCCACAGGAGTCACTGCTTGGGCACTGACAATCTTTCTTCTATTTCAGGGCTAGGCTTTGCTTGCTTGTATCAAGCAGCTGCTGTGATGACTGCCAGGTACTTTAAAAAGCGACTGGCTCTATCCAATGCAATTGCTCGCTCAGGAATGGGACTGACATTTATACTAGCACCTTTCACTCAACTTCTGATAGATTTTTATGGTTGGCAAGGTAAAGTGGTTTTACTTTTTCCACATTTCACTACCTAGAAGGGGTTGTTATTTTAAAGATGTAGTTGTGGAGTTGGTTATTGGCTCTTCTGACAGAGGGGCTAAGCTGCTTTGTTTATTTTTGACATATCAGGAATGGCAACTCTGGTCCTCTCTGGGATTGTTAAATCTTTACATTTTGGAAGAAGGATATTGTAATCGGTCACTGAAGTTATATTGCTATTAACCAGTGATTAAAAATTCCTCTCATTTGCTAAACTTTCACACTCTTGCAGTGTTGTATTCTTAAAAATTCAGTTCCTGTCTCATTTGGCAGACACCATGCTGAGTGGTGAAAATACAAGAAGAGGAAAAAACCTTAAAACAAGGGAAGGAAAGAGAACTAAATGTTTCAATTTAGTAGGCAGGGCAATGGGATGGAGAGTAGCTATGTTTCTTATGAGGGCTTGACTACACTCACACTTTACAGCGCTGCAACTGGGGTGTGAAAAAACACCCCCCTGAGCACTGCAAGATACAGCGCTGTAAAGCGTCAGTGTAATCAGGGCAGCAGCGCTGGGAGCACAGCTCCCAGCGCTGCACACTACACCCATAAGGGATGTGGTTTACATGCAGCGCTGGGAGAGCTCTCTCCCAGCACTGCCGCTCTGACTACACTCACACTTCAAAGCGCTGCCAAATTCCAAATGTAGCCATACCCTTGAGTTTATCTGCTTCCTAGCTAGAATCTGTTTGACATTTCTCAAACAGGAAGGTGACTTCACCTAGAGAAGAAGTCAAACAGAAGGCCTGACACAAGACAAATACTGTTTTTCCTTGCCTCAGATCATTGTGTGTTTAGTATGAAAAAAAGCTCATTCTAAACAATGTTTGTGTACTGATCAAAGCATAAGTGTGTTTTTTTCCACCCTAATCTTCCTTCCCTCTCTCTTCTCTCAGGTACTTTACTGATCTTTGGAGGGATCATGTTAAACCTTGTGCCTTCTAGTATGTTACTGCGACCTGTTATCAAGAAGCTCCAGGACTTTTCTAGAAATGTAGAGAGTGGATCATTAACACAAAGTAAACATCCAGCAACTCTTACAAGCCACCCAGATAAAATTAGTACCACAGAAACACAGTTTAATATTAGATTGGATTCTCCTATGCAAGATTCCGCTGTAACAAATGGGTTCCAGTCAGCTGAAACATTAAGATCACTAGTTCCAGTGAAATCTGCTGGTTTGGAAGGGTCTGAGAGAGAAACCTCCAACCACTACACTCCTGGCAGAGACAGTGACAAGGACTGTAGCTATAACAACTTTCCACTGCGAAAGGAATGGAATTCCAACTCACGGCCTGTTCCCTCCAGGCAGCCTCTTCTTGATTTCTCACTGCTGAAAGATCCCTTCTTCTGTATTTTTGTCTGGTCATTTTTGTTCAGCCAGCTGGCCTACTTCATTCCCACCTTTCACCTGGCAGCAAGAGCCAAAACCTTGGGCATAGACAGCATGGATGCCTCTTACCTCATTTCAGTAGCTGGTAGGCAAGAGTCTAACCTTATTTTAAAAAGGTATTTATATTTACACAGTGATCCAGAGTAGGAAAGAAATGTAATAACCCTTAAAATCAAAAAACGGTGTAGCAGTCAGCCACTCTTAAAAGGGAATTGTTGCTCAGTGCTCAAGAAGGCAGCAAACACATGACAATGTCCTTTCTGCTCCTACATCTGGATTATATCCATAATTGCAGAGTTAATTGCCAATTTTTAATATTCAAATAGTGGCAGCTGTCTTTTGACCCAAGAAAGATGCCTTTGGTTAGAGAAGGAGAATGTCAATTACCTCTAGTAGTTTAGCCCAAACCTTACTCTTTCATTTTTTAAATTAAGCTACCAACACTGCTTGTTCAACTCTTTATAGGACCTCTTTTAGGTACTTACACACTCCATGAATAATTGCTTGTTGAAGGGCTTGGGGGCAGTGGTGGCTAATGGGGAAAAGGATATGCCACATCTGAGAGCAAAAGCCAAACTCAAACAGCTTAATGGGACCAAACTGAGGAACATGGCTAACCTCCAGCTAAGAATATTAGAGGAACTGGCACATGAAATTGCAACTCCAATAAGGATTTTTAATGAATCTGTAAATGTGAGGGGGTCATACTATATTTGCAATTCTGCAGTCATAAGGTTTAAGAAAGGAAAAAAAGTAATCCAAGCACCTATATGCCCATTAGTTTGGCCTCAACTGTATGTAAGGTCTTTGAACAAATATTTTGAAAGAGCGTAGTTAATGTATACATGATTTTACAAAAGGTTACGCATGTGAGACCAAACTGCTCTTTCTTTGGGGCTACTGTATTTCCTTTGTCTAGAAAATTCAGTATCTTAATCTAGTTGGATTTCAGTAAGGCATTTGATACAGTGCCACTTGGGAAATTAGTTAAATTAGAGAAGAGTAGGATCAAAAGGTGGGTAAGGAACAGCTCAAAGGGGAGACTACAACATGTCATGCTGAAAGGTATACTGTGATGGTGGAGGGAGGTTACTAGTGGAGTTCCTCAAGGACTGGTCTTGGCACACCACTTTAACATTTTCATAGGTGATGTTGGCAAAAAAAGTAGGTGTGAGCTAATAAAACTTGTAGATAAGACAAAGTTGGAAATATTGCTGATGTGGAAGACCCCCAGAATATCCTACCTTGAAAACTGGAGTAATAGAAATGGGATGACATTTAGTAACAGAATGCAAGGTCATGCACTTATGGACTACTAAGAATTTTTGATGTAAGCTGGGGACATACAGTTAGAAGCAACAGGGCAAGAGACTTGCACGTACTAGTCAGTCACAGGATGATTATGAACCACTAATGTGATAGTGGTAAAAAAAGACTAATACAATATTACGATATCAGGTGAGAGAACACTTCCCTATTTCAGCTGCAATTATTATAGAAGGTATTAGTGAGACCAGCTAGAGGACAATTCTGGTCTCCCTTGTTTAAAAAAAAATGAACTCTAACAGGAACAGGTACAGAGAAGGCTACTAGGATGAGACTTTAGACTAACAAAACGATCTCCCCAACAAGCCAAAGAATGAGGGGACAAATGATTGCTCTCTGTAAATAGAGAGATAAACAGCAGGGAGGAAGAAGTGTTAAGGACCTATGTTGGCACAAGAACAAATGGACAAACTGTGTCCATCATTAAGTTTAGTCTTGAAATTAGACAAAGGTTTAACCATCAGAGAAGTGAAGATCTCAAACAGCCTTCCAAGGGGAACAGTGGAGGAAAAAAACCTAACCATTTGTAAGACTGAGTTTGATAAGTTTATGGAGAGGATGGTATGATAAGACTGCGTACAATGGGACATCCATGACTGCTATTAGCAAGCATCTCCAACTGCATGTGATGGGAAACTAAACAAGAAAGGCTCTGAATTACTATGAAGAATTCTTTCCCAAATGTGGCAGATAGGTCCTGCCCCAATGCTCAGGGTCTGGTTGTCATATTTGGGGTCAGGAAGGTATTTTCCCCCAAGGTTGGACTGGCAAAGAGCCTAAGCGGTTTTTACCTTTCTCTGCCTTGTGCGGCATGGGTCACTTGCTGATTTGAATTAGAGTAAATGCTGGATTCTCTGTAACTTGAAGTCTTTAAATCAAGATTTGAGGATTTTCAGTAACTCAGCTAGAGGTTATGGGCCAGGTTCTGTGGCTTGCAATGTGCAGATCAGACTAGCAGATCATGATGGTCCATTCTGGCCTTAAAGTCTTAGCTTAAATCAAGTTAAGAGAACAACTCTTCTCGCCCCCACCACCCCGCTTTCTTTTTTTGCAGTAAAGACAACACCTTAGGGTGCTACCTTTTATCTTCTCCCCTAACCCTCCCAGACACTATGTGCACAATGGCTTCTGTTGTGAAACACTTTGTATTTATGAAAGTTGGAAAGGTCACAATGGTGCACTACAAACTGGCAGTAGTTTACAGGCCAGCCTATTTTAAAGTACAGCTGTTGTGCATGAAGCCTGTCCACCTCAAAAATCAAACCTTTCTAGTTTCAAAGCACGCAAGTAATGTTCCATTAAGAAAGTAGCTCCACTCTCTAGCATTAAAGAGCCCTTTATTGTACAAAGAAAGTTTATCTAAAGTGAAACCAACATCCTTGGAATGTTATTTAGGGGATATTTGGGCTAAAGAGGCAACTGATCTAGGTTAAGAACAAAATGGTTAATTTGCAGGTGACATTGGCAGGAACAGAGGTAATATGTTGTTTGCACTCAAACCACTTTCTAGCCAACAGGATATTCAGTGGTAATCAGCACTTTCCTGAACTTGAGACTAGTTCATATAACATACCCAGAAGATAATGTGTATTTTATTAAAAGTGACCCTGTACTTTTAAAAATGTTAGATTTATGCCCTTTTTTGCTTCTTCATGATGGATTAAGGTGGGGTTTGGTCTTCTCTGATTTTGCTGGATGTCTTAATGCACGTGTCATGTTTACTGTAACTGTCTCACCTCTTAATTTAATTTTTAAAAGAGCATCCTCTCTCAACTCCAGATGCCTACTGGATGCTTACCAAGCACTGAATGGAAAAACATACATTTCAGAACAATCTAAGAATCACATCCTCATCTCTTGCAATGTTGTATCCTAAATGTAAAATACAAGCAGAATTTTCTTGACAAAACATTTCAGGCAAATGTTTTTGTACGTTATGAAGAATCAAGAAGAGCACAAAACCGCTAATGAACAAGTTCTAAAAGATTTGGCTAGAGTCTTCACAAGAATTTTCTGTTTCTTCTAGGGATTACAGAGACAGTCAGCCAATTGCTTTCTGGCTGGATCGCTGATCAGAACTGGATCAAGAAGTATCATTACCATAAGACTTACCTTATTCTGTGTGGCATCACTAACCTGCTGGGTCCTCTTGCCACATCCTTCCCATTACTTATGGTCTACACAGTAAGCTTTGCCATTTTCTGTGGAGGATACCTGGCTCTGCTGCTCCCTGTGCTGGTGAGTAAAGGATCTTATCAAGAGGTAATACAGTAATGCTCTGCACTTCCAACTGAGCATCTCAAACATCTGAAATCCTATGGCCTGATTTTCAAGGGTATTCAGTATCCACAGCTGCCAGAGATTTCAGCCTGAGGGTCCTGTGCTCAGAACTCTCAACATCAAACCACTGGGAACCTTGTTAGTTTACTGGTTTTAGGATTACAGTGTCATCTGCCGGCCAGACACAGCAGAGGCACAGTATTGGGAGTGCCCTCGCAACCTATTTCCAGTGATCTACCTCAACCACTTTGCTTCCCAAGTCCTGTCTCAGTGCCATTGCTCCAGCTTAGGTATTGCACTCTGTCGACTAGAGACTATGAGGAGAACTCATTCATTTGTAACCTAAATCAATATTGGTAAGGTGAAGGGCTCTGAATACCTATGACCAGTATAACATTGCACAAGCAAGATTTGTACAGATATATAGTTACATGAAAATGCAGCAGCATCTCCAAAGAGAGAGAGAGTTTAAAATCTCTTCAAAGATGTAAAGATTACTGATTTTCAAATGTCTGTACAGCCCAGGGCTAGAAATGCATCAAGCATCCTAGTGATGTCAGCACTGATGATACTGATCTCTATCTTGGGTTTAATTCTGTATGGACAAACTTTCAAACTATAACCGAGTAGAGAGGAGACTGCCCAGAGAAACATTTTTCATTTTAATGTGTCTGTACATTATATAAAGTAATAATAATTCTGGTTCCATGAACAGGTAGATTTTGTAGGTGTCCCCAGACTCCACAGTTCTTTAGGATTTGCCTCATTCTTTGCTGGGATAGCAGCCATCGCTGGACCTCCTATAGCAGGTAACATAAGCAATATTTCCCCTCTATCCTCTCAATAGAAAATACTCTTAGTTCTTCTCTAGCATCAGAGTACTTACTAGGAAACATTTGAGAGTCAAGATGACTTTTTTCTTCAAAAGATAAAACTAATTTCTAACAAAAACTAACATGCAAGTGAATGAGTTAATGGTGGTAACCACACAGCATTTTCTTTAGCTCTGACCCTCCCTTTAGGGGAAGAAGTCAAAATTATGACTTTACCCAGCTCAGGCTGTTATTTCAGTTTAACTTGATGCTGAAAGGATCTGAAGAGGTGATAACATGGTCCCAGCAGCATGAGGGGTAGGTGCTATATTTGCAGTGCTTTGCATAGAGCAGAGGGGACCGAAGTGATTCCAGTTGTCATCTCCTGACTTGACTAAAGATTCAAAATCTCTACTATTAAACAGCTTATGTAAGCTTAAATGTAAGTGGGAGCCTTCCCCCTCCCCTCCCATAAAATACCATCTTTTTCTATATATAGTGTGTGGCACATTTTGGGGGCTATATTAATATAAATATTCAGAGTCAGATATTTCTTTATCCACTTAGATTGAGGAGAAATTTGCATGCTGTTTCATGCACACCTCTGCCCAAGGCAAAGCCTGTCCTTCACTGAACCTTTCACCTTACCCTCATATCTGGATGTGTGGTCAGCATCTTCAGCCATTCCCAAGCTAGCATTTTACAGTGTATGGATAAAGCTGCGAGGTCAAATACCAGTGGGCCAATGGCATTCGGTCACTCATCTATCTTGTAAATAGACCAGGAACATAGAATAAAAAGTGCCAAACCAAATTTTGCATTTACAGTTCGTTGTATGCATCCCCACCAAATGATCTGCTGCGTCTCACCTGGTCACATACTTCATTAAAAGTTTGCCCTGAGTACCTTATATAGTGAATTACTTCACTTTCTGCATTTTCTTTTGTCTATCCATCATACATGCTAACATGGCCATTGCACTTTCACCTGCTTGTAACATATCTTCACTAACTGGTGATGTCTCTTCTTTCTAACAACTAAATTTTTCTTAATAAAACACTAACCATTAATACTTTATGGCGGGGGGGAAGGGTGCAGGCTATACGTATTGGACTGCCAGGAGCTGCCAGACTAAGTCCTGAGACGGGAAAGGGCCAGCAACAGGCAGGAGAGGCAACCAGGAACGAAGCAATCTCATTTTTCCAGCCCCCTCAGTTGTGTGTGCCAGTTTGTCCCACGAAGGGAAAGGGAAGATGGGATCGAGCACGATTGTATGTTCAGGGTGCAATCCTATGATCCAAGATCAACTCTGCAATTTTTCCCTCACATCAAGCCAGTTAAGTATGAAAGCTGCATATGCTAGAAAATATTAACTCTCCAAGACTGCAGAAGCATGTGCTCCTTACACTTCACATTGAAAGCTAATTCTGGTGAAAATGAAAGCAGCTTCTTACTGCTCTTAAAGATGGTTCTCGGGTTTCTCTTCCTTTGACTGTGATTAAATGTACTATTCCTAACTTATCTACAGTACTCAAGTCAAGGCTCATTTAAAAAATATTTCCACAAACTCAAAACATTTAGTATTCTTAGTACAATATACACTATACATAACACCAGTAAGAGGTGAAGGATGCATATTCTGCAGAACAAAACAAACCTCAAAACATGCATACTAGAAAGAAAAGAGCTATTTACCTGAAAGACTGGACCTAGAAGTAAGAATTGGGAAACAAAAATCAAAAGCAGTGGTTGTCCACCCAGAGCTAAAAAGTTTGAAGCTTCACCAGCAAGTAGGAACCACTTACCTGCTCATCATACAAGGGACACCTGTTTAAGCTGTGAATACTTCTGACATTCTAGAAACGAAATTAAAGATAACACAGGAGAACAAAACAGGCTGATTCTTAGAGGCACAAGCAAGCACAGGAAGTGAACTATGTTAAGCTTTACAGGAACAATACCAGGGGTTCTCAAACTGGGGGTTGCAAGGTTATTACATGGGGGGTCGCGAGCTGTCAGCCTCCACCCCAAACCCCACTTTGCCTCCAGCATTTATAATGGTGTTAAATATATTAACAAGTGTTTTTAATTTGGGGGGGGAGTGCGCACTCAGAGGCTTGCTATGCGAAAGGGGTCAATACAAACCAACTACCATGCTTTTAACAAAACAGTTACAATTCAAAGCCAAAAGGCAATTTGCAGAAAAAAAGCACAGCAGGCACCTCCAGCTCCATTAGTGGCAATAAAAGGAATGATAGCTATACTTAAACATATAGCATAGGCATATGCGGTGAGGGGTTAGAGTGTTTAGTTATAGAACAAAGATTTATCAGCACTACTTACGTTTAGAGAAATGCTGCTTTTCTGGATTTTCATAGGAACTGCGTCCCCTTTTAAGTTCTCTCCAATTCACTGACTAATCCTTCCGCAACACGGAGTGGCTAGCTGCAATTTGCTTTCTCCAACCAGTAATCACAAAAAGAAACCATGCACACATCTCTTTGTGATCAAAGTCTCTGCATGTGTTTCAGAATGTACTGTAATGCCAGCTGGTAAGAGGTGGTAGGCAGGCACCACCTACTGATGATTTTGAAAACAGCTGAGTTGAAAGGAAAACGTGAATTTGTGTTCTTTCCTTTATGTTAAGTAGGTATTTTTCAGTTTCTCTGTAAGCTCTACACATAATGGGTTTAAAAACTGAAGCTCATGTCACTTCATTCTGGACATCTTAATCCTGTGATTAGAGTTAAGTAGCCCACCCATCTAAAACATCGCAAACTTTTGTACAATATGAAGTCACCACATCCTATGAAATAAAGCATTTACCTCATCCCATTAGATTACCCATAACTTGTCATTTAAAACCTACAAGTTCAGGAAGGGCCCAAACAATATCCCTGAGAAAATGAAACAAGATGTCACCGTAGTGAAGTGATATGATGCAAGGAGTTGAAATATCACAACTAGTTAACTCGAGTTCAGAGCAGCAGTTAGTGAGATGCAACTACTGGCTCGAACTCCTATTAGCCTTCATCCTCCTAAAATGGCCATTAAAAACATTTTAAAATTTGATTTTTTTTCCTCTTCACATTTTCTTATTTTTATTCACATCTAAATTTGAGAAATTACTTGGTTTTTCTATTACGGTCTAGGCTCTCCCCACACAGACAGAACCCCTGACTAAAACAGCCATGTGGCCAAGGAAAAGTAAGGACTGTTACGTATTTTTCCTGACTGGAGACTAGTTTTAGAACCTCTGATATACTGAGCCATATCCTGAACTGGAGTAACTGCACTGGCTTCCATGGATCTATGTACATTTACACTAGCTGAGAATCTGGCTCATCAGGTCTTCATCTCGTCTCAGTACTGTTGTCAACATGCCTTGTTTAGCCAAGTGTCTGTCTACACTGCAATCAGAGGTGTGACTGCAGCACATGCAGACACACTCAAGCTAGCTTTCATTTAGGTAGCTTGTACAGCGGCAACACAGAGATGTCATTGAATTTACCAGAGGTGGCTTTTACCAAGTAAAATCATGTTTTTTACCACCTTTGGAAAAAACTAGAGAATACTTTAAACTGGAACTATTTTAAAAACTCTTCCATTAATACACACTGCATTCCACTTAGTTTTAGTTACATATTCAAATTATGGTTCCACAAGGCAGTAGAATATCTGTATACATTATGGTTCAGTATTTTCTCAATGAAGTTATGAGTCATAACTCATTTCAGTTCAGTGTTATTATTAAACCTTGGAAGGTTACTATGTGGGAAAGTCCAGCAGCTTTAATAACCAAACCCTCATCCATTGCAGGTTGGCTGTATGACTACACTCAGACATATGCCTGCTCCTTTCTCTTTGCTGGAACATGTTATCTCATCGCACCCATTTCCTTCTTCTTCGAGCCTTCCGCCCATAAATGGAAGCTACAGAAAGAAAAGGAGTTGAATGAAGTGACCTCTTAGCAGAGAGGCTCTGCTGCAGTTGAAAGAAAAGAAGAAGCCTGACTTCAGTATATGATCAGAAGGTGATAATTAGGACAGACTTTTCACTAATTTATAAAAGATGGAAGAAAAATGAAAACTGACATTTGTCACAACAAAAGACTCAAATGAGTCTATTGTCCATAAATGTTACTTCATGAGCAAGTGGTGTTTAAGATCAAGATGAGCCCAGCAAGATGTGCATTTTGGCTAACAAGACTTTGTTCCTAAAAATATCCTCCGTTTGGCATGAAGTCTAGTCATCTCTTAAAACAACTTCACTGCTTCTGTTCTTCTCCCAGTGTATATTATCTCATATGTTTAACATGATTAGTAAGAGGCTTTGTGTTAGGCAATTCATTTCTGCTTTTCCAGCTTGCTTAGCCAGTGTCCTTAAGCCTGAAGGGCAATCTAAACCCAGTTAACCCAAACATATGGAGTTAAAAACAGACTCAGCTTTCAACATAAAGCAGATAAGGCCCTCAAAAGTACTAAAACAGAGGATCTTGTTAAAAATATCTAGAACAATGATCCAGGGAAGAGAGTGCTCTAAAGAGGATTAAATTTAAGCTTCAGAGAAACAGAGGGAGTCCATAAAAACCTGTTTTTCTGCACCAAGGAAACAACATTGTGACTGCTAAAAGTTTTCCTGACCACGGGCATAGTGCATCTTTGTTATAACACACAGGATGTTGGAACCAAACATAATTTAATTAAAGAAGGCACTAAGATATAATATTAAATTCAATCCTCTGTTCATACAATATAACAAATTGTTATTTGATTTGCTGAGTATATTTTCATTAAAAATTTAGCAACACAGCTGGAATTCTTGAGTTGGAAAAAACCTTTAGAAAAGGAATGGGACTAGAAAAGAGACCCTTCTGAAACCAGCAAAAGACGGTTACTCACCTTTATAACTGTTGTTCTTCGAGATGTGTTGCTCATATCCATTCCAGTTAGGTGTGTGCGCCGCGCGTGCACATTCGTCAGAAAACTTTTAACCTAGCAACTCAGTGGGCCGGCAGGTCGCCCCCTAGAGTGGCGCCGTCATGGTGCTTGATATATACCCCTGCCGGCCCACCCGCTCCTCAGTTCCTTCTTGCCGGCTACTCCGACAGTGGGGAAGAAGGACGGGTGTGGAATGGATATGAGCAACACATCTCGAAGAACAACAGTTACAAAAGGTGAGTAACCGTCTTTTCTTCTTCGAGTGATTGCTCATATCCATTCCAGTTAGGTGAATCCCAAGCCTTACGTAGGCGGTGGGGTCGGAGTGAAATGTGGCAGAAAGAAAACTGCTGAGCCAGAGGCTACAGCATCTCTTGACTGTTGAACCAGGGCATACTGCGAAGCAAAGGTATGGACCGAGGACCAATGGAGCTGCGCGACAGATCTCGTGGGTAGGAACACGAGCCAGCAAGGCAGCAGATGAAGCCTGAGCCCTGGTAGAACGCATGGTGATGTGGCTTGGGGAAATATGAGCCAAATCATAACAAGTGCGGATGTACGCCATCACGCAAGATGAGATCCTCTGAGAGGAAAACAAGCAAGCCTTCCCTTTGGTCTGCTACCGTGACAGAGCTGGGGCACCTTAAGAAATGGTTCTGTCAGCGCAATATAAATGCGAGCACTCTACAGATGTCCTGGGAGTGCAATTGTTGCGCCCATTGCGTTGAGCTGTGGGTAACATGAAAGGCCGAAACCACCTTAGGGAGGAAAGCCAGGTGTGGTCATAACTGCACCTTGTCTTTGTGAAACCTAGTGTACGGCGGAACCACCGTAAGAGCTCTGAGCTCGGAGACTCGTCTGGCCGATGTAACAGCTACGAGGAAAGTTGTCATCCAAGACAGGTATAGCAGAGGGCCGGTCGCGAACGGCTCGAATGGGGGAGACATAAGTCTGGTTAAAACTAGGTTGAGGTCCCAGGTTGGGGCTGGGCAGCGCACCCGAGGGTGCAAGTGCTCCAAGCCCTTGAGGGACCTCGAACCCATAGAGTGTGAGAACACGGAACGTCCACCTTAGCCTGGCTGGAAGGTGGAGATGGCTGCCAAGTGTACCCTCAGCGATGATACCGCCAGGTCCTGCCGCTGAAGGCCAGAGGCAGGCCAAATAGAGGGGATCGAGACCTCAGTAGGAGCAAGATCGAGCGTATTGCACCTGTAGAAGAAACGCTTCCACTCGGCCAGGTATGTTGACCAGGTGGAAGGCTTCCTGCCACCCCGGCTCAGTTACGCAGCAGCCACACCGTGAGGCGAAGAGGCTGCAGGTCCGGGTGATGAAGCCTGTCGTGGCCCTGAGTGATGAGGTCTGGGTAGGGTGGCAGGGTAATTGGGTTGGTTATTGACAGGCCGAGCAACGTGGTATATCAGTGCTGTCTGGACCACGCTGGATTGATCATGATGATGCGCGCTCTGCCTCTGCAGAGTTTGAATAGGACCTAATGAACCAGTGGGAACAGTGGGAAGGCATAAAGGAGTTGGCCTTTCCACGGCATCAGGAATGCGTCCAAGATCGATCCCGAGGAGAGACCTTGGAAGGAGCAGAACATCTGGCATTTTCTGCTCTCGAGGTGAGCGAACAGGTCTATGTGAGGAAAAATCTCCACTTCTGGAAAGCAGAACGCCTCACATGGGGCAGAGTGACCACTTGTAAGACAGGAAAGACCTGCTGAGTCAAAGCGCCAAGGCGTTCCGAACGCCTGGGAGAAAGGACGTCACCAGCTCCATCGAGTGGGCCATGCAAAAGTCCCAGAAATGGATGGCCTCCTGACAAAAGGGGGGAGGACCATGTCCCTCCCTGGTTATTTATGAAGCACATGGCCGTTGTGTTGGCTGTAAACACCGAGATACCACGGCCTTGCAGCTGCCGCTGGAACCCCTGGCACGCCAGGTGGACTACTCTCATTTTTGGGGCATTGATGTGGAATGCCAGCTCCCGAGAAGACCAAAGGCCTTAAGCTCGGAGGTGACCATGAGCACTCGAGCAGAGAGATGACGCGTCCATCATCAGGGGCAGTGAGGGCTGGGGCGGATGGAACCGCATCCCTGCCCACACTAGGGAGGGAGTTAGCCACCACTCGGAAGCCTAAGGTGCTCGAGGGAACGGTGACTACCATGACCATTGGCTCCCTGTCCGGGCGGTACGCCGGGGTGAGCCGGACTTGGAGAGGACGGAGGCGGAACTTGGCGTGTTTGGTTACAAACTTGCGGGCAGCCGTGGACCCAGGAGACTGAGACAAGTGCGAGCCGAGGTCGTTGGGAAAGTCTGCAGACTTTGGATGATTGTTGCCATCGCCTAAAACCGCGGCTGTGATAAGCAGGCTCCGGCTAGGTCGGAGACCAGGATAGCCCCTAGGAAGTCCAACCTCTGCGTGGGAACCAGAGTGGATTGCTCTATAGTAAACATCAGAGCTAGACCTGTGAATAAGACCGTGACGATGCCCACGTGCTGAGTGGTTTGTGTCTTGGAGTCTCCTCGGATAAGCGAATCATCCAGATATGGAAAAACGTATATCCGACATCAGCAAAGGTAGGCGGCGACTATGGCCATATACTTGGTCAATACCTGTGGGGCTGCAGAAAGGCCAAACAGTAGGACTGTAAACCAGAAGTACTGACAGTTGGCTAGAAAGTGGAGGGAAGATGGAGTTGTGAAAGTACGCGTCCTTCATATCGAGGGCGGCATAGCAGTCCCCAGGAAGCAAGGATGGGATAATGGTTCCCAGGGATACCATGCAGAACTTCAACTTATCCTAAACTGGTTGAGTCCGCGCAGGACTAGGAAGGTCTGAGACCTCTATTCGAGTGGGGGACTAGGACATAACGGGAGTAAACCCCGTTGCCCCTTTTGTCCGTTGGCGTCTGCACCTCTTGTACGAGGAATTGCTCGTGAGAGAGGTCCCTGAAGGGGGACAGGGTTGGAACAAATTAGAGGTGGTACCCATGCTCCACCGTGTGCAGGACCCAGCGATCTGAAATTAACTGGGGCCACACCAGGAGAAAGCGGGATTGGGATCCCGGCCTGTGACTGGTACACCGCCCTCAGGCGCACCTTGGAAGGTTCGTCTTTGGTCCCAGTGGTAATTGCGAGGGACCTTGACCTTGGCTCTTTAGGGGTCCTGATGTTTGTCTGCGACCACCTTGGCCTCGCTGTTTGCCAAAGTCCTGTCTCTGGTTAGGCACAGAGTATGGCGGCTGGGGACAGAAAGGCCTGCGTTTGGTCGCTAGCATATGCATGCTGAGAGAGCACATTAGGACCCTATTGTCCATCAGGCTTCGCAGCCTGGGGCTGTCTTTGCCGCGAAGAGGCCTTTACCAACAAAGGGTAAGTCCTGAATGGCATACTGCAGCTCCGGCCGGAGGTTTGAAACCTGAAGCCATGAGATGCACCTCATGGCGACGCCAAAGGCCAGAGTCCTGGCTGCTGAGTCTGCTGCGTCCAACGAGGCCTGGAGGGACGCTCTGGGTACCTTTTTCCCCCGTCCTCCAAGACGGCATCGAACTCTTGGCGGGAGTTTTGAGGGAGAAACTCCATAAACTAAACTACCTTCACCCAGGTGCTATAATTATAGCAGCTAAGCAAGGCTTGTTGCTTTGCTACCCAGAGCTGCAGGGCCTCTGCAGAGTACACCTGGCGGCCAAGTAGGTTCATTCGCCAAGCCTCCTTCGGTTTCGGGGCTGGCGCCCGCTGGCCATGCCAATACCTCTCCTTAACAGACTGAAAAAGACTAGTGAGCAGAGAGGAGAGCGGACAGACGAGTAGTCGTACCCCTTAGAGGCCACCATACCGGGTCCTCTACCTTTGGGACCTCCTCCACCTCAGGTTGTCGGGGGGCGTATCAGAATCGTGGTCCTGAGCATAAGATCTGTGCATGTGGGATGACACGGATGAGTGTCTGGATGGCCATGGAGGTACTAAAAAAAAAAAGGCATGGGCAGAGTCTCTGACTCTATTGGACCTTGCCCAACTCGGCACCGGGAGGCGTACCAGTACCTGGAACGAGATCCAGACCTGCAACCAGAACGGTGCCGAGAAGTCGACCGAGATCTCGAGGCTCGGGGAGAGGCTACGGGAGTCACGGTACCTGTCGCGGTGCCGGGAGTCGGAACGGTGCCGATAGTAGCGGGTCGGCGAACGGGATACCGACCGGTGCGGCGAGTGCGACCAGTATCGATGAGGAAAACAGCACCAGGACTGCAAGTGGTGTCGGGTGTGCCGACAGGACCTGGAGCGTCTGCGGGACCGTGATCATGAACGGTGCCGCTCTGCTGTGCTGACAGAGGACGGTCATATGAAGAAACTGTATTACCCGCACCGGCGGTGCCGGGGTCAGGCAGCATCGACTCTGTCATGGCAATGAGATCCCTCGCCGTTGGTAATGTCTCCGGCGTGGAGGGAACAGCAGGCTCAACCACAGTGCATACTGGGGAGCTGTCAGGCACCGGATTCGACGGCCCTCGTGGGACCGGGATCGACAGTACCGAGGTCGTCAGAGCTTCGGTAGGTGTCAGTGCCGGGCGATCCGACTTAGATGAGCTCTCTGGCTGTGGTGCAGTTGGCACAGAAGCAGCGGGAGCAGTAAGCTCTACCATGGCGCGTGCCGGGGAGCTGACAGGCACTAATTCAATGGCCCTGGGGGACTGGAATCGACGGTACCGACGTCGTCGGTGCCTCAGCAGGTGTCGGTGCCAGGCAATCTGACTTAGATGAGCTCTCTGGCTGCGATGCAGGTGGCACGGAAGCAGCAGGAGCAGGGGGCTCAACCACGGCGCGTGCCGGGGAGCCGTCAGGAACCAGCAGGAATTGTAGGCTCCCTCGACCTCGGAGGAAGGGAGCGGTGCCGAGTCGACTTCGGTGCCGGTGATGGCCGGTGCCGAAAGGCCTTGGCAGTACCGGCGGGGTCCGGTGCCGAGGAGGCGCTTCTGCCAGCCGCTTGATCATTGCTCGGTGCCAAAGGTGGAGGGGTAAGTGAAAGTCCCGCTCCTTTTTGTTCTCGGCTTAAAAGCCTTGCAAATGGGGCACTTACCTGTCAAGTGTGATTCCCTGAGGCACTTCAAACAGGAGTCGTGTGGCTCTCCCTTCGGCATCGGCTTCTGGCAGGCCGAGCTCATTTTAAAACCCGGTGAGCCGACACGGGCGGTAAGAAGGAACTGAGGAGCGGGTGGGCCAGCAGGGGTATATATCGAGCACCATGACGGCGCCACTCTAAGGGGCGACCTGCCGGCCCACTGAGTTGCTAGGATAAAAGTTTTCCGACGAATGCGCACGCACGGCGCACTCACCTAACTGGAATGGATATGAGCAATCACTCGAAGAACTCTCACTTCTAGCCCCATAAGTTACTATACTCCCATATAATGCAAAAGGGAAGGTATATTAGGTCAGATGGTCTTTTCCTGTTATTTGTATAACAATGCCCCGAGGCCCAACCCAGACTGTACTAGACACTGGGCAAATGACTTAAGATAATTTCCAGTCCAAAGATTTTGCTGTCTAAACAGAAAAAAAATGGGTGGGATGTAGAGAGGTGAACACATTTGCTCAAGGTCACACAGAAGGTAAACAGCAAGCTACAAACAGAACCCAAGTCTCTGGGCTACCCATTCAGGTGCACTGTGTACCAGGGGCCACTGCCTAATGGTCATAAAACAGCAAGTTTAAAAGGACTGTAAGGCAGATATCAAAGGCTCCTCCGATCTCCTTCCCATCCCTCCAAGTGACTGGGGCATGCACATACTACATTCAGCTGTCAGAGCCAAGCCAAAAACTTTAGTTTAACTTTACCAGGTTGGGCCTATGTATTAAATAAATCTCCAGACAGTCTAAAAGGATCAAGAAGTGTGTGCACATTGCAGGGAATATACAATATATTCCTACCTTCTCCTAAAGGTGGCACCTCCGAATATTCCCTAGAAAGGCAAAAAACTGTGCATGTGCTTTAAGGGGGGAGTGTGGTGGAGGATTTCTCCCCAACTCATGGCAATTAGTGCAGTTCTTTACACATGATCAAGCATCACTAGAGTTAAACATCTAATTCCATTTATGCCCCCAAATATCTTTAGTTTCCAATATGCCCCTTAAATATCTGAGCATATTGTATTACCGTTCTCACTTAGCCTCCATTCTTTGTGTTTACCTAGACACTTCGCACCACACTTGAACGTAGCAGCACGAAAATGTTTAAAGCGATCTCTGAAGGGCAAGATCTAATACAGCAGCTTTAGCTTTCTTCACACTACAGTGACTTCAGGCTTTGCAATATCTATCACCAGCGATTTGAAAACTATTAATTGATCTGGAATTGCAGTATTTTTAAATGAAAACTATTTTGGCTAATGGCACAATCCATCTTCTATCATTAAAAGAATTTTCCATTACAGAAACATTTCTTTAACATGCAATTTCAAGCATGAAAGTAAATGGTGTATAATTAACAAAAAACTACCAAACATTACAAGTTTATTAAGGATCTGAGACATTGCTGAAGGCAAGACGACTCACTTAAGGACAATGGGCCAAATTCAGCCCTCATTTAAACTCCCCTGATTTCAAAAAAAATCTGTGCCTGCTTATACCAGGGAAAAATTTGGCTTTAAATCTGCAATATTTATCAAATATAAATGATATTAAGGTGCCTGATTTTTCAAAGATTCAGATTCTCACAGCTTTGAATAATTTCAGTGGAAACTGCAGGCAAGGAACACCTCTGGTAGTCAATCCATTAATCTCTAACTGTATTATCAAATGTTACCCTATGATTTGGTTGAGTGAATTAACTCTTAAATCCATGACACAAGAAAGATGTACTAGATAGGGATTCAGAGGGATAGCTCAGTGGTTGGAGCATTGGCCTGCTAAACCCAGGATTGTTAGTTCAATCCCTGAGGGGGCCATTTAGGGACCTGTGTCAAAAATCTGTCTGGGGATTGGTCCTGCTTCGAGCAGGGGGTTGGACTAGATGACCTCCTGAGGTCCAAGCACACTAGCCTGGACGAAGAGTGCCTAGAATGCCATATACCTTGATCTTCGCTATGGCAAGTGAAGGCTTCACTAGATGCCCCTTTCTTAGGCCTCACTCCTGGTGCCAGGCAAGACTAGTGTGGCAGCTCTGTAGCAGCATTCACTAATGCAGGATCGGGTTCCCAGGTTCTCCATCTTGTTTTTCACTTTTAAGTGGTCATTACTCTGCACCTGCACTATGTATGATCAAACAAATATCAATAGGCCACTGAACACCTTTCAGGAAGTAATTGCTTCCATTAACAATGGTTGAATCAATGACAAAGGCTCTATCTCCTCATTACCTTGAACCATGCAATTCATTTCTTCCTCTGCCAAGCCTACCCTTTGCATGTTCTTAGGCTCCCCGTGGATACTTTCATAAGGAAGAGTGAAATACAATTCTTAAAAGCAATGAGACTTATAGGAGTTGATTCATATTGTTGTTCCTATACTTGAGAATCTGTCTAAGGGCAGCTTTTGGGAGATGATGTGAAAGACCAAAAAGGAGAAATACATCGTAAGTTACGACCAGACTCAGAATGGCAACAAGACTCAATGTGGTGATAAATCATTCTTTCAGCCTGGGATAGTCAAAGGTGCCTAAAGGAAGTAAGCACAATCCCCCCTCCCCTGCCACTCAGGCCATGCCCCTTCACCAGGCAGGATTAGTGTTATAGTGCCAGGGCAGAGGGTGGGTGCTAATGTGGATGGTCAGGGCAAGGAGGAAGCAGCAGAGAAGGATGCTGGCCTATGATTTTAGCAAGGTACAGCTGAATTTCATTTGTCACAGCATTTTTTAAATCAATCAGCACAAAATCCTTGACTTTTACTAAACATTTACTGCGACTGCTCTGATTTTTGATAAAAATGCAGTAACAAATCTAAAACCTTATGGCTGTTCATCATGACCGATTAAAAAAAAAATCACTCATCTTGATGGCGTTTTCAATTGTTTCTGTAGAAAAAGAGGTCAAATTTGCAAAAAATAAAAGTTAAAATAAGAGTTTACAGTATTTTAAATCCTTACCGTATATATCTGAAGACCCAGTACCTGTTTCCACAAAAGCAGAAATTACTGTAAATTTGTTAGTACTCCGTCTCTCAGTTGCGGGCTTTCAGTTCCTGCTTCCATATCTGTGGAAACCTACATTGGACCATCAAAAGTCATGGCAAAGGTTTAAAATATAGCTTTAGACAACTCCAAGCTACACAAAACAATTCTTATCCCTGCCTTATAGTTTGCATAGCAACCTTTTCAACCAAAAGAGTTAACAGCCAAACATAAGATCTTATGTTGTCAATGTCAGCTGCTGACTGCTTGCTAAGGTAACGCCTTGTCTATACAGGGAAACTGATTGGAATATTTATTGTAGAATAAGCACAGTGATTATTTCAGCATTAAGTGACTTACTCTAGAAGAGTATGTCTACATGGGGAGCTATTCCAGAACAGCTTATTCTAGTCAATCCCCCTGTGTAGACAAGGCTTAAGTGACAATTTCCAAAGTCAACTGAAGAATTAAAACTCACTTAACATTTAAAAAGCTGAAGGCAGCATGGCCAAGCAGTTTGAGCACAGGGACTGAAGTCAAGGACTCCTCACTTCAATCGTAGCTTTGCTATTGGCTAGCTGTGACCTTAGGCAAGTTACATCACTACTGTACCTCCATTTCCCTATGTACAAAATGGGGCTAACGCTATTCACCGCTTATAGGGATACTGTGAGAATAAATGTTTACACAGTTGTTTCAAAATGTAAAGCGTTTATAGTGAGCATTAGTCATGGGAAATAAAAAGCATATTTAAAGTTTACAACTTTTTAATATGAACTCATGCTTTTTAGTGGCTATGTTGGACACCCACATTTTTTTTTGGCTGATTTAAGGTACATACCAATACACCCAAGGTTGAGTACTTGACAGAACTACCCCCCATCAGCTGCCGTTTATTTATGCCCTAACTAGAACAACATGATGTGAAAAATGATAAAAAGAAACTCAGGGCTTGGCTACACTGGAGAGTTGCAGCGTTGGTGGTGGGTTTACAGCACTGCAACTTAGTAACTGTCCACACCTGCAAGGCACATCCAGCGCTGCAACTCCCTGGCTGCAGCGCTGGCTGTACACCTGGTCTGCTTGGGGTGTAATGATTGCAGCGCTGGTGATGCAGCGCTGCTCATCAAGCGTGGCCACCAAATCAGGAAAAGATGTGACAATATGGCTTCCCATCACCCAGGCACTGGGAAGCAGAATGGTTCTCCACTCCTCGGTCTGGCAAACGCTTTGTATGGTTGTGACTTGATTTGTCCCCGTACACAAGCACTGAAAACAGGAATGCTCAGAGCTCTAGGAACAACATTCCCTAAATAACATGAATGTGCATCTGTGCTCATCTTTGGTTTAGATTTGGGAAACTTTTGTTTCTTACAGAGTTCTTCAGAGCAAGAATGGGAAAGTTTTCCTTTAAAAAAAAAAAAAAAAAAAAAAAAACAACCAAAACTCTGTAGTTTACTGCATGCTTGAAATCCTGAGAAAACGGAGGTGAGCTTTTCAAGAGTGCTCGGTGTTGGCTTAACTCTGTTTCCACGGAAGTCAATGGGAGTTTTACCACTGACCGCAGTGGGAACAGAATTAGTCCCGCCCCGGAGTTTTCACTTAGGTTAAATTCTAGGTTTTAAAAGATTGACATCTGTCCCTTTAAAATTATTCTGAACTAGTTGGTGAACTATTGGCATAATACATGGAAGACAAAAAAATTCTGTCTAATCTATGGGTAAAATTTTCAACAAGTTTTTGAAATCATCTAAGTGACTCAGGAGCCAAAGTCCTTATGTAATGTGGATTGAGGCTGCCTCCTGAGTCACTTAAGCACTTTCTAAAATTTTACCCTACATTAGTGGTACTCAGCCTGAGGCTTGCGAGCCACAAATGGCTCTTTAATGCGTCTCCTGCAGCTCTTTGCAGCACAGGATATTAAAACGCTGTGATTTTATTATTAACCAATCTAGGTTATTAAAAATCAGGATGCTTTTACTATGTTATTAACCAACTGTAGTGAATAAGATAATACTTGGTCAGTCATTTTGCTGTGAGAATGAGAATACACACACAAACACACACACACACACATCCTGATATACTGTTTAAATATGAATATATAGTACCATAATAAATGAAACAATGAATTCACACTACCATGGCTCTTTCAGGTAATGCTGATCACTAATTTGGCTCCTGAACCACTGAGTGAGTAAGTATCACTGGCCTAGATTATTTTTTCATCTGGGCCAGCAAGGACTAGGATCACAGCCTGGGCTAAGAGAGACAAAGAAGAGTGTCTATGTTGCTCAATAGCAACTCCTTCCCAGTCTCACTGAGTGGTGTCACCACCAAAAAAAAAAAGTGGGGGGGGGGGAAAGAGAGAGAAGAGAACCATCCAGTCCAAGTACTCTTGAGACACTAAGATGAAGCTGTGGGAAAAGAACAGCTGCACCTATTGGGTTCCAGGAAGTGGGCAGGCAGAAGCCCGCCCAATGCTAAAGGATTCCCTCCCCCCCACCCCAAGCCTAAGAGGAGGATCTATAGGACCTGAAAACCCAACTGAGTTCGGGGGATAACTAATAAAACAACAGACAGGAGCGCGGTCAGAGGGTCAAAAGAAGGGAGCCTGACGGGGACACCAAGCAGAGAACCCTGGACAGCACCCACTGCTCCTCGAAGGCATTAAGGGAGTCAGTGGATGCTGCCCAGAGGAACTCTGCCCGGATGCATGAATGGACAGAGGACCAGAAACAAGCCCCACAGTCACAGGAGTCCCCATTGGCCAACCTCCTCTCCCTGATTTTAGCCAGGGTTAGGAGGAGGCTGACCAGGAGGTCCTGTGACGTTGTGGGGCCACGGACAAAGAACACTGCAGCTGGGAAAATCCCCATGGACATAGAGGATGTAGTTTTAGATGCTAAAGTTCAGTAAACATTATGTGAACATTCTAGAGCCAACTGCTTTCGTGTGTGTAGAGATCTATATCTATAAAGGCCATATACATGTGGAATCAGTACCAGGGCAGTCAGGCTAGATTTCACACATCCTGGTCATGCTAGGTCCTTCTAGTCTAGTTCGGTTTGAAATGAGAAAGACTAAAGGCATTTATTAAGAACTATTTGACAGTTAGGAAGCATGCTGCTACATCCATCCTCATTTAAAAATGAATGTGTGTGTTGATGAATAGATATGGGATTGATAGACACGGAGAATAAAGTCTTTCATTCATCCATGCAATAGTGGCAGTTCAGGAAAACAATGTTAGCTTCCTTACATTGCCCCACCAATGTCTTTAGTACCTGCTCCTGTATTTTTCACTCCATGCATCTGATGAAGTGGGTTCTAGCCCACGAAAGCTTATGCACAAATAAATTTGTCAGTCTCTAAGGTGCCACAAGGACTCCTCGTTGTTTTTCCTGACAGAGTGGTGATCTTTTAGGGCCAAAAGGAAGGTTCATTTTCAATTCCTTCTCCATTGAGATTGACAAGAAGTTCATAGCTCTGAATGGAGACTCATTTCACATATGCTGACTTGGCCTAAATTTGAATAATTGACTAAGAGCAATTCCTTGGCTACAATGAGCTAGAGAGTCCTGAAGCACTAGCAAATACAGATCTTCACAATAGCTTTTGGAAGCAGTAGCCCACGGAAGGAGAGGTATTTCACACAACAGATGTCCACCTGGCACCCTAAATCTAGTCAAGAAATAGAACAATTTAGGGTAGTCGTGTCTAGATTTGATGTGACTCAAATGTGGGACTTGGAGATTAGAAAGAAGGTGCAGCCTAAACATGAAATACCTAAAAGCTCATTTGTTGCACATTGCGGAACCCACAAGGAAATAACTAATGCAAGGTTGCTTCCAAGACTAGATATCATTGTCATGTGCTGCAGAGATACTGCCCTGAACAGGACAGCACATGTATCTTAGTATTAATTTAGATAATGCTGCCAACACGATAGATCCTTTAGTCATTATAATTAAATAGTCCAAGAAGCACACTGAGAATGCAGCAACTCTGAGCCAAAGTTAAAATCTGAAGCCAAACTGATCTTCAGTTCAGGATGTAAAACTAATATGAATGTAACTGATTCTCCAGTCAAATTTGTTTTTTGGATTTAAGTAACATCACTAGAGTAAGCTCTTCACTGGAGGCAATACAAGGACTAGCCAGCGAAAGGAATCCAGACTGTTTCCAGTACAATTAGTGGTCTGCTCCTGCTTGAGATGCCCTGACTCAATGAGAAAGATGTCAATTAATACCCAAACGTCTCAGGTCCCTCATACAGGGCCCAAGCTCCCATTAGAAAAGTCAATGGAAAAAATCCTTTATGCTCAAAATGAAGTTAGATTAGGTCCTCCATTGGTTTATGGTTTACTGGAGTGAGAGCTGAATAGTATCTTGTTATCAAGTGAGCAATAACGCAGCTCAAGTGAATGGCTGGCAGACTCCTTCAGTTCCAAAGTAGTCACATTCTTCACTCTTCTAAAAAGTATTTGTCCAAACTACTCACACTCTGAAAACCACCGCACATATTGTCTCTCTCAGTTCTCTGAGACAGTGTCGCGCTATGATCTAATTTCTTGACATTCTGCTATAAAATGTTAGTTGTATAGCGCTAAGTCTTACACAAACCTTACTGTGAATGTTAGCAGCTTTTCAAGTTTAAGAGCAGATTGAAATTTTGTACTATTTACAACACACCTGCAGCAGATAAAGAGCACAGTTCCAAAGAAACATGGGTGTGAATTAAAATAGCCAATTCCCCTTGTTTGGCTAGAATCAGTTAACACAGCAGTGCAGTTAAATGATTCGTCTTATAAATCCATTTTCTCATTAAACTTGTTTACCTGAAGTCCCACTAGCCAAATTAATTCAATGCATATAAGCACTGTTAACCTTTACAATTATTAATTTTAACAAAAATGTGCAGTTACCTGGCACGTTAAGGCATCCCTCTAACCAATCCAAAGGGGCTGAACAATCCTGTGAAGAAATAACTCACTATTACAGAACAGCCATTAGAGAATCACCCTGCACCACACACCAACACTAATTAAAATCACTGGGGTATAAGTATCTACTTATACAGGGCGAGTAGAAATCATCTCTTAATTAAAGGAGATTCATACTGAATGTTGAATACAGCTAGAGGGGCCTCTTATGGATTAGCCTCTAGGGGCACCACATTGCATTTGCAGGAAGGACATGAAAATCAGATAGTAAATGCCCGATCACTGATCCACCCACCCAGATTGCCTGTCTCCATTATCTGTCTTCTTGAAGATGTCCCAATTATTTGGATCATATGAATAAAACTCCATCGCCCTGGCTGGGATTGATAACCCAGCCATGTCAATCACACCTCTGATTCACAGTACTACTACAGGCCCAAAGTCTACATACTTTTTGTAAATGGAATTAAAATTATTGTACCAAATTTAAGATTTAGATGGCATATCTGAGCAAGGTGGGAGAGGAAACACTGAGTAAAAATGTCTTATTCCTGACTACAATGAATACAAACTCGTGTGGGAAACAAACTCCATATGAAGTTGGAATTTTCTAGTTATCACATATCTAGAACAGCTCCAGAGCATGTGTGTTATGCAGCTTAATCCTACACTTATACCAGCATACCATAAACAGATGAACAGCTTTGCTGAATCATTGGCCAGTCCTCAGTGTGCCCACATTCACAAACACCCACCCTCCCTGTGGGAGTGTTAGCCCATTGGGGGCCTTAAGCAGGAATATTTCCCACCCCCTCACAACATCACTAATAATTAATAGGGGGCCCCTTGAGCTGCTTGGAGCCCTAAGCAACTGCTTAGTCTGCTTATGCCAGCTCTGCACACGCACACACACAAATTAGGTAGTATTCTGGGTTGTTAGTGTTTTCATTCAAGCATTAGGTGAAGGACAAGGGGTATGTCTATGCTGCAAAAAAAGACTCACAATTGCAATTCTCAGAGCTTGGGTCTACAGACTCGGGTTCACACCACAGGGCTAAAAATAGTAGCACGTACATTACCCCTCAGACACTGAAACCCATCATCCCCACCAGGTTTCAGAGGCCACGCTCTAGCCCAAACAGGAATAGCCACACTGCTATTTTTAGCCCTGTAGCAAAAGCCAGTCTGCAGGCCTGGGCTCCAAGACTCATTGCCACAGGTTTTATTTTTGAAGTGCAGACATATGCTAGGTTGCTAGAAAACCTGAGGTTTTATTCAAGAGACCACTGTCTTGCACCCCCAGTTGCTAGAGGTGCTTTGCATCCTTTAACATGAACCCCCAGGACCAAACTAAAATGTAGCATTGAGTGGTACTGAAGAGTACAGTACAATCCCCAAAGATTGGTGGTCATGGCTCTTTGACATGGAGTGAACACGTTAGTAAAAATTAGTAGGTAACCTCAGGGGTAGAGGATAAAGAACAAAAAACACTTGAGTCAACATAACCTTCTCCCTATAAATCACAATTCAGTTTGACCTTTAAAACCCCCCTTACCTGTTTATAAGAGATTTATACAGCTGTTTGCCACGGGAACGGACACCTTGCAGAACAAAATCGTGGCATCCTTTGTTGATATGCACCTGTTGCCTAGCAATCATCCTGCATGGATGAAGGACAGGACCAGGGTTCTTTATCCACAGTAGATTACGGTTTCAAGGTAACCAGAGCAAGCTCGCATCTCAAGGTGTCTTCATCTGCATGTCATACGGCGACTAGTTAATTCTAACAAAGACTGGCAAACATAACACGAGAGGTTTCTGAAGCCAACGATGCAGCAGTGTTAGCTTCCTCTTGAGCTCTGGTGTGGTCAAATGCCCCGAAGTCTCCTGCAGCAAGCATGGAGTTGTACTCCTGTACTGGAACAGCCTTCCAAAGCTCAGGAGCCCCCGTACAGGATAATGCAGGAACTACAGCATACAATTTTTTCACAGGTGCCTCCATATTTTCCTCTCACAATCTGTACTACAAACTGAGGTGACTGCAAGCAAATGTGCAGTTGTACCTATGAAACGATCAGGGTGCATGCACATCCAAGGCGTGTGGAACATTTGCTTCAAAACTGGCCAAAATAAGGCACTGATACCAATGCAAACGTTTTAATTACAAACTAGCTCTCTGGAATTCTTCATCCATTCAGAACTAAACCCATCACTGCATAACTCTGGTGAAAAGCCCCTGGAGATGGAGGAGCTCCTCAAAGTGTGTCAGGAAAGGTTTTATTAACATCATTTAACACTTTTTAATGAGACTCATTTTTCTTTTCTTTTGGCAATTTGGTGCAAAGGTTTACGTGCATGATTCAAAGCAATTTCACACTTTTTCTTCAAATTAAAAAAAATCAGAACTAAAGCCAAACAAGTTGGGTGAACAAAATAAATCAGAAACTTAAAATTCAGGAACTCCAGCTCTTCAAACCAGCGAAGCCCCAGACTTGCACACTGTTCTGAGGCTTTTATGGTGTTTTCCCTGTTTCTTGCATGCCCGCATCAGCACCGTTTCCTCGTAAAGATGAGGAGTTAGCAGCAAATGACCCCCTTCACTGCAATCAAAGGGAGGTGCCACAGCAACACAATGAACTAGATTCTTCAGATCTGATACAACAGGATGGTCAATATGAAAGTGATGGTCTCCCTGCTTCTTGCTCAAGACCCACAACTATCAGATCAACAACTGAGCAGCTGCAGCAAGTACCCCTTAGCTGCAAACAAAGGGGTCAAAGGTTTGTCGTCAATTCACTTCCAGGCAGAAAAACATTTTCCTCAAAAGAAACAATTTATTTAGAATGAAACAAAATCAGCTCAACTGTGAGCGCATGTTTGAGTGACAGCTACTTTTAAGCTGTGTGAGCCATAAAAAGGGTATTCCTTTACTTTTCCAGAAATCTTGTGTACACAGCACAAAGCAAAGAGGTCATTTTTCCACTTTAAAACACGGGCATTGGCATCACAATAGCAGATACACAACTTTTTTTTTTAAGCTGCCATTTTAGTAAAATGCACAAATACTAAACAGATAAGCTTTCTTCCATCAAGAGGCCCATGTAAATTCCACATGAGCCACAACTTCTCTTCGCAAAGGTCCATTAGAGCTTGGAATCCCATGTTATCTTCCGCAGTCCACCAGCTTTGCTTGCAGGAGGAAAGAAAAGGTAAACATTTGTACTGAAACAACAACAGGTTTTCCCCTCCCCACACTATACAGATGAACATAAAAAACAACAAGGCCTTTCTAAGTATTCTACTTGGACTTTGAAAAGCACCAATACCACCCACCGGCACAAAACCTTGAAATGAAGTCACTTTCTGTATATAAATGCATAACAAGTAATGCAGGTTTTTTTTGGACTGCTGTTAAACTAGGTTTACAGGATTGAAGATATACAGGATTGAAGATATTCAACAGGTTTCTAACAGCTAACAGAACATGTCAAAAATCAGCCATGAGGAAAATCAACTGAATGGTTTATAATTCACTTGATTTTCCTCAAAGGACATTTCCTGAAGGCAACTTCTCAATAAAAACATGAAATGTAGTGTTACATGTTGATATCTTCTCATTTTGCTGTATAATTCCAACAGCAGGATGCACTATAGCAAAGAGGTCAACTCAAGGATGCACTTAATAAACAAAACTTAAGATGTTACTATTCAAGTAGTATTTCTACTCCACCATTTTCATACAATTAGAACTGCATGAAATTAAATTCATTTAACATTTTCAAAATAATATGGTTTGCTTTGCTTTAAGTCTCATACAAAGACTACTTTTATGTCAAGTTTAATGATTCATTGGAGTAGCTGTCCTTGGTTTTTACTTGTAGAAAGTCATTAAGAATGGGAGGCAGGGGGAAAGAATCCCAAATCCTCTAGTTACACGGCAACAATTTCTTCAAGTCTGGTATCTTTTCATAGTAGGCTCTTAGCAGGCTCCCAATAAGCACTGCTGTCAACACTGAATTGGGAAAGGATGTCCCCAGAAGCCTTCAAGCAAAACCTCAGAAGTCTTTAGACTCTCACCCCACCATTTTGTTCTCTATTCCCCACTAATACTCAAGGCCCTACACACCACAGCTAACATCCACTAGATGGTTCCTTAAGCTACGCAAGGAACTTGTGTTCTCTATTCTCTGCCCTCCATAGGAGGCTGCCTCCAAAATACCTTCAACAACCATTGGCAAGAAGAGACATCTGACTGAGAACTCATCCTTCTTTAAAAAGGTTTAAGACCTATTTGTCTGTGTTGCCTATACCTCTCATCTCCCCTCTGCGATCCGTGCAAGGGTGACATCACTGTCTAAACCACAGAAGTCTATACCTTGCAATAGTTTGAGGTAGCCTTGAGATTCACGCCACAGCGCCAGCAAACAGACTGTACACTAGATTCAAGCAAACAAAGCCATTGGCTAACAGCCAAGAGAGTTGTATAAAGTTTGCAATTTGTAAAAATCTAAAATATTAACAAAAGTATGAGTCACTTGAGGTTCTTTCCCCAAAGTATAAAGCACACTATGAAATGATGATTCAGGAAAGGGACATCCCTTTTCCACGCTAATTCAGTACATTGTATCTAATGAAATATAGGAACATCAGCTGCACACAGCATTAGAAAAGATACTGAGCTCTTACCAGAGCCACATAATAACAAATATAACCAGAAAACGTAACTCTGCTAAATCTGTTTTACTCTATACAGAAGTGGCATTAAATATGGACTTCTGCTAGCAGTCAGCTATGGCAAAGGAGGTTTAAGTGGACAGTTATTCCAATGCTGTGCGCTTCTATAGCGCAAGGGAAAATACAGCCAAAAGAGCTGTATTAGAATTGATGCAGCCTGTGGCTAAGTGCTGTGTCAAAATGTTGCCTGTCACTTGTTTTGACTTTATGTACCCTTAAAGGGTTTTCAAATCCTTGTTTGCAAAACAGAACAGCAAATAAACCAGATTTAACAGAAGCAGATACCTCATTAAATAAGAAACCAAGAAACCTGGAGTTTGAAGTACAATCTTGTCCATCCCATGTTAATTTTCAGTATAGCACATCTCAAGCTCATAGAAGCCAGAGATAATGAACATGACTACTTAATTTTCAAGGAAAAATGAAAGTGCATCCAGAATGCGCCTTCCTAGGAGGACTTCCTTAAGTGTTAGTTGTCAGAGATTTGCTGATAGGTGTACTCTGACCCCAAGTTTGGTTGGTTTCTTTTGTTTAAAAAAAACAAAAACAAAAAAGCCACCAAAAGGTGTTTGTTGCATATGACAGTAACAAACACTGTTCTTGGCAAGTTTAAATGTTGAATACAAACAAGCTTACTGCTAGTATTTTACATTTTTGAATTCCCAGTGGTAAAGTTGGATGGGTGGTCTTTAAAACACTAAGAGTAATTAGCCCAGTGCTTTAAAGTGATTCTAACTTACTCCTGCAACTCAAATTCAATGAGGAAACTCACTGTAAATGCAACAAATGCTTAAAGGACAATGAAATGGGCAACACAGCATCTGTGATGAATTACATGATAATATGCAACATAGACACCAGCTAAATAAAACAGACATTCTTTGTCACAAGTAGTGAATATGCTAAATTACCTACAACATATGGATCATCCCTTATGTAATTGGTGCCATTTCCAAAAATACCACAATTCTCACTGTTAATAGCAAGACAAACAGCTGCATTCTGCCTTCTATAAGCCTATTACAGTCATGCTGAAGGACAATCCAGAAGTCCTGGATTTTACTTTCACTGAACATTAAGAGTATTAAATGAGGTTTGTAATTTTAGTTTAGAAAAAAGGAGCAGCAAAAACTAGTTTTAGTCAGTAGTGAACAATGAATACACTACAGGGTCTGAGTAAGTCAGTGTCACTTTCACACAGCCGCATTTCAAAAACCATAGTTTAAACCTAGGGAAAAAGAAGACCCAAGTTCAAGATCATGTTCATGTTTCTACAAAGAAGTTTGTAGAGTGTAAATAAGTATATTCATATTTACACTTCATTTGGGGACTACCTAAAGTGGGGGGCTTTAAAATGTTTTGATCTCTGTTTTTTCCCTAGGTTTTATCAAGACAAGGGAGAAAAGCATAGAGAAAAATTTAAATGAAAATGAACTAGGTTTGCTGAACAAGGTGAACTACTTTTTCAACATTTTGGAGAACTTTTAATACTCTGCCAAAATGCTAAAAAACACTGCAGTCCCAATGACTATGAAACCTCACATAATGCCCACTCTACTGTACCTCAGAAGACAGACAGCAGTTTCTTTCTATTAACAAAGATAAAACGGTGATGAAAACTTTACATAGTTTAATTTTCACAGAATTAAAAGCCCTCTCTGAAGAGTATACTTGTCTGGAGTCTGCACTGTGGAATCCACTATACTTGCAACTCTGAAAAAGGCAGTAAAAACAAAAAACCCATCAAATGATTAGTTGTTCTTAAAGCACCTACTTGTTTCTTGCATACTAGAGTAAGCACAAGACATTCAAGGTTTGTAACAAAGTCCTCACCTATTTACCAAAATCTTACTGCTACAAACCCAAAGTGCATATATGGGATACAATGGAACTCAGAACAGGAGGAACACACCTGTTAAAAGCATACCTTCTGGGCATGCATTTCTGTGGACTGAGTGAAATCCTCAAATTAATACCTACAAAGGAATTCAATGTTCGAGCTACAGTGTACCACAAGATGAGGTGCTAGTCGCTTAAAAGAAATCAACCTTGAGTCAGTCAACTCAAAGTGAAACCATTCAGGTGCCTGATAAAGGACTTATTTAACTTAGGGCTACCGGTCTAAGGCCTTCACAGAATTTCAAAGACTCAAAATGAGTCAATGCCAGTCCACTATCTGGTATGTGGTTTTCTGTTTAAACTACTTAGTGCTTTATACCTGGTCTTTTAAGTTTGTAATTCTAGAGAAGTTTTTAAACCTGCTTTTAAAAAAAAATGATCAAATGAAAAAAGTTAAAATTAAAAAAGAAGTGGGAATTTTTCAGTTTTAGTTGAGGGTAGCAGGGAGGTTAAGCCTGCTTCATTGATAAAGGATCCTCAAAATATCCTACTCAGGCAGAAGGCTAAACCTTCCTGGCTTCTAACTATAGAAAACTGTAGTTACAGAAAAACAGGTGGGGAAAATTGGCTACAAATAACGATCTAATTAAAAATAATTGTGGAGTTGGCTAAGGCTGTATCCCATAGCACCTGGCACACACTGGAGGGGCTGTGTGGAGGAGAAATAGGCAGGGTTGGATACAGAAAACACAAGGGCTTTAGGATGCACCACGGACAATGATCATGACCAGATAGTCGTCCTCTGATTTGGCCAGGGCCTTGGCCGTGGAGTCCAGGAATTGCTGGGAGAAGTCGCAGGGTGGGAAGGCGTGCAGGACCCCGCTGTTCTCCTTGTCTTTGTTGCCCCCCACAGGGAGGCTGATCACTCCGGCAGCCTGCTTTTGCTTTAGATAGGACACGAGGTTCCTGAGCGGCCTCTGTGTGGAGGTGGTGACAGCATCACTGGCCCCAGATGAAGAGCGATTGTCCGAGGTGCCAGGCACAGCCAAGAGGATGGCATAACCATTGGGTCCCGCCACTTTAATACGGCGGGTGACTTCATCAAGCTTGGGCTGGTCCAGGCGGAGACGCTGGGTGATCTTGAGCTGGGCCACTTTGCCACCAGTTGCTCCCTCCACCAGGAGGCTGCTAGCTACACTGAGGTCCCCCTGAAGCAGGTGCATGTTGGACGGGAAGTTGCTATTCTTCAGCAGGAGCATTCCCTGCCAAGCCAGGCATAGTTTGGGAGCCCCGCCAGCCTGTGACGTTCCATCTTGCTGCTGCTGCTTCTGGGGTGGAGGTTTGAGCCGGGACCCTCCACCACTGCCTCCTTCCGTGGTTCGCTCGTCCTTTTTGGCTGGGCTCTTGCACTCTTGGGCGGCTGCTGCAGTGGAGGTGCGGTGCTTCCTCTCTCTTTCAGCAGAGTTTTTGCGGTCACGCTTTTCATTCTGACCTCGTTCAAGACTGCTCCTGCGTGGTTCCCGAACAGGTGATGGCCGCTCCAGCAGGAGCAAACGGGAGGATAAGCGTTCTGTGTCACTAGCATAGCGTTCCCTGCTCCCACCAAGGTCAGGACTGCGGTCTGGGGGAGAGGCTGTGGCCAAACAATGTCGCTTACGGGACACAGATGAACGCTCGCTATCTGGAGAGCGGTCTAAGTGCCGGCCACCATCCTCTGCCAATCTTCGCTTCCTGGGTTGGTCCCTACTGCTGCTGGTGCCACCCAGCTCCCTCTCTCCTCGGTCCCGTTCCAGGGACCAGCCATCCCGTCGGCACTCCAAACTTTCCAGTGGGTCATAGGCAGCTGCTCGATTGCTCCTGTCCCGTACAGGTGGTGGTGGTGGCACCCAGTCTGCCTCAGGATAGAGATCTCTGTCGCGGTTTCTATAGAGCAGTGGTGGTGTCCTGTCCCGTGCCCCCCGAAGTGGGTCTGGGGGCGCTCCACGGTGAGCCCCAAAGGCAGCTGCCTCTGCTACTAGCTCATAGTGGGCAGGCGGTGGTAGGGTCAGCGGTTGCAAGTAGGGTTGCTGGTAGCGATGCTCAGTGTCAGCAAAATCCACTCGGAGGCGGCGGTCTGGGCCACCCAAAGGGAAGCCACGCATGTGGGCACAAGCGGCCTGAGCTGCGTCCAGGCTCTCATACTGAATGTAAGCCCACGAGTCTCCTTTACGATAGTCAATAGTGCGAATGGTGCCAAAACGGTCAAACTCCCTTGCCAGGGCAGCCAGTGGCACCCAGGGGCCAAGGCCACCCACCCAAAGCCTGGTGGTAGGAGTGGCTTTGCCATAACCAATTTTGATAGGGTTGCGCAGCAGCACCTTTCCAGACATAGCTAGCTTGGCCCGGTGTGCCATGTCCAGATTTTCAAATTTGAGGAAGCCATAGGTGCTGGTCTGGCCACGACCCGGACGCTTGATGTCCACTTCTGTGATGACCCCGAAGCGGTCAAAAGCCCGGCGCAAGTCCGACTCGCTCACCGTGATGTCCAGGTTGCCCAGGAACAAAGTGCGGTTGGCTCTCTGATCATCTTCAGGACTGATCTCCTCCTCACCCGCAACTCCTGCACCTCCTCCTCGGAAGCCCCCAGCAGCTGCCACTCCAGCCACTCGCTCCAGCCCATAGGCTGGCCGCACACGGGTATCATAGAAAGCCCCGTAGTCCCGTTCCCTCTCCAGCTCCCTAGGCAGGGGAGGTGGCGGAGGCAGGCGGCCCAGAGCGAGTTGCTGTAGCCGGTAGTCTCTGTAGCCCAGAGCCCCTCCTCCACCCGCTGGCGACAGCGCCCTCTGGGTTGCTCCGGCCGGGGGGTGCCTGACAGCTGCGGCCGCTGCAGCCGCCACGCCCACAGCCGCGGCCCCATAGGGAGAATGAGAATCCTTGTCCAGCAGGGCCGGGGAGCGGCTGCTGCGGCGCCGGCTGCTCCCCCCGACGTAGACCGCTTCGATCTTGAGCGGCCGGTCGTAGAGCACCAAGCGGCCGCGGGCGTGCTTGGCGGCGCGGGCGTCCTCCGGCCGGCGGAAGTTGACGAAAGCCACCCGCTCGTCGCTGGCGCCGGTGCCCGGCGGGAGGCGGCTGATCTTGACGCTGACGTCCCCGAAGCGCTTGAACTCGTGGAAAAGCCCGTCCTCCACCGCCTCGTCGCTCAGCGCCGAGCCCAGCTCGCTGATCTTCAGCGTCTTGTACTCGCCGCTCCCGCCGCCTCCTCCCGCCCCGGCCGACTCCGACGAGGAGGAGGGGGCCGGCGGCGCCCGGGACTCACCCCCACCGCCCCGGCTACCGCTGCTCCGGGACGACTCCGCGTTCTTGCTGCTGCTACTGCTGCTGTAGCCGTGGCGGCCGGAGCTCACCGCCGCCCCCGACTCGTACTCGCGGCTCCCGCCCCGGCTGGCCTTGTCCAGGTGCAGGCCCCGCCGGCTGCTGCTCTCGCCGGAGCCGCCCGCCGCTTTCCCCCCGTTGCTGCCGCCCGCGCCGGAGCCGCCGGGCTTCTTGCTGCTCCGCTCGGCCCGGGCCGAAGAAGAGGAGGAGGCCGAGTCCTCGCCGCCACCGCGGGACCGCTTGGCCTTGGCCGGGGAGCGCTCCTTGCCCTTCATGGCGGCAGGTACCTCCGGGACGGATTCCCCGACTAACCGCCGCGCTCACACACCTGCCGCCATCTTGGAACCTGCCGCGGAAATGAATCCCGCCCACCTCTCACCCATTGGACAGTTAAATCATCACCCGCTCCCCTCATTGGAAAGTGAGCCTGTCAGTAATAAGTGGCCCAGGAGTTCCCAAGGTTCGCTAGCGGAAGACCCACCCACTCTGAGGTTGTGATTGGCAGGGAGGTCTGTCTCTCCTTACAGATTCTCGCGCTCTTATGGCTCAGTAGCAGTTGACCCACCTCGAAGGCTCTTATTGGACAGCTCTGGAATCTCATCATTCTGATTAAACAGTCAGTCTGTCAATCCTAACGGTTCTCGCGCTCTCGCAGCCCTACTCTTTATCGTTACTTGGTCAGGTGGCATAGTCTCCTTTCTATGATTGGTGGAGCCATCTGTCATTTCTAACGGTTCTACTTTGTGGCACCAGCATCCCGCCCCGCCATTTCCCATTGGTCAGAGAACGCTTCATCCCTTACATTTAATTAGATGAGGGTTCCCTCAATCTTAACGATTCGTCGCGAAACCACAGTGATCCCGCCCCCCCGCTCTCATTGGTCACCCAAAGCCTTTCCCTAACGATATGGTAGGATGAAGTCCATGTCTCTCCCGTCTGAGCGCGAGTGGCAGCCTGTCCCGCCCCAAAGTCATTATTGGTCAGTTGAAAACTTCCCCTACCATTTGATTGGATGGTAACGACTGGCCCGCTCCACGGATAGGGCGCGGGAGATGTCAGTCATGCTAAGGCTGGCAGTTAGGAAGGGAGCACACGCACGTGTTGCCTGCAGTGGGCGGCCCCGCCGGCTGCCTCATGTCCCCTGTCTGCGCTGGAGCTGAGTGGGGCGGGAACTGGGTGTCTTGCCCCCCCCCCCCCCCCCCGCCCCCGGAGCCCGGCACAGTTTGAGATTTTGGCATTTTTCTCTGACTCAGACGAAAAGTCAAAATCTCGAAAACGTTCACGAGCCGGTGGTTTCAGTCCCTGCCCTGAAGAGCTAACAATAAACAAGTGGAATAGGGTGGGAGAAAAAAAAGCATACAAGCTCCAAGCAGATGCGTGGGAGCTGAGCCACAGAGCCCGGATCCAAAGACCACTGAATTCAGTCAGAGGCCTCGTCCAGACTAGGGGAGGAAAATCGATCTTAGATACGCAACTTCAGCTACGTGAATAACGTAGCTCAAGTCGAATATCTAAGATCGAATTACTCACCCGTCCAGACGGCGCGGGATCGATGTCCGCGACTCTCTGTGTCAATTCTGGAACTCCGTTCGGGTTGATGGAGTTCCGGAATCGATGTAAGCGCGCTCGGGGATCAATATATCGCGTCTAGACTAGACGCGATATATCGATCCCCGAGCAATCGATTTTAACCCGCCGATACAGCGGGGTAGTCTGGACATGGGCAGAGTCTTTCCACTGATTGAAGTTGGAACGGGTTTTGGATTAGACCCAGGGAAATTAAGCAACTCACTCTAGAGCCCCATAGAGAGTCTGTGGCAAAGCCAAGTGTAGAACTGATAAATGAAATTGTTTTTAATTTATTAATGTAACTTCTGTTCACCATCCGCACACTTGCCTACACTGTAACTTCTGTTCCATATTGTAATTCAAACCCCATTTTAAAACACTCACTCCATTTTGTAAAAGCTTCCTCCAACCTTCATTTTTGCAAACCCTGCTGTAATCTTATTAGTTTAGTTTAGATGTGTGAATTAGGTATGTATGGATGACGGAATCAACCTCCAGCCCCAGCCTGGCCTGATGAGATAAAGTTCAAATACCAGTGGCTGAAGACCTAGACAACAGCCCTAAGCAAAGTAAGAAGCATCCACCCTAAAAAGAAAAGGACAACAGAACAAAAGAAGGAAGATCAAAGCCAGGTTCAAGGCTGGAAGTCATGCCTGCAATTGATGGGTGATCAATCCAAACCCAGAGGCAGCAGGACACAGCAAGACCTATAGACTTTGAATCCAAACTAAAAGCCTATAAAAAAGAAGGGTGAGATAAGAGACTCTGGGTAACATTCTGCTGCCAACATGGAAGGACATCGGTGCCTTCCCAACAGAGATCCAGCTTGTCTTTGTGCCCGGCTTTCCTGGCCAGTTAGCCGCCACAAGCTACAAACCCAAGCTACAAAATCAAGCTATGAACTTAAACTATCCTTAGGACTGGTAACTATGCCGCAGCTGCAGAACATCTGATGGATGTGTGTGTGTGTGTGTGAATGTGTGTGTGTGTATAGGTATTAGGTATAATGTGTGTATAAGAATTAAGATATTAATTATTAGTCATAAATCAAATTATCATAATAAATGTGGTGTCTTTGTCTTGCCCCCTGAAAAGATCCTCTGTAGTTTTGTCTGTATAACACAAGAGCCAAACTCTAGCTTTCAGTTCCATGCCTTAGCCACAAAAGCACCATCCTTCTCTATTTTCCATGTCTCTGGAGAGTAGAGACAATGAAATGAGAGAGGTTTTCTTTTTAAGGGGCAAGATTCTGTGTCTTTTTAAAACCCCTATTGCCAAATCCTCTTACTTCAAAGGGCATCACCCTCCAAATGTGAGACAAGAGGCAGATGTGGATGAATGGGCTGATTTTCCTCCTCCTTTAATAGCTGCCTTTCTAAGGGATTGCAGCAGCTGTTTCCTCAACTCTCTTAAAAATATCACTAACCATAGAGGGCAGAACTAAAGGGGGATTATTAAATAGCTTGCTACAGATACACTCTCCCTTACTAAATTGTATTGATGGGACTGCTGAGCCCTGGCCCCGCACAATTCTTCTGCCAGTTATAAAATAGCCAATGTTACAAACAATCTAAGGGGAAGAAAAAGAGTGAATAATTAAGTCACTGCTACAGTATAATTTAATGATTATGTTTGCATCTTAATTTTCCTAATCCTGCCCCCCGTCTCCAGGTAAGAGGCTCAATACAATGGAACTGCTGGTATTTGCCTGTGCTGGGGCCTGCATCTCCTGCATGCAACACATAACAATAATTTGCTCTTATATAACATTTTTCATCAGTAAAACTCAAAATGCTTCACTATCTTTAATGTATTTATCATCACAATACCCCTGTGAGGCTGGACAATGCTATTAGCCCCACTGTACAGATAAGAAAACAGAAAAGCTAAATGACTTGTATGAGGTTACACAGGAAATCAGTGGCAGAACAGGGAGTTGAACACTGGTCTTCTATGGTGCTTCAGTCATCAGTCAGGCTCTGAGGAAAGCATATAACCATGGCAGTAGAATCCACAAACTTATAAATGAGGCAGAGAATTGCTTGCTGGCACTTGGCGCCTGCAGGAGCAATGAGGTTCTCCCAG
Organism: Gopherus evgoodei; assembly: GCF_007399415.2. Classification (NCBI taxonomy): domain Eukaryota; kingdom Metazoa; phylum Chordata; order Testudines; family Testudinidae; genus Gopherus; species Gopherus evgoodei. The sequence continues at coordinate 135,816,844 of NC_044325.1, read as the reverse complement.
AAGATGAGATGAGACTCGTCTTGGAGAAGGCCTAGCCAGTCAGAGAAGCATTTGGAGCTGTGGAGAAGGCACACAAGGAAAAGCGACAGGAAGCGCAGAATGGGCAGGCAGACTTCATGAGCAACACCCAGTCACTGCACCATTACTTGCTCAAGCTCAGGGGGAAAGGGGAGCTCCAGAATGCCTCTGTAACCCCCATTTGGCCACCCCAGGCTCAGGGCTCTGTGTCTGGGACATGCAGTGGGATTGCTTGTTCTCAATTCCCCACCCTGGTTTTGGGGGTGAGGCTCTGGTGCGCACTGATGGGGCCTGTTCTGCATTCCCCAGTGATCTCAGTGCTTGTGGTATGAACCGAACAACCTCTTTTTGGTCTCAGGGTTGTTTGCCTGAGTCATGTCCATTCTCAGCCCTCTTACAGTCACCAGGCTGTTTGCCTGTAATACGGACCAAGTAGACCCAGTCTCAGCTCTCTTCTGACTCAGCACACAGGAACATAGGTGTGGCAATACGCAGTGTTACCAGCCCCTAGTTTTAAATACTTAGGAAACCATTGGAAGAACAATGGGATCCCCTAAACTTGAGTTAGGTGCTTAGGCTCCCTCTTCAGTGAATGGGGAGAGATGAGCATCTCAGAATGGGATCCCCTGGAGATGCTGCCGAGGGGGTAGGGGCCATGCTAAGCCCTGCCCTTTACAAAGTTTGGTCCCTATCTCCGCTTGTGACCCTACATCTGCCACCATCAGGCCTGTGGATACGTTGCTGCTGCTCGGTTATATGAGGTAGAACTGTCCTTTGCTCTGTATATTTTAGACATTGGTGAAAGGATATAAATGTACCAGTTTGCATGTGCTCCACATTCCCTTGTGAAGCTAAGCAGTGTGGTGGAAGAGTTTGTTGATTCACACCAAATTTTCATGGGAATCCTTCAGAGAGATCTCTAGAAAACTTTCCTGCAGGTACTTGCCGCAAACCTCCTGCTCAGCCCCAGACCCCACCCCCCCCACTCCACCCCATCCCTTCCCTCAGGGCCCCACCTCTTCCCCACCTCCTTCCATTCCTTCCCCTGAGTGCAGTCCATCCTCACTCCTCCCCCTCCCTCCCAGCGCCTCCTGCACGCTGCTGAACAGCTGTTCCCTGGTGTGCGTGAGGCCCTGGGAGGGAGGGGGAGCAGTTGAGGGAGGGAGAAGAGTGATCAGCGGGGCTTGCGGACCACCTGGAGTACTCTTGTGAAACCCCAGGAGTTTGCAGACCCTAGTTTGAAAAACTTTGCCCATCTTGAGCGCCAAACATCACTCCCCCCACCCCCTCAGGCCATGTTTAGGGTGTTCACCAAGATGTGTGCTTGCCAGGGGACAGTGGGAAAGCAATTTGTAGAAAGAGGTATATTTTACTATAACGATTCAATGCTGTGTGTGAACTAACAATCATGCTTCTGTTTCTTGTGCTTCAGCAGATGTGGCCTTCAGGGGAAAACCCTATACACCGGCGGAGTGCCTCTGCTAGATAAGGAAGCACCAAAGGTGCAACAAGGAGGACAGGTGCAGGCTGTTATAACTATGGGAATATTTTCCTCATTTAGGGCTAGTCAGCCATAAAGACAGCACCAGCGCACTTTTAATCTGCCAAAGGCACATTCTGTGGTCATTCTGCACCTGCTCAGCCCATTGTTGAAGCACTCCTTGCTGCTATCAGGTTTCCTGTGTAAGGCTTCATGAGCCATGGGAGTAAGGGGTACACTCCCAGGATCACTTGAGCATTTCAACATCCCCCATTGGAATCTGTGAAAGAAAGTCCCTGCTTGCAGCTTTCTGTACAGGCTAGTGTTCCTGAAGATGGGCACACAGCAGGACAGGCAATTCTGATTCCTGTTCAGAGTGGGAATTCATGCTATACTACATGACCATCCATGATGTGTGCTTTACTGTGACCACAACAGTAGAGAGCAGTGTGGGATCCATTCTTTCAGACAGAGATGGTGGGCACACAATAAACAGGGGCTGATGAAAAATGCTGCAAAATGAAGTCAGAAGCTCATGGAATGATGGGACAGAAAAAACTGCATCATGGGACATTGAGCCTGCACCCATGATGCACTGGGATCCAGTCCGCCTTCCCACAACTCCTAGCTGCAGAAGGCCGTGAGTAGCACAATGAGGTGCTACCCACAGTGCACTGCTCTGACTGTTGATGCTAGAGCATCAACTGTGGATGCACTCTGCCAATACGAGTGTTGTGTGAACATGCCCAAATGATGTAATTATACCATTTTTTGATTATCAGTGTAACTTGCATCGACAAAACTGTGTCGTGTAGATAAGGTCTTAGTGAAAGTGGATGGTTCTGCTTTAACCTGCCCTGCAGAGTGTTCACTTTTTGTGGGTTTAAATTACACACCCTAATCTTGATTCAAGATAGTTTTTGTAGTCTCTCCTTTTATCATAGTATCAGAGGAGAAACAGGAAAGGAACCAATGGGAAACCAAGTGTGGTTTATTGATGGTTCATACTCAAGACCCAATACTACTCAACTCTAGAGTTGGCTGAAATCTGTTAATCAGCAAAAAGAAAGAAAGAATGAAAGAAAATACTTGGTTATGTTGAAAAATAAAAAATTTGGTGCAAACTTATAAAAGTTTTGAGATTCTTTTGAATTTTTTTCCTGAAAATACATACATTTTTTCACCTAGTTCTACTCAGCTCTCTGCTTACCCACCTGTGAAATAAGTCAGATAGTAGTTACCAATCTCACTGTGATGTTGGAAGCCTTAATGAATGGTGAGCACCTTAATAATACTTAAATGTTTTTCATCTCCATGCACTTCACTGAGGGGATGGACCCAATATCATTTCCCCTGTATTACAGACATGAAAAGTGAGGTACTGAATGGTGAAATGAATTGCTAGTGATCACAGAGCAAGTCTATGGCAGACCCAGGGCTAGAACTCAAAACGCCTGACTCCCCGTTTTGGGCTGTAGACACTCTATCCAAATGAAACTTTAATAATAGTTAAAAGGAAATACTGCTGTTATTTTAAAATGTCCACAATCTCTTCCAGTGCTGGAAATCTAGACACTAGAGCAGGGTGCTAAACAGGAGAACCAGAAAGTGAAACTGACTAGAGACAGAAAGTGAAACTGACCAGTTTTCTTTCAGGGGTCAACTGGATGTACAAACAAAGCAAACAAAGTGTGTCACAACAAGAGGAAGGCAAAATTGCCATAATCCTGGGGGGGGGGGAGGGGGAAGAGAAAGAGAATTCATTTGATAAAGCAGCAATTCTATCCAATCAGTCCTAAAAGGTCTGAAATATCCAGTTCTACTCTCAAGAGCAGAAAGTATGATGGTCACTTACTGTGTTTCTGGCTGAAAGGTCCACATTAATCCATGTGTCACGTAGCCATGGAAATAAAATGGCTCCCCAGCTGCAGCTTAGTACAAACCAGAGGTGGGTGAATGAGATTCTTTTTCCTGACAGTCCACTGGATGGCGTTTCTCCCCATCTTTATCATCTCTTTTCAAAGGAGCTGGTATCCTATAACACAGGAATCTGGGGGCTGGATTTCAAATTAGGGGTGAAGAACCCCAATGTGTTAGTCTTCTTTATGCACAACATGCCTCAGGTGGCATGTGACCAGGATTCATCACCAAATTTGGTCCGCTGGTTGGATCATTAGCTTCCCCGGCTTAGGCCGGGTACTGACAGGGAGTGCGACATGAACACTGATCCATGCCCCACAAGTGTTAGTAGGGACCCAGGAGTCATTAGAACTGTATACTGGAAATATAAATCTGGCTATGTCTGTGTCTATGGAAATTAGGGTCTCAAAGTTACCTTAAGATGTGTATAAGATTTCGACCCACGTGTAATTAGTTGCACAATCATAGGGGAGGTAGGCTCATGCAGATATAATTGTCCTGAGGTGTACGGAAGACACATGCACAGAGGTATAGCCTTTGTCCTAGAAACAAATCAAGGGTTACTCAAGAATCTGTTTCCAAATCACATTGACCATTATTGTCCATTTGGAGCTGCTTTACTGGGTTTGGAGTAGGGTGAGGTAGCAGGAGAACATATAAGACTTGATTTCAATTTTATGGACTAGATTCTGCGCTGGTCTACACTACGGGGGGGAAATCGATCTTAGATACGCAACTTCAGCTACGTGAATAATGTAGCTGAAGTCGAATATCTAAGATCGGATTATTCACCCGTCCTCACCGCGCGGGATCGATGTCCGCGGCTCCCCCTGTCGATTCCGCAACTCCGTTGGGGTTGGTGGAGTTCCAGAATCGATATAAGCGCACTCGGGGATCGATAGATTGCGTCTAGATGAGATGCGATATATCGATCCCCGAGCAATCGATTTTAACCCGCCGATAAGGCAGGTAGTCTAGACATAGCCAGAGCTGGTACAAACCAACAAAGCTCCCCTGACTGCTATGTTAATTTGCAACAGCTGATGATCTGGTCCTGTGTCTATTCAGAATTTGTGATCGTCCTATTTTCTTCATCTGCTGCAGTTTAGAAGTGAAATATACAGTAATTACTTGATGAGTCATAGTTTAAAAGACACATTGGGTGAGTAATGGCCATGTATCCTTGAAGGGCCATCCACAGAATAATGTGACATTTAATGTGATTTCAGTTTTGCTTCTAAGTTGCTCTTTTTAAATTGGATGTCCTGCGATTTTCCATCTCCATTTGAACTGCAGTCAGATGCCTGATTTCTGTAGAACGACCCCAATTGCTGGTTGTTCAGCAGCTTCAGTACATTGAGTAAGAGTTTTGGCACTGATGAAAGGAAAAGCAGCATTTTGGGAGCCCTGGAAAACGGAGATTTTTAATCAGCCCATGAGGAGGGGTATTCTGCAAGCAGCAATCCTCCCCTCGTGCTTATTACAGAAGTGCTCTGTATCTGTACACAGTTAAGGTGTCAGCAGAGGGTTCTTAGGAATATGTTGCATGGTTTATGGATTTTGTAGGACCAATGAAACTTGTCTATTGCAAATGGCTTCCTTTGGTAGCTCTTTGCAATACTGCTCGAGGTGAGGGGGCATTTCAGACTTCATGCCCCTTGAAACACAGCCTTTCTACTAGGCTTGCCCACTGATGCTGGTTGTGCGGATGGGTTTTATGATGTGTGCACATGACCACCAAATTCATTTCACACAAGGACACTCAGCACCTCCATGACTGGGACTGGCACTAGCAACCTTGATTTTACAACTCAGGCTGCTCGCAATGGACTCAGACCTTTAACCCTCCCCTGTTCTGTTACTTGGAATCAGCTCTGACAGAGAGTTGAGAGCCACCACTCACCTGTTTCCCCTCATCCTAAGTCATATGCAGCTTGTAACAGGGTTCACTCACCACTGTGGTGCCTCCCGCTGGCAGTCTTGGGGATTAACTCAGCATGTTAGTGCGCCCTCTTCGGGTGGTGCCTCGCCACTGTCACTCCTGCTCTAGGACCCACATGTGTCCGAGGACCATGGCATCCTCTTCAGTGGCATAGCACTCCGGCCCTGCCACACACTCTGCTCCCCTCCTTTTGGGGACCTGCAGTTCACTTTTCAGCCATTTCCCATAGTTGTCTGGCCAGTTTTTCGTGGCATCAGCATCCTCTTTGCTCTTGCCTCAGGGCCTCAGCCTGCAAATCCCAGCAACCAGCTGGGAGCTGCCTCTCGCTCCCCACTAGCAGCACTGCTCTGTCCAGGGTTCTGGCAGTTCTCTCAGCCCTCCAGAGACACAGTCCTTCCTCACTGGGCTCCCAGCAGAGAACTGCCTTCCTCTGCCCTTAAGTTCCATTTTTATATGGGCCTGCTTGGCCCTGACTGGCAGCTACCTTCAGTCCTTCTCTGATTGGCTGGCTCCTGCACAGCCTCCCTAGGGCTCTGTTAGTCTCTTAGAGCCCAGTGTGGGGCAGGCGCCCCATCACACAGCTGTTGCTGCCGCTCCATTCTTGGATCTTGGAAAAGCAGAACAATCACTTTGACACAGGAGGAAATGCAATGAGGATTACCGGGCCAGATCCTCAGCTGGTGTAAATTAGTGTCATTCCACTGAGTAACGTTGATTTACACTAGCTGAGGATCTGTCTTCTGACGGGCTGGAACTGTTATAACCATCTAGGTTTCCATTATTCAGGAAGTTGCATTTTAGTCACAGCTGGTGCTTAGAAATGTCAAAATACATTAACATCTCTTAGACAAGGCCTTGAGAACATCCCAGGAAGGAAGATTCACTAATGAGCAGTCCTTCACTGTGACCAAGTGCTGGAAGGGAAGAAAAAGGTTCCCCCAATTCACCAGCTGAAGAGGTCAAGTCTGTTGATGACCTTCATAATGCCCTGGGGCATTCCTGCTAGACCTCTGACCCGGCATTGGAACAAAGTTGCTCGGACAGGATCCTCCCTAGGTTTGCCCCTGAGCCAAGAGAAGGTCTGATGCCCCAGGCTGTGCGGCTACCAGTGCCATGCAGACATGTCTGTAAAGCTCCTACTTCCGTACATCACAACTGAGTATCTTTCCCAGGAACCTGGGACATAACACCACATCTCTGCTTTTCCATGTGGAAGGAGTTGTGAAACCCCTAACCTCTAAACACTCCCTTCTGACTCCCTGTGCCTGGAGAGTTATCTCCCCTCTCCCCCACCTCATTCTTGCTGGTGGGCAAGCCTTGCTCTCCTCCTCTGATTGTCCCATCTGGGTGAAGCTGTAGACTCCATTTCATTTTGAAATACATTCTTGTGCCGAACTTGATTGGCATTTGGCCTTCTCTTGCTGAGCTTCGGCCTGTAGGATGGCCCCCCAAAAAGGCAGCTCCTCACAGCAGAAAGAACAGGAGTACTTGTGGTGCCTTGGAGACTAACACATTTAATTTAGCATAAGCTTTCATGGGCTACAGCCCACTTCATCAGATGCATAGAATGGAACATATAGTGAGAAGATATATATACATACAGCGAACATGAAAAGGTGGGAGTTGCCATACCAACTTTAAGAGGCAGAGTAACTATGCAAAGCTTCTCCTAATCAGTAGGTGCCTCTCCCTCTAGCTGGAGTAGCCAGGATCGATAACATGAAAATAGCCTCATGATTATCTATGAGTTGGTTTGTTTTCTTCCAACAGGTAGAGGCTTAATTCTCTTCTCATCCACCCCAGTGTAAATCAGGAGTCACTGGCTAAAGGAGTGAGAGAACAGGCCAACACCTTCCATACCAGTGGCCAGCAGAGGGCAGAAACTGCACATGAATCCCCTGACCCTGATTGGCCACTGAATGAAACAATCTCTTTCACTAGCCTGGGTTGGTAAACCTGGGACCCTCATCCTGCTGGAACTAAGGGAATTCAAGGGAGCCAATGGGCCACTGCAGATTCTCCCCAGCGAGACGTGTGGGGCTTGGAACATATTTTGTCATCAGCGTTGTTCATTCTGATCATACCCCTGGCATTATTTTTCAGTCAAGTGGTTAGTGCTAGAGCTTAATAAATAATGAGGGAATGTATGGAGCCATTAGCATGATAATTGTTCACTTTCTACCCTAAACCTCAGAGACTGATGGAGGAAAAAGCAAAGAGAGGAGTAAGCTAGCTTACAAGTCACAAGGCCTGGGTGATCTGATCTCACATGTGACCAGAGAGGTTCCGGTGTTAAGCTCTCTGCTGGGACATGCTGAGTGACAGACCAGACAGGAAGGATGGTTCAGTGGCATTAGCCTTGAACTTGGGAAACCTGGGTTCAAGTCCCTGCTCTAGCAAAGCGTTCTTCTGTGACTTTGGGCAAGTTACTTCTCCTCCATGTGCCTCTATCCCTCCCCTCTTCCCCCGCCCCCGGCGCAACAGGGATAATAGCCCTGCCCTGCCTCAGAGGGTAGATGGATGCATTTAAATCTATGAAGCATCCCAGCTGTATTTATCTGTATCACAATCTCCTTACATGCTGGCACATCGCCAGAGACAGGAATGAGAGAGCAGCACAGTGTTGTGACATGATCAGTTTGTCCTGCTGGGCAAATAACAAACAGATGGCAGCTCTGCCCAGGAGAGAACCAGCACAATTGTGGCATTTAGAACCAACCTGAACAATGGAGGTTTGGGTCTCAGCTGGGCTCACCCTGTTATTGGGCCTGTCAAGCACCTGAATAAAGGCTGATTTTCTCCCTGCTGTGACCTGAAATCCAAACCCCCCAGCAGGCCACGTTTCGGGGACAAACGGTGTTTCGCTCTCAAAGCAAACAGCAGAGTTCATCTCTTTCAGGAGAAGCTGTGAAAATCAAACTGGTGGCACGATGCTCAGCGGGGGCATGGGAGACTTTCTGGCTCAGCCAAGCAACCTTGTCAGGAGAGGAAGGGATGTGGCCTGTAGCGAGAAGCATGGCAGTTACCTGAGTGGAGCAGCTGGGGGACGGGATTCAGGGTGAAAACTTGATGAGCATGAGGTGCTCAGGGAAATGGCTGAGCTTGTCATCATCAAAATGGTACCAAGAGGACTCAAGAAACTCCTCCCCGTGTGCAGCCCTGTAAGCAGGAACTATAGGCTCCTCTCACTTATACCAGTATCATTTCATTGACTTGGGAGGAGTTACTCCTGATTTACGCCCATGTCACTGAGAGCTACATCAGGAGGACGTTTTCCTGCTGGAAAATCCCAGGCCGACTCAGTCCATTCTGCTGCCTGTGGAATCCAGTGTCTTCATGATGCCTCACATCTGACCATCTCCAGGCAGCTCTTCCCCAGGAAGCTAGGTGACTCAGGTCTAGAATGGTCACCCCCAGACCCTAGGGATGCCCCCCTGAACAGTTTGGGCCTGCTGTCATGACAAACTTGCCACACTGCAGCATTGTGATGTTCACATCATGAGATTTTCCCATGGGGGGGGGGGGTTGCGGCATGGTAGCACCTCACAGTGCAGTGTCCACACACGTCGACCACGCTCATCACATCACATCACAGCCTGGTGCAAAGGACACTGTGTCAGCATGCCACAGCAAAATGCACTGTCAATGTGAGTTTGTGTATGTGGTGGGGGGCTGGAACCCAGCGCTGAAAGGAATGGAGGCAGAAATGCCACTAGAGTCAGAGCATTCTAGAAACATAGGGCTGAAAGGGACCTCAAGGGATCAGCTACTCCATGCCCTCATGCTGAGACAGGACCAAGTAAACCTCGTCCATCTCTGACAGGGGTCTAACCTCTTCTTAAAAACCTCCAGTGCTGGTGATTCCACAACTTCCCTAAGCAACCTGTTCAGTGCTTAACTACCCTGATAGTTTCCTAATATCTAACCGAAATCTCCCTTGTTGCAATGAAGCTGATGATGTCTGTCCTACTACCCCCGTGGACATGGAGAACAATTGATCACGGTTCTTTTTATAACAACCTTTTGGCTTTGCTATTGAGTTTTACGTGGAAAATGCTCAGAGACTCTGGTGCTCAGGGGCAGAATAAAACCCTAAGAGAGAGAACTACGCCTTGTGATTTTGCACCTGGTTCAGAACAGACACAGCTGTTGGGGTGGGGGAGATTTTCCCAAGTGCTCAGGACCCAGCGCCTCCCTTTGTGACACTTAGTGATCTGATTTTCCACATTGCTCTGCACCCACTAATGCCCTGAGGGTGTGTGCTGAGCCCTTCCGAAAATTCTGGGCCACACAGACCAGGTGGGAGAAAGGAAGCAGCATGTTAGAGATGCAGAGTTAGGGCACAGGGAGATTACATGGTTTGCCCAAGCTTTGTACAAGGAACATGCGACAGAACAGACAGACAATGGAAGCCACATCATTCGAGCACCTTAAACACATGAGCATTCTCCTGCTCTGGTATGGAGGCAGGGTTGTCCAGTGATTAGGGCATGAGTCCAAGCTGGTGGAGACCTGTGCTCCATCTTCCCCAGGCTTCCTATGTGACCTTGAGCACATTACAGTCCCTCTGTGCCTGGGTTCCCCAGCTGTGCAATGGGGATAGTAGCCCAGGGGTGTTATGAGTTCTAGGTTTTGGGAGTGTCATACTGCAGTAACGGAGGCCATTTGAGTAGCATAGATAGCGAGCACCTTGCTACTTAGGCATCAGCTGTGTTAGCCTGTGTCTTGCTTACTCGGCTCTCTTTATTCTGCCGTGCCACACCAATTCTGTGCCCCCTGGCCGCAGCTCGATTGCCCAGCTTCTTTTCCCCCGCTCCTTTAGCATCTCCGTCCCCTACTAGGGGGCTTTCAGAGAGGTCATTTGCAATACACTCAAGTGGGAGCATAAAACAGACACAAAACAAACCTCTTCATTGCCTCCGAAAGGTGCCAGGTCTGTCTAATGCTTCTTAATGAGTTGGAGCGATGAATAATCCGGGCAAGGTTTCACTTGCAGAAGGAAATAAAAAAATCAAGAAAACCCAGGGGCTGCCAGCTTAATTTGTCATTTTAATGAGTGAACTCAGAATTCATGATTTGAATGCAGCTTGCCGACAATCAATAAACTCTGTAGGTCTGTAACAGGACACTCAACAGCATTCAGACTGCTGGGGCCCCCAAAGTCACTGCCGGCATCTAAGAATCCCACTTGTCTTTATTAAAGCATCCACCATGTCTTCTTCCGTGCCGCCACGGGAGAGCGAAGAGACGGCATGTCAAAGCAAATGAAACACAGGGAGAGGATGCTGAGAGTCCCGAAGGTCTTGGGTTTCCATGACAGAGCTGCTGGCTCTCAGCAAAGCTCCGCAGTTGTTCAAGGAGGCCCTTTCCTGCAAAGGAACTGAATCCTCCTTGAGAGGACGAGCTGTGAATAATTCATGGCCTTCGGTTAATCACATGACCCTCCTGAGCTCCAGGACTGGGAGCTGAGGACTAGGGCTAGACTCTGTGAGAGGCAGGACGAGATGTACGGTCTCCTAGTCCTTCGCGCCACCCTGGTGTTAGGAGATCTATCTCCTGCCCTTGTCCTCCGGTGTGACCAGGTGAAGTGTCTTCTCTCCACTTCCAACCTGATGTGTAGTGAGAAGGGGCCAAATACATTCCCCCTCTCCACCTTGAGGATGGGTCCAATGGATTTTCTTTCTCAGCCATCCTGCTGTGACTGGAAAGATAGACAGGAGATGGCCCAATTCTTGGGCCAAGGGCGGGTTTTGAGCCCAGGCCCTTTGCAGTGAAAAAGAACAAGGTACAGTCACCTGAGCTAAAGTAAAAAGAACAGGAATACTTGTGGCACCTTAGAGACTAACAAATTTATTTCAGCATGAGCTTTCGTGAGCTACAGCCTACTTCTTCAGATGCATAGAATGGAACACACAGACAGGAGATATTTCTACATACAGAGAACATGAAAAGGTGGAAGTACGCATACCAACAGGAAGAGTCTAATCAATTGAGATGAGCTATCATCAGCAGGAGAAAAGAAACTTTTGAAGTGATAATTAAGATGACCCATAGAAGGTGTGAGGAGAACTTAACATAGGGAAATAGATTCAATTAGTGTAATGATAAGGGTAATCAAAGATCTACAACCTATCCTTAAAGATGATCCCTCACTCTCACAGATCTTGGGAGACAGACCAGTCCTCGCTTATAGACAGCCTCCCAACCTGAAGCAAATACTCACCAGCAACCGCACACCATACAACATAAACACTAACCAAGGAACTTATCCTTGCAACAAAGCCCGATGCCAGCTCTGTCCACATATCTATTCAAGTGACACCATCATAGGACCTAAACACATCAGCCACGCCATCAGGGGCTCATTCACCTGCACATCTACCAACATGATATATGCCATCATGTGCCAGCAATGTCCCTCTGCCATGTACATTGGCCAAACCGGACAGTCTCTGTGCAAAAGAATAAATGGACACAAATCTGACATCAGGAATCATAACATTCAAAAACCAGTAGGAGAACACTTCAACCTCTCTAACCACTCAGTGACAGACTTGAAGGTGGCAATTTTGCAACAAAAAGCTTCAAAAACAGACTCCAAAGAGAGACTGCTGAACTCGAATTAATATGCAAATTAGATACAATTAACTCAGGCCTAAAGAGAGACTGGGAATGGTTGGGTCATTACACTAATTGAATCTATTTCCCTATGTTAAGTTCTCTTCACATCTTCTATGGGTCATCTTAATTATCACTTCAAAAGTTTCTTTTCTCCTGCTGATGATAGCTCATCTCAATTGATTAGACTCTTCCTGTTGGTATGCGTACTTCCACCTTTTCATGTTCTCTGTATGTAGAAATATCTCCTGTCTGTGTGTTCCATTCTATGCATCCAAAGAAGTGAGCTGTAGCTCACGAAAGCTCATGCTGAAATAAATTTGTTAGGCCATGTCTACATCTAAAATTTTGCAGCGCTGGTTGTTACAGCTGTATTAGTACAGCTGTATAGGGCCAGCGCTGCAGAGTGGCCACACTTACAGCAACCAGCGCTGCAAGTGATGTTAGATGTGGCCACACTGCAGCGCTGTTGGGCGGCTTCAAGGGGGGTTCCGGGAACGCGAGAGCAAACCGGGAAAGGAGACCAGCTTCGCCGCGGTTTGCTCTCGCGTTCCCGGAGCCACCCAGCAAACCGCAGGGAAGGAGACCTGCTTGCTCGGGGTTCCGGGAACGAGAGAGCAAACCGGGAGAGGAGACCAGCTTCACCGCGGTTTGCTCTCGCGTTCCCGGAGCCACCCAGCAAACCGCAGGGAAGGAGACCTGCTTGCTCGGGGTTCCGGGAACGAGAGAGCAAACCGGGAAAGGAGACCAGCTTCGCCGCGGTTTGCTCTCGCGTTCCCGGAGCCACCCAGCAAACCGCAGGGAAGGAGACCCGCTTGCTCGGGGTTCCGGGAACGAGAGAGCAAACCGGGAAAGGAGACCAGCTTCGCCGCGGTTTGCTCTCGCGTTCCCCGAACCACCCTGCAAACCACAGGGAAGGAGACCTGCTTGCTCGGGGTTCCAGGAACGAGAGAGCAAACCGGGAAAGGAGACCAGCTTGATTACCAGAGGCTTCCTCCTTCCACGGAGGTCAAGAAAAGCGCTGGTAAGTGTCTACATTGGATTACCAGCGCTGGATCACCAGCGCTGGATCCTCTACACCCGAAACAAAATGGGAGTACGGCCAGCGCTGCAAACAGGGAGTTGCAGCGCTGGTGATGCCCTGCAGATGTGTACACCTTCAAAGTTGCAGCGCTGTAACTCCCTCACCAGCGCTGCAACTTTCTGATGTAGACAAGCCCTCAGTCTCTAAGGTGCCACAAGTCCTCCTGTTCTTTTTGTGGATACAGACTAACACGGCTGCTACTCTGAAACATGAGCTAAAGTACTAAGTTTAATTGCTAGATGCAGCATCAGCCACCGACACTGCCTTTGTGGAGCAACCAAGTAGAGGACAATGAGTCACACTCAACCAAAGCGGGTTTCATAGACACAGCTCAGAGGAACAAAGAGCAGCCTGGGGAAAAACTTCAAGGGGAAAATGGCATCCCGTCCACTTTCCATACAAGACGTGGCATTTCACCTCAAAACGTGAGATGGGTAGAAGGCCACAATCTCCCAGGGCACCTCTGGGAAAAGAAGGATGAACTCCAGGCAGGGCAGCCAATGCAGTCCCCTTCCCAGGGTTGAATTTGGTTTTACTGTAGGCTTAGGTTCCATTCTTAACTTCCCCCTGCTCTAGAGGAGCTACATGGAGCATGTGGGCTGCATCCGCCCTGAGGACTGTAGGGAAGTCTTCCATCATCACTGGAGCACCAATGCAGATGGTAGCAACTGGGCTCAGGGATCTTTATCATTGTGTTCTCTAACCACACTCTGTAAGACATGTTGGTAAGAAGGCTGATGGCTGGTCTACACTAGCACTCCTATTGTTGATGCAATGGGGTGAGAGTTCCCTAAAATCCTCACCATAGACAAGACCAGAGAAGGCGTCATTCTCCACTAGGTGGGATGTGTTCAAAGTAGGACCTCGCAGCTAGCTTAGGGAGGGGGACTTTCTTCTGCACATAGGGGGTGTAGATGAAAATTGGGAGTCCCCTTTCCATTATGTATGTCCCCATCAATTCCAAGGCTGCCTTAGGTCCAATTCAGTGGTAATGTGCAGGAAAGTCTCTGATATTGACCCTATAAGGACAGACCCACAGCAAGAGTAAAGTTTATTGACTTTAGTGGAGCTATGCCAAATTTACACCAGCTGAGAATCTGGCCCTGTGTCTCTTGACAGGCCCAAAGGGGATACATGGGGGAAAACGCACACGATCATGTCAGCTTCTGGTTTGCTTTTTAGTTCTAGTGTTATTCAGCCCTCAAAGGTCTGATGCATTGAGTCCCTGGCTCCATCACACAGCCTGGGCTTTGTAGGGTAAGGCCTGGTCTACACTGAGGTGCGGGGGGATTGATCTAAGATTCGCAACTTCAGCTATGAGAATAGTGTAGCTGAAGTTGACGTATCTTAGATCGATTTACCTCCTGTCCTCACGGCGCGGGATCATCGGCCACGGCTCCCCATCAACTCCACTTCTGCCTCTCGCCCTGGTGGAGTTCCGGAGTCAAGGGCAAAGGGTTTGGGGATCAATATATTGTGTCTAGATGAGATGTGATAAATCGATCCCCAATAGATCGCTCGCTACCTGCCGATCCAGAGGGTAGTGTGGACATACCTTAAGGCATCATTATTTTCCAAGACCTGAGCATCTAACATATGGAGGCCTTACTGTGCCTAGGGCCAGGGGCTGCGAGTCAGGACGGCTCCCCAGTCCTCCTCTCAGTTTTGTGCCTTGGCTACTCCCTTTGTAAAATGGGAACCGTTACCTCCTTCTGTCTCAAGGGGTGTGCGGCTAACGTATAATTAGTTAGTGTTTGGAAAGTGCTTTGAGATCCTCAGATGAATGACACTGGCCTAGAGTAACTTGGTGTCGCTCCACTGAAGTCACAGCAACGTCAGTTTACAGCAGCCGAGGAGCTGGCGGGCTGCGTGACAGCTGAGTGCTATTACGTTTCCCTACGCTGAACTGCAGCTGCCGCTCATCTGCCCATGTTCCTAGTCTCTCCAGCTCGTTAGGCATTTCATTACCATTTCAATGCTGCACCTTTCTGTGCTTTCCGCCCCAGTTTTGGATGATCAGCAGTTTCATCAACTTCTGCACATTCCCTTTTAGATCACAGATGCACAAATGGAATAAAATCCCTTCTTAAAGAGACAGTTGCTGTGGGGCTCTTCTAGTCACCTCCTCCACCTCAAACTGCTTCTACTCAAAGCACCCTGGCCCAGATCCTCAAAGCCTTTAGGTACCTAACTCCTCAACCAATGGGGAGGTAGGTGCCTTGGGCATATAAATCCACTCCCAGTCTCTAACCACCATGGGAGATAGCATCAGAGGGGCAAAGCCCTACAGTTCTTACTCATGCAAATTGCATTGGGCCACAGTATGCTGGGGAATGATGTAACACTTTTAGACTATATGTTGCATCCCCACCCACAGCCCATGTGGAGGAAGACAGCCTAGTACTGATACCAGCTGAGGGAGATACTGCTTTAGCTCAAGCAGTAGACACCTGTGGTTTGGCACAGAAGATTTAAGTTTCAATCTCTGTTAATGATCTAGTGGTGGGGGGTTACTATGCTGGATTCCTGAAAACCTCATGGGGGGTGTCAATAGGAGCTGGAGGTGCTCAGGATCTGGCCCACAGACAAAGTCTGAACCTGGAACAAAACTTCTGAGAGGCTCTGATATGTTTGCTTCACTCTTTCCCCCTTATTTCCATACTTGCTGCTGCCTCTGCCTTTCCAGGATCTGGCAAGGATGCGGAAGTACCAGAATCTGATGGGACAGTGCTCCCGTGATATTTCCACCCTACTCTGGAAATAGCAAAAATCTTGCAGGAAGCCTGTTCTCATATCACTACTGCAAAGCCAAATTCATCCCTCCTAGGAATAAGTGGGACCAGCTCTTCAGGTCAACAGAACTGCCCTCCACTTCTCACAAAGGGCTCAGATAGTTGGGATCAACTTTGAATGACCATCCTCATTTTCTGGAAGCAAAATGCTGTTCTCGATCACACCAGCTGCAGCTCCTTGACTCCATTTGGGTGGGTGTAACCATCAGAACTTCACCCTGGGATTTTATCCAACCCTTTCGAGATTCACCCACCATTAGCCCAGTCACCTTCTCCTTCCATTCCCTGCCTGTGCAGAATTGTTGCCTACAATGTATTCTGCATGCTGCACTGCCACATTCCTTTTCTCTGATCTTGTCAATTACCCCACTGTGCTGCTGTATCATAAGCCATTTCCACAAACATTACTGTGTCCAGAGCTCCCTCACCCATGGACGGTGAATTCTTGTGATTTTTTTTAACTGACTTGTTGGTATATTTTTAAATGACCCATGAAGCTATTTCGATTTAATTTCCCTTTTGGTTTTCTCCCTCTGTCAGATCGCCTCCCTCTCCAGAGACAGTTTATTTTCATCTCTCCTGCACATGAGACAAGCTGGTTGGATTAAGACAAAAGTCTTCCCCCCCCGAAAAGATTAGACACACATGAGTACAAATAGCATCTGCAGCGCTCCAAGCTAAGAAAATAATGATAAGGGCTTTTGACCCTCATGCCTCAGGGTATAAACTGACACCAGCTGAGGGATCAGGATGACATTTTCCATTCCGTGGTATGCCCAGGTAAGTGAGTAATGGGGGCAGGGAAGAGGTATTTCCCTTTCTTTGAGCACAGGCGGGCTAGGAACTGAATAGGGTTTTATGGGTTGCATATCCAAGAGCAACTCTGAAACAATTTGATTTTAGAGTAAGGGAAAACCAAGAAAGAGCCAGGGTAAAAAGTGTCCATGGTAGAGACCACAGCTTGTTTGTGTGTCTTCTCTGTAATAGTCTAAGTCTATCTATCCCTCCCGTCAGCCTCTGTCTCGGCACCTAAGGCATTATATGGCATCAGTCACCTCTGTAGCACCTAGACATGAGTTGGTCTTCACCCTTCACTGTAACATGAAGACAGGTCAGCCCAGCCACTCTGACATCTTGACCTGCTGTCATTGTGACTGCCTTTGTTAACTATTTCCCCTTCCATAGGAAAGTTTGTTTCTAGATACTGGTCTCCTCTTCCTCTGGTCTTATGTGTGAGGCCCAAAGAACTGGATGTGAGGAGACCAGGGTTCTATTCCCAGCTCTGCTACTGACTCACGGTGGGACCTTGGTCAAGACACATCAACTCTCTGTGTCGCAGTTTCCCCATCTGATAGATGGGGGTAATCATACTTCACCAGGATATTGGCAATCTGGTTATTAATCTATGTAAAGCATGCTGAGACCCTCAGGTAGAAAATGTACTTCTAAGAGCATGAGCTCTTTGGGGCAGGGGCTGGGTGTGTGTGTTTGTGTATATACACATCAGCTAGCGTATTATAGATGCTACCAGAATATAAATAAAAATAAGGGGAGAAATCATTTAATGTACGTAATGTGCCTAGCTCCCTCTAGCAGTCCCACTGCCTCCTGCTTTGACCTCTGGTTACTTATGCACTTGAGAAAACGTATCATTCATTAGCATTCAGAGTGCCATTTGCCTTTCAGTCAGTGCCCCTTGGGCTTGTGCTCTGTTTCTTTCACACCCAATTAACTTCACACTGTGAACTCCATTCCTCGCTCCTGCCCAATGCTTTATCACTTGCACAGGAGTCACCCTCACCTGGGATTGCTTTTATGTTTTGCATTTCCTTGTTCATACACGTTGGCCTGTTGTTTGCGACCTGTGCATGTTTATTAGGGGGTGGCATCTGCAGCCCTTGGCGCTACCACCATAGATGAGGAAACGCATTCCACTTCTCCTCTGTGCATTTCCCTCCATCGTGCTGCCCTGTAGATTTCATCCAGCATGTCCTCCTTCATTCAAGACTTTCCTCTGATGAAATCCAGAGTTAGTTTTACCCGCTACCTTCGCCTCCTCCTCAGTCACCTCCTAGCCCTTCATATTCAGTGAAGTGCTGCATCGCTGGTCTGCGTTATGCAGCAGGAAAATGACAGCTGTGTAACCCTCTTTGAAATTTGTCAGCTCCTGGAATCATACTGGATTGAGCCTCCAGGGGAGAGGACCTACCCTATGGATGACAACAACCATGGCTCCACAGCCTCTGGACCTTAGAATCTGGGGCAGGGACAGAATCGATTGGACACTCACACAAAACCCAATAGGACGGCTTCTGCTAGGGTGGTGAAACAGGCAGTTTTCTGGACCAGTTATGAGATACGACTGCTCAGTCTCTTGGTGGGCAGGCACAGACTGACACAGAGGCAAAGAGTTTAGATGTAGTTAGTGTTGCTCTTGGACTCACAGACATTAAGGCCAAAAGGGACCATTATGATCAGCTGGTCTATCCTGCACATCGCAGGCCACAGAATCTCACCCACCTGCTCCTGTAATAGACCCATAACCTCTGGCTGAGTCATTGAAGTCCTCAAATCATGAATTAAAGATGTCAAGTTACAGAGAATCCATCATTTACACTAGTTCAAACCAAAAAGTGACCTGTGCCCTGTGCTGCAGAGGAAGGCAAAACACTCCAGGGTCTCTGCCAATCTGATTGGGGAGAAAAATTTTTCCCAACTCCAAATATGGTGATCAGTTGGACTCTGAGCACATGGGTAAGACCCATCAGCCAGATACCTGGGAAAGAATCCTCTGGAGTAACTCAGAGCCTTCCCCATGTAGTGTCCTACCACTGGCCATTGGAGATATTTACTGCTATCAGTCACAAATCAGCCACATGCCATTGTAGGCAGTCCCATCATACCATCCCCTCCATAAATTTATCAAGCTCAGTCTTGAAGCCACTAAGATGTTTTGCCCCCATTGCTCCCTTTGCAAGGCTGTTCCAGAACTTCACTATGATGAAATTTTCATCTAATTTCAAGCCTACCCTTGTTGATGGCCAGTTTCTATTCATTTGTTCTTGTGTGCACACTGGCACTTAACTTAAATAACTCCTCTCCCTCCCCAAATGTATTAATAGAGAATGATCATATCTCCCCTCAGCCTTCATTTGGCTCAGCTAAACAAGCCAAGTTATAGCAAGTGTAATTAATGGAGATATACCTATCTCCTAAGTTCTTTGAGTCTTGTCTCCTAAGGTAGGATTTCCATTCCTCTGATCATCCTAGTAGTCCTTCTCTGCACCTGTTCCAGTTTGAATTCATCTTTCTGAATGCTGGGAGACCAGAACTGCACACAGTATTCCAGATGAGGTCTCACCAGTGCCTTGTATAACAGTACTAACCCTTCCCTGTCTCTACATTCTAGGACTTCATTAGCCTTTTTCACAGCCGCATCACATTGGTGGCTCACAGTCATCCTGTGATCAACCAATACACCCAGGTCTTTCTCCTCCTCTGTACCTTCCAACTGATAAGTCCCCAGCTTATAGCAAAAAAATTCTTGTTGTTAGTTCCCAAGGGCATGACCTTGCACTTGGCACTATTAAATTTCATCCCAGTTCTATTACTCCAGCTTTCAAGGTCTTGGGTCTTTTGAGTTTGGAGCTGATTAGAAGCAGCAGAACATCTCAGGGTGTCTCTGCTTAGCTCCTGGTCCCCACAGAGAAAGACACTGAACTGCTGTGGGATCCAGTGCACGGTCAAGCAGTTTCTGCCCTATAGAGAGCAGTGGCCAGAGAACCAGTCCAAGGCTGGCTACTGAGAGCCACCTGAGACCTCCACAAGACTCCGAACTAGGGAGCCAGGAGAGGGCCCCCTTCATTTTCTTTAAGCAGACAAAAGTTTGCAGCGCTGCTACACCCATCTCCAGACCCATCCTAGGCATTCCATCTGGCTGGAAGAGTGCCAGGGTGGGAGCTGGGGGTCGTGGTACAGTTGTGAATGGGGGGAAAGTTTTGTTTTATTAGTGTAGTATTTATTAATTAACCTTAGCCTTTCCTTCCCTAAAGCCTCTATTTCCTGACCACAGTAAGGTCCCATTTGTTATATTGTTACTTAGGGGTGTGGCATTTATTTGTCGGGGGTGTGGATGAATGTATTTTGTTGTTTGTGCACTGGGTCATAGTCCTTGTTAAGGGTGATGGCATTAGTCATTTTCCCCAGGGACAGCAGCCTTTGTGTTCCAGGCATAGGGAGGGGGTCACCATGGGTGGAGGCACCACGTGTCACAACAAAGAACCCAGGACCCAGACTCCTACAAGGAGAGTGGAGAAGCCGCTGCAAGTGGTAGGTATTGGGGAGTGAGCCTGAGCCACACATTGGGGAAGGGGCTACAGACAAACAAAAAGGATCCAGTATTACACCGGAAGGCAGGGATCCTGGTCTCTGCTGAAGGTACTGGAATCCATCACAGTAAGAAATGAAGTCAACACTGTTCTTTCCCTCTCTCTGGGACACCCTGGCTGTGAGTTTTGTTCAGGAGAACGTTGTACTAAATATTTGGCAACAGGATGAAATGTACATGCCCTGAGCCAAGATTTAAGCCTAGATATCCAGAGGCAAAAGGCTAGTGCACTGACCCATTGTGCCACCTAGTTCTCAATTCCCCTGTCTTTTAGGCCCCCAATCCCACAGTCCCCAAAGGTCTGTAGAATTGAATGAAAAAAATTATAGCATAATGGTCAATTACACCCACTTGATATGTTCATGCTGGGGGGGGGGGGGTGCTCAGAAATGCTGCCACCTGCCGGCCAGCCAGAAATTCTACCTTTTCCTGTGATCTTTTTGCTAGCCAAGTGATCAAAATAATAAATTATTGCAAACTGTGTCATTCCAGGTTTGGAGTCAGAGGTCCCCCACCCTTGTCACTCTACACAAGCACGGCGGCAAGGACGGAGTCCCTTCATAATCCAGGAGTGTTTGGATCTGGGGTTTTGCTTACTGCTTCTCTCTCTGTAACACCACATTTTAACTGTTAGCTTGTCCATATTTGAAGGTCTCAGAGTGCTTCATGAAATACAATGAAGCGAAGAGGAAAGATGCCTCACTGAACAAACATCAGACCTAGAATGTAAATGAGCTGCATCACTAGGCATGGGATCAGAATCTGAATTTAGTTAGTGCTTAAAAAAAAACCCACAGAGAGTTTTGGGAAGGGATTTATAACCTTATGCTTCAGGTCTAAAGCCAGTCTCTGAGGAGACTTTAATGGATGGTAGAGGGGCCCACATCTTCTGTAGGTAATGTTTTTGGCTCTTCCCTCTGAAATATCTGGTGCTGGCCACTCTCCCAGACAGGAGACTGAGCTGGTGGACTATGGGCAATTCCTACGTTTATGTGTAAACAATATCCGCAATTTCTCTTTTGGACAAATGTCCCAACTAATATAACTGAAATTACGGTCCCAGTGGGTTCTGCTGCTGCCTGATTAGCAGCAGCACTAGAGCTCAGCCCCTGTGATCGGAGCTCACCTAGCTAGGTCTGTGTGCCACCACTGTGGCGGAGACCTGCTGCCAATGAGCGGAGGATCCAGCACTCTAAGAATGGGGAGAATAGGCTGAACTGAATGCTGAAGATCAAGACCCATTCATAGATTCTAAGGTCAGAAGGGACCACTGTGTGACCATCTGGGATCATGCCCATTGCTATTAAAAATCTACCAACCTCATCCCAGTCAGCACCTTCACTCATGTCAGAGAGATGCTGTCCAGGTGAGGCACAGACCTATTGTCCCTTTCATTTAAGGATCTCAAAGCACTTTGCAATCACTGCATCACATTCATCCCTGCTGTAACTCAACTGAGGCCTCAGAAATCAATCTGGCCCATTCATTCATTATTATGAGTAGTGCTGAGGAGCCCCCGTCCATGACCACATACCCACACATTGTACAAACATAGAATCATTACACCTCACAACAGGGAATTAGTTGAGATCTGGAGAGAGGAAGTTACACATAAGAACAATATTGTCAGACATATTTGATGAACATAATTTGTTGAGGAAGAGTCAACATAGTTTTAGTAAAGGGAAATCATGCCTCACCAATCAACTAGGATTCTTTGAGGGGGGTCAACAAGTATGTGAACCACAGGGATCCAGTGGATATAGTGTATTTAGGTTTTCAGAAAGCCTTTGAAAAGGTAAGCTGCCATGGGATAAGAGGGAAGGTGCTCTCATGGACTGGTAACTGGTTAAAAGAGAGGAAACAAAGGGTAGGTATAAATGGTCAGTTTTCAGAATGGAGAGAGGTAAAAAGTGGTGTCCCCCAGCATAGGCACTGACTCCATGGGTGCTGCAGGGCTGGAGCACCCACAGGGAAAAATTAGTGGGTGCTCTGCACCAGCCAGCAGCCAAGCTCCCCTCCCACCCCACCCTACCCCACCTCATCCTCCCCTGGCTCCTCTGCCTACCTCCCAAGGTTTCCCGCCCAGCCATCGCCAAACTGCTGTTTGGCAGCATTAGCAAGCTCCAGGTGGACGAGGGAGGGGGAACATGGCACGCTCAGGGGAGGAGGCAGGAAAGAGGCAGAGCCAAGACAGGGATTTGGGAAAGGGATTGGAATGGGGGCGGGGAAGAGGGAGAAGAAGTGGTGCAGGGGAGGGGCCTCATGGAAGGGGTGGAGTGGGGGCGGGGCCATGGGCAGAGGTTGGGGGTCAAGCACCCACAGAAAAGAGGGGAAGTCGGCGCCTGTGTCCCCCAGGGGTCTGTTCTGGGACCAGTCCTATTCAACATATTAATAAATTATTTGGAAAAAAGGGTAAACAATGAGGTGGCAAAATTTGCAGACGATACATAATTACCAAAGATAGTTAAGACTCAGGCAGACTGCGAAGAGCTACAGAACGATCTCTCAAAACTAGGTGACTGGGCAACAAAATGGCCGATGAAACAATGTTAATAAATGCAAAGTAATTCAAATTGGAAGGCATAATCCCAACTATACATATAAAATGATGGGGTCTAAATAAACTGTTACCACTCAAGAAAGAGATCTGGGAGTCATTGCGGATAGTTCTCTGAAAACATCCACTCAGTGTGCAGCAGCAATCAAAAAAGTGAACAGAATGCTGGGAATAATTAAGAAAGGGATAGATAATAGGACAGAAAATATGTTGCCTCTATATAAATCCATGGTACGCCCACATCTTGAATACTGTATGCAGATGTGGTTGCCCCATCTCAAAAAAGAGATATTGGAATTGGAAAAGGTGCAGAAAAGGGCAACAAAAATTATTCTGGGTATGGAGCGGCTTAATTATGAGAAGCGATTATTAAGACTGGGACTTTTCAGCTTGGAAAAGAGATGGCTAAGGAGGGTGTAAGCCGGTTGTGTCGGGGCTCGTCCCTTTCAGGTGCGGCGGGGAGCCAGGGCGCCTCCTAGCACACCGCAGTCCGGGTAGGCTTAGCCCCTCTGCAGGGGCTGAGGGAGGTATAGGGTCTGCAAACAAGGTAGAGCCCCGGCCCTCTAGCCGGGGTCGGGGCTCTCAGAGTAAATAAGCCCCAGCCCTTGGACAGGGCGGGGCAGTAACAGTTCAAGCTCAGGCCTCTAGAAGGGGCTGAGCAAACACAGTATCAGCCCGGGCCCTTGGCTCGGGCAGGGCACCAAACACAAGTCTAGTTAGCTCTGGTCCTCTGGATCAGGGCAGAGCAGTGGCAAAGTCAAAGGGGGCCCAGCCCTTGGTTCAGGCGGGGCACCAAACACAAGTCTAGTTAGCTCTGGCCCTCTGGATCAGGGCAGAGCAGTGGCAATAGGCGGGAAGAGGGGGGAGTCTGCCACCCGGTTACGGGTGGCAGGGGGAACGCAGGCCCTCCCACTCCACTGCGTTCCAGCCCGGGGCCCTAGCAGCGGTCAAGACCCGCTGCGGTCAGTGGGGATCCTGGCCACAACACACTGACATGGGTTCAGGCTCTTCTGGAGCCAAACCAGGGTTGGCTATCCCCGGGCTACTTCCAACCTCCCCCTCTCTGGGTACCTGGTCCTTGCCAGCGTCGTCTGGGGGGTCCCAGACCATGGGCTCCTCCGGGTACCGGTCATGGGGAAGCTCAGGCCACTCCTCGGGGCATCGGGTACACGGCAGGTCAGGCCGACGTTCCCCCGGGTACCGGGTCTGAGGCAAGTCCAGCCAGCGCTCCTCTGGGTAGTGAGCGCGGGGCAGGTCCAGCCAGCACTCCTCTGGGTAGTGGGCGTGGGGCAGGTCCGGCCAGCGCTCCTCCGGGTAATGGGCGCGGGGCAGGTCCAGCCAGCGCTCCTCCAGGTAATGGGCGCGGGGCAGGCTGGGCCCGGCGGGAGCCCGGGCACCAGCATCTGTCCTCTCCAGCAGCCTGCGCCCAACTGAGCGCTGGGGCCGGGCTTTTATACTTCCTGTCCCGCCCCTTGACTTCCGGGGGGCGGGGACAGGCAGTGCTGGCTCCGCCCACTGAGGCACCTGCTCTGGCTCGTCCCTCTCAGGCACGGCGGGGAGCCAGGGCGCCTCCTTACAGGGGGATATGATTGAGGTCTATAAAATCATGACTGGTGTAGAGAAAGTAGATAAGGAAGTATTGTTTATTATTTCTCATAACACAAGAACTAGGGGTCACCAAATGAAATTAATAGGCAGCAGGTTTAAAACAAAGAAAAGGAAGTATTTCTTCGCACAGTGCACAGTCAACCTGTGGAACTCCTTGCCCAAGGATGTTGTGAAGACCAAGACCATAACAGGGTTCAAAAAAGAACTAGATAAATTCATGGAGGATAGGTCCATCAATGGCTCTTAGCCAGGATGGGCAGGGATGGTGTCCCTAGCCTTTGTTTGCCAGAAGCTGGGAATGAGCAACAGGGGATGCATCATTTGATTACTCCCTGTTTTGTTCATTCCCTCTGGGGCACCTGGCACTGGCCACTGTCAGAAGACTGGATACTGGGCTAGATGGACCCTTGGTCTGACCCAGTAGGGCTGTTCTTATGTATAGCAAGCCAGTGACAGAACTGGGAATGGGAACCCAGGAGTCCCTTGGCTCTAAACACACTTTCTCTCCTTAGTGCTGTTACCTTTTGGGATGACAGAATCATAGAAGCTCAGGGTTGAGAGGGACCTCAGGAGGTCATCTAGTCCAACCCTCTGCTCAAACCAGGACCAATCCTCAGACAGATTTTTGCCCCAGATTCCTAAATGGCCCCCTCAGGGATTGAGCTCACAACCCTGGGTTTGGCAAGCCAATGCTCAAACCACTGAGGTATCCCTGGGGGGGGCTAAAGGGTCACTTAGCTTTCTCCCCCACAGGCTGGGCTCCCCCACAGGCTAGTCAGTCTGAGATCTCCTTTCTGTTCCACAAGCTGCACAGAACATGAATGGGTTGGGCACACTGCAGTCATCTGCTTCCTGCTGCTGTGAATAAGAAATACTTCCATTGACAAAACAATGGCTCAGAGCCAGCTGCTGACACCACTGGGGGCTGCTCCAAAGCCTTGATCCAGTCAGACAGCAAACAAAGTGAAGCAGTCTAACACTCTCCCTGTGTATTCCACTGCCACATCCTACTGATTTGCTGTTAGAAAATCCAAGTGGGGAGGAATGGAGAGAGATGTGTGAATGCCCTGCAGCTGGGAGAGGGAAAGAGACGGTGGGGCAGATTAGCATGAGCCAATAAAAGAAAAGAAGATAGAGTGACAGAAAGAGAGAGAGAAATGGACAGATCTCAAGGGCCTCATTCAATATTTACTCAGTTTTAACTCAGGAGGAGCATAGCATAAAATATTATTATAACAGTCATCTTGAGCACTTATGCAACATCAATATTAAAGCTTTTTACAAAAAGACGGGTATCCATCACTGCCTGTTTCCAGGAGAGGAACAGAGAGGAGAAATGCCCCAGCTCATGCAGTGAGAGCAATGGGGGTTCTGACTCCCAGTCCTATTCACTAAGCGACCCATCCCACCCAAGTCAATGATGCTTCTATTGATTTCAATGAGAGCAGAAGCAGAATCCTGGCACTTACGCCACTGACCTGGTATGGCACTGTGGAGCCACCCCAGGATGAGCACTGGTGAGACTACCTGTGTTAGTTGCAGTCTCCCCAGGGACTGTGCTATCCCTTGCAGGAGAGATAGGATGTTCTAGTGCTTAGGGCTCTAGTTTAGGCCCTGCAGATCCTGGGTTCTGTTCCTTTCTCTGCCACAGCTTTCTCCTGTGACCCTGGGTAAGTCACTTAGCCTTTTTATGCCTCAAGTCCCCAGCAGTAAAATGGGGATAATTGCCCTTCCTGACCCCACCGAGGTATTGCAAGGCCTTTTGTCATGCACCTTTCCCCTCTGCTGAGGATTAACTCCCTGCCGTCTCTGCCTCTCTCTTCGGGGTCACTGCACTTTCTCTCTTCAGCTGCCAGGTCCTAACTGCCCATCTCCAGCCGCTGTGAAAACATCCAATTTCCACAGTCCTCATTGAGCAAGATGAGTGGCACAAAAAGTGACCTGTAGCTATTTCCACAAATAGCCATAGCCTATTGCCCCTTCATTTTCCATGGGGCCATGTTATTCCTGTAGCATTCAGTAGTCAGGACCCCTACACACCAATGATTTTTCACACAAACACCGATTTGCCTGAAATTCATGATGAAAGCGCATCCCTTGCTCCTCCTCACTCTGCTGTTCTGAAAAGTTTCACCATCCAGGTAAGAAACAGAAACAATAGCATGTGACTGAGGACCAATCACACGCTACAAATATCTTCAGAGGGGAAACAAAACAAAAAAAACCAACAAAACCCACAGTTCACAAATACGCCAGAGGCTGAACTAATATGGAGTCCAAGCCACACTCCCTGTAACCTGCTAGTGGCAGCTAGTCCGCATATGCAGGACAACAATGAACCTCCTACACTGGCAGTCGTTTAGCTGGGGCTCTAACCAGCATTCTTTGAGATGCAGAGGCCTTGGGTCTGATTCCCAACTGCTTACATCCCTGCCAGGGGCCCAGCCTTGCATGATGAAGAACAAAGACACCTGGGCAAGCTGGATTGTAAACGAGTCACTCAGAGAACACAGGGTTCCATTTGCCGCATCACACAAATCTGAGCAGCTCAATTGCCTTCCCTTCCTCAGCTAACAGGGCATCTCCCTCAACTGCCCAATTCCAGTTGTTGTCCCCAACAGCCTGATTCCACCGTCGCTCCAACGGTTGCACCTGCGGTATATGAATGTTAAGCAACAGTGACTGCCGCTTTAAGTTCTGGATCATTCGGAGAGGCAGCGTGAAAGTGACCTATCAGTTGGCAGCAGCTGGAGTTGAAGCTTGAGACTGAACCCCCCAAAATGGAGTGGGCTGGGTGTAGCTTGTAAACAAGGACTCACTGTGCTAAATGGATTCCTTTCTGTCATTAGTTTATTTGTTGTTATTCTGAGCCAATTAAAGTCATTTTACTTAATTAAACAGGGATATTTAGCTGATTGGATTTCTGGGAGACAGAGCAGCTGCCAAATTGATATGGGCCAATTCCAGCTGCTACTCCGCAACCGTCCAATTCCGACTGCCTGAATGCAGTCCCAGCTGCCCCTGCCCAATCCTCTGCCCCTGCCAGACTGCCCCATTCAGATGACTCAGTTCCAGCTGCCAAGCCGCCCAGTTCCAACTGCCACTGCCCAGTTCTAACTTGAAGGCCCTGCTGCCCAGTTCCAAGTGTCCTCTCTGCTTGCCCGAGGAGGACCAATCTACATTTGGACTGGGAGAATTTAGGAGGTGGCTCCATCTTTCCTCTAGAATCATGGGACGTGCACATCTCCCTGGAGTGTGAAAGCCGTCACTCCTCCTTGGATCCCACGCCAGTAGCCAATGCACATCACCACATTCCCAGGCACTCTTCTCTCTGACAAGAGATTTTTCACCTGTGCCCCAAACTCCTCTGCACTGTCTTGGCAACACAATCTGTTTATTCTGAGACTCGGTGAGTTTCTGTTGCTCATGAGTTTATTGGCTGTATCCATCTTAGGTGCTACCTGCTATTACTGACAGGTATGCTAATAATACTTAGCACTTACATAGCACCTGTTCTCTGTGAGCAGGTCACCATGTGGTTTCCCAGGACAGGTAGGTGTCAAAATCCACATTTTACCAGTGAGAAATGTGAAACACTCCGAAGTTGCAATTTGTCCAAGGTCACACCATAAAGCACCAGCCAAGCTGGAAGAAGAACTCAAGAACCCTGGTTCCCACCCATCAGATAATGCTGCCTAACATAGCTCCAGGTGGCGAGCCCATACAGCTGCATTGTGACATGGAGATGGCTATTTATGGGACTGTTGTCATAGCATCAGTCAATCCATCTTAGGGGCTTGTTTGGCAGCAGCCTTGTGGTGTTGCTATGTGTTGGTGTTGCTATGGGAGACCATTCAGTGTAGTAGGGTCAGGAACTGAGAGCTCAGAGAACCCACTGCAGGCAGATTCACCAACAGTGTGAGCCCCTCAACAAAGTAGGGTCAGAAGAGGGAACCACATACCTCCAGGGGAATGAATAGGCCCAAGTCACAGCACAGCCAAACAGCTATACAGGGCATTAAGCTGCACCCACACCAAGTTTCTTGTGCCAGTTCCCAGGGCACAAGGAAGGACCCTGCAAACTGAAGCAGGAAAGCATACACACACCCAGGAGTACATTTAGGCTTAGCCCATTGGGAACATGGCTGCATTCCTTTTCTTTCGACCCAGAGTCAGGTAGAGTTTTGCCTAGCTAGTATTCTTTACCTTCAGTTCTGAGCATGCTGGCTGCTTGCACACATGTGCTGATGTGCTGGTCAGCTTCAGACCTACTCGGCTGTTTGCCCTATGTCACCCAGAGAGCCGCCTTGCGCTCGAATGACAGCTGCCAGCCCTTTTAGAGTGAGAGGATGAGAGTTCTAGTCCAGCCCTCGCTGGGAAGTTCCAAGGGGCATGGCATACTGAAGGACAGCTGTGACTCCTTAGCGGGCTGGGGTAATACCAAGTGAAAAATAGGTAAAATGCATTGCAAGTTAAACAAAACCCTGAAGATTCCTCAAATCCTTTCTCATGATGAGGCTCTACAGGGATGGGGTGTCTGCTGTAGTTCCACAGCTTTTGTCCCAGTATCTAGCAGTCCCTTTGGGCACAAAAGAGCCCTTATTCCATCAGCTGAACAGGCACCCCCCTGAGCTGCCTGGTACAGGAGTTCCAAGGACAATAACTGAGTAAGGTCACAACACAGAGCTATTGGGTAATGCAAAGTGAGCTCACTCAGCTTGATGATGGTCATAGAACGTCCATCCCCTCTCCTTGCTTGTACAGCCCATTAAAGTTGGGTGACTCTTGATCTTTCAGATGGGACCTGTAGCTTCCTGTGAACTGGCATTCTCCGGTGGGGTGGAGAATAATGGAAGCAGCGGGGCATGTGATTCTGATTCTTGTCCAATCTGTATTGTTTTCAGCTCCAGTGCTGCCACCGTCTCTCCCATTTTCTCTTTCTGTTTCCCCCGGGGAGTCAGGTAGGCAGCTGAGATAATTTACCACTTAATGTGGGCAGATGGCTTAATTTAAACAAAACAGAGAGGATGGAAGTGAGTCGGATGAGATGAGCCCCCCTCAGAAAGGATGCAGATGCAATGCTGATGCTTTGCCCTTCCCTAGCGCCTCTCATCTGCAGATCTCTAAGGACTCTGGGGGGAGTTTTCAAGGCTTGATAGAGCATGTGTATGCCCAATTTCTGATCAGAATGTGGCATTTAAATCCCTCCTGTGGCTTTGAAAATCCAACCCTTTCCATGTGTTAATGTAAGTCCCCCAACACCCCTATGAGGCAGGTCAGTATCATTATTCCCCTTACACAGGTGGGGAAACTGAATCACAGAATGGCAAAGGGACTTTCTCCAAGCCACACAGTGAATCAGTTGCAGAGTGAGGTATATAGAAGCCATGAGTCCTTGAGCTTGGAGATACAATGCCTACTTAGAAGACTTCAGCCTAAGGAGGGAATGTGATAGTCACATGCTGGTATTTGATTAAGGATGGGGGCTTAAGAGGTATTCTTGAAGCATATTGCAAGCATGGGCCAGCATGGATGAGGGTTTCCACCTCTCGCATGTAGGATTCTGCCATTTCAAAGTGGCCAGAGGTCTCTACATCACCATAAGTAAAAGAGAGGCACATTTCAAGGAAAGCTCCAGGTCCAGTGTATTTTCTGTGATCCATGATGCTAGATCCAGTGGGAGATTTTCCAAGGTACAAAGAGCAGTTAGGTAACCAGTTCTCATTCAAAGCCCTAACTCCCATTTCCGCCTTGGGAGATTTCCCCTCTATCCCCCCTGCTCCACATATGATATTTCATTTGGGGAGGAACCCAATCTTTGTTTAGTTCTCACTCCGCCCTCCACCTCTGCATGGACAATGGTTTTCCTTTCCCACCAAGGAAAGAATCCTCAGTGTTAAATAATAATTATCACAGTGGAGGACAGGAAGTGAATGATCCTGTATCTTGCTGAAACTGGCCAGCTGACTATACTGTGGTCACCCAGACTCAGCCGGGACTAATGCCCTGACCCTTTTGAAAAGAGCTCTGATCTTTAATCCCTTCTTAAAACTCTCCCGTGCTTGATACCTACCAAAACCTTGACAATGGTTAGGCAGCTGATGAGCTGAGACCATTGCCGATCATTTCATTGACTCCATGTACATCCCCCCTCTGTCTATCAGTCTTCACTCTTATGCATTGATTGGAAGGCAGTCGGGTCAGGGGCCATCTATGTGTTCTGTATTTGTACAATGCCTAGCACAACAGGGAGTTAGGTCCATGGCTGGGGGATCCTGGTATTTTGTATTGCAATAGAACCTAATAACTACACGTGGTCAGGCCCTTGATTTTACCCCACATCCAGCAGCACAGTCCCATGCTGCTGCATTGGTTCACTATGAACTTAAGGGGAAGAAAAGTGAAAAAGATGCTGCACCATGGGGGTGCGCATGTGATAGACATTAAACAATCAGCCCCCTTGAAATGTTCTACTCTGAAGTCTCCCATCCAAGTCCTAACACAGCCCAGATGTTCTTAGCTTGGAAGGAGCACACGGCAATATTAAGACCTAGACTCAAGTAGCCAATTTGTAGTGCGTAACAGCACCATTTAGGAGCCATGCTACAAATCCTTATCTGCCAGTAGATGGCGCGCTTTATAATCACTCGCTATATATGGCATGCACATCCATTACAGCTATATTACCTTTATATTTGGCATTCCTGTAACAGGTGGCCTGGCTGGAGGTGACTGCTTTAAAAAGTTGCCCGCCCATGAAGTTTCAATGTGAGGCTCTGTCAATTACTGTTCCCTTCTCAGTAATGACAGCTGATAATAATATTAATAATACTTAGAAATTTCATGATCTGTGTAATGCAGGCTGATCACCATGGTTCCCTATTGCCTTACAATCTATGACTCTTATTTAGATCACTTTACAAAAGAAATTCAGTGTCATCTCTGCTCCACACAGATGAGGAAACTGAGGCACAGAGAGATTAAGTGATTTGCCCAAGGCTACAGACTAGGTCAGTGGCAGAGCTAGGAACATGGTCCTGGTTCTCCTGGCTCCCAGTTTAGCAGCCTATCTCCTGGACCACGCTGACATCATCTCTCAGAAGCATCTCTGAATTGCTGATCCTTGCAAGAATCCCCCACTGACATGATTGATTCTAGTGAAGCATGGCTGGATATTCCACCCCGCTCCTCCAGCAAGCATAATTTTCCTTGCCATTAGTCTAATTATATTCCATATCCTGGCTCCCCACCTCCTCACTTCAAGCCTGATTACACAGTAGGCTCGGCCAGAGCTGCAAGATGCTGGAAGGATGCTCAGTGTCATATCGACATGGAGCAGCTGCTTTGAATTGTGGCTGTTGGCAGTGATTAGTGGGGATGATAGACAGCCAGTGCTCATTTCTCTTGCTCTGACTCAGAGGCCACAACATGCTGCAGCTCAGAATTTCAATCAGCACAGGCAATGCACAGCCACCTGGAACCTGGAACTGGTGTGTCTGAGTAGCCAGGACTGGCCCTTTTGTGCCTCTAGAGAAGCCACTTGGGAAGCGCAGAAGACCTCTCCTCCCTGTCAGAGAAATGGATTAAGGGTCCATCTACACTACAGTCAGGAGGTGTGATGGCAACATGTGTCGGCAGACCCAAGCTAGCTTTGATCTAGCTCAGGCAAAACTAGCTTGAACAATAGAAGTGAAGTCGCCAGTGTGATCACAAGCAGCTCTATGGGCTAGCCCTGCTCACCCGGGATCCCGGGTACCTACTCAAGGGACCGCAGCCCATGCTGCCTGAACTTCACTGCTATAGCTGCTTGAGCTAGCTTGGCTCTAGTCTGATCAAAGCTAGATTGGGTATGTCTACGTATGAAGCAATCATACCTCGCCGTGGTAGCGTAGACATCCCACAGTGTTGCTTGAACTCAACCCTCTTGTATATTTCTGGTGAGGCTACAGAGTGGAATCATAGAATTATAGACTATCAGGGTTGGAAGAGACCTCAGGAGGTCATCTAGTCCCACTCCCTGCTCAAAGCAGGACCAGTTCCCGAGAAGGAGTAGAGGGGGAAAGTTTGGGGTTCCTTTTCAGAAAGTGGGTCAAAGCAGCTGGCATATTGCTGAGGAAGAGTGGGATGGAGGTGCAAAATTTCAGGACTCCTTAAGAAAACTGTGGGGAGGCTTTGGACAATAAAAAATCTCATAGATTCATAGACTCATAGGTCAGAAGGGACCAATATGATCATCTAGTCTGACCTCCTGCACAAGGCAGGCCACAGAACCCCACCCATCCAATTTTATGACAACCCCTAACCCAGGACTGAGTTATTGAAATCCTCAAAATTGGTTTGAAGACCTCAAGCTGCAGAGAGTCCACCAGCAAGCGACCCGTGCCCCACGCTGCAGGGGAAGGCGAAAAACCTCCAGGGCCCCTGCCAATCCGCCATGGAGGAAAATTCCTTCCCGATCCCAAATATGGCGATCAGCTAAACCCTGAGCATGTGGGCAAGACTCACCAGCCAGCACCCAAGAACGAATTCTCTGCAGTAACTCAGTTCCCATCCCATCCAACATCTCCCCGCAGACCACTGAGCAGACCTATCTGGTGGTAATCCAAGATCAATTGCCCAAATTAACGATCCTATCATAACATCCCCTCCATATACTTATCAAGCTTTGTCTTAAAGCCAGAAAAGTCTTTTGCCCCTACTACTTCCCTCGGAAGGCTGTTCCAGAACTTCACTCCCCTAATGGTTAGAAACCTTCGTCTAATTTCAAGTCTAAACTTCCTAATATCCAGTTTATACCCATTCGTCCTTGTGCCTACATTAGTACTAAACTTAAATAATTCCTCTCCCTCCCTAACGTTAACCCCCCTAATATATTTATATAGAGCAAGCATATCCCCCCGCAGCCTTCTTTTGGCCAGGCTAAACAAGCCAAGCTCTTTGAGTCTCCTTTCATAAGGCAGTTTTTCCATTCCTCGGATCATCCTAGTAGCCTGTCTCTGAACCTGTTCCAGTTTGAATTCATCCTTCTTGAACATGGGACACCAGAACTGCACACAGTATTTCAGTCAGCTGCAGCGGGCACAGGAGGCGGCGAACAGAGCGGCTAACAGGGGAGTTTCAGTGGGAGTGTCCAGGGGGAGGTTGCAGGGGAGACCAAGGCAGAGAAACCAGGAAGGCAGACTAGGGAAGAGGCAGGGGTCTGCCAGCAGCCCAGCGCTTGTTGGTGGCCTGCGGTGTGGTGTGAGGCGTGGATTGCCAGGCATAGAGTTGGAGCGCTACGATGGAGGCGGAGGTAGCAGGTGCAGACACACTGAGGATGACCGGATGCGGTAGCTGCGGCATGTACATGGTCCTAGAGGGAGCACCTGAAAGGAGTTTCATCTGCATGAAGTGCCGCCTGATAGAGCTGCTGGAGGAAAAGGTAAGGGGACTGGAGATGCAAGTGGAAACTCTGGCTGAGTTTAGAAGGGGATTTGAGCAGATGATGGAACACAGACATGATGAGGCACAGGGGACAAGCTCAGACGACCGGATAGAAGCAGGACCAAAGGACTCTGAGGAGGGGCTGCTGGGTGAGGAAAGTGGACGGTGGAAGCATGTGACTAGGAGAACCAGGCAGAGGAAAAGACGGGCCAGCGATGGAGAAATAGAACTCAGGAACAGGTTTGCTGAGTTGGAAAATGAAGATGGAGCACAGCAGGCTGCTGAAGGAGAAAGGGCGAGGAAGAAGAGGCGAGCAGCTAGTCCTGCAGAAGGAGGGGAGGAGTCGATGGAGGCGACACCAAGTACAAGCCCTAGGAGGATTGTAAGGGTGAATACAAATCGAGAAGAATTGCAACCAGCTGCTGTGGGGGATAGACCGCAGAATCGCACTATCGCCAGGAAAAGGCAAGTCTACGTGATTGGAGACTCTTTACTGAGAAGAGTAGACAGGCCTGTAACTAGACCGGATCGGGAGAACAGAAGGGTGTGCTGTTTGCCAGGGGCTAAGATACAGGATGTGGACCTGAGGCTGAATACGATCTTAGCAGGAGCGGGAAAGAATCCGTTGATTATCCTTCATGTGGGAACGAATGATACGGCTAGTTACTCGCTGGACTGTATCAAGGAGGACTATGCCAGACTGGGGAAGACGCTCAAAGAAATCGAGGCTCAGGTGATTTTCAGTGGGATTCTGCCGGTTCCTAGAGCGGGGCGACGAAGGAGTGACAAGATTATGGCGATCAACAGATGGCTCAGGGAGTGGTGTTATAAGGAGGGCTTTGGGATGTACGGTCACTGGGAAGCGTTTATGGATAGACGACTGTTCGCTCAGGATGGACTTCATCTAAGCAAGGAGGGAAATAGAATTCTAGGATGGAGGCTCGCCAACCTCATCAAGAGAGCTTTAAACTAGGAAGTTGGGGGAGATGGTTGGGAGATGTTCGGGAGATCTCCACGCCGGAATATAACCTGGAGAGGGAAGTAAATAAAGTGAGAGGGGATACCCTTGCGGTCCAAAGAATTGATCCAAGGAGGAATAATGGAGTAGAAACCAGAGTAACGGGTGATGCTGGTGGTAGAAGGTCTGTGCACGACGGGGGAAAGAATGTCACTGACGCTAAACGCCAAAAATTAAAATGTCTGTACACTAATGCGAGGAGCCTAGGTAACAAGATGGAGGAACTGGAGCTACTGGTGCAGGAAGTGAAACCGGATATTATAGGGATAACCGAAACCTGGTGGAATAGTACTCATGACTGGAGCACGGGTATTGAAGGCTATGTGCTGTTTAGAAAAGACAGGAAGAAAGGCAAAGGTGGTGGAGTAGCCTTGTACATCAGTGATGAAATTAACTGTAGCGAAATAAGAAGCGATGGAATGGATAAGACAGAGTCTGTCTGGGCAAAAATCACACTGGGTAAAAAAGCAACTAGAGCTTCCCCTGAGATAGTGCTTGGGGTGTGCTATAGACCGCCAGGATCTGATTGGGATATGGATAGAGACCTCTTTAATGTCTTTAATGAAGTAAACACAAAGGGGAAATGTGTGATTATGGGGGATTTCAACTTCCCGGATATAGACTGGAGGACGAGTGCTTGCAAGAATAATAGGGGTCAGATTTTTCTGGATGTGATAGCGGATGGATTTCTCCATCAAGTAGTTGAAGTACCTACCAGAGGGGAGGCCATTTTAGATTTGGTGTTGGTGAGCAGTGAGGACCTCGTAGAAGAAATGGTGGTAGGGGACAACCTTGGTTCGAGTGATCATGAGCTGATTCAGTTCAAACTAGATGGAAGGATAAACAAATGTAGATCTGGGATTAGAGTTTTCGACTTCTCAAGGGCTAATTTTAAAGAGTTAAGGAAATTAGTTAGGGAAGTGGATTGGACGGAGGAACTAGTGGATTTAAATGCGGAGGAGGCCTGGAATTACTTTAAGTCGCAGCTGCGGAGACTGTCGGAAGCCTGCATCCCAAGAAAGGGGGAAAAAAACATGGGCAGGAGTTGTAGGCCAAACTGGATGAGCAAGCAACTCAGAGAGGGGATTAGACAAAAGCAGAAAGCTTACAGGGAGTGGAAGAAAGGCAGGATCAGTAAGGAAAGCTACCTTGGTGAGGTCAGAATATGTAGGGATAAAGTGAGGAAGGCTAAAAGCCGCATTGAACTGGACCTTGCAAAGGGAATCAAAACCAATAGTAAGAGGTTCTACAGCCACATAAATAAGAAGAAAACAAAGAAAGAAGAAGTGGGGCCACTATACACTGAGGAAGGAATGGAGGTTAAGGATAACCTAGGCATGGCCCAACATCTAAACAAGTACTTTGCCTCAGTTTTTAATAAGACTAGTGAGGAGTCTAGCGATGATGGAGGGATGATAAACAGGAATGTGGATATGGAAGTGGATATTACCGCAACTGAGGTAGAGGCCGTACTTGAACAGCTCAATGGGACGAAGTCGGAGGGCCCGGACAATCTCCATCCGAGGATATTAAAGGAACTGGAGCATGAAATTGCGAGCCCATTAGCGAGAATTTTTAAGCAATTGATAAACTCGGGGGTTGTGCCGTATGACTGGAGGATTGCTAATGTAGTTCCTATTTTTAAGAAAGGGAATAAAAGTGATCCGGGTAATTATAGGCCTGTTAGCTTGACATCTGTAGTATGTAAGGTCTTGGAAAAAATTTTAAGGGAGAAAGTAGTTAAGGACATAGAGGTCAATGGTAATTGGGACGAATTGCAACACGGATTTACTAAAGGTAGATCATGTCAAACCAATCTGATCTCCTTCTTTGAGAAGGTGACGGATTACTTAGATAAAGGAAATGCGGTAGATATAATTTACCTAGATTTCAGTAAGGCGTTTGACACGGTTCCGCATGGGGAACTGCTAGTTAAATTGGAAAAGATGGGGATGAATATGAAAGTTGTAAGGTGGATAAGGAACTGGTTAAAGGGGAGACTCCAGCGGGTCATATTGAAAGGTGAACTGTCAGGCTGGAAGGAGGTCACTAGTGGAGTCCCTCATGGATCGGTTTTGGGACCGATCTTATTTAACCTTTTTATTACTGACCTTGGCACAAAGAGCGGGAATGTGCTAATAAAGTTTGCGGATGACACAAAGCTGGGGGGTATTGCTAACACGGAGAAGGACAGGGATACTATTCAGGAAGATCTGAACCACCTTGTAAACTGGAGTAATAGAAATAGGATGAAATACAATAGTGAAAAGTGCAAAGTCATGCACTTAGGAGTTAATAATAAGAATTTTAGATATACGTTGGGGGCGCATCAGTTGGAAGCGACGGAGGAGGAGAAGGACCTTGGGGTATTGGTTGATAAGCAGGATGACTATGAGTCGCCAATGTGATACGGCTATTAAAAAAGCAAATGCGATTTTGGGATGCATCAGGCGGGGTATTTCCAGCAAGGATAAGGAGGTGTTAGTACCGTTATATAAGGCGTTGGTGAGACCCCATCTGGAATACTGTGGGGATGTGGCAAAATGTGTGTCCCTTTGAGAAAAATCTGGAAATCCTATCCAATTGGGAGACCCAGCTCAGCTGACCGGTTTGATCCTGTCTTAACCCACCCATCCCATGGTTATGATAGCAACCACCAAATCCACAATGGCAGGGGATTGTCAAAAGTAGCCACGTGATGAACCAGACAGATGTTTAAGACTCATGGGTCTGCAGCAGGCACTGATCCACCCAGGTATTCTCTGAGGAGGTGATAAAACCCAGAGGGTTCTGTCTCTGATCAGGATGGTTACTACAGAAATACCCTCTAATAATGACTCTCATTCTAGCCAAGATGCCTCCCAGAAGGCACCATTCCTTCCCCTGGATGAATCAAGCAATGCCCAGTTACGATAACAGGCAGAGAGGAAAGCCCTGACAGAGGGAGGGACAGAGGGTTGAAGCTCTGACCTTCCCCATCCCACCCCTTCTTCCCATCACTCTTTGCAAGGCTGCATCTACATCTCAGCAAAGTTTCAGCTGTAACCCAGCGCAGATGGTCTCGTCCCTGTTTGAGATTCTTGGCGTGGCAATGCAGCAGGCTGGCATGCTGAGTGAGTCTGCCATGCAGCTGTCACAGCTGATTTCTCTAATGAAAGAGGCTTTGCATTCCAGCCGAGTGGCTGATGATGATCAGCATGATGGGCGAGATGTGCTGTTCCCTGCATGAACAAGGGTCACAAAATTCCTTAGCCAGAAGGAAGAGCTAGTGGGGTCTGGGATACAGCTGTGCTGCCTCGGGCCATGCAGGCAACCTCTTACCACACGACAACCTCTGGAAAATGGGAGGCCACTTGTTCCAACCAGTGCTGGAACAATAGCAGCGTGTGACAGGAATCATGAGAATGAGCGTGGCTCATTTAGAGGGTGCTCCTATCAAGGAGGTCAGCTGGTCTAATGGGTAAAGCACTAGTCTAAGTGCCTGGAGACTTGAGGGGTGTATTCTCAGCTCTGCTACTGAGCAAGTCACTTTGGGCTGGATTTTTAAAATGTATTCAGGTGCCTAGTGGGATTTCCAAATGCACCCAGCATGCACCTATCTGAATCTTTAGGTGCCTAAATTACCTTTTAAAATTTGGCCTATTGTGCCTCAGTTTCCCCATCTGCAAAATAGGCATTTTGAGACCAATGCTATTAGCCAGCAGGGTCCCCTTCCAGCTGAGTGTCATCCTCTCCTGTTGCTGGTTCTGGAGAAAATGGCCTGAACAAACAGGAGGAGAGAATAAAGCTCCCCTTGAATTCTCCCTCACAGACAGCAGAAGCTTTTGGTTCCCAAAAAAGTTCTTTTGCTGCCTCGGTGCCCATCTACAACACAGACCCTGTGAAAGGGGAGGCTGCCCCCTGCTTACTCAACCAGCTGTACCCTGGCTCAGCTTTGAAATGGATGGGGAGCCTGAAAGGCCAGGAAGCCTGCTATTGGACAATCAAGGTGCTAAAGGAGCGTTCAAGGAAGATAAGGCCATTGTGGAGAAGCTAAATGAAATCTTTGCATCAGTCTTCATTACAGATGATGTGAGGGAGAATTCCACACCTAAGCTATTCTTTTTAGGTGACAAATCTGAGGAACTGTCCCAGACTGTGCTGTCTGTAGAGGAGATTTTTGAATGAATTGATAAATTAAACAATAATAAGTCACCAGGACCAGATGGGATTCACCCAAGAGTTCTGAAGGAACTCATATATGAAATGGCAGAACTACTAACTGTGGTATGTGACCTATCACTTAAATCAGTCTCCATACAGATGATTGGAGGACAGCTAATGTAACACTGATTTTTAAAAGAGGCTCCAGAGGTGATCCTGGCAATTACAGGCCAGTAAATCTAACTTCAGTACCAGGAAAATTAGTTGAAATTATAGTAAAGTACAGAATTATCAGGCATAGATTAACACAATTTGTTGGGGAAGAGTCAACACAGCTTTTGTAAAGGGAAATCATGCCTCACCAACCTATTAGAATTATTTGAGGAAGTCAATAAGCACGTGGATGAGGGTGATCCGCTTGATATAGTGTACTTGCACTTTCTGAAAGCCTTTGACAATGTCCCATACCAAGGATTTTTAAGCAAAGTAAGCAGTCATGGGATAAGAGGGAGCATCCTTTCCTGGATCAGTATCTGATTAAAAGATAAGAGACAAAGGAATAAGGAATAAAATGGCCATCTTTTACAATGGAGAGAGGTAAATAGCAGGATCCCCCAAAGAACTGTATTGGGACCAGTGCTGTTCAACATATTCATAAATGATCTGGAAAAGGGGGTAAACAGTGAGGTGGCAAAATTTGGAGATGATTCAAAATTACTCAAGATAGTTAAGTTCAAATCTGTGGAGAAAGTGAATAAGGAAGTGTTGTTTACCCCTTCGTAACACACAAGAACCCAGGGTCACTCATAGAAATTAATAGGCAGCACATTTAAAACAAATATAAAAAAGTACTTCCTCACACAGCACAGAGTCAAGCTGTGACACTCGTTGCCAGGGGATGTTGTGAAGGTCAAAAGTATAACTGGGTTCAAAGAATTATTAAATAAAAGTTGGTAGAGGATAGGTCCATCGATGGCTATTAGGCAGGATAGTCAGGGATGCAACCCCATGCTCTGGGTGTCCCTAAGCCTTTAAGTGCTGGGACTGGATGACAGGGGATTGATCATATGATAACTGCCCTGTTCTGTTCATTTCCTCTGAAGCACCTGGCATTTGCCATTGTGGGAAGACAGGATACTGGGCTAGATTGACCACTGATCTGACCCAGCTCAGCTGTTCTTATTTTCTTATGTAAATCCCGAGCATATTTAACGTTAACATCTCCCATTCCCTGTGTATTAGTGACTCCTGGTTATTGACATGGTCACTGGGCCTATACAGTAATCCAGGGATAGCCAAAGTGGGCCTACACTAGAGCCTTTGGCCTTCCTCCCGTTTAACTAACTGGCTGGTACTCTACACTGCCATTTCAAATGGGTCTGTTCTGATTTACACTAAGGCTTCTTTACACCACTCTGACAGAGTATGTAAAGGCACCTAGTGCAAATGAGACTCAGGTCCTACATGTTTGCACAGTGCCTGGCACAGGGGTCTCTAGCCTGGTTGAAGTCTCCAGTAACTAGTTCAATGTAAATCTCAAATAACAATAAAAATAGTGCGATCCTAGAGAGGTGTAGTCAGAGTGCACTTCTCCACCTTCTCTGGCATGGGCCAAAATGGAGCATTGCATGCTGGGACATGTAGTCTACACAGGCTGCATCTGCGAAGTAGCTGCAGCCCTCCAATGCCTGGCACATTGTCAGTGCAGCAACAGAAGACAGGTCACTTTCCCAAGGTGTGGGGCATGTGAAAATGTGGCTGCTGGGATCCAAGCAGCCGTCTCTGCAGCATCACCCCTCATGCTTCCAGAGCGACAGCCTCTGAAAGAGATGTGAGGGCTTCATCCCAGAGCTTCCCACCGCATACAACACAAGCTCTTGTGGAGCTAGGAAATTACTGTGTGAATCCATCACCTGCTCTGAGGTCATCCTGACCGAGCTGTTTAAAGCAACTATCTATAAATAAGGAGCTTTTTGCCATCTCAACACAAGGGAGCTGGATGATCCTCCAAACTGCCCAATCCCAGCTGGAGGCCCAAAGGGGATTTTTAGGGTGCTGGAAGGAGAATGGGGGGCCATAGCCTCAGGAAGTGTAAATCAGCCTAGCATCACTGAAGTCAGTGAGTGAAGCTACACCAATTTACCCCAGAGGAAGATCTGGCCCTTGGAGTTTGTTTTTGTTTGCCATTCCCACTTCTTTCTTGGCCCATCCAGGCCGACTTATTTCCCGCTCATCTCTGAATCAGACCTCTATTGAGTCATCCACCCTGGGGCACCGAGGTGGGTACCACTGTCTGCAGTGCAGCTCCAGGCTGAGACATTGGGCTTAGCCTTGAGTCAGAGGAGACAGCATCCCCTGCTAAGCCATCCACCCCACTCCCTACGGCACAGCACATCCCCTAGCATGGCTCTGGGGCTGGATACCACTTCATGCAGCACCGCACCCCCGCTAGCACCATGCTGAGACACTGGGGCTAGCATTGCCTGAGAGGGGAGCATGCTCCCTGCTAAGTCACTTTTATTGCTCCTTGTAGCACACAGCATGGCGGCCGTAGGGTCAGCACTGACTCCCAGGACACAGTGCATCTACTGAGCCAACCACCCTACTCCCTGCAGAACAACCCCCGCTCCTACCACACTGAAGCATTGGGATCAGCACTGACTCCAAGGGGACAGCTCCCTCTACTGAAATCAACATCATCAGCTGCTGGTTTATCTTGCTCTCCAAGTACTGAAGTGTCCTAACCCTGCTTAGCCTGGGAGCTCTGACAGGATCACAGACACAAGATGGTCTCGGCCTGGATATGAGAAATACAAGAGGAAAACTTGACGCAGATGCAATGCATCTGGCTTTTGATATACCCACCAGGGCATTCTTGTATCTAGAACTTCAATACAGTAATCTGGGTTATAGCTACTAGATACAGCTGTTTTCTACCAATCCCTCTGTTTAAGTAAACATCCTCAAGACAGATGTTCTTACCCGGTAACTGTAAGCAGCAAATTCTCTTTTGTCTTAAACATCTAATATCCCAGCCCTTCACAGGGAAGGGGGATTAGGGAGGGAGAGTTATAAGCAGATGAAAACAACTTGTTACCTAACAAATGAGCTGTTTTAGGGGTGGAAAGTTGGGTGCAGGGGGACAGCAAAGGTCTGGGAAGCGTGGGCCTTATAAATCTATTTTCATTTACTATTAGAGAAAACCTGCCCACTCGTTGGCTATCAGAGGCTTTACCTGTGAGAGTTACTGCAAAATTGATGAGCGCTGTAAAATTAGATTCTTAATTCCTCCCCGACACCGTCTCTCTACACAGCTGCCGCTGTGTGGTGTATTTGTAACCTGAGACATTGCAAAGGCATTCCACTACTCCCTGAAAGTCACTTGAGCATTTTTTAATGATACATATTCCTTGTTGCCTTCGCTTAGAATCGAGATCCTTTCAAGTCAAATTCTCTTTGATTAGGCAAGGGAGGCAGATGGTAAACACTGGCCTCCGGGTTCCCCTCCCTGCCCAAAAGAGCTAAATTTAAAAGAAGACAGAGATGGTATGTAGCACAAAGATATGAAAGTCTAACAGTTTCTGTGACTATGGTAAAATCTGGAGCAGTAACAACAAAACCTCCAAAATCCTGTCATCAAAAGTTTACCAATGCTATTGCAATTGCAATCACGTCTGACCAGTGGGCCTTCTAGTCCAGTGTCCTGGCCCCAATTCACCAAGGCATGCACCTAGTTTTAAGCTGGTGACTAGCCCTATTGATAGAGCCCTACCAAATTCATGGTCCATTTTGATCAATT
This sequence comes from Gopherus evgoodei, assembly GCF_007399415.2. Lineage (NCBI taxonomy): Eukaryota > Metazoa > Chordata > Testudines > Testudinidae > Gopherus > Gopherus evgoodei. Next base: position 135,774,052 of record NC_044325.1, on the reverse strand, counting down.
TCATGCCCAGAAGGTTTTAAAATTGGTCAGTTTCACATTTTCAGACGTTTATCTCTGAAATTTCACAGTGTTGTAACCATGGAATCCCAACCCCAAAGGCACTCAGACGTGAGTCTGATCCCCCATGCAAGGGAAGGACTAGTTCTGTCCCTCCCCAGCCCAGCAGGGACTTGCAGCTAGGACCCCCTGGCTGGAGTGCTCCCAGCAGCAGGGGGAGATCGGACCCACCTCCACAAGTCTCTTCCAGCTGCAGGAACCTCCAGGGATGGAGCTTCCTGCAGCAGGGGGAGGCACTCCAAGGTGGGTCTGATCTCCCCCTGAGGGCGAGAGTTCTGTCCTCCCCCAGCTCAGTGGGGACTTGCAGCTAGGCGTCCCCTGGCTGGGATGCTCCCAGCAGTAAGAGGGAGATCAGATTTCACAGGGAAGGGCTTATTTCACCGTCTGTGACAAGTTTTTCCCAGCAGTGAAATTGATAGGGCTCTACCTATTCATATCATGTGCTTAGAAGTGAGACACATGATTAGTTACCTTGCCGAATTGGGGCCCCTGCTCAGCCAGTGGTTAGTATCAGCTGCTTCAGAAGAAGATGCACTCCGTTATGGAATAATCCATCCAGAAGGGAAGTTTCTTTTTAACATTACCAAGCTCCAATAGTTAGAGGCTGCCTTATGTCCGGAAGCAGGAGGGTTACAGCATTTCCAGACTTCAGGGCATTTTTAAAACACTTTCACGTGACACACAGTTAGCCTGTGGAACAAGATACCAGCCACAAGATACCAGTGAGGCCAAGAGTTTAAAAAGACTGGAAGTTCATGAAGCTAAGAAGACTATCCAGTTGGAATAGTTTCATAGAGTTTGAAGCCGAAAGAGACAAATAGATTATCTAGTCTGACCTCCTGTAAACATACAGCCATTACGTTTCACCTCCCATAACCCTATTATTTTAATAGAGAGCCCAATTGTTTTAATCACACACTTCAGTCCTCAAGAGACTAAACTGTTGTGGTCACAGGCAGAGAAAGGAAAGCCTGATCTTCCACCAATGCCAGAGGCTCCTGCAATAGCAGGGAATTTATCAGGCAAAGCTCAGAAGATCTTAGCAGGCAAGCCACACGCCATGGAACACTGAGGACCCTGGACAATCTGACGAGGAGGAAAATTCACCCTAAATCTGGCAATCAGTTTCACCCTGAGCATGGGAGCAAACACACACCAGTCAGGCATCTAGGAAAGATAAATCTCTGGGCCATCTCAGAGCACTAGTCCACCTTGTCCAGTGTCCTATCTCCAGCGGTGACCAATCCCTGATATTTCAGAGGAAAGCAGGGAAAAAGAAACCCAAAACACATCTGGTTAGTTGTGCATCGGGGAAAAACATTCCTTCCTGGCCCATGCAGATGGCCGACTGACGCATGAGACTTGATTATAGTCATAATACAAAGCTTCATGTGTTATGAGCATGTTGAGGGTAACACAGAACTCCCTGATCTCTCTATGGCTATAAGGAAGGGGATGGATAGCAGGATTCATAAGTTCACAGACACCAAGGCCAGAAAAGACCACCATAATCATCCATTCTTCTGCTCGCACAGGCAGTAGAATTTCCTCCAGAAGTTGTATTAAAGAATAGCCTTTAAAAAGATCCCTGATCTTGTTTTAGAACCCAACACTTCCCCTAGTGAGCTGTTCCAATGTGTCATTCCCCTCGCCATAAGGAAATTTCATCTTATTTCAAGGTTAAATTTTTCTAACTTCAGGGCATAACAAGATGTTCGTCAGCAAGGCTGAAAAGCCCTTTACTATCAGATCTCTTTGCCATGTGTAAGTACCTAAACACAGTCACCTCTCAACCTTCTCTTTGATGAGCTGAATATGGGGAGCTCCTCAAATCTCACATCATTATTTTTTCCCCCAGCCCTTGGATCATTTTTGTGGCCCTCCTTAGGACTCATTCCAGTATTTCCACATCTTTCTTGATGTGTGGACACCAGAACTGGACACAATATTCTTACCATGCTGTGTCCAGGGACAAGATCACATCCCTGCTTCCACTTGATACCCCCCCCCCCCGTTCAGACATCCAAGGATCACTTTAGCCCATTTTGTCACAGCAGAGCTCACATTGAGGCGATTATATACGATGCTCTCTAAGATCTTCTGAATCAATGCTCGTCCAAGACAGACTCTCAACTTGCAGGTATCGTCTGCATTCTTTCCCCCCAGATTTATTATTTTGCATTTGGCTATATTAAAATGACTTTTATTGGATTCTGACCATTTGACCAGATGATTCAGATCACTCTAACTACCCCTCTGATACTCTAACTATTTATTTACTACCCTGCTAATATTTGTGTTATCTGCAAACTTTACCAGCAAAGATTTTGCATCATCATCCAGATAGCTGTAAAAATATTAGAGCAGCATTGGACCAGCAACCAATCCCTGGGGAGCCCACTAGAAACAGTCCCCTTCCTTGATGTCTCCTCATCAATAACTACATTTTGAGATCTATCAGTGAGCCAGTTTTTAATCCATCTACCCTCTGCCATTAGTTCCATATTATGCAAGGGGAGTTTAAGTCAAGTGCCTTGGAGAATTCCAACCATATTATATTAACACAGTTGCCTTATTCAATCAGACCCATAATCCTACAAAAGTTTGTTTGGCAAGATTTAACTTACATAAAATCATGATAGCCAGGCATTAATTATATGCCTATCCATTAATTCTTTGTGGATAGAGTCTTGTATAAATAGGCTTGACAGGATTAAATTTTGATCATTTTTATAATTTTTATAGATAATATTGTTTATTTTAAGTATTTTTATCAAATTAAATTTTCACAGCTGCACCAAGTTATGGCAGGGTGTCAGACAATAATTATTTAATGACAGTAGACATTAAGATTCAAAAAGTTAAAGCTTTTTAACCAAACACAAACTGTCAATATCACCTGTCAAAATATACAGGGTAAATATACTTAAATCAGACTCAGATTAGTTCTCAAGCAACAGGTTTTTTTTATTTTGTCTATCAGTACATTTTTATTATGATGGATGCATTTTTTTTGTCAGTTTGTGGTTCTTCAGTGAAATCAACATTTACAAATAAAAATTGAATCCTCCCAAACCTACATATTAACTATGACATTATTTTACCTGGGACTGACAACAGGCTAGCTGATCTATCATTCTCTGGGTCATCCTTTTAAAACATTGAAACTACATTGGCAGGACTCCAATCCTTTGGAATTTCCCCAGTAAAGATGAAAAAAATGAACAAGAGTTTTGGAAGGGCTATAAACCTTCCTGCTTCAGGGCATGAATCAACCTCTAACTAGTTGAGGTCAGGAAGTAATTTCCCCCATGGGCAGGTTAATCCACAATAGTCAATTGAGGAGATAGGTGTCTTGCATCTTCGTCTGAAGCAGGCATTGTTAAGAGACGGAATCCTGAGATAGATCCCTGGTCTGATGCAGTCTTGTAATTCCAATGTTTCTGTGTTTGTAGTTTTTTAGCATGTCAATGATCCTACTTTAGTTCCTCCACATGCTTTCTAATCCACATGAGAAAGCAAAATGCTGGGACCTAGCCTCAACTTTCAGCAAATATTTAAGTGTGGATAATTTAGAATGGTTTCATATTATGAAGATTTCACTACTTTTTTCTTTTTTTTTTATTCAAATCTATCTCACATTTTATTTACTGCATGACGGATGATCACAAATCATCAGAACCTAGATAGAGGTCTCAAGAGAAATGATCAAAGTGCGTTGTCGGTTGCATTTGTCTTGATTTTGTAGGGGGGAGGGTTCCCTTGCTAGAGGGCAACATTCAGTCATTCACAATGGGCATCATTGGTACTGATGCCCTGATAGTAAGGGCAGAATTTTTAAAACAGCTTTCTGAGCCCACAGATTTTCAGGACAGCAAAGTGCTGGGGGGTAGGAGGATCTTCCCCGAGGTGTCACAATGAGAGCTGAGCTCTTTTGAAAATCTAACCCTGACAGCAGGGGCTGAGTACTTGCAAATCTGTCTGCACCCCTAAAGATGGACTATGTAATGGGACTGCCCAGCCTCAGTCCTGTTTAGTCCTCAATCCTAAAGGCTCTCAGCAAAAGAGCCATTGTCTTGCTCAATTGTCCCAGTGAAGTCCATGGGGTGAGGATGACGCATTCGGTATGTCTACACTGCAATCAAACACCCGAAGCTGGCCCGAGTCAGCTGACTTGGACTTGCGGGACTTGGAGCTACACTGCAGTGTTATAGCCTTGAGCCCTGTGACCCCCAAGTCAGCGGACACAAGCCAGAGGCAGGCATCTGATTGCAGTGTGGACATACCCCGAGGTGGCCAGGCGCCGGTGTTTGAGTCTCAGCTGGCGTTTGATTGCAGTGTGGATGTACCCTGAAGTAGCCAGGTGCTGGTGTTTGAGTCTCAGCTGGCGTTTGATTGCAGTGTGGACGTACCCTGAGGTAGCCAGGCGCTGGTGTTTGAGTCTCAGCTGGCATTTGATTGCAGTGTGGACATACCCTGAGGTAGCCAGGCCTTGAGCTTTACAAGGCACGGAGAAGCAGATGGGAAGCCAAGCTGACCTTTTTAGAGGAGCCTAAATGAAACAGGTACCTAACTCCGATTGGATTTCAAAGGGAGCTGGGTGCCTTGGCGTGAGAGCTGAGGAGCAGGCAGTGGAAACACTTTGTCTGCATCCTGGAGTTCAGATCTAGGCACTCTCCAAAGGCAATGCCTCAGCTGATTCACCCATGGGTCTGTGTGTGGAGGGGTGGGGGAGCAGTCTCTTAGGCAATGGAAGATGGGAAGCCAGGGCAGTTCATAGAGAACTGGCGCTATTGGTGCTCCTCATGGCTCAGCCCACTAAGCCAGGGGGCTGCTGCCTTCTGCTCTCCAAGGTAGTGCCAAGAGCAGGAAGTGGCAAGGGAACGGGGAGGTGGCCAAAGCCTGGATTGCTGTGATCAGATCTGCATCAGAGAGGAATGGCACCACTAGGTGCACACAGAGGACCAAATCCCCAGCTGGGGTAAATCAAAATTTGCAAATGCTGATTTACACCAGCACGAGTGGCGCTGGAGAATGGGTTTTTCCCTTGTCTTCCCTTGAGTTCTGGGTTCCCGTCGCCCCGACTCACTGCTCCCTAAGACAAGAGCTGTGGCCTAATGCAGGTGCTGTATAACCGGCTGCTGTATATTCTCCAGTCCCTTTCACTATTCAGTGTTAGCCTCTCATCTGCTTCCGTTTCCATCCCCAGCGCCAGCTGCTTCCTCCAGAGGCCACACTTCCCTCTCCCACAGGTAACAACTTCTGGCATCTGAATTAAACTCTTTGAGACACCAAAAAAGCCAACAACTCAACGCAGCCCACAACAAAACCAAGGTCTATTTCAATTGCCCCTCCTCCATTACATGCAGCCTCTCTCTGCTCGAGGGTTTCTAGGCAATCACTCCAGCTAATGGATGGATGAAAAGGGCTTTTGTGACATGCTTTGTGTTTTCTAAGCCATGGAAAGACATTTCTAATTATTACACAAAAAGGGGCTCTCAGCCGTGCATTCCTCCATTAACTGGCTCAGTTTAGCGCAGCCAAGTGGCTGCAGATCCTGGCCTCACCGACACTGTCTGAGCCACACTGCATTTATGTCTAAATGCTTCCCTTCCCTGGCAGATTCATTCCTTTTATGATCATGTTTGCCGCTTCTTCTCCCACCTCCCTTTCCGTATGGCTGTCCCTCCTCCGCCCGCCCCCAGTCTCTCTGTTCCTCACTTGCCTCTGTCACACTTACTCCCTTGCATTTTTAAAAACCCTTCATAAGCTCACTCTAGCTGATCTCACAGACCTTGTGTCTCTCTTTCTATTTCCTTCCCTGCTCCTTCCACTCACCTAGTGGTGACTCAGCATCACTGGGGATACAAAAGCTTTCTCCTCTGCAGTTCCTGGAAATAGACTTTTGGCTGGTTTCATATGCTCTCCAAGGGCCAGACCCTCAGATGGGATAAATCAACATTGCTCTGATGCCATCACTGGAGTTACACTCATATTTGCTTAACTTAAAGGCCCAGGAGCCTTGGTGTAGCTCAGGATCCTGGGAATTCTGTGTCAGGCTAGTTCCCAACATGAATTAGAGCAGCCTCGGGGCTGCTTTAATGTACACTGGCTGCTAACAGCCCCAAGAAGCTATTCTGGAAGCTGGAGGATCAGCTGGGTGTAAGGAAGCCCCAGCCCCATACACTACAGGAATCCATCTGTTGTCAGCTAAGCCAGCTTTAGAGCGACCCTGATCTTGTGGGTCAGTGGACAGCTGCCTCATGATGGCTGAGAATCAGGCCCAGACACTAGTCTCATTAGGTTACACTGGGCCAGAGTCTCAGCTGGTGTTAAGTTGGTGTAGCTCCATTGATTTATATCAGTGGAAGACCTGGCCTATGGGCAGTCCACCCACATGAGGAATTAGCCAGATTTAACTTTTTGATATATCTCCTTACAAACTTATTTTGACAGACAAATAATTTTGAAAAGCCACTAATTGTGGCACGAAGTAATAATTCACGCTAACTGCAGTTAGCATGTCTCTTTCCCATGACTAGTGTAAGACACAATTACGTTTTTGGAACAGAATCAGTCATAACAATTGATCCTAGAAGGCATCTGTACAAGCACATGAAAAGACAACTATGTCGATTGCCCCATGTCCCACAAGCAAGCCTCAGGAGAGCAGAGAAACACATACAAAAAGGAATCACTTTCAGCAAAATGCAAGTATTTAACAGCCTGCAGCAACACTATCCAACTGTTTATGACAGGACAGGAGGATTTGCATATCCCTTGGGAAACACAGTGGGAATTTTAGGGAGGCAGAGCATTCATCCCAGAGCTGGAAACTGACCAGGGTACCAGGATTCTTGCAGAATATACTGTGGTTACTTTAATGCCACATATGTCCAGGGTCCTTGGTTTTCCATGGGGCTGGACAGAGTCTTGGGGGAGGAAAAGGCCTTGTGCAGCTTATTTCTGGGAAAGTCACAGTTCATTCCCTGCTCTATTCCTGGGGCAATGCAACCACATGCTGCCCCTTACTTGGGGTTGATTGCAAGATGCCAGTCTAACCCCACGAGCTGGGCAGAGAGAGACTATCAATGGCCTCCTCCTCTAGGATGTGGTGTCTCTGCGTATACAGCTCAAGATTACACCGACCTTTCTTGCTGCTATATCACACTGCAGACCCATCTTTGTTCAGCAGGCCAAAATCCCTAGTGTGACCATATGTCCCGTTTTGGCTGGGACAGTCTCTTTTTTAGGCCAAGTCCCGGTCGTTCCAAATTTTTTTTTACAAAACTGGGCATTTGTCCCATTTTGGCAAAAAAAGTGGGGTGGGACCCCTAGTGGGTTGCAGAGGAATGTGGGGGGGGGGGGGGAGGATGAGTGGCAATGCCAGCCCTGCACTGGAGGGAGGGAAAGGGAGAGTGAATCGGGTTGGCCAGCCGCACATTCAGGGAGGAGAGGAGGGGCCTCAGGCGGCCCCGGGTTTTGGCATGCGGCAGGCGACTTGGACCACTAGTCCTATGCATGGGGGTTAAGGATCCGCAGGGGAAAAGGGGGTTGTGGGTGGGTGCGTGGGGGCTTGGGATGGCCCCAGGTGCCAGTGGGGAGGGGGATCTCAGTCTGGCCCAGTGTGGGCAGGAGGCTGGGACATCTTGAGTGGCCCTGTGCTTGGGAGAGTGGCAGGGGGGCTGTTGCAGGTGCCAGGGAGGGGACCTCATCCCAGCTTGGTGGGAGGTAGGGAGGCAGGTGCCAGGGAGGGGACCACAAACTCTAAAATCATAAGGTTATCACTTTACCGGGCAGAGTTACTGTTGTTTGGATGTCGTAACTGCATATCCACACAGCAGCATGTTTACTTTTTTTTTTTTTAGTGCAATCTTAATGATGACGTTCCTGGAGTTTGTACTGGTTGAAAAAGATCTGGGGGTTACAGTGGACCACAAATTTAATGGGAGTCAACAATGTGATGCAGTTGCAAAAAAAAGGCTAGTACCGTTCTGGGGTGTCTGAACAGGAGTTTCGTATGTAAGACACAGGTGGTAATTGTTCCGCTCTGCTTGGCACTGGTGAGGCCTCAGCTGGAGACCTGTGTCCAATTCTGCTCTCCTCACTTTAACAAAGATGTGGATAAATCAGAGAGAGGCCAGAGGAGAGCAACAAAAAATGAGAAAATATTTGGAAGACCTGACCTATGAGGAAAGGTTAAAAAAAAAAAAGAACTGGACATGTTTAGCCTTGAGAAAAGAAGACTGAGAAGGGGACCTGCCAACAGTCACCAAATATGTTAACTGTCCTCTTTATAACAGCCCTTATCAAATGTTCTCCATGACCACTGAAGGTAGGACAAGAAGTAATGGGCTTAATCTGCACCAAGGGAGATTTAGGTTGGATATTAGGAAAAACTTTCTAAGTCTCAGGATAGTTATGCTCTGAAACAGGCTTCCAAGGGAGGCTGTGAAACCCCCGTCACTGGAGGTTTTTAAGAACAGGTTGGACAAACACCTGTCGGGGCAGCGTAGGGGTTTACTTGGTCTTGCTTCAGTACAGGGGGCTGGACTAGATGACCTTTCGAGGTTTCTTCCAGCCCTGCATTTCTATATTATACTGCAGCCAGAAAGTCAGCATTCATCTCCAAGCCAATCTGAATTAATTTAGGGAGCGAGATTTTTATTACAAGCTAAATGGAATGTTTCACTCATCTAACTACCCAGAGAGCAGCTGCAGCTTTTAGCCGCAGCTTTGTGGAGTCATGCAGGGGTTGCACAAGGGAACACAGTGCCTACTCACAGGAGAGTTACTGCATTAGTATTATTAGCAATTATTTGTATTACAGTAGCAATACAAGGTCCTTATCAAGGACCAAGGCCCCCTAGCGATAGACACCTTACAAATAAGTATTTATATTGATCATTATTAGGGTTGCCACAGCACTAGGGTGCCCAGTCAAGGACCAGGACCCATCCTGCCTACTGTACTGCCTCAGAATGCTCACTGTCTAGGGGTGATATCCTAGCCCCACTGAAGTCACTGGGAGTTTTGCCACTAACTTCACCGAGGCAGGGATTTTACTCCAGGGGTCAGGTTAAACAAACAGGTGTGGGAGGAGGGGATGGGAGGAAGAGTACGTGGGGTACAGAAGAATGGACTTCCAGGCTTTCAAGTGATGGAATTTTGTATGAAAATACCCATCCAGTTGGGCAAGATTTGCTCTTTAAGCCCCTTCCCCATCTCCCGACACATGCCTGCTTATCACTTATGCTTTTACTCCCTGTTACGCCCAGCCCCACTCAGCAAAGCATTTAAACATATGCTGATCTGTGGCCTGCCTGCCAAGAGACCGCTCTGTTATTTCAATGGCCCAGAGGACGGTCTGAACGCAGGCCCCTGCAGCAAATTGTGCTGGAATGCCGTAAATTCATCACAGAACATTAATACGCCTCCGATCCTGCCTCTCCCCCAACTGCACCTCGCTTTGAACAGACTGGAGTCCCTCATTGTGACTCCTCAGTGTCTACACACAAGAAAGAAACAGTGCCCCCTGAAGGAAACCTTGCCCCTTGGCACGTTTCAGCAGGTGACTGAAATATTAGCATCCGTGGATTTCTGGAGTGCTGCAATTTGTCTGTGCTGCACGCTGTTCTGCAAACGCCATGTTCTCGGAGCAGAAAGCAAAAGATGAAGAATTGTTTGTGCCAGAAAGAAACGAAAGGCTAATGATGTAGAGAACGGTGAGCAACAAGCAATGGCAAGAGGCAATTCATTTGTGCGGGGGTTTGAGGGTTGTTTTTTAGACTCTTCAAGACAAAAAATGGATGTTAATTATAATACGAATACGCTGGAGAGATGGATTTTTACAAGGCACCAGCCAGAGAGACACCAGCTGGTAGGAGCAACTGCTGGAGCAGCCAAAGCAGGGACTTCTGCACTGCAGGGGAGGGGAGTTGGGCAAGATTTGCTCTTTAACCCCCTTCTCCATCTCCCGACACATGCCTGCTTATCACTCATGCTTTTACTCCCTGTTACGCCCAGCCCCACTCAGCAAAGCATTTAAGCATATGCTGATCTGTGGCCTGCCTGCCAAGAGACCGCTCTGTTATTTCAATGGCCCAGAGGACGGTCTGAATGCAGGCTCCCGGAGCGGCGCAATCTTAGACAGGAAGCTCTTGTGGTGCAAGGGCCATCTTTTTTATTCTACGTTTGTGCAGCACCCGGCACTGTGGCGTCCTAGTCATAAATAATTCATGACTGAACAGTGCCAGATGCAGGTGACGATCTGGTGGTCATGATAGGAAGCAGGTTGGGAAGATGCTGGAGCAGGAGGCCAGGAGGCCCCTATCCCCAGCACCCCTTAGAAGTGTATAGGGAAGTCCCCTCACAGTCTGGACAAAGTAGAACCCCATGGTGCCTCCTCTTCCCCTTTTTGTGGCTTTGGGGGAAAACGGAACAGAGGAGCCAGCTAGAGACTCCAGCAGGAGCAGGGACCTTCTCACATTCAGAGAGCACTGTACAGTTTTGTTTGGACTTTCTGTGCCCTATGCTGCTTGGCTGTTTGCACCAACCCTCTCCCTTCCCATGTGACTTAAGGACCCCTTGACGCTAACTGGCAGAGGGCATGGAGTGGTATCTACATAGTAGTTCACCAAAGAGTGTCATATGAGGTCACTCCTGAAAGCCTGTGTCACACTGGTCCTCATAATCCTTGTGAGATGGATGGATGCATAACTGTGAAGAATTATGTGTAACTCCTGAAAATCATGTTCTGTAGGTCTGTGACTTAGAGTGGTCAACAAAAGGCAAGAACCAGGTTTCTTTGCCACAGCTGATGTTTATCTATTGGTCTGTCCACATGTAAATTGAGTACTGCACACTTCACACCAAACGCTTTTTTACAGTCTGAGCAACGAGCTAATCAAGTAATTGCAAAGTCTCCAAGGGAGATCCTAGACAGGGAAACACAAGCAGTGGGGGTTTGCAAGTTAGCTGGAAAAAGAGATGATTAAAGGGGGGACACGAGAGAGGCCTACAAACTCCAGAATGGTAGGGAAAAAGCGAATGGGGAAGTGTTATTTGCCGCTTCACCTAACACAAGAACTAGGGGTCACCCAATGAAATTAATAGGCAGCTGGTTTAAAACAGAAGGAAGTACTTCATCATGCAATGTCCTGTCAATCTGTGGAACTCATTGCCAGGGGATGTTGTAAAGGCCAAAAGTATAACTGGGTTAAAAAAAAAAAAAAGAGGTACGTTCATGGAGGATAGGTCCATCAATGGCTATTAGCCAGGATGGTCAGGGCCACAACCCCATGCTCCTGGTGTCTCTAAATCTCCAACTGCCAGAAGTATCTGGCAATGGCCACTGTCAGAGGCAGGATATGGGCCTAGATCAGGGGTAGGCAACCTATGGCATGCGTGCCAAAGGCGGCACGCAAGCTGATTTTCAGTGGCACTCACACTGCCCGGGTCCTGGCCACCGATCTGGGGAGATCTGCATTTTAATTTAATTTGAAATGAAGCTTAAACATTTTAAAAACCTTATTTACTTTACATACAACAATAGTTTAGTTATATATTATAGACTTAGAGAAAGAGACCTTCTAAAAACATTAAAATTATTACTGGAACACGAAACCTTAAATTAGAGTGAATAAATGAAGATTTGGCACACCACTTCTGAAAGGTTGCCGACTCCCGGCCTAGACTGACCGTTGGTCTAATCCAGTACAATCGTTCGTATGTTCAAGTGAAGATAATGGATTTTTGAACTATAACTGTGGAGACAGAGACAAACACTGGGGAGTGAAAAGGACAGTGTGCTTGTCTCATGAACAGAACACCACAGCCAAGCCTGGCTGTGACACACACCGGAAGCATTAGGGGCACACATTTGCTCTGATGATGGGACAGTGTCTTGGTAGGACAGCGTAGGCTCCAGTAGGTGTGTTATGATTTTATTTTTATTGTATCCTTTCTTTCCAATCTTTCTGCTTACGCATTTCAATCTCTGTTCTTTGTTAAATAAACTTATAGTCACTGGAAATCCAAGTGCTGTGTTCTGTGACATAACAGGGAAGCTGGGTGGCCTATTCCTTTGGGACCAAAGGATCTGGGAATTCTGAGAGCACCCTGTGGACCAGGGGCTGGGCACTCCAGGGAGATGCTTGGAGGGCTGCAGAGTTGGATTGTGCCTATTGCTAGGCTTCTGTCCTGCATTTAGGATGGAAGAATCCCATGCACTGCTATAGACTAGGGACTTAATGGCTAGGCAGCAGATCTGCAGAAAAGGACCTAGGGTTTGGGATACAGCATGGCCAGAGGGCAGCAGGAGAGTGTTAGAAGGGAGCCTTATTCCCTGTAAGGGGAAGAAAGTTTGCTATAGATTAACTAGAGCACCTGACGCCAATTAGAGCACCTGAAACCAGTCACATGATAAACCCCCCCTGCTTCAATCAGACAGTGTGGGAGTTGGAGCAGAAAGGATTGGTGTAGGAGCAGAGAACAGTTTGAAGGGAAGCAGAGGACAGTTTGGAGAAGTGCTGCGGTGGGCTAAGAAGTCCAAGACCCTAGGTAAAGGGGCACCTGGCTTGTGCAGAGGGAGGGCAGGAAGCCCCCCACAAGCTGAAGGGCAGGAGAAGGAAGTAGCCCAGGGGAAGGATCCATCAGTTCAAGTGGTTCACCACTATCCTCAGGGCCCCTGAGCTGGGACCTGGAGTAGAGGGCAGGCCCAGGTCCCTCCCTCTCCCCTCCACTCCCTGAGGACACTAATGGGGCAATTAATATTCCAATTTAGGGGCAAGAAATGGCACCCTGAACCTCTCCCAAAGAAGAGAAAGCGTGAGACCTATCATAATAGTGCTGGCAATTTGCCACAGGTTACAGTGGACAAGAAGCTGAATATGAGTCAATAATGTGCCCTTGTTGCCAAGGAGGCTAACTGCATTTTGGGCCGTAGAAGTAGAAGCATTGCCAGCAGATCGAGGGATGTGATCATTCCCCTCTATTCTGCATTGGTGAGGCCTCATCTGGAGTATTGCATCCAGTTTTGGGCACCACACTACAAGAAAGATGTGGAAAAATTGGAAAGAGCCAGCAGAGGGCAACAAAGATGATCAGGAGGCTGGAGCACATGAGGAGAGGCTGAGGGAAGTGGGATTGTTTAGTCTGTAGAAGAGAAGAATGAGGGGGGATTTGATAGCTGCTTTCAAATACCTGAAAGGGGGTTCCAAAGAGGATGGATCTAGGCTGTTCTCAGTGGTACTAGCTGACAGAACAAGGAGCAATGGTCTCAAGTTGCAATGGAGGAGGTTTAGATTGCATATTAGGAAAAACTTTTTCACTAGGAGGGTGGTGAGGCACTGGAATGGGTTACCTAGGGAGCTAATGGAATCTCCTTCCTTAGAGGTTTTTAAGGTCAGGCTTGACAAAGCCCTGGCTGGGATGATTTAGTTGGGGATTTGTCCTGCTTTGAGCAGGGGGTTGGACTAGATGACCTCCTGAGGTCCCTTCCAACCCTGATACTCTATGATTCTAACCTGTAAATAGGCAGTGAAGCCTGGAATGTAGGGCTTGTGTGAGGGAACTGACTCACAGCAGGCACAGCCACGGCTTCCTCCCGCTAAGGGCGGGTGCCTCACAACCCTGGAAACCCGCGAGAAGCAGCCCATCTCCCTCTAGTGTCTTCATTTCTGTATCACTCCTCACCTGCAGCTCTTACCTTCTTCTCCCCTACCCTCTCCCCTTCCCTTCCCACGGAGCTGATCCCCTCCTAACGAAACCCACTGATCCCAAATCTAAACCTAAATTCTGCACCCAAATCTTTATGGAATTAACATGCTGTGATGCAGTAGGTACTGTCTGTGTGGGGAGTGGGAGAGCAGGGGAGGACTTTAGGGGATGGACGATGCCAGAGCCTGTAACCTGAGCTAGGTAAGGGAGGGGAAAGGTCAACACCTTTGCCCGGGAAGGGGACAAAGGAAGGGAGTGGCAGGAGGGAAGCAGTTGGAGTTTGGGCTTGGGGCTGTGTGGGCGGAATTCAGGGTATCCTAGCTAGGATCAAAGCACCCTGAAAGCCCAGATGGCCTCGGTGGAGGGGTCCTGACTGTGCCTGCAAGCTCTGCTGTAACCTGTGTTCCTGTTGTCCAATAAACCTTCTGTTTTACTGGCTGGCTAAGAGTCACTGTGGGTCCCAGGAAGAGGGGTGCAGGGCCGGACTCCCCCACACTCCGTGACACATGCAGCTTGCTGACATCACTTTGTTCATTCCGCTGGTGCGTCCTGCCTTTCCCCTCGAACCCGGTGTCCGTCTGGTATATTTAGATTGGAAGCTCTCTGGGGCAGGGACTATCTCCTACTCTGGGTTTGTGCAGTGCCTGGCACAATGGGCCCTCGCTCTTGGTTGGTCCTTTAGCACTACCATCATAAACATGATTAATAACAGCCAGATGTGCAGGTACATGCCTGCCGAGAGAAGGCCCAATGGTCAGAACAGTGGGCTGGAACTTAGGACACAAGTTTAATTCCCTACTCTAGCACAGATTCCCTGGGTGATCTTGGGCAAATCACTTAGTCCCCAGATTTTTTAGGCCGTCTAGTGCCTTAGAGAGGATGGACAGTTCAATGGTTAGAGCACTAGTGTGGGACTTGGAAGAGTTGGACTCAAGTCACTGCTCACCACAGATTTAGCATTTCTGGGCCTCAATCTCCCTTCTGTTCAGTGGGGAGAACAGCACTGACCTAGCTCTCAGAGGGTGGGAGAGTGGAGGGGGCTGTGAAGATCAAGACATTAAATATCAGATGCTCAGACACAATGGTAAAGCAGGGGGCCTGGGGTGGGTGGGTCTTGTGGTGAAGGCATTAGACCAGGACTCCTGAAATCCAAGCTCTGCTCCTGCTTCTAACACAGATTCCCTGTGATGGTCAGTCTCTTCCTCCTCTTTAAATCTAATCCTTCCCTTGACTGTTCAGACTGTAGCTCTTTGGGGCAGGGACCGTCTCTCACCAGGCATGTCCAGTGCCTAGCACAATGGGGCCCTGAGCTCAGTGAAGGCTTTTTAAAAATAAAAACAAGGAACAATAATAAAGTTGAGATTGCTGCCAATAGCTCCCATTTTAAGCAGCTCCGTGCCTCAGTTTACCCCATCTGTAAAAGAGCAGGGATAATGATACCAACCTGCTTTGTAAAGTGCTTTGAGATCTACTGATGCAACAGGCTATATAAGGACTAAGTGTTGTTATTAACCGTTGCCTCCCAGGATAGCAAGGCTTTAGACAGACTACTCTAGCAGGTCAACAACAGGTGTGCTTGACACACAAGACTATCCAGGTGTTTCAGACAGAGATCTTCCATTTGCAGTCTTTCTGAGCTACACATTGCATCAGAGGCATCAACTTTTATTTCAGGATGTCCAAGCCTACATCTGAAAGGCTAGTCCTGGGAGCTGACAAAATCCTTAGGCATTTATAAAGCACGGCAGATTGGAAGAGAGTTTCCCCAGTGCAATTCCTGCTCTTTAAATCAAACATTGGCATCTATTTCTTACCTTGGCAAATCCAATAAATTCATTGCACTAAATTCTTTAAATGGAAGGTCTCTGATCTGAAAGGATCTCATTTTGCATTTGGTTTCCTGCATTCTGTTTCCAATGCAGCTCCAGGGTCTGATTTTTCTCTCGCTCACACTGGTTTAAGGCCCCTGTAGCTTCACTGAAGGCAAGGAAGGTTATGCTGTGTAGATCTGGAGTGAGAATTGGGCCTAGAGTGTCTATATTTGGCTTAAATCATATTCATACTGAGAAGAGAGACCCAGAACCTCCTGGGAGTGAATAATGATCAGCACTGTGTGAGGTTGTTGGGAAAGTTTCAAGTCAAGAGGAACTCCATCAGTTTGGACCTGACCTAATTATGTGAATTGAGCTGAAGGTGAGCATCTTTTCCATCCCCCAGGCCATTTTCACAATCAGCCAGGCTCATGCAGGCCATTGTTTTTCCTACATGCACCCTGACTGACTCATGCAAACTGGTACAGGTCATACACATTCGCGTATGTCATGATCCACATAACAGCGTTCTTCACGCAAATGGAGCGGGGGTTGCAACTCATGCATCGCTCACATCACACACTCCAGCAGTTTCCAACTGCGACAGGGCAAAACTCACCCATTTGAGCTGAGGGCCTGTTGTTGGTTGGGTCTCCCACCCCACCCCACCCCACCCCACCAAGGTGATGGGGCCCTGTACTCACCCAGCCTCCCGTCCATCAGCAGCACAAGGTCACATGGGCATGTAACCTTCCAGAGCTACTAAAGGTCCATAAGCAGGTGGAGAGAGGCAAATTGATAAGGCCCCAGCTGACCTTCCTTCCTTCCTGGGGCCTCTGTCAAGTCATAATCCAGCTGAACACCCACAAATGAGTTGTTAATAAGAGTTCCAAAGTAATCATTAGCAGTCCAGCCCACCTTCCCCTCGAGGGACTTAGGCAGGCAGCAGCCAGAGGAGCAGTCTTTGTTCTCAGCCATACTTTCCTCCTGGAGCTGACATACAGAGATCTGTTCTTCTTCCAGGGCTGTTGCTAACTGATCTGCATGTCCTCTTTGTAGGCCCAGGGGCGGCTCTAGGCATTTTGCTGCCCCAAGCACTGCAGGCAGGCTGCCATCGGCGGTTTGCCTGCGGAGGGTCCACTGGTCCCGTGGCTTCGGCGGACCTCCCGCAGGTGTGCCTGTGGGAGGTCCACCGAAGCCGCGGGACCGGTGGACCCTCTGCAGGCAAGCTACCGAAGGCAGCCTGCCTGCCGCCCTCACGGCGACCGGCAGAGCGCCCCCAGTGGCTTGCCGCCCCAAGCACACGCTTGGCGTGCTGGGGCCTGAAGCCACCCCTCTGTAGGCCCTTCCAGGCCTGACGTGTCCCGCAGGCAGGGGCGGCTCCAGGCACCAGCATGCCAAGCGTGTGCCTGGGGTGGCAAGCCACCGGGGGCGCTCTGCTGGTCGCCATGAGGGCGGCAGGCAGGTTGCCTTCAGCGGCATGCCTGCGGAGGGTCCGCCGGTCCCGCGGCTTTGACGGACCTCCCACAGACATGCCGCTGAAACCACGGGACTGAGGACCTCCCGCAGGCAAGCCGCCGAAGGCAGCCTGCCTGCCATGCTTGGGGCTGCAAAATACTTAGACCCGCCCCTGCCCTCAGGTGCATTGAGGCAGGGCCTCTTGAGCTCTGAGCAGTTCAACAGCCTGCTCCTGGCCTGCGCATAGTTTGTACAGCCTCTCACAGGCCCAACTCGGAGCACCTTGCAAAGACCTCAGCGGCAGAAATGAGACCAAGCAGAAACCTTCTACTTGTGATCATAGGCCTGTAGTTTGTCTGCCAGCTGGCTCCTCTACCGCAGGGCAGGCAGAATTACTTAGTGCCTCTCTTAGTCTGATAGCTGGACAAATTGCAAGTGCATCCCCCCTTGTGTCACTGTGGGGACATCAGCGGTCTGGAGAGGTAGCTGCATAGACTACATTGCAATAATCTAAAGAGAGCATCATCAAGACGGGTCCCTGGGGAGAGGTCAGCAGCAGAGAGAAATGGCTGCAAAAGAGATGTGAGCACTTCCTTTCCAGTGGCACTATCTATGCATCCAGGGCTCCAGCTGTGCCCTATAAAAGGTGTTGGGACTGTCCTTAAAGGGCCAGCACACTCTTTTACACGCCCCCAGGCTGGAATTATTGTGGATAATTATTTGGGTTCTCGTAGCACCTAGCAGCCCCAGTCATGGGCCAGGCCCCCATCGTGTGAGGCACTGTACAGACACACAACACAAAGCAGGCCCCTGCCCCAAAGAGCTTCCAGTCGAAGTCAGGAATAGATGTCTGCCCTATTATCATGACACCTGCCCCCCCCTCACCTTCCACCCCAGAGATTGTCTTGTGCAAACTCTCAGCCCAGAGATCTTCCCCCCAGGACAGCTGGAACCAAACTCCCCATCCTGCAGAACCCTCTGAGGGGAGTGCTAAAAATACCCTGGGCCAGAGTTTGAACAGCTGTGTGACCCAAGTCTTGCCTAGGTGCCTTGACAGCCTTCAACCTTCACCCCATGCCTAACAATGTACCTCGGTGAAAATTCTTAGTCATACCTTGCAATGGCTCATGGTTTAATTGTCAATCTGTCACCAAAGGTCCTTGTTGAGCGTGATTCTTGTCAGTTACCAGGAGAGGACAAGTGGTTTACAAGGCCACAAGACCACAAGTGTCAGACTGAACTATTTTCTTTTATGGTTATTACCCATAACAAGGGAAGGGAAGCATTTTCTGATGGTAGCCTGCCTAGAAACGGGCTGGATAAATATGCCACAAGCACAGATGAAGACCCCATTGGCTGAGGGCTGTTTCCAGCTCCTTACTGTTATGCTGACTGCATGTTTAGAATAGCAAACTGATTATTCATGAAAGGTGGTGGCATGGCAACCTTTTTGGATGGAAAGTGGCTTTTAGCCCCAAACAAACATTCCCAAAGAAAATTTTCAGGTTGGACAAAAAGAACAAACCCAACAACTCTAAATCAGAAGCTGAAAACTTGACAGTAAAAATTTTCAGCTTTCAGTTTGGGGGTTTTCAGTTAAAAAAACCCTCAGTGTTTGGTTTTTGAAAATCAATTTTTTAAACCAAAAATGGCTTTTGAAAACCCAAAAAATTGTATTAAAGAAATGAATCGGAGGGGAGGTTTAAAAAGAAATGTTTTCCCTACATTTTCCAGGAAAAATAATTGGCATTTCTCAACCACTGTTGCTACCCATTGGGAAAGTACCACATGTCAGAGGGGAGGATGTGAGCATGATCTTGTAGGGAAATATTAGCTGTGGGTATGTCTGCATTGAAGTGGGGCTGTAATTTCCAGCTCGCATAGACATTTCTGTGCTAGCTCTGAGCTAGCATCCTAAATACACCAGTGTAGCTGTGGCACATTGGCAGCAGGCTGCACTAGCCACCTAAATACATACTGAGGGTGTCAGGTTGGATCATACTCGGGAAGCCTGGGGGTACGTACACCGCTGTTGTTAGCATGCTAGCTCAACCCAGGGATTTACAGACCAGTCACTTTAACTTCTGTACCCGGAAAGATAATGGAGCACATAATTAAGCAATCAATTTGCAAACACCTAGAAGACAATAAGGTGATAAGTAACAATCAGCATGGCTTTGTCAAGAACAAATCGTGTCGAACCAACCTGATAGCCTTCTTTGACAGGGTAACAAGCCTTGTAGATAGGGGGCAAGCAGTAGACACGGTATAGCTCGACTTTAGTAAGGCTTTTGATACTGTCTCGCATGACCACCTCATAAACAAACTAGGGAAATGCAACCTAGATGGAGCTACTATAAGGTGGGTGCGTAACGGGTTGGAAAACCGTTCCCAGAGTATAGTTATCAGTGGTTTACAGTCATACTGGAAGGGCATAATGAGTGGGATCCTGCAGGGATAGGTTCTGGGTCCGGTTCTGTTCAATTTCTTCATCAATGATTTAGATAATGGCATAGAAAGCACGCTGATAAAGTTTGTGGACAATACCATGCTGGGAGGGTTTGCAAGTGCTTTGGAGGGTAAGATTAAAATTCAAAATGATCTGGACAAACTGGAGAAATGGTCTGAAATAAAAAGGATGAAATTCAATAAGGACAAATGCAAAGTACACTGCTTAGGAAGGAACAATCAGTTGTACATACACAAAATGGGAAATGACTGCCTAGGAAGGAGTACTGCAGAAAGGGATCTGGGATCATAGTGCATCACAAGCTAAATATGAGTCAACAGTGTAACTCTATTGCAAAAAAAAGCAAACATCATTCTGGGATGTATTAGCAGGAGTGAGTAAGCAAGACACAAGAAATAATTCTTCCGCTCTACTCCGTACTGATTAGGCCTTAACTGGAGTATAGTGTCCAGTTCTGGGCGCCACATTTCAGGAAAGATGCGGACAAATTGGAGAAAGTCCAGACAAGAGCAACAAAAATGATGAAAGGTCTAGAAAACATGACCTATGGGGGAAAATTGAAAAAATTGGGTTTGTTTAGTCTGGCAAAGAGAAGACTGAGAGGGGACATGAGAACAGTTTTCAAGTACATAAAAGTTGTTACAAGGAGGAGGGAGAAGAATTGTTCTTAATCCCTGAGGATAGGACAAGAAGCAATGGGCTTAAATTGCATCCAGGGTGGTTTAGGTTGGACATTAGGAAAAACTTCCTAACTGTCAGAGTGGTTAAGCACTGGAATAAATTGCCTAGGGAGGTAGGGGAATCTCCATCAATGGGGATTTTTAAGAGCAGGTTAGACAAACACTTGTCAGGGATGGTCTAGATAATTAGTCCTGCCATGAGTGTAGGGGACTGGACTAGATGACCTCTCAAGGTCCCTTCCAGTCCTATGATTCTATGATCCAATCAGAGCTAGCACAGGCACATCTGCTTGAGCTGGAAATGATACCTCCAGCGTAGATGATGTGTACCCTTATCTTTGGAGAACAGGGTTCAATCCCTGGCTTGCCACTTGTGGCAGGCAGATCATTCTTCTAGTTCTGATTCCCCGCCCTGACTTCAGTGACAAAGAATCAAGCGCCCTGTCCTTTGTTTCCCTATTTTGAGATCCCTGGGGAGGGTGGGACAGAAGCATAGGGTGGTGTTAATTGTCGTGCCCACAATAAGTCGAAGACCTGAACATGGAGTGTTTGTGTAGCAGGAAAGATCACTTGGGTTTCAGTTCAGCTGGAGTTCAGAGCTACAGACTACTGTTCATTTTGCCTCTTAGCTCCACGGCACGCGGGATGAACAGAGACCACAATCTCAGGTTTAGGCTCACAGTTCACTTTTTTGTTCATTGTCTCACACCTGTCCCAGTGAGATAAGGCGTAAGGTGGGAACACCGCTACAGGGCTAATACACATGAAATATACTCTCCAAGCTGTTAACCCTTTCTACTCAGGAATGGAGTGTAAGCAGTGCATAGGCCTTGCTCCAGCCCTTGCCAATGGATTTTCCTCCTTGTACACACCCAGCTCAGATAGCAAGAAAATGCTCTGTACATGTACATGGAAGGAAACTAATTTTGCCTCCCAGTCACTAAAGAAAACACCAGATGCTAGCTGCAGATGATGATGATTTATGGTGCAGTAGTGCCAACCAAGCTGTGAATCCCACTGCGCCAGGTGCTGTACAAATTCAAAATGACAGACAGCTGCTGCCTCCAAGAGCTTACAGTCTCAAAAGATAAGGCAAAGGGTGGGAGAGCAAAATGACTTGCCTACAGTCAAGCAGTAGGTCAGTGGCGGAACTGAGGCTAGCACCCATCTTGACAAGCTCTTAGTCCAATATCTTAGCTGCTAGCCCATGCTGCGTAGCGCCATCAAGGCATCATGAAGGGTACCGTAGGCTGACAAGGTTCAGAACGAGAATACCCTGCAGAAGTTGTGGCTTTGAAGGAAGGGGTGCCTAATAGCTTCCAGTGGAGATCAACTTTCTTCAGGGCCAATTTCAGAAGCAATATACATAAAGTGCAGTAAATGAGCCTCTAACAGTAACTTAGATAACACCAGTCAAACTGGACTGATCTGTAGCAGCATGGTTCTCTTCCCCAGGGTCCTCATCTTCATCTGGTGCTGCAAAGCGTAAGCTTTTAAAAAACGTCACCCTCTCATCTTCTGGGTTGGTGAAGCCTTTAGAGTCAGACCTTCATAAGATGAGCTGAGAGTAACTTATGGGGCGACACTCACATGAGTGTCAAGGTAAACTGCTCCCATTCATCTTGATTGTGAGCCAGTGGTTCGCAAACTGTGGGTCAGGACCCCATTTTAATGGGGTCGCCAGGGCTGGCGTTTAGATGTGCTGGGGTCCAGGGCCGAAGCCCAAGGGGTCCCTATCAAAAAAGTTGGAAAACCACTGGAGCCTACTGATGACAATCTTAATGCCAGCCTGAACTACTTCCAAGCAAACAGGACAGGAGAGGGATAATCATATCCACAAGGCTCGTGCAATCTACAGTGAGCGGCATCCCATTTTGGCGTCACAAGTAGGTGAGGCTTAGGTGGGGAGGGGGGCACAGCTTGAGAGAGAAATACAGTTTATTTTCTTCTAATCCAGCTGGTAAATTCCACCAACTCAGCACATCCATTGAGTGGGTGTAAGTCAGTCTAAGTGACTCTGAGTGTAAGGGCATCTCAGTTACACCACCTTACACACATCACCTGTGCATTTGGCCCTAAAAGCCACGTCCTCTGTAACTCAGCTCTTGTATCTAAAACCTCAATATCCATGACTACTTTGTCACAACCATGTTGAGAACAGTATCTCCCTACTGTATGGGTTTTTCAGCCTGCGCTGGTACAGCTACTTGTGAATCCCTGGCTGCAGTAATGTTCTGAATTGTGACCATAGCTCCTCTGGGTATTGCATTATAAACTGCCTGGTGGCAGCTGGAGGCTCTGCCAAAGTTTAAAGAGACCAGGTGATGTAAATGAGGCTGTCACAGCTGAAAGCATGGAATTGTGCTTCATTAAAGGTGCTTTGATTCTGTTTCTCGGGTCATGTTAGATTACCGCTGAGTGGCTGATGCTGGCATTGTGTGATGCTGTGGGAAAAGAGAAAGGGACTGGAGAGGAGTCTGAATATTTGCAGCTCACCTGGAGCTTTGATCTTGTTGGAATTCAGAAGATAAATAAGGATGGCCCAAAAGTTCCCACATCTCATGGTGCTGGGTGCTGCACAAACACAGAGAGGGTAGGTCAAAGGTGGCAAACTATGGCCCATGGGCCACATACAGCCCAAGGGACCATCTTGCCTGGCCTTTGAGTTCCTGGCCAGGGATGTCCCCCCACCCTGCTATCTCCCCTCCTTCCCCACAGTTACGCTGCCGTGCTGGCAGTGTGGCTGGCTCAGGCATAGTAAGGGGGCAGGGAGTGTGGGAGGGGGTTGGATAAGGGGCAGGAGGTCCCAGGACGCCGTCAGGAGACAGGGAGCAGTTGGATGGGGCAGAGGTTTTTGGGGGGACAGTCAGGGACTGGGAACAGGGGGGGTTGGATAGGTGTGGGAGTCCCAGGGAGCCTGTCAGAGGCAGGGGTGTGGATATGGGTTGGGACAGTCAGGGGACAGGGAGTGGGGGAGTTGGATAGGCATGGGAGTCGTGGGGGGACTGTCAGGGGCGGGGGATCCCAGGAGGGGGCGGTGAGGGTACAAGGAACAGAGGGGGTTGGATGGGTGGGGGGTTCTGAGGGCGGCAGTCAGGGGGCAGGAAGTGGAAGGGGGCAGATAGGGGGTGGAGGCCAGGCTGTTGGGGAAGCACAACCTTCCCTACCCGGCCCTCCCTACATTTTCACAACCCCGATGTAGCCTTCAGACCAAAAGTTTGCCCACCCCTGCTGTAGGTGAGTCATATAGGACACTCTTCCAAGTCGATATTGAACCAGCTGTGCTGAACAAGGCATAAAACCAACATCTTGACCATTTGTGATCAACAACTCCGATTGCCTAATTACCATGACACAAATTAATCCCTCTGTGTCTATCCTGTGGAACAACCAAAGAATCCCCTGGGGTGAGATGTCTCTCCTCGGGTGTGATCAAGGAATAACTACGGCTCATTGTATTGGCCAAACATTCCCCAGTGTTCCAGCTGAGGAAGATTGCATTCTGGAGGATTGCTGTACTACTTAAACTGCCACCTTCCATCTCAAAGGTGGCTCTGTTTCAGCAACAGGTGAAATGATCCTTGTACGGTACGCCAGTGTTTCAGTGCTCTCTGGATGAAAGAGATTATATAAAAATGTCCATCACTACTATTATGCATAGCAAGAGTGAATTCTTTTTCTAAATTTCCCAGGCAGCTGCGAGACCAAGGAGAAGGAGATTTGATGGGCCAGAAAATAAAGGAAACTGAACTATTCCAGTGGATGTTTCACTCAACAGTGAACTCATTGGGGCAAACTTTCTGCTGCTGTAAATTGGCCCACTGACATCAGTGGACCTGCACTAGTGGACACCAGCAGAGCAGAGCATTTGGCCCATCAATGAAGAATGGTTCTGCCTCTAATTGTCCTCCTGGAACAAACGGTCCCATCCTTGGGTCAATTCAAAAACCAGACAGAATCTTTATTTTATTCAGCTGTTCATACAGTGTGTTGTCGAGCCCTTCTGAATAGGCCATGGCACACAAGTGTGTGAGAGCCAAGCTGCTGGGAACTGGGCCACTGGAAGAGGATAAGGCCCGCAGGAGGATGTTATGCACGGAATGAAATGCAGATCTGATTCAGTTCATCTAATCCTAGAAGAGAGGCTCAGGGGAATAATTTCTTGTTCCATCATCCCCAGAAGGACCACCTTTCCCTTGGCTTTTGCTTCATGTAATTTATTCCACAGCAATTGTGTTTTTCAGGTCAAAGACATCTGGCAGCCACCTTACAGATCCTTCATTTTTCATACTTACCTTTCTGAGGGTGATTTTGGCTTTTTGAAATCAACAATGAAGGGCGGGAGGCAGCAGAATGAATTAAAAGAATGAGAGGGAGAGACAAATGAGCAGATCATTCTGGGAAGGCACACAAAAATCTCCCATATGCCTTTAAACCACCTTTCCTCAGAGGTCCGCAGCCTAATTGTCCTAACTTTAATTTATCCTCCGGTAGCTCAGATGAGAAAGGAGACAGGATTTATTGATGACATTTGCCTTCTAGAGACGAACTGTATGACATTCTCGAAGCTGCTTGGAATGCTATTGGACCATCTTTCTACCTGTGTGGCTGCTTTTTGACAAGAAGTTCTGTTGCCCTGGAGCTAGGTCTCCATGGTAACTCACTTTTCAGACACTCAATGGAAAATGCTGGCACAGAGAGGCTTGTGCTGGAATACTGATTCACACCAAGCGTCTGTAACACTGACTGCATTTTAATACTGCTCAGCTACCCAGTGGGCTAAAAATACACAGCACTCCATCTCCCCCTGAACTGGAGTAAGCATCTTAAAGCAACACTGTGTTGCTGAGCCTCTGAAATTCCATGAATCAGCTAAAATTAGGAAGCTGGCAGAACTGTTGAGGAAATGTAAAATGCGTATCATGCCTCTTCCCTAATGTTACGGTGATGGGCTTCTCATTGTGTTCCCAGTGCTGGATTGGGTGCAGAGTGTTCTGTTGGGTTACCTAGGACGTGGTGGAATCTCCATCCTTAGTGGTTTTTAAGGTCAGGCTTGACAAAGCCCTGGCTGGGATGATTTAGTTGGGGATTGGTCCTGCTTTGAGAAGGGGGTGGGACTAGATGACTTCCCAAGGTCCCTTCCAACCCTGATATTCTATGATTGGGGGGTCCACAGGTTATGTCTGCACTGCATTGTAAACCTGGGTCTTGGGACTCAGGGTTGCCAAGCCTCATCCTGCACTGTAAACCTGGGTTTACAGTTGCTGGGCCTGAGGTCTTAAAGCCATATGAGAGCATCCACACTGCACTATGCTGACCTTCTGACTCGGGTCTGTGGTTTGAGCTGCATCCACACTGCAAAATGACAGGGCTTGGACCTGCGTGACAGCTGGACTTGGGCTTTGATACCCCCTACCCGCAGCAGAGTCCTAGCACACAGTGCCTGAGTGCTGGCTGACACAAGTCTGACTGATTTGTGTATGGATGGAAGCAGGGCTCAGACTCAAACCTGAGTCAGAGCCTGGCTTAGTGGGCAGTGCAGACTGGAGCTGGGACCAGTCCACCGTACTGGCTTCACTTTCTGCACCCCCTGCAGAATGGAAGCACTTGAAGACCCTGTGACCTCCCTCCTCTCCTGTGGAGGATTGTTACAAGGATTTAGAGTGCCCTCAACTTGCATGGATTTCAACTCTGCACCTCTTAGGAGGTTGTCACAGACATGCCTGCACCACAGTACCCCCTGCTGACTGAACATGATGCTGCAGGCACTCCCAGCCTCACTTTTCTCCTCTGAGGTGGGCCCCCTCAGCCTTCCCCACCTAGGTTGGGCTGGTGATGTGATTTAACCCTCTAGCCAAGACACTAACTAAAACTTAACCTCTTTCAGGGTAACAAAAATCCAAACACACACCCTGCTTGGGCTCCTTCTTCAGCCCAACCTCGGGGCTCAGTTCCCAGCCCTTTCTGGCCTACTTTTCAGTTCTCCTCACTTTGGGATAGAATCCTGAAGCCCAGCCTGCTTCCCTGAAGTCCTCACAGCTCTGCTTCAGGGCCTTCCCCAGCTGCTCAAGTTACTTCCTATCATTTCTCCCCCAAACTGAACTCTCTGCCCTTTGATAAGGCCCAGGTGTTTATTAGACTGTCATCTGACTCCAATTAGTCCTGCCTCCTTAGGCTGGGTGGCTGCTAATTATGGCACAGGCACTGCTGGTCCCATATCACCATAAAGGGCCAGTCACCCTGTGACAAAAAAATGCACTCAGCACCTCACTAGTTTGAGTTCTTACAGAGATAGCCTGGTGTAAGAATTCCCTCCAACCTGAGGTGCCACGCCAGAGAAATATTAGTAATTCCCATTCTTCTAGGATTGCGGGACACCGGCTGAGCTGTGTTATGGCACACCATTGACTGGTGTAATGCACCAATCCGATTGCTGGACCTCTGAGGAGAAGGTCCATCAGGAGAATGACACTTTAAATATAGGAGAGGCAGGACCTGGATGGCTCACGGGGCTGGTGATGGGAACTGGGGACTTTCATAGCTTGTTCAGCAGTTCAAATGCGGGGCCAAAAAATCATTTCCCTTTGAAGGGTTTGTGGTGGCCTCTGTGAAATAATCATATGTTGTCCTTTAGCTGAGCAGTGAAAAGTGCTTCAGAAGCTATATTGGGATTGGAAAAGGTTCAGAAAAGGGCAACAAAAATGATGAGGGGTATGGAACGGCTGCCATATGAGGAGAGATTAATAAGACTGGAACTTTTCAGCTGGGAAAAGAGATGACTAAGGGGGGATATGATTGAGGTCTATAAAATTGTGACTGGTAGGGAGAAAGTAAATAAGGAAGTGCTGTTTACTCCTTCTCATAACACAAGAACCAGTGGTGACTCAATGAAATTAATAGGCAGCAGGTTTAAAACAAACAAAAGGAAGTATTTCTTCACACAGCACACAGTCAACCTGTGAAACTCTTTGTCAGAGGATGTTGTGAAGGCTGAAACTATTACAGGGTTCAAAAAACTAGATAAGTTCATGGAGGATAGGTCCATTAATGGCTATGAGCCAGGATGGGCAGGAATGGTGTCCCTAGTCTGTTTGCCAGAAGCTGGGAATGAGCATCAGAGGATGGATCATTTGGTGAACCTGTTCTGTTCATTCCTTCTGGAGCACCTGGCCTTGGCCACTCTCAGAAGACAGGATACTGGGCTAGATGGACCTTTGGTCTGAGTCATTACGGCCGTTCTTATGTAGAAACATTAATGAAGCCTCTCAGAAGCATTCCTGTAACTAGATGAAGAAATTAACAAAGAGGGTGTGGGGTTCATGGCGAGTGTATTGTTTATCAATTGTCTTGATTTGGGCACTGATAAGGCCTGCATTAGTGCTGAATGTGAGCCCCTCACACTCTTTAATGGATTGAGGCTCACATACCTCTCTGTTCAGGCAGGGCTTTTATGCCCATTGTACAGATGAGGATCTTTTAAAGGCCTAATGTTCCCCCTCCCCTCCCCCCCAAAAAATTCTCTACCTTTCCCCTCCATTGCTCTTAGACATCTTATCACTGCTGGTTGGTCATTCTTTTCTGTTTCATAGAATGAGAGAAATTAGGAAGGGTGTGATGGGTTCCTGCTGGGGTGTCAACTGGAACTGGGGTACCCCTGAGCCCTCTGACCCCCCAGCCTGGGCTCCCTCTCACACTTGCTGCTGTGACAAGTTGCAAGCTTGGAGGGCTTTGCACTTCCACCTGCATTCACACAGGTGGAGACACACACAGCTGCAGTCACACAAGGGCTCTCTACCCACCAGCCTAGGACCACAGAGCAGTACTGTCTTGCTCTGGTCAAATCTGGCCAGTACATGGGTTTAATATGGACGCTGCCTCTCCCCCAGTGTGAAGAGGACCAGGCCCACTTGTGGTAACCAAGCTGAGATTTTCCCCAGACCTCTTAGTCAAACACACACCGCTTTGGATTAAGACATAAAATAAATTTATTAACTACAAAAGGATAGATTTTAAGTTATTATAAATAATAGGAAACAGATCAAAGCAGATTACCTAGTAAATAAACAAAACTGCAAACTGAGTTTTACACACTAGTTAGGTAGGATATGAATTAGCAAACTCATCCCGACTGATGAACAGGCTGGCAGATTCTTAAGGCATAAGGTGCCTTGGCTTTCCCAGGTTTTCATATACAGGCTAGCAATCCCTTAGCCTGGGGCCATCACCTCCCCCCTGTTCAGTCTTTCTTCCTCAGGTGTTTCTAGGTATATTGTAGGGAGAGTGAGGTATCATCATGATGTCATCCCCCCCACCCTTTTATATCTTCCTCTCCTCACTTGATGGAAAGCTCTTCTGCTGTGACCTGGGTCCAACAGTTCCCATTGTGTAGTGTTATCTGAGAGCTTTCCATTGCATACAGTTCCTGGGGTAACACTGGTGCTTGTGTGCATTTCCTCTATAAGCTATTAACATTGTTTGGCCTTTTTACTGTTGTACCCGAAAGGCTGCTTGTGGGTGTTTGCAGTCTCACAATGTGTTTCAGTAACATATGCCTAGCCAAACTTCATAACTTCACATACAACCTAATGAGATATTACTGTCTAGCAGATCAAGACTTTTAGAATGATCTCACAAGGCATACTTTGTACAAAACATATCCTAGTTACATGACAGTGGTGAATCTTGAGTGTCACAAAGGGGGAAGGACATTTTAGGTAATTTTTGTCTGTTCTTCGAACAGTTTCATCCTGATGACAAGAAGATTAAGGCAATTTTTTCCATCAATTCCATGTAAGAAGGAAAATAAGATAAACCTGTATGAGGATCTCGTTCTCCAGCAAAAGATAGGTTGGGAGTTCCACTCCTTACCTGTAAAGAGAAGCCATTCATGGTCTGATTTATTTATTAGCTTGCATCACATTAAATTACCAGGAACTGGACATAATCAACAAGCTGTCCTCTGACTCCTCTGCCAAAATCTCAATCTAGGCCCCATTAGAGCAAAAGTCTGAAGTGTCAGAGCAGAAATGGACGTACAGAGAAGGCACAGCCAGGAGAGCTATAGACTGCTGATGAATTAAATTGTCAAGAGTCCAGGGAAGACAAGATGGATCTGTGATGGGGGGGGGAAATTATTGATGGCAGAAAGCTTCGGGCATTTAGGGGCTGGCTGAGTTCTTCACGATTAAGCATATTTGCTAGCAAACCAGGCCTCATCTACACTGGGAATTTGCCCTGATTTCAGCAGCTGGTGTAGTTACATGGGAGGAAGCCCCAGTGCAGAGAAGGCAAAGTCAACTAGTTGCACTGATGGAGCTGAGATAATCTGCACTGGGACAAATCATGGTTCAAAGCACTGTAAATAGGTTACACCTACTGCATGAATTGGTGACCAGCCAAAGGTGGCTGCTATTGGGGACAAAATCCCTGTCTAAGATCTTTTTGCAAGCAGCTAACTTGTCTCAAAGGTATTTGTTATTCACCAAGCTGTTCCAGAACTCATTTTTGGGTTGGTCACTGTAGGATATTCATGCAGAGTGATTGGGCACCCAAGTCACATGGTATTGGGCCTGATCCATAGTTATTTTCTGATGATGATTAGAGAGTCTAGATACCTCACTGGTCTGGGCACTTGGGTCTCATATAGCCTTGGAGAATGAATGGTGTTTTCAAACATATCCACTAGTGCTTTTTAAACACATTTTTAAACTAAGACCTTGTTTACACTATTAAGTTGTACCTCTTTAACTACACTGGTGTGGTTAAAGAGGTACAACTTCCCTAGTATAGATGCAGTTATATAGATATAAAGGTCCATAGTATAGTTAATCCCATACAGAAAGAGGAATAATCTATGCTAGTATAAAGCACCTTTATACCAGTATAACTGTGTCTACACTAGGCTTTTATCAGTATAACTATTTCAGTTAAAAAAAATAAGTCACATTCCTATCCAAAATAGTTATAGCAGAAAAATCTTAGTGCCAACCAAGCCTTAGTGATGTTTAGTTAGCTAGTCATGGTTAACTCCTTTGGGATATGTCTACATTAGGGCTTTGTCTACACTAAAAAGGGTTTATTGCTATAGCTAGAGAAGTAAGCCCACCCATTGGAGATGCAGCTTATACCAGCCAGAATTCTTTTGATGGCATAGTGTCAGCCAGCTCCCCAAATGGAATAAGCTGTACCAGCAACTGCGTCTACACTATAGCTTTTGCTGGCATAGTTACATGGGTGATTTTTTCCACACTCCTGTCCAACATAGCTATGCCAGGAAAACTTTCTAGTGTAGATCAAGCCTAGAGTTTTTTACCTTGTGTTACTTACCAGGTTAATTGAGTTAAACCACAAATGTTTGTACACTCCCCAAAAGGTTTGTTCACTCCAGACTAGCTTTTACTGATCAGCCTCTCATGCAGACATATCCTTTGGGGATGCTGTGTTTTTTACCCTTTATTTACACAACCAAAATAATCTGAAGAAAAAACTCCCACATGGGCACAATCAGATCTCAAACCACCATATTTACCAAATATACCCAACATTTCAGGCCTAGCGACATATACACTGCTGTGCTGGCTGGCATTCGGCAGCTTCTAAAACACCAAATACAGTGAGCAGCATTACAGGGCTCACAAGCTACTTAAAAGGATACTGTCCCATTCCTGTAAACCACAGCAGTGTCAGTGACCAAAACACAAGCAGGCATCTCTAGTGGTTAGAGCAGGAGTTGGAAGTCTGGAATAGGCACCCAGGCCAGAGTCGGAGTCAGCGGCCAGGCATAAGAGCTGAAATCACAAGTCAGGAAACAGAGCCAAGGGACTGGACCAACTTGCCTGGAATGAGGCCAGGCTGGGAACAGGAGCTGTCAGAGCCATGTGGGGAGGAAGGGGGGCACTTTGAGCAGTCAGTGAACTGCTGCAGAGTTTATGAGTGGCTCTGCTGACTCTTCAAACAGTGAGGTGGGGTAACCAATCAGGCTGTCAATCCAGGCCAGCTGTGCTTGTTAGGGTGCCCAGAGACTGACTCTGCTGCAGGTCCTGTTTCCTGACAAGGGATGTTGTTAGATTGTAAGCTCTTTAGGGCAGTGACTGGTTTTTGCCATGTGTATGTACAGCACCTAGCACAATGGAGCCCTCTTGGCAGGGCCAGCTCCAGGGTTTTTGCCACCCCAAGCGGTGGGGGGGGGGGGAAAGAAAGCCATGATCACAAATCGGTAGCAGCTCCACCATACCACTTTCTTCTTTGGTGGCAATTCAGCAGCAGGTCCTTCCTCCAAGAGGGACAGAGTGACCCACCGCCAAACTGCCAAAGAGCCCGACATGCCACCTCCTCCCCTTGGCCGCACCAAGCACTTGCTTGCTGAGCTGGTGCCTGGAGCCAGTCCTGCCTCTTGGTTCTACCATCAGACAAAGAACAGTAGAGTAAGTGAGTATGATTGTAAATGTAGCAGATCAAGCACTCACCACCATGGTTTCTCCTGCTGGTCAGTCCAGGAATTAGTTCTTTCCAGCCTCAGAGCACTTCCTGCTGGCCGGCATCTAGCCTGCCACAGGCCCCATGTCTCTCCCAGACCCCAGTGCCCCTTACCTTGGGGTGCTGCTCCACAGAAGTCCCCATACTCCTGGTCTTCCCTCCCCTTATGCCCACCTTGCCTCAGTGGCTACTGTCAGTCATCATCTAGCCCCTTTTCCTGGGGCAGACTGCAGTCTGTTATAGCCACTCACCATTGGCAAGGGGGTGGACCAGCTGCCTCTGCCTATCCCCAAGCTGCACCTCTGCAGCCCCAGTACCTCCGTAGGCCTTTAACAAGGCTGAAGCTCAGCTCAGCTCAGCTCAGCTCAGCTCAGCTGCCCTGCCCTGCCCTGCCCTGCCCTGCCCAAAGTACTATGTACTCCCAGGCAGCTAGATCCTTCTCACTCCAAGATTGTAATGAGACTCACCACCTTCATCCCAGGAGCCCTTCTTATACTGGCCCAGCCGGGCCCTGATTGGCTGTCTCAAGCCCGCTCATGATTGACTCCCCAGGCCAGCCCTTTCCCAGGGCTGTTTTCAACCCCTTCCAAACTGGAGCAGGGTGATCGCCCTGCTTGATGCCTTCAAGGAGCAGTGGGCGCTGTCCAGGGTTCTCTGCTCGGTGTCCCCATCAGGTTCCCTTCTTATGACCCTTTGACCGCAGTCCTGTCCCTGTTCTTTTATTAGTTGTCCCCCGTAATCAGTGGGTTCTGTGGTCCTGTGGGTCCTCCCCTTAGGCTGGGGGAGGATCCTTTAGCAGTGGGTGAGCTTTGCCCGCCCACTTCCCAGAAACCCAATAGATACAGTAAGAGATAGACAAAGGGCCGCTATCAGAAGACCTCCCCTGCTCTGGTTGCCTAGCATGGGTCAAAGGGCTCAGTATGATACTTACCACTGATTTCATCCAGCAACTATTTGATCAGCTCCTCCCCATTGGGAAAGTCTGCACTGTCTGTCTCTCTCTCTGCCTCGAATCCCTTACATGAAAGAGGGCTGCTTCAATCAGCCCTTTCAACGGCAGGACTTGAGCAACAGCTAAGTTAAAACAGGGGCTGCCGGCAGATCTCTATACCCCAGGGTGGGCAGGGAACAGCTTGCTCCAGGCCACTTGCCTTTCGTTCGACCAGTTAGCAGCGGAATCAGAAGTGACTGGTTTATCAGGAGCCTTTGAAGGAAGGTTGGCGGCTGAGCATGTTAGTTGCGGTGGGAGAATCAGGAGCCTGGGGCACATTTGATGCACAAACACAGCTCCAGCAAAGGGGGAAAACTACTTATTCTACTTGCCAAAGGCAACACAGCTTCCTTAGGTGATAGGTCGACTGCCTGTTGGTCAGGAGTCAGGCCACACCTCAGCTCCATGCTGCTTCTGTCTTCAAAGGAACCAGTGAAGAGCCAAAATTCTGCTCACAAGTGCATCAATAACTCCTATTGCAACCAGCAGGGGCTGCACATCAGGGGCAGAATTTGGCCCAAAGGGTTTCAATGTTTCTATCTCACAGTATTTATCAGCCTTCTCAGTGAGGTTAGGATTCCTTCTTAGCCCCAGCCTGGATAGTAACATTGTGCTCTCATTAATTATTATTTAATCCCTTTGTAGTAGTGCCTCATTGTGCTAGGTGCTGTACAAACATATGACAAAAGGACAGCCATGGCCCTGGCTAGCTAGCAATCTCAGTCTCACTGCTTTGATTTTACAGTGCTGAACACTAATAGTCCCCTGAACTGAGCTAGCATGTGCCAGGCAAGAAGCTTGACACACTTCACGGAGGTGAGTAAATATAATTATCTTCATTTTACACATGGACAAACTGAGACCCAGAGCGACAGACTTGCCCATGGGCACAGAGCAAGTCAGTTGCCAAAAACCCAGGCCTCCTGACTCCCAGTCCCCCAATTTAACTACAAGACCGCCTTAACATCTTCCTTTTCTGTACAAGATTGGGATTGGTTGCAACAATAGCTCTGATCCATGAACATAAGACTGGCTGTACTGAGTCATACCAAAGGTCTATCTAGCCCAGCATCCTGTCTTCCGACAGTGGCTAGTACCAGATGCCCCAGAGGGAATGAACAGAACCGGGCATCATCAAGTGATTCATCCCGTCTTCCATTCCCAGCTTCTGGCAAACAGAGGCTAGGGACACCATTCCTGCCCATCCTGGCTAATAGCCATGGATGGACCTATCCTCCATGAATTTATCTAGTTCTTTTTTGAACCCTGTTATAGTCTTGGCCTTCACAATGTCCCCTGGCAAGGAGTTCCACAGGTTGACTGTGTGTTGTGTGAAGAAATACTTCCTTTTCTTTGTTTTAAACCTGCTGCCTATTAATTTCATTTGGTGACCCCTAGTTCTTGTGTTATGAGAAGTAGTAAACAACACTTCCTTATCTACTTTCTCTACA
Organism: Gopherus evgoodei; assembly: GCF_007399415.2. NCBI lineage: Eukaryota > Metazoa > Chordata > Testudines > Testudinidae > Gopherus > Gopherus evgoodei. The sequence continues at coordinate 135,739,940 of NC_044325.1, read as the reverse complement.
CCAGTCATGATTTTATAGACCTCAATCATATCTCCCCTTAGCCATCTCTTTTCCAGGCTGAAAAGTCCCAGTCTTATTAATCTCTCCTCATAGGGAAGCCGTTCCATACCCCTAATCATTCCTGTGGCCCTTTTCTGAACTTTTTCCAATTCCAATGTATCTTTTTTGAGATGGGGCAACCACATCTGCACATAGTATTCAAGATGTGGGCATACCATGGATTTATATAGAGGCAACGTGATATTTTCTGCCCTATTATCCATCCCTTTCTTAATTATTCCCAGCATTCTGTTGGCTTTTTTGACTGCCACTGCACACTGAGTGGATGTTTTCAGAGAACTAACCAAGACTCCAAGATCTCTCTCTTGAGTGGGAACAGCTAATTTAGACCCCATCATTTTATGTATGCTGATACCAGAGCATCAGAGTGAAACTCAGGGAAGTGGACATCTAGAACTAGATCTGAAATGTGTGGGAGGAGCCCTTCTTCAGGGCTAAATATATATAACATTTATTTCTCATTGGATGTTTCCATGGTCTGGCTTTACACGCTTTTCACTGCAGTGCTGAAAGATACATTGGGGTGACAGCAAATGAAACGTGGAATTGCAGTGCAATATGGCAGCTATATAGGCTAGTGCCAGTCTGCATATTCTGCCAGTGAAGCCTGGAAGAGACAGCCCTTTTCTCCTTCTCCAGTGCAATTGCCACCATAATGATGCATTTAGTCTTGGGCATCTCTTTCCCTGAAAGATATTGACAGATGGGAGGCCGCCCAGATGCTGACACCCCTGCTGGGTTTTGTTCCTGCCTGATCAGACACTTGGGGCTACTTTTCTAGATTAAAAGCAATGCAATCAACCATCTGGCTCAGCAGCACAGGACACTTCAAAGCAGTCCCCCTCTGCCCATTTTACAACATTGTTTTTTTGCTTATTAAATCCCCTTTATTGCATTCTCCAGCTCATCGCAGGCTCACCTGCAGGCATGTGGTGCCCAATGTCTATTTTTGGATTCGCGCCTTTGTCCCATTTTGTCTTTCAGTCTCTGCTCTAGTCTCTCACGGTCTGTCTCGTTCTGGCTTTTTTTTCTCCTCTCGCCGGCTGACTGCCTTTCACTTTTTCCTGTCATTCCACCTGTATTTTCTCTCCTCTTCCTTTCTTTCTGTCCTGCACTTGGAAGTAAGATATAAAGTGCTTTGAGGGGGAGCTATAAATCCAATCTGGTGGCAGGGAGAGGGTGTCTTTTTGTTTTCAGGGAGGAAATAGGGCTTGTGAGTATGTTGCAGACTCATTCCCCATTCCCTCCTCTCTCGTATTGCCTGTGATGGTTTTATACACAGAGGCACTGCTGAGCCGAGTAATACAGTCCAACAGCAAAAGTCTTGCCAAAAGAGACTTATTCCAAGGGCTTGCTGTCAAGAATGGGAGTCTAGAGAAAACACACACATGCCCTTAAATAAACAGCAGATTCCCTTACAACCCCCCCTTGACCAGTTGGAGCTCAGGTTGTTGCTATACAATAGTGTATTCTGTTCCCTGTGTCCTCTCTCAACTGTGGTGTTTTAATCCCCCCGTATTCAAATATTAGAAATTATTATTAAAGTCTCCCTGATTATCCCCCAGAAGAATGTTAGCATGGTAAGCAAAACCAAACAAAACCAAGCAGGAAAAGTACCATTCAGCACCACTGCTTCAAACGGGGAACCAGAATGCCTGGATTCTCTTCCTTCTGCAGAAGGGAGTGTGGTCTGATAGTTAGAATGGGGCATGGGGTGGCAGGACTGGTTTCTATTCCTATCTCTGTCGCTGCCTCATCAGACTATTTAAGTGAAGTCACCCAAGGCCAGATTTTCACAAGAGCTCAGGGTTAGATTTGCCACTTGCCCTGAGATTTTCAAAGTAATTTAGCATCCAGCAGCTCTCATTGGGATACTATTGGTCAGATTTTCAGACAAGCTCAGCACTCATCATGCATGCTGTCTTCTTTTGAAAAGCTAGTCCTTAACCTCTCTGTCCCTCAGCTTCCCCTTCTGTAAAATGGGCACCATGTCCAGCCTCCCAGGGGTTCTGGCGAGGACTGGTTAATTAATATCTACAAAGTGCCTTGAGACCCGTGGGTGTAACGCTCACTAGAAATACAAACGATTGTGATCACTATTATGGAGAAGAGCAGATAGTCAGCTGCATCCTTCCCAAGGGGGAATGTGTATGTAATTTACAAGCCATTCTTACCCCAGCATGGGTTATTTCTTTTATCTGCCAGGAGTCCACCTTTGGGCTTAGTTAAATAATCCATCTTTTCCCCACCATCAAACACTGGTACTGCAGCCAGAACACTCATCTCTCTGTCCCTCTGGGCCAGATCAGAAAGGGTTAAATCTCCCCTGGGAGGGGATCCTGCCTCCCGAGTGTTCCAAACTTGCTATAGCAACTCTATAGCAACTGGCTTTAAACAACTACTTCGGGATGAATGCAATGCTTGGCTGGACTCAAGCAAGGCCTCTGTGTCTTGCTAGTAAACAGCAGCTCCCCACTGCAGCAGCGGGAGAGGGACTCTGCTGCACCTGCCCGCATCCCTCATCTCTGCTTCCTCTGCTCTCTGGCTTGTTCTTTCCCCCGGTGTCCCGCTGGCCTGCCATGTTCACACTGCAGGTGCCATCATCAGCTTGTGCTGATGAACAGCAGGCTTCTTGTATGGCTCTATCCCACCACAGCATGAAGGCAGCACAGATACAGCAGCACAGGAGGCCACACCATGTCACAGCTGGAGAAGGGGACCACAGACCGGGTGAGGTGGGGTGCGGGGGGACTGGATTCTCTGCTTGATTGTGACCTGCAGCCGGGGGTAGGAGGGCCCAATTTCACGCTGGCTTCACAACTGTCACACTGGAGCGACTCCACTAATGTCAGTGGAGTTACTCCCTGTATTTGCACAGGTCTGACTGGGTTCCAAGCTTCAGCTAGTGCAAATGGCTGTCACTCCAGTGCCTTCTGATTTACACCCTGCAGAAGTTTTGGCCCTACATCCCTCTGTGACTGACAGTCACCATCTTTAAACTGGAGACAATGATAGGGGACCCTACCTTTCTAACACGCTTTGATCTCCGCAGTTAGAAGGTGCTAGGGATGTGCCAAGACATATATATATAAAGACAGGCAGTGTGGTCTAGTGAATAGAGCACTCAGGAGAGCTAGGCTCTATTCTGTTGGCTGACTTTGAAACCAGTCATTTTCTCACCCAGTGCCTCAGTTTCCTCATCCATCAAGTGGTGGTGATGATCCCAACCCTCCTTTGCAAAGTGCTTTGAGATCTAAGATGATAAGAGAGAGGTGTTATCAGCTCTCAGTGGATGGCATCTGTCATAAACAGATAATTAAGGGTTAATGCCTCTTTTACCTGTAAAGGGTTAAGAAGTTCACCTAGCCTAGCTGACACCTGACCAGAGGAACCAATGGGGGAACAAGATGTTTCAAAAGGAAGGAGGGAAGTTTTCCTTTGTTTAGAGTTTCAGTTTCAGCCTGAGTGAAAAAGATCAAGGAACCAGCCTCTTATCAGAGTAGTAAGTTTTAGAAAGGGATAAATAGTTTGTTTATTTTCTTTGTAACTTGTCTTGGTACCATTAAGGAAATTATCAAATTTGGGTATTCTTGTGTGTATTAAGATTTTTGCCCCGGAGAATATCCTCTGTGTTTTGAATCTGTTGTCTGTGAGAGTAGCTGGTATGCCAATCTCTCCCAGAAGGTTTTCTTTTACCTTTCTTTTCTCTAATTAAAAGCCTTTTTAAAAAAAATACCTGATTGATTTGTTCCTTGTTTTTAGATCCAAGGAGGTTGGATCTGGATCCACCAGGAGTTGGTGGGAGAAAGGAGGGGGGATGGTTAATTTCTCCTTGTTTTATGATCCAAGGGGTTTGGATCTGTGTTCACCAGGAAATTGGTGAAGTCTCTCAGGCTACCCAGGGAAGAAAGGTAGTGCTTGAGAGTGGTGGCAGTGATACCAGATCTAAGCTGGTAATTAAGCTTAGAAGTGTCCATGCAGGTCCCCACATCTGTACCCTAAAGTTCAGAGTGGGGAAGGAACCTTGACAGCATCTGAGATGAAGATATTTGTAGCCATGAGGGATGAGATTTTTAAAAGGAGCCAATGAGAGTTAGGCACCCAACTTCCATTGTGTTTCAATAGGATTTGGGCACCTAACGCCCCAGGAAAGGTTGGTCTTGCTCTGCTCTTGCCCCTCCAGGAGGTTGTGAGGGCTTCCTCCTATCTTAACCCTAACCCAGACACCTGCCCTAATCAGGCCTTGTTCTCTCACTGGCTGTGGAGGATTACTTTACACCAGAATCACAGCCCTTCATCGTTAAGGCATAGACACAGCTAATCACTTCAGAGGGGTTTGTTTGCTTCCAGCTGGATAAGACTGTATAAAGCCTTGGGAAAAAGCAGAGGCCACATTCAGTAGATTCCCACCTTACTGAGATTGGAGATCCACACTGCTATCTCAGGACCAAGAAGTCTTACTTGGTAGGGATCCCCCTTCTATCTCCACTGCACCTCTCTGGACCATAATCCTCTGCTTAGACTGACTTCAGGGTGCGCATCTGTTGTGGAGGATGAACTTACTCGATCGCAGTAAGGACCCAGGTTAGAAATGCCAGCAGGTTTCTATTTATGGCATCTTCTGCTGTTTGAACAACAGCAGGTATCTTACCTGGAGTCTGCTACTGCAAATGCTGCATACAGAACTCTCTGGGATGAGCCACTGGAAAGACTGCACCTAGCTTTAACTCCTGGAACCAAAGAAGCCATTTGCTGCAGCAGCCACAGCCCTGTCTGGGGCAGGAACCTTTGATAAGCACATCTTAAAAGGCTCTATGGCAGGGGTGGGCAAGCTTTTTGGCCTGAAGGCCACATCGGGGTTTTGAAACTGTATGGGGGGCTGGGTAGGGAAGGCTGTGCCTCCCCAAACAGCCTGTCCCCTATCCACCCCCTCCCACTTCCTTCCCCCTGACTGCCCCCCTCAGAACCCCCGACCCATCCAACCCCCCCCCCACCCTTTACCATGCTGCTCAGAGCACCAGGACTGGCAGCTGGGCTGCCTGGCAGGAGCTTGCAGCCCCACTACCCAGAGCACTGGTGGTACGGTGAGCTGAGGCTGCAGGGGAGGGGGGACATCAGGGAAGGGGCTGGGTCCTGCAGTCCATAGTTTGCCCACCTCTGCTCTGTGGCAATTCAAAGCTTAGCTCCCATCCAGTCTCAGGGCTGCAGACCAGTCCAAAGGCTATTAGGCACCCCAAAACAAAGTTGGGTGCCTAACTCCCAGCCATGGGCTGCTTTTGATTGAGATGAAGCGGAAAGGAGTTGCAAGAGAGGGGCTTTCCTGTCGGTAGGTTTACTTTCCAGATGTGTGAAGCCACAGAGAAAAAGGAGATGAGGGGAAGAAAAGAAAACTGGAAATCCTATTTCCTTTGTCTCTCCAGGCTAGGGCAACAGCTGCTCTCTGGCTCACTCCTTTAGTCCCTTTCTTCCGATTCAATCTCTCATCAGCTGTGCTGCATCTCTACAGCTCCGCTCCCCTTTCCAGGATGTGCCCTTTTACTGGGCAATCAACCCATTTGGTTTCCTGTAGCTAGGCTGCCCCCCTAACTCCCCTCTTCACGGTTTAACGCTGAGCGGTTCAGTCTGGCTCTCAGCCTGAATATCTGCATACATGTCTGCTGGGCTACTTTCTATATGACTATTTCAGTCATGTATGGACCCCTCTGTATTTTAGCAGCCATGTTTCCCAAATGCTTTTCCAATCGCAAGGGTGCGCCTCTCTGTGTGAACATGTGTTGTGTTGTGTCCTTGAGCATCTGCATGTGTGCATGGAGAGGCTTCCCACGCTGGCAGGGCACCATGGACAACACGGAGGTTCTGAACCCACACCAGTGACCTCAGCATTTCCCATTCTGGCCAGGACGCTGCAAACAAACAACAAACAGTTTTTCTGCATCGGTTCCACAAATGGCCATTCTCCTGCCACCTCCCAGCTCTGGCATGTCTGTCTGCCACTTGAACAGCTCTATGGTGTGGCCTAGCTGGGGTCATAAGGTGATTGACACCTTAAAGCTATCTGCTGCAAGAGAGAATAGGAGCAGGACGCATGCTGCAGTAATGACAGGAGGGACAGAAGGACTTTTTGGAGCAACAGTGTGGTGTCAGAAGGCTATGACTGCAATCAGGAGCAACTAAAATGTTCAGGAGATATAACCCACTCTTGCATGACTTAGGAACATCCTTTGAAGCCATCTTCCCCAGCCATACAGCTCCTACCTTGCACCAGAGTGAAGCCCATTTTGCAGAGGCATAGAAGCCCTGGGTAGCATTTGCCTTCTCATGCTTCCCCCAAGCTCCATGTCTTCTGCTGCTACCTATCCTTCTCCCTGCAGGTGTCACAAGGGACATATCTACCATTACCCATTGGATTCCAAAGAGAGTTGGATCAGGCCCCAAATGATCACATAATTGATTAATAGTGCTGGAGGGATGAAAATGTTAACAAGTTGATAATTTGAGCTGGTTAACATTTGCCCCCAAATTAATTGTTTTTGGACAAACTTTTTAATCAAAAGCTTTGAATTCCAATGAGAAAAACAGTCCCCCTCCCCCGACTTTCATCTCATTTTCTCGTTGAAATTTCAACAAGATTCATCAACAAACCGACTACTGGAAAGTTTCAATGGCAGTGTAACAGCCTGGCTTTGAGCTAGTGACAGTGCCCCCTAGTGGTGCCAAATTGGATAAGGGACAGAGTACTACTGCCCTCTAAAGGAGACCTAGAATGGCTGGGAGGGGAAGGTCCCTAATCTTCTGCCTGCAGCATTGCCCCAGTTGCTTCTTTCTGTTCCAGCCTTGCCAAGACCCATTGCGGTCTTTGAGCTGTTCATATTGCTGACTGAGCACCTGCTTGTACATGCTCCAGCCCTGCATTGGCCTAGATGAGTATTTGCTGCAAATACTCATCTTTGACATCTCCACCAGTGCTTGCCTTGCTCGACCTTTCTGTGATCCCTATTCTGCCACCCTGGGGCTGCTGCCAGAGAGTCACCTTGACTTGAAGTTGAACTCTGGGCTATGGAGCATGGGCATGGGCTCATGCCGCAGCACGGTCAATCAGCAAGTGCCACTGTGGTCCTGCATCACCGAGGTGCTCAGGTCCATTTACAGAATGGCTCTGAGCTGCTTTCAGACCCAGATAATGAAGCTGCTTGCTTAGCATTGATCTTCTGAGAGTGAAACAGCGGCATTTTGGAACCAGGCCATAGAGCTTAATATAATTATGAAGCCAGTGGTGCAGCTTTCAGCCAACCTGGCTTGCAAATGGCTTTATCTCATCTGAGTGGGAAATATATAGTTTCTCTAACTGTCTCAGAGAGAGGTTTTATCTTTAATTGATGCTTGGCCATCAGCCACAAAACCACTATTACTCAGTATTTTACACTGCTTTTTTTCCCCAGTGTTATAGGAGGCCTTTCCCAGCTATAGATTCCCAGGGGCTGAAACCCTCTAGTTCTGTTTCTGATCATCGCATTTCACCATCATTCACAAAAACCAGCCCCCACCTGTGTACATTCTCTCCAGTGTCATTCCCAACATGCGTTACTTGTGAGCTTAAATTAACGTCCCACAAGCTAATTACAACAGTGACCTGGAACACTAGGCAGTGCAATCAGGGCCCCCATGTACACCGCCATTCTGTAACATTTGCTACTCAATCCTTGTCCTGTGCTGGAGAACCTAAACTGTCATTTAAAACTATTAGGGGCTAGATCCTCACCTGGTGCAAATCCATGCAACTCCAGTGGAGCTACATCAGTTCACATCAGCTGAGGATCTGATTCTATATTTCTAGGCCTTATGACTGCAAAAAAGTTTGAATATATGAACTTAATGTTCTTGTATTGTCTTACATAAGAATGGCTGTACTATGTCAGACCAAAGGTCCATCTAGCTCAGTATCCTTTCTACTGACAGTGGCCAATACCAGGTGCCCCAGAGGGAGTGATCCTAACAGGCAATGATCAAGTGATCTCTCTCCTGCCATCCATCTCCATCCTCTGACAAACAGAGGCTAGGGACACCATTCCTTACTCATCCTGGATAATAGCCATTAATGGACTTAACCTCCATGAATTTATCCAGTTCTCTTTTAAATGCTATTATAGTCCTAGTCTTCACAACCTCCTCAGGCAAGGAGTTCCACAAGTTGACTGTGCTGTGTGAAGAAGAACTTCCTTTTATTTGTTTTAAACCTGCTGCCCATTAATTTCATCTGGTGGCCCCTTGTTCTTGTATTATGGGAATAAGTAAACAACTTTTCCTTATCTACTTTCTCCACACCACTCATGATATAGTGCTGTCTTCCTGAATCTGCAGGCAGCTTGACAACAGCTTGGTGAGGTGTGAACAATTCCATTCATTTCAAGAGGTTGTTAACTCTGAAACCTAAACCATTTAAAAAGGTCAACTATTTCCCTGCTAATCATCTTTAAAGAAAGAGCCAGGATGAGTTCTTCATCTACAATCTCATGCTGTCAAGTAGGGAAATTGATATTAAAAACAAAGAACACATAAAACCAGGAATCATTTAAGTGAAGCTGCCATGGAATTTCCAGTCTACTGCACCAAGAGCACTGTGGAACCCAGTTGTCTTGAAGCAGAATCCAGTGACACTGTCATAGAGTCCAGGGACCTGGACACAGAACGTGGGGGACTGTACTGTAGAATAGAGGCCCAGGGTGCTGCAGGTTTATACAGGGTCTTGGATGCAGTTTTATAGGTGCAGTGGGTTTGGCTGATAACCAGATGGATTCAGTGAGCTTGCACAAAGGAAAGGCAGAGACAGTGACACATCAAAGAACCAAATTTCAGCTCCCAGATCTCTTTATTAGAACTCTAGTACTGCTTGACAGGAAGAGGCATGTGTACAGCATATAAGGTATTGGGATTAGTATTGTCTTTGTCACAGAGATATGTAACAGCATTAGAAAGAAGCTAGCCATATCAGGCCAGCCGATCCACCTGGTCTCTGCTATTGCATGCAGTCATTGACTACTCTAGTATTGCAACTTGGACTTCTTCGAGGCTTTTCCACCCCAACCCCATGCACCTCAGGAGCCATCATCCAATGGGTCCCAAACCAATCCCAGGAGCAGCCTCTTTTAGAGAAGGAGTCTGTACATTGGAGGAGGCTGGAGCAAACGTCAGAATCTAAAAATAATAATTAAAAAAATAGTCCACAGCTACAGCTTGGTGGATGGACACGGTGACAGCACAGATGGTGCCTGCGACAGGGCGTCTGTGATGAGCAGCTGACACCCAGCTATGGTCGTCTGCAGCGAGATCCGGTCGCCGTCTAAGTTACTACAGCAGAACGACAGCAATCACGCCGGCCAACGGGTCAGTCAACGAATGACGGGGAGCGAGAGGGTTCATTGGAACAGTCAGACAGCATAGGAGTTGTTAATGGTGTCGTCAGTAGGGGCGGGGCGAGGACCGCGGTACACGTCAGACAGACGGTCGTACGACACATGCACAACAAGCAAGGTTACGGCGTTGCAGGAAAATCCACTCGTCCCCCTCTTTGCTCGCCCGCCGTAGGTACAATTAGACCTGGCAAATGATCTGAGCAAACCCCAGCTTCCAAGGGAGTCAGAGGGGATTCGACAGTCCTGCAAAAACAAGGATTTTCAGAGTCTTTCACAGCAAAGAGATCTCTGCCCATGTGGCTGAAAGCAGACAAATGTGGCCCCACTAACTCGTCTTTTGTTCTCTCTGCCTGCCAGCGCATGACCAAAGCTTTAAGAGGAGGTGATGACCTCAGCTTGGGGATAATTAGAAGACAGGACATCTTTGCAGCTCTCTGTGTTTAAAGGACACTGACATTAAACACACCATGGTACACTCTCTCCTCTCAGCACTTCCTGCTCAGGGATTTAAATAAATAAAAATAGAGGCAGGAGATCCATGTGCCTTGTGGATCCAGAAAGAGGGATGCTTTGAAAGGATGATTCATTCAGCTTTCTAAAGCCTGGGTAACACTGAAGCCACCCAGACAGAACAGATGGTAGTTTGAGTGAGTCAGAGGGAGAAGGCTTAAGCTAAATGAAGGGCTGACATCACCCAGGATGAGCACCCCTAGGGTTGGGTACAATACAATCACTCTGCAGTTAGAGTCCCACCCCCTAGCTGAGCATCCCTGGGCACTGGATGAGCCTCAACCTGACTAGGACTCAGAAGAGCAGTGGTTCTTAACCTTTTCATAGAATATCAGGGTTGGAAGGGACCTCAGGAGGTCATCTAGTCCAACCCCCTGCTCAAAATAGGACCAATCCCCAACTAAATCATCCCAGACAGGGCTTTGTCACACCTGACCTTAAAAACCTTTAAGGATGGAGATTCAACCACCTCCCTCGGTAACCCATTCCAGTGCTTCACCACACTTAGTGAAATAATGGGTCTTAATATCCAACCCAGACCTCCCCCACTGCAACCTGAGACCATTACTCCTTGTTCTGTCATCCAGCACCACTGAGAACAGCCTAGATCCATCCTCGTTGAAAGCAGCTATCAAAGCCCCCCTCATTCTTCTCTTCTGCAGACTAAACAATCCCACTTCCCTCAGCCTCTGCTCATGTGCTCCAGCCCCCTAATCATTTTTGTTGCTCTCAGCTGGACTCTTTTCCAATTTTTACACATCCTTCTTGTAGTGTGGGGCCCAAAACTGGATGCAATACTTTAGATGAGGCCTCACCAATGCTGAATAGAGGGGAATCATCATGTCCCTCGATCTGCTGGCAATGCTCCTACTTCTACAACCCAAAATTCTGTTTGCCCTTGTTGCCAAGAAGGCTAACTGTTGACTCCTATCCAGCTTCACATTCACTATAATGCCTAGATCCCTTTCTGCAGAACTGCTGCCTAGCCACTCGGCCCCTAGTCTGTAGCAATGCATGGGATTCTTCCGTCCTAAGTGAAGGACTCCGCACTTGTCCTTGTTTAACTTCAGATTTCTTTGGCCCAATCCTTCAATTTGTCTAGGCCCCTCTGTATCCTATCCCTGCCCTCCAGCATATCTACCACTCCTCCCAGTTTAGTGTCATCTACAAACTTGCTGAGGGTGCAATCAGTGCCATCCTCCAGATCATTAATAAAGATATTGGACAAAACCGGCCCCAGGACCAACCCCTGAGGCACTCCGCTTGATACCAGCTGCCAACTAGACATGGAGCCATTGATCACTACCCATTGAGCCCAATGATCTAGCCAGCTTTCCATCCACCTTATAGTCCATTCATCTAGCCCATACTTCTTTAGCTTGCTGGCAAGAATACTGTGACCCCGTATTGCTACAATTAGTTTAGGGACCTCAGTCCCAACTAGCCACAAAGAAAGAGGAGGTAGCTGGTAGCGATCCCATGCTACAGAGTACCATCACCCCTCATGGTGCTCCCTGAGGGCTGGCCACATAAGTACCCTTACCTTGGCTAAGAATGCCTGGGGCCAGATAAGGTACCAGCCTGCATGGATCCCAGGATTGCACATGCCCCTCTAGGCCTATGTTTCTACTGACAACTCCCTGCATCTTCCCACTGCCTGGGCCCAGATTCCTAGCTGCCCCTGAGTTCACATCAGGCTGAGTGGAGCTGGTAAATAGCTGGCAATCCCCTGGGGTCCATACCTAGCTAGTTAGCCTCAGTGAGCCCATGTGAGGTTTGAGAAAAGAAGTTGCTATTGATTGTAGTCAGGAAATTCAATAAGGGAACAGATCCTGCAGGAGACCAAAGCTATCAAGGCCCCTGCTTATATGATTCCAGCTAATAAACTGACCAAAATGACTAACAGCAGAATGGGAGTATGATTCTTTTAGAAAAGAGCCTTCACCTTAACATAAAAGGTCACATATTTCCTTAACAGGATATTTAAGGAACAGTCTTCCTAGGTCATCAATACAGCACACTCCAAAATCACTTCAGACCCCTCATTGCCACAGAATACACCTGATACTCCATGCATAGTTGGGTCTGGATGCTGAGGGAACCCACCATGGGACAGATTCTGTTCCCATCTATGCTGGTGTAAGCTGGAGTAACTCCACTGAAGTGAGCAGAACCACATTGACACTGGTGGAAATATGATCAGAGTCCAGCCCCGTGATTTGAGGCATTTTACTCTCCTCATCAGGGTAGTGTTATTGCCATGGGAAAGGCAGGATTATCCACAGATGGGCCAGATCCTGATCATGGAAGATTAAGGTTGGAAGAGATTTTAGGAGGTCATCTAGTCCAATCCCCTGCTCAAAGCAGGACCAATCCCCAACTAAATCATCCCAGCTAGGGCTTTGTCAAGCCAGGCCTTAAAAACCTCTAAGGAAGGAGATTCCACCACCTCTCTAGGTAACCCATTCCAGTGCTTCACCACCCTCCTAGTGAAGCAGTGTTTCCTAATATCCAACCTAGACCTTTCCCACTGCAACTTGAGATCATTGCTCCTTGTTCTCTCATCTGCCACCACTGAGAACAGCCAAGCTCCATCCTCTTTGGGACCCCACTTCAGGTAATTGAAGATTGCTATCAAATCCCCCCCACTCTTCTCTTCTGCATCCTAAATAATCCCAGTTCCCTCAGCCTTTCCTCATGTCATGTGCCCCAGACCCCTAATCATTTTCATTGTCGTCTGCTGGACTCTCCAGTTTGTCCACATCTCTTACACTGATGTAAATACAACTCAATGGACTTCCATGAAGTTATGCCAGATCAGACTTTGTCCTGAGAATTTGTCACTTTTCCCACTGCCTGATCTGCACAGCACAGGATGGTATATTCAGATAGGGAGGGTGTTTTCATTGGATTGGTCTCCTACTACCTTGCCTTCTTGGGTACTTAAACACCAAAAGATTGACGCTCCAATTCAGCAGAGGTCAAGCGTAGGCTCACTTTTAAGCATGTAACTGTCTTATTGGAGTCACGGGGATTACTCACACTCTTGAAGTAAGTGCTTTAAACCCAGCTCCTGAAAAGTACTTGGGCCCCTAACTTCTGTTGATTTCAATGAAGTTAGGAGCTTGGATACCATTGAGGATGTGGGCTTAGGACCTGAAAGAATAGCTTGGACTTCCAAGCAAAAGAAAATACTGGGACCAGGAGGCTGGGCTCTCAATAGGGTTGCCAATTCTGGTTGGATGTATTCCTGGAGATTTGATCACATGACATGATCTTTACTTCCTGGAGACTCCAGGTCAATCCTGAAGGGTTGGTAACCCTAGCTCCCTAAGAAGCTCTAGCTAGTCAGGAAAGTGTTTAATGTATCATAGAGGTGGGATCCAAGTTTTCCAGATGTTCCTGGCATTCTGAGATCTGGGGAGGGGCGGGGTCAGATTAGGCGGAATACTGAGAAAGGAGCATGTGCAAATTCCGCTTTTGGGTCTCAGGGATGTTTGGATCCAGTTCAAGTACATAATGCAACTATGACTGCCCCATGCACTATGTATGTGAACAACGCATTGGGAAGAGGCATGAATGAGATCTACACACAGGTGACAAACACATGAACGTGACCTCAGAATAGGTCAGTGCGATGAAAAAAAATGGACCATGGATCCTTCCTCAGGGCCTGTTGCTCTGCAGAATGGCAGGTGCAATGCCACTGAGCAGCCACCTTTCCCGTATTAATCACGGTCCATCTGATTACATTCTTGCTTTCTCCAGGGTGCAGGGTAGGAATGTACAAAGGCTGTCTGTCTTCACCCTGGGGGTCACTGCGGGAAAGGCAGTTACAGTGGGAAATGACCATGATCCTTGTTAACTCACATCCTGGGAGGAGAGCAGAGCTGGCTCCACTTGTGTGGGCGAGAAGGCAACATTCAACCATAGAAATGAATGGTATGTCCCTGCCCACAAGTGGCTTTCCAGAGGGGAAGAAAGGCCCAGTAAGCAGGGCACTTGGGTTACATGGGATCAGTTCCCTGCTTTGCCACACATTGCCTTGGGCAAATCGCTCAGGCCCAGATTTTTTAAAGGTATTTAGGCACCTAACTCCCATTGATTTCTGGAGGAGATGGCAGTGAGGGGCCAGTGACAAGGCTGGGCTCTGCCCTAGGACACAAGCCTCTACCTGCCCCACCCACCCAGGGGCCCCGCTTTCAGTGGGAGTTATGTAATAGAATTAATACCAGTCAACATGGGTTTATGGAAAATAAATCCTGTCCAACTGGTAATCTCATCAAAAAAGATACCCAGTTTAATAAAGGCAATAGTGATGATGAACTATACTTAGACTTCTGTAGGCATCTGACTTGGTACTGCATGGCATTTTGATTAACAAAACTACAATGATATAAAATTAACATGGCACATATTAAATGGCCTCAATTGCAAGTGAGGAATTATTGAGTAGATGTGTTTCTAGTGGGGACCTATTCTTGGCCCTACGCTAGTTAACATTTTTAGCAGCGATCACCGAGAAAACATAAATGAAGTCTGCAGAGGGCACAAAACTCGGCAGAGTGGTAAATAATGAAGATCGCAAGTTAACGATATACAGTGATCTGGAACACTTGGTAAACTGGGCATAAGCAAGCAAACAGTGCTTTAATATGGTGAAATGTAGATGCATACATCTAGAAGCAAAGACTGTAGGTCCTACTTTCAGGATGGCGGATTCTATCCTGGGAAGCAGCGAGTCTGAAAAAGATTTGGGGGTTGTGGTGGATAATCAGTTGAACAGAAGCTTCCAGTGTGATACTGTGGTCAATAGAGCTAATGTAATCCTTGGATGCATTCATAGGGGAATCTGATGTAAGAGTAAAGAGATTATTTGACCTCTGTATTTGGCACTAGTGAGACTGCTGCTGGAATCTTGTGTCCAGGTCTCGTGCCTGCAATTCAAGAAGGATATTGATCTCTGACCCCTCTCCTATTGAAGAACCACAAGAATGATGAACGGTTTAGAAAACTTGTCTTAAAGCGAGAGACTCAAAGAGTTCAATCTATATAGTTCAACAAAGAGACGGTTAAGGGGAGACTTGATTACTGTCTATAAGTACCTACATGGGGAACAAATATTAAATGATGGGCTCTTCAATCTACCAAAGGAAGGTCTAACACAGTCCATTTGTGGAAGCTGAAGCTAGACAAATTTAGACTGGAAATATTTAATAGTGAGAGTAATTAGCCACTGGAACAATTTACCAAGGATTGTGGTAGAATCTCCATCACTGGCAGCTTTTAAATCAGGATTGGATGTTTTTCTAAAAAAACATCTGCTCTAGGAAATATTTTAAGGAAGTTCTCTAACCTGGGTTATGCAGGAGGTCAGACTAGATCACAATGGTCTTGTCTGGCCCTGGAATCTATGAACCAAATAGTGTTAAACATATGGATCCTAATCTTTCTGTTCCCCCTATGTACAATGGAGATAACAGCACTACACTGGCTGCTTACCAGAGGTGCGGTGAGGATAAATACCTTATGGAATGTGAGGTGCTTAGATGCTATGACATGGTTAGTACCTTAGATCAGTAGAGAGCACCCCATGTGATTGTTTCCTGAGTCTGCCCATCAAGGGCTGCTTTCTCTGGAGAGCAGCAGTTTGAAGCTAAACCGCCCACAGAAATTCTAGCGGCAGCTTCCTTGATGCGGGGGCAGCTTGTTAACAGTACATTAATGTGTGCCAGACCAGACCCTTTATGAAATCACAAGGGTCTTCACTCAAATACATCTCTGTTCCTTTCACTAGGAGTCTCCTCCACGTGGGCTATTTGAACTGAATCTCCATCGAGACACCAAAGATTGCAGCTTAGGCTTTTCTATTCCTTGTTTGGTTTCTTTAAGGTTAGGGATGACCTATATTCCCCAACATAAAAAAAAAAAAATCCTTTTAGCCTCAAAAGCTGCAGTGGCAGAGATCAGTCTGCAGATTAGCTGGAGCAGTCTGCCATGTGCCTGCTATATCTCACGGCCTTCATGGGCACAGCACACAGACTGCTGGGTGCCAAGAAGTAGGGCAGGATGAGGGGGGACTGCATCTTGCACAGGGATCAATGCAGAAGCAAAGCTTTATTTTGCAACCCAGCGAGCAATTAAAGGGTCTGCTGAGCTTTTCTATTGCCTGGATGGATCTCAGGGAACTGTTATGTTGAAAGGTGCTAATGGCTGCCCTCAGGAGGGTCTTTGATCCAGGGCTGCCCGGGGAGAGGGGAAGTGGGGCAATTTGCCCCAGGACCCGGGCCCCACAGGGGCCCCCACGAGAGTTTTTCAGGGCCCCTGGAGCAGGGTCCTTCACTTGCTCTGGGGGGCCCTGGAAAACTCTTGTGGGGCCTGGTCCCCTGGAGCTTCTTCTGCTCCAGGTCTTCAGCAGAGGGGGATCCTTCTGCCTTAGGGCAGAAGGACCCCCCCCCCACCAAATTACTGCTGAACCAGGGCCCCCCCCCCACCAAAGACCCCAGACCCCCTGAATCCTCTGGGTGGCCCTGCTTTGATCCAAGGACAATCATAGACCTCTAAACTCAGTGGTTACATGACTCAATGGAAGGAGCAATTAAGCCCATTTTTATAGCAGACATCTACGAACAATGCAGGGACTGCCCAAGGCACATGACTGGTTGCAGCTCAGCTGTGTGGGCTGAGTTTCCCTGACTGCCAATGTAGGAGCTAGGAGATTGATTTTGCAGCCTGTGTGTTGGAAGCAGGAAACCTAGAGAAGCAGTTGTGAGCAAGACCCTTACAGGAAGCAGAAAGACAGAACTTCCTGGACACAGAGCTCACTGGAGTGGCAGGTGTGAGGGTTTCTGAGGTCCTGCTGTTTGCTTGATGCTATGAGTTAAGTAGTTTGTACCTCTCATTCTAATGATCCCAACCCTATAAGGCCCTGAGTATTGGCCAAGCAGTAGGCCAAAAAGACAGTGAAAATTTTGGCCCCATTGGGGGTACTGAGCAGTTAGAAATTGGCCCTACAAACAGATCTCCATGCCTGATGGCTACGTTCTGATAGGATCTTACATCCCCTGCTGGGAAAAGACAAGCTAGCTCACATGCACCAAAGCCATGAGTGAGGTACGCTGGCTGCTCTCATGCAAGGAAAGACATGTCACCAGGAAGATCAGCCAACATGCATTATACATCTAAAAATCTCCTTTTTAAAATCCCTCCTGCTGTTTGTCAGGGTGGGAACCGCCAAGATAGCAGTTGTGGGAAGTTAAAGAACTTGAGAAGTAGCAAGCTCAGTAATGAATATCCTTCAGCTTTGAAAACCTTGGGATTTGTTAGGGAAGCACGAAACACAGGGATCAGGGGTTAGACTAGAAAAAAATAGGAGGGGAAAAAACTCCAAGAATATTTAAACCACTATAACAATCACCCTAGATGGGTTATCTTCAGGGACTGAACCCAGGAGCTCTGGATCTAAGGGCATGTACTGCTAGATGATAAATAATCAGCCCCATTCACTCAGCCAGTGTAATTTAAATCTTCTTCCACAGTCTGACCACTAGAAGGGGACAAAGACTGACTTAGCTCACATGGTACGTAACTAGGCTAGGATGGATTACTGATTTTTTTTTTTTAAAATGTAAGTGTTGGTAAAAAAAAACCAAACCAATATCATTGCCCAGACAGATACTAACAAGGAGTATTTCCACCAAAGTTGACAGCTAGGCAAAATAAGAAAAATGCTGCTTGAGAACATCAAGTTTGATTTAAGGCAGCTTACTGCATACGTTTTGACAGGACATTGACAAATTTGTGTTTTAAGGGTTATAAACCCTTAACTTTTGAATCTCCACATCTACTGCCATTAAATCATTGTCTGACCCACTCAATTTCTGATAACTGTGAATGTTTAAATAGATAAAACTAGAAAAAATGCTTTAAAATAAAATCAATGTTAAAATGATAGAGGAAAATAATAATTCGATTCTGTCAAGCCTATCCCTAAATCAATCCCCAAACCCAGAGGCTGTCTTGTCTGGGATAAAATATATCATCTCCAGCTCCAAGCACAGGTCTCTATCACCTGAGCTAATTCTCCATTTCCTGGTAGAAACAGCATGCTTTTATGCTTTATGTGGATTAGCCACTAGAAGGGGTCAGGACATGCTCAATTGACGAGTTACGTTCATCTGTAAACAATATGTGTGGGAGAAAAATGATTTTGGTTACTTCAGAGGTTTTCTGCTTTAGTGCTATTCTTCTGGCCACCCCCTCGGCCAACACACTGGGACTGAATCAGTGACCTTCAAAGCTAAAAGCCTAGATAACAAGCCGAGGCTCTGTAGCCAGAGGCTGTAACAACTAATATCCTCTGTGGATCAGGCACAGAGAAGGACCCATAAGACACTCTCACCACTGTCACATTATCTTGTGGCAATGAGTTCCACAGGCTAATTGTGTGATGTGTAAATAAAAATAACCTAACACCATGATCTTCAGGTGAAGCCCCAGTGCTCTTTCCTGAGGGTGTATCTCCCTGTGATATAACTGATCCCATGCATGCAGTGAAGTGCCATTTATAGTAAAAGAGATGACGTTATAGGCTTTAATAATCTCTTTGCTCATACTGAGAAAAAAAAAAGTGTCCTCCAAAGCTGAATGGGGAATAAACTAACTCTTGCTTTGACGATAGATATTTCTCCAGAAAATCTGGAGACAGGAGGGAGTTCTCAGTCCTTGGCAGTACAGTAGAGCCAGGAGCTTAAACCGGAGTGAGATCAGAATCAACATTAGTGTAACGCAAGTGGAGCCACTCCCAGTTTACTCCTGTAAGTAGCAGCAGAATCATGCCCCAGGCTTCTAATCGAAGAAACGTGGCTCCTCAAAGGGGGCTTTTCTCCTCTGTTTATCTTCTAAAGTCCTATTTCTTACTCCATGTGAATTCCCCTAATTTCAGTGCTCACTAAATGTAGGGCCCAGGTTATGGAGCTCCTGCCTGCTTTCCCCACTGCCCTGTCCTCTCACCATCCTACCCCAAACTCTCTTCTCTAAGGAGCCTTATACCCCATCTTACAATGAAACCAAGACTCAATGGGACCCTCCATTGTCATCCATAGGGTGAGCGATGCAAATGACCAAACTTCTTCACCCTAGTCCTGCCCTGCCTGCTCCCCTTTATCTGTTGCTTCTTTCTGCAGCTAGTGTCTTAATTTAGGACCAGGTGGAGAGGCCTTTTCCACCCTGTTTTACACTTATGCATACAAGTAACTCCATTAAAGTATACTGGGAGTCAGTGATGCCTAATGCGGAGGGCATTGGATGGGGAATCAGACAGACCTGTGTTCTGCTCCTGGCTCTGTCCCTGACTTGTTGCGGGACCCGGTCAAGTCACTTCCTCTCTGTTTCCTTTGTCTATAGCTCCTTGGGGCAGGGGCTGTCTCTTGCTATGAGTGTCTGCAGCACGCAAGATCCAGGTGGTATGGAGACAAAAATAAACTCTGTGCCTTGGATTTTAAGTCCTTCTGGGCAGGGACTCCATCTTTGTTTTGCAAAGCACCACGTACATTTCTGATGCCTTGTATACAACAAATAATTACAAGGCATGATATGGGAAAATGAGCTTTGTAAGCTTCCCACCCACACAGCTCTATCAATACATTTCAGCCCTGACCTGCAGTACTCCCCGCTGTTCCAGTGCTGGGCTCCCACATACAGCTCTGCCTATGCTCCTCCTTTTTCCAGCAGGATCTCTGGTTTTCCTAGCTTGTACCACCCACACAGCTCTGCTAATCAGCCCTGACCCGCAACTCCCATTGCCCTCACCGAGCTCTGCTGCTGCATCTCAGTCCTGACTTCCCAGTCCCTCCCATAGCCCAGTCCTGGATCCCATCTTGGGCAGAGAGAGAGAGAGAGAGAGAGAGAGAGAGAGAGGCTGCTTATTTCTCTACAGGCAAACCTGACCACCCAGCCCTGCCTATGCTGAGCTCTGCCTATGTCACACAGCTCTGCCAGGTCCTGACGCCCCATGACCACCCAGCTCAGCCAAATCAGATACCTGATTTACAACACTCATTATCCTGTTCCAGACCCCTGCATTGGACAGGATGGTATGATGCATTCATGGTGATGAGTGGGATTTTTGTGACAGGGATTTAGCACTAAAAAATTTCATGTGTCGTCATTGCTTACAAAAGGAGATTCAAACGAGTGATGGAAGAATCTCTAAACGGGTTTGGAATTTGGAGCCATACGAGTTTCCAGAAGTTTGGCGGCTTCGCTGAGCCTCATCCAAACTACGGGGGTTACAAGTCTGTCAGTAATGTCCCAAGAAGAAGATCCCTGGGAGGTAGGGTGACCATATTCCCCCCCACAGGGAAAAATGGGCTATGCTTATGTGGTGTCCCAAGTCCTCTCCCCCCCATGTGTGGAGCTGGTGTTGCTGCTCACACGAGCCCTGCCTGGTGGGGCTAGCATTGCTGCTCCCACACACGCATTTCTCCTCACCCTCCTTTTGACAAAAATGGGTATTTGTCCCATTGATCAGTTGGCAAGAGCAAATGGGACAAATGTCCACTTTTGCCAAAAAAAGTAGGGATGGCTGGGACAGGGCTTAAAAAAGGGACTGTCCTGGCTAAAATGGGACATGCAGTCACTCTACTGGGGGTTGCCATTCAGGAAAGCAGCCTTTCACTCAGGATTCCAGGGATTTCTGCATCCATCCTGAACCATACTAGGAGGCTCAGATCAGTAAAAATGAAAGCAAAAGCCTTTCACACCTCCAAAAAGAGTTGGTTCAGAGATGGCCCCCCAAGACCCAGTTCTTCTATAGATAGAAAGAAAGATCCATTGATTTACCCCAGCAGAGGATCCAGCCCAGAGTTGGGATTCAGAACCAAACTTCGTTGGTCAGCACTGGGATTCTGATCCGTTCCCACCCCCAGCAAACATTCAGGTGGATTTTCACAGGAGCAGTTTTGCTCCCTCATACCTTACTGAAACCCAGATGTCCCAAAACCTAGAGCACTAGTAACCCATAGGGCTCTAGTCTGTGGCAAAGCAGAGACCTGAACCCATGTCTCCCAAGTCTGAGACAATTTGTTTCCCTGCTAGGAGGCTCTGTCCATTTGCCTCAGACCAGCCCAGTCCCCCAAAGAACGGGAAGGCCAGCCACAAAGCTCGTGAGGCTGTATGAAAACCTCTGAGCCACCACGTTGGGCAGATTCCATTGGAATTGCAAGCAGAGTCTGTTATCCAAGTGAAGAGAAGATCTCAGAGGAGGCTGTCAGGAATAGGATAACAGCTCACGCCTCCAGCTGATGGAACTGGTGGGGTGTCAGGGCTCTAGATAGGGATGAAAGGGGGAAGTGTCCTAGGCTAGCAGCGGTGTGGGGTAATCCAAGATACCTGCAGGACCCCAGCACTTGGCAATACCACTCCTGTCTGGATGGGGAGAAGATTGAGTCTGGACCTTGACTTGGGAGTGATCTCCCAGGAAAAGCCAGCTGTAGCCAGGGGCAGAGCTTCTGCTCAAAGCATCCCCTCTCACCTGTGCAAACAACACCCTGCCCTGCTTGTGAAGAAAGGGGCAGTGTTTAAAAGATTCCCGTTGTCCTTCAGTGCAGCTAGGAACACTCCAGCCTGCTCTATTGATTTCTCAGGACACCACTAAGCTTTTAGCTCCCCCAGCTTCCTTTACCTTCCAAGCTGTTTTTGCATCAAAGTCGTGATTGTCCAGGTCCCCCAGCGACTTGCCTTTGAAAACAGCTTCCCTAGTTTGAGAAATTAACCCAGCTAAGAAATAAATAGCAACAAAGGACTTTGTTTAGGCCCATCACCAGACAACAATGCCAAGAGTGCAATCTGCTTTCATAGAATTATTATTTGTATTATGGCAGACACTATCGTGGCCCCGACTGAGACTGGGGCCCCTCACTGCGCCGGGCCCTGCACAGGCCCTGACCAAGGTCAGGGGCCCGTAAGACTATATAGTCCCTGCCCCAATCTAAATAGACAAAGCAGAATTCTTCTCAGAACAGAGAGAACTATTTAATGACTTGCCCAAGGTCCCATACAGAGTCTGTTGCAGATCCAGGAATGGCACCCAACTCTCCAGAGCCCAAATTCAGTGCCATGGCCACAAGGCCAGCCTTCTACTCTGAAGCAAGCTACCCCAAGTGCCCCACACAGCACGCTGTCATAACAGCAGATTCTCACTGAAGTGACCACATGCCCCGGAATGGGAGCAGGATCGGGTCCTTATGTTATTTGCTACAGTAATGTCTCCTCAGGTGCAATCCCAGTGCACTGCCCACTGTCATAGCTTGGAATCCTCCATGGGCATGTCTACGGTGTAACCAGAGGTGTGATTGTAGTGCAAGTAGAAATACCTGTGCTGGCTTTACCCGGGCTAGCATGGCAAAAATAGCAATATAGACATGAGAGTACATGCCTCAAACTCAAAAAACAATTATTCACACAGCTCGACCCACGCCACATTGCTCCGATCGTGCGCATCCTACAATAGATCACCTGCTTTTGTGGTTCTCTTTGTCAAAGAACCTGTCTGAGCAGACAGAGCAGCTCAGGAAATGCTGGAACCTGAACCCACTCAAGCAAAACCAGCACAATATGAGCATGGACAGGAGCCAGAAACCTTCACAGATCCTTTCAAATGTAGGGAAGCCAATCTTGCTGGTTGAAAGGAATGGAGACGTTTTCTTGTCAAGAGGTTTTCAAAGTTGAAACAACAAGTGCTGGGTCCTCAGGGGGAGCGGAATGCTGGATGCTCAGCACTAAAAGGCACAAGCCTCTGTCACTTGAGTCAAATGCTCCTTGGCAGCTGTAGTAGGCTCTTATCCTCGTGAGAGCCAGCCACTAGAGGAAGATAAAGCCAGCCTGGGTTCATGTGGGTTACATGAACATTATTGCCCTCTGGATACCACACAGTTCTCCCTTGGAGACAAAACACTTGCCGGGGTGGAAGAAAGTCCTAGCAAGGGAAATCGCACCTGAGATTTCTAAGCAGCTTCTCCCGCTTCCTCTGCTGAATATCATTACCCAGGCTTCCAGACCTTAGAATCTAACTTTAATCTTTCAGATACATGGCTCTGAAGGAATTTTTCTTTCTAGATATGGAACATGATACTTTCCGGGACCATTTTCCTTCATCCCTTTCATTTTATTTCAGCAAACTATGACAGCCTCTAAAACTGCAGGAATTAAAATACCCAAAGCAGCTCTCTCAGCAACCTATTTTCTGAAGTCACTTCGCAGTTGCATCCCCTGGGCTTGCCTTGTAAGTAACATCTGTTGTTTATGGTTGGGATTTAAAATGGGTTCCCATTAACACATCACAGAGATGGGACAAAAAACACACCTATAATCCCTCCCCCCATCCCATAAACCACATGCTGTTACTTTAAAGCATCCATGTTCCTTGGGATTTGGATGTCTAAGGTGCCCATGGCACTGTGTGTCCTAGGTATATTGATAAATTACTTATATTTCCCCTTTGCAGTTTTAGCTGCTATTTGATATACTGATACAGTGCTGTAATTCTTTTCTTCCTATCCTGAAGTGCCATTTATTGTTGCACTGTGCTGTTGAGCAGCTGCTGTGTTCCACCTGAGAGGTGGCTGCATTTCAACAGTCAGAAAATGGCCCTTGTATAAGTGTGTTGTCAAGTGCTTTGTGGTCCTTCTGGAGGAATCATTACTTTCCATTGGGTTGTGGCTGGGAGGCAAGAGCCTGGCATAACAAGAAGCTATTGTCCAGAAAGCTGGAGGGGGACAACCCAAATCATATATCAGTAGCTTAAAGTTTAGCTAGAGAGCTCTCTCTTTATTCTAGGACTGCATCTTATACCAGTGGTTCTCATGCTAGGGCTGCCGCTTGTTCAGGGAAAACCTCTGGTGAGCTGGGCCGGTTTGTTTACCTGCCGTGTCCACAGATTCAGCCAATCACAGCTTGCCGCTCCAGGATGATGGGGGCTGCAGGAAGTGGCAGCCAGTATGTCCCTCGGCCCGCGCCACTTCCTGCAGCTCCCATTGGCCTGGAGCAGCGAACCACAGCCACTGGGAACTGTGATCGTTGGAACCTGTGAACGCGGCTGATAAACCAATGGGCCTGGCCGGTCAGGGGATTTCCCTGAGCAAGCAGCGGCCCTAGTTTGAGAACCACTGTCTTATACCACATTTGCCTTTGCTCTCTTATTTCCTCATAGGCATTGCTTAACTGACATTTTTTATTGTCATTAAATAGGCACTGCAGATTTTTACTGGCAGTGCTGGGGAAGCCTGGCACAGACTGTTTCTGGGCAATGCAATTATTTTCATAACACATCTATTTCTTGTCCAACTTATCGTTAGGTCTTTCCATTTTCTCAGCTCCTTCAGGACTCTGAGAAACGGAGCAATACTTTGCACATATCTTTCTTCCTGGGATCTAAAAGGGCTTCACAAGTATTAAACATACATGGAGGTTCTGGAAATTAGTTATCCAGAAGAAGAAGAAGAGCTGAAAGTGACTTCCTCAAAGTCATGCTGAAGGCGGCAGTGGAGGAGTTGGTAAAGGAATGTAGAATTTCTGGTGCCCAGTGCTCATACAGGCACCCAGGCACCAGAGTGATGAGCGTGTCAGCACTTCGGTGGCAGGGATCATCTGTTTTTCCCCCGTGTTTGTACAGCACATAACACAGTGGAGTCCTGTTTTGGAGCAGTAATAGGGACTAATGCATAGAGTCAGGATAGAAGATAAGCTGGCTGGCTGCACACACTCATCATTTGTGTTAGAATAGTGCCAAGTCCAGGGTCCCATTGTGCCTGTACCCAGTGAGAGAGAGTCTCCCTTCTGAAAGGCCTTGCAAGCTGAAGAGACCAGACAAGGAAAGGATGCAGAGACTTGCCCCAGGCAGATCAGTGATTAAGTTGAGAAGAGACCCTAGGAATCCTGCCAACCCTCCTGTGCCTTCATTATTGGACCATGCTACCCCACACCTTGATGGACTGCGTCTCTTTTCTGCCATCCACACCAGACCATCACATGGTTTTCCAAGTGGGAGTTTGAATCTACAGCAGTGTGCCGGCAGGTGTGTCCTATGGGTCATGTATGTAGATGTGGGGGTTGTGCCTGGGTATAGGTATGTGCAAACACAGTATATGCATAGACAGGCCTTGTGCAGTGTACTGCATCAGTGTGAGTGCGCACTGCTTGAGGGGAAGTGTATCCTTTGCATGCAGTGCTGATGCATTGTGGGTGTCATTAATGTATGGCTGAGTGCTCATATATAGACACATGATGGGTCTTTGTGCAGTGAGTGTGTACGCACCTTGGATGGGCCTGTGTG
Source organism: Gopherus evgoodei (assembly GCF_007399415.2). NCBI lineage: Eukaryota > Metazoa > Chordata > Testudines > Testudinidae > Gopherus > Gopherus evgoodei. The sequence continues at coordinate 135,714,629 of NC_044325.1, read as the reverse complement.
CACAATGTATGTATGTACTGAATTTCAGTGCAGCGAACATGTGAACTGTAGCAATCCTAGCCATTTCCAGGGCCTGCCTAGGGTGTGAGGGGGAGAGAAGGGGAATTTAACATACTCAGGCACCATATTTTCAGCAGCATTGACTTAATAAGGCATCTGTTAATATGAGGGAGTTTGAGAAATTACCTTGGATCCATAAACAACTTCAGGAAAAAAGTTACCAATCTAAATTTTGTGAAAATATTCTGATCCCAACACAGCTCCAATCAGGCTTCTAGCTTCAGAGCCCTGCCACAAGGGCTAATTGCAGCTGATTAGCCACAGCTGGTGTGACTCAGGGGACTGCTGATAGGCTAAGGAAGTTTTTATTGCTAAATCACAAGTTCAAATCCAGCTTGGGCTAGCAGCAATGGCCCATTACACCCAGAGGGCCATTCAGTGAGCCATGTGAAGCAATGAGTCTATGGTTTCACTCCAGTCCAGCCAACAGGTGTCACTGCCACCTCTGGCCCTCTGTTCCTGCAAGCAGAGGTGCCAAAGACTGAATGGGCATGAAGACCAAATGATACCTCCAGCCCAGAGCAGATGCACATTTAATTGAAGCTGGCACTGCCATTACTTGGGCCCTGCAGTTAAACAGAAGAATCAGACCCCAAGGCCATCAAGCCAGGATGGAGTTCAATGTGAAAGCCATACTTAGCAACATGTTCTTGTCAGAACTCTGGCAAAGGCAAATGAGCTGCTATTTTTTTTGGAGAATCTGAATAAAAAACTGCCCTGCTGCTCTTTCACAGACATTTCTCCTTAATTGGAAATGTCTCTTCTCCATAGAGCTCTAAACATCATGAAGAGGAAAGGCCCTTTTAAAAGGCTATTCCAGGCTGCAAAAAAACAACCCAACATGTACAGGTCCCCCACCCCAAAAGTTACTTATTCTTTAGGTGGAAAAGGAGAAAAAAATCCAATTGATTCCTCAGTTTGGTGCCTCTCACTACAAAAATCCCTGAATCTTACTCTATTTCTGGTTTCTGTTGCTGTAGAAGCAGGAAGGGCTGCACATTAGTCATGCTTTTTACCAAGTTACATAATGCTAATTCTAAAAATCACAGAGCACAGCTACATGTCAGGTCTAATACACATTAGATGAAACATTAGTAGCTTTGCTGATCATAAGTTTGTCTGCTGAGGGTTTTCCATGCCACACAGAGCAACAGGCTCCTCTTTGGTGTTTGCAGGAGTCTGTTTCAGGAGCTTAGTAGTTAGCTGCAGTGACAGCAAAGAACAGGCTCTTTGGACTTGTAGATGTATCCAATGTAGGGCCAGATTACAGCTTTCAAGTATCTCGGAACTAAGGTTTTCCTTGGAAAGGGGGCAGCAGGTCTGGATTCTATTCCTTGGTCTTCCCAACCTTTCTGTGTGACTTAAGCAAATCACTTATGATTCACAGATGCCAAGGCCAGAAAGGATCAGGGTGATCAATGTGTCTGATCCTGCATAGCACAGCCAGAGAATTTCACCTGCCACTTTCTGCAGACAGTGCAATAACTTACAGTTTCACTAACACAGCTCTTTCAGACACAGATACCTTATTTTGATTGACAGATCTGAAGAGATGGAGAATCTATCACATGATCTCTCCTGAAGATGCCCAGCTACTTACTATGATGATGCACCAGGTATTAAAATCTAAATAGGCTTTTGTTCCTCACTGCCTCAGTTTCCCCATCTGCAAAACCCAAATACCAATATTGACTTATTGTCAGGCTAGAATTTGGGGCATGGACCTTTTTTCTGTTCTGTATTGGTACAGCACCATGCACAATGGGATCTTGGCCCATGGCGGGAGCTCCTGTGTGCTATGGTAATACAAATAAAAAGACATTGTTTGTAAAGTCTGTTGAGATACAATAGATGCCAGGGGAGAAGGAGGAGACATTGTTAGTACTATGAGCTGTGGCCTTTTCTCTTTTCCCTTGGTTATATTAGAGGTGCTAACCATGAGTATTCTGTGACTCACAAACCTGTTAAAATTACCAGAATTGTTAGGTAAATGAATATGCCTAATTACTGAAATCAGACACATGCACTGCTACAGAATAGCTCCATGAAGAGCTTGTTTGAGGTAAAATGGCAGATGAGTCACAGGCATGGCAGAGTTCAGGGCAAGCCTGGCCCCGAGATTGGAAACGGATGAAAATGCAGGGCTAGGTTCTCTTTCAGGCTATGTCCACACTGGCCTGGGCGTGCACCCTTGGTATAACTACACCAGCAAAGTGCTCCTGGGCTGGATGCAGCTGTCGGCCAAAGTCATGCTTTGCACTGGCATAATGAAACCACTCCCTGCGAGCAGAACAGGCAATGCCAGTAAAAGCACACTGGGAACTGCTGCCAGCACGGCTGTCGGTCAGGTAGGGTGACCAGATGTCCTGATTTTATAGGGGACAGTCTGATTTTGGGGTCTCTCTTACATAGGCTCTTATTACCCCCCACCCCCATCCTGATTTTTCACATTTACTGTCTGGTCACCCTACAGTCAGGGATCACACCTCTCCTTGATCCATGTAGAATTGCGGGACTGGAAGGGACCTCGAGAGGTCATCTAGTCTTGTCCCTGCATTCATGGCAGGGCTAGGTATTATAGCTGCGCTGGCATTAGGCTGTAGTGTAAACACAGCCTTGGCCTGCACCACTGCTCCAAATTTGGTAACAGACCCGTGGAGGAGGTGGGGAAGGTACCATGTCAGAAATGGTTATTTAGCACTTAGCAACCCTGACACAAATTTGTCAGTGATCTGCAGCCTAAAGGAAGGCAGCTGAACAGTTTGCAGAGTGCTCCCGGCACAAGTCCCTGCTTTTAATTTTTTTTTCTTTTAATGATCCACAGACAAGCTTGGGGGGGGGGAGGGCGCAGGGGAGAAAGACAACCACGACTTCTCTAGTCTCTGCCCTGTGCTAACTAGGGCTCAGGAAAAAAAAACAAAAACAAAAAACACATTTTTTTCCTTCTGAAAGAAGAGGGAGATTTTTCTACACACTCCTGCGAGCTTGTTAAGCTCGGCAGGGAAATCAGGCCAGTCACACCACCCTTAAGTAGTACCTTTCATACACAGATCTCAGTACTGAGGGAGGTTGGTATCATTATCCCCCTTGTACAGATGGGGGAACTGAGGCAAAGAAGGGAAGCAATTACTGAACAGGTCCCCAGTAAAGCTGGGATTAGAACCCAGGTCTCTTGATTGCCTGTCTAGTGTGGATCATGGTACGTCCAAAACTACAGCAGGAACAAAGAGCCCAGTTGTTGAGTAGTACCCTACCCCTCAAGCTGTCCCATTGAAATAGAAGTGCTCAGCTCTGCTTTGCTAGTATTAGAGGAGGAGATTGGGTCCTTTGATGGGGTCAGTTAAAGCTCTGGGACCCTTAAAGAGACCAAAAACTGGGCTCTGATCCCCTTCCTTCACTTCACTGCTACATCCAACTGGGACATTCCACAAACATCAATAGTTTTCTTCTCCCCTCTTGCCTCCCAATTTTTCAAAGTGGAGATTTGCTGAAATGGACCCTTTCCCACAAACAGTGTCCTTTGACAAATCAGTGTTTTCCCCAGCTACAAGACATTTCGGCGGCGAATTCCTGACAAGTTCTGCTGTGGAATAAGGTGCTACCTAGCATGAGCGAGAGGCTCCCAACCTGGCCCCACAGCGGCCAACACAGAGCAAAGGTTAAGCCGTAGCCAATCACAGAGCAAGTGTGCAGGCCCTGCTTTGAGCAGGGCATTGGACTAGATGGCCTTCTGAGGTCTCTTCCAATCCTGATTTTCTATGGTTCTATGACACAGCATGCACAGGGCACCTGGCCCCATCAGCACACATCTATGGCTCCCAGCACAATAGCCTGCTTAGTACGTCTACACTGCAGCTGGGAGACTAGCTGCCAGCTGGGGTTGTGGATGTCCCAGCTTGGATTCTCTTAGCTTCAGAGCCAAAGTTCCCCCCCACTCCCCCGAGCCAGAACGCTGCTATTTTAAGTGCACTAGCTCAAGTCTACTTGACTTGAGCTAGGACATTCATTCATAGACATATCTTATGGGGGGAGGCACAACTGCTTCCCTGTTTCTCCCCCAGTACAGCTCTTCCTCCCCCATGCTTCCTTAATGACTAGCTCCCCTGACACAGCCAGCTGCCAAAGCCTCTTGCACCTGTAGAGGCTACAGGTTTCTGCCCCAGTGCTCCATTGCTCTAGCATTGCACAGGACTAGGGCTACCATTGACCTTAACAATCCAGTTGTTGGATAGACAAAACGGGCACTGACAGCAAGATGGAGACAGCTTAAATCACCAAAACTGGGGGTGGCTAAGGAGATGGGAAATAGAGGTCGCCCCCTCACCCCTTACGTTACAGTCTCATCTATTTTTTTTTTTTAATTTACTGCATCACCCAACTCAGTGACCCTTTATGTTCCACCCACTCACTTGCACCCACAGCTGTTCTGGGAGCAATTCGATTGAGAAGCTGAACATCCCTGCCCTGTTTTATTTAGGTTACACTTAAGGATTTGAGGAAAGTGGCAAATCTGCACCTGGGATTTTCCCCAAATGCACTTGGGAGAGAATAGATTTGTTCCCCTTACAGGGAAGTGAACGTGGCCAGAAAAACAAGTGGCTAGTGCCAAGGACAGTGCACTCAGTTGGAGGAGAGCACTTCCCAGTTTGATTCTCCTCTCCTGGCACTCAGTTGTCAATGTCAACGTCAACGTGCAGGGGAAGGGCAGAGTGGAGATGCAACATCATGTTGTGTGATGGTGGGGGTAGTGGAGCAGAGAACAGTGAAGGACAATGAAATGACAGAGAGGTCCGTATGCTGTTAGAGACTGGAAGATATTGGAGATTGAGGGTGTTTCAGAGAATAAGAGTTGCAGCATGATGGGAACACAGAGAGGCTCGGGGTATGACAGATATCAGCTATGATGTTCAGACTCCTGGGTTTTTCTATAGGCTTTGTGAAGAAAAAGAAAAATGGACACAAGTGAGGTTAAAGCCAAAGAAACTTCACTGGGCAGAGTCAGAGACAATCATGACCTAGATGTGCAGAAACCCTCAGAAGAGCATCATCAAGATCCTACATTTAAAAGGATCCATTCCTGAGTATGGTCCCCTAGAGACCACAGCCCACATTATCAAAAAAGCTATGAAAATAGGGATCATCAGTGTGGATGAGAATCCTTAAATCAACCTAGAGGGCAAAAAGTCAGTTCAGGAAGGAACTTTCCCTGCTGGAAAGACAACCATAGACAGGGCTTTCAGTCAGAGAGGAGTGAATTCTAAAACCAGTTTTGATTCAGCCATGTTCTCAACCTTCTCATGGTCACTGTCTGTGGATGGTTTTTACCACAGCATGAATTTTAAGCTCATTTGAAAGTCAAGCATTCACGGAGGGTGAATATAGACTGGAATATTCAGTAGTAAATATGTATTGCTTTGGTTAATTACAGAGATCATCCAGTCAGGGCATAGACGCTATGCCCTATGACTCATATAGCAAAACATCTTGGAAGTTTTGATAACAAGTTGTTCCTAGGGGAAATTGAATTCTGCCTCTTTCTCTGTTTGCTTGCAGCCCACAAAATCCTGTTTCATTTGTTTTTCATAATTATTTGTAAGACAAACAATCAGCTGATGATTCGTTATGAATTATTCCCTCAGCTCTCATTTTAAATTGGAGATAGTAGGGTTGATACCTGCTGCTGCTATGTTTACATATCAGGCAAGGCTGGTTGTAAAAAAGAAATCCAGTTGTTTTCCCATGAGAAATTTAAAAAAAAACCGTCATAAAAAAGATTCACACAGAAATTTTTCTATGAAAGACAAAAAGTAAAAAAAAAAAAATTATATATATATATATATATATATATATATATATATATATATATATATATATATATATATATATATATATATTTATTTTTTGGGAAATCAAAAGCAATTTTGCTTATTCATTAAAAAAATTAGAACATTTCAACCAAAATGAAAATTCTCTTTTGCATCAAAAAAAAAAAAAAAAAAAAAAAAAAAACCAAAAAAAAAAAACAAAAAAACAAACCAACCAACAAATTACCCCCCCTTTGGAAAAAACAATAAGTCTCATTGAAAAAAAAAATTATAATTAGCTCAAATATCAGTTCTACTTTTAGAGTCCTCCAGAGTCCACTTCAGGCCTTGTCTTCCCTCAGAAAATCCTGATGCCTAATTAACCCTCAATACAGCTCCACCCGAGGATGGAACATGTCTGTCCTACACTGCATCCTCCATGAACATTAATGACCGGTCCAGATTTTACCACCATTAACACAACCCAAGATTAAGGAGAGGGAAGCTTGCTCAAAGTAAGTGTGGCCTCATTCATGACCGACAAAGTATCCATTGATAACATGCAGGGCTCTTAGAATCATTTTGCATTCACCTGCCAGTCCCAGAGACAATAGATCACTCCTAAGAACCCTGCACTGGGGTTATCCCTTGAAAACAGATGCTTGAAGTTTCCCTCATCACCACATTGAGAACTTCTAGGGAAGGGCAGGAAATCAGTTCTTTGACAGCAAAAACTGTTAGTCAGTCAGTTTGATGGTGCCTGGAAACACTCTGTATAACCATCAGGTTTCTGTGTGTAGGTTTAGACACAAAAGGGTCTGATTCTGACCCCTGATGCACCCATTCCAATTTCAGTGGTGCTAAGTCCTTGTTTACTGGGATATAAGCAACAGCTGAATCAGGCCCACGGTAGAAAAGAGGCTCTGGTTTTGTAGAAAGCCACCAATTGGGGGTTTGTAAAGAAAGATCACTACAGCCAGGTGAACTATTGCGGCAAACAGCTTATTCAACAAATCCAGCCCTTTTTCTCAGGCAACAAGTTGCCTATTAGAGATCACAGTTCTTACTGATTTGAGTTTAAAATATTTGTGAAATGGCCACTGATTTCAAGTGCCTCAATTTCTTGGCCTCAACTTGAGGCCTTTTGGGCAAATGGAAGTGCCCAAAATTAGTGGGTCTTCATAATCATTCAACCAGAAGTTTGTGCAAAGCTGTGTCAGCCTGTGGATTGTTTGCTACTCATGATTTTCTAGTTGTGCTGCTTAATTGGCTAGCAAGGTCACAAGCTAGCTCCCTGCCTGGAGGACAGTAAAGGACTCTGTTTACAGGAGTTTAGGTTTGCAAATTATCCCCAAAAGTTTAGTGTTACTTACCTGATCTATTGCACATTCAGTTCCTCATGAGAAAGTTCATTACACTTGGGCTTTCCCCAAATATCCAGGTGAATTCAGAGATTCCTAAGGTAAGAGGGGACATAATGAACTTTCTCGTGAAGAACTGAATGTGCAGTAGATCAGGTAAGTAACACTAAACTTTTGGGGATAATTTGCAAACAAACTTTGCAAATGGAAAGAGTCCTTTACTGTCCTCCAGGCAGGGAGCTAGTTTGTGACCTTGCTAGCCAATTAAGCAGCACAGCTAGAGAATAATGACCTCTGACCTCCTGCATAGCACAAGCCAGAGAACCTCACCCCAAAATCCTTACTTCAATCCCTACCCTGGTTGAACAGCTACAGATCTTGTACACACCCAAAGTATCTTTATTCAGGACAGTAGTTAAGCACACATTTAGAAGTTAAGAGCATGCTTAAGTGCTTTCTTGAAGAGAGGCCTGTAAATGGGTCCTGCGTCCTGAGCACCCCTTTGTGGTGGCTCTGCAGCACCCTGCCTCAGTTTCCCCCTCTCACAGAGTTCCTCAAAAACTCTACCCAGTATATATCATTTTAAAACATTCTCCATCCGGAAGAAGGTGAGGGAGGTAACAATTAATGTAGTCCATACACACATTGGCCCTCCAGGCCCCAACCCTTCCCCCTAACCCAGGGAGCCCATAGCCATCTCTCCAGAACAATGCAGCACTTCACACCAGCTGGCCCCTTCAGACACCAGTTCTCTCCTTGAGTCAGGTGCCCCCAGCCCAACTTCCCTGTTATAATCCAAACAGCCCCAATCCTTACAGCACTCACCCGTAGCTTCCAGCTGACCTGTGGCTGGCTCAGATGCCTCCAACCTGCTCTTCCACGCTCCCTTATATTCCTGAGCCTGGTCAGTCAGTCACATGACCAGAATCATATGTCCCACCTGGGGAGATGTGCTGATCTCACCACAGGTGGGGCGCTGAGGCCCTTAAGGGGCCAGCCACCCTGTGACAGGGCCCAAGGATGGGAGAATCCACCCCACCCCACAGTAAACTGTTACAGTGGTCAGTTCCCCTCCCCACTCCCTTGTTAAAAATGTGCAGCTGGTTTGAATGATACCTGGCTTATGTGAGCAGGGCTGGCTCCAGGCCCCAGCACACCAAGCACGCTAACCATCAAAGGAAAGTTGCAAAGCATCGGAGGGTTTTGCTATGCTAATTGCCATCAGTGCTGTTAGTTAGGGAGGCTGGTTTCCCAGCAACACATATAGGTGCTAACTGAGGTCAGCCTAATTGGTTTAAAAATGGGTTTGTTACCAAGGAGCTGCATGGAGGCATTTTATAAACAGAGCGGCTGATGGCAGTGGGCACCTCGATGGTCTCTTCCCATGGAAAAGGGCATCAGAGGTTCCACCTTAGCCACATGCAAATACTCAGTGCTCAGTAATGTGCCTGCATGATCACACACGTGCACTGAATGGAGAACAGAAATGCATCGTCGCACATACAAGCACATGGACCCGACAATGCACATGGGTGGGGAGCTGCATTAACTCACGTACTCCTCTACTTCTGGTCACACCGGCACATCACAAATAACTCATGCACACATACTGTGCACTCACTTAGCATGAAAAACACATGGATGTTTGCACATCCATGACCCAGTCCATTAACTCAGGCACACACACTACTAAATGAATTATATACACATTCTCTCCTACATACCTAGCACTCAGATCAACACAGACTTATGTAGGTATCACTTCTGCATCACATATGCACATAATCTTGTAGTTACATAGATGGCAAAACCCTCAGTTGCTTGGTGCCCTAGGCTGATGCAGGACAATGGGACTGCACAGTTACCCAGGCTCTTACCCTCCCTACCTTCCACACAGAACAACCTCTAACCAGGGTTTGGAGGCATTTGAGCCCATGGGAAGTTACTCAGCTGGGAGTGTGGGTTAGAACCCAGGCTATGCTTTAACTAGGGCAGAATCATAGAATAGCAGTATTGGAAAGGACCTCAAGAGGTCATCTGGTCCTACCCCCTGCTCAAAGCAGGACCAACCCCAACTAAATCATCCCAGACAGGGCTTTGTCAATCCTAACCTTAAAAATCTCTAAGGAAGGAGATTCCACCACCTTCCTATGTAACCCATTCCAGTGCTTCACCACCCTCCTAGTGAAAAAGTTTTTCCTAATATTCAACCTAAACCTCCCCCACTGCAACTTGAGACCATTGCTCCTTGTTCTGTCATCTGCCACCACTCAGAACAGTCTAGATCCATCCTTTTTGGAACTCCTTTTCAGGTAGTTGAAAGCAGCTATCAAATCCCACCTCATTCTTCTCTTTTGCAGACTAAATAATCCCAGTTCCCTCAGCCTCTCCTTGTAAGTCATGTGCTCCGGCCCCCTAATTATTTTTGTTGCCCTCCACTGGACTCTCTCCAATTTTTCCACGTTCTTCTTGTAGTGTGGGGCCTAAAACTGGGCACAGTACTTCCGATGAGACCTCACCAATGCTGAATAGAGGGGAATGATCACGTCCCTCTATCTGCTGGCAAAGTGGAAACCTGCCTACTTTCAGTGAAGACACAAGCAAATCACTTGAGTTCTAATAGTCCTCCAATGCCTACCCACAATTCCCCCGAACGACAGAAATTCTCTCGCAATTGACTGAGAAAGAATCCTAGAGCATTTCAGCCCAAAGAACCATGGGATATGCTCAGACAGATATGAGTGAATGCAGAAACAGTAAGGACACAAGTATCAGAGGGTAGCCGTGTTAGTCTGGATCTGTAAAAGCAGCAAAGAATCCTGTGGCACCTTATAGACTAACAGACGTTTTGGAGCATGAGCTTTCGTGGGTGAATATGTCATGCATGTCATGCATCTGAGGAAGTGGGTATTCACCCACGAAAGCTCATGCTCCAAAACGTCTGTTAGTCTATAAGGTGCCACAGGATTCTTTGCTGCTAGTAAGGACACAGTACTGAGGGCAGGACTTAGGAGCTGAGATGCCAGTTTAGACTAACCAGGTTAACTGTGTAGTATAGACACAGCCTGAGGCAGTGGGAGTTAGATGGCTGGACAGACTGCAAAGTAGCACACAGGTGCTGGGTTAGGGGTCTGGCTGCCATGCCTGCTGCCCAACTACAGCCTCAAGGGGATGTGGTCTGCTCATCTCATGGCATTACGAGGCCCTGAAGCCCTCCAGGCATATGGGGCAAAATTTACCCTAATAACAAGGGCCAGCACCAGTGATAAATTTTACCCATAATCTGATTGGATGGTGGGGATGCGTGCTGCTCCTCTTGAAGAAGTACTAAGATGCTTATGAATCAATGTCCTAACATATGAAGTACTAGATGGGGGGCTACAGACCACCAAATCACACTAGAGAGCAGGATGATGGGATCCTTACATAACTATCTATAATGTGTAGGGGTAAAAAACAAACAAAAACAAACAATTGTGACCATGGAGGACTTCAATTTGCGATACACATGCTGGAGGTCTCATGCGGCCAGTATTAAAACACCCTTAAAAAGAACAGGAGGACTTGTGGCACCTTAGAGACTAACACATTTATTTGAGTATCAGCTTTTGTGGGCTACAGCCCACTTCATCGGACGCATAGAATGGAACATATAGTAAGAAGATATCTATCTATCTATCTATCTATCTACACTCACATACAGAGCATATGAAAAAGTGGAAGTAGCCATACCAACTGTAAGAGGCTAATTAATTAAAATGAGCTATTATCAGCAGGAGAAAAAAAAACTTTCATAGTGATAATCAAGATGGTCCATTTTAGACAGTTGACAAGAAGGTGTGACAATATTTAACATGAGGAAATAGATTCAACATGTGTAATGACCCAGCTGGGGTCATCTATTTCCCCATGTTAAGTATTCTCACACCTTCTTGTCAACTGTCTAAAATGGGCCATCTTGATTATCACTACAAAAGTTTTTTTTCTCCTGCTGAGGCTAGATTACCGACAAAGCGCAGTACGGATCACTTGGTAAATGGAGCACAAGCAAACAATATGCATTTTAACATGGCTAGATGTAAATGCACTCATCTAGGAACACAGAATATAAGCCATAGGTGCAGGATGGGGAGCAGAGACTCTGAAAAAGATTTGGGGGCCTGATGGATAATCAGCCGAACATGAGCTTCCAGTATGATGCTGTGGACAAAATAGCTAATGCCAGCCTGGGATGCATAAACAGGGGACTCTCAAGTAGGAGCAGAGAGGTTATTTTACCTCTGTATTTAGTACTGGTGAGACAGCTGATAGGATATTGTGTCCATTGCTGGTACCTACAATTCAAGAAGGATGTTGATAAACTGGAGAGGGTTCAGAGAAGAGCCATGAGAATGATGAAAGGATTAGAAAACCTGCCTTCTAGTGAGAGATGCAAGCAGCTCAATCTATGTAGTTTAGCAAAGGAAAGGTTAAGGGGTGGTTGCAGTCTACAAGCACCTACATAGGGACCAAATATTTAATAATGGACTCTTCAAGCTAGCAGAGAAAGGTTTAACATGATCCGACGGCTGGAAGCGGATGCTGGACAAATTCAGACTGGAAATAAGGCATAGATTTTGAAATAGTGAGAGTAATTAACCATTACCAAGGGTCGTGGTGGATTCTGCATCACTGGCAATTTTTAAACCAAGATTGGATGATTTTCTAAAAAGATCAGCTCTGGGAATTATTGTGGGGAAACTCTCTGGCCCGTACTCTAGAGAGGGTCAGTCGAGAATATCACAACTGTCCCTTTAGGCCTTAGAATCCAAGAGACTTTCCACATCTTTCCCAAGGGCTGCCCTGAACCACCCTTCCTGGTGCTGGCGGGATGAGTTCTGGACCTGCCACCGGCGTGTACCTTCCAGAGCCCTGTGTGTAACTCAGCAAAAGGGCAGGATGTGCACCCACATGCAGGGTACACGCAAAGTGAAACATGCGCACAGAAACATGCCAGTACAGATACACACAGCCATGTTTCAGGATAGCAACAAGTGATTCCCCCACTTCTGCTGCTGAGATGGTTTCAAACACATCATCTGTATGGATGAGGGATTGGGGTCATGCCCTCTGAAGGGAAAAGAGGGGGAAATGCTTCATCTGTGTTAGGATGGGCTTGCCCTTCTCAGGACCGAAGAAGAAGGATATTATGGGAAGGAGAATTATATTCTCCATCTTCCTGAAATAAACCATGCTCAGTTTGCAACATTTCTGCTGGAACCAGGACCAAAATCCTGTCGATGGCTGATATCTGCATTATTCTTCCAACCAAATGCCAATGTCCTGGCTTCCAGAGCTTGCAATAACATAAGTACCTGTCCCCAAATTTGACAGAAGTCTCTCAGTGCGCTGGGCTCAGAACCAAGGTACTCTGAGTTTGGAGCATTGCCAGGGTGTCCAGTACCAGGACGAAAAGCCGCAATAGGAGATTAATTAGGACATGAGCAGTCACAGCTCCCATTAACTTCATCTAGGACTGAGACAATCGAGCTAGAAGGTTCTAATATTTGGATACAAAGGACCCCCCAAGCATATCTAATCCTCTCTCTCTCTCTTCTGGTCCAAAGAAACCTCTTTAAATAACAATGCGTGAAACAAAGGCGGCAGTTAATAGAAACAATCACTAGTCTCCAGGCTAAATGTGTTTCACGAAGCATGTTGAGAAATGGCCATCTCACCCCTGAGAGACCTATCATTCATCACATCACACAGTAACTAGAAGTCACATCTCCAAATGAGCATCTTCCCCAGTTCTCAACCCAAATCATCTGATACCAAGTTCTGACCGCACCTCAGCCAGGAGGCCTAGATGTTTTGGGGAGACATTAAAGGAATGTGCTGGTCCATTTAATTTCATGCACCATGAACAAATGGTTACATTGATTCTCCGAGCTAAGCAGGGCCAGGCTGGGTCAGTCCTTGGATGAGAGATCTCTGGCAACCAAGGCAGATGATATAGGAAATAGTATTGGTGATCCAGTGGGGTGGCTGCGATTTGCTTGGACTTGTTAGCGAACCAGTGCCCCAGCATGGTGTTAGAGGATACTGTGCTCTGTTGGGTGAGATGTCCTGACCACATGTCATCATGAAAGATCCCATGGAGGTTTTCACCAGAGAAGGGACGCCAGTGCCAGTGTCCCACCTAATATGGGTAATTGCAGCCTGTCCACTTACATTTCCCAGTTGCTCCAGCTGGTTAAGGTAATCTCTCCCACTTTCTGTTTTAGAGCACCCTTGGAGTGTTACCCAAGCTATTCTAATGCCACATCCCACTCCAGAGGTGATGCATTTCAGCTGAGGGTGACGGCAAGTTACCCCTGTATGCATAGAATTCATACCTTTGTAAAGCCCCTTGTGCTTGCAAAAGGAACCATATAATCAAGCAGCAATCTTGACTTTATAAAAGACAGCTCAAGAGCCCATTGTAACACGCAATGAAATTTCCTGTTCAGATCCCACTCAACCCTCTACAATTGACTTGTGCAGTTTAAAAGAGAAGAGGTCAGATCTTCAGCAAGTTTACTTCCAGTTTACGCCAGCAGAGGCTCTGTCTAAAGAGGTTTTCCTGGAACGGGAAAAGCCCAGTGTTAATTCTTCCTCGTTTTCCCCAACCTGTTTCCCCATCTGGTCTGAAAGTTTACAAATCAGAGCTGGTTGACATTTTTTTTAATCAAAATATTTGTGAATGAAAAAATATGGCTTCAGGTCCAAAATAAAAAGTTTGCAGAAATTTTTCATTTAGGTCAAAAAAACCCTCAAAACCATTTTTTTGGTGGGAGGGGATGAATTTTTTTAACCCCCCCCTTTTTATTCTTTTAGTCAAAAATATTTTTATTTGGTCTAGTAAACATTGTTGGGTATTTTTGGCTTACAAAAGTCAATTTTTTAAAAACCAAAACCTAGTTTTGAATACTGAAGGAAAAAAGTCCTTTTCAGTTTTGCTTTTTCATTAAAAAGAAAGGCAGGAAAATGTATATAATAAAAAGTGTTTCAATGTTTCCCATGAAAAGTAATTGACATTTTTCTTCCAACTCTCTCAAAAATCTGAAAATCTTAATATCTCTGAGTTTCTAATTCCCTCCTTCACCTGATAAAGCACGAAGCTTCATATGTTATAAATTCCAGCTCCTCTGTGAATCATAGAATATCAGGGTTGGAAGGGACCTCAGGAGGTCATCTAGTCCAACCCCCGATCAAAGTAGGACCAACACCAACTAAATCAAAATATGCAGCTCCAATTTCCTAGCTGACCCAAAACCTGATCTAAATCCTAATGAAATCAGTGGACTTCAGTGCCCTTTGGATCTGGTTCCTAATCTCCACATTAGTGGAGAATAACAGAGGGTCCTTCCATGGCAGAGTCACACAGAAGGCTCCAGCTCTTGTCTCTGCTGGACGAGCTAGAGTGTTTTGGTCTAGCAATGTTGCTTCTACATCACAACAATGGGCTGGCAGCGGTGCCCAGTCCTGCGTAGTGTTGGATTAGCCAGAAGCTTTGATGGCAAAGTGAGGATGGAATTGACGAAGCTACTCAGGGCTCTCTGCATTGCCAGAGACTGGATCTGGCACAGCGACACAGCACTGGATCCACACTGACCACAGGAAAGGCAGTGCTGCTCCAAAGCGCCTCAGAGCTGGATCAGCCACTGCCACGACAAGGGAAACTGGAGTAAGGTGTGTCAAGTGGCAGCCCCTCTTTTGACTCCTCCAGAACCTTGTATTCAGATTCTGGCTGCACTTTTCCCTGCATTCCCTGATCTATGCACAAAGTCACGGGACTGGGACCTCCTTATCAACCTCCTCCTGGTGCTGGCCAAGATGGCCTCCATCACTGCAGCAGGAGGAAGCTGGGTGGTGGGGTGCGGTGTGCTCTGCAACTCTGGGAGCTATTTCCATTGCCTTGTTCAATCACACCTGGGGGCAGAGTTCCTTTGGGCAGTGTCCACTGACGATCTCGTGCCTTTGGGGAGCAGTGGGTGCTCTCCGAGGGTGTCCCCATCTGGTTCCTAGACTTTAAACCTTTGACCTCACTCCCGTTCCTGTTTTCCCCTTCATTGTCCCACACACTCCCTTGTAGCATGAGCATAGCAGCTACTCCCCCATTAGCTTTGGGGGGGCCTTGACCCACCTGTTCCTGGTTGGCAAATAATACAAAGGGAACTGAAGCTGGTTATTTTATTCTTGCTGTAAGAGAACACTGGAACTAGACTCTTGCCACTGGATTAGCCATTCAGACTGCAAGAGAGACTGGCACTGGTGAAGTGGCTCATGGCTCCCCAACCCTGGGCACTGCTCAGTGCTGGCTCATCCAGTCTCTAATGCCACAAGAGACAATAGCGTGGCAGCCAGTGTTCTTGGCTCACACCAAAGAATGAACGGAAATCCCCCACAGTTTGAGCTAAACTGCCTGGGTCCATCCCTGGGACCGTGAGAGACATCTCTGTAGACTAGGCACAGAGAGGGATGTGTAATACACACTGACCCTGCCTACTAGCAGAGCACCTAAGCATTGGCTTATGTTACACCATCAGAGAGAGAGAAAGGGGGGGAATAGGCCATGATGCCTCAGTGGCAGATTTAAAGAACAAAGCCACTGCTCAGAGCTTCTGAGCTCTAAATGCAGCAAGAGAGGACGGAGCCAGCAGATCGCTTTATGCGGCTCATTAAATAGGAAAGAGAAAAATCCTGATTTGATTTATTTTCCAAGTTTTCAGTTAAGCTCTTTGCAGAATTTGTTTATGAAACAACAACATACAAAGTGATCATCTGATGGACTAAAGGATCGAGGACCCAATGCGAAACCATCAGACCTGCACGAACCCACCTGGGTCAATCCCTTTGGGCTATTCAGTCAGATCTCTCAGTAACTTCATTGGCTGGATCCTTGGCTGGTGTAAATTAGGGTAACTGGAGCTAGTTGGAAAAGGCCAATTGTTTTTTGCTGGAAATTTAAAAAAAAAAAGTTTCAAAATTTCTCATGAACATTTTTTGTTTTCTCATTGAAAAATTGAAATTGCCCAACATTTCAGTTTTAGGAAACAGTTTTTGGTACTGAGGTACGGGATTTGAAATCCATAAATTCAAAATGCTTATAGAAAACCAAATATTTTCACCAAAAAAGTTCTAATTTTGATTTCTGTTTTTTCAATTGCAAAACCTGAACATTTTGACCAAACCCCGCCCTAGCATCACTTTTGTGCTAGAAAACATTTTGACCAGCTATAGCTGGAACTCCACGGACTTCAGTGGAGTTTCTCCAGTTTACATCAGCTGAGGATCTAGCTAGCTGAGTGGCATCAGAATGCTCTGTCAGGAAGTGGACAAACAAGATATGGGCAGAGCTGGAGGGTAAGGAAGCTGGCACAAAAGTCAGCAGCTGCAAAGAGAAGAGAAGATACTGGTGGCAAGGTAGCTTCACAGGCAGATAATCTAGCTGGATGGGAGGCAGGTAGATAAAGCAGACCTGATTCTCTGGGCAAAGTGAGCGTAAAGCACTCTCATGCTGAATTGGTAGCTTATTACACGCACTTTGCATAGATGTAAATGATCAGACAAGGTGCAGGGAAGAACCAGTGGTTCTAGGTAATGCTGTGGCTAGTGAAGCAGCTAGGTGTGGATGGGGAAGAAGGACCCCAAGAATACAGGTGAGGATTACGGGTAAGAGAAGCCCAAAGGGGATTCCAATTAGCACAGAAAGACAAAGGTAGAGGGAGATGGAGTAGGTGGGAAGGAAATAATCCTAGTGGTCTCCCGGGGACAGATGTGAAAGAGGAAAAAGGTCACACAGGACAATGGAAATGGATCACACAGTGCACTGGGCAAGCTCTTTGTAAGATCAGCACATGCCTGTGGCGCGCAGTGAAGGGATGAGCCTGAGGAAGCCAAAGCTCAGGGCAAGGTGGCATTTTATGGACAACCTCTGCTCCAGCATTCACTTCTAAACAGCCATTCTCATGCAATGGTGGGGGTGTTTCTTCTGAGAAACAAAGCATTTTGCTTTTGAAGGGGGCTGCTATTGGGGGAGCTAATGGGGAAGTGACTGGGAAATGTCCTCCCCCTGCCTTCCCCCACCCCCAGTGGGAAATCAGCTTTACGTGTCCATACTCGTCCCTCTGTCCTCCATCTCCCCGACCCGCGCTGCCACTCTGTCCACCAGATGCCTCTGGATCTCGTCTGTACCTTTCCGGATGCCACCGTCAGCCGTGCAGGAGAAATCGCTGGCGTTCAGCAGAAAGCAGGTGGCTGCTTTCTTGGTTTTGTCCCTGGTGCTGGAGCGCCTCATCGGCCGCTTCTCCTCGTGCAAGGACGAGAGGGGCTGCTCCTCGTCTGACAGCACTGTGTTGGCATCGCCGTTCTGCTTGGAGTCTTCAGGGCCAGGATGGGAGGGGGCAAAAAGGATGAAAAATATCAATTTTCCAGAGAAATTGACAAGCCAAGATACTTGTCTGCTTGCTTCTGCTACTGGCAATAGGGAGGTTGTGTGGCTGACTGTCCACTAGCTATGGTAGGGCAAGCTTTCCCCTTATGTGGCCCAAGTTGGTGAGTGGAACTGAGGCAGCAATGGGGTTTGCTGGCTCATCCCCCAGAGAATTTAATGCCGCTCTCCCAGAAATCAGAAATAACTTGAGGGGTTCTGTTCAAACCTTCCAAAAAGTAAAAATCCACCATTAGGTAGAGACGGAGGCCACCTTCCAGCAGGGGTAGACCGGAGAATCTCTACTGATTTCATTGGACCTATGTCAGTTTACCTCAGTTGAAGATCTGGTCTAGTAATGCCAATGGAGCTGCGCCAGTTTACACCAGCTCAGTACCTGGCTCTCTGGGCTCAACCCTCAGATCAGTCCTGAGGTGGCTCTGAATTACAACAAATAGCCACCTGCAGGATTGGGAAAACTATCCCCCAGCTCCTTTACAACTGTCCCAAGCTGCACCCAGTGGATTTTGGCTGAGAGCTGGGTCCGTTTAAAAGGGAAATGTTCCATGAGTGTGGACAAACGGGGTTAGAAAGGAAATTCCTGCAACTTTAATGGAGGTGCTCAGGTCCTGTGCTGATGAGTATAAAACACAGGCCTCTAGCAGACCCCACTATTCACCCAGGAGGGAACATGAGCAGGGCCAGATCTTCGGTTGGTGTAAGTCAGTGAAGCCCTTCAGTGGAGCTACAGCAATTTGCTCCAGCTGAGGATCTAGCCCTGTACATGGTGTGAATTTAGTGCTGATGAAGACACCACATTAACAGCCCTGCAGGGTGGAGATTCCTCTGTAGGGCAAGTACGATCAAGGGAAGTAGCAGGGCCAACTTCCCTCACAAACGTCTCAAATATCAGCAGCTCCTGGGGCCAGAGGGCAGTTCAGTCTCCACAGCCCATTCAGTCCTTGTTTTCTCTGCTGAGAATGCCAACAAGGCGGCCTGCTGGTGCCAGTTATGCTAGTGTCTTAGGGTATGTCCACACTGCAAGCGAAAGTGTGATTGTAGCATCGGTAGGCATACCCATGTTAGCTTCAATCTAGCTTGCCTAGGTAACAATAGCTATGCAGACACGATGGCATGGGCTAGCAACCAGAGTACAAGTCCACTAGGGTACATACTCTGGTTACTAGGCAGTAGCCAAGACCACGCCACCACGTCTACACAGCTATTGACACCCACGCTACCATCACCCCTTCACTTTGCAATGTAGACAGCAGCTTTGTGATGAAGACCCCTCTTCACCGGGAACTAGATTAAGACCCAGCCAACTCACTTTCAGCCACAGCTGTTGGTCACCGTCAACTTGCTATTGTAAGTATTTGTTGCTTTGATCTACAGCCTCTCATAGCCAGAACTGAGCTCAATAGATCTGAGCCAGTGACCTAGATGGCTCCAGGCCTGCAACAGGCCAAGCTAAGGATGGCTTTTCAGCTTTCACTCCGGATTCCTTGGCTCTAAGCCAAGCCTTTCCATGCAATTTAAATGCATCTTTTGTTTGCAATTCAAAACTGGAGACAAACATCAGGGGCAAGGCTCCCAATGGAGGCCTCAGAGTGCTTTCCTCTGCCAGCCAGGAGCCTGTAGCAAGAAATCTCAGAGAGAGGCAAACCCCAGGCAGCAGCCACACAGAGCTTAACTACTGCCAGGTGTTGGCACCAGGAGATACAGCAAAAATCAGGAGCATGCAGCAGCTCCTGAGCTCCAATGACAGGCTGTGCTCTGAAGACATCCCAGGAGTGATTCCAATCTATTACCCTGTAATCCATTCCATTGGGGGCTGGCTGCTAACCTTTGCACCCCAAAGACACGTGGATGCTTGGTGCTGGCAGCTCAATGCAGTGCAAATAAGACTGGACAAAACAGCACAGAGGATCTGCCAGATGCCAGTGGGGCTAGCAGGAAAATTTTCGACACAACCGTTTTCCATCGGAAAATGCGGTTTGGTCAAAATCGAAATGTTTGCCAGGATCAGCATCCATTGCAACAACATTTTAGAGGCAAATGTCAAAATGAATCATTTTGAGGTTTGTTGCAATAAAGTAAAACCATTTTGTTTTGCCTTTATCGTTTTGATTCATTTTGGTTCAACGTGTATATTAAAATGCCAATTTTAACATCAAGCTGCATTTGTGCAATTGGGTATGGTCACATTGTAACGTTACTGAAAGGAAACATTGTTACTGTATTGAAACTAACCAATTCGATGGCCCCAGAATTTTCATCCACGAGAATATTTCAAAATGTTTTGCTTTTTGCTGTAAAATTTGAAATTAAACAAAATTTTGAAATGTCGGAATTTCCCAGGGAATAGAAATTCCATTTCCTGACCTGATCCAGACCAAAGGGGTCATTGGAGCAGCTCAGGCAAATCACATGGCACAGGACAAGCTGGGCTAGCTACCAGGGAACAAGGTCATGACATGGGTGTGGCTAGCTACCAGGGCATAGGAGCGCTGCATGGCTGGGCTAGCTGCTAGCTACCACACAGGCCAGGCCAGCTAGGAAGGTGTCAGGGCAACGCACAGGTCAGGCTAGCCCAAAACACACTGAGGCATAGTGCTTGGCTAGTAACTGGCACTCTCGGGCTAGCTGCTAGCACAGAGGTACTTAGAGGATTTGCAGATGGATTAGCGCAATTTCTTAGCTAGCCATTAGCAATGGGAAGCTTGGCACATGCTAACCACTGAGACAGAAATGCCAGCCACAGACAGGAAGCAACACTGAACAAAACTCATCGCTACCACCTTCACTCTCGGGTTAGGCAAAATGGTTAACACACTGGGGTTGCTTCTGATCTCATGAGGGCTTTTAAATCAGGCAGTCCATCAGTGGAGTTACTCCTGGTTTACGCCAGGGGCAGTGAGAGAGGAATTAGGCCCCACTGACTTACTCCTAATCGACGCCAGCGTGAGAGCAGAATCAGGTCTATGTGACACCGTTCCTAATTGCTTTCCAAGGATTCTGCTTCCATCATGTTGCGATCACCTGAGCCAGCTGCCTCTGTCAAAGGCCTGGAATCCCTCTCAAAAAATCAGTACCTGAGTGCCACTGGTCCTTCTTGGGACAGCCTCCCCTTGAGGTGATGGCATCAGGCCAGATTCTGCTCTTGCTCCACCATGAAGCTGGAGTGTCCCCACTGAACCAAAGCAGTCAGCCAAACACCCCAGTGGGCGTGGACTCTTCCCTGGAGTCTCCATTAGGCGGGACTTACATACCTGGCACTTTTTCTTCCCCCACCAGTTCTTATTGACCGTGGGCTTTTGCATCTCACCTGATCGCTTTCGCTCCACCACCACCTCCTCCGCTGCCAGGGGGCAGGTGTCACTCTGCGTGCTGTTGCGAGGCGAGTTGTCCTCGGACTTGCAGTACGTGGGGGAGTCCAGTGGGGCTGGACGGGGTATATGCTTTTTCTTCTTCTTTGGGAGCTTCTGCTTTGCCATAGCTAGTGAGTAGTACATTCCAAAGTTGTTGACGATGACAGGCACTGGCATGGCGATGGTCAGCACCCCGGCCAGGGCACACAGAGCCCCCACCAGCATGCCCGACCAGGTCTTGGGGTACATGTCACCATAGCCCAGCGTTGTCATGGTGACCACTGCCCACCAGAACCCGATGGGGATGTTCTTAAAGTGAGTTTGATCGGTGCCGCTCTGGTCGGATGTCTTGGCCCCAATCCGCTCGGCATAGTAGATCATTGTAGCAAAGATCAAGACCCCCAAGGCCAGGAAGATGATGAGGAGCAAAAACTCATTGGTGCTGGCCCGGAGTGTGTGCCCTAGCACCCGGAGCCCCACAAAGTGGCGCGTCAGCTTGAAAATCCGGAGAATCCGGACGAAACGGACCACTCTCAGGAAGCCCAGAACGTCCCGGGCAGCCTTGGAGGACAAGCCACTGAGGCCTACCTCCAGGTAGAAGGGCAAGATAGCCACAAAGTCAATGATGTTGAGCAGTTTCTTGATGAAGAGCAGCTTATCTGGGCAGCAAATGATGCGCACCAGGAACTCCAGCGTGAACCACAGGACGCATACCCCCTCGATGTAGGTGAGGACAGGCTCCGTCTCCACCTTATTTGTCAGCAGGACCCTTGTGGTGTTGCCAACCACCATTGTCTCAGTCACGTTGACATTTCTATTAAAGGCCTCATGTGTTTCCAGGCAGAATGTCGTGATGGAGACCAGGATGAAGAAGAGCGAGGCAAAGGCAACTACCTGCAAGAAGAAATGAACTCAGTGATTAGGGGAACAACCCGGAGCAGACAGGGAAGGGTATGAAAGCACTTCAGAATAGACTGCCTTCCCCTTATCAATCACTACAAGGGGGTAGGAGGAAAGATACACACTGTGTCCAAATCTGAGGGGAAGGGTTCAACCACAGGACATTCCTGGTGTCATTTATATTTCATACACTCCCTCTGACCCAAGTCCTGCTCTTATCTCCTTCAGTTCCCTCTCAAAGCAGAGCCCAGAAGCTTGCCCTGCTAGAGATCACAGGCAAGGAGAGGATGCCGCCCCTCCAGTGACACCTAGGAGACTAGCACAGGGTACCTGTCACCAGAGCCCAGCATTGTTATGGTAACCACTGCCCTCCAGGACCCGGTGGGGATGTTCTTAAAGTGGTCACCTCTGCTGGGGTCAGAGGTCTCGGCCCTGCTCTACTCTTCATAACAAACCCTGGTGTCGAAGTTCAAGACTGCAAGGACCAGGAAGATGATACAACTACAGAGCGTTTCACTTCTAGCTCCCCTCTTCATCTTAGATCAGGGATCTCGGATGGCTCTTAGACCATTTCCGAGGGAACAGACGAGGACGTCACAAAGCCACCATGGCCTGACCCTCCTGTTGAGAAAAGGTGATGGACTGAACAGGCCAAGGGAAGCTTTCACAGCTGCTAGGGGTGGTGATGTATCTTATAGGACTTTGGCCTCCAAGGCTTTCAAAATGTCAGCCCAGCACCTTCCACCGGTACTACCAATAAAAAAAAGAAGTCCCTGATCCTATAGCTAGGCCTCTGCAGTTGAGGTGACCTGAGTATGTTTGTGCCTTTGCATCTCTCTCAGTCCATTTTCTCTTCACCTGAGCTCGCAGCTCCACATGAGAAATTAAAATTCACAATGCCACTATTCGATCATTAGACTCTCCTCTAAGTTGCAAAGGGCAATGGTGTGGTGTGATAACGACGTCTTCCCCGGGCACACGGTGACCTTGAGTTAAAGCTGGGAGACCCTGGGCTCATCTTTTCCTAGGGTAACCAGTCTGCTCCTCAGTTTGTATGAATGGCAGCCGCTCCATTCAAGTCCAAGTCCCCTCTGGCTCAAGGCCTCCCGGGGCAGAATTTCAAGAGCTCAAGTTGCAGCAGCTCCCATTGAGAACAATGGTTGCTCCTCACACACACCCTCCTGTGCACTATTGAGAACAATGGGAGGTGCTGGATCCTGAACTCAGCTGAAAATCTGGCCACTTCATCCAGGTGTCTGAATGGGAGCAGAGGATGTTTGAAATTCCAGCCCCACAGTGGTTTTGACCTCTACCACTATGCTCTCATTCAAATCCAACCCTGGAACCAAATCTCCATTGAAGCCTCTGGGAGCATCCCAGGGATGCATTTGACCCCAAGCCCAAAGAGACTCAGGTATATAAGTCATCTGAGGGCTGTTTGGCAGTCTAGGTGAGATCAGTGTTGTGTTCCTACTAGTAATAACAACACCTAGTTTGTAAAGAGCACATCAGTAGCTCGCAGAACACTCTACCAAGGAAGATCAGTATCATCATGCATATTTTAGAGATGGGGAAACTGAGGCACAGAGCAAGGCAGCAGCTTGCTCAAGGTACCCCTGCAGCTCAGAGATAGAATGCAGGTCTCTCGAGTCCTAGGCCAATGCATTATCCACTAGATTGCACACACACAAAGCTGCCCCACAGGCAGAGGTACACATCCGAACTGGGAGCCTCAGTTAAAAAGGGCAGTGCTGAATCGTTATAGAAGGGAAGGGCCAGCTCTTCCGCTGATGGAAATCTGCAGGGCTCCAGCTAAAGCCTTAAATCCCACTCCATTCCCAGGGCTAGAATTGGCCCCAGATGAGCTCTGAGGATCGTGTGCTGGGAAGCTTGCTGTGCCCATGTTGTACCCATCCCGTGGACTCCGAGCTCCAGGGCTGCCAGGCCAGATCCATTTACAAGAACTACAATCTGGTGTGACCGCGGGGCGTGTCAAGCTGCAGCAGCTGCTGGAATGAGGTGATGGAGATTCTGAAATGGAACTCCCTCTAGTAACAGATTTGTTTAAGTGTCCATTGAGAATTCACATGAAAGGCTGGTGTAACAGCACCAATTAAAAGCCTTCAATTGCTCTGCATGCAACCTCTCTTGCTGGAACTGATAGTGTTGCTATTCACAGCTCCAGAGTTAAGGATCTGTCTGGGTTTCTATTTGAATAGAGAAATTAATTTTGCTTGGGGGGGGGAGGGAAAGGTTTGTAACTCTAGTGTAAGAATCTCCAGAAATTTGTCAGACCCCATTGCAGCAAGAGGGCCCAGATTTTCAGATGGTGCAAATTGGTGTAGCTCTAATAGCAATTTACACCAGCTAAGCAGCTCCCAGGCTCTTATGTCCAGGCAGGATGCTGCTGTCCATTCATGTCTCACCCCCATTCTGAACAGGGAGGTAGGGTGAGGTGGGAGAGGCAGGTAAGGGATGGAGCCTGTATAAACAGCTGCCAGAGCTGAGATGCCACTAGGGGCGGGGTGTTAATTTTTTGCTCATAGGGAACAGCTGCAAAGTACAATTATTCCAGAGCAATTCCGGCTCTGGGATGATTCTGGAGTCTTGAAGCAGTGTAGGCAACCCAAACCCATAGAACCACAGGACGAATCTGGCTTTCCCGTGCTCCTTAGATAGACCTTTAACCCTTCAGTTGCTGGTTTCAAATGCTTAGCAAAGCTCCTCTACCAATAGCGACAGCAATCAGGCTTCTCATTCATCTAGACTCCAAGCAACTGCAAATAGGCCCAAAATAATAAGCTGGAAAGAAAACGCTCTGCAGAAGACATGGGTTTTATTCCCCAATCAGCCATGCTCAGACCTCCTTCCTGACAGGATTAGTTCATCATGAGTCCATTATCCAGAGCATGTGTTTTTAAAAGCACCTGAAAAGCCTCAGAGCAGAAAAGCCCCAGCCGAGGAAGCTTGCTGAATCTTCTCTGGTTCCTCTATTAACAGCACATACAGGCTTTCCGCTTTGCATGGACCTGATCTGCACTGAAGTGACATGCAGCATCCTATAGCATTGAACACAAGCCTGATTCTGCTAACACTGGAGTTGATAGCAAAACTCTCCGCTGCTGGCTGCAACACGAGCAGAATTGGGCCAAATTAAGTGCTCAGTCTCTTCTGGTCAAGAGGACTGGACCAGTTTGTGTGTCAGACCTTCTTTTGACCATCCTTGTTGCATCAGACCATGACACCACAAGACTGTTAAAAATTACAGGCCAGATCCTCAACTGGAGTGAATCAGAATCAGCTTCCAGCTACCTTAGTTCACACCAGTGGAGGGGCTGGTCCTAAATGCCAAGACTTGAGGGCTGCGGGAGGCTGAGAGGATCTGTATCCCGGAGCCCCATCCTGGGCTCCCCAAGGAAAAGAGAGCAGTTAGAAATGAATGACAACATATTACACTGTGTTCAGTGCAGAGAACCACTGAAGGGAAAGACACTGTCCCACAGCACACAGAAGGAGAAGAAGATGGAATGAATGAGACAGAGAGAGAGATGGAGAAAGTGGCAGACAAAGGACTTCATTTTGACCACCAGTGTAATTTGTCAGCCGGTGAAAACTGATGTAGCTCTGTTGAAGTCAATAGGCAATTAATAGGATCCAGCCCACAATTATTGACTTAAAAAGGACTAACTCCAGATTTACACCAGTGTAATTTAGATCCAAATTAAGCCCAAAAGACCAAACAAAAGAAAGAACAAATGTGATTTTGCTCTCTCTTGCACCAATGTAAATCTGGAGTGACTCTGCATAAGACATTGGTGCTACATTGGTTTTAAACCCAACATAGGGGAGAGCAGAATCAGGTCTGGAGTGTATAACTATCCTCTAAACACAGAAGGGTTGGATCCCCAGCCGATGTGAATTGATGACGTTCTACTGCAGTCAGTGGAACAGCTCCAGTTTTAGACCAGCTGAGGATCTGGTCCGTAATCTTTACCTTGGCTCCAACCTTTGTCTAGTAGCAAGTCAAAGTGTTTTTTTGGTTTTTTTTTTAAAGGGCTCCTTTCTGAGCCTGCTATTTAGAAGGCTCCAGCGTGAGCAAAGGGAGATCAAGTCACAGGAGAATTCCAGATCCCCAAATATTTCATTGTGATTTCAAGGTTTAAGGCTGGAGCATCTTACATGGGCCTGTAGGAGCTAAGTGTCCAATTGCCACTGGCTCTCCCAGTGCCAGGCATGCTCTTTGTCCATGGAGAGCCTGAACACTGCCTCTGAGTGACGTGACCTGCCATGTTCACCTCACTGGGATGCTGACTCAGATTCCCAAAAATGACCATTGAGATGTCAACATTGTTAAATCACTACCCTGCTGTCTGAGGCCAGGAACGGGACAGAGCATATTAGAAAGCGGACATATTACATGTGAATGACCACTCATTCTGGTGCCACAAGTGGGTGGCCCCTGGGGAGAGATTTTCACCCCTCAATTCTCACGATACTCAAGACGGCATCAAACCCAAGAAGCCTAGCAGAGCTCAGGAGGGCTTCTAAATCCCACTAAAGGGGCCCAACAGAACACATGGGATGATATTTAGAACATCTGCATATGTTACTGTGAGCGGCCCCTTGGCATCTTAAAGTGGGCAGGGCTTATTTTGCAGGTGGTTCTTGGAAGTGTCCAAATACCTCCCCTCCCCCTACTCCAAGTGACCTGTCTTTAATACAAGACTAGAAAACAGTGCCTGCTGTGCTGAAGCTATGCCCAACTAAGGATCAAGCTCTCTCCAC
The DNA here is from genome assembly GCF_007399415.2 of Gopherus evgoodei. Lineage (NCBI taxonomy): Eukaryota > Metazoa > Chordata > Testudines > Testudinidae > Gopherus > Gopherus evgoodei. Next base: position 135,687,895 of record NC_044325.1, on the reverse strand, counting down.
AGAAGGGGGTGGGGAACAGAGCATAAACTAGGACCAATCTTGCACCAGTGCCAGGGAAGTTGTACTAGATAGATGAGCTAATTGGTCTATGAGCCTGCAGGCACTGATGGTGTCAACTTACCACAGGGGAGAGAGGTTAAATGCTTGTGGGAACCTTGTAAGCAGATGCTGAGTCAGTTGCCAAGCTCTACGGGTGGAGATACTAATAAAAAAACCAACCCACAAACTCTGCGCAGAGCAATATCCCAGCCACTGCACCAAGCAAAGTGCCCCTGAGCTACAATTTAGCTGCATTAAACTGGTCTACTTTCTCCAGAAGGGGCTCTAGGGTGTCTCACAATCCCCAGGCTGGGGGAGGAAATTGCTGCGTGCTGCTTGGGTGCTCTAGCCATTTAGCCAGGATCATTCCCATCAGCCTTTGTTGCTGTCAGGCTAATGCAGAGATAATGCAGAGTGCGAAGAAGAGGCTAGGCTGGCATCTAATCTCCATCTCAAGGGAAGCTGCCTGTGCTTTCTCTTGCTACCCCGGTCTTTCCCTCATGTTGCTTGTGAAAATAGTATGTGGAAGTAAAGACAAGAGAAGAACCTGGAGACGAGTTGTTCAGAGACTTCTAGAGCAGGACACGTGAGTTCGAGTCAGACAGCGACAAAAAGGCTGAAAGCTCCTCAGTCACCTTAGTGATTCAGTGCCAGAGAAAGATGACAGGTGGGCAGCTCTGAGGACTCAGCCGCAGAGATGGACAAGGGCAGCATGAGGTTTCTACCCTGGAGAGAATCCTGGGGATTGCAGTTATTGCTCCCCTGGGACGCGGGTAGGGCTAATGACAGCGATAGTCTCTGGGACACCAGCATATTGTCAATTCATTTCTCCTTGGCTGTCAAACAGCCATCACCTGGCAGCAGCTTCTGATCGCTGCCACTTTGGGCTGGACTTGAATCAGTGATCTGGGGCTGGGGGGAAGGGAAGGCTTCTAGAGCCTAATCGGAAGCTCACCCTGGTCTCTGTGTTGACTTCAATGGCCTGTTGATCAGCCCCTCGAAGCCACTGGCAGTCTTTCTGAGCCATTCAGCCTGAAGAGCGTTGGTGCCTTCCAGAAGTAACCCTCAGTGAAAGGGCTGGTTAGGAAGGAGCCTGGGGTCCAGGAGTGGGAGAGCCCATCTGTTCCTAATACTTCAGTCTTGATACTTCACAAGGACTGTAACTCTGCTTGGGAGATCTTCTATTCCCTCCTTCTCCTACATTTTTAATCCAAAAGGAACTTGCCGCTGCACATCTGGACTGTGGCACAGGAAGGGTTAAGCGCTCATAGGCCTGAATCTCCTCTCATTTGCACTAGTTTTACGCTGGTGTAACTCTATTGGCATCAGTAGAGTAACAATTGACTGACATTGGGGTTAGTGAGGGAGCAATCAGGCCCAGTGGAGATGCACTCGATTTACACTGGGATGAGAAAGAGGGGGAATCAGGCTCCCTTCTTTGTTACCTCCTATCTCTAATCTCAGCCACACCAGCTCTGTGACATCGTCCTCGTTTCACATAGCATCAGAGATGCCTCCAACCTTGGACCTGGGCGGTGCACTTGTCCCACCTGGCTTCCAAGATCAGGGAACCTCACTCGGTTTCCTTTGAACTGCCCTGGGAAAATAATCACAGCCCATCTCATGCTCACCCATTGAGAAAAAACATCCAGAAAGACACTGCTGTTGGGAAGGAAAGGATCAGGCTCCCAGATGAATTAAATAACTGGCTTCTGCCCTGCCATCAACAGAGGCAGCTAATAGAAGGGAAGAAGTGATCCTCATACACTGGCATGTTTTGACAGAAATCCAAAGGATAATTTTTTCCAGCTGATCCTAAATTATTGGTTAAATCAACGAGTGAAATCTAATAAATTTGACATGTGAGGCACGGGCTGGATGGGCTGAGATAAAGCAGACAGCAGACCTGCCCGTTGCAACACAGCAACAGTCCTAGGGACCTAAACTATAGTCTAACAACTGAAAAACTGTGCGGGGCACAGAGGTAACCAGGTAAAACCCTAGCACCGTGTGGCAATAGCACTGTGCTGCAAGGGGCTAAGATGGGGGCACCAGGGCCACAAACAGGGCAGGAGACAGAAGCCATCAGCTGGCTCCCAAGCCCAGACACCCTGGACGTTGTGATTCTGGTGAAACAGGACTCGAGTAAGCAGGAAACGGGCCCGTACCTAGGCAACAGGTAGCTCTCATCAGCTCTGTTCCACACCCCTCCATCCTGTTCACTTTTTGCTTAGCTTTGGTGAGAGCAATTTATTTCTCAAACTCAGGGTATCTGAATGCTCGGTCGCTGACGCGGAGGCCTGCAGGCCAGGTGGGATGCATGAGTCGAGCTACTGTGATCATGTGTCTGTCACTTCTCCACCAGCACCGGAGTGCACTAGATTTACTCAGGGTTCAGCTCACAACAGCAGCCTCGGAGCCACTCTGTCGCTTCAGGAATGCACCCTCCCTTTCACCTGACCGGGGTAATGCCAGCCCCAGGATAGGCTGAATCAGCAGTTCCACACCAGGAAAGACGGCCTCACAATTAGCCTTCTATATAGCGCTTAGATGGCCCCATTATTGGGCAGTGCTATTATCCTCATTGTACTGAAGGAGGACTAAGATAGAGAGAGGCTAAATCTGGGCCGGAGCAGTGTCTTCAATCCAGTTCTCCGAAGTCCTCCGCCAGTGCTCTAACCATTGGACCATCCTTCCTCTCTACAGCACTAGCCAGCAACTCAAAACGTCTGGACTAGCTTTCTGGCTTTGCCACTGACTCCCTGTGTGACCTTAGGCAAATCACTTAACTTCCCTACACCTCAGCTCCTTTACAATGGGAACAGTAATCCTTCCTTTACTTGTTTTGTCTGCTTAGATCATAAGCTCTGCAGGGAGGAACTGTTTTACTGTACAGTGTTTGTACAGTTCCTTGCACCATGAGACCTCCAGGCGCTACCATAAGACAAAGTCTCCCTTCTATTTCATGTGGATGTTGGAGGCTTCCTGCTCTCATATTTCAGGAAGTGTTACTACATGCTGCCATGCTCCACCTCAGAGGTGACTGTATCTTGGTGTCGGGTGACAAATTTTCTATAAAGGGCCAAATTCTTCTAAGCTACACTGCTAGAAATCTGGAGCAACTCCAAGGGTTTCAATGGGCTTATTTTGCATTAACACTGGTGTAAGTAAAGCAGAATTTGATCCAGATTTTTGTAAGACTCTTTGGGATCCTTCAGGATGAAAGATGCTACATAAACGCCACCCTTCTGACTTGGTCGAATGTTTACACTCACTTTGCACCATTGTCAGAGATTTTACAAGGTGTAAGCCAGTGGGGAATTACTCCCAATGAGGAGTGTAAAACAGTATAGCTCCATTGATTTCAGCAGAGCTATGTTCATTTACACCCCTGAGGAGGTGGCCTACTGAGGCTTAGATATAACATATTCTCCTTTCCCCTCTCATTCCCACAGTCAAATAAAGAGTCAAGACTCACTCTGCAAAGACTTCAATAGAGTTGACACATGCTGAGGGTCTGGCCCTGTACCTATACATCCTATATAGCTATAGGGGAGTCACCTCCACACCAAACTGGTTACCGTAGAAGTTCTCCCTGGCCCTACCAAGTCAATCACATCCTCTGAGAAAACAACTTGGGCCAAACTCTGACTTTGCTTACACCAGTGTAATTGGTGCGTTTCCACTCAGTGGGTCCTATTCAGCAGTGGTAAAAGGGTATATGGGATAGATGGGGTATGGGCCCAATTCTCCTCTCACACTACACTGGCAATGCCATGAGCCCCAGTGGAGTTACTCCTGATCTACACCAGGGTGAGGGAGAGGAGACTCAGGCCAAACACTGACAAGTCCTGCCCCAACAAGGAGCATAGGATTGCAAAACTCACTGCCAAGACAACACAAATGTCAGAGGGGACTTGCTGGTCACACTCTCCGGTTCCTTCTCCTCCAACCCCAGAGTCCAGTAAGCTGAAGCATTTGTTTATAATCCAGCTAGTGGAATACCAAGGCCTGGCTCGAGAAGCGCTTCAGAACCCAATCAGATTTCACCACGTGTTTAAACACTCTTCTAGCCCCCAGCCTGTCAGGTTACAAAGAGGTTCCTGAGCACAGCTCCACTGACTTCATTACAGCTACTGATGTAGGTCAGAGTAAAGGTGTCTATGCGACCTAAAGATGGGTTGGAAACAAAGCCCCAGTTTAAACACTCCCAATTCCAGTGTGGCTTTTTGGAACGACACCAGTTATGTCAGCTGAGGATGCAGCCCCAGTTCTTGCCCCGTCCTTTAACCACCCACCATGGCTACCTCCTTTAGTTACTCTGTGCCAGTGAGACTGTGGTCCAGGGGATCAGTCACTGACTTGAGCATCAGGGAACCCATATTCTGTTCCTGGCTCTGAGCGACTTGGAGTAGGTGATTTCACTGCTTGGTGCCTCAGTTTCCCAAAAGAAGGTACCATTTGCCGTCCCAAATGTTTGCACAATGCTGTGAGCTAGTGGAATGGAAAGCACTACAGAGAAGAGCCCAAGCTCACTGCAGCTCTGTGCTAAGTAGACATCTATTATAAAGGGTAAGAAGGAGCCATTTTTATGGTCACTTGTCTACCTAGCTGCTCTATAGCCTCCAAGCCACTGCACCCAGGACATCAACCTCTGCTCCCAATGAGCTATGCCCGAGGCTCCCTGGCAGCATCGGTGTTGCCACACCCCCTGGCTTGAAGGAATCAGAAAAAATACCTAAAGCATGGGTTCCATCAGCAGCACCCTGGCCTGGCAGGGGGGGAAACAGGAGCTCAGGGTGAGGGAAATGCAGTGCAAAAAACTCCTAGGCAGTTGTTTTAAGCAGAGTCTATTTGGGAGCAGCTCTCAAAGCCAGATATCCTTCAGAGCTGAGACAGAGGTTTGGTTCCCTCTTTAGAATGGGTCTCTCTGGAAAGGCTGTCACTGCCTAAGCATTTTATTCTGGCGTCTGTTGGGTTTCCCTTTTAGCTGAAAGGAAACCCTCTCAAGGAGCATCTCACTCTCTGGGTTTGTGTGTGGTTCCTGCCAGGAGCAGGCTTGGAGCTTAGAGTCTATTTTTTGTTGCTGTTCCTTTTTGCACCTCCAAAATGTCAAAAACTCTTTTAGATCCCAAGTGTGTCAGCCTGTTGGTATTTACGAACTGGGTGTGACTAGGGGAACAGACGTGTGAACAGGAGCGGATGAGGGAGCAGGGGAAGATGGGGACATGCGTGGCAGCATGTGTGTGTGTGTTTATATGAGTTGGTAGTGTGTGGGCTTGGGGAGGAGTGTGTGAAAAGAGGCATATGCTGGTGTGGGGGAGGATGAAGATGGATGCAGCTGAACTTCTTTGGGATTGTGTAGGGATACACTGTGTGTGTCTCTGTGTTGCTGTGTACACATGGATGGGTCTGTGTTCATGCATATGGGGGAGTGTCTGTTCCAGTGTGTCAATTGGCACAGATGCTAGTATGCAGGAGTGAGGGAACAGGCAGGAGAGTTTGTATGGGGATGTTCCATGTATTTTAATATGTACAGATGGGTGTGGGTGGGTGTGTTTGCATGAGTCCCCTTAATGTGCACAGATGTGTGTGTGAGAGAGACAGGCTTTGTGGGGGTATGTTGTGGGTCTGTCCACGTCAGTGGGCATGGCTGTGAGAGCACTCCAGTCCTGGACTTTCTGCTGTAACCTTGTGACATTAAACACTGCTTTCAGCACGTAGATCCACAAAGAAGGACAAGAGGAACTGGATAATCCACCTGCCTCTGGCGCCACCTGGAATTCTACCAGGATTTAGGGCTGGCAAGGACTCTCCCTGGCAATCCCTCGGTCTCCAGCAGCGGTGGGATGGCAGCTGGGGACGTGTGTTGGGGGCTGGCTGCTGATCGTTCGGTGGGTGAAATCACCCTTGTGCACAGCAGGAGAATTGGAGTAGAGGAAGTTAGAGAGGAGCATGGGTGGTGGGAGGGAGGAAGAGTCAGCATCTCTCAGGGAGGAAACATGGGGAGGGCAGCAATGCAGCTCAGGTGGGGTGGGGGAGATGAATGGGTGAACCAAGACACTCATGGAGGGATGGCAGATGAATGACAGCGTGAACAAATGCACCCATGGAGTTGTGGCAGATGAATGAGAGTGAACCAATGAGCCCAGGGAGCAGATCAATGAGGGAGGAACCAATGCATGTCAATGACCCTGCACCTGCTCCGATCCCTCTCTCCTCAGCCCTGCCCCCAGCCCCAGGGCTGTCTCTCGCAAACTCACCCTTGCTGCCCTGGACGAGTAGGGATCCTCGAAGAGCGCCCACATCCTAGGCTGCCAGTTGCGGCAGCATCCACCCCCTCCTTTGGCCCCAGCAGCCCCCGGTGACCTGTCGTCCATGCCCAGGCGCTGGAGGGCCATCTCTCTGCCCCCTTCCTCCTCGGCCTCCTCTCCCCCTGCCCCGGGCTCGGGGCTCTCAAAGATGTCCAGCGCCTCCTCAGCATCGCGGTGCTGCCGGTAGGTCATCCAGCAGCAGGGCTCCACGTCGGTCTCATCGATGCCCCAGTAGGTCAGCTCCTCCTCAAAGAGGGGCCCACAGATGTCGGCGGGGCAGTGCAGCTTGCCCGTGCGGTAGTAGTTGAGCACGTAGGAGAAGATGCCCGGGTGGCGGTCAAAGAAGAACTCGTTGCTCTTGCCATCAAAGTCAAAGTTGCTCTGGGCATCGGGGTCGGCCAGCCAAGCCAGGCGGGTGCCAGGCAACGTCCGCAAGGTGCTCTTGTAGGTCTCATGCCTGGTGCCCCCTACGTTGATGGTGATCTTGTCCGACTCTTCTCCTTTGGCCATCTCTTCCTTCAGGCATGTTTTGGAGGGTGGTTTGTTCCCAGACTTGCGTCCACGGTATGATGAGACACACACCGAGCTGATCATAGATTTAGGTGGATGGGAAATGCCCTTTAAACACCCTTCCTGTAGCGAGGAGCGGGGAGGGAAGGGCGACTGTGGGGGGAGGTCTGGGGGGAGCTCAGATTTCTCTCTCCTCAACCTCAGACAGCTCTGCCTTTTGGCTGTCTCATCGATCCCTCTCCGCAGGAGGAGACTGGGCACAGGTGGTTGCTTTGGAGAGAAGGAAGGGGGCAATATAACGGCCTGGAGCCCTTGCTCCAGACACCAGGAAGCAGCAACAAGGAAATTCCCACCGGGAAGTGAAGAACAGTGATAGAAGCTCCTGCCACCGCGATGCGGGCTGAAAAGTAGTGGCAAAGGCACTTTGATTAGGGGAACAAATAGATGTGGCTGTTGGGCAAGCCACAAAAACGAATCTGAGGAAGAAAGAGAGAGAAAAAGAGGGATTTCGACAGCAGCAGCAAGTGTCAGAGTTCCTCTCTTTGCTGGCGATGGCAAAAAAAAGAAAAATCAATCAATCCAACAATCAGAGTCTTTGGGAAAAGATGGGAGAGCTTTGCTCTGCTTTAAAATAGATCTTAAAGTTTGGAAGAGCTGGAAGGAAAGTGACTGAGATCTGTGCTCCAGGAAGATCTCTGACTTTCTCTCTCTCTCTCCCCTACACAAGATGAGTAGAGACCTGGTCCTGTCTATATTTAGAGTAGCTGGTTCCCTGTGTTTATACTTCCCTCCAAGAGAGGCTTAAGAACCAACAAGAACGGCGGCTTTGGTTGATTCCCTGTCAGACACTCCATAGAATCCGCTTCCCAGCAGCCAGCACCGGATGCATCGGGATCCTGGATGGATGCTGAGGAAGAAACACACAATTCGGCTGGATTTCCCCTCCAGGTGCGCTTCGGGGAGAGCAGGGAGCAGAGGGCTGGCTTGGGAGTCGGGTCAGTTTCAGGCAGAGGCGCTGCAAACGCACTGGCTAGGAGACTGCCAGGTCTCTGTCTGTCTCTCTCTCTCTCTCCGAGCCTGGGTTTTTTCAGCCCCGAGATGAGCTCACGCTCCTGGATGGGTGAGCTCCAGGAGCTGCTTGTTTATCGCTCGCTGCCAACTCACGGTCACTTTTTGCCTCGGCAGGAGGGAAAGGAGGCGATCGGGGGGTGGGGGCGCTGGGCTGGGCTGTGGCAGCTGCAGCTTCTCACACCCCAAAGTATCCTCTTGCATCACCCAGCAGGCGCTGGCTTCCCGGGCTGGGGCACGGGGATCTGTTGCTTCTTCTCTGTGCTCGCCACCTTCCCAGGCAGGGCGGCCAGCGAGGGAGCGCTGCAGGTGGCAGCTGCGTCTGGGGTGGAGGCCGATCAGAGACCGCAGGCAGCGGCACAGCCATGTTTTGGGGCTGGTTTGATGAAATTGCCTCCGGCTGCTTGTTGCTTTTATACTCAGCTCCTGTGCTTTCAGTCGGCGCTAGCCCAGCCCCTCTCTCCTCTCCGGTAACCCTTCTCGCCCCGCCTCACAGCTCGCCTTGTATTGATCTGTCCAGCCCTATCCACCCTCACCCGTCTCTACCCAGATAGAGAGTTTACACCCTGGGACCATCTGGGGATCTGCCAGCACTTTACCCCAATGAATTAAGCCTGGCCACACGCCAGGGAGGGATGGAAATGTAATGATCTCCCTGGGGAAAAGACAGCAGAGAGCTCTGGAGGGACCGGCCTAGCTTTCTGCTACTTCAGAGGCTCGAGTAAAAGACCCATTGACTTTCCCCACCCAGCTCCATCCACAGCCAGACTAATAGATGCCATCAGCAGATAGAATGGGCCAGATCCTCAACTGGTGTAAATCTACCCAGCCCAGTTTGACCACGTCAGAAGAGACAGTTAGCAGATAGTCTCCCACTTTCCCTAATGACCTAGCCAGCTGGCATGGGATGTGCCAACCAATGTCCATTGGTGCTCCATTCCCTCCTGGCACCCTGCAAGGCAAAGGGCTCTTTATCCCTCCCAGGGGTATCTTTCAAGATGCCATGATGTGCCAGGGGAAATTTGAGGAGGGTTCAGAAAGTGCCTGGGCTGACCACCTGCCAGAATTGTTGTGCGTGCGCAGGGGATATCCCGATAGGAAATCCAATACCAGGCACTTTCTGCTGAAAATGCACCCCCAGGGGAAAGCTGGACTGCTAGATGTCTGATGGGATCTCAGATCAAAACCTTCCTGTGGCTGGTTTCTAGTGACTGTCCAGGGAGAAGCTAAGGAGCCCAGGCACCTTTGGGGGAAAGAATAAGGGACAACTTCCTTTGCCAAGGCCAGTGCCCAAGGTCCTGGGTGAGCAATTTGCTCATGACCTGGCTGGCTCAGCCTCTCTGCAAATCAGTGGCTTACTGGTGCCATGTTTACCTACATAGTCATCTCTGGGCCTTTAGGAAAGCAGCCAGGTCTGTAGGATCCCAAATACAGTGCTGGCAGTTTGGGCTGAGCGGGAGGCCGGGGCTTTCTGGATGCTCTCTGGAGCAGGGCTAGGGATAACCCCAGAGCTCAGGGAGTGAAGTCTTTCCCTTGAGCTTATTGGGCTTTGGGACCCAGCCCACGGTCAGAGGAGAGATCCAGAATAGGCCAGATGGCTCTTCTGCCTTTGCAGGGAAGTGATGAATGTTACAAATGGCACTTTTCTCTCCAGCCAAGGGATCATCACGTATGAGACGAGAAGGAAGAGGATAATATGCTATGCAGAGGTCACTTAGCATAAAGCGTGGGAAAGGTTCAATCTACACTCACTTCCTGTTCTCTGAGGCCCTTGGCTGGTGTGCACGGGGGGAGTGGGGGTGGCCAGCCCATGGTCCCAAATACACCTCCCTGGCAGTGCTGGCCCCTCCCTCCTTCACTCTTTTTAGCATCCGCAGCCCAAGTACAGCTACCTCCTGCAAGGAATTGGAGGTACCTGACATCCCTCTTTGCAGATCTGCAGAAGGATGAGCATAATTTGGCCCTTAGGCTTGAGAGAAAAATGTTCAATTATGGATCAGGTATTAAAAAAAAAAATCAATGGCAGTACTAGACCCAAACTACCCCACACACACACACACACGCTATCCATGGTTCACTCAGTGTCCTTTTGGGGCCAGATCCTCAGCTGGTGTAAATCAGCATAGCATTGTAACAGTCAATGGAGCTACCCTAAATTTACACCAGCTGAGGATCTGGCCCTGGGATGCTTTGACTGGGAAATCTGCTATGGAAAAGCAAACGCTCTCGCCCCTTTCTAGACATAATAATCTGTCATAACAGGCTATACCCTGCCATTCTTAATGGATGATTGGCCAGAATGAAGTCGGAGTGAAAACTGTGGGATGGGACCCAAAATGACAATATAGACTCATAGACTCATAGACTCTAGGACTGGAAGGGACCTCGAGAGGTCATCGAGTCCAGTCCCCTGCCCTCATGGCAGGACCAAATACTGTCTAGACCATCCCTGATAGACATTTATCTAACCTACTCTTAAATATCTCCAGCGATGGAGATTCCACAACTTCCCTAGGCAAGCTATTCCAGTGTTTAACTACCCTGACAGTTAGGAACTTTTTCCTAATGTCCAACCTAAATCTCCCTTGCTGCAGTTTAAGCCCATTGTTTCTTGTTCTATCATTAGAGGCTAACGTGAACAAGTTTTCTCCCTCCTCCTGATGACACCCTTTTAGATACCTGAAAACTGCTATCAGGTCCCCTCTTAGTCTTCTCTTTTCCAAACTAAACAAACCCAATTCCTTCAGCCTTCCTTCATAGGTCATGTTCTCAAGACCTTTAATCATTCTTGTTGCTCTTCTCTGGACCCTCTCCAATTTCTCCACATCTTTCTTGAATGCGGTGCCCAGAACTGGACACAATACTCCAGTTGAGGCCTAACCAGCGCAGAGTAAAGCGGAAGAATGACTTCTCGTGTCTTGTTTACAACACACCTGTTTATGCATCCCAGAATCACGTTTGCTTTTTTTGCAACAGTATCACACTGTTGACTCATATTAAGCTTGTGGTCCACTATGACCCCTAGATCTCTTTCTGCCATACTTCTTCCTAGACAGTCTCTTCCCATTCTGTATGTGTGAAACTGATTGTTCCTTCCTAAGTGGAGCACTTTGCATTTATCTTTATTGAACTTCATCCTGTTTACCTCAGACCATTTCTCCAACTTGTCCAGATCATTTTGAATTTTGACCCTGTCCTCCAAAGCAGTTGCAATCCCTCCCAGTTTGGTATCATCCGCAAACTTAATCAGCGTACTTTCTATGCCAACATCTAAAACGTTGATGAAGATATTGAACAGAACCGGCCCCAAAACAGACCCCTGCGGAACCCCACTTGTTATACCTTTCCAGCAGGATTGGGAGCCATTAACAACTACTCTCTGAGTACGGTTATCCAGCCAGTTATGCATCCCACCTTATAGTAGCCCCATCTAAGTTGTACTTTCCTAGCTTATCTATAAGAATATCATGCGAGACCGTATCAAATGCCTTACTAAAGTCTAGGTATATCACATCCACCGCTTCTCCCTTATCCACAAGGCTCGTTATCCTATCAAAGAACGCTATCAGATTGGTTTGACACGATTTGTTCTTTACAAATCCATGCTGGCTATTCCCTATTACCTTACCACCTTCCAAGTGTTTGCAGATGATGCCTTTGATTACCTGCTCCATTATCTTCCCTGGCACAGAAGTTAAACTAACAGGTCTGTAATTTCCTGGGTTGTTTTTATTTCCCTTTTTATAGATGGGCACTATATTTGCCCCTTCCAGTCTTCTGGAATCTCCCCCGTCTCCCATGATTTCCCAAAGATAATAGCTAGAGGCTCAGATACCTCTTCTATTAACTCCTTGAGTATTCTAGGATGCATTTCATCAGGCCCTGGTGACTTGCAGGCATCTAACTTTTCTAAGTGATTTTTTACTTGCTCTTTCGTTATTTTCTCTTCTAAACTACCCTCTTCTCGTAAGCGTTCACTATACTAGACATTCCTTCAGACTTCTCAGTGAAGACCGAAACAAAGAAGTCATTAAGCATCTCTGCCATTTCCAAGTCTCCCCGTTACTGTTCCCCCCTCCTCATGAGCAGTGGTCTACCCTGTCCTTAGTCCTTACATTTATATCTACATTATATAGTGCCTGCCATCCCAGGAGATCTTAATGCACTGAGGAACCCATACTCATGCGGCACTATTGGATTGCAGCCCCCTGCGGGGTGCAGGGAAGCAGCCAGCCAGAAAACTAGCTCACATCAGGAGAAGGAAGGGAACTTTTGGCCAATGACACCTGTGCTCAGTCCAAAAATGACATCAGCTCTTTAGTGTGCATGCAGAAAGATAGCGAGCACATACTGTCTCCCCCGAGAGGTGTCCTTAAACTGAGTTCTATGCAGGTATCTCCATCAGAAAGATGAAGGAAGGTGTCTCATTCATCTTTCAGATGAGATGTGAAACTGAGGTCTGGCCCACTTGGTCATTAAAGAGCCTATAGAGTAGGAGAGGTGTATTAACCCCACTGTCCTGTTTAAATTCAGATGATATATTTATATGCTTCTGACTGCAGTTTCAGTGGGATGGATTATTCTGCCTTATGGAAATAACTGTTCTTGCAGGAGTCATTAGGAATCCCTGTTCACAGTCTTATAAAGTTTCTTCCCCCTCCCCTTTCAGTATAGGAGCAAGTGTACAGTCTTTGAAGACATGCTCTTTTGCTATTAGTTTTTGTGATGCAGGTTTGCCTCATGGCAGCTGTTGCAATTAACAGGAAAGTTTGCTCTCTGCCCAAATCTCTCTAACTAGAGCCAGTTCTCAGGACTGAGTTCTCCCTGGGAACTGGCCATCAGTGTTTGGGCTGAGAGGGGATTGCTTGCATGCTGCTTGAGATCATCTCTGTTCCAGGACTGGTGTATATAGTGTAAATAAACAAGTTCCACTAAGAAAATACCTTGGATCCATATCATTGATTTCTCCTCCGGCAGGAAACTGAGCTGGAGGACGCAGATATCTACTACGACATAGCAGAGGAGCATTGATATTGTTGTTGTGAAGGGGGTACCTTGTGAAGCCTGCAGGGTAGAGAGAATTATGGAGGTGGACAATTTAGAGAATGGACTATGGATAAAGCCGAAACCCAGGTTCTATTTCCAGCTCTGCAGGGTGACCTTGGGCAAGTTGTGTTCCCTCATGGTGCCTCAGTTTTCCCACCTGTAAAAAGGGACAGACCTTCTTTGTAAACCACTTTGAGATCTACCAATGAAGAGCACTAGGTAAGAACCAGGTATAATTAGTGGTAACAGTTGCACCCATTATGAGCTGGCCCCTTCCCAAACCAAAGGAACAGCCAGGATGGGGACATTTTGGAGCTTGGGGACAGCTCATCCCGAGCCCTCTCTCTCTCTCTCTCTCTCTCACCTGAATTTAGCTTTCCACCAGCCGTGTTGTGACTCCCCCTTGGGACCCTTCTCTCACTTCTTTCAATTCACCCATTTCAGCTGTTGTGCTGTACAAACACAGTAAGAGAGACAAGGGCCCACCCCAAAGAGCTTACAATCTACCAAGACAAGGGCGAGTGGGATGGGAAATACCAGGTCAGAGTAGCAGAGATGGGAACAGAACCCAGGTGTCCCAAGTCCCTCTGCACAGGGATGAGGACGGGGAATAAAACAGGATTGGAGAGAAGGAAAGGAAGAAGTGAGTGGGCAAGGAGACAAGGAGCACATAGGAAAGGGAGCAAGTGGAGAAGGGCGAGAAAGAGGGAAGGCTGGGTGGATGGTTGAAGGATAAAAAGTAGAGCTGCAGTGTGGGGGGAGCAGTGTGAGTGCAAGAGGGGAGAGAAGCAGTGGACAAAGCACAGATGGGGTGGGGAGGAATTGAGAGAGTCAGGGCTGAAGGAGGATTGTGGGGAGGAAGGATGGGGGATAAGCAGAGAACTCAGGGGTTAAACAGCAGAAGCTGGGGATTAGACGTGGGGAGCATCATAGGAACACTCTGCCCTCTGGTGGGTTTGTGAGGATCTGAAAGTCCTTCATCCCACAGAGATGGTGCTCAGCACCTTTGCATTGTAACAACCCTCCCACCCCAGTGTGGTAAGTCAGCAGGGGCAGAAACCAAAACCAGCTCCAAAGCACCTGGCTCTGCCACTTGAGCTAAAGGAATTACTCCACTAGTTGGCAGCAGTAGTAGGCTGTTATCCTCTATGAGGACCAGCCAACAAAGGGGCACACAACACACTGCTATTCTAATAGTCAGCAGAACAGAGTGAGCCCAAAGGACTTTTCTCAACTTTCTGCATTGACTTCATGACAGATACTGCAGAGCAATATAAACCTATATAGATTAGAATGGTGTTTAGGTTGCCAGTGTGTCATGACAGCATGATGTAAACATCATCCTGTCAGGACAGGCAGGCTGGTCTTCATGGCTCTCTCTGCTCTGGAGAACGAGCTCCTGGAATGCACGGCTCTTCTTGGCTGGCAAGAGGAGCGATGCCGTCACATACCTGCCAGATCGTCCAGTGGCATCAGCGGAGCAGCCTCAAGCTCAGCTTAATTGGGCTCCCAAATCGTTCACTCACCTCTCCTCTCCCCCTAGGGCCAACATCCCAAAGGGCTTCTGAAACCCAGCCCCCGCACAATCTGCGTGTGCAAGATGCTGCCCACGGGCTGCACATCCCCAGCATGTTTCAGGGCCACATGGAGGACCAGACCCTACTACAGTCAGGGGAGCTGCTTCTTTAGCTCAAGAGGCAGAGCTTGGTGCTGGAGGCCACAGTTCAAAGGCAACTGACAGGAGGGTTGCAACAGCACGGGATGCATGCCAGATCTGTGCTAACACCTCAGGTGCATTTCCTAGAGGCCCGGCTTTCTAAGTGTGCAAAGACGGCATCATATAACTGACCTCAGTTCAGGTGCTGTATGAACTTGGGTAAGGCCCTTCATCCTGCCTGTAGGATAGGCAGGATAAGCCTTCCTTTCCCTGCCTTTTCTCTGGTGAGTGGGAGCTCTTTGGAAGAGAGGCGGTTTCTCACTGCTGTGTGTACAGCATCTAACATGAGGAGACGCCTGTCTCAGGTGCTACGCTAATACCAATCATCCTGGGAGGCTCCTACACTGGCAGAGCCCACGGCTGGTGGTGCAGGGCACCCGTATCTTTTAAACGCAGCAGTGGCCCCATTGCCACTGCCTGTGCTGCTAATTTAATTGCTTCCCTTTATCAGTTCCCTTTCACTCGAGCCTCTGCTAATAGAGATTCTCTCAGCTCTTTCCACCCCATAGGTCAGGGCGGCTCTTTATCGGCTCACTCAATTACAGCCTTAGAAGCTGCTCGCTGCTGTGTGATGGACTAAACTGGATCAGAGAGGAGACAACCATGGGGAACATAGGGGTTTGTTGTGAAAGGATGCTCTAGCCTCTGAGAGTTTCAGTCACTCGTGCTTCTTGGGGCTACCACAGGGCTTGGAAATAGGCAGTACCCCAGACTGGGATAGCCCTTGAAGAGAGCTGGGGTTCCTCCTCTATTTTGGTGGATCCTGCACTTATTGGCAGATTTGGCTAGCCTCAGAGATCTTCCTGTTTTGGGGGTTTGAGGAGAACCCAGGCCCATCCTCTACCCTGGGTTCCAGCCCAGGGCCCTGTGGACTGCAGTTGTCTAGGGTGCCTCCTGATACAGCTGCACAACAGCTACAATTCCCTGAGCTACTTCCCCATGGTCTCCTCCCAACACCTCCTTTGTCCTCACCACAGGACCTTACTCCTGGTGTCTCTTAACACTTGTATTCATCAGTCCTCCAGTAGCACATCCTCTCACTCCCAGCTCTTTACACGCACACACCACTAACTGGCGTGAGAGCCTTTTTATACCAGGTGTCCTGATTTGCCTTAACTAATTCTAGTAACTTCCCAATTGGCTACAGGTGTCCTAATTAGCCTACCTGCCTTAATTAGTTCTAGAAAGTTCCTGAGTGTTCTGGAATAGTCCGTTATCTTACCCAGGGAAAAGAGACCTGCTTAACCTGAAGCTAATGTATCTACCATCGACCACTGTCTTTTAGCCATCTGGCCTGACCCTGTCACACACCCCTTGTGACTAATTATCTGTCTCCCATGTGAGAAGGTCACAGGCCAGAAGACAACCCAAAGATCAAAGTGCTAAGCTCAAAGGCCAACAAGCATTTCCCCCCTGGAGCAAGACCTGCAATGTGCAGGTAGGGTCCTGAGGGAGACATGAGTCATGTTGAGCTCTTTGGATTTAGAGAAACAAATCTCACCTCCTAGAGAGAAGAGATTTAGCTGCAGCTGCTGTTGGGAGTTATCTAATACACTGGCCAAAGAGCTGGCCCCACTGTCTTACAGAGGTGCTATGACCCCTCCCACTCACTGGCCAGCACACCTGAGCTAGGATGTGGGGCATGCTGTGACTACCCCCTGGAGCAGAGCAGAAACCAAGGCAAGAGCTGTGCCTAGGGTGACCAGATGTCCCAATTTTATAGGGACAGTCCTGATTTTTGGGTCTTTTTCTTTTTCCTATTACCCCCCACCCCCTGTCCTGATTTTTCACATTTGCTGTCTGGTCACCCTAGCTGTGCCTCTGTGGAGCCCTGGGGTGATGCAGCTCCAGGCGGTTCCTATCTGTGCAGCCTATTTCATGTATAAATCCCTAGGACATTTATATAGAGAGGTTTTTCTTATCAAGTGCTAAGACGTCTCAGTCACTGGCAGCTTGTTCTTCAGCTTTGGACCCCATTTCTACCAGGGCTAGCAGCATCCACTGGGCCTGTGCCCCCACTGCCCAAGGGCTGGGGTCTATATTCCTCAGAGGACCAGGGTCTGAATGACGTTATGTGCATTGCTATAGATCAGGAGTGACGCCACTGAAATTCATGGAGCTGTGCTGATCCAAGAGTGAAAACATGGAGTTTGCCCCAGTGGTCTTGTCCAAAACTTCTTAGTGGCTGGCAGTGAGCCAGTTGTCTGCCTGGTTGCTGCCTTCCACCCCAGAGGTGGCTGCATTTCAGTGGTATCTGGGGGATTCTACCCTAAATTCTTACAGCTCCAATATGGTGCAGGTCCCTAGGCATGCTGGGCTAGATCCTCAGCTGCTGTAGCTCGTGGAAGAGCCATGGCAATGTTCCCAATTTATAGCCTACTGTGGACCTGGTCCCTTGTATCCAGTCTTTCTTCCTCATTCAGTCGTCCCCCCATGATGGATAGGGATTGATCCTCTTCTTTCTCAAGATAGTGAAAATCAGGAGTAACTCCAGGGAAGTGGAAGGATTTACACCCATTTTACATGGGTGCAAGTAAAGAGGGAATCAGGCCCTCAGTGTTTTACTGGTTGGCCTTTTCAAATCCAAATAACTCCCCGATTCTATTACAAAGGCCTATTACCTGGGCTGCTGGGGTTGTATTTTGGGGCACTAAACATCCCATGCATTTTGTCCCAGGAGCAAGACCTGGTGTCCAGGCCAAATTCCACCCAGGTGAACTACATCCTGCTGCTCTAAATTCTGCCTGTGCTTTCAAACGGATGCAGTAGTTTTCCTGGCCTTTGGCGGGTTGCTGTGCACTGTTAAGTAGGGGCCATGCTTCACCCTAGAAGTGGCTGCATTTTGATGCTTTTATGTATAATTTAGTTGGGGATTGGTCCTGCTTTGAGCAAGGGCTTGGACTGAGGTCCCTTCCTACTCTGATATTCTGATTCTATGATACAGGATCCTCCGTTGGTGTAAGCTGACGAAGTGGTGCTGATTTACACCAGCTGAAGCTGTGGCCTGTAATTTGCAGGGCCTGTGATAAAGTGCTCTGAGATTGCATGGCAAGGTCCAAAATCTCAGGAGGTATTTAGGCTCCTCACTTCCACTGGTTGGTGTTTCTGGGCCAAGTTGCTATGAAAATTAATAGTTTCTTATGTTATCACAGAGTCAAGGGCATTTTTAAAGTGAACACACACCATGGCAAGGGTTAGTGAGGAAAGTGACTGACTGTTATTTGCAAATTTCAGACAAAGGGGGGAGTCCTAACAGCTCATGCCCTTTGCTCAGGGAAGTGGCTCCTAGTGATTTTTTGCAGGGAGAAGGCGCCACCTTGTGGCTGCAAGAGGTTTAGACAGAAGTGTCAGCTCCACCTGGGTTTAATCATCCTAACCACCCCCATGCTAGTGCTTTGGGTGGGAGGAAAACTCTCTGAGGCTCCCCTCATGGAGTCTGCCTGGGATCTTTCTGCCCCACCAGCATCCCTAGGGCAGGGGTATACCTCTGAGCAAGCCCTGTGGCTCTAAAATCCCCCGTTTCCCACCCCCCAACCTCTCGGTAGCATCTCCCAGTGGCTGGCTTAGGTGGCTCCCTGCCTAATGTGGTGGCTTTTGTGCATCCTAATCTTAGGTGCCTGTCTCTTCCCCATTTACTGACGAGGAAGCCTAAGCACCTAACTCAGGCTTAGGGGGTCCCATTGTTCTTCCAGTGGTTTTCTAGGCATTTAAAAGTGAGGGCCGGTAACATTGTATTGCCACACCTAAGTCCCTGTGTGCTGAGACAGAGGGGAACTGAGTCTACTTGGTCTGTATTACAGGCAAGCAGCATTGCGACTGTAAGGGGACTGAGAATGGACATGACTCAGGCAAACAGCCCTGAGCCCAAAGAGGGGTGGTTGGGTTCATACCACAAACACGCCGCTGAGTCCCCAGGAGCTGAGATTGGGCCTGTTTTGTGAATGCCACAAGCATGGAGGTCACTGGGGAATGCAAAATAGGCCCCATCAGTGCTTGCCAGAGCCGCACCCCCAAAACGAGGGTGGGGAATTGAGAACAAGCAGTCTCACTGCATGTCCTAGACACAGATCCCTGAGCCCGGGGTGCCCAAATGGGAGTATAAGAGGCATTCTGGAGCTCCCCTTTCCCCCAGTGCTCCTACAGGGGGAGGGGGAGGGCAGGGTGAGAAGAGCGCTATACAAGCTCTAGCAAGTTATGGTGCAATGATTGGGTGCTGCTCATGAAGTCTGCCCGCCCATTCTGCACCTCCTGTCGCTTTTCCCTGTGTGCCTTCTCCACAGCTCCAAATGCTTCTCTGAATGTCTGAGCTTCTCCAAGACAAGGCTCATTTCATCTTCTGGGAGAACCTCATTGCTCCTGCAGGTGCCAAGTGCCAGCCAGTTCAAGCAATTCTCTGCCTCATTTATGAGTTTGTGGATTCTACTGCCATGGTTATATGCTTTCCTCAGATCCTGGCTGATGACTGAAGCACCATATAGGAGATCATATGGCGATCGACCGGGCTCATTAAGTATTATTTGTACTGCCTGAAGGCCCTGACCTCCTGTGCTAATTGCTGTACAAATAGCTAAAGAGATTCCCTGCCCCCGCTCCACCACACACAGACAGAGACATGTAGGGTGATAGATAGACATAGACAGAGGGTTTGTTGGATGGATGGATAGATATTTATGCTCTCCATTAAAATCTCCCTCTTCTGTCACTGCAGCCAGATCCCTCCTTCAGGCTCATCTGTATTGCCCTTGTAATCCCTGCCGTGACCCCTTAGTGCCCTCTGGCAAAGAGATCGCTGTTTTGGATCAGCAGCCCGTGGCAGGCCTGAGAAACTCACTACACCCAACACTTTCCTGTCACTGTATTTATCTGTAAAGAATGCTATGTGAGATCTGAAATGAAAGCCAGGATCACGTTGATCCTTAACTTATCATGGCATGCTGTATGAACGGACGATATTTCAGAAGTTGTGTCTATGTACTAGACATAGGCTTTAAAACCTGCGTCCCAGGCAGAGCCAGCAAACAGGGCTTCCCCCCCACAGGAGCGAAAATGTCTCTTACTCTCTCATGTGTAAATGAAGCATTGTAAGTCAACACAATAGAAGCCCATTTGCACACGACTCAATATGAGGTTGTGAAGTCAATATGAAGCCACCAGACACCACGGAATAGACATTAGGGGGCTTTACTGACTCTGGGGAGAGCAACAATGGAGTATAAGGGGACATCTTTAGCCAATCGCAGAGGGAGCCAAAAAGACAGCACTTTTTGCATCCAGGGATGGTGTCACTGGGTGTTTGCTTTAAGTGCTAACCTACCTTAGACAAGGATTCCAGCCTGGTAAAGTTAAGTTTCGACTTCAAGAAGTGTGTTACGCTTTTTGTTTTATATGTAACCATTTCTGCTTCCATTATACATACTCAGTGTCTCTTACAGCTTAATCTTTGATAAAAGACGTAGGATTGTTCCACTATAAAGCTCTCTCCGTGCAATGTGGTTATAAAGGACCAAATCCTGAGTTGTACTAATCAAGCTGGGAACAGCGACCTTGGTAATTACTTTTGAGTGTCCAGTGCCAGGGGCTAGATACTACAGGGGGACACTTTGTGAGGGGATTGGGGTACACCGGAAAGCACAGTCGGGGCTGGCAGAGCTGAGGAAGTGGAAGTGGCTAAGAGACTAGGGGCATCAGGGAGCTGACCTCAGTTAAGTACCAGCAAGCCTGTCTCTCACTGAAGCCGGGGGGGAGGGGGGGTAACACGGTGACTCACAGTCCTGGGTGCCCCAAGATAGCATCACAGCGGCTCCTGTTTTTCATGTGACATTCCTGTTCCCCGAAGCTTTGAGTTACCCAGACACGGAGTGCAAGAAAGGAAGTCCAGGAGGCGGCACTTGATAAGAAGAGACTTTAATGGGACTCAGTTATGGTTGTTACAGTATCTTTCTCCTACTATACATTTTCCTGCCGGCCCAGGGTGTGCTTTGTAAATACACCGGCTATATTCTACGTGAGACGACGAGTTCTGTGCTTTGCCCTGTACAGTAGGGGTTCATCAGATATGTGCTTTCCAAAGTTTAATCACCACAGCAGCTCACACAACACACCGCAGCCACTCTGAGGGCTCTTCTCTGCTACATTTGGGGCCATCTCACCGTAGGGCACGCTGGCCTAAAGGCCTTGCTACTCAGGGTCAGCCCTTAGCTCACCGGCAACTAGACCTCTTCCCCGCCTCTCTCCCCTGCTTCTTGGCCCTTGTTTCTGCTCCTCTGCGGCTTGATCTAAAGTTCTTGGAAGCCAATGGGAGTCTAGCCATTGTCTGCACCGGGGATCAGGCCCTTGGTTTCCAAACACAAAGGATTCTGGGACATACACCAGGCACCGTGTTTGCCACTCCGCAGTACCACAGTGCCTGCTAGGCTCAGCACAGGAAGACCCCATGCTCAGGGGAATGGAAAGTCTCCCACTGATTCCCACAGCCCTTTTGGTCTGTAGGAATATGTCTACACTGCAAGTTGTGGGGTGTTTGCAGCACAGGTAGGCATACCCCTGCTAGCTTTAATCTAGCTGACATGGGTAACAATAGCAGTGTCAACATGGTGGCAGGGGCTAACAATGCAAATACGTATCCACTCTCCCCAGCAAGCTTGTCTTTGGCAGCTGGCCCCTGCCGAATCCCAGTCCCCTGTCTTCATTCCTATGATTACCCATGCTAGCTAGCACGGCTATGCTTACCCACTTGCAGTGTAGACAGAACCTGCATCAGGTAGCTGACCTGGTGGGTGATGGGTCTGTAATGGTGCCCCACCTCACCTCATTCCCACAGGCTCTCACTGACTAGGAGTGAACAGAACCAGGAGCTGAGGAGCAGTTCAGAACTGGTCTGGGAGTGAAGTATGCAGCCCTGAAGGTCCCCCTTCTACCAAGGGTTGTGGTGGAGTCTCCATCACTGACCATTTTTAAATGGAGGAGGGATGTTTTTTCTAGACGATCTGCTCTAGGATTTATTTTGGGGAAGTCCTACGGCCTGCGCGATACAAGACTTCTGACTAGACGATCACTATAGGCCTTTCTGGCCTCGCAATCTATCAGCCTATGAGGTGCCCCTTGCGGCTGCCTCCTTCATGCAAGGACACCCCTGGTCAGGAAGATTCCCCTCTAGACAGAACAAAAGGCAGAGGATGCAGAGAGAACATCTACAATAATAAACTCCACAAGATAATGAGAACTGGTTCCCATTTAAACGACCTGAGCAAAACACAAGCAAGGTAGGGACTGTAGGATCAGCTGAGTGCAATGCTGAGTCACCAGGTCCTCTATAGGTAACGGGGCAGGGGGATGGCATCACGCAGTAATACTGCACAAGGCCATTAGGGGGAGATGTGGAGACTTGCTCGCCCCATTCTCGCAGTGGCAGAAATGGCATCCAGTCTGTATCGTTCCCAGAGGAATTACACCACCTGTTCAACCACTAACAGGTATTGACAAGGACAATGATGATCTACGGTATGTTA
The DNA here is from genome assembly GCF_007399415.2 of Gopherus evgoodei. NCBI lineage: Eukaryota > Metazoa > Chordata > Testudines > Testudinidae > Gopherus > Gopherus evgoodei. The sequence goes on along the minus strand of NC_044325.1, from coordinate 135,665,693 downwards.
CTAAAAGCACGGTGCATGGGAATGTATTGCCAGAAACCATTACCCACCCCACTTACTGCCACCTGGATAGAAATATCACTTCGCAGAGGGGCTGAGCTGCCACTTGGTCCTGCCAGTGGTTTAGCAGCAAAAGGCAAAATCAGCTGTCTGTTTGAGGGACACATAGCAGAGTCAGACACAAGCTTCCAAAATCTCAGATCTGGATTCTGAACATCTCCAAAGTTCAGATCTAGAGTTTGGTAAATAACTGGACCATGTACTAAACCAGAATTGAGATTTTGACCTCCCCACTCTCCCAAGGTTGGAAGTGTTTGGGGGTGTGGTGGGGCAGATGCCCCATAGAGGCAGGAGAAGGGTTAAGACAGCCTTGAAGATACTGCGCAGAACCCAGCCAATCAGGAAGGATTTATTGGGAGAGCCAATCAGGAGAAGGCTTGCTGGAGTGGCCCATATATAAAGGGCTGCTCAGCAGAGCAAGGGGCAGTCTCTTCCTGGAAGGCAGAGAGGGAGGACTGTCTGCTGAGGAGCACCAGAGATACTGTGGGGCTGGGCAGGGTAAGGGAGCTGGTGAGAGTGGAGTTACAAACAGTGCTGGTAGCTGCCACGCAGGCAGTGCAAGTTGGTCAATTCTTCATTAGAGGCTATTGTGCTTGTCGAAGTTGTATCCTGTGCTCGAGTAAACCAGCCTCCCCTCAGCAGACAGGTGCCAGCTAAGTATCCCCTCAAGGATAGGTGGGGACACTTTCTGAGAACACCCCTTATTGCTCCCCAATCCTCACTGACCCCATCCAAGGCCACTAATTCCACAGGGTTTCAACCTATCAAACTTTTGCAATTAGAAAAAAAAAAGTGCATGCAGTCATAATATTGGCTCATCCTCATGTCTGAGAGAGTGCAATAGAAATTGATCATTGGCCATAAAACCCTGCAGATGATCAGCTTTAACCCTTCCCCTGCCAGGAAGAGAGCAAGATCTGGGAACGTACCCTAGGGCATGTTTGCTGTTATAAACAGACTAAAGCTGGTTGTTAATAGAAACTGAAGAGTGGTTGAATTACCGAAAAGTCTTAACATAACATACACATGTAGCATCTATTAACCATAACTCACACACAGCATACAGCACCTAACACTTAAACCCCGCCCTGAACCTAATATCTAGCAAACGCCACAAGCAATACTGTACTTCCACGGAAAAAAAATGAAGGCAGCTCCTGCTTGTGGCTCCCCACTGTGGGCAACATGGCGGGGCAGCTGCCAATCACACACTAGACTAAGAAATTATAAATATCTCAAATATACAATGAAAATAGATCTGTACAGCACTGAGAATGAAAATAGCCCACGGGTCACTTTGGAATATGTTCGTCATTTAACAGAATTTACACCAACATTTACAGAGTAAATATACAATAGAAATAGAAACTATAGATTATTATGTATATATGTATACAGGTGACAGAGCTGTTCTTCGCCTTTCTACCACCACTGCTGACACACCACAAGAAGAAGGAGGGGGACTGAGTGGATTGGTTGCTGGCTCGAAAGCGTTAGCTCAGGAGAGGGTGGGCGAGCTCTCTAGCTGGCATAAGTCAGCATTGTTTCATTAAAGTGGCTGGAACTACTTCACGCCAGCTAGGGATCTGGCCTCATTGACTCCAATTGGAACTAGAGCTGATTGACATCAGCTGGGGATTGTTTGGGGGCAAAATGACTCCAATGGAACTATGACTGATTTACACCAGCTGGGGCTCTGGCCCTTAACTCCAGTGGCAAGACACCAGCAGGGGATTTGGCCCCATTAACTCCAATGGCGCGACACTGATTTGCACCAGCTCGTAGCCTGCTTTGGTGGCTCTGCAGACGCAGTCTGGGAAGGCTGCACCAGGTATAATGCTTGTGCTCCTTTGATAATCCCCATCTTGGGATTCTGGGGCCCAATGGGAGTGAAAAGACCTGGAGGGGGAGAAAGAGAGGAAGTTTGGAAGGACCCATCCCCAGTGGGCACATTATTCCATGACTAAGCACGAGACGATTCCTTGGACCTTTCTGTAAAGCAGGCGGTGCTGGGCCCTGTGGGAGGTGGACCCTGATCTGAAGAGGTGAGGCCATCCCTGTGTTCCTATGCACAGTGGGAAGGAGAATGATTGGGACAGAAAGGGATGGAGAGAGGGAGAGGGATGGCTTTGATTCTGACTGCACATGGCCAGCTGTCCCAGCAGACGCCCTCTACAAAACTCCCCGGGTGACAGGGACTCCAAGCTGCAAGCAGAACGGACTCAGCTCTGATGCCATCAATACCCTGCTCTCCCCAAATTGCCTCTGACCTGCATTTCTGTCCCATCTGCTGCTCTCCTCATCCTGCGGAGTGGGGTCAGATGACAGATTTGCAATTCCAGGCTAAGGTACTGCTCAGCTGAGTGATTCAAATGCCAAGCCTGATTCTCACCTCAGTGCAAGTCAGGGGTAACGCTATGGAAATCTGTGAAGAGACGCCAGTGTAAATGAGAGCAGAAAAAAAGGGGGGTCCTGGTCACAGTTGGTGCAAATCACTGACGTCAAAATGAAATTTCCACCAGCTGGGGATCTGGCTCTGTGTTTCTCCCATGAAGTTTGGAAAAGAGCCAATTCCTAACCCTTCTGATTCCCACTTGGGTTTAAATTCTCTATTATCTGAGGTGGAAATTTCTTTAGGGATGCTGGCGTCCATCAAGCGGCTAATGGATCCTTCCAGGGTCATCCTGCAGCTGCTCCATCCCCATCTCGAAGCAAATGCACCAGCTAGGCAAAATCAGCCTCAGACGCAAAGAATTCGACTCTGCACAGGGCACATTCATCACTTTCACTCTGCTCCAAAGGTTAGCGGGACCCATGTGGTGACTCCTAATGCATTGCTCAGGAAAACAAAGTGAATTGGGAGAAAGAGTATGGTGATGATACAAAAGTCAGAGGAAGTGACACAAGTCTAGTGGCTTGTGGGAACCCAGTGGGTCCTACTGAGCAGAAGTGAAATGGTGTTTGGGTGTAAACGGGCGGGGTTGGGCCTGATTTGCATCTCACGCTATCTTTTCTTAGTGTGTTTATCCTCAACCCCCTGCGAGGTAGAGCAGTGCTGTCACAGCTGGAGAACTGAAGCACAGGGAGACAAAGGCCCAGATCCCGAAACGTATTTTTGTTGATTGCAATGGGAGTTGGGGCCCAAACAGGGCCGGATCTAGTGTTTTTGCAGCCCCAAGCAGAAAAAAAAAAAAAGAAAAAAGCCAGGATCGTGATTGGTGGCAATTCAGCAGCAACTCTACTGCTGCTTCATTCTATGGCAGCAATTCGGTGGCAGGAGGTGGAGGTGCTGGAGGTGCTGCCCCTCTTCATTGGCCGCCCCAAGCATCTGCTTGCGAAACTGGTGCCTGGAGCCAGCCCTGGGCCCAAATATCTTCCAGGATCGGGGCCTGGGGGACTTGCTCAAGGTCCCACAAGACGTCTGTGGCAGCGCAAGGAATGAAGGTCTGTCTCCCGCGCCGTAGGCTAACACCCTAACCCAGAGGCAGAGAAAGACTGCTTTGAATGGGGGTGGAGGGATGGGAGGGGGGCCAGTGAGCATGCAAAGCCAGTGTAACTTACCCTCCCTGGGGCAAGATCTCCAGCTGATGTAAACTGGAGCAAAGACTGTGAAATCAGTGGAGCTATACTACTTTACACCAGCATGGATTTGGCTCGTTGGACCCAATTCTGATCTCATCTACACCACTGGCATCAATGGAGTTACATCAGGATAAAACCACTGTCGGATCTGAATCAGGCCCGTTTGGCATTCTGTGCGGCCCTCATTCAGCTCCAACATGAGCAGGTGTAGCTTCCATTGAAAGCAGTTGGAGCTGTACCCACGTACGCTGGAATATGACCCCAGTATATTAGGGGAGGGTTGGGAGCACAAAATAAAGGAGTGGGATGCTCTACTTCCTCGAATACCCATTTGCTAGTTGTCTCTCCAGCTATGCGCCATTCCGCCCCGTGGTACATAAGTCACCCTAACTGAATGCCACACTGGTGCACGAACACAAAATTATGGCCACACTGTTTCTGACTCAGAAGATTGCAAAGGAGATGTACCCCTTGCCTGTGGTTGCTGAGTCATGTGACCTTACCTTGGACCTTACCTCATGAGTGGCTTAGGGGAGAAGGCCCAATTTTTAGCACAGGGATAGGGAATTGGGTGTCATGGGTTCGATTCCCAACAGTGCCACTGCTTCACACTGTAACCATGGCCCACTCTGTGCCTCCGTTTTCCCACCTGTAAAATGGCTACTGCTACTGTGGGGCTCAATTAATGTCCATAAAGTGCTTCCAGACCCTTGGATGACAGGTGCAATAGAAGGGCCAATGGTTATTATTTAAAGGCTCACAGGTTGCATGAGCGAAGCCTCAGAGGAGATGGACCTATGGGCAGAAACGGTGCTAATGGAAACGAATGAAGCAGCAAAAAGCTCCGGGGCTTTTCACCCATCCTTCAGTCTTTCCATGTTTCCTCAAGAGGAGATTGACTCTCAGCAGAGGGGACAGCAAAGAATGAGAGGGGAGAAGGTCTCCCAGTCTTTGCAAGGACAAGGGGAGATCAGCCTGGCCTACGTGCTGGCATGAAATATCATCGAGCTGGCACTAAGTACAACAGGAGTAAGGAAGGGCAGGTTAAAAAACATACTTAGATGGATGGGAGATACTCACAATTATTTCCCCCACCCAAGCCCTAAATCTCATGGATGGGTGTGACGGACAGGGGCTCACCACCAGACATGCCAAGACCTCGCACTAACTTACAGGAGCCTCCATAACACACAGTGCACGCTGCAACCTACAAAGAGTCCTGTGGCACCTTATAGACCAACAGATGTATTGGAGCATGAGCTTTCGTTGGTGAATACCCACTTCGTCAGACGCATGCAATGGAAATTGCATATTTATACCTGCCTCTGGAAATTTCCATTGCATGCGTCTGACGAAGTGGGTATTCACCCACAAAAGCTCATGCTCCAATACATCTGTTAGTCTATCAGGTGCCACAGGACTCTTTGCTGCTTTTTACAGATCCAGACTAACACGGTTACCCCTCTGATACGCTGCAACCTACGTTTCCATCCTGCTGCAAACTCGGCATGAAGTCTCTGAGCCAACTACACCCCTGCTGTAAGGCCACTGACATCTACGGAGATACACCAGGGAGGAATTTGGACCCTTGATTTTAGATGCATGAGGCTAGTAAACAGGAAGAAACACACACAGTCAGCTTCCATTACACCCAGATGACACCACTCTAAATAAGGGCAGAATTTAGATCATGGGACTCTATTTCCTACAAAAGCTAACCCAAGATTGTAATCAGAATCCAATAACCCCAGCTTCTCTCTACTCATCTCTGTATCTAGGAGGGCTAGGGTATATCATTCACCAGTCCAGGGGGCTTCTTTCACACTGTGCATTGAAAATGAAAATCCTGGGGCTGGAGCTTGCTCACAGTTACCCAGTTGCAAATCAGGAACGACTCCAGAGGTTACTCCTGATCTACACTGGTGTCACCCTGCTCAAATTCTGGCCTGTGGACATGGCACATGCTCACACACCTGAAATAGTGGTTGCACCGGAGGTCCTGTGCCACTTTGGATGGAGTAACACTGTATAATAAGTGGCTGTGCTCACTGCAGCTCAGTTTAGAAGGAGATCCCACCCCACCCTGACATGACTCATGGACATATTCCCCATGTGTGTCTAACCAACATCCATTGTAACACAACAGATACCAAAGGGTCAGCTAGTTGCTGCCGCTCACTGTAAAGTGTTGTCCACTCAAGATGCGTCTGCGCTGGGTAAGAAATGTCCATTAAAGCTGAGCTCTTTGGGTGTCTCCAGAGCTACAAAACCAAAGGAGGTGCCACGACCACCAGCCCAGGTAAAACCCCATCAAGTGATGGCTGTCCATCGGGCTATGAACATGGGTGGTCAAATGTGATCAATGGAATATGAGCCATCTCTTCTCCTAATTAGGGGAAAACAAGAGGAGGAGGAAGAACTCCAGGTTAAAATAGGAAATGTCTTTGACTGTCACCTCATTTTGTATCCCTTCTCTGAACTTCTGATGCTTGGAAATCAAGAGATGCTTGGTTTGGTCTCCAATTTTCTCTCTCTGGAAACACACTGATCAAATTTATTGCAGTGTCTTGTTTCGTTTTCTTTTTTCCTCACAAGGGCAGCTGACAAAGGATCCTGCCTTTTTTATTGGAATTACTGAGAGGGAAATCCAGTGCCCTCCCACGATGCCTTCTTCCCAACCTTGCCCGGGAAATGACTGCTTACTTGCTAACATTCTAGGAAGGGTTTCTTCTTTTTTTCTTTTTGTTCCACAAATGGACAGGATCCATTCCCCAGTTGCCTCCTCTCCTAGCCACTGGAGGGTGGGGGCAGGGCAAGGGCTGGTGGGTGTCCATCACAGTTCAGATTCAGGGGTGCTGGCCAAGTGGTACCCACTCCCATAGCGTCCATTGGGTGCACTGCTCATCTCCATTGGGGAAGCATTTCCTGGGCCCAGGTAGGAACGGTGCGTGGGCATCGGGGATGGAGTCTCGCTGGGCACTTTGCTCAAGATGAAGCGAGTCTCATCATTGTCCTCTAGGTTGGATATGTCCTTCATCATCCGGCCCTTCTTGTAGGTGACAGAGAGAGCGTTGGAGCCATCGGACACCAGGTGGAACTGACGGAGGATGAAGACCACGGGCAGTGGGAGGGTGGCCAGGATGATGAGACAGATGAGGATGGCCATAGCCCATGCTGGGTAATAGAGAAACTTCTCCGCAGCCTGGAAGAGAAAGAGGCAGCTTCACTACAGTGGACATGAGTGTCTACACCTCCATGAAGGTACATGGGAGGTTATCACTGTGGAGTTAAGTCAGGGTCATTGAGGTCTCGGTCCTCAAGGTCTTAGAGAGGACCAGGACATGGTGTATAGGGGAACTTAATAAAGGGAGGCAGGAGACCACTGTCTAGCTCTCTGACGATTCACTTGATGTCTGAGTGAAGGGGGTACAGAGAGATCCATCTACTGTAGGTGTGCTTATTACGAAGGAAAACTTTCCCAGAGTTTGGTTGTCCCTCACCCATCATCTCCTGCCAATTGTGTGGTCTGTATAAGAAGGAAAGGGCAGTTCAGAGCTTCAGGGATGGAGGTGGAGGTGGACAGGAAGTCAATTACTAAACATAGTGGAAGCAGAGAATTCCCAGCTGCTAACCTGGAAGCAAACCTTTGCTCAGTGTTGACCCAGGCATTACGCAGGCAGACTTCCCACGAGGAAGGTAAAGACAGAGTGAAAACTGAATAAGGGCCTCAGGGATGGAACTGTGGAAGACAGGACTCACTAAAAGCTGGTGTTCCTGTACTCACCTCCTCTCTGATCCAAGCGCTGTAGCTCGGTGGGTTGACTCCCAGCTGGATGATGCTGGCTGTCATTAGCACAGCCATGCAGAGGGGAGAGATGTACTTCCAGGCGTAGAAGTAGAAGATGTACGGCCGGAAGCCCAGCATTTCTGTCAGTTCCTGCATGAACCTGGAGAGGAAGGAGAGGAAACCCAAATGGATGGAGCACAAGAGTCCTGCCTTCTCCTTTCCCGCCACTTCAGGTGGAAAACTCCTACTCAGTAACCGTCTCAGTGAACTAAGCATTGGGTGACCCTAGAAATGGTCAGAGGTCAGCTTAGATCCAGAGAAGGATCCAAAAGCGTCTCTTAGCTTTTTGAAGCTCTTGAAGCTGCAGAGCTGGCCTGGGAAAAGTCCACATGAGGGACTCCTGGAATTTCTCCTGGGTCTGGCGAGCCCCCAGACGCTCCCAGGAACAGCTACCTTGGGACTGCAGCATTCCTGATTCTGGACCCCTCTCAAATCCTCAAGTGAAGGGAAATGAAAAGCAATGAAGACAAGTGGAATCAAACATTTCAGACACGGTTTGGTTCCAGGGTGGGGTTACGTTTTCCAAATTCTTAGCCGTCTGTACACCTAGACCAAGTTCTAGATCCCTTCTTTATATCCGGATTAAATGCTATGGCATGCCTTAAATGCAGAAGGACAGAGTCCACAATCATAATGGACCCTTTCTGGCGTATGGGCCAGATTCTCAGTTGCCCTGTGCCTTATGTGGTATTGTATATCAAACCACAGTGGGTGCAATACACGACCATTCCGATCTGTACTTCTTTTGCATGGGTGAAGATGACTCCACCAATTGCAGGCCCAGGGAGAATCTGGCCCTGTGAGCTCGTGACTATCTGTTGACCCCTCTAGGGTTAGATCTCCTTGATGGGACCTCTACAAATGCCTTCAGGACTGGCCCATGCTCTGGTCCTAGCCCTGGGATTAGACCGGGGGGGAATTGTTGATCCCTGCCTCAAGCTTTGCCTATCAATGCTCCTAACCTTGAGGTGCCACCTCAGGACAGAGATAGGTGGCTTGGCACTAACCACTATACCATTACATATTTGGAGCAAGGGGTTAAAGGAGAAAGCTTAGGAATCCAGCTGGACTAATAGAGGCAGCAGAGGTGTCATTATTGCCGTTGCATGAGTTCTTACTTCTTGGTACCATAAATCCAGGCCACGGCAATGTTCTCTAGGATCACCACGACCGTGAGCGGCAGCGTGGCAGAGTAATCATCAAACATGGTGACAAAGTAATTCCCCGAGTGCTGCACGAAGATCAAGCCTATCAGGAAGGCGACGATGCAACAGACAACTGCAAAAAGCACAAGGTCACCGTCAGCAAAAAAAAAAAATCACACTGGGTAAAAAAGCAACTAGAGCTTCCCCTGAGTTAGTGCTTGGAGTGTGCTATAGACCGCCGGGATCTGATTGGGATATGGATAGAGACCTCTTTAATGAACTAAACACAAAGGGGAAATGTGTGATTATGGGGGACTTCAACTTCCCGGATATGGACTGGAGGACGAGTGCTTGCAAGAATAATAGGGGTCAGATTTTCCTGGATGTGATAGCGGATGGATTTCTTCATCAAGTAGTTGAAGTACCTATGAGAGGGGATGCCATTTTAGATTTGGTGTTGGTGAGCAGTGAGGACCTCGTAGAAGAAATGGTGGTAGGGGACAACCTTGGTTCGAGTGATCATGAGCTGATTCAGTTCAAACTAGATGGAAGGATAAACAAATGTAGATCTGGGATTAGGGTTTTCGACTTCTCGAGGGCTAATTTTAAAGAGTTAAGGAAATTAGTTAGGGAAGTGGATTGGACGGAGGAATTAGTGGATTTAAATGCGGAGGAGGCCTGGAATTACTTTAAGTCACAGCTGCGGAGACTGTCGGAAGCATGTATCCCAAGAAAGGGGAAAAAAACCATGGGCAGGAGTTGTAGGCCAAACTTGATGAGCAAGCAACTCAGAGAGGGGATTAGACAAAAGCAGAAAGCGTACAGGGAGTGGAAGAAAGGCAGGATCAGTAAGGAAAGCTACCTTGGTGAGGTCAGAACATGTAGGGATAAAGTGAGGAAGGCTAAAAGCCGCATTGAACTGGACCTTGCAAAGGGAATCAAAACCAATAGTAAAAGGTTCTACAGCCACATAAATAAGAAGAAAACAAAGAAAGAAGAAGTGGGGCCGCTATACACTGAGGATGGAATGGAGGTTAAGGATAACCTAGGCATGGCCCAACATCTAAACAAGTACTTTGCCTCAGTTTTTAATAAGACTAGTGAGGAATCTAGCGATGATGGAGGGATGATAAACGGGAACGTGGATATGGAAGTGGATATTACCGCAACTGAGGTAGAGGCCGTACTTGAACAGCTCAATGGGACGAAGTCGGAGGGCCCGGACAATCTCCATCCGAGGATATTAAAGGAACTGGCGCGTGAAATTGCGAGCCCATTAGCGAGAATTTTTAAGCAATCGATAAACTCGGGGGTTGTGCCATATGACTGGAGGATTGCTAATGTAGTTCCTATTTTTAAGAAAGGGAATAAAAGTGATCCGGGTAATTATAGGCCTGTTAGCTTGACGTCTGTAGTATGTAAGGTCTTGGAAAAAATTTTAAGGGAGAAAGTAGTTAAGGACATAGAGGTCAATGGTAATTGGGACGAATTGCAACACGGATTTACTAAAGGTAGATCGTGTCAAACCAATCTGATCTCCTTCTTTGAGAAGGTGACGGATTACTTAGATAAAGGAAATGTGGTAGATATAATTTACCTAGATTTCAGTAAGGCATTCGACATGGTTCCGCATGGGGAACTGTTAGTTAAATTGGAAAAGATGGGGATGAACATGAAAGTTGTAAGGTGGATAAGGAACTGGTTAAAGGGGAGACTCCAGCGGGTCGTATTGAAAGGTGAACTGTCAAGCTGGAAGGAGGTCACTAGTGGAGTCCCTCAAGGATTGGTTTTGGGACCGATCTTATTTAACCTTTTTATTACTGACCTTGGCACAAAGAGCGGGAATGTGCTAATAAAGTTTGCGGATGACACAAAGCTGGGGGGTATTGCTAACACGGAGAAGGACAGGGATACTATTCAGGAAGATCTGAACCACCTTGTAAACTGGAGTAATAGAAATAGGATGAAATACAATAGTGAAAAGTGCAAGGTCATGCACTTAGGAATTAATAATAAGAATTTTAGATATACGTTGGGGGTGCATCAGTTGGAAGCGACGGAGGAGGAGAAGGACCTTGGGGTATTGGTTGATAGCAGGATGACTATGAGTCGCCAATGTGATACGGCTGTTAAAAAAGCAAATGCGATTTTGGGATGCATCAGGCGGGGTATTTCCAGCAAGGATAAGGAGGTGTTAGTACCGTTATATAAGGCGTTGGTGAGACCCCATCTGGAATACTGTGTGCAGTTCTGGTGTCCCATGTTCAAGAAGGATGAATTCAAACTGGAACAGGTTCAGAGACGGGCTACAAGGATGATCCGAGGAATGGAAAAACTGCCTTTTAAAGGAGACTCAAAGAGCTTGGTTTGTTTAGCCTGGCCAAAAGAAGGCTGCGGGGGATATGCTTGCTCTATATAAATATATCAGGGGGGTTAACGTTAGGGAGGGAGAGGAATTATTTAAGTTTAGTACTAATGTAGGCACGAGGACGAATGGGTATAAATTGGATATTAGGAAGTTTAGACTTGAAATTAGACGAAGGTTTCTAACCATTAGGGGAGTGAAGTTCTGGAACAGCCTTCCGAGGGAAGTAGTAGGGGCAAAAGACTTTTCTGGCTTTAAGACAAAGCTTGATAAGTATATGGAAGGGATGTTATGATAGGATCGTTAATTTGGGCAATTGATCTTGGATTACCACCAGATAGGTCTGCTCAATGGTCTGCGGGGAGATGTTGGATGGGATGGGAACTGAGTTACTGCAGAGAATTCGTTCTTGGGTGCTGGCTGGTGAGTCTTGCCCACATGCTCAGGGTTTAGCTGATCGCCATATTTGGGGTCGGGAAGGAATTTTCCTCCAGGGCGGATTGGCAGGGGGTTTTTCGCCTTCCCCTGCAGCGTGGGGCACAGGTCGCTTGCTGGTGGATTCTCTGCAGCTTGAGGTCTTCAAACCAATTTTGAGGATTTCAATAACTCGGTCCTGGGTTAGGGGTTATTATAAAATTGGATGGGTGGGGTTCTGTGGCCTGCCTTGTGCAGGAGGTCAGACTAGATGATCACATTGGTCCCTTCTGACCTAAGAGTCTATGAGTATAGCTCCTCCAGGGGAACACGGAACTCGGGGTGGGGGAAGAATGGGGTTCTAATAACTCCCCCAGCCTAAATTAATACATCCTCAAATCTACTGATCGAATAGTAAACAACAACAAGCATTCCTGAGCATCAGCAGGAGCGGCGCCAGGGTTTTTGGCGCCCTAGGCGGGGGTCCTTCTGCGCTCCCGGTCTTCGGGGTATTTCAGCGGCGGGTCTCGGAGCGAGTGAAGGACCCGCTGCAGAATTGCCGCCAAATACCTGGAGCGCGGAAGGACCCCCCGCCGCCGAATTGTCACCAAGGGCGGTAAAATGCCGCCCCCCAAATCCTGGCACCGGTCGCCTAAATGGAAGCGCCGGCCCTGAGCATTGTTGAGTCTGGCAACCTGCTGAGACTGCTGTGGCTACAAACCTATGCTAATGCATCGGTCTCTACAGTTGCCTTGTCATCCTACTGTTTGCCTCTTTTGTCACCTGGGCCCTGATCCTGCAAAGTCTTATGCAAGTGCTTAGCTTTCAGCTCTGGGACCAATCCCAATGCAATCAGTTGCAGAAGGAGGAAGGATGGGTCAGTGGTTCTCAGAGAAAAATAGGAAGTTTATTATTATGTTTTGCATTACAGCAGCAAGTAGGAGCCCCAGCCATGGTCAAGGTCCCATTGTGTGAGCACCACACATACATATTGAGAGATAGCCCTGCCATGAAGAATTTCTAAAAGACAAAGGGATGAAGGGAAACTGAGGCACAGAGCAACAACATGACTTGTCAACTGGCAAGAGTTAGTCAGTGGCAGAGCCAGGAATAGAACCCAGGTCTCCTGTGGCCCAGTCTAGTGCCCTCCCTACAATTCATTTCCCTCTGCCTTGGGATTGCTAGGGACAGCAGGTGCTGTGTTAATACTAAATCATTAAATGCATTGAGAAGAACTAGCGATGAACATATATGGCAGTGGTAGAAGGCACACTGTGTGTGTCCAAAATGCCGAGGCCACTGAAGGTGCAGATCTGGATCTCAAACACCTCCAAAATTTTGGGTCTGGAGTTTCAGTTCTGGTCCATCTCTAGTTATGACATATGCTACTTCAATGTTATTTGCAGTCACGGATCTACAGCCTGGCACTCCCAAGAGCAGAAGGAAGCAGGGTTCTTCCCACCTTCCAAAGGTTGTCATCTTTCCAACCCACTCCCAGCGACTCAACAGCCAATCCAGTGCCTAGGTAATCTGGGCCTCACTTGATCCAGAGTTCCATTCCTCCCCCCCACCTCCCTCCCACATTCAGCCCCCTCCTCATCCAGGTTTTGCTCAGGATCCCTCTGGGAGCAAGCTCTGCTCCCCTGTTCCAGCTAACCTTGGGCCCTTCCTATAATGCAGACAGAGAGATGAGGTATCTGTGCACGCTCCTGGGACATCCTAAGGTTCAGCCCTGCTGGTGGAGATGAGCTCTGACTGGGCCTCACAAGCCAGCCGATGCTGCAGTCTCCAATCCTCCTGCTTGAGTCACCGTGCTCACCCCAAGGAAATGGAGAACCCCGTGCCCCCAAGACAGTGCAGCCAGAAAGAACCTCACCTGTGAAAACTTCCTTCCGCACCTTGAAGGTGTCAATGATAGGGGTGGTGATACCTGCCATGGTCCCAATCATGCTGCCCAGCCCCAGGTTTATCAGCATCAGGAAGAACATCACAGACCAGAAAGGAGAAGCTGGGAAGTGGGTCATGGCTTCAGTGAAGGCGATGAAGGCCAGGCCGGTTCCCTGCACTGACTGCACGGGGAGAGAAGAGGGACAGTTGTGTCAGACTCGGGAGAGAAATACACTGGGGACATGTGCACAAAAACAGAAATGCATCAGCAAGCCCAACAGCCACACCTACACCTGAAACCTGCCCCCTACCCCTGAGCTACCCCTAGCTCTGAAGCGACTATCCCCAGGCACCTTGTTGAGCTCATCCTCTAGCAGGCAGGGGTCCAAGCCCAGCTCCTTGAAGTGATCCTCCTTCACCGTCATGATCACTTGGTACATCTCGCTGTAGTCCTTGGCAGTGAGATGGGAGAAGTTCACATGGGGCGGGATGAGATCATGGCTCAGAACGTGGGTGTTTAGGTAGCCCAGGATCTTCTCAGTGTTCCTATGGAGAGCAAAGCTGGAGTCACCCAAGGAGCCCCAACCCTGCAATGGAGATGAGGTGGAATGTGATCGCCCCTATGGGCCAGGCAGGGCACTGTATGTGGAGGCGGGACAGTGGGAGTAAAGCGAGGCATCAGCAGCAACTTTCTCCCGCAATGTAAGTGCGCTGGGAGGCAACCCTGCCATCAAAAGTACTGAGGGTGGCACACTCCCTCTCCTCCTGCATCCAGCGCTAGCCTCCATCTCTGCAGCACTTGCTGTGAGTATAAGGAGAAAAGCTGCCTTGGCTACCAACTCTAGACCATGATCTCCCTGGGATCAACAAGAGTCCGTGCAGCAGCCCCCAGATGCCAGCACAGCTCTAATGCTTGCCCCTCAGGTTTATAACTTTGTCGTAAGTAGAGGCACTCATCCAGAGATCCGAAGGCACTGTGAACTTTTTAGAAACTAGGTATAGTGCTCGCTTCACCCAGCACTGAAACGCAGCCACTTCTGCGGTAGAGCGCAGCAGCTCTTTAACATCACATAGCTATGCACCAGTTGAGGACAGGAGGTGAAAGAGAATCCCATCTCCAACTGAAATTGGAGGAGGAATTTAGAATGTAATTAGCCAAGTTGGATTTGCCTGACAGTCAGGCCAATACCTCCGCTTTAAGCTTGGATTTCCAAAGGGATGTAAGGTCTCATTAGAAGCTGGTGGGAACTGGGTACTTAGCGCATGACTCAGAGAAAGAGCACCCCACAGTGAGTCACCAGCAATACCCTAGACATGGAGATCTCCCATTCAGGCCCAGTATAGCTGTTGAGATCAGCTGCACCAACCAGATATTATGGTTTCATTTATCCCTGTAACAATCTTTTCATCTCTGTTGGGTCATGAGTGGAAACTGAACTGGGAGCTCCTGGATCTACAAGCATAAGCTTTGAATGCACGCGCTAAAGGACTAGGGCCCAGATCCTCAATGGCATTTAGGCACCTAACTCCCACTGAAATCACCCTGTGGGGACCTGGGCCTAGAAGATACTGAATATGCATTCCCATTTGTGTGGGTTCACCCCCTGGGCAGGAGACCAAGGCCAGGAGAAGGGCCCTGGGAAATGAGAGGAATCCACACGTACTCCACCACACATTTCTCATTCATGATGTTGGCCTTGAACCCCAGCACGGCGAAGACCACCAGGGTGGCCAACACGGAGGTGAAGAAGTTGATGAAGGAGACGAGGGTGGCGTCGAAGTGGCAGTTATTGTCCTGCTTGTTGTAGCTGGAGAAAGCGATGACACCTCCAAAGCCCAGGCCCAGGGCGAAGAAGACCTGAGTGGCTGCCTCTCGCCACACCTGGGGGTCCAGCATCTTGTCAAGCTGGGAAGAGAGAAAAAGGGGGAGGAGCCTCGTGAGTCGCCCCATCTCCCTGTTCACTCAGCCAGTCGGGTCCAGGGAAAACCAGCACACCTATCACTGGCACCAAGCCAGTGACGTCCCTTATGGTAATGGATGGGTGGAGGCTCAATATGTAGAACCTTGGGCTCCATGAGCTAGCCGGGCCATGGGCTCATACCCACTGCACCTTGGACTATACTTGATCAGGATTTTCACATATGCATATGGACTTAGAAAAGCAAAGAATATAATTCTCTCCCAAACAAACACCCCCTCTAATGAGGGTAGTAAGCTCATTGTGTGTCCGTAGCCTATTACACCTGCAGACCTCTAAGAGTTAGGTGTCACCACCTCTAATTTACAGATGGGGAAACTGAGGCACTGAGAAGGGGGAATTGCCATACAGTGACCGAGATGGGAATAAGAACCCAGCTTGCTTGATGCCCGAGCATGTCTGTGCTTCACCCATGGGGCCAAAGCGCTTTTCATGAATTTCAAAGCCCTTTCAAAGCAAGTGTGATTAGCTTCCTTTCAGAGCTGGGGAAGCGACTGGCCCAGGGTCACACATTGAGTCAGCAGAACTGGGAATGGCACCCAAGTCTCCTGACATTCACTCAGATCTCCCATCCACTAGACCGTCCTCTCCATGAGCTCCCTGTCTTTAATACTTCCCTTCCCCACTCGTATATAGTTACACCCAGGCATCCGCTTTCCTTGCACTCCGCAGCGAGCTCCAACCTTCCCATCAGGATCACTGGCTCCTGATTTGTCCCTTGATGACTATGCTGTGTTTGCTGCCTGGAGTGCTGCAGGTCCCCGCACTGTGTGGAGTGGGAGCTGGATGCTGAATTGCGTGTGTTCATATATGCAAAGCAGCTGGAGGATGCACAGAGCCATCTCTCTCTAGCTACTTTGAGTACACATCTCCCCTGGTGCCTGAGTATCTTAGGAGTGCCCTACGCATTAACAGTAATTGAGAGCTAATGCCTGTGCAATTAGCCCAATTTGTTTTAAATTCTGCCCCCATCACAGCTTCCCCTTTATAATAAAAGCCAGAGCTGTAGGACTGAAGCGTCTGGGTATCTCTCATCAAGCTATCATCATTAATAGCTTGCAACAGCTTTGTGGGCTGAGCTGATTCATCTGCATCTCAGCTTCATTAATTAATTAGCTAGTTAATTACTTGATACGTAACACTGATGGCTGCCTAGGTTTGTAAGTGTGGAGGTTTGTCTGCCAGCCAGCATCTGTCATAGAGGCAGCCCCATGAAGTTTTAAAATGTAGCCCACGTCAATAAGCACAGAGACTGCAGGTGCCAACCAGCAATGCCCCACCTTGAGCTAAGAGACCTGCCCCACATAGCATTGCATGCTGAGAGCTGTAGTTTCCTCTAGCTGCACCCCTACATTAAAGATACAGTCTGCCCCACTTGTGTAAGTTAGGTGTGGTCTTGGGGTTCCTGACTGTTTCAGTGGCACTGGGTTTAGGCATCCTGATCTCCTGTAGGGGGCGTGTGTAGCACTGATTGTATGTGCATATAGGGTTGTGTAAGGCTGTGTGCAGCTGCATTGCATGCATCTATTGGTGTGTGTGTGTGTGTGTGTACAGTTGTGCGTGTGAATCTGTTTCCTAGTGTGAACCAACTATATGTGTAAATGGGTCTGGGTGCGTGCACAGGGCTGATTGTATGTGTGTAGATGTAGTTGTATGTATGTCCATCACAGTATGTAGGTGTGATTTTGTGTATGTGTGTGCACCTGCCTATGGTTGATATCGGAAGCAGCCTGCTCCCTCCAGGAAAATGAAGGAGCAAGCCAGAAGGAATGGGAGCCTGTATCGTGATCATGGACCTCTGCCCCTATCTCCCATCCAAACTCATCGTGAAATCAGCAGGGCAAGCAGCCTTGGGAAATGGCCCTGTCCCTCTCCGATCAGGCAGAGGGGCTGTACAGCGAGCGCTGGTCACTTACCTTAGGAGTGAACATGTGCAGGATCCCATCTATCGCCCCCCTCAGGAGCAGCCCCCGCACCAGGAAGCAAAGGAGCACCACATAGGGGAAGAGAGAACTGAAGTACATCACCTAGGAGAGAGAAGACCCAGCGTGACAAGGACCTGTGCACAGCTACCGCCTCATGACTGGCACTCCGGCAGGGCCCGTCCTCCGTTCCCCTCTGCACACAATCTCCTGACGGAAAAGGAGCAGGAGGGGGAGAGAATTTTACTTTGAAAGAGAAGCATTGAGCCTCTATAAGTCTGCATGAAACATGTTGCAGAATTAAGGGGCATTGTGCTGCTGGGAATATTGCCCTTCAACACCTGAACACCAGTTCTATCTGCCATGGCACAAGGGGGTGCTGTGCTGCTAGGGATGCTGCCCTCCATAGCCTGAACCTATCCCCTTTATGCTGTAGCATGGTGTAACAAGCCCCCAGTACAGTCTCTCAAAAAGATTGGAACCTACCACCTTTAGCACTGACCTTTACCACTGGAACAGCCTCCATTTGGTTGTAGCAGTAGTAGGCTGTTATCCTCCCTATGACCCAGCCACTAGGGAAGAGCGGGGATGCAACACATACTTGACTGGCACAAGGGGGCCTGTGTGGCTAATGCTGACTACCTGTGTAACCTGGGCCTATTTCTAGTGCTCAAGTGAGCATGCATGAACAGAGTCCAGTGCCTCACACTTAATCTGAGCAGGGAAGTTTGGCTGTTAATGCTCTGCTTTCGTTCTCCGTTTGCTGCAGAGCATCTGGTGCCTCTTTGTATTGCTGGGATGGCAGCTTGGGGACTCTTTGCCCTGATGCTCTACAGCAGAGTTACGAGGACACAGTGTTCTGGCATCTCAGCTGGGATTTTCCCCTTCAGAACTCCCTCGCCTTGCTTAGCGATGAGACGCAGCCTTTTTCATAGCGCCAAATGTGAGCATCAGCTAAATGTTCATTGCAGCCCTTCTTCCCAAGCCTCTGATCCAGCCCTGGTTGGGTCTGGTGCCTACCAATTCCCATTGGTGCTGTCTGCCAACCCAGCAAGACAGGCTGGGCGTTGTGGCAGCTTCCTTGGAGCAGAGTTTCCTCAGCAAAGCCAAGGGCAACTAGCACAATAGGTCAAACCTCACTCTGGGCCCAAATCATCATACGTGGGTGCCCAATGGGTCATAGCCAGGTGCCTGGCCTGATTGTCCCAGGTGCAGAACAAGCACAAGCCCCCCTGAAGTCATAGGGACACAGGACTGGAAGGGACTTCCCAGGGCATCCATTCCAGTTCCCTGTTATCGTAGGCAACCCCATTCATAAAGCTCCACCTTAAATCCAGCATGGGTGTTGGCCCCACTACTCCTATTGGAAGCCTGTTCCGAAACCTCACTCCTCTGACGGTTCTAATTCTAATCGCCAGCCTAGATTTATTCCTGGCCGGTTGATCACCATTTGTTCCTGGGCCAGCACAGTCCTTTAGCTTAAATAGCATTAGCCTTTCTCACAGCTGGTCAGTGGGGAGCGTCAGGTGGCCAGAACCTCAGAACATCAGCTCATTTCCATTAGGGGACCTACAGACTGAGATCTCAACATGGTGGCAGAAGTTAATACCCTGTCACACACCAGGGGTATCTGCAGAGGCCAGTCGTGATGGTTATATCAGCAGGGCCACCTTCCTAACAGGAATAAACTCACTAGCTGTAGAAAACTCCTACCTCCAGGCACAAGCAGCTGCAGACATTCCTACCTTCTCAGACACTCCACAGCTACACTGCTACCCAGCTGCTCTTTTGCAGACACTCCCCAGCACTAGATGCATTTACTCCTTCTATCCTTGGTGCACGTAACGTCACTTCAGCCACTGGCAGGAAACAAGACTCGTGGCTCTGGCCCCTGCTGACCCTCACCTTCCCTGAAGACTGAATTCCTTTGATCACGGCCAATCCCACGACGCTCCAAGCCATCAGCAGGCACAGGGTCATCTTCCAGTTGAGCCCTCCGCTCTCTGAAATGGAGTTGGAAATCTCCAGAGCTTCCCGGTACCAGAAGTAGGTGGTAGCAGAGCTCTTCTCACATTCTGCCTCCACACCTGAAACAAACAAGGGACGTGAGAGTTTGGGTTGCTGGAAAGCACCCCCCTCCCTTGAGGGTAACGTCATTAAGGACCTGCCCAAGTCTCAGGGCAGCCAGCTGTAATTTACAAATGTCTGTAGGGCGCTCGGGGGGGTTGAATCTTGGTTGATTTTTAATAGCAAAGAGGGGATAGAAAGATGCTAACAAATGAAAATAAGAAGTTAAATAAATGGTGCAATTTACACCTGCCATAAAATAGTCCCAAGTATATCAGGGAGATGTTCAGATGTTACTAAAACACTCTGTATTGGGCTCTCAGGAACCAGCTAGATGAACACTCCGAATGCAATTACCAGCTGCCAAATCCATCTGCAATCCCGATAGCAGGCATGCCACAGTGGCTGTCACCTTAGAGCAACCAGGCAAACATGTCCCAACACAAAGTCGTGTCCCACCAGTGGGGAAATACCCACAAAGAGACAGCAAGTGTCCAACGCGTTGCCACATCCCAGCATCCCCTAACCATGAGCATCCCCATCCAGTGACAACTATTAGCAGTGGAAACTACCCACAATCCTGGAAGCAACTCCCCAGATCCAATGCCTTGTCCCAGCAGCTGGAACCATTTGCAACCCTAACAGCTCTTGTCCACGTCCTGTCTCTCAGCACCTGCTGAGCTGGAGAGACAACAAAATTACTCACCGGCCATTGTGCCATTTTTAATGATGGGGCACTCGCTCCAGGGGAGCGGATACTGGAAGGATTTAAAGAAGTAAAAGATGCTCCAGCCGATGATCACGTTATAATAGAGACCAACAAAGAAGCAGACCTAGGAGAGGGAAAATAACAGTGTTTAGATCCCGCGTGGTGCATCCCTCATACAGACCTGACGCTGACTAGGAAACCCTGGGACAAGGCAACTGGGGTGATGAGATGTGGTAATCTGGGCCTGATCCCAAAGTCTGGTGATGTGAATAGAACTCCCATTGACTGCAATGGGCCAATGGATCAGGCCATTAGAACATTCACTTCCAATGACCATGAGAGACCCAGAGCTTTACTAAGATAGACCTTCAGAAAAAGCAAATTTTATGACTGAAGAATTGGAATTCAATCTCGTTCTTCAATCCAAGGTCTAACATGGTCCACTGGCTGGGAGCTGAAGCAAGACCAATTCAGATTAGAAACAAGGTGCATGTTTTTAACAGCGAAGGGAATTAATGACTGGAACAACTGGCCAGGAGCTGTGATGAATTCTCTGGCCCTGGCCATTCTGGAATCAGGATTGGATGTTTTTCTAAAAGATCTGCTCAAATTCAAACAGGAATTCATTCTGGGAAGTCCGATAGCCTGTATCATGCAGGCGGTCAGATCAGATGATTACAGTGGTCCCTTCTGGCTAGATAATCTATTCATTGCCTCTTCCCCGAAGCATCTGCAGTTTGTGCTGCACAAGCTTATTAAATACGTGTTGTTGTCTTTTGCTCTTTATGCAATAGAAACAACGTGGAGAAACCACACAGGCACAGCTGGAGCCCAAATAACTGTTTACTAACTATACACAGATAGGACGGGACTAATCACAGACACATTGCTGCTTGTTTCTAGTACTTTCTAAGACACAGAACACAGCGAGTGTCACTAGACGGTTGGCAAACTGTTTAAAGGGACACTACCTTATTTTCTGTATGCTACAATATGTGATCCAAGCAGGGAACAGGCCCAACCCCACCCAACCCATGTAACTAACAGACACACAGCAATCCTCGGTGAAAATTCTTGCTGCATTATCCTCAGTCCGAGCTTTATTCAGAGAAGAAATTAGGAGAGAATTTCATCTAAATCGGTGTGATCCCTCAGCTGTCTGCTCGCAAGCTGGAAGCAAAGGTGACATTGGCTGAACGAAAGATTCATCATGAATGAGTTGCTCAGCTGTAATTACATTCCAAACTGAATTCTGAATTGCCTGTGTAACCCACTAATCAGGATGTGTTGTGGGTGTCGTCCTCTGCACCTGATCTGCAGGGGACATGAGTCTGACACAAGCCTAATTTGAGAGGATAGCTTTTTAGCTCATGCTGTAAAGACTCATGTTTTCAGCTCCCGGTTCAATCTCTGGTGTTGACCAAGGTGGCAGCTGTCACGTGTTTTTCAGTGAAGTTGTTTTTGACATGTAGTAGCCAAAGCTAAGAAATGAAAAGTTAAGGAAGGAGCCAACAGCTCTGGGTTGCATGTCTGAGGCTGTGCCTGGATTAACACAGTCTATACTGGTGTAATGGACATCACACTCTGATCTCAAACTCCTGCAAAACCCACAGGGAATTGCTTTTGATGGTAGTGCTGTGTGCGCTGGGAAAACCTGGAGCCAGGAGATAATGAGGCTAGAATGGAAGCCATTTATTACCACTTTACAATTGCACCTGCTGCAATGCACCACAACCAAATGCTCGGAGCTCACCTGCAAGGGACTATCTCTGCTAGGGCAATCCAGGATGAACTCCCTCACCCCCGTCATGCCCTGGAACTAAGGTGATTATCTCTATCCATTCAGAGACTATCCAAGGGACTGATTCTGTGAGGTGCTGAGCAGCTCCTAATGTCCATAGGCTCCATTGAGGGCACTCAGTAGCTCTCAGGAGATGCCAAGCCCCCGGCTAGATGGGTCCCTGCTTGTGCTGAACTTTTTCTCTTAGAAGCCCAGGTGAGACTGCCATGTTGAGCCCAGGTGAAACTGACATGTTGATCCCAGGTGAGACTGCCACGTTGAGCTCAGGTGAGACTGCCATGTTGAGCTCAGACTGAGATGGAGTGTTGCACCCCATCACTCACTAGACTAATTATGCAAATGACATTGCACTTTAATTTCTATGTATAGGAATTACTTCCCCTGCTACCAAACTGCAGCCACCTCTGGGGTGGGATGTAGCAAGCTGTTCAACAGCACTCCTCACTGCCCAACAAGCCAGAGGTGAAGAATACGATATCCATTAGCTATGTAGTAGCCCACACTGGCATCTGAGCAGGACATTGGGGATAACACCCTGACTCTTGCAATAAATGCTATGGGATTTTGATACAACCCTGGTTTTACATCTCAACATCCTCAGACAAGTACCTCTTCCCAGGCTCCAAGATGATTAAGGATGCTGCCATGGCAGCTGGAAGTCTATCTTGCTATTGCTACAGTTACTGTAGCTAGGAACCCAGCTGTCTGTGGCCTGCAATGCCCTCTCTGTGACTGGACAGAGATCAACCCTCATCCCCTCCCACAACCACATATGGCACCGGGTGAAACTCATCTGTGCACTCACAAGACAGCTGGCGTATCCAATGCCCCCCAGGCGGGGGCAGATGTAATTCCACACTCCGATGCTGCCCCGGCGGATTCTCTGACCCACGGCCAGCTCCAGGAAGAAGAGAGGGAGCCCAATGATGATGAGAAGCACCAGGTATGGGACCAGGTAGGCACCTGGCAGGAGAAAAAAGGGCCATTACAGATCCCACCTGTGACTGTGAGAGCCAGGGTTCTTCCACGCAGTGGGACAGACATGGAGGGGGAGAGACAGGAGGACAATGGGGGAGGAGAGAGAACAATCTCAACCGTGATGTCTCACCAGCCGCCTGTTCATTATAACCCAGAACCATCAGAGTCATCCCCTGCGCCTGTTGTTTTTCTTACACACTGACAGGTGCCTAGGATACTCGTGTGCAGAGGAAAGAGACACAGAGACACACAAATGTTTACATGGACACCCCCCCCCACATGATGGGACTGACGGACACAGTACACACGGACACAGGAGTCTACACACACATACACACGCACTATTCTGGCACCTACAGACACTTGATTTATCCGCCTGCATTCACACTTGTGGTGGTACAATCTCGCTGCGGCACTCGAGTGAGTAGCTCCTAAGAGGGGTAAAATGGCAACTCTCCAGGCTGGAATGGCTTTCAAGAGAAACCTCATTAATCTCTGTCTAATTGGGGAGACCGGAGCGAAATCAGCAGTTCAAGGAGCGTGACCAGAGGACCACAAAGAACAAAATGATTCACGCTGGAGCTGCCTGCTGATAAATCACCCAGGCATTCTGGAAGGCTCACAGCAAAGAGGCCATTTTCCCAGCATATTTCTGATTCTTACTGCTTGGGAGGCTGTGGATATTTAGATGCAGATTTCTGATGCTGTTCTGGGACACCAAACAAGGACACTCGTGCCTGGTTGGCAGGATGGGCTGGCTAGAAATAAATATATAGCGGCCTCGTGTCATTACCGACCCAAAGCACCTTCCAACAGCAAGCAGAGCCTCATCGTGTTACCAGCACACACCTACCGACTGTGCTTGTGCATCTTCCCCTCCCGGACACCACAATGCATCACACTGAAGCCGCCCCTGCAGCTGATCCTGAGCGACGACAGCACAATTGCTTCTCCGCCCCGCTGAGAGTCTCACCCTGCTCCCAATGCTAACCGTTATCCACCATAAAGTCATACGCAGGCCTGGATTAGCCGCTGTGCATTTGCACAGGGGTCCCCCCCCGCCCACTGACACAAACCTGAGTGGCGCTGGAACCCTGTGCGCCCATTAAAATCTCTCTCACTCAAATTTGGTCTGACCATTCCCCACCCCTGTCCTGACAGAGGGGCAGTGGGGCCAAATCTGAGTGGTGCGGGGCCATGTGAGTGCTGGGCAGGCCATGGGAGCAACCGAAGCTGGGCAGCCAGGATCAGAAGCGACTATCCTAGCCCAGGATGGGAGAGGAGTGCTGCACTGGGAGGTGCTGGTGAACAGCCCCCTGGAAGATCCTAGGGTGGGCAGCTGAGGGGGTGGGGGTGAGTTGCTGGTGGGCTATAGGAAGAGGGAGTGGGGGTGAGTAAGGGATTTCAGGGGGCGGTGGGGCATGGGGTAGGATGTTGGGGCCGAGTGGGGCATGTGGGCAGCTATGGCCAGTGGGGGTCGAGGTGCTGGGGGCTGCGGTGAGTGGGATATACATCAAAGCGGTTGGGATGTGTGGGGGGTTGGGGGGGCTGTCAGGATAAGTGGGGGCTGATGGAGGGTTTTCTGGGGTATATGTGGAATAGAAGGGGAATTCTGGAGTCTGTGGGGTGGGATGGGAGAGCATTCTGGGGGGCTGTCAGGAGTGAGGATGGGGGAAATTCTGGGGTCTGTAGGGGGTGGGAGGGGCATTTGGGTTTTGGTTTGTTGTCTATGTGGGGTGAGGGTGGGAGATATTCCAGGGTCTGTGTGTGGTTGGAGAGGCATTTGGGGGTTTGTTAGGGATAGGGATGTGTGGGGTAGGGTTGGGGGACATTCTGGGGTCCATGTGGGGTGGAGTACATATGGAGCGTGCACTTTAAGAAAGGAGAGGCAGCTTCCATAGTGCACAGGGCCCCCAAATTCTTTAGTCTGGACCTGCCTGCACCTCACACTACAGTCTAGCTCTGCTGTTGGCTGCAACATGTCCTCAGGTTACCACTGCACCTGAGAGAGCTTTCCCGTCACATCAGCCCAAATCACAGAACCCTGCCTTATCATCGGCACAAATGGCCACATGCACTCAGTGGGACAACATCAGCCGATGGCCAAATGACAACATCACTCTAATCCTAGGACAAAGGCACTTACAGAACTCAGATATTACAGTGATCAGCAGTGACAAAGGCTTTAGAAATACAGAAGGGGTGCGGGGGGGGGGGGGGGAGTCTATGAACTGATAGGGAGAGAGAAAGAGAATCAGCAGAGTCCTGTGGCAGCTTATAGACTAACAGACGTATTGGATCATGAGCTTTCATGGGTGAATACCCACTTCGTCGGATGCATCATAAACAGAAAACAACTCCAGTACATGCACCCAAGATGGTAACTTCCTCTCATCAATGATATTAAGGCTTCCTACTTGCATAGTCCCTTTCATCCAAGGATCTCAAAGCACTTTACAAAGGTGGGTGAACTTTACTATCCAGTTCCCATTTCAATCAGAGCCACCCAGAGCTGCCGGATTTCATTATCAATGCTAAACACAGCTTAATGCATCGGTCATAACCTTACTGGACCAGATCCTCAGCTGTTGCAAATAGACATACTCCATTTACACCATTTGATGATAGGGTCTATTATTTCTAGCGCAAACCTAGTCTCTGCCCTTTTTGCTATAACCTCATCCCATGGTAAAGCTAAAACAACTCACTTATCACCCTTTTAGCTACTCAGAACCCCTTGCATTCAAGACAAGTCCACCTCACCACACAGTCCATCACAGCATCCCCTAGTACAAACCTGCCTCTTGTACCCAGGAGTATAGTACTCTGCTTTCTCAGAAGTTTGCACAGGCCATTGCCTGCACCAAAATGCACACGTGTACATGTCTAATTTGCATGTGACATTGCTCTGATTATGATCGTAACCGTGGCAATTGCACATGCCAATCAGGCAAACACATTGCATCATTATGTGTGCTTTCACTGGAGCACACAGAGTTCTGAAGATCTGGGCCAATATCACTCTGTTACCAATACAAAACTGTTCTCTGCAACATATGCACACTTGGTTACCAGGATAAAATGCAGTTTGCCACCCCCACACATCAGAACATTTCCAACACATACCCTCTGGTTGTACCAAGGAGCATGCCCACCACACACCGGCTCTCTGCATCCATTGCTCTCACATCATCCTTTGGCTAACAGGACCCAATGGCAAGCAGCTAACCTGCACGCTGGCCCAAATCAGACAGGTACTTAAGGACATAATGATAATAAATAATATTTTATTGGAATATAATACAGCTGCATTCCCATCATATACCCTGTAAGTACCTTGCTTTGGCTGGGGAAACCAAAGCTACAACTAGCAAGACAAAACTTTCCGATTCTCAAGCAATCTCAGAGATCTTCACCATGATTAGGAAATTCTGGACATTGGCCCATGCCTGAAAATCCTTCAGCTAACTGTTGGAGGTCTCTCAGCTGGTAAACCTTCCATTCTTCAGCCCCCCACCTCCAAACAGAACATGGAAGAAATCTGCGTTGAGGAGACACATGTCAACTCCAATCAGCCAACCACCTGAATGTCAAAGGTTATGACCTTGTGCCATAGTTTTTGCATTGCCAACATGGCTGTGCTACCTGTGTTGGAGCAGATCTTGTCGACACAGAACCGCACCCATCAAATTCAGACCTCTGGGACATTGTAAGAACTGGTCATTTCAGAGAGGCAAATGCATACCAGCCCCCTAACCAATTCTGGCATACCCAAATATTCTTTATAAACTCCCACACCCTGTCCTTTATGTTGGAGATCTGAATAGTCACCACATCAGTTGGGGATACAGGGGGTCAGATCAAAACGGAGTTGA
The DNA here is from genome assembly GCF_007399415.2 of Gopherus evgoodei. NCBI lineage: Eukaryota > Metazoa > Chordata > Testudines > Testudinidae > Gopherus > Gopherus evgoodei. The sequence goes on along the minus strand of NC_044325.1, from coordinate 135,639,065 downwards.
CCTTTTGGATCCGGTTTCACTCCATGACCTTCACCTTATCCTGGTCAGACTAATGAGGTATTGTTCATTCTGCCAAGTGGAAGCAAAACTACTCCCCTCCCCTCCCCTGAACCACCAGCACAATCAATCATCCACATCAAGTTATAAGCCAGTGTACTGAACAACTTCTCACCTAGTCAACACCGTCTGACTTTTGCCACAGCTGGAATAACCAGAGCCTCGCTGGAACTGGCCCAGCTTTCCATGTTTCACGGCCCGCCACATCGCTCGGAACGTCTCTAGCGAAGAAGCTGACACACAGTTCTCAAAAGCCATTTACAGAGCTGTCTCCAAGTCAGTCCCAAGAGGCTATCAGACCTATACCCCTGCCTAGATGAGGAGTGTGCAGAACTCCTCAAGCAACGTGCAGAAAGTGGCCACCCAAAGCACCACCCAACCTTTTAGATATTTCTAGAAGAGCAAGATGGGATCAGGCTGCCACAGAACTAAACATGCTAAGATCCAACTGCAAAGCCTGGGCACTAATCAGAAAACTTGGTGCAATTCAGGAGCTTCCAGCATGGGGCTATCCCCCAGCATCTTCCAATTGCCTTGCTACCCACCGATAAAGGACAAGAAGCTTGAAGGAGAGGTGAAGAAGAGATGGTGACAATACAAACAGCACATACCTGAAACCAAAGAAGATTTCCAGCCTTTCACCACAGATGAACCAGAGAAGTGATCAAAACACTGAAAATGGGGAAAGCCTATGGGCTTGCTCATCTCTCCCCCAAATTCCTGAAGAACCTAGGACAAGCTAGCAGGCCATGGCCAGCCATCTTTCTATCTCAAGTCATCCAGAAGAATAAAATACCCAAGAGCTGGTTTAGAGTAAAGTAATAGCCTTGCCGAAAGCAGAGCGAGACCACTCACTCGTAACTAGGGACTGCCCCCTCACTTAGCTAAGCTGTGCGTAAAAATGACTGGAAAGGCTAGGCCTGCTGAGACTTAGCGGTCCCCTGAGTGTAGAGCAAGCCAGGTTCACACCAAACTGCAGGACCTGTGATCAAGCGCTGGCACGCACAGCCTGCACTGAAAGTGGTTTCCAGCCCAGGCAGAAGACAGGTACAGTATCCCTCGATCGCACTGCTGCACAGGGCACAACCCGGCATACAGGCCGGCTGCACAGACTGTCTTTGGCCTTGCCAAAGTGCGTTGTTGTGGCTGTGGAACTGTTGCTGAGAGGCTCCTGGTTCCAAGTTTCACTTGGGCAAAAACACAGCTCCTGGAGGCCCCAGAACAGCCGTCTATCTCAGGGCTCAGAGAGTCACCATAGTATTAACTGACTATTCTTATTCAGAGTCACCATGGTAACCACTTATCTAGAACCCTGAAAATGAAGATGGTACATTACGGAGGCTGAACAGGGCAGTATTAACTGACTATTCTTAGTATTAACTAGTTAATATTTAATACTTAGTATTAACTAGTATTAATTAGCTAATAGTATTAATTAGCTAATAGCATTTACTGACTATTCTTATTCAGAATCACCATCGTAACCACTTATTTAAAACTCTGAAAATGAAGATGGTGCATTACGGAGGCTGAGCAGGACAGGTCCCCCCTCTGAAGAGCTTATAGTCATAGGCTTCATTCCTGCAAAGACACATGCCTAACTTTCTGCACTGAAACAGTACTGCTCGCACTGTGTATAGTTCAGCACACATAGGACTGGGGCTTAGCCAAACTGACCTGTCGTAGGCACTTGCCTGGCCCTCATCATCGTTAACGGACTGAGCCTCATGACCCTCTTGTGAAGCTATTATCCCGTTGTGCAGATGGGGAGCGGAGGCACAGAGAGACACTAAGTGACTGACCCAAGGCCACACAGGAAGTCCATGGCAGAGCAGGGATTTGAATCCAGGCCTTCCACTAACCACTGAACCATCCTTCCTCTCTAGGGGGCAGAATGTATAAATATATGAAGGAAGGAGCTGGAAGAGGGGTAGGGAAAATTGAGATGAATGACAGGACCACAGACAGTGGATATGGGAGTAAGGAGAAGAGACAGCAAAGATGTAGGTGGGGACGGATGAGACAAAGTGAGGATGGGGAATGTGAATAGGCCATGGGCCAGATATTCAGGTGGTGTAAATTTAAGGAAACATTAATTCATTAGGGACCCCCTCCAAATTGCTGGGAGATGGGTCAATGTTATTATACTCATTGTTCCGATGGGGAAACTGAGGCACAAAGTGGTTACATGACTTGCTTTAGATGATGTAGCCAGGAAATGCCAGTTTTTGGAATACAGCCAGGAATCCTGCCCCCGCAGTCATGGCTCACACTTTGATCTCCCTTATAGTGGTGTAAATCGAGAAGTTCTCCATGGAAGTCACAAGACCAGATCCTCAGTGGGTATAGATCAGCGTAGCTCCATTGGAATCAATGAGAATGGAAAATCTGGCCCAATAATTGCATTCAACCTCCTCCTTATTACCAGTACAAACCCACTCAATGCAACCAATGCATATCACTACAGATGCAATGCATGCATATCAGTGGGTACACAACGTAACCCGTGCATGCATATTAGTGTGCATGCAATGCAACCCTTGCATGCATATCAGTGAGGAGGCAATGCAGCCTGTCCACACTTATCAGTGCATATGCAATGCGGTGCAAGCCATGCAGGCCTATCAGAGTATTCTCTCTTTGATCCAAACTAGGTCACTGTTTGCTATGTATGTGGGATCACAAGGGGAATCAGGTGATGGAGAAGCGCTGGCACACTGGAGCTGGCCTGAGATGCTCTCCATCCAATTTGGGATCGAAAGGTGAAGGGCGCGTGAGCAGACCTGGAGTGCGAAATGCTCACTGTACAAGTTCAGCTAGAAGGATGACTCATGACCGAGATGACACTAGAGAAATTTTAATTATTGAGATTACTGCAGCCTTTGCAGCTGAGGAGATGCTGAATTATGCAGTGTTGGGAATAAGGACAACAGGGAGAAGGGGAAGCGTCAGAATAGGCTCCCCAGCTTGGTGACTTGCAAGGAGGTGGGTAAACTGTGATGGAAATCAGAGTTTGGGTCCTGCTGCCTGAATTCCAAACCAGGGAATTTAGCTCTGATGGAGCATCTGAATGTGAGGTCTGGAGATGGGCTACCACCAGTCTGCTGCAGCTTCCTTCCACAGCCTGAAAGGTTATCACTGCAGCACAGAGACACTGAATGGCTGATCTTCCAAGATGCTCTGCAACCTTCTACAGTAGAGCCTCAGAGTAGCGAACACCAGAGTTGCAAACTGACTCATCAACCACACACCTTATTTGGAACCGAAAGTACACACACAGGCAGCAGCAGAGACCAAAAAAATAAAAAAAGCCAATGCAACACAGTTCTGTGTTAAACGTAAAGCACTAAAAAAAGTCCAGGGAAAGCAGCATGTTTCCTCTGCGCAGAGAAAGTTCCGAAGCTGTATAAAGTCAATGTTCAGTTGTAAACTTTTGAATGAACAGCCAGAAGGTTTTGTTCAGAGTTAGGAACAAGCTCCATTCCCGAGGTGTTCGTAACTCTGAGGTTCTACTGTATTGACTTTGTTAGGTGCTGTGGGTGCTCGGCGCTGCAGCAAACTGGGCCCTAAGGGCTAACCCAGTGGGCTTGATACTGCCCTTTGATATTAGTGGGGATCGTGCGAGGTTATCTGAGAGCAGAATCTGGTCTGCGTGATTAGGGACGGGGCTGGGTGGAGGGGCTTGGGCTGGGGAGGGTGAGGAGAGGCCTACCTAAATCATGGATATATTTTGCCTGTCAATATGTAAAATTGTAGCAATTATCAACTGAGGATCTCAAAGCACTTTAGAAACATTAGCTAATGAAGCATCGTCACAGGCTCCTCTGAGATAGGTCACTCTTATGATCCCCATTTTGCAAACTGGGAAAACCGAGGCACAGAATGGTTAGGTGACTTGCCCAAGGTCACAGAGCAAGGCAATGGTAGAGCTGGGGATAGCAGCCAGGAATGCTGTCTCCCCGTCACTGCTCTGTTCACTAGACTACATTCTCTAAGATGGATTCTGATTGTATGTGTGCTGGTGTAAATCAGGAGTAACTCCACTAAAGTAAATGCAATGGTGTTGGTGTGAAACCAGCCTGAGAAGAAAATCAATTCTCCCAATTGCATAAAAACAAAATTCAGGTGTCTGTTTCCTTGTACAGCAGTCACCATTAAAATGCCAGCATTCACCTACACTGTGAGGTCTGACGTCACTGCAATGAGGCCTTGTTCTACCCCTGCAAAGAACAATGGCACAATAATGTGCTCATAACTGTGAATAAATGCTGATACTTTCTAATGGGTATAGATAGATAGATAGATAGATAGATAGATAGATAGATAGATAGATAGATAGATTATAGATGTGGTGTATGGGGATAGACAGATAGAGAGATAGATATTCACTTGGTGTTGATTTCAATGGATCGATCTAGGCTGGTTTACATCATTTGAGGAGCTGACCCCATAGGTTGACCTGATTCAAAAATCAAATGCAATTTGCTTTCCTATAATATGGAGTGTAGAGATGAGCATATGATTGATTTTTTGGTTCTCTGGAAATTTTGGAGAAAAAAAGTTTCATGTCAACCTGAAAACAAATATTTTCTAACTTTTCAGCCAATAGAACAGTCAAAAAATGTAATTTCAGGTCAAACAAAAAGTTTAGTTTCATTTTAATGCTTTTTATAATAAAATTAAAGAAAATTTTAAAAGAAAAAAAATTGTTCCAATCTGGAAAAAAAAAATCAAAACATTTTTCAGTTTCTGGATTTTTTTTTTCAAACCAACAGGTCAGTAAAATGGACACAAATTCGCTAGAAGTTTCTGTATCACTGAATCTGAAGTCTCCACCCACTCACTCCTGAAAAACAGTTTCGGACAAATAGTGGCACAGCCTTCAACTCCTAGTAGGCTAGGGGAGGAGATCAACTGAGCTAAGTCTGCACTGCAATAAAAAACCCACAGAGCCCGGTCAGCTGATTCAGGCTCTCAGGGCTGTGGGGCTGTAAAAATGCCATGAAGGGTTCAGACTCAGGCTCTGAGACCCTCCCCAATCTGATGGGGGAGAGGCCAGGCTCCAGCCTGAGCCGGAATATCTACACTCCAATTTTACACCCCTACAAGCCTGAGCCCCTCTGAGTTAGCTGACCCGGGCCAACCACAGCCGTGCCAGGGGTCTTTTGTCACAGTGAAGACGTAACCCATATGCATTCCAAGCATCCAGATAGTGCATGTGGGTTAATCCTGCCCTTGGCTATGCATTCCCACCTGCTACAGATTTCAGCAGAAGCTGGATGTGTGCAGGAATTGCCCCTTCTCTATCCCAGTGGGGTTGTGTTGTACTGAGCCAGCTGCACCCATGCCCGTGGTCTCTTACCTCCGCCGTTTTTTTGACACAAGTATGGAAACCGCCAGACGTTCCCCAGCCCCACCGAGTACCCGATCTGGGCCAGTATGTACTGCAGTTTGCTGTTCCACGCTGGCCGCTTCTCAGAGTCCAAATCTTCCTCCACATCCTTCTGCTTGTCCCAGGCCTCACCCGTCACGTTCAAGACGCTGCGCTTGTAGTCCACAGGCTCCTCGTGGGCCAGCAGGTCGGCCACCGATTCAGTGACATGCTCGCTGCTGTGCTCTCGCTGCGTCACTTTGCTGTTCTTAGGCATTGAGGGTTTGCTGGCTCTGCAGCCCCACACGTCGAGATAGTATGAAAGGGGGATGGCAGGAGAGGCAGGCTCTAGCTTTGGAGATCAGCCCCTCAGCTCCAGTTCATCAGCGGGACCTGCAAAATAGACACACCAATGGGCAATGAAAGCAAACGGTCTGTTGAACTTTGCTGTGATGGGAGATGCACACCTGACTCAGGGGGTGGGGAGGCGGATCACCTAGTTTGGGGAGGGGTTTCACCTGGATTAGATGGGACTGCTGGTGGCCTCCGAGCTGGTGTGATAGCCAGAGGCCAGATGGCCTAGCCAGAGGTTTCAGGAATCTCACGGCATCGGGACCGTCACCTGGTCCAGATGGGATGGCTAGGGCCTTCAGTGCTAGTGGGAACCTGCACCTACTCTAGTTGCACTGAGATATGACCCACCCCTTCCTCCATTTATATCCCCACAGACTCCTGCTCCATCCGATTCCATGATATTCGGTCTGCAGCCACCGACTGCCTCCTGCGAGGCCTGACGGGCATATCCAAGGTTGACATGATCCCTGCTTTCCTCCAGTGACCCCCGTTCCCATGGCTGCTTCCTGGCCAGCACCTTCCACATCCTGCTTGGGTTAGAGCCAAGGATGGGCATGGAAAATATTGTTCAAGACAAGAACAGGCATCAGCTGTGTTTGTTTGACAGCGACAACAGCCAGAGTTCTCGCTCTCTGCTGACGTTATCAGAGCAATTGAAATAGCCAGGAAGCCCGTAGCTAATTTTTCCAAGGCAGTTTTACAGCAGATAATGTCAACAGATCATCGGCACGATGTACAGAGCCATCACTTGTGCCTTCCCCTTCGCATTGCAAAGCTGCTGCTGCTGAACATAGGATCACATCCTCAGCTACTGCAAATCAGCATAGTCCCATTGACTTGGATGCTGCTCCAGCAACCTACATCACTGGGAATCTGGCCCATTTCAAAGATCTGTGGTAAAAGCATCATTTGAAAGTGTTTCTTAATTAAAATGATGAGGGGGAAAGATTTTTCAAAGCAATTTTCACCAATGTATTTCCAGGGCAGTAATGACTGTCTGGTGGAATTGTACTATTACAGGAAACGCCGTCTTTTGAACTAACCTGCATTCAGCATATTCTGCATTGCACAGGGACCTGATCCCATACCTGTCTTACATGGAGGATTTGCATGATGACAGCATCTAGACACCTTGGTTAGGATCAAAGCCCAAGGTGCTAGGTGCTGCACGTACACAAAGGGAGAGGTGGGCCCTGCCTCCAGAAGCTCACAGTCCAAATAGACAAGGCGGACAAGAGGCAGAGAGTGGAAGTGACGTGTCCAAGGTCATCCAGCAGGTCAGCGACTGAGCCCAGAATAGCACCCAGGGCTCGAGTCCCACTCCAGTGCCCTAGCCAATAGCAGAGCTAGGTTTTGCAGCTAGGGGTGGCAATGGGTCCTTGGTGGTGGGCTGGAGAATGAGCCCACTCTACAGTCACCCAGCAGCAGCAGCAGCTCCTGTCCTGGTGCACAGAGCTGCAGTGCTATTCAGTTGTGGCCCATCCTGATGACGGGGCAGCTGACCCAAATTTGAGTGGATGCCATTGCAACCTGGTCACAGGGTTGCAGTACCATACAACCCTACTGCCATCTCACCTGGAGTGGGGAGCTGGGCCCAGCCTTGAGGGATGGGAGCTGCCACGCCGGGTGAGTGCTGCATGGACCCGCTCTCCAACCCTGCCTTGGCCACAGGAACACACTGCCTGTGGTACCCACACACACCACACCCTACTGCCACCCTTATTCATGCTGGGCCAGGTCCTCAACTGGTGGAAGCTGGTGTAACTCCACTGAAGTCAATGGAGCAAGACCGATTTACACCAGCTGAGGATCTGGCCTGTTCGGCAGTAACTTAAGGTTCAGTCCTGCCCATCCTGAAATCAGTGGCAAAACCCCCATTCATTTTAAGGGGGTGGGATTGGGCCCTCCCTCAGTGATTTGCCCCAATGAAATAAATAGGATTTGTTGCGTAGGAAAGTCCTGTTCAACGTGATCATGAGCAAGAACCTAATCTTTAATAGCTGTCCAGGCTCATCTCCTGTCACCAATGTTCATGTAGCAGGTGTTTTCCAAGAGCTTCCGTGCATGTCATGGGCCAGATCCTCAGCTGGGAGAAGCCAACAGAGTTCATGAGACATCATCTCTTCCAACTGCGCTACCAACTCCTGAAGAGGATCCTCAGCCAGAAGCTGGCAGCCAGACTCCGAGCTGATGTCAAGGAAATAAATCTGTGCTCTGATCCAGTGACCTGTCCTTAAAACGCTTTAGGACTGTCATAAACAGATAAGTAAGAGTTAATAGAACAAAAGTGCTTCATATCTCTTTACCTGGAAAGGGTTAACAAGAACAGTGAGCCTGGCTGTCACCTGACCAGAGGACCAATCAAAGGACAGGATACTTTCAAATCTTGAGGGAGGAAACTTTTGTGTATGCTTTTAGTGTTTTGGTTGTTGTTCACTCTGGGGGCTCAGAGGGACCAGATGTGCAACCAGGTTTCTCTCCAATCTCTCCGATACAGGCTCTTATAAGTTCAGAATAGTGAGTACTAGGTAGATAAAGCGAGTTAGGCTTATGGTTGTTTTCTTTATTTGCAAATGTGTATTTGGTTGGAGGGAGTTCAAATTGGTATTTTGCTGAAAGGATTTTAATTTGTACTTGTATACTTAGGCTGGGAGGGTATTCCCAGTGTCTATAGCTGAAAGACCCTGGACCTATTCCATTTTTTAAATTTACAAAGATAATTTTTACTGTTTTTTCTTTCTCTAATTAAAAGTTTTTCTTATTTAAGAACCTGATTGTTTTTTTATTTTGCTGAGACCCCAGGGGACTGGGTCTGGATCCACCAGGGAATTGGTGGGGAGAAAGGAGGGAAGGGGGAGAGAGAGGCTAATTTCTCTCTGTGTTAGGATTACTTTCTCTCTCAGGGAGAGTCTGGGAGGGGGAAAGAGAAGGAGGGAGGAAGGTAGATTTTCCTCTCTGTTTTAAGATTCAAGGAGTTTGAATCACAGCGATCTTCCAGGGTAACCCAGGGAGGGGAAGTCTGGGAGAGGCAATGGTGGGGGAAAGGGTTTACTTTCCTTGTGTTACGATCCAGAGGGTCTGGGTCTTGGGGGTCCCCGGGCAAGGTTTTGGGGGGACCAGAGTGTACCAGGCAAGAAGGATGTTAACTATTCAAAGTTTAGTTCCTTTTTCTCAGCCTCTCTTTTGGTTTCCTTCTTAAAAGCAAGCAAGCGAGCAATTTTCTTGAAAAAAAAAAAACACTTTCCAAAGAGCCCATGTTCTTTCTAATATTGCAGGGGGCTTTGCATCTTCCCCTGAAGCAGCTGGTGCTAGACCCCGCACTTTCACCAGTTTTACAACAGAATATTTCCACTGACATCAATGGAGTCTCTCCTGATTTACATCACAGGAGTTAGAGGGAAATCAGGCCCAATGGAGTTACTCTTGACTGACACCGGGGTGAGAAGAGAAAACGAAAACCGCAGAGAGTCAATACACAACAAGAAACACTAATGTTTTCTGTCACTGACATAGAAGATATCGGCACTTCACATATCTTGACAGCATTATAAGCAGATCAGGAGGAACAGATGAAGACATTAAAGCCAGCATAGCAAAAGTCAGCCTGGAGAAATGGAAATCTTACCCTCCAAACTAAACTTTGAATAGTTAACATCCTTGTTAAGTCTGTCATGCTATATGGTGCTGAAACATGGAGACCTATTAAGATCTTACCAGCTAAACTCTGAGTTTTTATAAACAGCTGCCTCAGACAAATCCTCAACCTCAGGTAAGCAGGAAAAAAAGTCATCACAAATGAAGAACTTTGGAGGAGGACAAAGCAGAAACTGATAGGCCAGGAAATTGAATGAAAACAGAGGTGGCTAGAACACACATGGAGGAATGACCCACACCACACAACAAGACAGGTGCTGGGCTGGAATTCCTGGGCAAGAGGCAACAAGGTAGACCAAGAACAACTGGGAAACACAACAGGAGCAGAACTGAAAGTCGCCCCGACGGCACGGGAAGAAGCTAAGACCGCGGCAAGAGATCATCAGAGCTGGAAGGCAGGGTGAAGGCACTGTGCTCCACATGGAATAAAGAGGCATGAGTAAGTCAAGAACTAAATAAGGAGTAAGAAAGTCAAGACTGAGAAGAGAATGAAGCCCAATGGAATTACTCCTGATTTACAATGGGGTGAGAGAGAGAAACAAAGCCTTTTGTTTGCTTAAAGATCTGTAAATGTCAACTCTATGGAGCTTTATCAGTAACAATAACCACTTTTCCTCTCCTCCTTTCTGTTTATTCTGCCTTCTCTCCTTTTCTTCCACTGCAAAAGTGTGGGGGGCGAGGGGGATACCTCCTGCGTCTGCAGTTTTCTCCTGGGTCCATTTGCCCCTATGCCCACTCCTGATCCACTGACAATCACTGTATAGCACAATACCATTTCTGCATCCCCTTTGGGCTTTGCATTCTCTGCACTGCTATTCCTTGTGGCCTTTCTCCTGGGAATCCTCTTCCCAGCCTTGGGGCTTTTTCACAGGGTTTACGCCAGAAGGGATCATTCGATCGTCTAGTCCAGTGATTCTCAAACGTTTGCACTGGTGACCCCTTTCACCCAGCAAGCCTCTGAATGTGACCCCCCCTTATAAATTAAAAGCACACATTTTTATATTAAACACTTACAATGCTGGTTTGAGTGTGGAGGCTGACAGCTTGCGACCACCACGTAAGAACCTCACGACCCTCAGTTTGAGAATCCGGGATCTAGTCTGACCTCTTGTACAGCACAGGTCATTTCCCCCAGTGACCCCTGTATTGAGCCCAGTACTTGTGTTAGGCTAAAGCATCTCTTCCAGAAAGACATCCAAGCTCACTCTGAAGCTATCAGGAGATGGAGATTCCACCCGGGGAGCTTGTTTCAATGGTTAATCACCCCCACTGTTAAAAATCTGTGTGTCATTTCCAGATGGATTTTGTCTGGTTCAGCATCCAGCCACTGGTTCTTTCTCCCTGTGCTATCCAGCTCCCCTGCCAGTATAACTGGGTCAGGCAGCAACCCGTCTGGTCGGCCGGCCTCCCTCCCCTGGGTCACATAACCAACCTCCACATCAGTTCCTGTGCGCAGCTCTTGCTCTTCCTCTACAATGAGCAGGCCCTTTTAGAAAGGGGCCATGAAGTAAGGTCATTGGCTCATGGAATATCCATCACAAGAGCAATCGGATTTGTAGCAGCCTCCATGCTGGTGAGTCCACAGAAAGATTTAATCAGAGCAATCAGCAATGCATTAGACCCGGCTTACAATTCATTACCCAACAACTGGGGGGAAAATCAGACAGGAGCCTGGGCTCACAGCCTGCTGTATTTCTCAGAAGCCTGAACAACGGCTGGCAAAACGAACAGCCCAAGTTCATTCTTGGGCTGCTAAAATCCAGAAATAAGATGGTGAATAACCCCTGAAAGAGGTCTAACAAACAGGCCACTAGATTAGGCAGCAAGAGATCTGGGTTCTAATCCAATCTCTGTCACTGATTCAGATTTTAAAGGTATTTCGGTGCCCATCTTTAAAAAAAGTCAGACCTGTCCTCACTCTGTGCCTCAGTTTCCCCCCTCAAATTTTGTCTGTCTTATCTATAGACTATAAACTCTCCAGAGCAGGGCCTGTTTCTTACTATGTGTGTGTACAGTGTCTAGCACAGTGCTCTCAGTTGGGGCCTTCGGGTTCGACTGTCACACTATTCAGAATAAGCCTGGGACATGCAGCTAGTTCTGTGTGTGAACACGGGATGATACATATAGGCCTGTGAGATTGGAAGGTGATGCAGAAGAAACAGCTTTGCTGCCCTGCTGGTGGGAATGAGGGACTGGTTAGCTCCGGGTAGACAGTAAATAGATGCCCACTAGGACATTGGGTGACCTCAGCAGAGAGTCTCAGGGTTGAACGGATCTGGGCTACCTCTGCCCTGGTTTTGCCAGGGCCTCCATCACTGTAGTAGCTGGGCACACTCACTCATTAATGAGAGAGATCTAGCCCAAGATTTTCCAGAGTGACCTTGGCGGGGGGTCTCAACCTGAGACATCGAACTGCGCCTGGTTTTCTGAGGGTGGACACTCAGTATTGACTGAAAACCAGACCCCTTTGACGGGCCTCAAGTTAGGCACCCGAAATCACCAGGTGCTTGGGAAAATCGTGGCTGAGGTGACTTCCTTGAGGTCACACAAGCCAGGCTTGGAGCCTAGATCTCCTGAGTCCCAGCTCAGTGCCTTAACTGCAAGCCCATCCATCTTGCAACACTGCTCAGCGACTGAGAGGAAAGGATTGTTGGCCTGACTCTGGTTGCTATGGGGCAGCGAGGTGTCCACCCTTCACAAACACCATCACACCACCCAGGATCCTTACCAAAGAGACCAAAGACTGAGCAGTCCAGGGCTGCAGACCCTTCCTCTCACCCTCTGGGGGCTGGTTCCCTCCAGGCAGGGCTGAGGCACCTGGGCAGGATGGGAGGAAGCTTGTACTGCTGGGCCTCCATGTTCTGTGGATAAACAGGGATTTGATTTTCCAGAGCTGTTAACCTGGCACCTTTCACAAGTGCTAAATGATCCATCACATAAGTCTTGCAAAACTTCACCATCACCTGTTCCTTTCAATGATCCTTTCGATACACAGGGTGCTACCTTGTTGCTATGGCATCTCCCGCTCTTTAGGAATTCAAGGCAGGAATTACTTGGATTTTTCCTTGCCCTCCCCTTTCCCGCTGCTTCATTCATAAGCCATTTGGAGATAGAAATTGCAGGAAACTCTGTCTACAATCCCTTCAATCAGAGCCATGCCCTGGAGCTCTGGTAGTTGCTGCCTGCATTTGGCAGCCAGAGAAGTTAGCCGTTTCTCGGATTGGTTTCTGCCATCTGGCCATGCTGCCAGGGCGAGGGAAAAGAATCGGAAGAGCTCTGAGGTCTGCTGGGGTAACTCACACAAATATAAGTGAGTGTTCCTATCAGCTGCAAGCGCCAGAAAGTGATGATTAAATGAAGAGGGACAACTTCGTTCCTGGGGGAACTCCACCGATTTTAGCTGAGTTACACCAGGGACACCAGAGTTTTAAAGTGATCACCTCCCAGGGCTGGGCAACTTCAGAAAACCTGATGAACCTGGGTGCCTAAGGTAGGCTGCTCAGTTCCAGATCCAGGTGCCAATTGGTGAAGCTGAGTGCCTTAACTTATACCCCAAATTGGGCAACAATCTGGGCTCTGCTAAGCTGCTCTGTGCTGCTCTGTTGCTGCAAAGCAACCTTGAACCCAACTTTGAGGACTTCCCGGCATATTCCCTGGTGCAAGAGAATCCTCCATAAGGGCAGGGCCACCACAGACGCTCCTGAGTCATCCCCCAATTCTGGCCCATGGCTCAGAGGACACAGCTGACAGAAAGGGACCATCTCTAGGCCTAGTGGATAGAGCACTGAACTGGTACTCAACAGACCTGCATTCCATTCTTGACTTTGCCACTGGCTCATTGGGTGACCTTGCGCAAGTCACTTTGACTCTCTGTGCCTCAGTTTCCCCATCTGTCACATGGAGATAATGAGACTGATCTTTGTCAAGTGCTAGATAAGAGTAGTATCATTACTTATTATGCCCTGGTGATCCCTAGGCATCCAAATAGCCCCTTCGGGGTATAAGAGACACAAGATAGGTGAGGTAATATCTTTTATTGGACCAACGTCTGTTGGTAAAAGAGACACATTTTTGAGTTACACAGTGACCTAAAGAAGAGCTCTGTGTAGCTCAAAAACTTGTCTCTTTCACCAACAGAAGTTGGTCCAGTAAGAGAGATTATCTAACTCACCTTATCTCACTAATGTCCTGGGACCAACACAGCTACAAGAACACTGCAAACAAGCTTCAGGCTACAGGCAGCTGATGTAAGTTAGAGCAGCTTTCGGGCTGTTCTGAAATGCGCGGGGCAGGGACAGAGGGGTGCTTGATCTGGCAGTTGGCAGCCCCAGGATCAAACGAGAGAAAAAATAACATAAAACTGTTCCCCTCCTGTGCAGCTGCAGAAAGCCAGAACTCCAAGCCCTGGGGCTGCCACCCTCAAACATGGATGTATGGTGGGGTCCACCATTGTATTGTTCTATGCAAAAAGCTCCCTACACTGCTGCTTGCTGCAACTCACATCCCCTCCTTATCTTGCCTCGCCTCATCCTTCTGGCTCAGATACAGTCACAGAAAGAGATAGACTGGATCCTCCTTGGACCAGACCATTGGTTCAGTAAGTCCATTATCCTGCCTTTTCACAGAATCATAGAAATGTGGGGCTGGAAGGGGCCTCAAAAAGTCATGAGGTCCAGCCCCCTGCACTGAGGCAGGACCAAGTAAACCTAGACCAGCCCTGACAGGTGTTCATGCAACCTCTTCTTAAAGGACTCCAGTGATGGAGATTCCACAACCCTTCGCGATAACCTATTCCTGAGCTTAACTATCCCTACAGTCAGAACGTTTTTCTTAATATCTAACCTAAATCTCCCTTGCTGCACTTTAAGCCCATTGCTTCTTGTTCTGCTTTCAGTGGACATGGAGATCAATTGATCACTGTCCTCTTCCTAAGAGCCCTTAACACGTTTCAGAACTGTCTTCAGTCTTTGTAAGATTAAAAAGGCCCAGTTTTTTTAACCTTTCCTCCCAGGTCAGGTTTTCTAAACCTTTTCTCATTTTTGCTGCTCTCTCTTCAGTTTGCCCACCTCTTTCCTAAAGTGTGGTGGCCAAAATTTTGTTGCTGAAATCCGTCAGGTGTGGTATTCTGCCTGCATAATGTCTTCAAAGAGAAAACACTATGTTCCATAACTGTAGAAAGCTGGGTTTGTGGTTCAGGCAGTAGGTTCTATTTCTGGCTCAGTCATAGACAAAATCATTGTAGGGCCAGATCCAGAGCCTGCTGAGATCATTGAAAAGATTCCCAATAATTTCACTGGGCTTTAGAAACAGGCTCCTATCTATTCTTTCAAAGCTGTAGATAGAGAAAATGTTTCTACCTGACTCTGTGTCAATCAAGCCCTGAAACCTCAGGGTTCCTGGCACTCATCTTAGCATAGGATGCTCCTTTTGCAGGCAATTTTTCTGCTGTAGTAACTGCCATGGAGTTGTGAGATATTGGCATGAATGACACATTATTATACAATTAAACTATTGTATCAATCTTGACAGAATAGTTAAACAGCTTCACTGTATCATTTTAGGAGACTCCTGATCCAGCAGAGCCCAGAGATCTGACACCGTAGCCTAGCAACCGATGCAGAACGCAGCTTAAAATAGCTTTTCTAATAGAAGCAGGAACTGAGCTGGTGAACTGTGAGCTTTCTTAAGGGGGCAGAATAATGAGGTGAAAGGAAGCAAAACAGTCAGAAAATTGCTCCTTGCCAAGCACCTGTTTCCCCACCGTGCTGCTCTTTAACCCTTTCAGCAAGTCATTGGCATCTGTTCAGGAGTTCAGCCTCTGCCTGACCTGCAGTCCTCGGCTTCTAAGTCATCATGGGCCAGATGGTGAGATCTTTGCTCAGTCCTTATTCAGGGAAAATCGGTGCCATTTTCAGTGGACATCTGTCTAAATAAAAGGGACATTTGCCTGAAAAACTACATAACAACTTTCTATTAAAATATAGGACGTGGTTCTCCTCTCACTCACCCTGAGGCAAATGAGGAGCAACTCCATTGGGCCTGATTCTGTCCTCTCTCACACCAGTGTAAATCAGGAGTAACACCACTGAAATCAATCGAGTTACACTGGCATAAGCAAGATGAGAATCAGGCCTGACTAGGAAGTATTACAGGAATGGATGATGGAGCTGTCCTTGGTGCTGAAATGTGCTCATGGGCTCCAGGGTTAGCTGCAGAACAGTGAGGGAGATTGAAAAGCGAGATCCTTTCCTACAGGGCTAACCAAATTTTGCCTGGCTGAGAGGCCTGTTGGGAGAACCCTGAGGGCAGCACCTAACCTACACAGATTTCAGCCATCCTCCTCTTTAATATGAAATTCCTCTGCTCTTTTCTTCCAGTCTCCCCATATTAGACTAGAAGCACCTCCGGGTGGCACTGCTTTCTGTTTTTAAAAATGGGTGTCATAAATCAGGGGCCAGATCATATTTCACCCATGCCAGTGTACATCAGAAAGAGCTGTATTAAAGTCAACAGGGCCATGTGGGCCAAATTCTCCACTCAGTTATACTAGTGCAACACTACTAACATCATGGGAGTGCAGCAGAGAAGAGAATTTGAGCAAACACCAAGGTGAGCTCATAACAAGGCCTGAATTGCACCCCATCCATTCCCAGGACCCTCAGCATCCCAAAGGGCCAGATCCAAGGCCTATTGACGTCAGCCAGATCCTTTCCATTGACTGCCAGCTCAAAGGCCAGGCCTCCCCTAATCTAAAAGTGTGTTTCAATTCCAGCATTTCTACCACTGTTGATTGAAAAGGGATTTAATCAAAAATTCATCCTCTAAAACAAACAAACAGATAAAGACAAGTCTGATCAGCTGACAAACATGAGCCTTTCTATTCTGATTTGCTATAGAAAGTCCACGTTACTGACAGATGGGGACTTTGTTTACTCAGGCCTTGTGGCATTAATTTTCTTAAAATGTGCACGTTCTCTGTCTTTAGAAGAAAGACGAGGGCATTTCTAGCTCTCAGGTTGCAGTAACCGCACTTATGCTCAGTGGTTGCCACATATTTGCAGTAATATTTCACACGTAACTACTGTGCTGGTTTTTCGGTTCTCTGCCTGTGGAAATGGGCCTATTTGCAGACTGGGCTCTAGAATTCCCCATGGCAAGGCTGAGAGAATTTGCCAGCTAAAGGTAGTTCCGGTGCTGTGGCCGGAATCCCTAAAGGACTCATCAGAGAGCATATTCTCATTGCATATCCATGTCACATGATTAAAGATTGCTGGGCCAGATCCATCCCTAGTGTAACCTCACTGAAGTCAATGGAATTATGCCTGGGATGAATTTGCACCTGCGTCATATAAGCCCACCTTTGGTGTTCCCTAGCTTTGTCCCTTAGATCTGCTTTATCCCCTTAAGTCTGCTAAGTTACTGGTTGCCTAGTATTACTAGACATCTGTACTGTTCAATATTATGTACACCTGGTTATATGTACTGTCTGCCTTTGTGCTGATAGTTTTACTCCAATAAATTGCACATGATGCTGGAGCTGAAAAATGCATTTTTACCATCCAGAAATAGAGATAATGGAACAATGTGTAACTCCTATTGCATTCCCCTCTCTAGCATCCTCTCTGCCGCAGGGGTGCTTTTCAAAGACAGAGAGGGCAGCCCGGAGTCCAACTCCCATTGGAAGACAATAGGAATTGGTCACTTACCTCCTATTTGTGCCTTTGAAAATCTCCCTCCAGAAGTGTAAATAAAACAAAGCTATGCAAATAATGTAGCCCATTACATATGTATATTCAAACAGGAACACAGGGATCACCACGTCAGAACAGATCAGAGGCCTGTATCTTATCTCTAGCAGTGATCAATATCAAATGCTTCACAGGAAGGTGGAAGAAACCCTGCAGAAGCAGTGATAGACTCATAGACTCTAGGACTGGAAGGAACCTCGAGAGGTCATCGAGTTCAGTCCCCTGCCCTCATGGCAGGACCAAATACTGTCTAGACCATCCCTGATAGACATTTATCTAACCTACTCTTAAATATCTCCAGAGATGGAGATTCCACAACTTCCCTAGGCAATCTATTCCAGTGTTTAACTACCCTGACAGTTAGGAACTTTTTCCTAATGTCCAACCTAAATCTCCCTTGCTGCAGTTTAAGCCTATTGCTTCTTGTTCTATCATTGGAGGCTAAGGTGAACAAGTTTTCTCCCTCCTCCTGATGACACCCTTTTAGATACCTGAAAACTGCTATCATGTCCCCGCTCAGTCTTCTCTTTTCCAAACTAAACAAACCCAATTCCTTCAGCCTTCCTTCATAGGTCATGTTCTCAAGACCTTTAATCATTCTTGTTGCTCTTCTCTGGACCCTCTCCAATTTCTCCACATCTTTCTTGAAATGCGGTGCCCAGAACTGGACATAATACTCCAGTTGAGGCCTAACCAGCGCAGAGTAAAGCGGAAGAATGACTTCTCGTGTCTTGTTTACAACACACCTGTTAATGCATCCCAGAATCACGTTTGCTTTTTTTGCAACAGTATCACACTGTTGACTCATATTAAGCTTGTGGTCTACTATGACCCCTAGATCTCTTTCTCCCATACTCCTCTGTCCCCAGAAAATGTGTCTTCCTAACTTTCATATATCCAAGGTCTTATTTAAGCCTCCAAGCAAAGAAATTCAGAACATAAAAGTGAAGATAAGGTCAGCAGTGACTTTGGGAACATGGCACCGTCTTACTCAAGAGATCTGCTCCCTGCTGGGATTCAGTCTGTTACAAGGGTTCTCAATCAGGAAACCCTTTTCCGTACCACGCCCCTCCTGGAGACTCTCTTATCTAGCTGGGATCTAGCTAGGAACCCCTCCCATTTAGAGATATGGGAAGGGCAGGGTGGTGGTTACTTACTGGCAACTGTTCATGACCTGCAAGTTGAGAACATCCACTCCAGTGTCAAATCTGCTGACTTTAAGTGACAAATATTAGTCTCTGTTCATTACTTTTCACTCCTGCCAACCCTGCAGAGCCAATACAGCTCTAGGCGAGTGAGTGGCAGCCTACTCGGGCTCGTGCATTGTTAACAGCATTGTTAACTGTTCTCTGATTGCAGAATCTATATTGCTAGCAAATGACATAGGAGCTGGAAAGAAATTCAGCTTGACGGTCATAGTCCAGCTGGGACTCTGAAGGCCTAGCAGTTACAAAAGTGACCTTATTTCTAATAATAACTTTCAATGGGAGTTAGGTGACTAAATACCTTTGAGGATCTGGACCATAGAGCGTAAGCGGTGCGTAGGTATTATGCTGGCCCTCTGAACAGGGGTGAATGTCACCCTCTGTGAGTAAGTTTGATACAGAGTAAAGTAACATGAACTATTTTCATAATTGCTGCCCAGAACAGACCTGTCTTTTAAGAAACTGAAATCCCATCTTCAACCAGGATATTGCAGTTTACGGGCCTGATCCAATACCCACTGAAAAACTCCCATTGACTTCATGGGGCTTGGATCAGGCCCTAAAGGCACAGGGTGCTGACGGTGAGCAAGAGCGGCTTATGCTGTGGCTGCCTACGCTGTCCTAGCTCTATGGACAGCCAGAGGGGCCCAGCAGTTGTGGTTATGTCTAGCCTGCAACTAAATACCCATGGCTAGCCAGAGTCAGCTGATTTGGGATTACAGGCCTTGGGTTAAGGGGCTGTTTCACTGAGGGGTAGATGTCTGAGCTCTCAGACCTGCCCCCATCATGGAGCTCCAGATCCCAGGCTCCAGCCTGAGCAGCTACGCTGCAATTAAACATCACCTTAGCCCAGGCCAGCCATGGGTGTTTAATTGCAGTGGAGACATACACCATGGGACCCACTCTGGTGCCTTCCATAAGCCTGAAATGTGAACATTTACAAGGGAATGTGCTCTGCAAAATAGCTGCCCAAGGACTGGAGGCTTCTGGGCAAGGCTCCGCATGCTTGCAGCAGCACTAAGGGTGCTGAACTGTTCTCACAAGACGGACACCGTATGTTCCAGTTTAACAAGCCCCATTAAGCCAAGCTTCCTGCTCCGTTATGAATTGTTTAGTAGAGGAGGGAGTTGCTGTGCTGTGTTGCCTCCCTGGCTTTCTCAGGGCAGTAGCCAGAGATCAATATAATGTTGGCTCAGCGTTCTGTCAACAGCAGCAAGTTGAGCTGGGCCACTGCCTGATGGGATAGTGTGGCCCACCTGACCTGGGAGGCAGCACAGATTACAGCAGCCCCTCTGGCCTGTGCATGGGCGAGTTATTGGAAACCAATTAAAACCTTGGGCCTGGAAAACTCCTCTGACACTGCAGTGGAGTAGATCACTTTTCTCCAAACCCTTCCCAGACCCCTCTGCTTCAGCATGCTGCTAATAATACTGAGCAGATCTCAAAGGATTTTACGAAGGAAAGTAGCACTGGCCCCATTCTACATGTGGGGAAACTGAGGCAGAGAGGAAGGAAAGGACTTACCCAAGGTCACACAGTGAATTGGTGGCAGACTGGGAATAGCATCGAGATTGCTCCACTGCAATGACTCCCAGGCTGCTGCCTTGCCACTTGACCCAGCCTCCCACCCCAGGCTGCCTCCTCTTTTCATCCTACCTATCCAGCATGCCTATGCACCCCTAGCCAGCAGGCCTTTAAAAACAAGTCTTGTAACCAGCTGCGAACTGGCTATCTCTATCATTTGAATAAGCAAATGGTGTGTTCCCAGTCAGTCTGCCACATGTAACTCAGAGAGAGAGGGATCCCAAGATCAGAGAAGAATAACTATACTTAGCACCTATCATCAGTATGGACAGGGCCCCCAGCACCTCTGCTTAATGTATTTCTCTTCCCAACACCCCTGGGAGATACAGCAAAGCTATTATCCCCATTGTCAAGAAGGGGGAACTGAGGTTCAGAGAGACCAAGGTACCCACCCACAATCATACAGGGAGCCAGTAACAGAGCTGAGGGGTAAACCCAGGTCTTCTGCATCCCAGGTTAGCGCTCTAACCACTGGACAATCCTTCCTCTCTTTCCCAGCCTCATCTGCAAAGCTCTGTATGGACACGTATAGATTCACCCTCCCAGCACCCCTGTGAGATTAGCAAGCCAGAATCATTATCCTCACTTTGCAGATGGCAGAAACGGAGGCCCAGAGACCCACTCCGTGTTACAGAGGGGAGCTGGCAGCAGAGCAGACCTTCAGTTGCAGGAGTTTGATAGGAATTGAACAAGGAGTCGAGGAATTAGGCTCATGAGAGTTGCAGGTGTGTGTGGCCCCTCTTAGGGAACCAACCCTGGAGCTCTTTACTTAGGCAAAACTCTCATTGACTATAATGGGGGGTTGCCTGAATAAGAGGTTGATTATAAACTTCTGGGTGCCATCGCCTTCTCCTAAAGGAAAACCGGCTGGAGGAAGCAAAGGGAGAGGAAATCACCGTGAGACATCCGCGCCCCCCCTAGTTGTTTCTGTCATGGGTTCTCCCTCTGCAGAGCAGGCTGCAGGGCCTTCTCATGATCCTCGGGGATCTGCACAAATTCTGGGGATCAATGGAAACCCAGACCCATTGGCATGGAAGGCTCCACACTTCCGTTGCATACCCCACTCCAGTCTGCTTCTTAGTGGCACAGCTCCCTTGCATGTGCCCAGAACTCAGATCAGCCACTGCCCTCATTCGGAAGGGAGGCAAGACATTTTTCAAGATCAGGAAGAACTGAGTGACATGGTCTTTTGCCAGGCAGATTTTATTTGGGGCCCACTGTGCTTTGACATTGCACCTTTAAGCCTGTGACTGCTGCTGTGACACATGCCAGCGTGCGAACGTGTTCCCAGCCACCTCGCTCAAAGGGTGATAGGCACTGCTGAAAAATGTCAGCCCCAAGCTAGGCGGAAGGGAAATAGATCAAAGCAACAAAAGGCATTTTTAATAAGGACATTAGGGCCTGATCCTGGGGTGCTTTGCCATTGAGTTGCATGGCTGCAGGATCAGGCCCTAAATGCTGCTTTAATGAGCTAATTGAGATTTAAAGAGGAAGCCATTTATGCAGGGGGGGAGTTTTAATTGGCCTTGTTCCCTTTGTACCAAGGGGCCACATTTCCAGAATTCAGCCTCCTCTTTGGCACCTGCCAAAATTTGCATTTTATGCTCCCAGACGCTACAGAGAGGGGCAGCAACATAAAACCCTAAGCTAGATTTTTGCCTCCAAGTTGAACTCTGGGTGCAAATACGAGTGGTCGTCCCTCTACTGATTGTGCATGAAAATGGGCTGGTCAGGGATGCAAATGCTGAGACTTGTGCCCACAATTTATGGTGCAGGGACATGTGCTAGAGTGGAGTTTGCACCCACAAAAAGAGAAGCCAGGCCTCAACTCTTTTAAAAAATGTCCCCCTTATGT
This sequence comes from Gopherus evgoodei, assembly GCF_007399415.2. Classification (NCBI taxonomy): domain Eukaryota; kingdom Metazoa; phylum Chordata; order Testudines; family Testudinidae; genus Gopherus; species Gopherus evgoodei. The sequence goes on along the minus strand of NC_044325.1, from coordinate 135,617,237 downwards.
CCTGTAGCGACTGGTGCCCACATCTATCGTCTCTCACTTCACCCTGCAGAGCTGTCCGGTGCCTTTCCTTGTGACACCAAAGGCTGGCTTCTCAGCCGGCGTAAACAAAATGAATGCACTGGTGATATGCTAATTTATACCAGTGGAGTCTCTGACCCCAGAATCTTTGATGCACTAAGAAACAGCCTTTGTTTTTCAGAATTTCCCATTGCAACACTGTCTGCCTCTAGCACTTTTCCTCAGAGGACCTCAAAGCACTTTCCAAGGGTGGGGTAGTGCTACTGGAGTGAAATATGTTCGTTTCCTTCGCTCCCTGTAAAAATGTTGTTAGGGGATAGGAAACATTCACATACTAATGGTCCCATTCTCTATAAGGGAAACTGAGGCACAGAGAAGTGAGGTGACTTGCTCTGGGTCACACACTGAGGCAGGGGCAGGGTAGGGAAGAGAACCCAGGAGGCCTGACTCCTCACAGCCCTCTGCTGTAATCACTAAACCATGTTCATTTTGCTCCCAGATGCACGTTGTGCAGCTCCAGTGTTCAACTCTCCAAAGGCATGAACCAAGGCCGGATTCAGGGGCCAGAAGGTGCCCAACTCACTACCGAGTCCATGAAAAATCAAGAGTCACTTTATCAAGGTAACAGAGAAGGGAAGATCAAAGACACAAGGGGCAAGGGAGTGTCAGCAGTAGGGAAGGCCACAGTTATCTGTGGTGGATCTGGGCCCTGTTCCATCCCTATACACCCCAGCTCTCCCTATCTATTATTTGTACTGCAGCAGCACCTAGAGGTTCCAACCAAGATCAGGGTCACATTGTGCCAGGCGCTGTGCAGACGCATAGGCAGAGAGAGCACCTACCCTGACGAGCTTCTGGCCTAAACAGAGGAGACAAAGCGTGATCGATCCCAGTTGTACAGGTGGGAAATTGAAGCAAAAGATATTCAATCAATGGTGTTAGGAGCTGGGCCTGAGTGACTTGCTCAAGGTCATACCGAGTGTCTATGGCTGAGCAGCAAATTAAACCCCAGTTCCACAAGCTCTAACCACAAGCTCTGTCTCCCTCTCAAAAAGCAAACTCTATGGGATAGGACATGAGACCAGGACTGCAGCATCATGGGTAAAAGTCCAAACTGTGCCACAGACTCAGCGGATGACCTTGGCAAATCATTTAATCTACCGGTGCTGCAGCTCCCCAGCCATAGAATGGATCTAATCCTTCCTTTCCTCATGGAGGGTGGGGGGGTCATGAGGACAGAATCCATTGCTGATTCGAAGGTGCCCAGATACTACAGTGGTGAGAGCTAGACAGCTCAGCCCTAGAACTCACAATGGGGGGAGGGGGGCATTGTGCACACACAGGAACAAAGGAATGTTGCATCCACACTGCACCATGTAGTCCCAAAAGAAGAATTTTGCCCAGATTATGGAAGTGAATCATCTCCTGGCACTGCTTTTACTGCACATCCCCTGGTCTCCTCTCTCTCAGAACAACCACACGTACAATCCAAGCCACATCACTTTGCCAGCCAGACAACAAGAAGGGCTGCTGCTTTCAGGGATGCCAGGCTCCAGATCTGATCTTCCTTTCTTCCTTCCTAGCTGGCCCCCTCGGAACACTGCCATCTGGACTCATTAGGGTTTCTCCCCCTACCCCAGACCATCTATGTTAATTAGTTACATTTAATCAACACACGTGACAACAAAAATGACAGGCCGACTTCTAGCATGACTCAGTCGAAACAAATGGTGGGCACACTCTGTCCCCTGTTGTGGGGTAAGTGTGTTAGTTGATTGATACTGACTCACCAGGAAAGCCTGCGCTCCAGGCAGGGTTGCTAGCTTTAGCAGCAGCAGGGGATGACTTCGCTACCATCAGGTACACCTCAGCAGCTGAAACTGGAGGTGGGGGTCAAATCTCAACAGGGACAAACCATCCTTCTGAGAGGGATCAGCTGCGTGCCTGGCATTGGGGGGGCTTTCCAAAGAGAATTAGGCACTCAGAGCCTGATTCTTTCTTGCCCAGGCACTTACCTCAGGGCAGAGTGGGGATCAAAATGTTACCATTCTGATTGGATAGCAACTTACATTCATGCCCTCAGGCATCCGACCTTCATATACAACAGGCCTATAAATACCTGGATAGATTTAAACAATGAAATCCTGTGTCCTCTGCATGGATGTTACTAATGATGCTGTGGCCCTTTAACTAACAGTAGGGGCTCAGCCAGCAAAACCTTCCCAGGTGCTTTGAGTTCCTGCTCCACCATCCAGGTGGCTGCATTTCATGCATATATCCAGATTTGGGATGCAAGGTGATACCATGTAAAATAATATTCTTAGCTCTTTACTGACAGTCCATTGGATAAAGCCCCCAGGAGCCCAGATGGGGTGGTTATAAAGGAGTATCTCAGTGTTTATCATCCATAACAACATTCGGAGAAGGGGGATTTTCATACTTCATTAGTCAGGAAGCATCTGGACAAGTTTAATCATCTGATTTGGTCTCCTTTCATCTCTCATTTGGTAATATGCAAACATACATCAGCTGCAACAATGTGACACTGAACTTGAAGCCAGTTAGAGCCAATGATCATATGATTCCTTGCACGCTGCAAGCTTTATTACACTCACAAGATGATATTTTTCCTGCTGGAGCAGAGGAGCGCTCCCTCCCCAGGTAACAGCACTAACTTCAGATTAATGACCTACCCTGACAGCAAACTCCTTCTGGAAAACTGCACGTGAATGGCATTCTAATACAGCTGATGCATCCCAAATCACAGCTTCCCCGTTTCCGACCAGCTTTGCCTATTGTAACACAATGAACCTCTTTGTGTGTAAACAGTTAAGGTCAGACTGATCTAACTCACACTGGAGTAAATTCAGAGCATCGCCACTGAACTCAGTAGAATTACTGCAGATTTACACTGGTCCATTTGATTGCAATAGGCCAGATTCTGACCTTACAATGGGTTTACGTTGATGTGACCCCAATGGAGCAAATTCTCCTCTCAGATTGGTATAAATCTAGAATGACCCTGGAGTTAATGATATATTCCAGATTTACACCAGGAAAGGTGCAAACAGCTTTTGGATTGATGTCAGGGAAGCTGCTCCTGATTTACACTGGAGCATGGTAGATCAGAAGTCTGGTCTCCTTTCGATCAATGACATTACAGTTCTCAGAGACTTTAAGGTCAGAAGGGACCATCATGATCATCTAGTCTGACCTCCTGCACATCACAGGCCACAGAGGCTCACCCGCCCACTCCGGGAACAGACCCAGTTAAACTACAGTCCAGTTTTCCTGACCTATTCACAGCATGTTTGGTGAGATACTTTCAAAGCCACACCTAGGCCAAGTGATTTTTTAAATCACAGAGCCATAGAAACGTAGGACTGGAAGGGACTTTGAGAGGAAGGATCAAATAAACCTAGACCATCCCTGACATCCAACCTGCTCTTAAAAACCTCCAATAAAGGGGATTCCACAGCCTCCCTTGGAAGACTTTAACTGCCTTTATAGTTAGCAAGGTTTTCCTAAGATCTAACCTCTATCTCCCTTGGGGTAGATTACACCCACTACTTCTTGAATTTCTACTTTCACCATGTCTGTGTAAGCTCAAATGCTCATCTCTCTCACCAACAGAAGCTGGTCCAATACATGATACCACCTCACCCGCCTTATCCGCTCCCAACTGTCAATTCCCGGACCCAGGTGGGTTTGCCAGGATGGGGAAGCAAGCATCAGATCTTCAGCTTTTAAGCAGGGGGTGCGGTCTTCACGGGAGCAAGCTGTCATCACTTAACCCAGGGCAATGACACTCCGCTGATTTAAGGCAGCTGAGGATCTGGCCCAGAATGTGAGACCTAGAAGAACATGTGTTCTTGGGAGTGCCCAGCGACTTACTGAAAAGCACAAATGCAGGAGGGGAAATGAGCCATCCCTGCACCTCCTGGCATCTTTAATCTGATGAACACACAAATATTACTGCCGATTTTCTGGCCCCGCCCCCCCCCCCGCCTCAGTAAGACTTCTGCTCTGAATTCACAGCATGCAAATAAGGAGCTGGAAATTAAATATTCATTATGGTGGCATGTGCTTTCTGCCTCCCTCCTCAGTGTTATAGCCAAGGTCACCCTGGAAAGCCTGGAGCCTGTTTGCAGTTCAGCAGAGGCATTTGGGAATTCGCAGGATTGTTTCCTGATGCTGGGTTGTAGATTCCACTCAGCCCCACCAGAGGTACCAGCCAGTTTGCCCCAGCTACTGCAAAAAACATTTACTCTTTTACATCACTCTCTTTCTCTGACTTTCTCAACCAGTCCTTCCTGTGTAACCGCTTGGCCTTGTCCTTTGTGGGTATTTTTAGATTCCAGTTGACCCTCATTTCCTTTCTCTCCCTCCTCACCCCCTTAAACCAGCCCCTCCCTGATTTCCTTCTCCCCAAAGAGGTTTGATTCCCCCTTCAGCACCGTAGCTTAGCAACTGGAGTGGAGGCGGGTTGTAATGGTGGAATAAAACAGGCGATCCAGTCTGAAGAGAAGCTCCCTGGGAATGGGGAGAGGAGACCCACCGAGGGGAAGTTGCGGCGACACAGGACATTGTAAGAGACAAAAGCCCGGGCACTTACTGACCTTGTGGCATAAGGAAGGCGTGAGTCTTACCTCTCTCCCTCGGACGCCGCCCAGCTGTGGGGGTGTGAGCGGAGCGCTCCTCCGGGATGCAGGGAGGTGAGCAGAGCGGCTCTCCCACGCCCCGGCACCCACACCAGCCCAGCCCGGGGGCAACTGACCAGCTCCTGAGCTTGGGAATTGGCCTGCGGCGCGGCGCGTTCTGACGCACGGATGAACTCCCCAGATCTCTGCGCGGGGCTTGGACCCGAGCGCGCTCCTCCAGCGGCAGCGGCTGGTCCACGCCGGTACCCTCCCAGCTGCAGAAAGCTGGAGGGCTCCGGGCTGCTGCGGCTCGGTGAAGAGTGCGAGCAGGTCCCACTCCGCTCTGCTCAGCCCGCGTGGAAACACGGCCACATCTCCGCCTCTGCTCAGTCCCTGGGCAAGTGCTGTCACATCCCTCTGGAGCGCCAGCCACCTCTCTGCCTGCGCCCGGATCTGCTGCGACCCCGAGGAGACCAGCCACAGCCTGGGTGAGCGCTGCTTTCTCGCTCCCGTCCCTTTCAGAAAGGGGAGGGGAGGGGGGGACAATCTTTTAGCCGAGAGGGGGTGACGCAGGCTTGAGTCACTTGGAGATGCACGTCAGTGAGAAGCGTTGGGCTAGGGGACAAAGATCGGTTGAGAAGAGAGCTGGAGATACCAGTGCGTGGGAGCGAAATCCTCCCCTTCTGGGACCTCTGGAGCTCTGTGGCTTTTTCATAAATAGCTTCCCCCCCTCGCCGAGTGCAAAACGATTTGGCTGGGGGGGTTGCACAAGAAGGTGAATTTGCGGTGCCAGACCTTTTAGGTGGGTATCCTGCCTTCAGCTGAGGACAATGCCTGATGCTTCCCAGAAAGGCAGAACCTTCCCCTCATGCAGCTAGCCAGTGGGGCAGCTTTGCACAGGGAGTCCTTCCTGATCACTGTGGCAACAAACAGTTTCTGCCCTGAACCATCAGACTAGATTGCCACTAGCTTGTCGTGATGACAATGATGAGCACCTTTTATCTGAAAAAACAAACAAGCATGTACTTTATGAACCTCACCGAATTCAGTGTCATCGAATTTAAGGCCAGAAGGAGCCCCACATCATCTATAAAAGCAGCAAAGAATCCTGTGGCACCTTATAGACTAACAGACGTTTTGGAGCATGAGCTTTCGTGGGTGAATATCCACTTCTTCAGATGCATGTGGTGGAAATTTTCCACATCATCTAGTCTGACCTGCTTAATATCACAGGCCACCAGCACCACCCAGCACCTGCCCAGCACTCCTGGGAGGCAAGTTATTATTCACATTCCCAAATGGGGAAACTGAGGCACAAACAGGGAACATGAGCTGGGAAGAGAACTGAGGGGACAATATCTATTCTCAGGAATACCAGTGTAAATCTGGAGCCCCCCCTTGGAGGTCGATGGAGTTAGGGCATGGATCTAAAGCTAATGAGCTTTGAATCCAGACCTAACCCTGCATTTACACTGGTGTCACTGCACAATTTGACACCACATCTCCTGACTTCCACAAGGGCCCTCTACCTCAGTTACCGATGTCCATACAGATCATAAAGTTATCCAGGTAAATGATTCTGTTGAAAGCTTCTGATCTCCATTGATGAGTTATAATGAGGCCTTCAGCTGTTTATACCAAAAAAGGCACAGCTGAACAAATTTGATATCCGCTCTTTAGTCCAGGCAACGGTGGCTTCTTGTGTTGGACTAGTTTGTCACATAGCTACTTTTGTCACTCCAATCCACATATTATTATTTCTATAACAGTACCTGGAACCAGTTAGAACGAACGGCCCAGGATAGAGGACTCTGGAGATCTGTTGTTGGAGGCCCATACCCTGATTGGGGTGATGGGCATGAGTGAGTGAGTGAGATAAAGATCAGGGCCCCCTTGTGCCATGCACTATACATACACATAGCAAGACAGAGTCCCTGCCCCAAGAGATTACAATTGAAATAGACAGCCAACAGAAGTATTACCATCTCCCTTTTACAGACAGGGAATTGAGGCCCATGGGAACTAAGGATGGACCCACCTCTGGTTTACGTCTGCACTTTTGAAAAGCCCAGGTTATGTGACTTGTCCAAGGTCACACAGAGAGTCTGTGGCAGAGCTAGGAATTGCCCCCAGATCTCGAATCCCAGCCCAGTACCCTAATCACAAAAGCAGCCTTCTTCTCTAACAAAGGCTGCTGGGAAACCTGCCAGTTGCTAGTATGTGGAAAATAGCAGCCCAGAGTCCTTTTATACCCAGACCACTCTAAGCTTATAGTCATGACAAGAGAGAAAAGTAGAGCGAGGCTGACCAGCTCCTGAGTTCATGGGCCATATGAATTATCCAAGTTTCTTGTTCCAAACCTCTCTCTAACTCTGCAGCAGAGCTTTTCTATTTCGTTATTTACACACATTTTCAGCTTAGTAGGCACAAAACTATTGATTCTTCCCCCTGCATACACTTTCATGGAGAGAATGATCAAATCCATCAAATACGAGAGGCCTTGATCCCGATTTCCCTCTCTCTGACCCAGGGGAGAAACTCCACGGGGCCAATTCCCTCTCACTAACCCTTGTGTTGATCCAGAGTAACTCCATGGTGCCTGATTCTCCTCTCACTCATCCCAGCTTAAATATGGAGTAACTGAACTGAAGTCAATGGAGTTAAACCAACATTAATGAGATGCAATGTGTGCTGCTGGCATGATGGTTCAACCATCATTGCTGCTTTCCAGGCAAAATTATCCTGCCATCTCTGGGCCTGCCACTCCTGCCAGACCAGGCTAAACCAGGAATAATCCATCAATGCGACTCCTTGGATTTCAATGGTAAGTCAGATGTGAAAGCAAAATTAGTACCTGGCGTGTTTCATCATCCGTTATATAAAGGGCTGCTTCACAGAGAGAAAATAACTCATGCGCTGGAGTCTGCACTGGCTCCTGGTTATTTTCCAGGTGGGAGTCAGGCTGTTGGTTTGCATTTTGACCCATAAAGCACTAACCAGTGTGGATCCTGGCGACCTGGTCGCCTCTCTCTACACATGACATCAGGGGAGGCGCATATATCATTGGACCTTTGCAGCCAGAGCCAAAGGCCACTGAAGTTAATGGAGAGAATAACAGGGTGACCACCTCCAGAGAACCCCCTCCTGGTGAGGGGCAGCTCTGCAGCAGCACTGCCTCAGCTTCTCTTTTGCAGGGCTCCCCAGAAACTCCACAGCATGGTTTGGCTACTGTAGTGACTTGGCCTCCTCCTAAACCATTAACAAAACTCCACCCCTTTCAGGGCATACCAATCCTAAAACAAGCACAAAACCACACAGACTTCATGCCAGTTTCAGACAGGGCCAAGCCCCTAATTTTGGAGGGCTTGGTCTGTCTCATCAGCCCACCTTCTGTCTCTTCTTACAGCCCTTCCCAGGACTGTTCAGTGCCTCCACCGCAGCTCCTCCTAGCCTCCCTCACATTGCTTTTAAGTGAGCATCCGCTCCCATAACTTGCTTCATAGAATCAGAGGGTTAGAAGGGACCGTAAGGGACCTCTAGTCTAAACCCCTGCCACGATGCAGGACTTATTGTATCTAACCCATCCCAGACAGACGGCTCCAGCCTCCGTTTGAAAACCTCCAGAGAAGGAGTTTCCACAAGCTCCCGAGGGGTCTGTCCCATCGTCCTACTCTTCTTACAGTTAGGATGTTTTTCCAGAGATTTACGCTACATCTGCTGTGGTGTAGTTTGACCCCATCACCCCTTGTCCTGCCCTCTGTGGCAAGAGAGAACAACTTTTCTCCATCTTTTTTAATGGCAGCCTTCCAAGTATCTGAACACTGCTATCATGTCCCCCCTTAATCTCCTCTTTTCCAAACAAAACATAGCCAGTTCCTTCAATCTTTGCTTGTATGGCTTGTGTTCCATCCCTCTCATCATCTTTGTCACTCGCCTCTGGAGCCTTTCCAGTTTTTCCACATCCTTTCTAGACATTGGTGACCAAAACTAGACACCATACTCCAGCTGAGGCCTAACCAGCACTGAGCAGAGTGGTACTATCGCCTCCCATGACTTGCCTGCTATACCTCTTTTAATGCAACCTAAAATTGCATTTGCTTTTGTGCAACAGCATCGCACTGCTGACTCCTGCTGAGGTTGTGATCCACCACAGCTCCCAGATCCTTCTCAGCAATGGTGCTGCCAAGCTGGTTATCTCCCATTCTGTATCTGTGCATTAGTTTTTTCTTCCCTACCTTACATTTGTCTTTGTTGAATTTCATTTTGTCGTCTATAGCCCAGTTCTCCAATTTATCAAGATCCCTCTGAATCTTAGCTCTATCCTCCAAAGTGTTGGCAATGCCCCCAGCTTTGTGTCATCTGCACATCTTTTCAGCATGCTCTCTATTCCTATATCCAGGTCATTAATAAAGACGTTAACACCAGACCCAGAACAGATCCCTTGACACCTCCCTCCAATCCAACATCATTCCATTAATAGTTACTCTTTGTTTGCAGTTGTTTAACCAATTATGTATCCACCTCATGGTAGTTCTGCGAAGCCTACATTTCTCCAACTTACTTATCAGAACGTCATGTGGGATTTGTGCTTCCTTCTCTTCCCAGAGGCCCAAGACCTCTTCCCCTATCTGTCCCAGAGGCTTGATTGGGTCACATGACCTTCATTTTCCCAACCTGGCTGTGTCACAGGTGGGACTTAAAGTCCAGCCACTCTGTGTCAGCCAGCTTGGATGCATGTGGGATCCAAAGTTCTAACAGACTGGGTGACCATCTATTAGGGGGACTCAGCTAGCACTGTGATAACTTGACCAGAGCTGGATATAGTTCAACATCTGAGCATACACAGTGGTTCTGTTAGGGCCCACTCCAAAACACATTGAAGGCAGTGGAAAGAGTCCTATTGACTTTGGATCAGGCTAGCAAATGCTCTGCCTGAGTTGAACCAGGCTTTCATGTCGCTGAGCCAACTACTGTTGGGTGATATTTAGAAGTAAGACTGTCATAAACAGATAGTTAAGGGTTAATGTCTCTTTTACCTGTAAAGGGTTAACAAACAGGGAACCAAACACCTGACCAGGGGACCAATCAGGAGACAAAATACTTTCAAATCTCGGTGGAGGGAAGCCTTTGTTTGTGTTTTTTGGGTTTTGTTTGTTCTCTCTGGGCTCTGAGAGTGACCACACGTACCTACAGGCTCTCTTATCTTCTATTCCAATTTTGTGAGTACAAAGGTAGAAAGGCAGTATAGTCTTTTTATTTGTTTTCCTTTATTTGCAAATGTGTAGTTTGCTGGAAGTATTTTAAATTGTATTTTGCTGAGGGGGAGGCTTCTTTCTAGTTTCTATAAGCTGACAGACCCTGTAACTTTTTACCATCTAAATTGCAGAGATAAACTTCTACCTTTTTTCTTTCTTTTTATTAAAAGCTTTGCTTTAAGACCTGTCTGATTTTTGTCTCCTAGTTAAGGCTCAAAGGAACTGAGTCTGTACACACCAGAGAATTGGGGGGGAGAAGGGAAAGAGAGCAGGGGGGAGAAGGGAAAAGTGGATTTCCTCTTTGTTTTAGATTCACAGAGTTTGAATCTGGATTGCCTCTGGGTGAAGGGAAAAGAGGAGGGGAGGAAGGTATCATTCCTCTCTGTGTGGTGATTCAAGGAGTTTGAATCACGGTGATCTCCTAGTGTACCCAGTGCGGAAAGGAGCTGGGAGGAAGAAAGGAGGGGGAAGGGAAATGGTTTATTCCCCTTTGTTGTGAGACTCAAGGAATTTGGGTCTTGGGGTCCCCAGGGAAGGTTTTGGGGGAGACCAGAGTTTATCAGGCACTCTACTCTAAGTCCTGATTGGTGGCAGCACTACCAGATCTAAGCTGGTAATTAAGCTTAGGGGAATTCATGCTAGTACCCATATTTTGGACGCTAAGGTTCAGAATTGGGAATTATATTATGACAAAGACAGTGACAGCTCAGGTCAAATGTGTCCCTGCTGTAACTCCACTGAAGTCAGGGGAATTATGGTCCAGATGGAGTTGGCCCCATTACAGCTCTGGCTCTTCTGTCCAGAAAGGCTGTTGTACAATCAGAGTTGTCATCTGAAACCAAAGTTATAAAAAGCACATGGGAGAGAGGCCAGGGTGCATTTACGACTCAGACTGGGATGCATTACAATGCATTGAGGAATTTCTATTTCTGTGTAATTAAATTAAAGTTCAAAGTCAGCAATATCCAAACTGACTCCGGTGCAGGAACTCAGCTAAAATTCAGTAGCCTTGCGCAAAGTCCTGTCAGACCCACCAAGGTGACTGACAAGCATCACTTTATTCTATCTTTATCCTTTTGCAGGGTGGATGTCAGTGTTTTTTTCTGCAGTGGGGGGTGAAACATGCCAGCCTGTTTAAATCCTGGGATGGTGGGTGAAGGCCAGCAAAGGGACAAAAGGCCCACCCCCCAGATGAGGTTTGGGGACCTAGCACCTAGAAATACTGGGTTGCCATCCCTGGAGACCGAATCCTTTGTGCAGCCACAATGCAGGCAATGACACATTACCCTACTGTGCACCTCCACTTTACCTCATTACCCTACCATGTGCCTCCAATCTCTCTCAGATGGGTAAGAAAGAAGTCCACATGAAGAATCTTCAGTGTGCCTTCATTTTGTAGCACAAACTTGACACCTAGACTGTGCTTGGGAAGCTGAAGTGGGGCCAAAAATCCTGAATTGTTCTACCCTGGTAGAACTATGAGGTTTCTACCACTGACTTCTAATGACTCTGCCCACCAACCCTGTCCATGCCTGTTCTTAAACTCTTGGGGGCCTGATTCTGATCTCCCAGTTAAAATCAGTGGAATTGCCCTGGGGCAGATGGTGTCACTGAAATCAGAATCTCTGCCTTGCTCCCTCTACCAATGGGGTTACAGTGGGTGGTTGTGGGGGTGTTTGTGTGATGTAGACATGTTTTCTTAAACTAAAGGATCCATGCTTTCCCTTCACTATAATAAGCCAGATCTTCAGCTGGTGTAAATTGGCATCACTCCAATATGCCAGTTTACAGCAGCTGAGCATCTGGCCCGTTTGTGTGAGAGAGACAAGGGGCCCCTAGAGGCATTGGAGAGGGATGTGGTGAATGAAGAGTTTAATCAGCTATTTAGGGCATGACTCTTGGTATACCAGAAAAAAAAGCAGCAATGGGCCTAGGTGCAAAGGATGGACTCAGATATGCCCATGTGGGACACCACCTCTGGGTCCTCTGACATACTCCACTAGGTTTGAATGTAGGAACAATGTTGGCAGCATCTTCCTGAAAGAGACATGGGACCAAAGGATCTATCCCCTGGCAGCCACAGCTCCTTTCTATGCTGCCCTGGCAGGCTGTCCCCACCTAGAGAAACCCAGCTGGCGGGTAGCTTGCACTACCGAGACACCCGCACCAGCCACCACTCGAGCCAGATGTTTCACCAGCAGAATCTTGGCCCCCTAATGTTGAAAGTCTGGAGGATGCTCTGGTCATGGAGGCGATTCACCCTAGTCTTTTTTTCTCACCCCACATCATCGGAGTAAGGAGTCAGGATAGATTTATATTCTGGCCACACGTTTATCCTCAGAATTGCAGTTCAGAAAAGGAGAAGAGGCGGGAGACTCCCCTGCTCTGCTTTCTGTGTTCAGCCAACAGTTCAGACCAGGTCGGGGGGCAGGTTTGAGAGAAGCCAGCATCTTGTTCTTGAGCAGTCCTTGGACTGTGGATGGCCCCTCACACTGGGGCTAGCTAGGGCAGAGTCTTTTCAGCCAAGGGCATTCTCGTCTATGCTGTTTGCATCTCCTTGATCGGCTAGAGCCCAAGTTCACTGAGCTTCAGAGCACATTGCAAAGTCTATTTCTTTGCTCAGCCTTTTCCTGATTGAGCAGAGTGTGTTAGGAGAAAGGGAACTGCAAGTTTAAGGGGAGAAGGGATTGTGAAGAGCTATTTTATTATTGTTGACATGCCATTTTAGATTGAACATAGTACATCCTTATAAATGATCAGTGTATAACCAGCTAGAGGGACAGGATGGTCCCGTTATTACAATTAGGGAAAACAAATAAATACAGTAGCTTTGGCTTTGCATTTCTATAGCCTCCTTCAGGTGAGGATTTCAAAGCATGGATATTATTTAATTAACACCCTTTTTTGGCAGCTGATTGGATCCATGCTGCAGCTAGATAAACTGAGGTAAAGAGCGGTTATGTGATTTACCCAGAGTTAAACACGGAGTGATAGTTAGAGCTGGGGATAGAAGCCACTCCCCTACAGAGCCAGGGCTAAACTCAGGAGCCTTCCATAAACTGTTCTAACCCCAGACTGAGGCCTACTAGCAAGACCAAAGAAACAGTCTGATGATGATGAAGATGGTGATACCAGTGAGGGAAGCAAACGGTGCAAAATCCAGGCAAAGGGCTTTGCATCCATGGTTAACATTTCTTTTTTTGTAAAAGGACACAATAAGGAATTTGGCTTTGATCAGTCTGGCTGGAATAGGTTAAAGATGGGCTGAGACAGAGAAAATTACAGTGAGCCTTGTACTTTTCCAATGTCAGTTAATGTACATCACCAAGAACCCACTGAATTAATTCAGAGAGTCAGTGTGAGTAATGCCTTTCCTTAAAGACCAGTACCTTGGAGGCACAGTAGAGACTGAATACAATAGTCTAATATAGGCGCATTTCCATAATTGCACAAACAGCAGCCTATAAATAACTCGCCGAGTTTACAGCTGCTCTCATGTGATCCTGATCCCTGCATCTTCTCCTGCCATCTATCACCATGGTGACGGCATCACATGGCCACCAGCCATTCATTCACAGCAATTTCAAGCAGTCATAGGGAAGAGGGGGTGTAAACAATGAATGATTTTAAAAGATCAAATTTCTGATATTTGGGAGGAAAATACAAAGTGCTGGTTTGATTGAAATGTGTGATGGGAGAATGACAGATCCTCCTCAGAAAGGAGGCTGGAGAAGCATGTTGATGGGCACTATCTAAATATGATAATAAACTAGGAGAAGGAAGACAGACA